>NC_058374.1:30812500-32134166 GCF_018350175.1 Felis catus | reverse complement strand
TTTTTGTTTTTAAGGAATAACTGAAGGAGAAAATATTCCATTTTACGTTTGGGGTTTAAAATACGTTTGCTTTGAAATAATTTGCATTAGGGATTTTTTTTATCTGAACTCTAAAAAAAATTGATGGTAAGTTTTTGATAGCCTAAAAGAAAAGTACTTATTTAACATAATAAATTACAGAGCCTCTCAAAACTCATCTAGGTATTCTTTTGAAATTTACATTATTTGTATCAATGCTTTATTGGTCACTACATGTTGATTAGATTTTTGGGTTTTTTCTACGTGTTTTTGTTTTTGTTGTTGTTTTGGTTTTTACCTTAAGACCTATATTTTAAGGTTATGTTCATGTTTTTAAAATAAAAGCTTTAGGATGCCAGAGACCCTGTCCATTGATCTTATTTTGTATTTTTGTCACCTTGCCTCCTTTGAGGCATGATATGTACAGAAGGGCCCTTTCTAAAATTTACTGTCAATTTCTACTTCAGCTTGCCAAGTACTGTGACAACTTACTAAAGAAGTCAGCGAAGGGGATGACTGAGAATGAAGTAGAAGACAAACTCACGAGCTTCATCACTGTTTTCAAGTATATCGATGATAAAGATGTGTTTCAAAAGGTAAGTTATAAATAAGGAAGTTATATTTGTGTTTCAGTCTGCTTTGATTTAGTTTTGAACTTTAAATCATCAGAAAGGAAGTAATCTTTAAAAAAATTTTTTAATGTAGTTCTACGCAAGAATGCTGGCGAAGCGTTTAATTCATGGGTTATCTATGTCTATGGATTCTGAAGAAGCCATGATCAATAAATTAAAGGTAATTTAAGCCTGTGATCTAATAATGTCCTAAAAATTATTCCACTAGCACATAAATATATTTATTTGCAGCATTATATGTAGTAACGAAATCTTTCATCAATAGGTAATTGGTTAAAATGTAGAATGTATATTTGTGTGGTGGGATATGCAAATTCTGCATTGAAAGGACAAAATCCCTCTCTATATATTGATATAAAATTATCCACAAGATATAAACAATGTTAATTTTACAAAAGACTTGTATTACTTATAAATGAATACACCGAAATTATTCTTTTAAGTACAAGTTTTGGAGTACAGTTGAATTTCATTTTTCCTTGGTAAATATTTCTACATCATTTTAGCTTATGGACTGATGAGATAAGTAGTAGCTGGTTCTTATCCTGCGTTATTCAGTAGTTGATCATTTTCCTATATAGTAGACACAGAATATAATATGTGGTCCTTTTTAAATATATCAATAACTTTTTAAATTTTAAAAATGATGTTAACACAAAGCGTTTTGTATCCCAAGACTAGAGATCCAAATTTTCTGACCTGGTGATGACAGAGTTTTAAATAATTTCAAAGAGGTAGATTTCAATAGATGGCATTAAAAATATGTCTAAATACCCTCCTTTTTAAATTGACTACTGGCTCAAATATTCCCAGTCATCTTTCATGTGTGTTTGATACTATATGTAAACCTTAAGAGGTGTCTTACATATAGTGGACATTTTGTAGTGTTGAAATAGGATATATGAATTTATAGAAAAGTTTTTGTTTTAAAGGGAAATTTATTGTTTCATAAATATGTGTTCTCATTTATTCTGCATTTAAACAGAAAAATTTTTTTGAAAGGTTTTGTTTTGAATAGCTGCTTTAGATTATGAATAATATAGGCCTCTGGTGTAAATATACAAGCAGGATGTTTGACTGTAGACCTATCACATTCTTTTAATAATCAATGTGGTTTTTTATTTTTATTTTTAAAAACTGTTTCTTTTACAGCAAGCCTGTGGTTATGAGTTTACCAGCAAGCTTCATCGGATGTATACAGATATGAGTGTCAGTGCTGATCTCAACAATAAGTTCAACAATTTTATCAAAAATCAAGACACAGTAATAGATTTGGGAATTAGTTTTCAAATATATGTTCTACAGGTATGACTAACCATTTCAAAAACTCTGATACAAAGGATTAATAATGGATGCCTGGGGCGCCTGGGTGGCGCAGTCGGTTAAGCGTCCGACTTCAGCCAGGTCACGATCTCACGGTCCGTGAGTTCGAGCCCCGCGTCGGGCTCTGGGCTGATGGCTCAGAGCCTGGAGCCTGTTTCCGATTCTGTGTCTCCCTCTCTCCCTGCCCCTCCCCCGTTCATGCTCTGTCTCTCTCTGTCCCAAAAATAAAAAAATAAACGTTGAAAAAAAAAAAATTAAAAAAAAATAATAATAATGGATGCCTGATTACATTTCTTTCAGTCAGTGGATGCTATCTTCTAAAGTTACATGTTATATTGATTTGGAATGAAATATGTCATGATAGAAATGTTGATGGGCTTTATCAACATTTTAAGGGAGATAAAAAAAAGGGGGGCTTTAGTTGCTTAAATCATTTTAAAAATATTTACTTTTAAGTTAGATATTTATTTGTTTAACTTTTTTCCTTGTAGGCTGGTGCATGGCCTCTTACTCAGGCTCCTTCATCTACATTTGCAATTCCCCAGGAATTGGAAAAAAGTGTACAGATGGTAAGTTTGCAGAAAATATATTAGAAGACCAAAGAAATTTTAATAATTGTCTTCACGTTATATTTAAATATTTTTACAAAGCCTTGAGGGCTCATGTGATATAAAAGTATATTCACAAATTATAGTTAGTCTGCCTAGTAGGAAAAATGTAAATTATTGTGGTTCCTAATATTAAAACTAAAATGCTAAGGCAGTGCCTTGGTTGCTCAGTCAGTTAAATACTAAGTTGGCTAAATGCTAAGGGGTTGCCAGGGTGGCCAAGTCAGACTCTTAATTTTGGCTTAGGTCATGATCTCAAGGTTAGTGAGACTGAGCCCCATGTCAGGCTCTGCACTAACAGCACAGAGCCTGATTGGAATTCTCTCTCTCCCTCTCTTTCTGCCCCTCCTCTTCTCATTTTCTCTGTCTCTCTGTCTCTCTGTCTCTCTCTTGCTCTCTCAAGGTAAATAAACTAAAAAAAAAAACTAAAATGCTAAGTGTGTCATCCAGTTCTTTGTCAAGTGTGTCTCATTTTTATGAAATCTGTTATCTGCTCTTAAGCAGTTTTAAGTTACAGAAATTTTGATATTAGAAGACAGCTTAGAACACAATACTTAAAACGATCATTTTCTAATTTTTCATTCAGTTTTGGAGCCATTTTTGAGCCTCCACATTTATCCCTTGTGATAGTTATTTTTATTTCTGGACTGTGATTTAGGTAAATATATGGAATGTGAAATAACCTAGAAAAAATGCTTTAAGTGCAACTGTAAATAAACCTTACAATGCTTACCAAAAAGCTTTTAAAAAGACTGTAGAGACTGTATCTTTACAGCTTTATTGAGCTATAATTCGTATAACATATGTCTTAGCCTGTTCAGGCTGCTCTAACTAACAAAAGACCACAGCTTGGGTGGCTTATAAACAACAGAAATTTATTTCTCATAGTTCTGGACGCTGGAAACCTAAGAACAGGGTGCCGGCGTGATTGGGTGAGGGCCATGTTCAGGCCACAGACTTCTTCTGTCCTCACATGGTAGAAGGCGCTAAGGAGCTCTGTGAGGTCTCTCTTCTATTAGCACTAATCCTGTTCCTGAGGGTTCCATACATAATGATCCAAGCACCTCCCAGAGGCCTCATCTCCTAATACCATCACATAGGGCATTAGGATTTTAGCATAGGAATTTGGGAGGGACACAGATGTTCAAACCATAGCACTATACAATTCACCCATTTAACATGTACAATTTCAGTGGTTTTTAGTATATTCACAGTTGTGCAACCATCACACAATCTATTTTAAAACATTTTTGTTACCCCAAAATCGCCCCTCCAAAACCCCCTATCCATTTGTAGTCATTCCTCATTTTTCCTTAACTCCCTTCACCACTCCACTCATCCCGAAGCAGTCTACTTTCTTTCTCTATAGATTTGCCTATTCTGGACATCTCATACAGAGTCATATCATTTGTGACTGACTTCATTCACTCAGCATAATGTCAAGGTTCATCCCATGTTATAACATGTATCAGTAGTTAATTCCTTTTTATTGCCAAATAATATTCTCTTGTATGGATGTACCACATATGTGTCCATTCATCAGTTGATGGACATTTGGGTGGTTTCCGCCTTTTGAATATATGCATAATGCTGCTGTGAACATTCGTGTACAAGTTTTTTAGTGGACATGTTTTCATTTCTCTTGCAACTAACCCTTTTTGATTTACTAACTCACCAAAAGAGGTTTCTTATTTCTTGACTGATTAGAAGTTTGGGTAGCATTTTTTTCTAGAGAAATCTTCATTATTGTTTATAGTCCCTTATTTGGACACTAACTTGAGGTTGTTCATGAACCAGTGGGTTATGCATACGTTATGAAGTTAAAAATGAAAATGGTATTTCATTACACTATTCCCTAGAGATATATGTAATGGATATTTTGAGTCATGTTTTAAAGTAAGTATGTTTTTTGTTTCTTTCAGAATAAGCATTATAAATAAAATAACAGTACAGGCTTTGAAATCATAGTTTTTTATTTTATATTCCTATCCTGCTATTTACTATGTATGCTCTGTGACTTTGGGCACATAACTTTCTAATATTTTAACTGATGAGAGGACTACCTCAGAGTGCTGATACAAAGATAAAATGAGATCATGTAAAGCACTTAGCCTGGTGTATAATAAGTACTCAATAAATGGTAGCTAATATAGAAGAAGTAACAGTTACAGTAGTAATGGTAATAGCAGAGTTAGAGTAGTGTAACCAACCAGGTAGATTTCAAGATACTAGGCATAAGGTAGGCTTTCAAAATAGGAGTTGAACTTAGGGACTTCTTGCATCTTCCTTAGAAAGGCATGGTGGCACGACCATCTTAGAAACTACATGAAGAAAAGCATTCATTTGGGTGGGCATAGTATGAGCCCAGGTTAGTACAGATTTTGCAAAAAGGATAGAAGCAAGCTAGGAGTAGGGGTTGGGTAGCCAGGTAAGGCATTTTGATGTATTTGTGATCTGGCAAGTGGAAGAAAATTAACCTCTCATCTTTGACAGTATTAAAACTTACTTCTTAAGGGCCCAAGTTTTTGAATCACAATTAAGGCAGAGAACAGGTGCTGCCACAAATAGTTTCCTTTTAACTTTATGTTGTTTTTTTTCTCTCCTCTTGAAATATCATTTTCCAACATCAGGTTTTTAAACCCTTCAGCCTTTATGTGTAACTTTATGTGTAACTTTATGTGTAACTTTTATGAGGTTTCACTTTCCTCACTTATAAACAGCGGGTTTTTTTTTTCTGACTATTTATGATTCCAAGAATATTGTCCTCTCCATTTGGATTTTCGCTAATTACCAGTAGAGGGAGTTTGTCCTCCTATTTTTTTCCTAGTAAATCCAAGGGTTCAGTTACATAGGAATGAAAATCCATTTGTGTACTTAACAGTGTACATTTTTACATGTAAATAATTCATCTTGCCTTAGTGATCTTTTCTATATTTTACATCTTAAAATATGTAGTTATTTTACAAAAAATTTACTTTCATTTTACACACGTGAATCTTAAAACTATAGAAATTAAACTTTAATTAAAAATAATTTATTTTTGGGGCGCCTGGGTGGCTCAGTTGGTTAAGCGTCCGACTTCGGCTCAGGTCATGATCTCGCGATCCGTGAGTTCAAGCCCTGCGTCGGGCTCTGTGCTGACTGCTCAGAGCCTGGAGTCTGTTTCAGATTCTGTGTCTCCCTCTCTCTCTGACCCTCCCCTGTTCATGCTCTGTCTCTCTCTGTCTCAAAAATAAATAAACGTTAAAAAACTAAAACAATAAAAAATAATTTTTTTTGCATATTAGACCATTACATCTTGTTATATTTCCTTTGTACGTGGTCCAGAAATCTGAATAATACTGAAGAAATATAAAGTAATCTGTATTAATTCAGCTCTCTATTAGAAGTGAATAGGAATTATTCATTTTTAAGGCCTCTTGAGTTCTAATTAATACCCTCAAACGGCATTTAAAAGATGCTGTCCTAGCCTGTTACTTATTTTAAAATTAGAAGTTGAGGCAAGACATATTTTTTACTACTAAACTTTGGTAACATAATTGTTTAATGATATAATGAAGCAAAGTTTTATAGCTTTTATCTTTGAATACCAGATGAATATTATAATATTTCCATTTGGAACTGAGACTTTTCTTGATGATTTACAGAAATGAAAATCTTTATAATCAGATATTAAATTTAAGGTAAAAGAATGTTTTCTGTTGATGTATCTATATCATTATCAATAAAACTTGACTGATAGATCTAGGAGTATAAAGAGGCAAGGCATGTGCCTTCAGAGCTTGGAATATACATCCTGGAGCTAGTTTTGCACTTAAATAATTTATAAAGAGCATTTTAAAGTTTGATTTTCTTGATTTCAAAATGTTTTATTTTGGGGCGCCTGGGTGGCGCAGTCGGTTGAGTGTCCGACTTCAGCCAGGTCACGATCTCGCGGTCCGTGAGTTCGAGCCCCGCGTCAGGCTCTGGGCTGATGGCTCAGAGCCTGGAGCCTGCTTCCGATTCTGTGTCTCCCTCTCTCTCTGCTCCTCCCCCGTTCATGCTCTGTCTCTCTCTGTCCCAAAAATAAATAAAAAAACGTTGAAAAAAAAATTAAAAAAAAAATGTTTTATTTTGCTTTTGTCCACAAATTCATTGTAAATTATTCATCATAAAATTATGAGTTATGTAGTAGTAATTGAATTTATTGACACCCCTGGAGATGATTAGTCAAAGCCTGCTTCTAGGATTCTTTGATGACATTATTTTGACTTTTCTTTTTGTCTAGATTAGAACCAAGCAGAAAATCTTAAGTATTTTAGGTGCCAGGCATTTCCTATTTATCATGCTATTGGAGGGAAAGCATGCTGAACAAGTTTTAGCTTCCCAGGACCAGGCAAACTTGGAATAAACTGCTGAAAAGAATTCACTAATTCTCTTGGCTGACAGCTATAAACTTCTGCTGTAAAGAGTGAAAGTATGCAACTGGCAGGTCAAACATTGGTGATTGCTTTATTGAAACTTTGTTTTGTGAATAAAAAAGGTTAAGTTTGATATACAGGTAAAAGCTTTAGGTGTAACTATTACCTGTGGCACATCATGGCTGAAAGTATGTCCATAATTCTGAATTGTGACATGATGCGTTTATTTTTTAGTGTTATAATGAAATTGAGGTTTGTTTTTTTTTACATTTCAGCATTGTTTTCTCACTATAAATTATGTACTGGCTCTTTAAAAGGTACTTTTTGGATTGATGTCCTACAATTATACATTCAGTTCAAGGAAGATGTTTTTTAATTTTCAAAGCTACAATAATAGAATGTTAATTTTTTTATAATAATATCAACAAAAGAAGATACAAAGATGAGTACCTTGAAACTTTGTTTGTATTTGTGTTTGACTGGATGTAAAGTTAAATTGTAGATGTCACCTTATAGGTAACCACAGAAATATTAATCAACCTGTCACTTTAGCAAGGGTATATATGTTGGCAAATAGGAGAATTAGAAATGAAGGTATGATTTCCATTTTCATATTGGAAATATATGATGATGTTTTTGGTCTGTAGTTTGTATTTGTAAAGTCCAAATGGCTATCATTCAAAACTCAAAATGAATCATTGACTATGTCATTTCTGAATTTATACAAATAGTCAACTGTATAGGGCTGTGGTTTAGTGGAGAGAATCCTGGACAAAGTTGTAAGTGAAAAGAGCTGGACTAATAATTGTAAGATCTTGGTCAGGGACTTGCCATGGATATGTTTTCTCATCTATACAATGAGTAAGTATACCAGATGGGTTATAATGTCTTTTCTAACATGAATATTTTTTTTACTTTTTCAGTGTAGTAATAGCTAGGTAGTTATGTTATAGTAGCTGAAATTAACTTGATTTTTTTCTTTTTCTACAGTTTGAATTATTTTACAGCCAGCATTTTAGTGGAAGGAAACTTACATGGTTACATTATCTCTGTACAGGTAAAATGCATTTAATTATATCTAGTGTAGTGAAATTTACCTGATATAATTATGTTAATAATTTAATGGAAGAGATTTCTTACAGCTTAATGATAGTTTTGTGTTTTTTTTATTTTATTTTTTTCTAATGATAGTTTTTAACCTCTTTTCCTCTATTTGCCTTGCTGGTTATCATTAAAGCAACTAATAATGAAGTTCAAGTGCAGCACTTTTTAATAGTATAAGTATAAAATTATGCTGTTTTTATTACTGCTTGGTAAGAAAATGTCTGAATTTTATAATGGTTTCTTATATTTCTGTAACAAACCACTTTATATAGACAGTAGAAATTTTATTTAGAAACCAAGACTTGACAGGTCAGATACTCTTAAAAAAACCCTATTTTCTCTAAATATGTCAAATGTCCTCAGAAATTTCATTAAACATTATAGGATCATAAGGAGATCCAAGCATTGGATTTTTCTTTTTGGTGCTATAGTGAACTGCAGTAGTAAATACTTTTTCCAGAGTGTCCCAATTAATTTCCAGTAGTTTTCAATTTTAGAAAAGTTAAGTCAGAATCTGGTCCTTTGCTTCTTTCTGGAACAGTGGGGTCCACTTATTTGACAGTAGGATTCATAACTGAATGACTGTAGACTGTGTGCAGTTGCTCTGAGTTGCCTGAAGATGTTAGCCAAAGCAAACACTCAAAAATTTCTCTACTTTTGCTAAAGCTCTGCTTTGAAAAGTTCATTGAGTCAACTTTCTCTTTCTATAAGAAGGAAAAGGTATCTCTGTTAAGGGTGTATCTCTTAGAAATGGTATAAGAAAATTTGATCAATCAGGTGCCATAACCTTTATTAGGAAATTCTATTCACTCACTTAAGAAAAATTTCTCTTACCATTTATTTGACTAATTTATATTTGGAATATGATGTCTCATTGTTAGTAATACATATTAGTACATAATCAGTACACGATAAAACATACTTACACAAGTTTAACTTTATTGAACAAGTTGGACATTTACATTTTTTCAGCAGTTTGTGAAATAAATGATTAAAAAAAATTTTTTTTTAATGTTATTTTTGAGAGAGGCTGAGCGTGAGTAGGGGAGGGGCAGAGAGAGAGGGAGACACACAATCCGAAGCAGGCTCCAGGCTCCAAGCTGTCAGCACAGAGCCCGAAGCAGGACTCAAAACTCACAAACCACGAGGTCATGACCTGAGCCGAAGTCAGATGCTTAACTGACTGAGCCACCCAGGTGCCCCAGAAATGATATTTAATAAGTGGTCAATTTGTACTTGACCTTTAATTTTACATCTGTTATGAATTTTTTCTATTCTCATTTAGTAAATATAATGGGTTTTAAGAAAAAACATGCTCAACCAGTGTTTTAGATAACTAAAAGAACTAATATATCTTAATGTACTTGAATTTAATTTATTTTTGATATCCATGAATATCTGTCTTGGGGAGTTTAAACTCTCTTTGTTTTTCTCATTACCTCAGCAGTAATCAACCTCCTAAAGTATTTTAATGAGGGGCTCACTTTTTTGGTGTTCAGCAACTTAATTGTAATAGAAATAAAGAAAAAAACGACATAGTTTTTGCTCTTGGAATTTGACCTGAAAACTGTTACTGATGACACCTGGATAGGAAAGAGAACAACATTCCTTTTCTGTTTTTGAACATACAGAATTCCAAAGCTGGTCCATGATAACCAGATTTTTGGAGCTCATTTGTTTGTTTTTTTCTTGTTTCAATGTTGTGTATATGTGTCTTCATTAGAGTCAAATAGTTTATTCCTTGGAAAAGATATTGTTAACCTTGTAAATTCGTTTTTGTTTTGAATCACTGAAAGCACTGAAAATACCTGTGATCTATCAGTGAAACTATTGGGTAAAATTTTATTTTGGTTTTGTTTCTCATTTATTCATTTACTCATTAGCAAAAGTTGTCAAACACCATCTGTCATTAAGATGCTTGTTCTGTGGTTCCCACATTTGTCATAAGGTTCCAGGGCTCCTTTAAAACATTGGCTCTCATTCTAGACTAAGAGTTTTGTTTCTTGAGAACCCCTATTACTCATACCTTTACATATAATCAAAATTATTCTTTCCTAATCCATTTGTACATTATTCCAGGTATTATTTGTATTGTAATCCAAGAGTCTTTACAAATGGTCAGAGATGGGGTATAAAGTGATGTTTGGAGAAACTTAGAATCAGGAGATGTCAGGTTATTAGCCTATTAAGTCTATAACCTTGAGCAAATTACTTAACTTCTCTGAGCCTATTCCTTCATCTTTCACTTTGAAAAATTCATTTATAACCCAGAGAACATCTTTGTCCCAAGTACTTCTGTATGCCAAGTACAGATAAAATACAGAGCCTCAGCCCTCAAAAAGCTCACATCTAATGGGAGGATAGACAAGTAAATAATTATGGTAAATGTTTTGAATGTTGTAATAGGTGAGCCCAGGGTTTTAGTTTCCCATAGATTGGTGGTAGCAAATAGCTCCTGGTGAAGGAAACCTTCTGAGTAAATAACATCTAAACTTGGTTTTCAAGGATGAATAGGACTTAGCCAAGATAGGCAAAGAAGAATGTTGAGAGCATATTACCAACAGAGGTAAGAATTTTAAGAAGTAAGCAATCTATGCTATCAGGTGTGACAGAGATACTGAATGAGAGAAAGATAAAAATTCCATTGGATTTATGACTAGGACATTGGGTAGAATTATTCTGAGAGAACAACTGGATGAAGAAATGACAAATACAGAACCTAGAAACTTACACTGGATATAAATAAATTTTATTTATGGCACATCAAGATTTTATAGGAATCCCAAGTCAGCTGCTGAGAGATAAGTTGAGAAATAAATTCAAGGGAAGTAACACTTCATTGGTTAATACATAGCTATGTAGATAATACATATAATTAGATTATATAAGCAATTAATGAACTATAAGTCATATAAGTATTGATTATTTGCCAAAATCTAATCTGGCAAATTTGCCAAAATCAAAATCCCACCATATTGCACATACCTTAAAAGGTAATGATCCTATCCTTGACTGAATTCTCTTTCATTATTGATTTCAAATACTTTGACAGTTAAAATTGTGAGGGATTTTAATATTACCTAATGTCCAGTCCATATTTAGATTTCCTTGGTTGTCCCCAAAGAGACCTTAATGCCTGTTTTAATGTAATCAGAGCTCACTGATTGCATTTGGTTATTGTGTCTTCCTGCTTCCTTTCCCTACCACCTCTTCCTTAACCCCCTTTAGCCCTCTTGATATACTTTTTTGAAAAGACCAGACAGTGTTTTGGATTTGTCACATTATTGTGATGTATTTGATTTGTTTTCTATTCCCTATACTTTCTGTAAATTAGTATTTCTGAAATTAGGTTCAAAAGTTTGATTCTATTCAAATTATATTGTCGTCAAGAATACTTCTTAGGCAGCTCTATATACTTCATAATGCACCAGAAGGCATATAATATCAGGTTATCCCACTATTAGAGACTCTAGTGTTGGACACCTGGTTAAGGTGGTGACACCAGATAGCTTCATTGTAAAGATACTCTTTTCCCTTTTCAATTAACAGGTGATCTGAGGGGAGATACCTAGGTCCCATATGAATACCCTTTTTCAGGAACAGATCTATCTAATGGTTTTGGCACCCACGGATGATCATGGCTTGAATCAGTTATTTCATTACTGATTGCAAATTGGCGATACTCTATCACTCATTCAGCATTTAGTAGCTGACATTCTTCTGTAAAGAAAAGCTTTCCCTTAGAGACTAAGGAGCTGACAGGTAATGGGAAAGTAACTTGGATGAAACTGTTAAGAGAGTTCTGCCCACTCGTTAACTTCCTGTAGTTGTAAATACCTCTTGAGTTATGGTTGGCTTATTTTTTCAAAGTATGTGCATATCAGAATGTTTTGTTCTAGTTTGAAGTTTCATCAAGTTTGCCAGCCTGTTCTGTAGGTAAAATGACCTTGTTTGTATCTTCTGTTTCTGTTTATGGCAGTAATTAAATGAATCGTCCAAATTTGGGATTTCCTGCCCTGCCCCACATATTCCCTCTACGCTTTTCCCATTTTTTTTTCTTCTGTGAGCTAATGAGTACTGTGGTACTTTTCAGTGGTACTGAAAAGGTGGCAAGAGGCGCATGTGCCCCTAATGCTGACAACTAAAAAATAGCAGGGGGAAAAAAAAGTATTACAAAACTAGTTTTCCTCTTATTAAATGTTGCAGAATGAACTTAATAATAAATGCTACATTGACCCTTTATTTACATTGACCCTTTCCTTGCATTGTCTCTTAATGTTCCTTGGGTTCTGGTGGTGATGAAAGACTGCTTGGTGTGGCAGGAGATGCATTCTGTGTCCAAACCCATGGCAGCGTGTTATAGCATCCATAAAGTGTCGCCTGAGGTCCCGCTTCATCATCTGCGTGTTTGATGCATTACTTCGTACTTGTTTCTGACATATGATTGAAACAGTCATTATACAAATTATGTACAGTTTATGTGATATCTTGCTTCTCACCATATTTCCCAAACTTAAATGTTGAGGTGAGAGTCCTTAAAGTATTTTTGGTACTGATTGTTGGCAGGACACTCCTAACGTTAACTTTTTACTTAAACTCTGTTAAGCCCTCCTTTCATGAAAATTCAGAGATAAGGCATATTTTTCTTTAGGTGTTTCTAAATATCTGAATAACAGTTATTTTTGAAATAGGTTGAAGCACAATAAAAATTGGAATAGGCATCTGCATGATAATCAGTGGCAGAATTGACTTAATATCCTTTAAATTTTTTAATTACATAATGAATAAATAAGCACAACATCTTGATCAGAGATCCTAATTACCACTCACAGGGAGAATGTAGCCTCTGGGGTAAGTTCATGTGAAATATAGCCTCCTTGAGTATAATGTAGAGCTTTAAAACCAGATCTTGTAATGGTTTAGTTTATAATCCATTAATAGTCGAATAATTCAGGGTGTGTAAGAGACAGAGAGAAATACAGCCACTAAACCACAGCTTTATGCTTTATGTCCTAAAGGAAATTGTTGGTTGACCTGCGTTAACTTTACATGTTAGAGTGCATACATGTTTGTCATACAGTTTATTATAAACTTTTCAGTGCACTGCCTCCCTGGGGTGTTGCAGAACTTCAGTGAGCCTAAACCCGCTGTATCCTTTATAGCTTTCCAGAGTAGTGTAGTATCTAGAACTTGTTTATTCTATCAACTATTTCATCAAAATAATGTATCTTTTTGTCTCTTCTCCCATTTGTTTGCCCCTAGAAAGTTACTGAGAAGAAAAATGTTTGTTTATGAGACAAAATAGCATTGTTAAATTTTGGCAGAAACTGCAGGTTAGAGCCACAGGAGAAGCATCTCCCGTGTGCTTGTAGACCTCCCTGTGTGCTTGAACCTTGCCAGAGAGACACCCCTGAGGCAGTTACTGGTAGCAGGCTGTCATTCTCTCCTTTTGTCCATTTCTCCTCCTACCCTCACCTCCTCTTACTGCTTTTTTTCATTCCTAAGTCTTAGCTTTCCTATTAACTTTTAGAGACATTGTTACCTACTGGTAGAGGTATTTTAGTTTAATTGTGATTTATACTGCCTACTCAAAACTAACAGCCCTCCCTCCACCCCCCAAACAAACAAAATGATTACACTGCTGGCAAGAATGGCTTTATAACAATTTAATAAGTCCTTGGCTCATTCTTTCAGGAGAAAGTAGCTGAAATAAACAATTACTCAAGTAATTTTGAAATGTTTCTTTGATGATCAGTTTATTGTCACAATTTTGTTTTAATTGTAGGTGAAGTTAAAATGAACTATTTGGGCAAACCATATGTAGCCATGGTTACAACATACCAAATGGCAGTTCTTCTTGCCTTTAACAACAGTGAAACTGTCAGCTATAAAGAGCTTCAAGACAGCACTCAAATGAATGAAAAGGAACTGACAAAAACAATCAAATCATTACTTGATGTGAAAATGATTAACCATGATTCAGAAAAGGTATGGGGAATTTAAGCATTATAAACATTACAGCTTTTTCATGAGATGTTTGCAGTTTTTCAAGTAAGGTTATAATTGGCGATGTCCTTTGTACTTTGGAACACACTTGAGTGCCGAGCCAGCTGCATTACTGTAGACTCCTTACAGCTGTGAGCTTGTGCAGTCACAGAGAAGTTGGTGACTGTGTGCCCTTTACAGTTTGATTTTATTTGTCCTACACTGTGACAGTTTCCTGAAAATTGTGTAAGAATTGCCACTGAGTAGATACTGGTTAATTGAGGTTAAAAACAGTAGCATATTGTAAATCTTTCTGTTTGTTTTTTTTTTCCATGTGTTTAGTTGATATTTAATTACATGATTCTGTAATAGGAAATGACCATCTATTGATGTTTATTTGTGTGCATATTTAGTTTGTGTAACCATCCCAAATGCTCTCACTCTCCTGTTCCCTCATTCCAGGACTCAACTAATAACCACCATATATTTGTAATATCTGTCACAAGAAGAGCAAGCCAGTAATCTACTTCTTTTCTTTATAGCTTTTTTTCCTAATAACAAGTTTTTGTTGTCGTTACAGTATATTTTAGACACTTAAATCGTGTTTAAAAAGCAGATATAAGTGTCCTATTTCAAATTGTGCCTGTAAGAAAAAATTCTCATAAATTGTGTTTCATTTTTGTTTTGGTGAACTTAATAGCCTACAGTTTCTCTCATCAGTTCATTTAATCCGATGATATTTCGTAGCCTATGATTGAGCAGCTTTAAATAGCATGTATTCTGAAAGTCAAATAAAGCTTTTCTTAATACTGAGAAATGATTAATTTTTCTGACTTCAGAATCTTAACAAAATATTAAATTCTTAATATTAAGATTTTAATTAATGCAATTAGTTATAATTTAAGCATGAATTTTTAAACTTAAAACTTAAAATTTTAAGTATAAATTTTTAGCTAAATTAAGTGCTTAAGAAGTTGTATAGTTTTCTAAAATGTATTATTTTTGCTGCCCAGGAGTGTTCAAAATAAATACAGATTGCTTATTCGCACATTAAATTTTAATTATGAATGCCATTCCTTAGCAGAACTTCTTAGGTTATTATTGAAGATGGTTCATTTGCCAAGTGCTTTTTGATCCTGCTGATGGAGAAAACTCACTATAGAACATGAGTGGCTTTCTTAAGCCTGATAGAGAAGTTGTGATTATAAAAATTGGTTTGACAACTTTCACTTGAGAAAAGGCCACTTGCTTCTGGCAGAGTGAATAAAACATGAATTGGAGGGTAAACTTCATCAGAACCACGCCAGAGTCACGTGTGCCACGGGAAACCAGTTGCTTCTGTAGTCCAGTTATTTATCATCGATATTTTGTTACTGCAGCACAAGACCATTGGTTGCTCACTTTTTCAAAATGGGGTGACAGTAGGTCATAAAAATTAAAATGTTAAATTCTGTTTAAGCCAATGAGCTTTGACCCTTTATCTAGTGGTAATATACATAATAGTTGGGCCATAAAATAGCTTATTTCTAAATGTTAAACAGATTAAAATTCAAGTGTAAAACTAGAAAAGAATTGTTTTTTGCTTTCTTTGACAGAAGACAGTTACTTTTCTCTTAAATAATCTTTGTAATGTAAAATGATGAGAGTTGAGTCTTCTTTGCTTGGCCATTTCATTTTAAGGCATATTATTTGCAGCAACTCCTATTTAATGATTTTAATTTTGATAAATATGAATGAATTATTTTTAATTATAGGAAGACATTGATGCAGAATCTTCATTTTCATTAAATATGAACTTTAGCAGTAAAAGAACAAAATTTAAAATTACTACATCGATGCAGAAAGACACCCCACAGGTAAGTGCTTTTTAATGTTGTTTCTCTTGGAAATATTTAAGCATTGGACTTCACAAGTGTAACTGAGAGAATGCAAAAGTTTGCACATCAAAAGTAATAATGTGATGCATTTTTTTCTGGTTTAGTCTCTGCATTTACTAACCTTACAAACAAACAAACCCGCTGCCAGTATCTTAGATTATAAAAATAGTAATATAATGGGTATTTAAGGAAAAGGGTATTGTAGTATTGTCACATTTGCTTTTAGACAAAATGTGGAGCATTGCTTTGCATTCTTCACAAAAATTCCTACCTTGACTAGTGATATAATCTCTCACATTTTTCATTTGTAAAATAAAGAAAAGCTTTATAACATGTTTCTTTCAAAGAGAAGTTGAAAATGTTTCTAACTTTACATCCTGCCCCATGTCCAGTTAAAAGATAGGATGTCGGGCCCTCTCCAAGAACTTATTCCCCCATGGGAGACAGATGTTAGTTAATTATGACTAAATTTCAACACAAAAATGTTTGAGATCTCATTTTTCTCTAGGCTATTGAATAATAATTTATAATATGTGGGTTGTATTTTGTCTTTTAAAAGCTGTTATGAGAGCCCTATTGTGGCATTGCCCGCTTCTATGCCTCACTCTACTGTGTTTCCTTGAGCTGTGTGGAGATAGGCCCTTTGTGGCCCATCCTTCCCTGCTTCTCTGCTTGAGCCAAATAGAATCTTTCACAGCTCTTCTCCTTGAGGCCTGATCCAGTATGCACAGTTACTAAAGCATCTAAAAGCATATATGTGGTATATGGTCTGTACTCCACGACAGGACAGAAATTTGAAAATTATTGAAAATCTGACAATCATTTAAATTCTCC
Organism: Felis catus; assembly: GCF_018350175.1. Taxonomy (NCBI): domain Eukaryota; kingdom Metazoa; phylum Chordata; class Mammalia; order Carnivora; family Felidae; genus Felis; species Felis catus. The sequence goes on along the minus strand of NC_058374.1, from coordinate 32,117,385 downwards.
TTTATTGCTTATTTACATTAAATACATTTTACAGTAGTGTTAATTTTTTTAATAACCTTCCAACTTTAACCCAAGAAATTATAAATAACTCACTGTAGATATTCCTTTGGTAATGGTTATGTGGTAATGGGCACATGTTAACTACATAATTTGATGCTCAGTATTGATTGGAAATTTATTTAAACTCATTGATAGAATGAATTATGAAAGGTTCAGTGACTAGTGTCTCATTTGCTCTTTTTTCCCCGCTGTGAAACAGGAAATGGAGCAGACTAGAAGTGCTGTAGATGAGGACCGGAAAATGTATCTCCAAGCTGCTATAGTTCGTATCATGAAAGCACGAAAAGTACTTCGGCATAATGCCCTTATTCAAGAGGTAAAAGGCGGGGAAGTCCTCAAGGCTTTTTGGGGCAAAGGGTATTATCAATGTATGGATTAGGAATGTTTCTTTGTAAACATGATACAGAAATAATATGATTCCCAAATAGCATAAAGAAATGTCTCATTACTTAATGAGAACAGTACTCACTTATAATTTCAGTATTAAGTTCAGATTTCCCTTGGCTTAGATTTAGAGAGCTAAGTTCACCAGTATATTGAGCCTCCTGTCCAGTTATTGAAGGAAATTGACTGTATCAAGTATTCATTCATTCCATAAATATAGGAGTGTCTACCATGTGATAGAGTGTTATGCACGTCATTAGGGATGTGGTGCAGAGCAACACAAGATATGGTTCCTGACTGTCTAATAGGGAAGAAATACATGACTGAAGTAGTATACAAGCAAAAAATATAAAATTCCATTAACATGCACTGAGAAAGAGATATAGTACTGTGAGAATGTACACGGAAGCATTGACTTAGGGGATTTGGAGGGAAGGTTTCTGGAGAAAGTGTTAGTTCAGCAAGGACTTGAAAGTTTGGCAAGGGTGAAATGGAAGTTGGAGCATGTGTACGTGTATTTAGATAGATTAGTGTATAGTTTAATTTTGTTATGTGTGAAAATTATTAGATTTTGCTATATCTGTGTTTTGCATTTTAATTCCTTCACAACATAAACATTAGGCTTTTCCCCTATTTTACATAAAAATTTTTTGTCATCAAAATTGATTTAAATTGTTCCCTCTCTCCTTGTGTAATGCCCTCTGAGCTAAAACAGTTTAATACTGTTCATGGCATTCACTTGTTTGATGTATCATACCCATGCATTTAGGATGATTTTATTCAGTTTAATTAATATAATTCATAATTACTTTAAGCATACTTTTCCCAAATGGATTAGGTCTATTTGATGGAACCTCACTCAATGCATTGGAAGCATGTCATAGCCGATTAGTTAGTAATGATTTATAACTGACTGATTAGCAGTAGTTTGACACATCAATGTCTCTCTCCAACAGGTGATTAGCCAGTCAAGAGCTAGGTTTAATCCTAGTATCAGCATGATTAAGAAGTGTATTGAAGTTCTGATAGACAAACAGTACATCGAACGCAGCCAAGCGTCAGCAGATGAATACAGTTACGTAGCGTGATGTCGCTCTCCTCTAGTGTGGGTGTGAGAAGATCATTGCCATCACCATTTGGTGTGTTCCTGTGGGAAAAAGCAGGCCTGTGCCTCCATAATTTGGTCATTTGGCAGCCCCTGTTTTTCTGCTGTTTACAACATCACCAGTGCCACGTCATGAGCGTCAGAGAAAATGCCTAGAGATATTTCAAGCTCATGTCATTATGACATTTCTTAAAACTTTATTAAAAGAATGAGTGAAGTATTGCTGAAATGTGGAAATTTGGTTGGGTACCATGCTTTTTCTCCCCTTCACGTTTGCAGTTGATGTGTTTTTTTTTTTTAATGTATCTTAAAGGACATAAAATAAAAAACTTAAATATTGTAATATGACAGATAACCTAATAATTGTATCTACATTAAAATGACAAACATGATATTGCTGCTTGTCAAATAAAAAAAATAAAGAAATAGAATGCCTTTTTTATGTGGATGGAGCATCACACATAATAGTATAAATATAAATGTTCATGAGTCATCAAAGCAGCTAATGAAGCTTTAGTTGCATTTTTATCTGAATGGTTTAACTCGCTTTTTACTCCTACTTAAGTCCTACATGAAAATGTCTAGATTATTGTTCTTGAATGCATAAAAATGCATTCAACATAAAGAATGTTTTATTTTTATGGACTGGAACTACATTGGATATGAGCATTTTGAATGTTGAGGATTTAATTCTATCAAGAGTTTCTGGTGATATGCTTACACCGCAGAAATAAAGGATGAGGAGAATATGTGGTGGCCTCAAGTCTGGATAGAAAGCGTTTCTCATCCAGAAGTTGTCTTTTATTTTCATAATACGTTAATTCTAATGTAGACAAATACCCAGCTGTCTTACCTCTCCTTCTACCTTTCTCTGAGTTATAGGAGATCCTGTGATACCAGTGTATTCCTTCCATTCTCTTACCTGTGTATTACCCTTACACCCCTATACATTTTGATACTAAATTCACTCTCATAAGTCATAGGTGTGCTTAGCAATGCGTAACCTAAATACCTTTTTTTTTGTCTGTATGGTGCATTACACCGGATGCCACTTATTATAGACATGAAATTCCACTATTTTGTTTATTATATATGTTAACAGCAGTATTAGACTACTCCAGTCTATTATATTTATTACCCATCTATAAGCTGGAATATTTTAAAGGGTATCCCATGTGAATCATTTTACTTACAGTACTTTAGTTTGTATCTCTGACAGATAAGATCTTTTTTAAAAACAACAAAAACACAACTTTAATGACATTATTACACCTAACAAATAATTACTTAATATCATCTAATATGTGGTCTTGTTGCAAAAATGGCTTCTGCAGTTGGTTTGTTTGATTGCACTTTTTCTGACTCATGTCTCTTTAAGTGTTGGAAAAATCTAAGCTTATAACGACTTACTTATAAACTGTATCTCTCATTTACCTTTCTTTCTAGAGAGGAAGTAATGGCAAACCATACAATATTGTACATTCACTGTCAAAAAACAAACCTTGTTTTGATAACTTGTTGATAAAGTTTCCAAATTGACTCCTTTTTTCTTAAATATTTATAAATGTTAAATTAAGTCTTGGTATCTAAATTGTCAAGAAAATATATTATATTGAAAAATGGACAAAATACTTGTGCTGAGGTCTACAGAAGTGACTGCCAAGAGTTTTCTTCACATCTTTTTCTCATTTTACCAGAAAGGAAACATTAAAGATATACTCACACATGAGGAGGAAGAGGCCAGATACACTTAACCAAGTCACCATCCAAGAGGGAGCAGCGTTCAGAATGAATTCTAGCACAGACCTTCTGCTGAGGAGAATAAAGGGAAGGCTGCGGTCTTGTCAAGTTAGGTCAGGCACTTGAAATCATTACGAGCCTAGCGCACAGCCCAGAGCACTAACCTGACAGGCCCTGTGTATGGCACCTAGTGCTTGTGGGCGGAGGAGGTCAAAGCTACAAAAGGGGAAGAAGCGGAAGGAGAGGAAAGGGTTCTCTGTGCTTTATCTTGGAAAACAAAAATAATGTGAGCAAAACTTTCAGAAGTTCTTAAAAAATTATTATTAATACTGAGGTAGTTAATGTGTGAGTCAGTGATACATTTTCCAGCCAGACAGCATGCTGCTTTTGTTCACGTTCTGTCCTTCTCTTTGAAACCAGATTATTTTAATTGCTGCTGTAGTTTTATTCTAGGGGTTTAGTCTAAAATTTTATGACCGTTTGCTTTAATATAAACAAAGATATACTCTGGGGTTTGTGTTTTGCTTTATTTATAACGTACTACCTTTATAGGATTTTATAACCTGTATATGCTACAATGCTATAAAGTTCTGTTAATTTTTTTAACTTTTATTGAGTACAGACTGTGACTGGTGCTTCCTCATATGTTATTTTGTTTGACCTTCCGATAATCCTGTTAACCAGGCAATGCTCCTCTCTCATAGAAGAGGAAACCAAATGAAGAGTTTTCCAGGAGTCATTGTCAGGGACCGCAGAACCTGAATTTAAATCCTAGTCAAAATTGTGGACCTAATAAATAACAGTCTCTCTCTTTCTCTCTCTCTCTCTCTCTCTCTCTCTCTCTCTATATATATATATATATATATATATATAAAATAGCCTGTAAGATAGAAGTAACTTCATTTTATACGTAAAGAATAGTTTCTCCTGACTTTTCAGAGCAAAAATGTGTTTCTAGGTGATTTGTGAGAATAAACACTTCATATTTGGGATGCCTGGGTGGCTTAGTCAGTTGAGTGTCTGACTTCAGCTCAGGGCATGATCTCACAAGTTTGAGCCCCGCGTCAGGCTCTGTGCTGACAGCTCAGAGCCTGGAGCCTGCTTTGGATTCTGTGTCTCTCTCTCTTTCTCTGCCCTCCCCCACTCAAAAATAAATAAACATTAAAAAAACTTTTTTTAAACACTTCATATTTCAGTTTCTTAAGATATTTAAGATCTAAATATACATGTTAAGCAACTTTGCTCATAGCTGATTCATGGCGGAAGGAACTTGTGAATTTAATATTTTACCTTTGCATGTACAGCTATAGAATATCTATTTCGAGTGTATATATATATCCTTAATATACATATACTTAATGCAAACCTGTGTTCGGTTAAAAATTTTTGAGTTATAGTAGCAGTGGATAATTTATTGAGCTCTTAATCTTTGGTTCCTAGTACACATTCTTAGTTGAGCAAGGTCAAAGTAAATATATGAACTTTTAAAATACTAGGCCTAAGGGCAGTTGTACATAGACTGTAGCTAAATGAGTAGAAAAATATGGAGAGGTCCACTGGTTGAAGTTCATGAAGCATATCTAAAGCTGAAGCAATTAAGTGAGGCAATCCTTATGTGAGACATACAACCTCAAGGGCTAGACTTCATTAAAGGTAGGATTCACTGATGGGGAGAAGTCATTTTTATATGTAGTGACTATACGACACAGGAAATTCTAAGGATTTTTCCTTCCCCTGCTCTCCATCCATAGTTCAGCCAATTCACCATTCATCATTTAACATTTACTGGTGCCAGGGTATTATGTGAGTACAACTGCTGAAGTGATAAGCAAAAAAGATATAGTCTGTGCCAACATGGAACTTTTAGACTTGTAACAATCAGTCATAAGTACACCATTTCAAGTGTACATGCTTATGAAGGAAAGCCTTGGGTACTTTGAGAAGGGTTGCATAAGAGAGGTTTAGAAGGGCAGGAAATGAGACAGGGAGAGCATATTCTAACCAGTAACAGCAAAGATCCTGAAGTAAGAAGCACCAGCTACAACCTAAGAATCAAAACATCTCTGAATGAATGATGTGGATTTTACACAGGGGAGTTACATTTGTGCATATATATATATTTTTTTCCTTGGGTGGTAGGTGTATGAATATTCATTTCATTATGCTTTATAGTGTACATATTTCAATTTGTTCTTTGGTGTTTGCAAACTATTTCAAAATCCTGTTTGCAAATTTCAGTGGAAAACGGGTAACCTGCATTAATGTGAAGAATAGACTCTAGAGGGCTGATGGCAAATAGTGTGGATACTTAGGAGACTGGTGAGGTGAGCAGTTACAGTGGTGACAGCGGCCATCTCCAGAGTGATAAAGTAGATAAATTAACATCTTAATAATGGGTTAATTTGATAACACATCTTAATGGGTTGGGATAGGGTGAATGAGGGAGGAAAGGGGTGAGTCAAAGATGGCCTATTGATTCAGTGAGTTAGGAGAACTTTGGAAGACGAAGAGGAACATAATGAGCTTGGTTATAACACCTTGCATCTGATGTGCTTTTGAGATAACCTAATGTAACAGGCCGTTGGCTATACAGGTCTGAAACTACTGCGTAGGTGCTCCTCTCCTGAATCTTAGAAACTATTACCTAGAGGCTTTTTGGTCCATTCTCATTTCTTTGACTCTGTGCCATGAATTAATGTCCAGGTTAAATGTGATCAGAGAAACATTTATTACCACACAAATGTATTACATTTTGAATCACAAAAACAAGAATGGAAAAGCATGAGAATAGTCGTTTATACACGTTCTAAGATTTGTCTTTCTGTGCTTAAGTGGGTGGTCTTTGTTATCCCACTTTGAGGCAAGGACACACTGAAGTAGAGAAATTGAGCCAAAAGTTAATCTGCCATATGATTATTTCTTATATTCAGAAATCTTTGTCAGCTACTGGTTACACACTGCCCTTGAGGGAGAGATCTATCTGTGTTGCATTCTTCTGACAAGCTTAACTATATCATTTTTCAGCAAAAAAGAAGGAACTTTTGGGAACCAACTTGTGGAAAAGAACATAAAGGGCTTTTCTATTTTTGTTTATTATTGTTTTCTTTTTCTCCATTGTTAGTAGCTTACTATTTATAGCTACAGTAGTCGAAGAATTATAGCTTGTGTTGAAGTTAGCAATCCTGGGAGCAGGTAAAGTTAGGGGGTTGGCCAGATTGATACTTTCCTTGAAGAACTTTCTATGACCTTTATAAGCAGCCTGGGTTAGGTAGCTCGTGAGACTACCCCTAGCACAGCACTCAGTCATCTGCTGAGAGCCCCAACTTTTAAAGTGAGTGCATTTTTACCTATTAGTTTGTCTCCTAGGGAAGAAGGTACAGATGTAAGCAAAGATCTACTTTTAGTAGGAATTGACTGGCTTAGCGAATACATCGTACCTAACATTTGGCCCAAGGAGGCCACTGATGCAGCAGACGTACTCTGACCTTAAAGGAAAAGTTGAATGCTGAATCGAAAAAACAAAGCTGTTTTAGTTGAACACTAAACGTGCTGGAGCGACAAAATTCAAATCAGTGCTATGCTATGAGGTAAACATCTGAGATGCCTTGTTTAGATTGTGTGTTTTAAAATAATTATTTCTAAGTTTTGACAGCCAAGGTGAAGATCTTCAGCCATGTGGTAAATTGGAAATATGTGGTATAAGAAGTCACTCTCCACTTGTAAGTTATGTGCTTGACCTGGGTTGGGACTGCCCTGTCCACTGCTCCACAGTACAGGAAAGAGTGGTACTCAGAGTAAGGAAGAAGTGTCCATAGCCCAACACCCCAACTTTTTTGCTTGCTTTTTTATGCTTTCACTGACATTGACCCAGGTCTGAATGGAGGGAGCCAGTTTGCATTCCTTAGGAGATTGCCCAGTTAGGAGGTCAAGCCTGGCTCTAGAAAAATCAGGCAGGCTCACTGCTGGCCCAGTAATCCATTCTGATTAGATCCAAAGCTCTGAGACCAAGTGGAAATGCTGGAGGCAACTGATCTGGGATTCTCTGTGAAGCAGAGATAAAAGAAGGGAAGAACCAGACAGCTACCTTACTCATTTTTGTCCCTAGTAGACTGTCAAACCCAGCATGGATGACTCATAAAAGGGCAAGCAAGTGGCGAACTAAGGAATCTCCTGGGACCCAGTGGAACACAGTAGTAGAGTGCTATGGTTTCTGAAAATACACTAGAGGCACACACTGAGGTGTGATAACTCAGCATTAGGGCAAGTCCTCTTCTGTAAGTGTTTACTTTGTTAGCTTGTTTTGGGATGGGTGTGCATGTGTTTTTTATTTTTATGACAATGATACAATAACTTGTATTTAGTTACATAAGGAATAAGTTCACTCTTACTCTACTGGGTTGGAAAGTGTCCCCTTCCCCCAATTCATATCCACCCAGAATCTGTGAATGTGACCTTATTTGGCAATAGGGTCTTTGCAGTTGTAATCAAGTTAAGATGAGGTCATACTAGGTACGTGTGGGCCCTAATACAGTGACTGGTGTCCTTCTAAGAAAATGGAAATTTGGACACACACAGGAGAGAAGGCCATGTGACGACAGAGATTGGAATAGTGCAGCAAGAAGCCAAGAACACCAGGGATGGCCGGGAACCACCAGAAACAGGGAAGAGGCAGAGCACCAACACCTTGGTTTTGGACTTCTAGCCTCCAGAATTGTGAGAGAATATATTTTGTTGTTTTAAGCCACCAAGTTTATGGTGCTTGGTTATGGCTGCCCAAGAAAATTAATACAGTTCCTTTTATATGTTTTTTAAATGGGTTTGTTTAAAAATTTGGGGGGGGGCTTTTAATAGTTTAAATAGTTTACGTTTTAATTAGGAGATTACACTTCCATATAAAAGCCAACTAAACACGAAATTTTCCAATTTTTCCTTAAAAAGAGAAGATATTTCCCAAAGAATCACCATTTACCAGATAAAGAATACATACACAAAAAGCCAAATGCTCACCCACAGGTATGATTGGTTAGCATATTTGGATAGAAGGTTGTTCTTAAACCTTGTATTCTATCTGATGTGAGCCTATAAACTGCACTGCTCTCTGGACATGTCTTCACTTCTGCCTCTGCTACATCTTCATGAAAATGTATATTACTGATCCCACATAAACCAGGAGAAAATGAGGAAGACTTGGAGCAAACCCAAGTCCATGGTCAGAACTACACAAAAAGGCCTTGGCCAATGCTGAGTATGTAGCATCCTATTTGCATGTAAAGTGAGGCACACACTGTAAAAAAAATTCACAAAGAGGAAAAACTCTGGTTAGATCCTAGCATGCATCTATAGTTATGTTTACTAATTATTTGCTGAAAAAAAGGCAATCGGTTTTCCAGGAAGCAGCCTTCTTTGTTGATTCTTCCTCTCCTCCTCAATCTCTAATGTAGGAGTGTCTCTTGCTTCAGTTTTTAGACTTTTTCTGTCTACATCAACCTTTTAGTGATCTCACCCAGTGCAATGGCTTAAATGCTCTATACATACCAATGACATCCAAAATAGTAATATCCAGTCCAGGCCTCTCTCCCACATTCCAGAGGTGTATGTCCAATGACCAACTCCATCTCCATAGCTGGATTGATAATGAATATCTCTATGTTAACGTATCCAAAACAACTTCTATTCTTCCTCCAGCAACCTCAGACATGTTCTACATATAGCTTGCCCATCTCCATTGATGGCAACTCCTGGTTTCCCAGGCCAAACCTTGGAGTTTTCTTTACTCATCTCTTTCACATCCTACTTGTTGGCTGTGTGTTCAGAGCATATTTGGAATCTGGCAGATGGGTTGTATCAGGGACAATGACAGTAATTCAGCAGATTAGCAGGTTTATGTATCAAGAAGCAGGCTGCAGATAAGCATATCAGCATGACTAGAGGCAAGGGACACTGATTCATATGGACAAAGAGAAGCTGCATCAGCAAAGGAGTTAGCAGATGTCAGGGCCCAGCTCTAGAGCCTGGAATGTGCAAGCCAAGGCCCAGCATTTTCATAACAGAGGTCTAAGTACAAGAAGCAAGGCAAAACCTCAGTTAACCCAAGTGGAGCCTAAAGGTCTCAGAGATAGGAAGAAGTTCACTCATCAGAAATGGACACCAGACAACCCTGAACTAGCAGTCTGGACAATATACCTCTTCTACTGCAGGGATTTGGTCTGGAGGCTGGAATGGAAGTATACCTGCAAAAGAGGTATAGTCTTGGAGAGACTGCAAGATACGGGGGTGATAATCAAGCTGGCCTGACACATTCTAACAAGATTACCAAGAAAAATTATTTCTCTTATACTCTGATTCCGAACAAGGAGGACAGACAGTTGAGTGTATGTACTGGGGACCTGGAGATGGTAGTTCCCAAAATTAATGCATAGAGTTAGGTTGGCCTTAACAATCAGTTAAACCTCTCACACTGAAAAATCCCCTTCCTTATGTTTTTGGCTTAAATGAAATAGCTTTGTCTTTCATGTGCAGCAGAAATACCCCAGGAGACACTTCCAGTTCTCCAGGTTAGAGTATAAATGGTCTGGGTTTTCCCTTTGTGAGCCAAATGCAAGGAACCTCTAGAATCTCTAGAGGGATTGCTTACATGAGAGACAGCAAAAGCTACGTGTTTTGTTTGTTGTTTTGTTGTTGTTTGGTTTTTCTTCCTCAGAAGAGGACTGAGGGCATTTTTTTCTTGACACCAGGCTGAAACTGCTTGAGCAACCAAAACTGTGCTTTTCTAGAACTGAAGCAGGGTTAAAGGTTTCTATGCCACTGTGAATTGAGGAGTCTGGAAAAATTTCTGACCAAAAACACCTTACCCGAGTGTCTAAACTTTCTCTATTAGAGACTCCTCTGTATTTAAGAAGTCCAAGTTCCTGTTTATTGTGCAAACTGGTTTTTTGGAAGGGCTCCCACATTTCGGAGTGCCTCTGCTTTTCCACCAGTTGAACCCAGCAAGCCACCTTTCTATCTGCCTCGAGGGAGTAAGGTCACAAATCTTGAGCTCCGTTTGGAAGGAGACAATCTGAATGGTTCTGGAAGTGGGAGGATCAGCCCAGGAGACTATTAGGAAAAGGCAGGGGCACTGGGAGGAAGCAAGGATTGGGGATACAAACATTTCCCACAGTGCTCTCCTAGAGATCTTTACCTTCCTCTGGTGGTTTGAGTTCTGGCAAATAGGGGCATTCTTTGTAAGAAATGTAGACATTCTAGTATTAGCATGAGTTTTTACTATTTGGGGACGTGAAGTTTTGTCCCTCCAACCAGAGTGGCAGCATTTTGTCATGTTATCATGGCAACTGGTGTGTGTGTGTGTGTGTGTGTGCGTGTAGTGCAATATACAGTAAGATGATAGAGTGACTAGGAATAGATCACAAAAATGCTAAATAAGAATCTTGAAACAGAAACAATTCTATAAGCAAAACTCTGATAATAGCTGGAAACTAGAAGCACCAAACCATCTGATCAGAGCCATGGCCCACTGGGTCCGATCTGGGTCAAGGGGCAATAGGGTACTTAAAGCATTCTCAAGTTTTCATCTTATTAGTGAGGGAAAGGAGCGCCTTGGTGGAAGGAAGTAGTTTGTACTGTGTTTTCGTTTTTATATATAGTAGTAAATATTTGTTTATCTGTATTAGGTGTAGGATGGTAACCACTAGTGGAATGGAAAATTAGACCAGAGAAACTCTTACATTTTATGATCAATTGATTTTTGACAAGGGTGCCAAGATTCTTCAACAGGGAAATAATAGTCTTCCAAACAAGCAGTGTTAGGAGAACTGGATATCCATATACAGATGAATGAATTTGGTCTCCTACCTCATACGATATACAAAATTAACTCAAAATGGATGAAAGACCTAAATGTATGAACTTACAATATAAAACTCTTAAGAAAAACGTGTAAATTTTTATGATCTTGGATTAAGCAACAATTTGGTTTAGTTTTTTTTAGATAGGACACCAAAAGCATAAGCAACCAAAAGGAGCACTTGAGTGGTTCAGTCAGTTAAGTGTCTGACTTCAGCTCAGGCCATGATCTCATGGTTTGTGAGTTCAGGCCCCACATTGTGCTCCATGCTGACAAAGTGGAGCCTGGTTGGGATTCTGTCTTCTGCCTCTCCCCTACTCATGCTCACTCTCTCTCTCTCTCTCAAAATAAATAAATAAACTATAAAAAAATATTTTTAAAGTATAAGCAACCAATGAAAAAATAAATTGGATCTCAACAAAATTTAAAACTTTTTTTCTGTCAATGGACACCATCAGGAGAGTATAGAGTTGATAAAAGATGTAATTAAGGAAGATGGTGGAGTAGGAAGACCCTAAGCTCAGCTCATCCCATGGATGCAACTAGATACCACTCACATCGGTGCAAATAACCCCAAAACTGGCCCAAAGACTGGCAGAACAACCTCCACAACTAAAGGTAGAGAAAAGGCCACATAGAAGAAGGTAGGAAGGGCAGAGATGTTGTTTTGGGGCAAAATGGACCGTGGCCATCTGTGGTCAGGAGGAAGAGAGGGTCGCAGTGAAGGGCAAGAAACAGACTGTCATACTGGGAAGCCTTCACAAGGAAGATGAATCCCCATAACATTTGGCTTTGATAGCAAGAAGGGCTGAATTTTGTGAGCTCTTACAATTAGTGGGACTTAAAGCCTGGAATTTTAAAAGTTGATGGACTTGCTCTAGGAGAGCCCCAAGGGCATTAGGACATGAAGTTCTGCCCTTGAAGAGACACTACAACAAAGAGCAGTAGAGATACAGTGTAGAAGCAGCAATTTGAAAAACAAACAAAATACCTGGGCCATAGTGGAGGGAGAGTAATTTACACATCTCAGCGTGTGTCCTGGAGAGGCAGAGATCATGAGAAGACCCCTCTAGGAACAAAGTTGCTGACCGGTGCCATTTCCCTCCTCTACTCCCCAGCATAAACACACAACCACACGCAGAAACCAGCACAATATCCACACTTGCTACTAAACTTGCTTATACCAAGCTCTGCCCCCTTACATTTCATTGGATTCACCCTTCCTAGTCACACTTGCCTCAGTCCTGTCACTGTGGGGCCCTTCCCTTAGAAGACTGGTGCAAACTTTGCCAACAATGGGATTCCTAACCTGCAATTTTGTGGGGCCTCCGTTCCAGTGGCAACAGCATCAGGTCTCATTTAGCAAGCAGACCAGTGAACAACTTGTTAAAATGACCCCCCCACCCCCACCCTGGTCAGGGACAGGCAAAAAGAGGTTCTGAAGATGAATGGACTGAAGGAAAAAGCAGCCAGGACTCAACAGCAGGGCACATGAAACACACATAAGAGACACTTCCTGAAGTGCCAGCTCCTGGGGAACAGGGGACACTGCAGGGCACTACAGGACCTCTTCTGCATAAGGACATTCATGAGCTGGAGACGTAGCTAACATTTCTAACACAGAGAGTTAGACAAAATGAGACAGAGGCATATGTTCCAAATGAAAGAACAATACCAAACTATAGCAAGAGACCTAAGCAAAAATGGATATAGGTAATATGCATGATAAAGAATTGAAAGTGACGATCATAAAAATACTCACTGGACTTGAGAAATGGTAGGAAACATCAGTGATATCCTTAACAAAGAAATAAAAAGGAACCAATCAGATATGAAGGACACAATAAATGAAATTAAAAATACACTTGATAGAATAAATAGGTTAGAGGAAACAGAGAAAAGAATAACCTGGAAGACAGGAATGAAAATTAATCAAACTTAGCAAATGAGAGAAAGAATTATGAAAATGAGAATAGACTTAAGGAACTCAGTGACTCCATCAAGCATAACAACACTCACATGATAGGGATCCTAGAATAAGAAGGGAGAGAAAAGGGAGCAGAAAATTTATTTGAAGAAATAATAGCTGAAAAACTTCTCTACTGAGTGAAGGAAACAGATATCCAGGTCTAAGGGGCACAGAGATCCCCCAAAAAATCAAACCAAGGAGGTCCCACCAAAACATATATTAATTAATTTGGAAAAATTAGTGATAAAAAAAAATAAAAGCAGGAATTGAAAAGAGAACAGAGAAACCCCATAAGGCTATCAGCAATTTTTTAAACAGAAACTTGCTGTCCACAAGACAGTGGCATGATATATTCAAAGTGCTGAAAGGGAAAAATCTGCAGCCAAACATACTATCCAGCAAGGCTATCATTCAGAATAGAAGAGATAAAAGAGTATCCCAAACAAAATCTAAAGGAGTTCATGACCACTAAACCAGCCCTACAAGAAATATTAAAAGGGACTCCTTGAGTGGAAAAGAAAGACCATAAATGTGAGTATGGAAAGGAAAAAAAACCACAGAAACTGTAAAAATAAATATTTCTGTAAAAAAGTCAAGGGATTCATAAAATAAAAGATGTAAAACATGACACAATATACCTAAAACGTTGGGGAGTGGCAGTGGAGTAAAGAATGGGTTCAAACTTATATGACCATTAACTTAATGTAGACTGCTATATACAGAAGATGTTATATACAAACCAAATGGTAACCACAAATCAAAAACCAGTAATAAATATGTAAAGAATAAAAAGAAAGGAATCCAAGTATATCACTAAAGAAAGCCAGTAAACCATGAAAGAGGCAAGAAAATAAAGGATCAGAGAAAAACTACAAAAACAACCACAAAACAAATAACAATAAAATACATATCAATAATTACTTTGAATGTAGATGGACTAAACACTTCAATCAAAAGACAAGGTGACAGAATGGGTTTTAATAAAAAACAAAAAAACAAAAAAACAAGACCCGTCTATATGTTGCCTACAAGAAACTCATTTCATACCTAAAGACACCTGCAAATTGAAATGAGAGGATGGAGAAACACTTATCACACAAATGAATGTCAAAAGAAAGCCAGAGTAGCAATACTTATATTGGATAAAATGAACTGTAAAACAAAGACTACAGCAAGAGACAAAGAAGGACATTATATAATAATAAAGGGGACAGTCCGACAAAAAGATATAACAATTGTAAATATTTATATGCCTGACATGGGAACACCCATATACATAAAACAGTTAATAATAAACATAAAAGAACTAATTGAGGGGCGCCTGGGTGGCTCAGTCGGTTAAGCGTCCGACATCGGCTCAGGTCACGATCTCATGGTCCATGAGTTCGAGCCCCACGTCCGCTCTGTGCTGACAGCTCAGAGCCTGGAGCCTGCTTCAGATTCTGTGTCTCCCTCTCTCTCTCTCTGCTCTTCCCCCATTCATGTTCTGTCTCTCTCTGTCTCAAAAATAAATAAACATTAAAAAAAAAAAAGAACTAATTGATAGTAACACAATAAAAATAGGGCACTTTAAAACCCAGCTTACCCCAGTGGACAGGTGACCCAAACAGAAAATCAATAAGGAAACAGTATCTATGAATGACATACTGGACCAGATGGATTTAACAGATATATTCAGTACATTCCAACCTAAAACAGCAAAATACACATTCTTTTCAAAGTACATGGAACATTGTCCTGATAGATCACATATTAGGCCACAAAACAAGCCTCAGCAAATTCAAGAAGATCGAAGTCTTACCATGCATGTTTTCTGACAACTCTGGTATGAAACTAGAGATCAGCCACAAGAAGAAATTTGGAAAGAACACAAATACGTGGACATTAGATAACATGATACTAAAGAACAGGTCAATCAAGAAATTAAAGAATAAATAAACTGCATGGAGGCAAATGACAATAAAAACACAATAATCCAAGATCTTAGGGATGCAGGAAAAGTGGTTCTAAGAGGAAAGTTTATACAATACAGGCCTACCTCAAGAAGCAAAAAAAATCTCAAATAAAGAACCTAATCTTACACCTAAAGGAGCTAGAAAAAGAACCACAAACAAAACCCCAAGCTAGAACAAGGAATGAAATAATAAATATTAGAGCAGAAATAAATGATATAGGAACTAAAAACAAAAGAAAACATAGATAAGATCAATGAAGCCAGGAGCTGGTTCTTTGGAAAGATCAACCTCTACCTGGACTTACCAGAAAGAAAGAAAGAAAGAAAGAAAGAGAGGGAGGGAGGGAGAAAGGAAGGAAGAAAGAAAGGAAGAAAGGAAGAAAGATGAAAGAGACAGAGAAAGAAAGAAAGAAAGAAAGGAAGAAAGAAAGAAAGAAAGAAAAGAAAAAGGGCAGGGGGGAGAGGGAAAGGCCAAATAAACAAAATCACTAATGAAAGAGAATAACAATCAACACCACAGAAAAAAAGAGAATTTTAAGAGAATATTATGAAAAATTATATGCCAACAAATTGAACAACCTAGAAGAAATGGATAAATTCCTAGAAACATATAACCTACCAAAACTGAAGTAGAAAGAAATAGAAAATTTGAGCAGACCTAGCCAGTAAAGAAATTGAATACGTAATCAATAAACTCCCAAAACACAAAAGTCCAGGACCAGACAACTTAACAAGTGAATTCTACCAATTTTTTAAAATGTTTATTTTTTATTTTTTAAAATGTTTATTTATTTTAAGAGAAAAAGCCTGAGTGGGGGAAGGGCAGAGAGAAAGGGAGAGACAGTCCTGACATGGGACTCCATGTTATGAACAATGAGATCATGACCTGAGCCAAAATCAAGAGTCAAACACTCAACTGACTGAGCCATTCAAGTACTCCTCTACCAAACATTTTAAAGAAAAAAATACTTATTCTTTTCAATGTATTCCAAAAAATAGAAGAGAAAGAAAAATTCCAAACTCTTCTATGAGGCCAGTATCACTCTGATACCAAAACCAGAAAAGACATCACAGATAAATATCTGTGATGATCACAGGCCAATATCTATGATGAACATGGATGCAAAAATCCTCAACAAAATGCTAACATACCATATCCAATCATACATTAAAAGAAATTGTTCACCACAATCAAGTGGGATTTATTTCTGGAATGCAAGGGTGGTTCAATATTCACAAATGGATCAATGTGATACATCTTATTAACAAGAGAAAAGATAAGAACCATATGATTATTTCAGTTGATGCAGAAAAAGCATCTGACAAAGTACAATATCCGCTCATGATAAAAACCCTGAACAAAGTAGGATTAGAGGGAACACACCTCAACAAACAAAGGCCTTAGATGAAAAACCCACAGTTAACATCATACTTAATGGGGAAAAAACTGACAGCTTTTCCCCTAGGGTTAGGAGCAAGACAAGGATGTCCACTCTTACCACTGTTATTCAGCATAGTACTGGAAGTTCTATCCACAGCAGTCAGACAATAAAAAGAAATAAAAGGCGTACAAATTGGTAAAGAAGGAGTAAAATTTTCACTATTTGTAGATAACATAATACTATATATCAAAAGCCCTAAAGACTCCACCAAAAAACTACTAGAACTAATCAATGAATTCAGTAAAGTCGCAGGATACAAAAATCAATGTAGAGAAATCTGTTGCATTCCTATACACTAATAATGAAGCAGCAGAAAGTGAAATTAAGAAAACAATCTCATTTACAGTTGCACCAAAAAAATATATCTAAGAATAAACTTAACCAAAGAAGTGTATTATCTGTAATCTGAAAACGATGAAACATTGATGAGAAATTGAAGACAACACCAAGAAATGGAAAACCATGCCAATGGATTGGAAGAACAAAGTTTTAAAAATGTTTATATGTCACAAAGCAATCTGCAGATTTAATGCAGTCCCTATCAAAATACCAATAACATTTTTCATAGAACTAGAACAAACAATCCTAAAATTTGTATGGAACCACAAAAGACCCCAAATAGCCAAAGCAGTCTTGAAAAACAAAAACAAAATTGGAGGTATCACAACTCCAGACTTCAAGTTTTATTACAAAGCTGTAGTAATCAAAACAATAGTAATCTATTTTTATGGTACTGGCATAAGTGTAGATACATAGATCAAGAGAACAGAATAGAAAATCCAGAAATAAGCTCACAATTATATGGTCGATTGATCTTTGGCAAAGGAGGAAGGAATATACAATGGGAAAAAGTCTCTTCAATAATTGGTGTAGGGAAAACTGGATAGCAAGAATGAAACTGGACCACACTTTCTTTCATTGTATATAAAGATAAACTCAAAATGGATTAAAGACCTAATTGTGGGACCTGAAACCATAAAAATCCTAGAAAATAGCATAGACAATAATTTCTCTGACATTAGTGGTAGCAATGTTTTTCTAGATATGCTTCCTGAGGTGAGGGAAATAAAAGCAAAAATAAACTGTTGGGACTACACTGAAATAAAAAGCTTCCACAAAGCTGAAGGACAGCAAAGGAAACAATCAACAAAACTGAAAGGTAACCTACTGAATGGGAGATGACATTTGCAAATGACATATCCAATAAAGGGTTAGTATCCAAAATATATAAAGAAATTATACAACTTAACACCCTAAAATCAAATTATACAATTAAAAAATGAGCAGAAGACATGAACAGACTTTTCTTCAAAGAAGACATCCAGATGGCTAACAGATACATGAAAAGATGTTCAACATCACTCATCATTCAAATCAGAACCACAATGAAATATCACCTCACAACTGTCAGAATAGCTAAACACACACACACACACACACACACACACACACACACATGAAATGACAAGCTTTGGTGAGGATGTGGAGGAAAAGGAACCTTTGTGCACAGTTGGTGGGAATACAAACTGGTGCAACCCCTGTGGAAAACAGTTTTGAAGTTTCTCAAAAACTTAAAAATAGAACTATCATATGATCCAGTAATTGCACTACTGGATATTTACCCCCCAAATACAAAAACATTAATTCAAAGGGATATATGTGCCCCATGATGATGGCAGAATTATTTACAGTAGCCAAATTATGGAAGCAGCCCAAGGGTCCATCAATAGATGAATGGATAAAAAAACAGGTGGTATATAAAAAAAAAAGAAGTGGTATATATACAATAGAATATTGTTCACTCAAAAAAGAATGAAATCTTGCCATTTACAACAACATGAATGGAGGTACTGAGTATAATGCTAGGCAAAATAAGTCAGAAGAAGACAACTACCATATGGTATCACTCATATGTGAAATATAAGAAAAAACAAATGAGCAAAGGAAAAAAAACAGAGAAAGACAAAACAAGAAATACACCCTTAACTATAGAGAACAAACTGATGGCTACCAAAAGGGAGGTAGGTGGAGGATGGGTGAAATAGGTGATAAGGATTAAAATGTACACTTATCATGATGAGCACTGAGTAATGTATAGACTTGTTGAAACACTATATTGTACACCTGAAATTAATACAGCATTATGTTAATAATACTATAATTACAATTAAAAACTTAATTTTAAAAAGTACAGAGTTACATTACAGAATGATAGAAAATATTTGTGAATCATATATCTGATAAGGGTCTACTATCAAAAATATATATAAAGAACTCTTACAACTCAATAAGAAGACCCCCCCAAAAAAGGAAAAAAATAAGAAGACCAATTTTAAAAAGGGCACCATATTTGAACAGACATTTCTCCAAAGAAAATATACAGATAGTCAATAAATACATGAAGAAGATGTCCAATATCATTTGTTGGTAGGTAAATGCAAATCAGTGAGATGAGATATCACCTCTACCCACTAGGATGGCTACCATAACAAGTGTTAGGGACAATGTGGAGAGATGGGAGCCTTTTGCTTGTGGAAATGTAAAATGGTGCAGCTGCTCTGGAAAATTTATCAGTTCCTCAATAATTTAAAGATGGAATTACCATGTGATCCAACAATTCCCTCCTGGGTATATACCCAAAAGAATTGAAAGCTTATATGCATGGAAGAACTTGCACACAAATGTTCATAGCAGCAGTATTATGAATTAATACCCTAAAAAAGAGGCAATAATCCAAAAATCCATTAACTGAAGAATGGATAAATAAAAGGTAGTATTCCAGAGAATAGAATATTATTCAGCCACACGAAGGAATGAAATTCTAACACGTGCTACCACATGGATAAACCTTGAAAACATTATGTTAAGTGAAAGAAGACAGTCACACACACAAAAAAACCACATTATGATTCTGTTTATGTGAAATGTTAAAAATAGACATATCCATAGAGACAGAAAGATGACTAGTTTATCATGGGCTAGGCAAAGGAGGAATGTGATGATTGCTAATGGTTTTGGAGATTTTTTTTGAGAAATAAAAAATCTTCATAGGTAGAAGTGGTAGTTGCACAACATTGTAAATATATTAAAAACCATTAATTGAATACTTTATGGTATGAGAATTATATATCAATAATTTTATGGTACAGGAAGTATATCTCAATGAAAAATTAAATACATATGAGAAAGATCAATAACAGAAAATTGTAACTAAATATATGGAATTTTATTTATTTTTTCAATATATGAAATTTATTGTCAAATTGGTTCCCATACAACACCCATTGCTCATCCCAAAAGGTGCCCTCCCCAATACCCATCACCCACCCTCCCCTCCCTCCCACCCCCCATCAACCCTCAGTTTGTTCCCAGTTTTTTTTTTTTTTTAACGTTTTATTTATTTTTGAGACAGAGAGAGACAGAGCATGAACGGGGGAGGGGCAGAGAGAGAGGGAGACACAGAATCGGAAACAGGCTCCAGGCTCTGAGCCATCAGCCCAGAGCCTGACGCGGGGCTCGAACTCACGGACCGCGAGATCGTGACCTGGCTGAAGTCAGACGCTTAACCGACTGCACCACCCAGGCGCCCCTGTTCCCAGTTTTTAAGAGTCTTTTATGCTTTGGCTCTCTCCCACTCTAACCTCTTTTTTTTTTTTTTTCCTTCCCCTCCCCCATGGGTTTCTGTTAAGTTTCTCAGGATCCACATAAGAGTGAACACATATGGTATCTGACTTTCTCTGTATGGCTTACTTCACTTAGCATCACACTCTCCAGTTCCATCCACGTTGCTACAAAGGGCCATATTTCATTCTTTCTCATTGCCACGTACTACTCCATTGTGTATATAAACCACAATTTCTTTATCCATTCATCAGTTGATGGACATTTAGGCTCTTTCCATAATTTGGCTATTGTTGAGAGTGCTGCTATAAACATTGGGGTACAAGTGCCCCTATGCATCAGTACTCCTGTATCCCTTGGGTAATAAATATATGCATTGTATGGTGACAGATGGTAGCTACACTTGCAGCAAGCAGAGCAGAATGTATAACCATCTCAAATCATTATGTTGTGTATCTGAAACTAATGTAACATTGTGTGCCAACTATATTCAAATAAGAAAGATTTTTTAATGGAAATTTTACTGGTTATGTTCTAATCATAGCAATTCAATTAGATACATAGTAGATAATAAAAATAGATAATACAAAGATGACTAAAGTCATCTTAAAAACTTGGAAATTAAGAAACACTTTCCATCACAGTAATAAAATAATACTAAGTCCTGGTGAGGATGCATTGCCACTGCAACTCTCATACATTGCTGGTGGAAACAAAATAGCATGGACACTATGGAAAAGTTTTTGGCAGTTTCTTATAAAGTTGAATACATACTAGGGGCACCTGGGTGGCTCAGTCGGTTAAGCGTCCGACTTCGGCTCAGGTCATGATCTCACGGTCCGTGAGTTTGAGCCCCACGTCGGGCTCTGTGCTGCCAGCTCAGAGCCTGGAGCCTGTTTCAGATTCTGTGTCTCCCTCTCTCTGACCCTCCCCCATTCATGCTCTGTCTCTCTCTGTCTCAAAAATAAATAAACATTAAAAATATAAAAAATAAATGAAGTTGAACACATACTTAACATATGACCCACATAAGTGAAATTAAAGCCTATGTTCACAAAGAAACCTCTATGGGAATATTTATAGCTATTTAAAAAAATTTTTTTTAATGTTTATTCTTGAGAGAGACAGAGACAGAGCATGAGCGGGGGAGAGGCAAAGCAAGAGAGAGACAGAATCTGAAGCAGACTCTAGGCTCTGAGCCACCAGCTCAGAGCCCGACGTGGGACTCCAACTCATACGCCATGAAATCATGACCTGAGCTTAAGTTGGATGCTTAACCGACTAAGCCACCCAGGGGCCCCTATGGCTGCTTTATTAATAATTGCAAAACCATGGAAACAACCCAAATGTCCATCAACTACTGAATGGATAAACAAACTAGGGTACATCCATGCAATGGAATACTACTTAGCAATACAAATAAATAAACTATTGATACAAACAGCAATGTGGATGAATTTTGAATGTATTATGTTAGGTGAAAGAAGCCAGACTCAAAGATCACATGCTTTATGATTCCATTTGTATGACATTCTGGAAAAAGCAAAGCTATAGGGATGGAGAACAGATCAGTCATTATAAAAAAAAAAAAAGAAAGAACATGGTCTATGTGATCAGTGATTGCCAGGAGTTAAAACTTGGTGGAGGGTCTGATTACAAGTAGCAACATAAAGGAACTATCTGGGGGGAGGAAGTAGTATAAAGAAACTGTTCTGTACCTCCATTGTGGTGGTTGTTAGATGACATTTCTTAAAATGGATAGAACTGTACATGAAAAAGAGTGAATCTTACTACGTATATTTAAAAACAAAGGAAAACATCCTCAAAAATAAATAAAAATCAAAACTAAAGATTCTAGAACACTTTGTGCCAAAAAAATAGGATACAGTCAAAACTTTATTCCAAAGAAAAAATATAACCTTACATGCCTTCATTATTGAAGAATAAAAAGCAAAAATAAAAAATAACTTGAGGGTAATTATACCAAATTCATCTGAGCTAAAAACAAAAATCAAAACAAAAACTAATCAAAAAGTGTGTGTCTATTATGGATAATATCTTACACTTTCATGGTCCTATATTCTTTTCAAAACTCTTTCAGAAACATCATCTCACTTTGTTCTCACACTTCTATGAAGCCCGTTAACGAACAAACTTTAATTATTCCAGTCCTCTTTTTTTGTGTTTACTTAAAAAAAAAGAATATGGTCTATGTGATCTTTGTGGACCCACACAATGATTAAAGTCCCACTTCTGGCTGAATTACCAAGCTGACAAACAGCAAAGTGATGTGGAAACTTGATCAAAGTTTCCAACTCTGTTCTCTTCTCTGTACCCAGTAGAGAAACCATCACCCCAAATCCTCCACATTTCAAGCAAGTAAAGACTCTGGGGCTCTAACTGCTGAGTTAGATCTAGCTGCTCTTTGAGGGAAGAAAATTAAGAAAAAAATGATCATTTGTTCATGGTTTACCTTTTTTTGGTGAGTTTCATTTTCTTATAATTTTAAACATGGCAAAAGTGTTGTAAGAATAGTACTAAGAACACTGTTACGCCCTTTTCTCAGATACACGAATTGTATACATTTTCCCCAATTTGATTTATTATTTATTCTATGTAAACATTTTTTCTTCCTGAACAGATTGAGAATAAGTTGCTGACATTAACCCCTTTTGTCCCTAAATACTTCAGTGTATTCTTTTTTATAAGAATGGAACAATAAGAAGCAGGAAATCCAACATTTACATACCACTACTATCTAATAAAAAAAATCCACATTTAAATTCCATACTTTTCTCACCCAGAATCAAAGCCCAGATCATGTATTATCATTTCTGTTTAGTTTATTTCAATCTGGAAAGACATCTCAATATTTCTTTGTCTTTCATGACTTTACTTTTAAGGTAGGAGTCGGTTTTGTGGATTGTCTCTGAAAAGGAGGAAAAAGTAGCCCCTGATAACCAGGCTCTGAGTAGTCTACTATCAGTCCCTGGGGTTGTTCTGAGCCGGCTGGGCACTCACAAGAAAGTCTTGGTGTTCTCCTGTGGGATACCAACAGGCTCACAGAATACCAACAGCACCGAGGCCACTCTGACCATGCTGGATTATGACAAAAACAAAACCACTCTATAATCATGTCTGAACACAGACAAAACATGACCATTGCCAAAATCACAAACACCAAGTACTACCCTCTATGGCCAATATGAGTGACTGCTGCCTCACCAATTAAAGCTTTAGCCTGACCTCCTCATAGAGATTACTAAGATGCCTAGTTATAACTTAGTCCTGCTTCTTGACAGTATCCAATCCAAAGCAAAGCCCTGCTTTCTTAAGCCCTCCTCCAAATCACCCTATCAGGGCCCAAATCCTCTAAGTCCTCTCTAACAACCTTGACTGAGATGCCCACATTGCAGGGTCTGCCTCACCCAGACTAGGACTAGAGCCAGCTCATTCCATCATAGTCAGGCTTTAATTCAGGGCATTAACTTCCTCAATTGGGGCTTAATGTTTCCTCATGATTAGACTCACATTAAGGTGGGGTCTTCCAGACTTCTCCACTGTAGTTATTATTTTTCCCGTTGTAATTAAGAAGCAATTTGTGGGGATATACTCTGAGTCTATGTCAAATATCCTATTACTCATCAAACTTTCATCCACTGCTAGGCTTGATTCCTTGCAGGTAAAGACTCTGGATGCAGACTCCGCCTAATGCATAGCATATCTGCTCAGTTTATTTCTTGCAGCTTTCCTCAGTGCCTGTGATTGATTCAAACTTTGGATCCATGCCAAGGTATAAGGACTGACTTCTGAAAGGGACTGTGGTCTTGGGCTCAGTAACACTAGAGCAGTTTGTGCAGTTTCCAATAAGGATGAAATTAACCTTAAGGACAATATTTGGTGTAGTCTGTGTTTTCAGGGACTCAAGAGTCTGAACACACCTCTTCTTCCATCTTCTTCCCTTTAGCAAGAGAAGAAAACTGTGTGCACTCAGGTAAGGTTCCTAGATGTCTGGGCACTTTTTGAAAAACACCCAATTTCCCTACCTCGAATAAAGGAAGTTTCAAGAAATGAGTTTCACCAGGATGGCATATCACTTGGGATGGGCCTCAGCAGAGGGCCTCTCTTGGCCCAGCATCAGGTTCTCATCTGGTCAATCTGTTGCTTCACTCAGCTCTCCAACCCTTGTTTGCAAAGGCAGGTGATGGAAGAGGGGAGATGGTGCAGATCTCAGCCAATAATTCTTCCCCCCCTCTTTCCTGCTGTTCGGGAACTGCCAGATTCTACAGAAGCCACTGGGACGTGAAGGGAAGTGCCATTCTAGTGGACAGCTGAGTCTCGGTGGAGCCAGCAGCCCCACCAGCAAAGGCTTAGGAAACCTCCCCCACCCCCAGTGGCCTCAGTCCAAGCCTACTGACCCCTAACCCTTGCCACAGGGAGTACTTATGTAAGTCCCATGATTTCCCTGGTGAGGTCCCAGGAGTTAGGAACATTTCTTCCTCCATTTTCATCTGTCAGTCATCTGAAGCCATTACCTCTTTGCTTTTACTCCAGTGGTAACTATGGGAAGATGAATAGGGTAAACAGGAGAATGACCCCCAACGGTCCCTTTAGCTAATGTCACAACTTGGCTTAAATGTGAGGCAAAACATGGCAATTACAAATTACGTGCTAAGCGTGATATGTGGACATTTTTGTCCTTTTGTTCCTTTTCCCACGTCACAGTGGTGGAGCATTGTGACCTTTCTTTCTTCCTTTCTTTCTTGTTCATTTATTTTTTTTAAGTATATTTATTTATTTTGAGTGGGTGCAGAGAGAGAGGGAGAGAGAGAATCCCAAGCAGGCTCTGTGCTGTCAGTGCAAGGTCTGATGCAGGGCTTGATCTCACGAACCATGAGATCATGACCTGAGCCAAGATCAAGAGTCCGATGCTTAACCAACTGAGCCACCCAAATGCCCATCTTTTTCATTTATTTAAAGCAATCTCAAATTTAGAGGGAAGTTGAATACAGTACAAAAAAACCTTTTTTTCTGGATAATTTGAAAGCATATTGCTGACTTGATGCCCCATTACCTGTAAATACTTCAGCATGTGTTTCCTATGAATGAAGACACTTCCCTACACAACCTCAATAAACCCCTGGGAATCAGGAAATTAACATTACATGGTACTACCACCCAATCATCAAACTCCATTTAAGAATTGAACCATTGCTCCAGTTATGTCCTTTATAACAAAAAGATTCAGGTCAATATCACCTGGGGCATTTAACTGCCATGTTTTTATGGACTCTTTCAATTTGAAATAGTTTCTTCAGTCCTTGATTTGTTTAAAGTATATTTATTTATTTATTTATAAATGTTTATTATTTTTGAGAGAGAAAGAGAGAGAGAGAGACGAAGTGTGAGTAGGGAGGGGCAGAGAGAGAGGGAGACACAGAACCTGAAGCAGGTTCCAGGCTCTGAGCTGTCAGCACAGAGCCCAACGCAGGACTGGAACTCATGGACCAGGAAAGAACCATCCAGGTGCCCCAAGTTTATTTATTTATTTTGAGAGAGACAGAGACAGTGTGATTGGAAAAGGGGCAGAGAGAAAGGGAGACAGAGAATCCCAAGCAGGCTCCACACTATCAGCATGGAGCCCAATGCAGGGCTTAAACTCACAAAACCGTGAGATCATAACCTGAGCCAAAACCAAGAGTCAGACACTAAGCCAACTGAGCCACCCAGGCATCCCTGTCTTTCCTTGACTTTTAAGACCTCAACACTTTTGAGCATTATCAGGCCAGTTATTCCATTATTAAATATTCTTCAATCTGGGTTTATCTGATGTATCTTTGGTTACTATGCATCTTTGGCTGGAATATTGCACAAGTGATGCCATGTTTTCTTCATGCCATTCCATCAGGTGGCACAAGGTTTTGATTTGTTAACAGGTGATGTTGCCTTTGATCACTACACTAACATGGTGTTACAGATTGAATATTTGTGTGCTCCCCAAATTTATGTTGAACCCTACCTCCAGTGTGCTGGTATTAGGAAGTGGGGCCTTTGGGAGGTAATTAGGATTAAATGAGGTCATGAATGTGGAGCCCTCATGAATGGGATTGGTGCCTTCATGAGAGTCACATGAGACTTTATCTCTCTGCTCTCCACTATGTGAGGATACAACGAGAAGTCCTAAGTCTGCAACCCAGAAGAGGGTTCTCATCAGAACCCGACTATATTGGCACCCCGATCTTGGACCTCCAGCCTCCAGAATTGTGACAAATGAATTTCTGTTGTTTATAATTCACCTGGTTTAGGTGTTTTGTTATAGCAGCCTGAGCTGACAGAGGCAGACTATAAGGTGACTCCTTTCCCTTTGGAATTGAAAACCATGAAACTATGTAAATATCCTGTTTCTCACTAAACTTTTATATATTCCCTTATATAAATATATAAACTTTTATATATTCCCTTACTTGTATCTGCATTGACTTGTAGTTTCCTATTATATTCAAAGGATCATAATTCATTACTATCATTATTTTGATATTCAAATTGTCCCAAATTCGGCCAGGGTGAATTCCTTCAAACGGGTCTCTGTGTCTTTTTGACACGTTCTCATCACTTTTAGAGCAGTCCCTCATTTTCTGGGACAAGATATTTCAAGCTAATCTGTACTTTCTGAGTTCAGCCCTAGAACAAGCCACTTATATAAAGAGAAGATCTGATTTTTTTTTCCCTATTCATCACACTGGGACTCAAATTCTCATGTTGGCTTAGAGGTTTCCAATTATATTTTGAAAAGAACAAAGAGAAAGCCAATGTTAAAGCCGAGTCTGTTATGCCCAAATGGAGTTACTTCAAGACACAGCTGTAAAGAAAGAGCTGAGTCAACAGATCCATAAATGATTCAGAATCATCATGCAGGCACCTTCCTAATGTGTGGAATACACAAGCTGGCAGATCTAGGATGCACTTTGATTTAATTTTAGGAAATAATTTGGCTTGGGGTGGTTTTTCAACAACCAGTTGAATACACCTTCCTTAAGTGTGGTCCAAGAGATGTCTTGGACCCGAATCGTGGACGAGAGGAAATCTGCAGTTTGGTCATCCTGGGACCATCCTTCTATTGAGAAATCTGGTGTAAGGAGACAGGCTCCTGGGCAGGGGATAACAGCAGACGCTGCCGTGGAGTGTTCTCGGGCATCACGCTGCAGCGTCCTGGAAGCCATGGGAACCAAGACCAGCTTTGTGGAAGTTGCTGCCCTCAGGACTGTCTCCTTGGTCACAGGTCAGTGTAGCATGGGAACCTCTGCCAGCAAAGCCACCCCCTTCCAGGTAGCCTGGTCTAGGAAGCTATACTCAAATTTCCCATCTTGAACAGATATTTATATTTTAATATGGTCAGGAAATGGTCTCACGACAGTGACCTCTTTTAGAAATCAGGGCTAGGAAATTGGTTTTGACAAGGAAATTCTTTCTCCCAAGAATTTAAAATGTCTTCCTGGGCATGTAGTAGGGATGGCAGCTCCTCGTTCATAACTGGTCCCCATGTGTTTCCTGTTCTCTCAAATGCCTGTTCTTACCCTTTGCCTATTTTCTATGGGGTTGTATTTTCTTACTTACTGATTTTTAGGAGATCTTTATGTATATTTGGTAGTAATCTTTTGTCAGTAATATATACTGCAAATATCTTCTTCTAGTTTGTCATTTGTCTTTTCACTTTTGTTAGGGGATCTTTTTTGTTTTTTATATTTTTTATTTAAAAATTTTTTTAAGAATTATGTTTTTAAATTTTTTTTAATGTTTACTTATTTTTGAGAGAGAGAGAGAGAGATACAGAGCTCAAGTAGGGGAGGAGCAGAGAGAGAGGGAGACACAGAATCCATGGCAGGCTCCAGGCTCTGAGCTGTCAGCACAGAGCCCAATAAGTGGCTTCAACCCATGAACCACGAGATCATGACCTGAGCCAAAGTCAGATGCTCAACCAACTGAGCCACCTAGGTGCCCCATTGTTTTTTTTGTAATTGTGATCTTATTTTTTATTATGGAAAATTTCAAACACATAGAAGTCTAAAGTATAATATAATTAATCCCCAGATACCCAGTGTTTTACAATACATGAGTTACAAACAGCTATCAATGAGCGATTTGAAGTATTTTGGATGAAAAAAGTTATTATTTATCAATGTCAAGTTAATCAATATTTTATCATTAGAGATTCTTGGGTCTTATTTATTTTTAAAATAGAATTTTTCTTTTGGGATAATTTTAGATTTACAGAGGAGTTTCAGTAGCCACTCATGGTGAGTAGCAAGTCCCTGTATACCTCTCACCAGTGTCCACTTTCTTTACAATTATGTTACGTGGTCATGGTTCCTTGTTAACGTGGAGAAACCAACACTGGGAAGTTACTATTAACCAAGCTCCAGACTTTATATGGATTTTGCCAGTTTTCCCATTAATGCCCTTTTTCTCTTCCAGGATCTTATGCAGGAAACTATAATGCATTTAGTTGTCATGTCTCCTTAGTCTCTGGTATAGGACAGTTTTTCAGTCTTTCTTTGCTTTTTGTGCCCTGACAGTTGTGAGGAGTACTGGTCAAGTATTTTGTAGAGTAGGTCTTATTTTAAAATGATCTTTTACTCTGAAGTTAGAAAAAGTCACCTATGCTTTCTTCTAAATGTTAAATTTTTTCCTATTGACATCCACGTTCTTAATCTATTCAGGATATATTTTTACAGCAGAGATCCATGTTCCTTTTTTTAAAATTTATTTAGATAACCTATCTTTTGTCATTGAGTAGTTTTTCTTTTTCCCAAGGATTTGTCATGATCTCCTTGGTCATATATTAATGTTCCTCATATGTATAGATCTGTTTCTGGGCTCTCTATTTCATTCCATTGGTCACTTTGTCTCTGTGCCAATGGCATACTTATCTTAATTACCAGAACTTTCTCATAAATCTTTATATCTCATAGAGCTAATGTCTCTACTCTTCTTTTTCAGAAGGGTCATGGATATTCTTTGCTCTTCCTTACACATGCTAGAATATACATTTGCTCTCCTCATATGTTTGTCATATTTAAAAAAATACATAAACTTTGTTGTAGGTTTTTTAAAAATAAATTTATTTATTTATTTATTTATTTATTTATTTAGTGCAACAGAGGAAGGGCAAAGAAAGGAGAGAGAGAATCCCAAGCAGCCTGAACTGTCAGCATGGAGCCTAATGCAAAGCTTGAACTCGTGAACTGTGACATCATGACCTGAGCTAAAATCAAGAGCCAGATGCTTAACTGACTGAACCACTCAGGCGCCCCTCTGTTGTGGATTTTGATGACAGTTGCATTAAATCTATAGGTCATTATGTGAATTGTGACAATTTTAGGTTAAACTTTCTTGCCCATAAACATAATACATTCTCCTTACTTGGGTCTTTCTAAAAGGCTTTCAATAAAGTTGTACAATTTACTTTGTATGGTGCTTGCATATCTTTTATTAGATTTTTTCTAGGTTTTTGTTACTATTATACAGTGTCTTTTTAAAAGCACAATTTTCAGGGTGCCTGGGTAACTCAGTTGGTTGAGCATCTGACTCTTGATTTGGCTTAAGTCATGATCCCAAGGTCCTGGGATGAAACACATGTCAGACTCTGTGCTGAGCATGGATGCTGCTTAAGATTCTCTCTCCCTCTCTCTATCTTCCTCTCTTTCCTCACTCTCTTTCTCTCTCTCTCCCTTGCCCCTTTCCCCTGATCATGCGGGCTCTCTCTGTCTCCAAAGTATGTATAAATAAATAAATAAATAAATAAATAAATAAAATACAGAAATACAGAAATAAATACAGAAATACAGAAATAAAAGTTCAATTTCCCAATTGGACATTGCCAGTGAATAAAATGGTACTGCTGTTTATATGTTGATATCCATCACCTTGCCAAACTCTCTCCTTTTTATATACAGTAATTTGTCAATTCCTTTTAGTTTTCTTTTTTTTTAATTCCTTTTAGTTTTCTATGAGACAATAATATCATCATTAAATATTATAATTTAACCCCCTTTTAATACTTATGACTTGACTTTCTTTATTGTGCTGGCTGGGACATGTTAAATGGACCTGGAGATTGTGGGCGTCTTTGTCTCCTTCCTGACTTTAAAGGAGACTATTTTTTTTTAATGTTTGTTTATTTTTGAGAGAGAGACACAGAGTGCGTAGGGGTGGGGCAGAGAGAGAGGTCAGGGAGTAGCAGGCTCCAGGCTGAACTGTCAGCACAGAACTCGATGTGGGGCTCAAACCCGCGAACCATGAGATCATGACCTGAGCTAAAGTCAGATGCTTAATATGCTGAGCCACCCAGGCAACCCCCTAATGTTTTGTTTTTTTTAATTGAAGTCCCATGAAATGAGTTGGGGAGTAATCTTTCCTCTTCATTCTCTAAAAAAGTCTTTATAAATTAGAATGATCTATTTCTCAAACAGGTAGACTTGCCTGTAAAACAAACTGGGCTTGATGGTTTCTTTGTAGGGGAACACCCCATTTCTGACATCCATCTTATTGTTTCTTTTATTATTATTATTTTTTTTAAAGTAAGCTCTACACCAACATGAAACTTGAATTCACGACCCCAAGATCAAGAATCACATGGTCTACTGACTAGGCCAACAGGGCATTCCCCATCATAATTTGTAGAAAGCCACTAATTTTCAAATGAAAACCTGTTTATAACATTCACTTTTCTAGTAAAAAGACTCTCCTATTGATCAAAGTACATATATCTATATATCTAAGGAGAAAGAATCCAGAGAATATAAACATATGGTGAAGTTTTTATAGTAACTGACTCTGCTGTGTGGCTATTCAATTAAATGTTAGCTGACCACTCTTATTTTTAATTTTATTAAAAAATTTTTCTTTAATGTTTATTCAATTTTGAGAGACAGAGAAAAATAGAGTGTGAGCAGGGGAGGGGCAGAGAGAGAGGGAGACATAGAATCCAAAGCAGGCTCCAGGATCTGAGCTGTCAGCACAGAGCTCAATGCAAGGCTTCAACTCACCAACCGTGAGACCATGACCTGAGCTGAAGTCAGATGCTTAGCCGACTGAGCCACCCAGGTGCCTCATTAGCTGACCACTCTTGAAGAGCAAGTTCTTGATTAAAGAAACTGACTTCCGCTTAAGTGCATCTTAACCAAAACCCCCCTCACACACAACACACATTTACCTATTATCCTTCCCAAAATACTTTAAAGAAAATTACAGCATTTTTAAAAAAATCCACTTTGTGATCCCAGGCTGACTTCTTTTTGATGCCAAGTTCATGTCTAATCATTTGCCTCCTGACTTGCTGAAACATGAACACCTGGAGAGAAAAGCCCTCAGTGAAGCAGAGATTAGCTCTCTGAGAAAGAGGAAGAAAGGCGTCTACAGCAAGCCTGAGCAAGTTTCTAAAGTCTTCTTTAAAATTCAGTTTTTGAAGAATAGATTGAACTCTTGCTCCCAAGGATAAGATCAGCGTTTTGGAGGAAATGTCAAAAATTTAAGAAATCAGAACAAAGCCATTATTAATCATTCCTTCACTCATGTAACATTTATTGAACACCTCCCATGTGCAAGCCGTCCATGAACACCAAGGATACGAAGAATAAATATGAAACAGTTCTTGCCTTCAAGTAACTAACAGTCTAATAGGATTAAATAGATAATTAAAAACGTACAGCTTATTATAGAAGGTGAACATGGGTGTTCAAAGACAGCTTCCTGGGTGAACTGATGCTCCAGAGTACGAACTAAGCCAACAGATGGCTCATAGTACATAAGACTTTGTTTTCAGTAAAGAATGAATAATGACTCTCTTCTACTGTTGATTCTGAGCTGAACTACCTAATATCCCAATCTTCTTGTTGAAGCCAGCCAAAAAAGTTAGACAACTTTTTTTTTAAGTTTTTTAAAAATCTTCCTAAAAGCATTAACAAATTAAAAAGATAGTGGAGAGTTAGAAGGATAAGATCTAGGTTGAGATAGGAATCCAGAGAATTAAGTTCCAGCATTTGGGACTGCTTTTGCCTAGAAGATATTTGCTGGCCCAGAAGAGGTGACTGGGTAGCCAAAGAGCACTGTGGGGCTAGAAGGAACAAACATCAGACTCAACAGGTGACCAGCGGTGAGGACCTCATGTAACTCCTTGTGCTCAGCACTAAGCCTGCAAGGCTGCACCCTGAAAGTAAAGGAAAATATAGAGGAACCATGATATTACCTGTAGCCTGCTCTCAGGTCCTCTGGATTGTCCAGAAAACATCAATTGATATTATATTGAGGTAATTTTGGATTGTTAGTATGTTTAAGACCCTGGCAGAAGCTTAAGCAAAACACGCCTGGAGGAGAGTAACTTCTATGCTTTGTCACAACACAACTTCTATAGCTAATTGTGTTGTATGACCAACACAAAATCAAACATAATGAGGGGATGAGGCACATAAACAAGAATCAGCACAAACAACAGACACTAGGAATAGACTATAAAAAATGCCACTGCATATTTTAAAAAGGATTGTATCAATGGATACAGAAATCTCCGTGGTGCTACATTAGTGGAACTCATTAGAATTACACCCTCTGAAAGTTGCCAGAAATCTGCCTTGTAGGGTGCTGGGGAAAGCCGTCTACAAGGAAGTGTCCCGCTAGAGATGCTCTACTACAAAACTATCAGGATGGAGAGAACTAGACACTCTGCTGGAGCCATCTGCTGGGGAAGCTACACTCACTGCAGAATCTTTGCACTGGAAAAGCCATGTGCTCTGTCAGAGCCTACTTAGCCTAGTACACTGGAACCAGGAAGCAAAACCCTTTTCTTTGAATGTCTCTTCAGCACACTCTACTAAGAAAACATTGGTGCCAATTGGCATGAGAAAGAAAATACTTAAAGAGAAAGATCCATTTTCATGGAGTAGTCCAACAGGGTAAATTTGGAGCTGAGTGATAATAATTCAATAACCAGAATAAGAAACAAGAAGAAATTTTATAATTAAAAAACAAAAATATCCAAAGTTAAGAAAAGAGATGAGTGTAATAATACATTAGGCACAACTAGAGAGAGAATTAGGGAACTGGAAGACAGATCAGAAAGATGGAATATACAGAGGGTAAGAGATATTTATGACAGAGTTGGAGAGTTCTAACTATATATTGCTCAATGTGATAGCCACTAGCCACATGTGGCTTGTTAAATTTAAATGAATTACAACTAAACGAAAATTTAAAATTCAGTTCCTCTATCATACTAGCCACATTTCAAATGCTCAATAGCTCTAGCGCAGATCTAGAACAATCCCATTGTTGTAGCAGGTTCTATTAGTGCTGGACTAAATTTTGGCTTAATTGGAATCTCATAAATAAAGGAGGAAAATGGAGCAGAAACAATGTTTTAAGGGGGTTGGCTGAATAATTTCCAAAACTAACAAAAGATATCAAGCCACGGTTTTTAGAAGACCAAAAAAGTATAAACAGGATAAACAACCAATAAACCCACACCCAAACCTAGAAAATCTTCAGGAAAATGAAAGACTTAATGGTAAAGAATTGAAAGCTTTCCCTTTGATGTTAGGAACAAGACAAAGATACTTGTTCCCACCATTTCTATATGACATTTCTTGGCCAGTGCAGGAAATCAAGAAAAGGAAATCAGAAGTATAAGAACTGCAAAGAGGGTCAAAGTGTCATTTTTGAAGTCAACATTATTATGTACTTAGAAAATCAAAGAGAATTTATAAATTATTAGAACTGATAAGTTACTGAATGCAAAGTCAGTGTTCAAAAATTGAACCCCAAATGGTTGAAAAATAAAATTTAAGATTATCATTTATAAAGGTATAAAAATGATAAACTACCTAAAAACAAATCCTACAAAACATATGTAAGATCTCTATATATAGAAACTACAAAATAATATTATAAGAAACTAAAAAGAGTTAAATAAATGGAGAGATATGCCATATAAATGAATTGGTAGTCAGTTACTGTGAAGATATTACATCTCCCTAAATCGATATGTAGATTGAATGTGATTCCATCTCAACAGATTTTTTTTTCTCAATCTGGTGATTAAAACTGATATAGAAATACAAAGGACCAACAATAATCAACCCTCTACCTTGAAGAAAAGTTATGATTGGAAGGTTTGCTCTTATTATAAAATTATACATTAAGTCAATGCTGTAAATTTATTTAGCAAGAGAATAGAATTCAGATCCCAGAAGCAGGCCCTAGAATATACACAAACATTGGTTTTGACGAAAGTGTCACTGCAAAGCAGTGGGAAAACGATTCACTTTTAAATAAATGATCCCAGAGCAAATGGTCATCCACAAGGAAAAAATGAAACTCAACTCTCACCTCATAAACATAAAAAGTCAATCCCAGACAGAATGTAGACTAAATGTGAAAGACCAAGCAATGAAACTTTTAGAATAAAATATAGAAGAGTATCTTCATGACTTTGCCTTAACACTAAAACTCTTTTAAAATGTTGATACATTTGTGGGGGCGCCTGGGTGGCTCAGTCAGTTTAGCATATGACTTGGGCCCAGGTCGTGATCTCACCCTTTGTGGGTTCAAGCTCTGCATCAGGCTCTGTGCTGACAGCTCAAAGCTTGGAGTTGTTTCAGATTGTGTGTCTCCCCCTCTCTGACCCTCCCCCACTCTCTGTCTCTCTCTCTCTCTCTAAAATAAATAAACATTTAAAAAATAAATAAAAATAAAATAAAATATTGAACTAAGTATTGAAATATTTGAATTTTCAATATTGAAAATATTGAAATAAAATATGGAAATTAAGAACTTCTGTTCATGAAAAGACACTATGAGGAGAGTACAAAAGGCTAGCCACAGACTGGGAGAAGATCCTGGCATCTGACAAAGGAGCTTAAATCTAGAATATTGAAAGAAGTACTGAAATCAATAAGGGCAGATAACCCAACAATAAATTGGCAAGAGAGTGAACTTTACAAAAACAGAAATCCAGATGGTCAATAAACATTTGAGATGACACTCAACCTCATTAGTAATTAGGGAAATAGAAATTTAAATCACGATAGACCACTACTCACTCACAAGAATGGCAAAAATTTTAGGAACTGACCATTCCAGGATGAAAATGTTATGCATTACCGGTGGGAGTAAATTGCGACAATCACATTGGGAAACTATGGCACTGTCTCCTAAAAGTGAAAATACTCATACTCTGTGACTCAGCAATCCTACTCCTAGATATATACCTTCCCCCCAGATATGCTCATAGAAATGAAAAAGGTGTGTATGGATGCACATAGCATTATTTGAAATTGCCCAAGACTAGAAAGAACCCAAATGTAATAGGTAAATGGTGGCATATTCATGTAAGAAATGCAATGAAAGTTGTATTCATTGAAAGCAATCAGTGATGAACTACAACAATGTGTAGCAGCATGGATGAATGTGCTCAAGTAACAACCAAAGTGACCAGGAGGAGCCTACCCTGAGCTGGAGAAAAGTCAACACTCCACACAGAGAAGCCATCAGCTGGAGGCTCCCTGAGTTCCCAGGCCCCAAACCTCCAGTCCTAGCTGTGACACTTCCTCTAGTCCTTCTCTTTCTTGCAGTAAAAAGGGTGTTCCTTTTCTCGTCTGTCCTGTGCTTGGGATCCCTTCTCATTTCTGAGTCTTCAAGTCACCCTTTTGATGGGAGTCCCCTTCTCTCCCAGGGTTCCTCATCTCAGCAGTTATTTGCTTGTAGTTTAGTCTCCCTGCTGAAACGTGAGCTCCTTTAGGGCAAGTGCCTCATCTGTTGGGACCACCCTGCATGGCCAGAGTTTCAAAGGTCCCATCACATGGCAGAGGCTCAGTGATCACAGTCGTTTTATTGATGCATGGTCTCACTCTGCCTTGACTGGTAATGTGACACTTAGCAACAACCTTGCTCTTTCCTGGGTTCTCATCTCTTCACCTGTGAATGAGCTCTAATCCAGAATTTCAGGATTCTCTGGCCTCTGGGACTGGCCTCTGGGACATACTACCCAGAGTGCTAGGGAGTGGATATTCTCCCTACCTTTATTCTCCCATGCTCTTTCTCAAAGGAGGCACTGAGAATATCTGAAGCAGAAAAGCAAGGGGGAGTAAGCAAAATTGAACTGTCTACTATGTGCCAGGATCTGTGATAGGGTACCTGTATTTCCCCCCCTGTATTTAACAAATAATGTGAGGTGCCTGGGTGGTTCAGTTGGTTGAGCATCTGACTTCAGCTCAGGTCATGATCTTGTGGTTTGTGAGTTCAAGCTCTGCATTGGGCTCTCTGCTGTCAACACAGAGCCTGCTTTGGATCCTCTGTACCCCGCTTTGGCCCCTCACCTGCTCATGCCCTGTCTGTCTCTCTCTCTCTCCCTTTCTCAAAAATAAATAAACATTTAAAAAAATAATGTAATTTTCAAAACAACCCTTTGAAGTGGTTGTCATTATCCCTTTTTCACAAGCGTGTGGACTGAGGTTTAGAAAAGGTGAGTAATTTGTACAAGGTGACCAAAACGTGTGACAACCATGAGAACTGACTGGCTGTGGAATTGCTGCTCTTCCACTCCCCCTGTTTGCCTCCCCTCATCTGATCAGAAGGTGCAGGACATGTGGAAAGAGTATCAACTATGTTATCAGACTCGACACTGAGTTCAAAATTGACCTTTACTTCCTGTAAGCTGTGAGGCCCTGAGCAGCTAACCTAAAATCTCAGGGCCTCAGGTTGCTCAGAAATCAGGCAAGTGGGATGATACCTCCTCAACATGGCTGGTATTAGCACGGCCTTGGGGACGTGTGCCAGGGGACTAAGCTCAGGGGCAGGTTTCACAGGGCTGGGAGTTCAGGTGTGTTTCAGCCTCTGCCCTGTCCTGTCTCTGAGTCTGAGAGGGAACAGAACAGTGGCTACCTCAGAGGCAGCTGGTATATGAGGGTGGACCCACCTCACCTGCACTGAAAACTCCAGGAGAGGAGAAGAGAGACGGGGGTTCTGTGCTGGAATTTTCCAACTCCTGAGCCACCCACACTTGACATGTATGATGTGCTACTTGCAGAACATCTCTACAGTGTATTGGACACTACAAAATCCTCCTCTTATGACGCTTGGGGCCCATTTCTACCATCTCTCTTGAGTCTTGTTTGGATGCCTTGGTTCAGAAAAAGCTGAAGGTTTCCTGAACAAGTTCTCTGTCCCTGTGTGTCTACTCCTACTGCCTTAATGCTGTAACTTCTTTCAGAGATTGCTGCTATGGCCTCCTTACCAGTCTCCTCCATTCTGCTCTCATCATACTATCCTCCCAGCCTGTTGTGATCAAAAGTTTGCTCATTCTTGGGGCACCTGGGTGGCTCAGTCAGTTGAGCGTCCAACTTCAGCTCAGGTCATGATCTCACAGTTCATGAGTCCGGCTCTGTGCTGACAGCTCAGAGCCTGGAGCCTGCTTCAAATTCTGGGTCTCCCTCTCTCTCTGCCCCTCCCCTGCTCATGCTCTCTCTCTCTCTCTCTCTCTCTCTCTCTCTCTCTCTCAAAAATAAATAAACATTAAAAAAAAAAGTTTGCTCATTCTTCAAAGCTCAACCACAATGCCATGTTCCCTGATCTCTTCCATCTGAGTTAAAAGCTCTTGACTGGAAATCCTGCAATGGCCTTTTCCACCTTTATTATGGCATTTGTATTACAGATATGTGGGTTTCTCTGTTTCCACACAGTTGACAGTAAACTCCTTAAGGGTATTGTCTGTGTCTCCTTTGATTCCTATCCTTCACTAAGTGCTTGAGTGAGTGAATAAGTGAGTGAATAAAGAGTTGGTAGTTCTTTTGGTGGTCTTAATTCCTCTTCTCCACTACTGAACTACTTCAAACTGAACTGAAGCCACTTCTTGCCCTTTGCTTCTTTCTCTCAAGTTCTCTCCTAATCACTCCCCTCCTTTTCTCTCCTACCCTTCTCACTGCCCAGGATACCACACACAGAGTGAGGGGCTCCAGCCAGGGGTGCTCTGGAGATTGCCAAGTAACATGCATGGAAGGTTCCAAAACTCTCTAGCTAGGTTTCTTATATAGAATGCATTTACTCTTTTTTTTAATGTTTATTTATTTTTGAGACAGAGAGAGCACACACATGTAAGTAGGGGAGGGGTAGAGAGAGGGAGACAGAATCCCAAGAAGGCTCTGCACAGTGCAGAGCCTGACATGGGGCTCAAACTCATGAACTGTGAGATCATGACCTGAGTGAAAACCAAGAGTCAGACACTTAACTGACTGAGCCACCCAGGTGCCCCTGTCCTTTATTTCACAAATCTTGACTCTGAACTTCCCCAGTGAGTGTTCATTTCAATTCAATAATTCCTTGAGCTTCCAAGAGGATTGTGTTCCCTACCTTCAAGAAGCCTTTAACTTTGTAGTGCAAAGAAGATACTTCTGCAAAAACTGAAATGTAGACTGTGGTGAGTGTTTCAGCAGATGGACAGTGCTTGCTTCAGCAGAAGCAAAGTGTTACTGGAGCCTAGAGGGGGAGATTAGTTCCAACTGAGTAGAGGGAGGAAGGGAAGGGCGGGTCTGGTAAGGCTTTTTGGAGGCGGTGGCATTGACCTGGGCCTGAAGGATGAGAGGGGCTTCAGGAAGTCCAGATGAGTGGAGAAGGACACACATGTTGGGCAAAGGGAGGGCATGCTTGGGGAATCACCAGCATTCCACTATGGCTCAAGTACAAGTTGAGAGAGACAGAGAGAGACAGAGAGAGAGAGAGAGAGAGAGAGAGAGAGAGAGAGAAAGAGAGAGAATTACAAAGGAAGGTTGAAATGATGTCATTGCGGGTCTGCATGCCAAGCTCAGAAGCCTAAACATTTTTGTGGAAAAATGTTGAGCCAGAGCAGAATTTTGAGTCAAGAAATGCCCAAGTCTCAGTCTGGGAGCCATTTTATCCCCAGTCACCAAATCTACATCTATAACCTCTTTAATGTCCACCCAAGTCTCTCCTTCCTGAGGGTCACCACAGTCTTTGTTCATGCCACTGTCTTCTCTCACCTGGGTTTGCGCCAGAGTGCCCTAACTAGTTTTCTAGTCTCCAAACTCCCCTCCACTATGTCCACTGCTAATGTATTTCCTGACCAACAGCCAGACTTGGCCTTTGTCAGAGTGCAAATCCAATTTTGTCAATTTCCTGCCTTGAGACTTTCAAGAGCTTCATGTTATGCTGAAGATAAAGCCAAAATTCTTTTCATATTCCACACCTGTCCCTTCCTGTCTCTTGCCATTCCTGTTGCAATCTCTAGTTTTGCAATCCATTTCTCCATGAGTGTGCCTCCTTAGCTCATCACCTGGCTTGACCCTACAGGTGGTGGGTCAAGGTTCAGCTCAGGTGTGTCTGTCCTGGGGAGCCAGCTCTGACACCCACCCTATCCTATGGCTTCCTCAGCTTCCCAGGCTTCCTGGGAAGTGTTTTAACACTTATCACGTGGCACTGAAATGGTGTTGATATGTTTTCCCCTTGCTGTCTGTTTTATTATAGGATCTGTGTTCCCACAGAGCAGGTACTTGGGACTCAAAAAGGAAAAACGTTCCTCAAAGAGATGAATAAATGTTCACATCCTTTCTAGACTGACTTCTCCTGGCCCCTGCTGCTCTCACACACCCTGGACAAGTTATGTATTCCTGTTTCTTCTTCTCTTCTTCTTCCCATTATCCTCCTGTCCCTGATTCTGTCCAAAGAGGTGAGCATTGTGGTGCAACAGCTGTGAAAGCCTGCAGTAAGCTACCCAACTGTTAGCAGCAGCCTCTGGGAGTTGATATTTTATTCTTTCCATTTATCTTTAGTTTATTAAATGTAGTATATTTTTTAATGGGAAATCATTCTTTTTGTTTTGTTTTTAGCAAGAAAGATCACTACATGGGGACTGAAAGAGCTTGGTTTCAGTCAGAATAGAATAGTGTGTATAGTAAACTACCATCTGTCTAAAAAAAGAAAAGCAAAAGACATATATTTCTAAAACCTCTCTAGGAGGACATGGAAGAAATGGACAATACCAATCATCTCCTTGGAGGGGAGCTAGGGGCCTGGGACCCAGGGATACAGACTTTTCACTCTATCCCTAAGTGCATTTTGAATTTTGAACCATGTGAGTGTATTATCTATGCAATACATACATACATACATACATACATACAGTGTAAATTGGAAGCAGCTGAGCTTGAATTCTAACCCACCAGATGACTTAGGAAACCTCACTTTCCCCATCTGGAAAATGGAAAAAAACATGCCGGTGTCACAGAGTTGTTGTAGGGAGTAAAAGGCTTGGGTATGTGGACCACACGGTGAAGCTTCTGAAGGCCACACCCAGGCAAGGACAGGCTGTGGCCATTTCATCCCACCTGTCCCGTCTTTCTGTCTGCTCACCCCTTCCCGTCCTCCAAATGAAGCTGTCAAGGCCAATCCCTGTGTCTGCCAGCACATCCCCCACTGGAAGTGCCTAACCTGGCCCTCTGCCCGTTGGAACCCAGCTAATAGCATGAAGGAAAAGCCACACTTTGAGGATCTGGGCATTTCAAAGCAGCCAACAGCTCTTTTTGTTTTCTCAAGCTCTCAGCCTGCCAGCTAGTTCCACACATTAGAAATATTTTGGGTCAGCACTACAGTTTTCAACCATAGCAGATTCATTTTGTTTCATGACTACTTCCTTATAATAGCTCTGGGAAAAACTGCACTGGGCCTGGACCCAAACCACGTTCCTGGCATTGCAAGCTATGTTCAAGATGGTGTCTTTGGTTAGTAATCATAAAAGACGTTGAAATCTCCTGCAACTTACTAGGAATTGGTCTGGAAAAAAGAAGGACTGTTTGGGTTGAGTTTCTAAAGTGCTGTCATCACCATGACCTTCAAGCTGTTTGAGGCAGGAAGAGGAGCTTAATTTACCATGTTTCTGCCTGTTCAAATAGTCCTGCTTTTCTCTGCAGCCCTGTGGATTTTTCCTCCTGGATGTGGATATTTATTGAGTACTGATGACACGTATGATGCCACAGGAGGTATTTTCTTTGTTGCCTGGGATAGGGTTACCAGACTTGGCAAATACAAATACAAGACACAATTCAATCAAAATTACAGATAAACAATGAATACATCTTTGGTATAAATACATCCCATGCAGTATTTGCATACTTACATTGAAAACTATTCAGCATTGATCTAAAGCTCAGGTTTAACCGGGTGTTCTGTATTTTCTCTGGCATTCTGGCCTGTGAAGGACACAGAGAGAATCCTCCTTCGCTGTAGAGAGGAGACAAGGGGCCCACTTCTCTTTACCTCTGACCTGGTCCTGGTCCTCTGTCTTTAAACCAGGCCTTCACTCCTGGGCCACAAGATCAGAACCTAAAAGGGACAAGACACCACATGCTTGCTTTGTCACTCCTCTTTCTTGAGCACCCTCTCCTGCATACCAGTTTCAGAATAATATCCGCTCTCCTGGTTCCTGCCTTAGACCACGTCATTCTGGAGGCTCCCACTGTGCCTGGACCTCATCACCATCCCATACAGCTCCTCTGGGTTGCCTTCCTCACTCTTCAGCAACAGACCCATGTTTCCCCCATGAGTGTCTTCTGTGTCCACTTTGAGGACTAGTTCAGCCTGATGGAGGGCAGCCCTGAGAATCCGCTTTGCCTCTAGGCCCTTTGACTCAGGCTCTCGCCAGATTTGTCCTGTCCTTTTAAGGTGAATCTACCTGGATCCAACTCAGAGTTGCATTTGGTGAAAATGCTGTCAGTCCAGAAACCCTATTTCCATGAAGCCAGTTGCTTTCATTGAGACCGTTATCTGAAGGTGGGAGTGAATTCTGAAGGCATGTTGAATTCCATGGATGGGTTGAATTCCACCCAACACCATCTCTGGTGGGCTTGAACTGTCTGGGGCAGATGGCAATGGGGGTGCACTTCCTACAGTGTCATTTGGGTCCAGTAAGTGAATCCATGGTAGAGTCTGGACCAGAGTCCTTGGAGAG
The DNA here is from genome assembly GCF_018350175.1 of Felis catus. Lineage (NCBI taxonomy): Eukaryota > Metazoa > Chordata > Mammalia > Carnivora > Felidae > Felis > Felis catus. The sequence continues at coordinate 32,075,261 of NC_058374.1, read as the reverse complement.
AACCATGTTCTCTCAGCACATAGAAATCAAACTTACTTCTGAGTCACTTCATGATGCCAAATGCCCTACTGGCTCCCAGAGACCCATGCTTGATCAGTGACTTTCTGCACAATTGTGACTTCTACTGCTTTGACATGGCCCTGTGCTCCCTTTCACTGAGAGGCCATTTGAGTAGGGCCATCTTATCAGCTGGTGGTCACCAACATGGGGTGCAAAGATACCCCCCTGTGTCTTAGCTACGTCTAACATTATGCTTCAGAGGACATAAAATACCAAAATCTATGTTGGTTTGCTAGCACTGCTGTCTCACAGTTGATTTATTGTCTCACAGTCCTAGAAGATTTATTGTCTCACAGTCCTAGAAGATGGAAGCCAAAATCCCAGGTGTCACCAGGGCTGTGCTCCTTCTGAAACCTGTGGGGAGGAATCCTTCCTTGCCTTTCCTGGACTTATGGTGGTTTGCTGGCTAATCTTTGGTGTTCCTTGGTTTACAGACATATCACTGCAATCTTCCATCTACACATGGCCTTCTCTGTGTCCTGTCAGCCAAATGCTGTCTGTGGACATGTATTTTAACAGAAGTTGGTGGGGTGTGGGGCGCCTGGGTGGCTCAGTCAGTTAAGCGTCCAACTCTTGATTTCGGCTCAGGTTATGATCTCATGATTTGTGAGATTAAGCCCAAGTCAGGCTCTGCGCTGTCAGCAGATTGGGATTCTCTCTCTCCCTCTCTCTGCTCCTCCTGGACTCGCACGTGCTTTCTCTCTCTCAAAATAAATAAAAAAACTTAAAAAAAAGGAAACTGGTGGGTTGCTAACAAATAAAAATAGGAAAAGCTTACACAAAAATCTGGACTTCTATAAGCCTTTGTAATTGTGACCGCAGTTTAGGTTTTGTTAGAGAGCAAGTGAAAGACTTGTCCACACTGGTGCACATAAGTCATATCCTTTTCCAAGAATAAGCACAGAAAAAGGCTGGCAGAAACAAGTTCTGGGCACTTGAGGTAGGATGTGAGAGGGAACACCACCGCACCAGAGGCTGAGAAAAGGCTGAGAAGCGGGCACTGAGGGTGGTTTGGGGCAGACGTTAAAACATCAGAGCTGTACCTCAGGCATCCCTGTGTGTCACTGGGCAGCCATCCTGACACTCACATCAGCTGTCCTCACTTCTTCCGGACCTCCGCACAACCATCTGTCCAACTTCTCAAGGATTTCCTATTTCTCTGGCAATTTCCTCAGTCATCAGGAAAGGATTTTTGAAGGATATTTTTGGAGACTTTTGTAATCCATGCAAGTTTTGGCTAAGGAAGTGTTTGTTGAGATTCCTGGCTATGCATATTTCCATCTGGTTTCACATGGTTTCTGTGACTATCCTCACCCTGCAAGTTAATTAGAGTTCTAATTTTCAGTAATATTTCTCACATGTGCAATTCTTATACTACTTAGAGCCTTTGCTGAGAAGAGTTCCACAAATTGCCGTCTGTGTTTATTTTTCTGTTTATAGAGCAGAATGTGCACACCCTTGTGCCAAGGCGACATCGTAGCTAAAACTCTACTCCTTAGTTTACTCAAAATTTTGATTTTCATGGTTAAGTACCATCACTTTCTGATGGTTTTTTTTTTTTTTTGTAACTTCCACTACTGATACATAGGATTTGGCTTTCTTAGGACTATTTTCTATAAAGCTACTAGTGTTTTTTATGTTTTTTTCAATGTTTATTTATTTATTAAAAAAATTTTTTTTTCAACGTTTATTTATTTTTGGGACAGAGAGAGACAGAGCATGAACGGGGGAGGGGCAGAGAGAGAGGGAGACACAGAATCGGAAACAGGCTCCAGGCTCTGAGCCATCAGCCCAGAGCCCGACGCGGGGCTCGAACTCACGGACCGCGAGATCGTGACCTGGCTGAAGTCGGACGCTTAACCGACTGTGCCACCCAGGCACCCCCAGTGGTTTTTTTTGAGAGAGAGAGAGAGAGCATGAGCAGGGGAGGGGCAGAGAGAGAGACACACACAGACTCCAAAGCAGGCTCCAGGCTCTTAGCTATCAGCACAGAGCCTGAGGTGGAGCTCGAACTCACAAATCGTGAGATCATGACCTGACACTCAAATGACTGAGACATCCAGGCACCCCTCATGTTTTTTATTTGTTCACTTATTTTTATTTATTTGCTTTTTAGAGAGAGACAGAGGGAATGCGATTGAGCATGGGAGAGAGAGAGAGAGAGAGAGAGAGAGAGAGAGAGAGAGAAAATCTTAAGCAGGCTCTATGCTCAGCATAGAGCCTGACACAGGGCTGGATCCCACAACCCTGGTATGACCTGAGCCGAAATCTAGGATGCTCCACAAACTGAGCCACCCAGGTGTTCTGCTACTGCTCTTTTAAAAACTAATTTGAGTATACACAAATTAAAAGTTATAATCCCTTCACGAGAGCTGGAATGAGAAGAGCAGGCTGAATTTTGGTTGCTGAGTGGTCAGTAGAACAGGGTTTCTGGGAGTCCCAAAGTCCTGGGTTTATGGTGTGGTGAGATGCACTCAGGTGATGCTATGATATAGACATCACAATCACCCATGTGCTGGAGACGGGATGGTCAGAGCTCTGAGCCCAAGGAGCTTGCCCAAGGTCACTCAGCTACTCGATGGCAGAGCAAGACTTTGAACGCAGGTTTCTCTCACGTCAGGGCTTAATGCTTCACAAGCATGCTCTCTTGCCTTCTGGCCAGGTGATCACCTGCCATGCGTCTTACCACTTAAGAAGATCTCGAGGGGGGCTCCTGGGTGGCTCAGTCGGTTAAGCGTCTGACTTCGGCTCAGGTCATGATCTCACAGCTCGTGAGTTCGAGCCCTGCATTGGGCTCTGTGCTGACAGCTCGGAGCCTGGAGCCTGCTTAGATTCTGTGTCTCCCTCTCTCTCTGACCCTCCCCCTGTTCATGCTCTGTCTCTGTCTCAAAAATAAATAAAAATTAAAAAAAAAAAAGATCTCGAGGGGAGCACTCTTGTGGGGAAGGTGATGATGGTCGGGAGTTAAGAAAACACATTTTTACTTTAGTTGCTCCTGTCTTATTTGACTTTGATCCAGGGCCAATTTCTTCCCTTGGTAATTTTTTAAGAAGCAATAAAATATTAAAATCAATCAATCAATAAAAACAAAGATTTGAAGCCTAAAAGAAAATCAGAGAAAGGGGGGCTCAGCAAAACCACATTCTCCATGTTATTGACTTTTATAATTCTTCAACATTTTTGAGAATAATTGAAAGTACCATCATGAGTCAATGGACGTTGAGAGTCTGGTGTTAACCAGAGGCACTTGGGTGGCTCAGTCGGTCAAGCTTCTGACTTTGGCTCAGGTCATGATTTCACAGCTCATAAGTTCTAGCCCTGCCTCAGGCTTCTGCTGTGAGCACAGGGCCCACTTCAAATCCTCTGTCTCCCTCTCTCTCTGCCCCTCCCCCCCCCCAAAAAGAATAAACATTTAAAAGATTTTAAAAAGAGCCTGGTATTAATTTGGTTGCCAGCATCTTGTTTGAACAAAATTCAGTTCTGGAATTTGTCTCTTGTATGACTGCTTACCTTATGACTTATTTGGGTGTATTTTAAACATATGCTTACACAGAGGGTGGCAAGCCACTTCCGAACGCTGAGACTGTGCTCTCATTGCACCTTTGCTGTCTGGTCTTTGTGGCATCTCGGGCGAATTGTGGCAACATCCTCATCCCGGGCAGGCATTGCTGGATCTGTTGGGGTGTTGAAAAGAAGAACAATAGATTTCTCTCTTTCTTCTTTCGTTCCTTTTTTCTTAAAAAACGAAGCAACTTAAAAACAATTAGGAAATAAAAGTTCTATGAGAAAGAAAACATACAGTACACAACTCAATAGTAAACATTGGGGCGCCTGGGTGGCTCAGTGGGTTGAGCATCTGACTTCAGCTCAGGTCATGATCTCGCAGTCCATGAGTTCGAGCCCCACACTGGGCCCTGTGCCGACAGCTCAGAGCCTGGAGTCTGCCTCTCTCTCTGCCCCTCCCCTGCTCACGCTCTGTCTCTCTCTTTCAAAAATAAATAAACATTAAAAAAATAGTAAACATTTACATAGTTAATATAAAATAGACTGTTAATGCATAAACATATGTATATGAACATATAAATGTATAAATATATTTGGAGAGCAAACGGACGATAGGAATAGGTGGTTGTGTTAAGGTCTCAAGATCCTGTAAAAACCTTGGCTCTAAAGTTAACATGTACCAGAAGCATCAGTTCAAATGGGGAGGGGCTGCTGGTTTTCACTGTAAACCTGGAATCCTTTATTGTTGGGATTCTTAGTTGAGACAACCAAATCTACTCTAGCTTTTTTCCATAAGACAGCAATTTATTAAGGAAGAGCTAGAGCTCCAAGGGTCATGGGGAGGTCTGAAGAGAGAGACTCTAGGCCATGTTCCTACAGTGTTTCCCAGAACTGGACTGCAGAACCAGCCACTGAGGGAGCCATGGCCTCTCCCGTGACCAGTGGCGGCCACCTTGATGCCACTGCCCCAGCTGTCAGCAGCGGGTCCAGCCTCCTTGCCACAACCTGACCAACAAAATGCAGCCCTGCACCCTGTCTCCTTCCCCACTTGCTCAGTTCCAAATCAAAGGTGTGGGGACACTCAGGTGCCAGGCAGAACCCACCTCACACGTGCCTGAAGGGTACCGGGAGCCATAAAGGCTTGAACAGCCCGAGAGAGGCAGCTTTACATGACGTGGAACTGTTAAAACAAATTTTAGGTTTTGAAGCTGAGTATACAAATTACTTCGATGAAGATAAAAAGAATTAAAAGTAAAAGGGGGCTTTGTGATCTTTAAATAGAGAACTTCTGTCATTGTCAAGTACTTTTGTTTAATAGGATGAGCTGGCATTTTCAGGTGAGGTAGGTGGGAAATTATCCGAAGGTCTGGGTTTTATCTTGCTCCTTTATTTTAAGGGGCTGGAAGTAGCCATCTTGCTGGCTACAGTTAAGTCAAGGGTAGGCAATGACTATGTCTTTACTTCAGAAAGGAGGGCATTTGGAAAGCCAGTACCTTCTTCCCCAGAGTCTTGTTAGAAGCCCAGACTCCCGACATTCCTGCTTCCCTGCACCCCCTTACGATCCTTTTGAAGCTTGATGATCCTAGAAGCAGTCATCTGCAATTGCACTGTGTCTTTAGTCAGATAGCTGACTGAGTCTTGCCAGGGATAGGTGTCCATGGACGAAGGAAGAAGTTGCACGTTAAGGTGCATAGTTATAGCAGCTGGAGCTAAACAAAACTACAACCAGCCTAATGCTAAAGTTCAGCCAAACACAATGGTGTGGGAACCTCTGTGATGTGTGAGGCCCTCAGTGCAAGGGAACAGAATTGGGGTGGGAAGAAAGTTCTGAGACCTACGGAAATGGACACACGGGAGGTAACCGGCCATGGGCAGCCTCAGATCTCCTCACAGGTCTGGCTTCCATACCAGTTGGATCCCAGACTGGAACATAGAGGAGAAGTCAGGGGAAGTTGCAGGAATGCTTTTGATGAAATCTGCAGGGCAAGGGAGGACCTCCTAAAGCAACTTCACGCTTTGTTAAGGTGGGTTTTCTTGCAGTTTTAATGAGATATAATTGACATATAACATCATATTCATTTTTGGTGTACAACATAATGATTTGATATTTGTATAGAAGTAAAACTTTGGTTTGCGAGTGTAATCTGTTCCAGAAACATACTTATAATCCAAAGCCCTTGTGTAGCAAAGGGAATTTCAAGAACCATTGGCTCAGTTGTGATCATGTGACATTCGGTGTCATGTAATACTTGTATTACAAGACATCACTCATTTATGAAGTTAGAACTTATTAGAAATGTTTGCTGGGCTTGCAGAACACTCATAAAACGAGTTACTCGCGATCCAAGGTTTTACTGTGTTGTGAAATGATCATCATAATATATTTAATTACTCTCTATCACCTCACATAGTTACTCTTTTATTCACAAATTGAATTGTTGGCAAGTTTGTCATTGATGCCCATTGTGTTTTATCTGTTGAAGTGCACTTCTGGACACAGATGAAACATTGAGGAAACCTGTTTCCTTCGTGAAAACATTGTTGCAAATGATGAGAGCCACTTAGTGAAGAAAGAAAAAGGCTGGGAAGAGACAGAGGGAGAGTGCCTCTTTGCCCCATGGCCTCGGACCCAGCACAGAGGGGTACCCTGGTGCAGCCAGGAGCCCAGACACCAGATATTGGGAGCTCGGCTTGGTCAGGCAGACCTGGACTCCCGGAACGCACACAGCAAGAGAAGCTCTGGAGAGATGTGGGCTCCCTGCTTCCCGCCATCACCCACCATCCAGGGAATGAGGCTGGGAAGCTGAGCCGTACCCTTCACAATACTGCCCTGGAAAGTCAGGCAGCACTGAGGAGAGGGACTTGCAGGAATGAAGACTGACCAGGCAGTGCCCAGTGTGACCCATACCTGAAATCAAAAAAAGAGACTTTTTTTTTTTTTAAGAGAGAAAGAGCTAAAAAGAAGCATGCTGATGAGACCTACACATAAGCAGATATCTTCCTCGCTCCCTGGATCCTGCACATCTTGGTGGTTGATGACTCACTGTGGATGGGTTGTGGATTCAGACTTTTTCCTGGGGAGTTGGGCAATTCTTATTTTTTTTAAATTTCTTTCATGTTTATTTTATTTATTTTTTATTTTTTAATGTTTATTTACTTTTGAGAAAGAGAGAGAGAGAGCAGGGGAGGGGCAGAGAGAGAGGAAGACACGGAATCTGAAGCAGGCTCCAGGTTCTGAGCTGGCAGCACAGAGCCCGACACGGGGCTCAAACTCACAAACAGTGAGCTCATGACCTGAGCCGAAGTCGGAGGCTTGACTGAGCCATCCAAGTGCCCCTATGTTTATTTATTTTTGAGAGAGACAGAGACAGAGCATGAGCAGGGGAGAGGCAGAAACAGAGGGAGACACAGAATCCGAAGCAGGCTCCAGGCATAAGTCTCAAACCCATGAACTGTGAGATTATGACCTGAGCCAAAGTTGGATGCTTAACCGACTGAGCCACCCAGGCTCTCCTGGGCAATTCTTAGAACAAATAAAGAAGCACTGCACTCATGGGTACCTCTACACGGCTCAAAGGGAAAGGAGAAAGCAGGGTCCTGTTTGCAAAGCTGAGAATAGATCAGAAAAAGCCATGTTCCCAGAGGCCCTGACTGAAGGGGAGATATGTGTATCAAATCCCCTGTGTCCTTTTCCCTTATTCCTACCCATCCCTCTCTTGTTCAGGCCCCCAAAGCAAAAACAAACAAACAAACAAACAAAAACAAAACAAAAAAACAAAAAAACAGGAGAGTGACAACACAGCTAGCTTATGGAGAGAGTATGAACAAAAATTCAAACAAGATTTTCAAGTCTGCCTGGACCCAGCCTTAGTTATGCTACTTTCCAGGTGGTTAAATCCAGCCCCAGCTTTAGGACACCCCCAGGTATCTATTTCAAGTGCTATTGTGAAATACTAAAAATAAAATGATTTGAAATTCCTGCACTTAAAAAATAAGCTCACACCCTGCATTCTCTAAAAGCACACACTTTTTGAAGGGAAAGAGATTGAGAAATCCAGCAGACAGAACTCATCTGTCTAACTCCAACAGGCTGCTACAGCAATCAAAACACCACTTTATATTTGGGTAACGCTTTGTGGCTTGGAGGGCACTTTTTGATTACCGGGTTAGTGGCTAAACGTGTAAATTAATACAAAAGATGACTGTTCTAGACTCAACATTGCACTAGAGGTAGACTAGAGTCACGGTCTTCCTTCGGCACAAAGCCACTGCTATGTACTAGCTCACCTGTGAAATTTCAGTCTGTCAGCAGCTGGCAGAGGTGACGTCAGGAGAGAGGCTCAGGCCTGGAGTGCAGGAGCACAGTCTGGGCCAGGCAGACAGAGCAATGAGAAGAAGGAAGGGGAGACAGCCCCAGGCTGGCTTTCCCACTGGGCTGAGCTCCTCTGTAGCTTGAAATCCCAGAGCAGTGAGCAGTTGGCCAGGGCCAGAGAAAGGAGCCCTCATCCAGTACTTTCCCTGGCCAACAATGTCAATTTGGATGATTACCATTTTTGTTTTACAATGAGAAAGGGAAGTCATCAAGCCCCATATAATTATGTCTTTGTCAAGGACTGTGTCTGCCAATGCCATCAAATTTCTGGTCGTCTGGAAATGTTTCCTCTGTCAGTGTTCCCCGGGGTCTTGGGGAGGCCTGGGCGTGAGGAGTCTTCTCTGGATCCCCAGAGGAGATGGTGGGTGGGACTTGAGTCAGTGCCTGGGACCAGAGGCCAGCTCAGCGAGGTCAGCTCTTCTGAGTAGCTGCTCTGGGTCTTTACTTGAAGACATGAGGAGCACCCCACACTCCTTGGAATCCACCGCAGTACTTCTGCCATTTTTTAAATTCTAGATCAAGACACCAAGCCTCAGAGCAAGAGGTGGGAAGGCAAACGAACCCACTTCCCAAGCCACTGTCCCCAGAGCTGCTCTCCTCACTGCTGACTGTGCTGGTTAATGACCTGCGTTCAGGGGTAGGAGTGGTTTCCTGGGAGTCCAAGGCACTTGGGGATTGAGAGAGAAATTTACCTTTTCTAGGTTCTTCCACTGCAAGTGCTTCCCAGCAGTCCAAATAAATTGATAATATGAAGCTGCTACAGGACTTTACAAAATGCTTAGCAATTATTAATTATTCAGTCCTCCAAGCGACCCTGTAAGGCAACAATCTACTACTAAGGATGGGTATCGTGTGGTGGCAAATACCTCAGTTACCCCTTGCAGCCAAGAGGGGCGGGTATTCTTTTTCCTATTTTGCAAATGAGGAAATGGGAGTTCAAGTTAGTACTGAAGCTTGTGAGCAGCAAGGCCCAGATTGAAATCTGGGTCTGTTTCTTCCAAAGCTCACACGCCCACCAGCCTGGAGCACTCCAGGAAGTCCCTAGAACTGAGTTGTGTTCACAGAAACCAGGTCTACTCCCGTGGGGTATCTGCACCCACAATAGGTTGATATTTATTTTAAGACAATCACATGGAAATGGGAGATGGAGAGGAAACTTGGTTTTAAAGACAGTAAATACAAGACAAAAACTGAGAGAAACATTTGTGGGTTTTTTGTCTTTGTTTTCTTAAGCAGGCTCCACACCCAGCATGGAGCCCAACCCAGGGCTTGAATTCACAACCCTGAGATCAAGATCATTCTTGAGGTGAGATCAAGAGTTGGACACTTAACTGACTGAGCCAACCAGGTACTCAAAAAGAGAGAAACAGTATATGTAATGGAGACACAACTTGACGAGTTTCAGGAAAGACTTCTGCTTAATCAAGCACAGCTTCATTTCCTCTTCTTGCCCCTGGTTTCACTCTTCTCAGCTCTGGGCCCACCGTGTCCACTCCTACCAGAGGACTGAAGGGGCGGTCTATGTGTAGCTGTGATTCCCAGGGGACAGAATGACCCTGGGGTCCTCACAGGAGCACAAGAATTGACTGAGCACCTGGCCAAGGGCAGATAAGACCAACCAGAAAAGTGAGTGAAACACAGAATTAATGAGGGTTTGGGTATTTGTCTCCCAAAGTCTAGTCCAAAGGGTATATTGCATGTTTAAAGAAAGAGAATCAGAAATATAAAAATGCATTTTACATCAATAGTTCATGTAACTACAGGTCTGACATTCACCCGCACTATGTACGATTGTACTGAATACAGTTTCCCAACCCACAGGTGAAGACTATTAGACAAATTAATAATTTTGACAATCATATCAGCTGTACTTAACCAACACCTAAAGCCACATATGCTCCTAGAGTTTGGTGTAGTTTATTTGTATTTTGAGGAATGACAGCTAAAGTTACATAAGTACATTAGGATTCACTTTACCAACTCAGGGACTGAGTGTTGTGTTATTTTATATTTTACTCTGAAAAAATAGAATTAAAAAAATTTAAAATAGAAAAGATTATTATTTCAGAATAATCTTTATATCCTTTATTTCCTCCTTAAATTGACCATCTCTGGCTGAATGTTTTTAACTTATTTCAATGTTTTCCATGTGTAGTTAGATCTGAATAAAAAAAGAATCGCCATTCCTCAGGGTACACTCTACATTATAGAAAATTACTATCATTCTGTATTCACACTGACAGACAATTACAAAAGGGAAAAACTGGGCTCTGGAGTGTACTTCATCTTCTGCATTTGTCATAAAAGGCAAGTGTCTATTTTCATTTGGGAAATGGGTTACATTTTAAAAATCAGATTAAAAGATGCAGATTGTTGTCACTGTTTATATGTAGCTTCAAACACTGAAGAATGTTCTTAATGCGATTTTTTTTTTTTAATCTCTTGCTCATCTAGTAGCTTCTATGACCAGGTTTAGGTAGAAAGAAAATTTCTGGAAATTACTTCCTCAAAAATTATGTACCATGCTTCTTTAGTATATACTTTCAAGAGTCAGGAATAGTCTTTACATTTCAATTTTTCTTGCTAGGTCCTGGCAATTGGCTACAAGCATGTGGTATTGGTTTATACGGTATATACTGTTTTATGATTCAGACAAATTCAGTTTACAAGCATCCCTAGGAAGCTTGCAGCCTTTTGTTACCAAAGAATATGGACAATGCTACATGGATAATTTCTGACACTATGGTTAACCTAAATGGATGGTAACACTATTTTTCCACTAGCTCAGGTTAAAAACTTTGGAATCATTCTTGACCCCTGTCTTTATCTCACCTTCTGTATCCAAATCCACCAGGCAGTGCTTTTGACTCACCCCTCGGAACATATCCAGAATCTTACCACAGCTCACTGTTTCCCCCGTCACTCTGGAGTGGGGCACTGGATTCGTGCATTGTCTGCCTCTCTGGTCAGCCTGCCCCTGGGCTGGTCCTCTTTAAGTCTATTGTCCACACAGCCAGAGTGTTCCTCTCAGAGCATGAGTCAGATAGTATCGTTATCCTGCTCCAAGCCCTGCCATGGCCGCACCTCACTCAGAGACTAAAAGCCAAGGTCCTACAATGGCCCCCGTGCCCACACACTGCATGTACCTTGCCTCTTGCTCCATCCCTTCTCCACACTCCCCTCTGCCACTCTGCTCCAGCCAAAGGGACCTCCATTGTCCTCAAATCTGGGCACACTTGGCTCTGGTCATTCCAGGTTATTCACTCAGCTGGTTCCTTCAACCCCTTCAAGTGTTCACCTAAATCTACCGTCTCAGTGAAGCCTGTTCTGACTATTCCCATTGAAGATGGCAACCCTGTGCCCATAAACCTTCTCCTTGAAACAGTGCCAGGGGCGCCTGGGTGGCTCAGTCGGTTAAGCGTCCGACTTCAGCTCAGGTCACGATCTCGCGGTCCCTGAGTTCGAGCCCCGCGTCAGGCTGTGGGCTGATGGCTCAGAGCCTGGAGCCTGCTTCCGATTCTGTGTCTCCCTCTCTCTCTGCCCCTCCCCCATTCATGCCCTGTCTCTCTCTGTCTCAAAAATAAATAAACCTTAAAAAAATTAAAAAAAAAAAAAAAAGAAACAGTGCCAGATCTCCCCTATCCCACTCTCCTCCTCTTCCTATAACCTTTATCACCTTTAGCATACTTTACAATTTGCCTGTTTATTATAGTTATTGTTTCTTTTCTCCCTTTGCTGTCATGTATGTTCCTTGATGGCAGGGGTCTTTTTTCTGTTCACTGATGCTTCCTTAAACTCTAGAATAGTCCCTGGTCCATGGTTGGCACTTGGTGAATATATGTTGGAGGCATCAGTGCGATGCCTCAGTTTACCTAATGGAACAACATAATATGGCTGCAAGGATGAAGGCCCCAGCCACTCCCCACATGGGCTGTGGCTCAGACACACTGCAGACTAGTGTTAAGTCTCTTGGCTGAACCTGTCATCTTATAGATGCATTTATGGAGAGCTCATTAGGCTTTTCTCTTTTCCTTTTTAGCACCTTTAATTATCACCATCCTCACCTTTTAAATCTTTAAAAACAATTTCAGTGTGATGGTAAATTAAAATATTTTTTCTAACATGGGAAAAGCTGTATGTGCTTTTCCAGGTTTGCAAGTGAGGCCGGTCTCATGAGTAGACCACGCATGTAGTCTTATGCAGTTTGAAGGGACTGAGGAGGGCCAGCTCGCTCCAAAATATCTTTCTTCCTGTGGCAATTTGAAGTTAATTGGGGCGTGGAGAGATTGTTATTGAAGTTTGTGATGACTTCCAACTTGGAGAGGAACGTCTTTTATTATTATTATTATTATTATTATTATTTAATGTTTATTTTTGAGAGCGAGAGAGAGACAGAGAGACAGAGAGAGCATGAATTAGGGAGGGGCACTGAGAGAGACACACACAGAATCCAAAGCAGGCTCCAGGCTCTGAGGTGTCAGCACACAGCTCGATGCAGGGCTTGACCCCACCAACGGTGAGACGATGACCTGAGCCGAAGTCAGATGCTTAGCCGGCTGAGCCACCCAGGCGCCCCTGGGAGAAGAACACCTTGACTGTTCACTTATTTAACTACAACCTAAAAGGGGAGAAATAGTATGGACATATATTAAAGAATGACAAAGTTGGAAACATAAAAATGCATATTACGGCACCAGCTCATTGATGACATGCTTGACACTCATATGTGCTACATACAACTGTATTGAGTTCAGTGATCCTTTAGACGCCCCTCAGTGTCCAGTTAGGTGAGGGAAGGGGACGAGTACATATGCCAAAGACCAAAAGGCCTGGAAGCAGCCATTGTGGGCTCCCTGTGCCAGCCTTCCTACATTCTCTGAGGAGGACCTACTTGCTCTGACCCTGACTCTGAGGTAAGGAGGCTCAGTTCAAGAGAATGACTGCTTTAGGACAGCAATCACTTACCAGAGAAATGCAAAAAGCTCTGTTCACATTTTTTAAAAATTACTTCTCGACAAAGGTGAGTGCCAGAGTTTTTGAAGGATTTTCCCCGAACTTTCTGAACAGGGATGTCTGCAGGAATGAATGCTCTGACCATCATTCTGGGATCAGTGGTTCATCCTCAGCCTTCCTTCCAGAGTGGATGGGGCCTGCAGCTTTTCCACGAGGCACAGGCAATAGACTCGATCCAAATGCGGAATGGCTCAGCTTTGGGCCCGGACCCTGCAGTTACTCAGACACACGGAGCGGTGGGTGAGGAAAACCTTTCCCCCAGCCTACGTGATCATAGTGCACAGAGCAGAGCCTGCGTTTCTCTCCTCTGGAGTCAGGAATGCACAGAGACTGGAAGTGCTCACAACGAAAAGGCAAACTCTGTGTCTCCGGACCTCCTGGTTCCAAAAGCACAGGCTCCTCCGCGAGTATAACTTCTTGTGATAGAAGGGAGAAGCCTTCTTGTTGCCTCTCCCTGCTTACATTTAGGCTTCTGGGAGGCATATCCACCGGGTCTTCACCTCTGGCTCAGCATGGCGCACAGGCCATAATCTCCTCTGAAGTCAACAGAAACAGCAGAGCAGGCAGTGGATCCGGCCCTCTGCCGAGCCCAGGCCTGCACCGTTGCCCTTTCATGAGGTCCTTTTCCTGCTTCCCAGTGCCCACCCAAGCCCAAGGATGGGCGATCTAAGGGTGACGGGGTTGTACGTGCCAGGGTCGGGTGAAGGGGGTGGGGGATGCCATTTGTCATCGGATTCTTATCCCACCTGGCATTAGGTGATCTCCTAAGGGTGCTGCTGCAGGCCAGGCATTCCCTGGACGCGAAAGGGGTTGGAGATGTAGGGCCTCATGTCATCAAATGCTTTACAAATGACACCCCACTCCGAGCTGAGCCCAAGCTCCCTTCCATCTTTGCTTAACTCCTCCGGAGAATGAGTTGCAACTCTCTCTGTCTGCAGAGGAACCCCTGTCCCAGCTGCCCCCGGAGGGTCTTGATAAGAATTACGGGTGCACCCCAAATGCACTGCCAGGATTAGCACCCAGACAAAGTGCACTATTCCCAGGTTCCTGGCGCCCACCTGCCTAGACTAGGGGGGCGGGGCCTAGGGAGGGGCAGAGCACGAGGGAGAAACGTGGGTGGGCGGGGCTGTGGTGGAAGCTGGGGAGCCTGGGCAGGGCAAAGTCACCGGACAGCACCCAGTAAGCCCGTGGCCCAAGAGCCCCTTCAGGTCTTGAGTCCTGGTAGGATCTGGTCAGGTTGCAGGACGGATGGGGTGCGTTAGTCATCTTGTGTTTGTCCTGTTCCTCCCCTGACACACAGATAAGCAAATTGTTTCAAACAAAAAGGGAAATGTGTTCTGTCAGTGGTTCCAAGCTTTTTTCCCCTGGCCACATTCCTGGCCAATAGAGTGGGTGAGACAGACACAGGCCCAGTAAGAATGAGCTGCTGTACAGGTGAGATGAACTGTGACTGTTTGTTAATCAAAATGCTTTTCGCTGTTTTTATGGTGTAAAAAATCACAACACTAATACAAGATTATTGCTTTCAAAAAATCAAAATAATGCCGAAGTATATGGAGTAAAAAGTGAACTCCCTCCATTTTATATCCTTTGCTCTTCACTTCCACTTTTCATAGCTAAGCACTATTGAAAGTTTGCGATATCTTTCCGGAGATCTTCCTGTCTGTTAAGTGTGAGTGCACACACAGTACAGGTTAAACATACAATGCTATCCTTTTCTTACATAGATGGGACTATATCTTACATACGCAAAACAAAAACAAAAGCACTGTATCAGGAGAGTGTTCCTGGCAGAATATTTTGATCCATGTCGTTCTTCTTAACAGGGGCATACCACCCCATAGTATGGAGACAACCACGAAGATACATTTGGTGGCTGTAGTAGTTCCCTCGGGCTCCCATAACAAATTATCGGAAATTGGTGGCTTAAAACAAGAGAAATGTATTCTCTCACAGTTCTGGGGGCTAGAAGTCCAAAATCAAGTCATTGATAGGCTGTGCTCTCTCTGTAGGCTCTACAAGAGGATCTTTCTTTGCATCATCCATCCAGCTCTTGTGGCTCCAGGGAAATCTTTGGCACTCCTTGCCTTGTAGATGCATCACTCCAATCTGTTTCCATCTTCATGTGGTCTTCTCCATGTGTCTTCTCCTCTTCTTAGAAAGACATCACTCATTGGATTCAGGGCCCATCTCTTAGCTAACTGCATCTGCAAAGACCTTATTTCCAAATAAGGCACATTCTGAGGTTGTGGTGGACATGAATTTTGGGGGGTACCACTATTCAACTTGCTACAGTAATCATAGGTTTTGATGATTTCAAAACCTATGCACATTATCTGTGTCCCAGCCCCCACCAGATGGAACAGCACATTCCTGAAGAACTTTCCATTCATCCTATCAGCAAACACATACTGAGCCCCCTACTGTGTGCTAAGCACCTAAATTAGAATAAACTGTGACTCATGCCTCACACAGTACAGTTGCTCTGTGAGACAAAGGCTATGCCTGTCACTGGAGAATTCCCAGTGCCTGGCCCAGTGTCTGGCACTTAATAAATAAGTGTTCGTCAGGGCACCTGGGTGGCTCAGTTGTTTTGAGCGGCTGACTCTTGATTTTAGCTCAGGTCATGATCTCACAGTTCGTGAGACTGAGCCCTGTGTCGGGCTCTGTGCTGACAGTGGGGAACCTATTTGGGATTCTCTCTCTCCCGCTCTCTCTGCCCCTACCCACTCATGCTCGCTCTCTCTTTCTCAAAATAAATAAATAAACATTTTTAAAGTAGTAAGTGTTCATTAAGCAAATAAGTGAATGGATCGGTGAGAGATACAGACAAACAAGCAGATATTAATAATACATAGTGATATGATGCTGTAATTACAGGGCAGATGGTGCCATGAGGACACCAAAAAGAGCAGCCATAATCTAGACTTTTAGGTGTGAGGGATACTTTCTTGGAGGAAATAACTCCTCTAAGTTGAGACCTTGCTGGAGTTAGTTGGGCAAAGAGTGCGGGTGGGAATGGATGGAATGAATGTTGTA
Source organism: Felis catus (assembly GCF_018350175.1). Classification (NCBI taxonomy): domain Eukaryota; kingdom Metazoa; phylum Chordata; class Mammalia; order Carnivora; family Felidae; genus Felis; species Felis catus. The sequence goes on along the minus strand of NC_058374.1, from coordinate 32,059,273 downwards.
GGCAGAGGAAACTAGGCTTGGCACCTGGGGGTGAAGCAGATTGTGGAGAATCATCAGCCTGTAAGAAGCACAGAATGGTTCCTGAGCCATCCCTATGGGAGACTAGTAAGGGCAAAGCTTCTGGGCTATCTACAACAGTGCTAACAGAGCCTTCTGCAATGATAAAAATATGCTAGATCTGATCTGTCCAAGGTAGTAGCCATGAGCCACATGTGGCTAGCGAGTACTTGAAACGAAGCTCAGGTAACCAAGGAACTGCACATTTAATTACATTTAATTTTATTAAATGTTTAATAATTTTAATTTAAATAGCTACATGTGTTAATAATTTTATAACAAACAATGCAATTTTAGTTCCTAATATCCTAACTTAATCTATAATCACAATTTTGTCCATTAATTCAGTTTCTTCCTATACCAAGTTTTTTGTCGGATCTACTTGCAGGAAGTCCAATGGATCTGAGCTTTGCCTCCTCTCCGAGTTACTGGCGGCCTTTCACAAATGGTACAGAGGCCAAGAGCTGGCTGACAAAGAAATGGATTAGCATTTAGTAAATGTCTATGGTAATCTAGACACACAATATAATTTGTTTTTTGAAACACATTTTTTTCTAAAAAATTTTTTAATGTTTATTTACTTTTGAGACAGAGAGAGACAGAGCATGAGCGGGGGAGGGGCAGAGAGAGAGGGAGACACAGAATCCGAAGCAGGCTCCAGGCTCTGAGCTGTCAGCACAGAGCCCAACGCAAGGCTCAAACTCACAAACTGTGAGATCAGGACCTGAACCAAAGTCCGAAGCTCAGCTGACTGAGCCACCCAGGAGCCCCTGAAATACACATTGTTACTTTCAATTTAAATATGCATCAACAGTGGAAAAAACCCATTGCCCTGGGAAGAGTCAACGGTGGGTCAGAGGTCAGGAGGTCAGGTGGGAGGAGAGTTTCTTTTCTAAAACACCCTCTTACACTGTCGAATATAATATGAGCACACACCCTCTTACACTGTCGAATATAATATGAGCACACACTATCATTAAAGTGAACCAAAAACCTAAACCAAAAACAATGGCTGTTAGTGGTGAACAGTGGTCATCACAGACTGAAGGAAATTAGATTGCCCATTGGCTATGGGAGCTCGCCAAGCAAGGTCCAATGTCGTTGAGATTTACTTGGATGCATTTACTGCAAATGAGATTTACAACTTACCATTTCCCACAGAAAATGCTTCCCCTCTATTGTCTGGGGATGTGCAAGGAGGCTCCCTAGATTCCTTTAAGCAGCAGGCAACTAAAACTGCCTGGTATCCAATGCCAAATAAGCCATGAGTTGTAACTTGTTTAAACTGTAACAGGACAAGGGAAACTGAATCACTACTGTGAAAATGTGGTCACAAGGGAGAAGCCATCAGGATAAGGGTTCTCCGCTGACTGGCTGACGGCCGGATGCATCAGAATGGTGGTTCCTGTCCTCCAGCAGGGCAGGGACAGGCGTCCCCACACGGAGCCTGCTGTTTCCCAGTTTGTCCACCTGATAAGGATATCCTTTAAGGATATCAGATTTCTTTTGTTCTGTCTTTTATTCAGTAAGTAGCTTTTAAATCTTAATTTGCATTTCCAAGTGAGGGTTCCCACTGGGGAGAGAATGTGATGGCTGGTTAAAACAAATACTGTCGTTATGCGTGGCTCCCTCGGAAATGAATGGAAATGAATGCGTTCACACTTGCCAATGCCCACATTTAGCCTTGAGTGAATCTGGATTTAGGGAGGCAGCACCAAGTATGGAACTAACGCAGGCTTGGAATGAGAGAAACCAGCCTCCACCCTCAGCTTCTCTACTCGTTAATGTATGATCTTGACCTTGTTACTCAACCTCTGAGCTTCCACTCCCCTCTGTGTAAAATGGACATGGTGAAACTGCAGAGCTTGGGTGAAAATTGAGAAAATATAGGCAAAACACTTGAGATAATGTAATATGATATACATTTGATAAATGGGTCTCTCTCTCTCTCTGTCAATGTATATTGTATATGGTCTCTCTCTCTCTCTCTCTAACCATATAAAACCATGTATGTGGCCCAAGACTCCTCAGTGAGCTGAATGTTTAAACCACCTTGGGTCTGGAGTGAAAATGCACATGCTTCACACTCCCTTAGAGCGCATTCACCTGGGATTTGGGAACAGGACAGTGCAGGACTCAGAAGGAAGAACCAGGCATCTCCCCATTAGCTTTCCTTCTTATGTGCTCGACTTCCCTAGCTTCCCTCTCCTCTGGACCTGGAGACAGGAGAACTCTTAGAATGGTCCCCTTTTTTTTACTTCTCTTTAGGCATATCCTAGGTGACGGGTCCTCAGTCTTCTGTGTGTACCAGAATCACTCAGGGAGCTTTTTAGAATTGAGTGTCTGATTCTTTTCCCTTTCCATTCTGCTTCTGTCAGCCTGGAGTAGGACCCCTGGGATGGGATCAGGAGTCATCCTGGGTAATGCCAAGGTGGATGGTCTACGGACCACGTTGGCCTAACCCGTGGTTTTTCATGCTATTCTGGTACGAGACAGGAGGGAAGAGGTGTCCTTGATAACTGACAATGAATGAAATCTTGCTCAGTGGAGAGGGCTGAATGGTGCTGAATCAATGCCAAAAGACATTTCATGATTTGTCACCTGGGACCCCTGAGGGAGAGAGAACAGCACTGCAAACCACAAAGAACAAAAGGTGGGAGTAATGGTAAAGGAAGAGGAATTGAGTCAGAGACAGTGAAATGATGGGTCACATTTCCAGCAGGCCCCCTCTTCTGGAATCCCGTTTGCCTGATGCTGACTGATGATACCTGCCGCTGTGCCCCAGTTGCCATGTGTGGTGGCGTCAGAGCCTCCTTGAGGGATAGGAAAGGATAGGCCTCCATGAAGATGCCCAGTCCGCCTGTGTTCAGGGCCAAGTCTGCGTCTGGCTGAAGTGCCTCTGAAGTCAGTCAGACAGGAAGTGCCTTTCAAGTTGCCTGCTGCTGTGTTTGAAAATGCCTTTCCCTGAAGGACAGAATGGCCCTTAATGGGTACATTTTCTGGCATTTTGTGAGATTTCTGTACCTGGCTATTTTGTATCCAAAGCAAGATGTAGATGTCACTGGATCCCAAGGGAAAAACTAAATGCGATATTACTCATTCACACAACCTAGCAACGAGAGGGCAGTGGAAAGAGGTCACATGGATGTGATTTAGGTCTCTTTCCTCAAAAAGGATAAGTGACAAGGACACTTCTGAATGGACAACAGTCATAGGGCACATAAGGCTGGTGTGGAGCTACTTTGGGGAGAAAATAGGATGCTCTAATAAGGGGCAGAAGCCAATAGCATTTGGAGAAAGGTCTGAAAAACAAAGGCTGTTTCTTCTCCCTGAGTCAGTAGAAGTTAAAACCATGAATTTCAGAAACTACCTCCTAGGGCCAAACCCCAGCTCCTTTTGCACAAATTTAGATGGTTACCTAAACTCGGTTCTCAGCTTCTGCACCTACAATTTAGGACAGTAGTGTTACCATTTTCATAGGGTCGTTCTGAGCGTTAAATCAATCAGTAGAGGTAGAGCCTGGCAGGCAGCACTCCCTGAAGATTAGCTGGCCATCATTCAGAAGTGGCAGGACACATGGGGAAAGTTATAACCAGGATGGGCGCTTTAGTTGCAAAGGTGGCTTGGAGCAAGCCCAGTATGATAGGTGAAAGGAGAGAACGACTTCTGTCTTTAAATGAAGATGGAAAGGCTTAATCAGTAGTCAGCCAGTGAGGGAATGAACAATGGTTCAGTTTTCATCACCATTCCTCCATCTCTTCAGCATATAAATGCAATGTAGAATGTCCCCCCCCCAACCCCCCCAGAAGAGAATTCGTCTTTGGCCCACAAGCCCCTTCAGTTACTGCTCTGCTTCTCTCCTCCAGACTTCACCTACTAATCACCAACATGACTCAGGCCACTGGATTATTGCAATAACCTCTCAGCTGATCTCCCAGCTTTGGATTGTACCACCCCCACCCTCACCCACACCTCCAGTCTATTCTGAAAACAGCAGCCAGAGCAATGCTTTTAATGCTAAAACAGAGTGTCATTTCTCTGCTAGAGCACCTTTGGCTCCTTCTCTTGCTCAGAGAAAAGCCATCATCTTTTAAGATGACCCACAGGCCCTATACAACGTCCATGTTCCCCTCCTCACCACATCACAAGCTCCCCCCCCTTCCCCTGTCTGACGCCATCTTCCCTCACCCTAGTACATGGATTTACACACACCCCTCTCCTTCCCAAGACGTCCAGGTCATCCTCTCAGTGAGGCTCTCCCTGACCACCATATTTAGAATTGCAGCCTCCCCACCCCCACACACACCCTGTCCCTTTTCCTGCTTTATTTTCTTCATAGCACTGTGATCATCTAACAGCATATACAGTTTGCTTGTTTGCTTGTTTATTGTCTGTCTTCTGCCACGAGAATGTGAGAACACAAGTTTCAGGACAATAGAAATTGTTGTCTGTGCTGCTCATTACTCTGCCAGCCTGAGAATAGGCCTGCCATGGGTTGCTGCCCCATAAAATATTCATTGAATGAATGAATAAATGCATGATTCTTTACATTTCTTTCCAGGAAGTTCAATCTTTTGAAATAAAGCAGTCTTTAATATTGGTTTATGTAACTGTCTTTAAAGTTTATTTATTTATTTTGAGAGAGAGAGTATGCGTGTGCATGAGCAGAGGAGGGGCAGAGAGAGAGAGGGAAAGAGAGAATCCCAAGTAGGCTCCATGCTGTCAGTGCAGAGCCCGACGCAGGGCTTGGGCTCACGAACTGTGAGATCATGACCTGAGCTGAAACCAAGAGTCGGATGCTTAACTGACTGAGCCACGCAAGTGTACCTATATAACTGTCTTTAAAGAAAGATTTTTACTTTAAAGGTAATTAGCCCCGCGACTAATTAGGCCGAGGACTGGCTGGATCCTGCAGTCAGAGCCGCAGGGCCACCTTACAGTGCATGCACGCTCTTCATTGTGGGCAAATCCTGTAAGGAAAAAACAGACTTGCATTCTGAGTATACAAACCCTAAGGGAAAATTACATTGTAACAGTATTTTTCATAGCAAAGGTTGCAAGTATTAAAAGATACTTTTAAAGACAAGTTTGTTGGGGTATTTATTTCACTTGGAAAAAAACGCAGCCTTTTAACCTCCCAGCTGGTACCTGGAAAGGCTTCCTTTGGCACAGGGAAAGTTTCTATTCTTCTGGGGTTGGAATACCCCTTGGAAAAACAATATGTGGGCTTCTCTAACAGTCTCAGTGGTCTCCCTGGGTCTTGCCTGTAAAGAAAAGAAGAAAGTTACCCAGAAAAACAGCAGTTTCGATGTCCTCCCCGGTACCGCCCTCAGCCTGCTGAGAGCACTTTCCCAGGATGCCTGTCGCAAGCAGCCTGGCTTCAGGGCCATTTCATCTTTCTGGCGGCCCCACTCGGGACCCCAGGACGCCTGACAGCTCATGGCTGTAGCCAAGAACTGTTACTGGAACACCATGTTCTGATATCTCCTGCAGAGACCACTGACATTTCTTGTTCCAGAATCCCCCCTTCCAGGAAAAACCTTCTACGAAGCAGATTTAAAATTGTATAAGGTCACGAAAAATATTCTTTCTGACAAGAGGGGGGAGGAGCGTGACCTTTGGCGAGCTGCCTGACCCTTAGCAAGGAGCATTCTCCACTTGTCCAGCCTAGGCCTGCACCTACTTGTTTCAGGGCAGGAATTAACCCCTACAGCTTCTTCCTCTAAGGCCAGAAAGTCCAATATGCCCCGTGTAAGAAATCATGGTGCCTCCCACATTGTCGATTAGAGATGGCCCTGAGCTTGGCTTCTGCCAACCCTTGACTATGAGGACTGACACCAGTTCACCCCTTCAAATGGGGTGCTCTTGTATTTATTTTTTTAAACTTTCTGAAACAGGCTGGAAAGTAACTGGCAACTTCAACCTTCAGTGAAAGGGAGTAAGAGAAAAACATAATGAGTGTTTACACAGCATCTGTCTGCGAGAAGCAGAAAGCATTTCACACCTAGGGGAAGTTTGGAGACACAATCACCAGACTCTGAAGGCCCAGGTTTCTTCCTGTCGCTTGTTTTGGGACTCTGGGTGGATATAATTGATTTGTTTCATGTCTTTAATATATTACTTAAATTTGCCACAATAGTATATGCATTTGGTTTAAAATATTCCAACAGTATAGGGGCGCCGGGGTGGCTCAGTTGGTGAAGCGTCCAACTTCAGCTCAGGTCATGATCTTGCGGTTTGTGAGTTTGAGCCCTGAGTCGGGGTCTGTGCTGACAGCTTGCTCAGAGCCTGGAGCCTGCTTTGGATTCTGTCTCCCTTTCTATCTGCCCCTGCCCCACTCACACTCTGTCTCTGTCTCTCTCAAAAATAAACATTAAAAAAATCCCTTTTTTTTAATATTCCAATAGCATAGAAGGGCTTCATGAGAAGCCACAGGGCTTTCTTCTGCCTCTCTCTACCCTACCTTTTCTCCTCTCTGGGCTTTTGTTTTAATTTTATGTAGTCATAGTTCACATCCATGTTCTCTTCCAAAAACACAATAAAATCTGCTATGCTCTATCTGTAGATCTATTGCAAACATTTAAAACAAATCAACATTGTTTCACATGTAAATGTCCAGGCTTTTTAAGATCTTTAAGCTCTAGCTCTCTGAGGGCTATGTCCACATGTGATCACCAAACAAAACTCTGGTTCGGCCCATCCAGTTATCTTCAATCATCCCCTTTGGGGTGGCAGTAGTCCTGCAGGCAGTGGCAGATCCCATCACGTCAAGACTCTTCATTCTGCACGTATCTACATGGCTTGAGACCAGGTTTGTAAGGTACACACAGACATTGTGCAATTATCTGGGAGCTAATTATGAATGACATCTTGCTTGCCGCCTTGGAATAAAACTCAGGGAGAAGAACTTTACAGTGCAACGTTGTTCAGCTTACCAGAAGGCCCCACTATAGACTTCTGGGCATGACTTTTAGGACAGGGGCCGCTGCAAAGACGGAAATGCAGGCCTCTGTTTAGATCCCCCAAAGCCTTTGATTACAAAAAATACCTTTTTATTTGTAAAAAATTTTTAAGTGTATTTATTTATTTTGAGAGAGAGAAAGAGCATGAGTTGGGGACGGGCAGAGAGCAAAGGGAGAGAGAGAGAATCCCAAGCAGGCTCAGCATAGAGCCTGACTCGGGCCTCAAATCCACGAACCTTGAGATCGTGACCTGAGCTGAAATCAAGAGTTGGACACTTACCTGACTGAGCTACCCAGGCGCCCTGAAAAAATACCTTTTCAACAGGTGCAAGAATCTTTCTCATCAAACAGTAGTTACCAAGCATTCACACTGAGTGCCAACACAGCAAGAATGGTCCTGGTTTTCAGTTTCAGAGGCTGTGGACTCAGATGGACCTAGGTTTGATTCTATGAGCTGCTGGTTCCTGTCAACTTAACCTCTGTAAGCCTGTTACCTAATGTATAAAGGGTGCCTGCTTCGCATTTCTTGTGGGATGGGATACCTATCATGCTCACACACTGTGCTACGTGGAAGATTATATAAATAGCTGTTCCTTCTCCTTGCCTACTCTCTCTTCCTCTCCTATTCTGAGTAGATATTCGTGTTTTTTATTCTGGTCAGTCCTATTTCAAGCAGGGTTGGCCCAACAGCTGCAGATTGACCTGGGCTTTAAGTGCATTTTTTCAAGTAAAGTTTCTGGAAAGAATACCAGCTGTCTCTCCATTCTGTTTTTACCGACTGGAGTTTTTAAGTTTCAAGATATTTTACCTTTCCCAGGTGGGTTAAAAATAAAATCAAACTTACTAATTTCATGGCATGCAATACTATAAGCATTGACTTGATCTCAGCCAGGGCAAGCTTAGTGAGTTGGACGGAGATTGGGATGATAAAAATTCTGTTATTTTATAGTCATCTAGTAAGATGTAGATCCCAGAACATATGCATGCGTTCCACACAAGGACATATCACATCTGCATGGGCCTCATTGTAGTATGAGGGTTATTTTCTAAGCCAAGTTTGCAAAAGATGTACGTAAGAAAAATCTTTCTATGTTCCTTCCAGTTCCTATTGCGCACGCATACACACAAGTGATACCAGAGACAATGTAGCTATGTCATCCATTAAAATTAGCGTGTGTGTGTGTGTGTGTGTGTGTGTGTACACATTTCCACTTAAAACCTAGTGACAGTAATTGAAATAAAGAAACATTATTGGTAGGTATCAATATAGACAAAAGGTACACTGAAATGTGCCATCATCACTAAGTAAATTGTGCATTCAGAATTAGTGAGCAATGAAATTTTTTTAAAGTAGGCCTCACACCTAGTGCAGAGCCTCACGTGGGGTGTGAACTCACAACACTGAAATCAAGACCTGAGCTGAGATCAAGAGTTAGATGCTTAACTGACTGAGCCACCCAGGCACCCCTGCTCTTTTGCTTTTTAACTCACTTGATGTTTTCAAGGCGTCTTCAAGCTTGCTTTTGTTATAAAAATTCAATGAAGATAATAGCAAGTTGCTCAGAGTTTGAATATCCAGGCACTGGCTTATTCTGGCCTTTTTGGTAAGTTTTCGTTTATGACAATAGCTACAAATCTCATTTTCTTCTCAATAAACTTTTTATTCAGAGAGTTTTAGATTTGCAGATTGTTGCAAGGATAGAGCATAAAGTTCTGGGTACCCTATGCCTAGTTTCCTCTATTATTAACATCTTACATTAGTATGAGATTTTTTTCACAAATGATGAGCCGACATTGATACATAATTATTAGCTAAAGTCCACACTGCATTCAGATTCCCTTATTTTTAGTTTATTTATTTTTTTGGAGAGAGAGAGAGAGAGAGAGAGAGAGAGAGAGAGAAGGGATACTCACCTGAAGCAGGGCTCATGTTTTACCCGAAGCAGGGCTTGAGCTCACCCTATGTAGGCATACGCCCACCCGATGTGGGACTCAAACTCACAAACCATGAGATCATGACCTTAGCCAAAGTCAGATGCTTGATGACTGAGCCACCCAGGTGCCCGGATTCCCTTTAAAATTTTTTTATTATTTTTAAAATAATGTCTGTTTTCTGTTCCAGGATCCCATCCAGATACCACTGATATTAACTGTCATGTCTTCCTAGGCTTCTCTGGCTATGACAGTTTCTCAGACTTTCCTTGTTTTTCATGATCTTGACAGTTTTGAAGAGTATTGGTCTGGTGTTTTGTAGAATGCCCCTTTATGGGTATTGGTTTTCTTGTGATTAAACTGGGGTTATGGGGTTTGGTCAAGTGCAGTTCTGATCACATCATATCAAGGGTACACCCTCTTGATAGAAATTACCAGTGCTAATGTTAACCTTTGATCATATGGCTTGGGGTAGTGTTTATCAGGTTATTCCACTGTAAAATTACTCCATTTCCCCTTTCTATCTTCTTTTTATTTTTATCAGGAGAAAAACATCTCTCTTCTCTAAACTTATCTGCAGTACTGCCTTCTTACCATGGATATTTATTATGCTGAAGTTTTCTCATGGAGTTAAGAACATTGTCTAGTGTGTCTTTTAGCATCTTCTGCCTAAGATTTGGTGGGTGGTGATGGTCATATTTTGATAGGAACATAGTGAGAAAAAAATCTCAACAGAAATATTCAGTAAGTGTAGCAGGTATTCCTGTGACTAAGTTTAAAATTATATTTTTTCTTCCTATGCTACAAATTCTCCCATTTTTTAAAAAAATAATGATTTATTTTTAGTAATCAAAATAAGTTATTTAAATAGCCTTCTGTATTCTCCTATATGAAATGTATCTTCTGCTGAAGGCTTACTATATTTCCTTTCCACAGTGCGTAATGTTCAGTCGGGGGTAAAGCAGAAGAGATTTATTACCCTTATTAATGTTATTATTATTTATTATTTATTAATATTATTAGTATTAATAGTATTTCTAATACTATTAATACATTAATAGTATTAGATAATAGTATTAGATGGCTATCAGAAGAATTCTGAGGTTGGAAGAAACAGATTCTGCACTATGCCTCTAGCTCCCAAGGCCATTCCAGCTAATCCCAGCCATTGGTCCTGCCACAACAGGAAGCCACCTGCAGAACGGGGAAGCCTCTGGAGCAGCTGGCACCAGAACTGCCTGGCTGGACTACAGCGCATACCAGCCTTGTGTCCTGCCTCTACCCCCGTGTAGCCGTGTAGCTCCATTCTTAATTCAAGTCTTGCATGGGTGCATCTAATTAGCAGAACCTAAATCTCATCTAAAACCCTAACTGCTAGGGAGCTTGAGAAGTGTCCTTTCTGATTCTAGCTTCCAGTAAGGAAGGTGCACTAGCACAAAGCAGGAATGCACAGAGACTGAGCAAAACCCCCAGCGGCTGCCACACCACACAGCCCTAGTCACATTGCTCCTCTGCGGGGAAGGGCAACATGGGAATAAGGTTTCCCAGGGCAGGGAAGGGAGTGGGCTACTATGTTCCAGAAGTCAAGTCCAGAAAACTCCTCTTGAGAAATGGAAGGTTGGAGCTAGTAGGTGGAGTGCATTACAGTCAAGGCCTTAGGTCCAGTCACAAGGGTAAGGCACTAAGTGGAGGATTCAGTGTCGTGGGCACCATGCAGTGGGAATCAAGTGAAGGCATTTTTCTGTATTCCCTGTGATTCATTGGGAATGGCTTCTCGGAGCACTAATTAAGAATTTTTAGGTTCAATGAAGAAGAAAGTTATGATTTGTTAGTAATACCTGCTCTGGGCACAGGTAGGGAAGACTTGAGTATAAAGTATTCACCATCTTTTCTTCATGGCCCCGGACATCAGCAACAGGGGTTGAGCTTGTTATCCTCACGCTCCTTGTCCATGTCCGAGAAGGAAGAGAATGGGGTCGAATGCACTGATAGCTGGAGGTGGTGGGAGATGACTCAGGGTGAGAGCGCAGGAGGGGAGAAGAGGAGCAGTGCTCAGAGCATGTCTGTACATTTTAACTTTAAGGAATACTGAAAGTGTAATAAAAATAATCCACAACTATTCATCTGAGAGTCAACAATTCAAGGTATTTTGGTTTTGTCAGTGGGACAGCTAAACTCTTAAGCACACAGAAAAGGGGAATGGTGGTAACTGACTTCAGTTATGGAAGTCCATCCTGAGTTGATGCATGGTCTCCAGTGACGTCAGCAAAGGATGAAGCCATGTTGGCTTCATTCTCAAACTTGGGATGGCAGCAAGATGGCTCCAGCAGCTCTAGTCCCACATCTTTCTTCAGCTGAATTTAAGCAAAAGAACAATATGGCTTACAATTTTTTAGACCTTCTTTCAGCGCAAAATGACTGAAATTTAAGTAGCCTAGAAATGGTTCTGTAGAAATTAGCCCTAAATAATTGTCAAGGACAATTTGTAACATATTTCTAAATAGTTTAAGATGCTTAAAAAGTTGTTCTCTGAAGTTGTCCAAACAACCTACTCTTAATCTTATTTTTACTTTATATTTTCTCTCTCTTTTTTATTTATTTTGAGAGAGAGAGTGAGAGAGAGGGCAAGTGTGAACGGGGGAGAGGCAGAGACAGGGAGAGAGAGTCCCAAGCAGGCTCCTCAATGCAGAGCCTGATGTGGGGCTCAAACCCATGAACTGTAAGATCATGACTGAAGTGGAAACCAAGAGTCGGATGCCTAGCTGACCGAGGCACCCAGGCGCCCCATATATTTTCTCTTTTTTGTCTTAGTTCTCTTCACTTGTTCTGTCTTGCACTCCTATATTATATGACCAGAGTTTATGAGAGAAATATACAATATCATTCCCAAAATACCATTTTTACTTCAAAATACACAATGCCATTTTCAAATACCTGGTTGGGGCAAAAAAATCAAACTATAGAAGTATATATAAAGGAATATATGAAGAAGCATGTGAAGAAAAACATGAAGCCTTCTCCCTCATATTCATTCCCAAAAGTAACGATAGTTAATAAAAGTATATATATATACACATATATATGCTTATATATATACATATATATACATATATATATACATATATATACATATATATGTATATATACATGCATATATATGCATACGTATATATGATAAAATAGTTAATAAAATATACTTAATAGTTAATAAAAGTATATATATATTTATATATATATATATATACTTAAATCTTATCTACAATGAATTAAGCTTTATGCTCTTTCATGTGGATTTAGAATTTACATTTTTTTCTCAAAGAAAAATTTTCCTAATCTGTTTGTTATAGTAACCAAGAACAGCCCAGGAAGTGAGAGTACTTTTTGAAAAATTACATTTACTGTGAGATGTGGGTGTCTCAGTTAGTTAAGTATCTGACTTTGGCTCAGGTCATGATCTCAAGGTTCATGGGATCAAGGCTTGTGTTGGGCTCTTTGCTGACCATGCAGAGACTGCTTGGGATTTTCTCTCTCCCTCTGTCTCTGCCCCTCCCCCCCCCCTCTTGCTCTAAAATAAATAAATAAATAAATAAATAAATAAATAAATAAAATAGATTTACTTTCATCTACTTATCTACCTACTTATCTACACACACAGACACAAATACAGATAAATATAATACTACCTTTAAAATTAACAAAATTTTTTATTTAAAAATTTTTTTATGTTTATTTATTTTTGAGAGAGAGAGAGAAAGAGAGAGAGACAGAGTGTGAGTGAGGGAGGGGCAGAGAGAGAGGGAGACCCAGAACTCAAAGTGGGCTCCAGGCTCTGCACTGTCAGCACAGAGCCCGATGTGGGGCTCGAACTCACAAGCCGTGAGATCGTGACTTGAGCTGAAGTTGGATGCTTAACTGACTGAGTCACCCAGGTGCCCCTAAAATTAACTAATTTAAACCTTTATCATGAAGAGAGAAGAAATGATTAAATCATGGCATGCTATTATAACTACTGTTACCAGTTCTACCCAGTATTCATCATGCATAGGGTCACCATCACTCACGTCCCTAATTAAGCATGTTGTCAGCTCAAGCTGCTGAAGAAGGCTTTTCATATTTCTTGATGATGTTGTTATTGCTATCTACTCTAATACTTATCTTTTGATAAAGTGTTTATTGCTTAAACAAGTAATGTTTTAAGTTAGATGAAAAATTATCTCTTGGATTACATTTTAAAGACGACTTCAGGGCGTGAATGGTAGTGCAATAAGTCATGCTTAATGCGTTATCCAGGACAAGTCCCGAAGCATCAGGGAGGCCATTAGGAATGAATGCCCTGTGTGGTATCACTTATAGCCTAGGGTCTTGTCTGTTTTTTTGTAAATTCCCAGTATGTTTCCAAAGCTCTGAAAATGAAAAATAACATACAGCTAAATCTTTGAAAGTGCTCCTCTAGATCACAAATTTAGAGTCCCAGTGCAGCTGCCCCTGTCCCTAAATGCTTGGAGTGTGTCCTCTCCCCACCCAGAGCGACCTCTGGAGGCTCTGGCTGCCCCTGCCCTGACCTCCCTGCATTTGTTCACATCCTTCCACAGACTCGTGCAGTTCATGGTCAGGCCTTTGTCTAGGCTAGAAGAAGTAGGTGCTTCCATAGCAGAACATTTTGAAAGTTTAAGGACCATGTCCTTAGTAACAGAAACTAGTCTGTTCAACCTAATAGTTTATTAAAACACTTATTTCCATCTACATGTTTTAAGAGAAGTCTCCTCTACCCTCCAAAATGTTTCACTTATGGCTAATCCACATAGTTGAAATGAGAGGTCAGTTTTGGCCTCAGTAGCTGTTTGCTTCTGTGCACACCCCAGAAAGCTAGGAGGCTGCTCCTGCACCTTTTTCTGGAAGCCGTCTACATACAGTCAGCTGGCCAGTTCTAATGAGAACAAAATGGCCATCATAAGCCTCAGTTACAGAACCACCTCTGTTTGTTCTGGAACCACTTTTAATATTGTTGTTAAAGAGAAGGCAGAATAAGAAACAGACATACAGCTCAAGGGGAAAGATCTAATAGTTAATTCACTTAAAGCAAAAGAAGTTTGGATGGAAGTAAATTCAGATTTTCTTCTTAAGATTTCAAGAATATAGTTTAGAATCTCTCTTTGTCTTCAAACAGATATTCCAACAGTTTCTTGTTAAGTTCCCATTTTCCACTTTTGTCACCTCAGCACAGATGACAGCAGAGACTGGAGAAAGGAGATACATTGCAAATGGAATTGACAGAGTCTGGCAGCTGCCAGGGCAGCGAGTGAGGGGAAGCAAAAGTCAAATTTGAGGCCATGACCTTAGTGACCAGAGCACCTTTCACAGCACTAAACCCTAGCACGGAGGTGCTTTAACCAGATTCCAGCCCGCTTGCGGGAAATCACACATCACAGTACTGACGGGGCTCGGATTAGACCAGGCTTTTCCAGACAAGCCAAACCCCCATCCCAGACTTAAGTGCATCCTTGAGAAGTCCCTCAACATTGCAAGCATGCTGTCTTATCTCCCATCCGTTAAAGACTCTCCCTCCTTCTCCTCTTTACAAACAAATGTCTCCATTTCCTCCTGCCCTCTAGGGCACCTCACGACACCAGCCACACTACAGACTGCCCAGACTGGTTACCGAGGACCACCACATGGCTCAATGGAATGGACGCTTGAATGACTCCTCAGTGCCACTCGGTGGAGGTGTCCCCTCCTTGCTGGCTTCTCCCTCCCTCGCCCTTACACATCTGAGGCAGCAGTCTCTGCCCATTCCTTCTTGTCTGATTGTTGACAACCTCTGCTCACAGCACAGTCCCAGGCCATCTGCTGTTCTCACTGTACTCTCACCCCCCAGTGAATTTATCTGCTTCCTCAGCTTTAAATGCCATCAGCGTGCTATCAAGGCCCAAATGTATGTCCCCAGACCTCTTCTTTGAGCTCCAGGCTCACACAGCCAGCTGCCTCCTTCAATCTCTACCTGGATATCTCATAGACATTTCAAGGTTAGCATGTCTCACATTCTGCTCCTTGTCTCTCCCTCACCCTGCAATCTCCTCCCCATCTCTCATGACATAGGAGAAGGAGCTGTTCTTAACACTTTCCTCTCCCTCTTAGCCAGTTCATTAGCAAGTCCTACTGATTCCACTTCCAAAATCCATGTTACTCCAGTCAATCACCCTCTGTTTCCACTGCCTCTGTGGAGTCCAAGAAACTATTTTTTCCCTGGACTATTGCATTAGCATCCTAACTCAGTGTCTCATCTCACCTGGTGTCTCTTCCCAACCGCATCCCATCCACTCTCATCCACAAAGAAACCAGAGAAATGACTTAGAAAGCAGATCTAAGCATGCCCCACCGCTTAAAACCTTAAGAGATCCCCATGACATCAGAAATGAAACAACAAATCCTTCACTAGTATATCTCAGGGACTGAATGTGCTCTCTTGCTGTGTACGCGGCCTCTCTCTTAGCCACTTTCCTTGGGTTAACCATGCTCAAGCCATACCAGCCTCCTCCTGGTTCCTCAACACACCTTAGGGTCTTTGCACATGCTTGTTCCCTATGCCTGGGGCTCTCTTCTTTATACGCTTTGCCTGGCCAGCTGTTGCTAATCCCTCAAATTTCAACTTAAAAGTCAGAGAACTATCCCTAACTCCTCTGCTACTCCCCATATCCTATCCCCATATAATCTCTCAACACACCTTTTGCTTTTTCTTGATAGCCCTTATCACATTTTGCAATTCTAACTGATTTATGTAACTTTTAAATTATCTGTGTCCCTGATTACTCTGTGTGCTTTGTTCACTTCTATATCCTGGCACATTATAGGGACTCAAAATGTGCTGAATGAATAAGAGAATAAATGCTTACTAATGTGATTTCTGCTTCACCCCAAGGCTCTACAAATAAGCTGATTTGTCTGAATAGAGGGCATGGGACTCTAAAGTCAGTTTTGTTAGAAAAACTAAGTGTAATAGACCAATATGTGGTGGTCCACTATTTCAGAAACACATTCCCCTGAAATGACAGATTCACACTTATCTCTAAACGGTTGGTCTCTTGTCCCAATCACCCTTCTTAATCCAGATAACTACAGAATGAAAGTAGACTCACAGTATCACTATGATTATGTTACATCAAGATTACCTACCTGGAACACCTTTCTTGTTATTTCTAGGTTTCCCTTTATAGCTAAAATATTTCTTATAGTTTTCAGTAAAAAAAAAAAGTTTCACAAAAAGCATTTAAAAAACCAAACCTCCCAACAACAATAAAAACCCTTCTTGGATCATTATAACTAATCTGTGTGCCTCTTGGACACAGATCTTTTAAGGACATGCTCACTTTTTATGCCCTGGCTGTGGTATTAAGCGCTTCTGTGTACAGGAATGTACGAATCATGTGGATTGTTGCAAAGCTGAATTTACAAAAGCTTACATCATTTATCTAAACTAATACCTTCACTTTAAAGTTGAACTAAAACTAAAGGAAGAGATGGCCCCAGCTAAATAGGGAGCTCAGCGCTAGAGGGGAAGGGCCAATGTCATTACCAGGGAGGACACTCACATTCATGTAAGCAATGGGTCCATTAGAGTGAAGGTTATTCTTCCTCTCAAAGTATGGCTCTCTGAGAGGCTTTTTCTCTTCCATTTTTAAAGGAGTTGAACAAAATAAGTACTTCAGGACCACAAATGAGAAAACTCATAATTTTATCTACCTCTGCAACAACTGTTTTCTCACCAGGGAGTTACCAGTGTCCTGGGCTTTGTCCTGATCTGGGTCCCGGGAGCTTGTGCTGGCCTGACCCTACAGGGCAGGAAATGAAGAACAAAAGACAGTGTCTAAAGACAAGAATATGACAGCTAATGAAGACTTTGAAAGTTGATCAAAAATTGATAAATAAATAAGGTTTGCATGTTCAGGAGGGTGGCTTGGAGCAGAGCTACCCTCTGAGGTGTTGGGGCAGAAGTAGAGCCTATTTTAGTAGGACATCCATGGCTGGTAGTCACCTCTCCCCTAAGAAATTCTCACTGTTCATCATCATTGTCATCTGCACCATTGTTCTCTCTGCCTGTCTCCATTTCCTCAACTATACAATGAGGGTAGAAGATCTACTTTATTCTTCAGGTGGATGTTCCTACAATGGATGCATCATTATGCCTGGTTTCCATGCATTTTGAAGTATGTATAAAAGTTCTGGTCTGTGTCCCTGGTACAGGAGCTTCAGCAGAGGCCAAAGGAAGGATGATCTCAGGGATGGAGTTGTCTGTGAACATCACTGGATGTTAGAATTCACCTTGCTGCTGCAGGCTGCTCAGAAATTAAACGATCACCCCACGAGCAGTGTCTGTTTGGGCCAAAGAGGGAAAATGGTCAAAACTTCCCTCTGCTGCCTTATCTATATGGAACTGAAAAACAGCTACTATTAGTCAAGGTCGAACCAGCTTTGTGCCCTGCCCATGCTAACAATCCACATCAGTAGCACTGGTCCATTGTCAGCCTATTGATCAAGAAATTTGAGAAGCAGGGCTACCACAATTTTGTGCCTACAATGCATACATTTAAAAAGGAGAGGTTGCAAACCTATTGCACTTGGAAATTGCTCAGAGAATGTATTTGGGTGAAATTACCGTCCTCCCAGACACGGCCGTCTAGCTGTCTACCTCCCACACAGTAATGGCTGACCAAGTATTTAGAAGAGGCAGCCTCATCTTCATCTGGTCTGCTCTGAGGAGCTACTGGAATAGCAAATGCCTTTTTGGGCTGGTTAGACTGTGTCAAATGAATCCAAGCAGAAAACTGAAAGGCAAGTACCCTCTCCCCTTCTCCAGGTCTCTCTGCCCCTTCATCTAGCCTTGCAGCCTTAATCAGAAGAAAGCTGCCCGGCTGTTCAACACTGTGGGACGAGGCAGCTTTCTGGGTTTCAGTGGATCTAAAGCCCACCTACCTCCAATCTCTTATCCACACCCCCATCAAGTGTGGGGAATTCCATTAAAGATCCTTCTCTGGGGTTTCTTAGTGACTCTGGAGTAGGTGCCTTGACAACACCAATGTGTGGTCACAGGAGGGTAATATTAAACAGGCAGCTCTTGTTAGTTCAGATTCCGAGATGATATTCTCTAGCTGTCACCTGGAAAAGTGGGGAAGGGAGCAGGAAAAACACACTGATGGCTAGTGGGGAAAGCATAATGTTTCTATGTGAAGGGCTGAAATAAGGAGACAAATTAGTTGTTGGGGGGTTACGGGGAGACACACAGAAAGACCTCATGGTGGTTGTGGAGCTTCCTAAGGATAATTTTCTTGCTTAATTTTGCCTCAGATCTCTAAAATCTAAAGCACAGGACTGGCAAATTCCTAGAAAGGCCAGTGTTACCATGCTGTGACTCACCGTTTAAAAGATACTATTGGTTGTAGTTTGGTTTGAGTAGAGTCCAGCTGCTCATCTGTTTGCTGCTAAAAGCATCATCTCCATCTTGATATTCTTCAGTTTGAAGGAAATAAATTCTGTGTACTGAAGGCAGATAAACAATGTTGGCTTATGTACAACTGCTTTGGCTCAAGTTCTAGAACATTATGACTCTGCCTAATAAAACCCAGGGGCTGTTTTCGGCTACTATAATAAGATACTGGTTTTCCGTTTAATCTCCTATAAAGACATTTAGATATCCAACACTTTGTCCCCTTTACAATTTGTATATGAAGTTTAATTGTATGGTGCCTGCCATATTTTCAGAAACTGTTCACGCTCATTGTGTCTAGGTGTTGGATTCCCCCAAGTGTCGAAATAAATAGGGTCAATATTATTTGGCTTTTGCACACCAGCAGAGTGTATTATCAGTGGGGTCAATAGCAAGAAAAAAGAAGAGATGGTTCTTTTGGCCAATGGCAGTTTCTTGAGTGACAATAATGACTTTGCTCTGCTGATCTGAAACCACACACAGGAAAACAAATGGGGAAGAATCTTGGCTTTGACACATGGTACCCAAAGGACAATGATTAATTTAAAAAATTCCTGTATTCTTTCCTCAAGAATTGTTTTTTAAAAAACAATGAGGCTTTTCCTGCGGAAAATGGTGTCTCTCAGCCTGCCCAGCTCAGTGCCTTTCTCCAGTTGGCTCCCACTTGGGTTTATGAGGACTGGTCAGGCCCTCTCTGAGTAGTTCTTAGCAGGCTGATTCTCATCTCATCAGCATGTGCTATGTACAGTACAATCAGCATGTGTGCTGTGTTCAGACATGAAAGCATACAGGCATTCATACACCAGCAGAGTGTATGCTCAGTGGAGAGTGAGTTCATGAACTTGAAATTTCATTTGTTCATAGGACAATTATTACTGAGTGCCTATTGACTGTCTATTTGCTGAGTGCCAGGCAATTTCTAGGCACTGGGGATAAGACTGTGAACCAAGGAGAGAATGTTCTTGCCTTTGTGAAGCTTACATTTTAGTAAGAAGAAGATCTTGTGTTTCTGAGTTTGATTAATCTAGATACCTCATATAAGTGGAATCACACAGTATTTGTTTTTTTGTGACTGGCTTATTTCAACTGGCATAATGTCCTCAAGGTTTATCCATGTTGTAGCAGGTGGCAGGATTTCCTTCCTTTTTAAGGAATAATATTCCATCATATGTACATGTTACATTTTATTTATCCATTCATCTATAGGTGGACATTTGGGTTGCTTCCACCTTTTGGCTATTGTGAATAATACTGCTATTACCATGACTGTAACATATCTTTTCAAGACCCTTGAAATTATTTTAGACACTCAGAAGTGGAATTTCTGGATCTAATAGTATTTTTTTCTTTCTTTTTCTTTGCTTTCTTTCTTTTTTTTTTTTTTTTTACAAAGATTGAGCATACAAGCAGAGGGATCCATGCAAAGCACAGAGCTCTACACAGGGTTCTATCGTACGACTCTGGAATCATGACCTGACCCAAAATCAAGAGTCAGATGCTCAACAGACAGAGCCACCCAGTACCCCTATAGTAATTCTATTTTTAATTTTTTTCTGGAATTGTCATGCTGTTTTCCATAGCAGCCATTCTTACCGACAGTGTACAAGGGTTTCAATCTCCATATCCTCTCCAGAACTCATTATTTTCTGATATTTTGGATCATAGACATCCTAACAGGTGTGAGGTAAAATCTCATTGTGGTTTTGATTTATAATTCCCTAATCTTTAGTGATGTTGAGCATCTTCTCATGTGCTTATTGGTTGTTTGTATATCATCTTTAGAGAAATGTCTATTTAAATCCTTTGTATTTTTTATTTGGGTTATTTGGGGAATTTTTTAAATGTTTATTTATTTTTGAGAGAGAGAGACAGAGACAGAGAGACAGAGAAACAGAGTGTGAGTGGGGGAGGGGCAGAGAGAAAGGGAGACACAGAATCCAAAGCAGGCCCCAGGCTCTGAGCAAGCTGTCAGCACAGAGTCTGACACAGGGCTCGAACCCACAAATCATGAGATCATGACATGAGCCAAAGTCAGACACTTAACTGACTAAGCCACCCAGGCATCCCTATTTGGGGATTTGTTGCTGAGTTGAAGGATTCTTTATATACTCTGGATATTAATCTTTTTTTTTTTTAATTAAAATTTTTTTTTCAACGTTTATTTATTTTTGGGACAGAGAGAGACAGAGCATGAACGGGGGAGGGACAGAGAGAGAGGGAGACACAGAATGGGAAACAGGCTCCAGGCTCCGAGCCATCAGCCCAGGGCCCGACGTGGGGCTCGAACTCACGGACCGCGAGATCGTGACCTGGCTGAAGTCGGACGCTTAACCGACTGCGCCACTCAGGCGCCCCTGTATATTAATCTTAGATACATGATTTGCAAATACTTTCTCCCATTCCATAGGCTGACTTTTCACGCTGGTGATTGTGTGCCTCGAAGCACAGGTTTAAATTTTGATGTAGTACGATTTCTCTATTTTTACTTTTGTTTCTTGTGGTTCTGGAGTTATATCCAAGAAATCATTGCCACATTCATTGTCATGAAGTGTTTCCCCTTAAGTGTTTTTTCTAAGCGTTTTATAGTTTTAGGTCTTAGATCCATTTTGAGTTAATATTTGTATACGGCATAAGGTAAGTGTCCAACCTCATTCTTTTACACGTGGATATCCACTTTTCCCAATGGCACTTCTTGAAAAGATTGTTCTTTTCCCATTAAACAGTCTCGGCACCCTTATCAAAAGTCGTTGGACATATTTGCAGTGGTGTATTTCTGGGCTATTTTATTCTATTGGTCTATATGTCTATCTTTATGCCAATACTACACTGTTTTAATTACTGTAGCTTTGTAATAAGTTTTGAAATCCGAAAGTGTGAGACCTCCAAGTTTGTTTTTCTTTTTCAAGATTGTTTTGGCTATTTGAGATTCCCTGAATTTAAATTTTAGGTTGGATATTGCTATTTCTGCAAGAAAAAAAGGCGTTGGGATTTTTATATCAAATCTGTAGATCACTTCAGGTAGTATTGGCATTTTAACAATATTAAGTTTTCCAATCCATGAACAAAAGATGTCTTTTCATCCATTTGTGTCTTTTTAAATTTCCTTCAGCAAAGGAGTTTGATGCCACTGGAAAAGGAATTGTTTTCTTAATTTCCTTTTTGGATTATTCATTGTTAGTGTACAGAAACACAACTGATTTTACTAGTTCCAACAAGTGTGTGTATGTCTGCATGTGTGTGTGTGTGTATGTGTATGTGTATGTATGGAATCTTTAGGGTTTTCTAAACATAAGATCATGTCATCTGTGGACAGATGATCATTTTACTTCTTTTTTTCCAATTGGATGTTTTTATTTCTTTTTCTTGCCTAATTGCTCTGGTTATGACTTTCAGCACTGTTGAATATAACTGATGAAAATGGTCATCTATGTTCTTGATCTTACAGGAAATGTTTTTGGTTTTCCACTATGAAGTATGTTTGCTATGGGTTTTTTATAAATTGCCTTCATGATGTTGAGGTAGGGTTTTGTTTTTTTTTTTTTGAGAGTTTTTATCATGAAAGGGTGTTGAATTTTATCAAAGCCTTGTTTGGCCTCAATATAGACAATCACATAGTTTTTCCCTTCGTTCTGTTAATGTGGTATATTACATTAATTGATTTTTATATGTTGAGCCATTCTTATATTCCAGGCATAAATTCTACTTGTTCATTATGTATAATTCTTTTAAGGTGCTATTGAATTCTGTTTGCTAGCATTTTGTTGAGGATTTTTGCATCTATATTCATCAGGAATATTGGTCTGTAGTCTTTTTTTGTAGAGTGCTTGACTTACATATCAGGACAATGCTGTCCTCATAGAATAAATTTGGAAATGTTCCTTCCCTTTCATTTTTTTTTTTGGAATGAATTCAAGTTTATATAAATTAACTTTAAATAATGTGTGCATTTAGCAATCAGTCTGCACAATACCTGAAAACTTAAGAATGGGCTCTCTTGAGCAGGGATGAAGTAGATCCAGTGAATCTCTGAACACGATCATGCCTGAGGTGATGTTAAGTGCTTTTTGTGTGTGTTAAACAAGATCTTATGCAGAAAAAGGAAAGGGGACTAATTTTAAATGAGAGAGAGAACAATTTCTTATTTGCTGAAAAAAGATGTTTTTCCTACTGAGTTCATATGCCCCCAAAAAGATATATATAGGAATGTTTATTGAAACTATATTTATATTTATAATGGTTAAAAAAATGGAAACAACTCAAATCTCCATCTGGAGTAGACTAGATAAGTAAACTGTGGCACACTTATACATTGGAATACTAACCCAGCAGTGAAAATGAGTGAACTTTGGCAGTGTGCAACAATACAGATGGACCTCATGCACATAATCTTGAGTGAAAGGATTAATATATACAAAAAATACACACTTTTTGATTCCATTTGTATGAAGTTCAAAAACAGGTAAAGCTAATCCATGGTGTTAGAATCAGAATAGTGGTTATCCCCAGGTGAGTTGTTGATTGGGAGAGTGCATGAGGGAATTTCTGGTTTACCAGAAATGTTCTGCATCTAGATCTGGGCAGTGTTTACGTGAGTGGGTGCCTTTGGAAAAATTCATCGCGCTGTACATTTAAGATCTGTGTGCTTCACAGAAGGCATGTTATACTTCAATAAAAAACTAACATATCTTTCTTTATTTTTTAAATAATACTTTAAAGTTTCAAAAATGACAGCCTTATTCCAAGAAGCTAAAAACCAGAGGAGTTCAAAATCATCCCCCTAATTCTTTATCTTCTTTCCAGTGTTTATAATTTATTGTCTTCCTTCCACTCACTCTTGATGCTCATGAAAACTGGTGCAAATATGGTTCTAATTCAATCTTCAGAAAAAGAGCCCGAATCCAGCTTCTTCTCCACTAGTGTGACCGCAGTCTAAGCATGGGCATCTTTTGTTGGCATTATTTCAGTCACTTCCTATGATGGACTAAATTGTATCTTTCCAAAATTAATTTGTCAAAGCCCTAACCCCCAATGTGACTATCTTTGGATAAAGGGCTTTTAAAGAAAAGGTTAAATTAAGGTTAAATGAAGTCATTAAGTGTGAGACTCTAATACAGTCAGACTGCTGTCCTTGTAAGAGATACCAGAGTTGTGAGCACAGAAGAAAGGCCATGTGAGGACACGGTGAGAAGGTGGACATCTGCAAACCAATGAGAGGCTTAAGAAAGCAAACCTGCCTACACCTTGATCTTGGACTTCTCGCCTATAGAGCTGTAAGAAAATAAATTTCTGTTTTTGAGCCTTCCGGATTAGGGTGTCTTGTGATGGCGGCCCCAGCTACCCTCCAGACTGGTCTCCCTGCTTCTGCCCTGGCCTTCGCGACATGGCAGTAGGGTGAGCCTGTGAAGATGTGACCACGGCCTTCCTCTCCTCTGCTTAACACCCTTTTGGTCTGTCAAGCAGCTCAGGCAATAGCCCACATCCTCACCCTGGCTACCATCTGTTATGTGGTCCCTCTTCTCTCTTTGGCTTCATCCCCTCAGTCTTACCTTTTCTCACATAACTCTGCCCACATGGCCTCTTTGTTCTTCCCTAAACATGCCAAGCATCTTCCTGTCTTAGGATCCTCGTGTGTGTCCTGAACACTCTTCCTGCTGCTACTAGCGTGACTCTCCTTGTCTTGGAGGACAGTCCTCGATGTCACCCTTTTAGTCAGGCGTTCTGGCCAAATAACAGAAAACAGCAAACTCTACCTCAGTCCAACATTCTCTATGCCTTATCCAAACTTATTTCTCTTCACAATTTTTACTGCCTTCAGACATTCTACACATCGCCATCTTTATTGTTTATTGTCTGCATTTGTTTATTGAATAAATAAAAGAGTGAATTTTTGTGTTGTTTTTTTCTACCTGTAATCATCCTGCTGTAGTCTGATTTTATTCCAAAGGGCTTGTGATGGAAGTCTAAGGAGCCTGTTTATGCAGCATTAGGAACCACATCTGGAGATCAGGCTCCGTGAGGTTCAGTGGGCTTTTATAAAAGCTCAGTGGGGTCTCAGGACCTGGGAAGTAGCAAAAGATAACAGATCCTGCAAACTGGGCCCTTGTTACTACCTTCCTTATGTTTAAGTCCAGACAAGCACAAGCCAACTATGATGCTCCCATCTTCAAGGAGGGAATACATACATGCGAATTGCATAGCATTATCGCAAAGTTGGGGCTGTGAATGGGGGTGCCAGCTGCCATTGGCCGTAATTAAAATGGAGCGTTATGGCATTATAATTCTGTCAGATGCCAAACCTTGCAGCGCGTGGGAACAAATGAAGAATGAATCTCATTAGATGCAAGTACTTACTCAGACTGTTCCATCAAACCCCCTCACATGCCACTTACCGTGGGCCTGGGAGACGCGGTGGAATTGCACCTCCTTTGATGTGCGGCGTGAGAGGCAGCTGCGCAGAGCCCAACAAAGCCCCTGCTCCCTCATATTTTCGGTGTGATGGAAAATGAGGGAGGACGCACAGAAGACACAGCTGTATTTCTGAGCAGTCGGCACTTAGTAACATCTACCGGGACTTCCTCCACTCTTAAATTCATTAGTTATCTTGATAAGACTGATTATGCAATGATTAGGGGGTGAATCGGCTTTCTCAGGAAAATGGAATGAGAAGAAAGTGTAAGTGGGGGGGGGGGGAGCGCTCTTTCCTGGAGCAGCTGTGAAGTCCTATCAGGAGGCGATAAACCCCAGAGAACAACTGATGACACAAGAGGGGAGCAGCTGAAAGGGAGCCTCCGGGGGTCACCATCCAAGCTGGCAGGCCCAGAAAGGCAGGGCTCCCCCAGCAGGGCTGTCAGGTGCTGGCCGCAGCTGCAGCCCCCGCAGAGACCCCCACAGGGTCATTTTCCAGGGCCGGAAGCTGGAAAAGTGTGGCTGTCTGCCCCGATTCAGCTGTTCGGGTAATTCCGAGCATTTGGCATCACATCTGGTGTCAGTGATTTGGTTACTGTTTTACATATTTCATTTCATGACGGGTATTAAGGGATGAAACCAGTCGCCCACAGAGGCAGGGAGTGTGGAGAAAGAACCCACTTCTGAGCGAGTCCTTCGGTCACAAGGTTAATACGCTTCTGTGGCTCCTGTAAAAACTCTGCTAATTGAAGCATGGCTCAAGTCCAGGAATGTGGGAAGCGTCCTTCCTCTAATAATCATTGTATCATATGAACATTTCATTCCACTCTTCTCTGGTGCTGATCCCCTTGCCCTGACTGCCTTTCCACCATGGCTACCCAGGACCAGGTTGGCTTTTTCTCAGAAGTGGCTGTCAGGGCATTACGTTTTTAATGTCACCCTCCCATAATTTGGTATTGTCTTTGGAAAGAGAAAGTCTAATGCATAAGTCACATCGAAGTCACAGACATGGGACCATTACGTAAGAGTGTACATTCAGATGAAATAGTCAATACACATGAGCTGTTATTACCACTGTGAGCGGATTACATGCAGGGAAGAGGGGCCGGCAGCCTCTTTAAGCAGGACGCTAGGGCGAACAACATGGGATTTGCACCTGGGTTTGTGTCCAGACTCTGCCTCTTCCCTGCTGTGTGATTGTGGATGAGTAATGCAGCTCAGTGTCCTCACCCGTAACGGCGACAACACGTACCTGAGACGGTTGTTATGAGGTCCCAGGAGGTGGGCTCTGACACCTGTCCATCAGTGCAAACGGCAGGTGGCCTTCTGAGCCTGGAGGACTTGGAGGCTCTCTGCCTGCATGGGCATGAGTCCCCAGTCTCCCTCAAATGCCCCTCCTCCCCAACAATACCCTTCCTTCCCTCCTCCACCTCCTTCCTCACGTTATCCTCGTGCCCCTCTCCCAGCCACCTTCCAGATCCTACTCTCCCTGTTCCAGCTGCAATCCATTCCTCTGGAAGAGAGTTCTCTGATCGCCTCTGAATTTATCATCTGGCCATGCAATGTGACACTCAGGAGTGACAAGCGCACTCTTCTCTAACCGCCCCTGTGTGGTCTAATGTCTCACTGAGTAGATTCTTGGGCCCCCAAATGCAGAAACTATGTTTGATACACTTGTCTTGCTGCAGTAGCCAGTTGGGAGACTCAGCCAATACCCAAGCACCTAGTTTTCCAATCACAGGATTGAAATGGTGTTGTTGACATGATATAATAATATGCCAGAGTTTCCAGCTATTCTTACCCAAGTTAGAAGTAAAGTGGCTTCCTTTAAGAAGGTGGTGGGACTTTCTTATTAATTCCCTGGAGAAAAGTAGAAGAGAGCCCCAGGCTGGCCAGTGCAGAGAGCCTGACATGAGAGGGCTCCTGCCCGTTGCTCTGGCAGCCGGTGGGCACCGTTTGCATCTGAGCATTTCAGAACCCATCAGAGCTGGGCAGTAGGGACAGCAAGAGCCAGAGAGCGCTTCTGTTTTCAGAAACAAGGGACTTATTATGACTTTTCTTCTAATTCTAAAATATCTATTAAGCTTTCACAATGAGCCAAATACTATTTATAGGATATCTAATAAGATGGTTCTTGCTCTCAGAGTTAGTTTTGAAAGCACAGTAATCATAGTTTTTCAGATAGTAAGGAAATTTGTCTTCCTGAGTTCCGAATGGCTGAGCCCCACCCCATGCAGTGTTTAGCTGGGTGGGCCTACAGCGGCTGCTTTGCAAAGCAGGGAAGTGAACAGTATTGGTCTTCTTCCCACCCCACCCTGCCCTGAGCCCCATGGGGGTCTAGCTGTCAGGTGTCCTCTTTGTGCATCATAGTCTAAATGATGAACCTTTTCACTACTAGGGTAAACCGGACAAAATTTAAGGCAAAAAATGGTCAAACATCAGCAGTCTCACATAGTTGACCTAATAGATGTCATTATCAATAGATAAATTTTTTTAGTTAAAAGCTTAATGGGGGCTTTGGGGTGCCTTGGTGGCTCAGTCGGTTAGGCGTCCAACTTCGGCTCAGGTCATGATCTCAAGGTTTGTGGGTCCAGGCCCCACATCAAGCTCTGTGCTGACAGCTCAGAGCCTGGAGCCTGCCTCAGATTCTGTGTCTCCCCCTCTCTCTGCCCCTCCCATACTCATGCTCTGTCTCTCTTTGTCTCTCAATAATAAATAAACATTAACAACAAAAACTAAAAAAGAAAAGAAAAGAAAAGAAAAGAAAAGAAAAGAAAAGAAAAGAAAAGCTTAAGGGAGCTTGGAAGTGATTAGGAATCTAGACTTGGTAGCTAGTCCTGAGGTCAGGACCCCCCAACTCCCTCACCCACCCCCTCCCCACCCCCATGCTGCCACTCATTGGCTGTCCCACCTGGGCTCATTGTTTTCCCTCCGTTATCAAATGGAGATAAGATGGTTAAAATTTGCAACCTAGAAGAATGCTTTTAACTGATAAACACTTATGACTGGTGAATCTTGAGGAGATTGATGTCATTGATGGAGCAGATCCTGGGAAATGTCTTCCTTTGTCTGTTTGTGAGGAACACAAATGCTCAGTGAGTGCACACTGTGTGCCCGGCACTATTTTAAGTAAATGACACTGATGTCTGTAATTCTCACAACAACCTATGAGGTAATTGCTACCAATATTATTCCCATTTTTCAGATAAGTAAATGGAGGCACAGGTAGGCAATGTAACTTGCCCAAAGTACACAGCTGGACAGGGGCAGATCTGGGACTCAGATCCAGGCAGTTTGCCTCCAGAGCCCCCATATGTAACCTCCCCGTGCTTTGCTTCTCTCTAGCACCTATGATCTACTAGGGTAAGAACTGGATTTCAAAAGACTCTATTGTTAAAAAAATGGGCAAAAAACCCAAACAGACACCTCAGATATACAGATGGCAAGATTACAGATGGCAAGTAAGCATGTGAAAAGATGTTGAACAGTTTATGTCACTAGGGAATAGCAAATTAAAACAATGATGAGATATCACTAACATATCTATTAGAATGGCTAAAATTCAAAACACTGACAATACTAAATGCTGAGGAGGATGTGGAATAACAGGAAGTCTCATTCATTGTTGGTGGGAATACAGAATGGATCAGCCACTTTGGAAGACAGCTTAGCAGTTTCTTACAAAACTAAATATGCTCTTACCATACAATCCAACAATTGCACTCCTTGATATTTATCCAAATGAATTGAAAACCGGTGTCCACACAAAAACCTGTATGTGGATGTTTATAGCAGCTTTATTCATAATTGCCAACACTTGGAAGCAATCAACTTGTCCTTTGATAGGTGAATGGATAAATAAATTGTAATCCAGACAATGGAATAATATTCAGAGCTAAAAAGAAATGAGCTATCAAGCCATGAAAAGACATGGAGGAAAGTTAAGTGCATATTATTAAGTGAAATAAGTTGATCTAAAAGCTGTACACTGTATGATTCCAACCATGTGACATTCTAGAAAAGGCAAGACTATGAAAACACTGGAACGATCAGTGGTTGCCAAGGGTTAGGGGAGAGAGGGTTGTTAGGTCAGTGAAACTACCCTATATGACACTGCAGTGGTAGATATCTGTCACCATACATTTGTCAAAGCACATAGATATAGAATGTCAAGAGTGAACACAAATATAAGCTATGGACTTTGGGTGACAATGAGATGTCAACATTCATGCATTGACTGTAACAATGTAGCACTCTGGAGGGGATGTTGTTTGTAGGGAGGCTGTATGTGTGGGAAAGAGGGGTAAACGGGAAATTTCTGTACTTTCTGATCATCTGGCTATGAACATAAAACTGCTCTAAAAAATAAAATCTATTGGGGTATCTGGGTGGTGCAGTCGGTTAAGTGTCTGACTCTTGATCTCAGCTCAGGTCATGATCTCAGTCTGTCAGTCTAAGCCCTGCATTGGGCTCTGTGCTGATGCTATGGAACCTACTTGGGATTCTGTCTCTCCTTCTCTGCCCCTCCCCAGTTTGTGCTCTCTTTCTCTCTCTCTCTCTCAAAATAAATCAGTAAACTTAAAAAAAAGTTTTAAAAATAAAAAATAAAATCTATTAAAATAAAAAAGGCTGTCTTCGGGGGATAAGAAGACTTTGGAATAATCCTCCCTAGGATTATTAATCCTAGCACTCAGAAAGAAAAAAAAAATCCCTAACATTACCTCAGAGTTCACCAGACAAACATGCTCCTTGCATGTTCATAAGGGAGGATTCCATGTTCACATGTGATACTGAAACATAAAACCTAGAGATGAGGAAGCTTCTAGATATTAAAATGGCCAGAATGGCTTCCTGGTAATCTAGGCCCAGGTTTTTCAGGACAAGGCTCTTGGTGTATTAGGTCTTTGACATATTTGTGAGCAAATGGTGTGTGGGCACATATCAGGCAACCACATGTGAATGAGTCAGAAGCACTATTAAAAAATCCAAGCTGTTAGTGAAATCAAGAAATTAAACACATGCAGAAACATCCACACTGTGCCACTCAGAGGCAATCTTTAGACACATCTGACGTGGGACGAATAAATTCAGATCCTGAGTCCTAAAAACATTCATCCTGTCCTTATTTTCTTTCTTGTATTATAGTATCAAAACTCAGAACACATAATTCTGCTCAACAAATTGATTTTGACTAACAATTTCAGGGCCTGACCAGAACTGGAACAAGCTTAAAAGAATTCTGACTTGAGTAAAAATGGAAAATGAATTTAACAAAAATGCCACTTGTTATGGAGATAGGGTGGTTTCCAGGTAGTACCTCTTTTTGCCGTCAAATGCTGCTGTTTCACCTGGGCGACAGAAGGAAAGAATTGGCAAAAGGTTTATAAGCTAGAGTTTTCAAGTCCTGCTTTTAAGAATCTGAGAGTAGGGGCACCTGGGTGGCTCAGTCAGTCAAGCATCTGACTCTTGGTTTCGGCTCGGGTCGTTTGTGGGTTCGAGCCCCGCATGGGGCTCTGTGCTGACAGCATGGAGCCTGCTTCGGATTCTGTCTCTCCCTTTCTCTCTCTGCCCCTTCCCTGCTCTCTCACTCTCTCTTTCTCTCAAAATAAATAAATTAACCTAATTAAAAAAAAAAGAATCTGAGAGTATATTACATTGTATGTAGGAATCCAGGTATTCAATTAGAGTAGAGAATAATTTGCTTTATTATCTTCTGGATTACTATTTTCTTTAAAGGATACTCCTTCCAGATCTTCCTTTCCTTGTGAGGTGGTCAAACATTGATATAGAAACAAACTTACCATCCAGTACCCACCTTTCTTTTTTGTGCAGAGCTTATAAAAAGAGCACCCCCTCCAAATTCTGAGGGTTTGTTTTTGGTTTTACTATTGCTTTAGATGTAAATTACTTGGGGATCAATTTTTGTTTCCATTATTTTCCATATTTTACTAAATGGTTTTCCATGCTGATATGTTTTTGTTCCCTAAGAACCAGCTATATCCTGTTTCCATGAATAACTAGTTTTTGGAATAGAAAAGGATGTGTAAAAATGACTCATTTTTTGACTTCTTCAAGAAGTACTTGTCTGTGAGATCTGCCTTCCTCTGGATACAGAGAGGCATTTGCATCTTAAAAGGTTCAGGGCAGGCAGGGCAAGAATACACTTTTAGAACATAGAGGAGATTTTTCCTACATACTCTGTGACAGGAAAAGTAAAACAAATTTTGAGTTTGGCATAAAGGGGCAAGTAGACATCATTAAGATGACTTTCCAGAAAATTTTAGTGCTATTTCTCTAGATGTTACATTATTTTCTCTATGGCTCTGTTTAAGAGGTGCTTGAAGAAACCTGATCATCTACATAAAATGATAAACAGTACTGAGTTTTTAAGAGTTCAGGTAATATTTTCCATGTGCATTTCTTTATTATGCAGAAGTAGATTGGGCATATGGAGGCTAATGTGAAAAAACATTGGGATAAGACTATGAAATGATAATTTTTAATCAACAAGGGCAATAAATTGTCCCTTTCACTCTTCCAAATGATCCCACAAGCCAAACCCTCTCATATGAGGCCAGGTGGTCAGCCATCAGAATGAGGTTGCACTAATAAGCTAAAAGTCCAAGTTCTGGCTGTCATCAGCAATGACAGTGCCTGAACACTGCCCCAATGAGTTCAATCTGAGGAGTTAATTAAATGTCAGCCAAACAGCCTGAGTTAGTAGTTGAAATAAAATTTTGGAAGTTCAAACCTCAAGATACTTTTCTCAACTGTCACCTTTCCTAGAAGCTAATAGTTGCAAAGCCTGTTTGCTACAGTTCACTGATGTGGTTTGAAATGTTGGGGTTCGGAGCCAACAGCCCAGAAGGAATTCTTGAGATGTCTTTGTGCACAAAGGTGGTGTTATTAAAGCACGGGGACAGGAACCTGTGGGCAGAAAGAGCTGCAATGGGGTTGTGACGGGTGACTGATTATAGATTTTCTATCCTATGGAGGGGAGGGTGACATCAGGGTTCCAAGAAATTGAATCTATAAGTTTCCAGAAGTTTGGCTATTGATAAGATTGCTTTTTCCTTGTAAATCATTAAGACAGTTGCAAACTGATAGAAACTCTTATCCTGCAAGACTGTGATCTCTATCCCTTAACCACTGGTTTTTTCCTCTAGCAAAGCATTAACATTAAGACAATTGGGCATTCCTGGGGAAATGTCATACTGTGCCTGCTTCTAGTATTTGTCAGTGGTCTGCAGGTTATAAGGAAATTTAGTTTTTTTACACTTCATTTGCCTTTGTTCTCCAGTCCCTTCTCCATTCCCAGATCATTCCCATCTAGCTATCCTGTGGATCCTTCTGCTTTGTGGCATGGGGCAGAGCTCCCCTAGTACTTTCTGGCTGGGGCTGGCCTGCAGTGTGGGGCCTGGGCTCTGCTGGTGAGGGGAGAACCGCGAGGCCGGGCAGCTGTGGGGCTGCCTGGTGCAGGGGGAGCACTACCGACCCCCACTCCACTGATGCCAGGATGTGGCTGCTCTTGCCACGCTGTGCCCACTCATTCTTCTCCTCTGAACATCAGACCTTTCCCAGAATGTCTTCCTCACATTGCGCTATTCTGTGTTATTTTTAAATTAGGCTGTTGGCCCTAAGTCAGCAAATCCTGTTTTTGTTTTGTGGTGATGCTATAGACCTTCCTTTGTGCTCACTCATCTTATATCTCCAGAGATGGTATTTAGAGAGCAAGTGTGGGGCACTTGGCAGACGCTTGGTAAACACAGACTGACTGACTGACTGACTGATTGGCTAATTGATTGATTTTAGGTCCCTGCTCTTTGCTTGGGTCACTGCGAGGCATCCCTCTGAGGAGGGGATGGCGTGTGGCACGCGTGGGAGGAATGGGCTGTGGTGTACTCGGCTTAGTCTAGAAAACCTCTTCATCCAAGACGTCCAGGTCCGAGACTCTTCATTTGCATGATTAAATGCAGAGGGACATCCAAACACTCAAAGCCTCAGGGTTAAAAAGGCATAGGGGGCAGAATTTATGTGTGGCAGGCCCAGGCCACTCTGCAATCTTCTGTGGCTCACAGCTATGTACAACCAAACAAAAACAAGGGTTTCAGGCCCTCTGGTTTCTGGTACTAGCTAGTTGGAAATATGGTCATTTTTTTTTCTATGAGCTTCATAGCCTCCTACTACAAAGGAGCTAGCAAATATGTACATTTGAACAGCACAAAGAAAGTATAACTCCATTGGAATTCTCGAAATTGCAATGTTTATCTTTTTCTTCAGGTTTAATGATGAACATTGAGGATCTGAATTTCATTACAAGTTGAGACATTTTTAGCTGCCATCCCCATGTTTGGAGCTGAAGCAGGAAATGTATGGTTTTTGATTTTTGTATTTACTGCTCTTGGCAAAAATAATTATACAGAGGAATGTTGTTTATGACAAACTTTTCTTATATAATAAAAGACAATATGGTCAGACTAATCGCTAAATTAAGCTGACCCCTAATCAAAGTCAGCTGATTAATTTTAAAGGTTATTGACAGTTGACACTTTTAGGAGTGTTTAACCAGGCTAATAAGTGCTCTTTAAATAGAAATCTTATGATAACCACACTGAAAGCCTGATGAGTAAAAATATGCAATGTAAAGTTCTACCCATTATCCACAAAAGGAAAAATTATAGCCTAGTATGTAGGCTGAAATCTTTTTAGCTGAAATCCTGTAATTTATTGTATATCATTATAGAATAAGAACAAATAAGGAAATGGTTTAGGCTCTGACAAAATTTTAGCAATAAAATATGTTGGAATGGCCTATAACATATTTAAATATTTTTTAAAGTTTATTTATTTATTTATGTTGAGAGAGAGAACACGAGCTGAGGAGGGGCAGAGAGAGGAGTAGAGAGAGAGAATCCCAATCGGGCTCTGTGCTAAGGCAAAGAGCTCAACACGGAGCTCGAACCCATGAACCATGAAATCATGACCTGAGACAAAATCGAGAGTCGGACGCTTAACCCACTGAGCCACTCAGGTACCCTAAATAAAATGTAGAAGAAAACTCCCCTGTCCTAATGTGTATCGATGCAGCTGTAACACACTCTAGTTTACTCTGTTTTCAAATGAATAAAATTCAGATGCACAGGATTTGCCTCTAATAGCCAAGGCCTTCTTTAGCTATAAACATATAGACCCTTTGCCAGGAGATTTCAAAATCCATGTCGCATATACTTGAAAAACATGAACACTCAATTGGCTGGTTTTCCTTATGTGATAATAAAATGATCCGTTCTCTAACCTCTCATTTTTATTGTTGGCAGGAATGTGACTGTAGTCTAACCAAAGAGACATCTGTTAGCAATTTGCAGTCACTAAGTGGCCCAGGATTTTATAGGAGCTTCATCTGAAACTCTGATTCATTTGTTACAAAGTGAGCTAATGAAGTGGGGGTAGGGGCAGCCATCTCCCCACTGGGGGGCTGGGGAGGAGCGTTTTTTTTGTTGTTGTTGTTTTGTTTTGTTTTGTTTTGTTTTTGTGAGCCTGGTTAGAGCTGCCTGGTTTCCAGCAGCATCTGCCTAATGAGTTGCGGTCTCAGGTGGTAGGTGGTGGGACTGTCCATGTTGGGGCTGAGATTTGATGTGGAGAATTTGGTCTCTTGCCTTGTCATCCCACTTTTCTTCAATCTTCCCTCCTCTCACAGAGAGGATATTCTGACTGGACACAACACTGTTTCTCAAGCCATAAAATCAGAAAATATACACATTCACGTGCACACGAGCTAAATGCAAAAGCCCCACCCTCGGACTCGCTTCACACAGCCATGGACATGGCTCCACATCTAGGTTCGGTTGCTCATAGCTCTGTGAGCTTAGGGAAGTGAATTAACTTTCTTGTTTCCTTTTTTATTAAATGAACATTATAATGCCTACCCTGATGGAGATGACATGATATATGTCACATTCCTGGAACAGAAAAGCATGATTTTATAAGGCCAGGTACCACTCCCCTGCCACACACGTGCTCATGGTGCTGCTACTTATCAGAAGATCTATTTCAGGCCCTGATGTTTGAACAAACCCATTCAGAGAACAGATTTGGAAAGGAGAACTGAGAGTTCTGGTTAGTTCTCTTTCCTGATGCTAGAAGAAAAGCAAACAATAAGCCTGTTTTGAATTTGGTGATTGGCACAGTTTCCTCTCCACCTGAATATCAGCACAGGCTCCCTGGGAAAGAGATACTGCTCAGGGTGAGGCTGGTTATTGCCTCGGTGAGTTTGAGAGAGTCGCGCGGTTCCTTGGAGCTTCAGTTTGTTCAGTAGAAACTAACATCTAACTTGCAGGATCACCTTGATATGATGAATATTATACAGAATATGAATGGCTGCTACTTTTTTTACTGTCATATTGCTTCATATTTCCACGGGCAGTCAACAATGCCTCAGAGGACGCTACCCTGAGAAGAGAGGACAAACTATGCGAAATGCTGACAACCTCAACAAGGAAGAGAAATATATGGTAGTTTTCCAGGAACAAATATTTTCAAATCCTGGCCTGATCTACCTTTTTAAAAAATATATATATTATTTTTAAAAAATCTACTCTATGGGAAACAGGAAATTTAACTTTTGAGCCAATCACCTGCTTCCTGAGGAAATACAAATATTTTATTAAGCAGACCATTACAGCAATAAAAGATACCTTCCAAGGCCAAGTATGTATCGTCTTAGGACTATTTGATTTTGTTGACTGTACTTTTACCTTCTTCTCTCCAATATGATGGGTTTTATAATGTAAGGCTCTTTCTTAGGAGTCAGGGGGGCTCGAGAGAAAGCTGGGGAGAGCTGATTTCCAGAACAGGTAGTCCAGTCTGGGCATGGTGGCCTCTGACAGCCTCTGCCCACTTGGAACCAGACTGGACGCCCCACCCGTGTCTGCTGACACATGTGTGTTCCCATTTCTGACACCCATTCCTCCTCACACCCAGAGGGTGGCCAGGCTCCAACAACCAGCGACTGTGAGAGCCCGGTCTGCACCTGATGTCACCCATGACTCCCAGCCGGTTTTCTCCTCATTCGGCAGTTTGCCTGATTTTTCAACCTGCACTTGACCCTACTGGAAGGGATCCTAGGTTACGTACACCTATAGAGGGAGAGTTGCTGGTTCTTATTATCACTGTAAGGGAAACAGACTTGTAAATGCACCTGTTGTCCTTTTAGACCTTTTAGAGTAAAGTCATAATACATTCAATGTCTATAAACATTATTTTCCATTTTCATCACCCCTTGTCTTCAGTGCCTTCCTGCCTTTCTCCCTCTCTGGCCCCGCCCATCCTATCCTCACCTCCGTTTTATTTCCTCTTCTCCTTCCACTCACTTCTACGATTCCTTGCGAACTGTCTAAATGCTGTGGGGGAGGAAGCTACCCCGCTCCTGTGGCCACAGCGCCCCACAGTCACCACCCTCCATGACCTGGGCACAGGGGCACAGGCGCTTAGGCTGGTGGTGTCACTGCCAGCCAGCCTCCGCCCCAGAGCTCAGCACTTCTGAAGTCAGTTCTAGCTCTTTCTCCTATTTACCTTCATGTTTCTCAACAGTGTACTCACTCTGCTATGTTCTAATTCATCACGTGAAAACGTTTTCTGTTGACTCCTGATTCTAGTAGCTGAGTATTTCTAATAGAACACCCCTTGCTTGTCCTCTCTCCCACGCATTTGTATCTTAAGAGAAGCTATATTCATCGCGTTAGTATGATTAGGACCTTTCAAATACCGTTTGTTGCTGAACCATATGGTGTGCTGCTGTAACTGCGCTTTTTTTTTTCTTACACAAGTTTTCCATCTTTCCTGAAATAATCACTTTTTGACTGTTTTGTTTTGTTTTGCTTTTGACAAACTTCACCCTAATTTGATCCACAAGCTTTATCTAACATGTAATAAACATCTCAGTACTATTTTCCACATGGTCAAAGAAACCAGTTAAACCTTCAATTCCATTCCTCCTGCCCTCCCCAGGAATTCCATTCCTCCTGAGCCCGGAAGAAATCTTCCTTCCAGAGCCCTTCACTCTCCTGTTGCAATCAATACTGGCCTGGGCAAGGCTATCATTATAGAATTACCTTTACTGCTTACTGCTTTCTTATGTTGAATCTCATTTCCTGGGTTGAAGGTTGTTCATCTATGATCTTGATTTGGAGGGGAAAATCCTTCATTCTTGAGGAAGAATGTAAGGGAGGTAAATTTGAGTCCTTGCAAAACTTGTGTTGGAGCTTTTTCTCAAATAGTATCATGCTCCTTGCCTGTGCATTCACATCTGAGAGTGAGATACTCAAAAAGTTCTTTAGAAGCTCTCTGCTAAGGAAGCTTGTCAAATCAGGAGCTTTTCTGTTGGACGAACAGATGGCCTTTCATTGGAGATACCCCTAAATGTCAGCATGTTCAGTTCATTAGAAGAATCCTGTAATTTCTCTCCCTTCTTCCTTTCCAGGGGCCAGAGGGCATGGTGCTGGAATTTTGGAAGCAGATTAGGAAAGAAGGACCTCAATTGAAGAATTACACTTACTATGCCTATGTTCAAACCCAAGGCTCACCCCCTGTTTCCTTTCTAATTATCTCCTCCAAAGAATAAATTTCTGCTCTCTTGACATTTGGGGAGGTGACAGTGGAGCATTGGTGGAGGATGGGGCAGACCTCTGATTTCTGGGGGTGGAAGCATGAACTCTACCTCTTTGTCTTCAGGTTTGGAGCCTTTCAGGGGTCTAGTGGAAAGAATGGGAGCTCTCTTCTAGTATCCCCTCTGCAAAGCAAGCTGCTAATCCCATTTGTCTTCTTTCATTCTGCTCAATTATCTACCATTCCTCCATTAGCTGTCAAAAACACGTTCAAATCTTTTCTCTTCTGATGTCTCCTTTACCAAAATCTTTGTCCTTGTGGTTTTATATATATAATATAATATATATAATATTTATATTATATATAATATATGTGATATATAATATATATTATATATATTATATAATATATTATATATATTATAATATATATATTATTCTGAAGGGAAAAGAGGTCAATGTATGTGGCCAATTCATCTCATTGAACCCAAAGTCCATTAGCAGATTTGCTAACACTGGTAACAGGAGGGAAGAGGAAGAGCCTCCCCACTTTGGGATACTGAGTGTGTGCTCAGCAGCCAGTGAGCTGCTTAGGCTATGCTCCCAGTTGAAGTAGGGCAGAATTTTGCTTGGGGAGCTTCCTTTGATTCTTAGGTTTTTCCCCAGCTGGTCAGCTACAGTCATGGCTTTGGGCAAAGATGATACAGCAGAGAGGTAGAGAAAAGTCTTTAGATTCACATTCTCATTTTTTTAAATATTTTAAGTTTATTTATTTATTTTAAGAGAGAGAGAGTGAGCACAAGTGGGGGAGGGGTGGAGAGAGAGAGGGAGAGAGAGAATCCCAAGAGAGAGGGGAGAGAGTCCCTGATATGGGGCTCGATCTCATGAACCATGAGATATGACCTGAGCCAAGATCAAGAGCTGGACGCTCAACTGACTAAGCCACCCAGGTGCCCCTAGACTCACATTTTCTTAAACTGGGGACGATGGACTAGTTGGAGGGTTCTGTGGACAGAATTAAAAAATTGCATGAAATTGGATGGAAGAAATATCATATCTGTATTTTCAATAGCTTCTAACTGAAATTTGACATTTCCTTCAATTATGAGTGTTGCAACAAACCACAGAAGTAATGACAAGATCTATGACTTCGTTACAATAGAGATCACAGATGTTTTTGTATCACAAGACAGTAGTTGCAGACATCTCTAATTATCATTCACACTCATTGGAAATTATGGTAGTCATTAGATTCATTTGCTAGATCTGATTACTTAATGGGTTAAAAAGAAGCATTATGTAACAACTAAAATATTTTGACAAATGTATTTCTATATATTTGTCTTATTTTTTAATCCTATGCATGCATTTTGGTTTTACACTTACAGACATCTTCTGAGAAGGGGGTCAATGGGCCCTACCAGACCCTCAAAGTGTTTAAGTAAAGCCCCGCTTCAGAGTTTCAAACTTAGCCTTTGGGGCTGCAAGTCCTCCGAAGGGATTCAAAGCCTGGAGAATGCTTGATGATACAAGATGAAGGTGGGGCTCCTATCAGAAATTATATTTCTCTAATCAAGTAATCTATTCAAATATAGGGGGAGAAATGAAAAAGTGTTAAATTTCTTATATACCTGAATTAGCAAATGCAATTCACATCTAATACACGTGATTAGTGACTTTGTTTCAAAAGACATAGATCTGAATGTGTCCAAAATGTAGTAGGGAGGTCTGTGAAAGTGTCCTTTTGATACAGACTTGCTTTTATGTTTTTGTTTTTGTTTTTGTTTTTGTTTTTTCTTTCCAGTGAACAGAGTGAACAACAACACAGGGTTGGCAGGCAGAAGACCTGGGATGTGGGATAGGTAAACTTGCAGGATCATCCAACTTCATATGGGAAGTTGGATTGGGGGGTAACTTTCAAGGTGCCTTCCATTTCTCTGGGCCTGTGAGATTTTAAAACAGTTTTCCTGCCTGGGTTTTATAATCTAAGAAATAGAGAGATAATGCTTAAATGAACTTCAAGGTTACTATAAACCTCAGATTCCTTGATTCTTACAAGGAAACGGGTTGAGGCTTCTTGATGTTTTTCAGAGAGAATAATTCTTGATCTCCTTTGATATTTCCCTGCAGGCTATGTGCAGACTATTTGGCCAATGAACAACTACTGATTCATTTAGAAGCAAAATCTTCTGGGAATATAAAAATTTCATTTATATTAATTTACACTGGTTCCTATAGGAGATGTACTTCTATCAGTTACATTTCTATACACCAATAATTAAGCAGCAGAAAGAGAAATCAAGGAATCGATCCAATTTAAAATTGCACCAAAACCCATAAAATACCAAGGAGTAAAAACAACCAAAGAGGTGAAAGATCTATACACTAAAAGCTATAGAAAGCTCATGAAAGAAATTGAAGAAGACACAAAGAAATGGAAAAACATGCTATGCTTATGAATTGGAAGAACAAATATTGTTAAAATGTCAATACTACCCAAAGCAAGATATACAGTCAATGCAATCCTTATCAAAATAACACCAGCATAGAACAAACAATCCTAAAATTTGTATGGAACCAGAAAAGACCCTGAATAGCCAAAGCAACCTTGAAAAAGAAAACCAAAGCTGGAGGAGTCATAATTCCAGGCCTCAGAGCTGTATTACAAAGCTGTAATCATCAAGACTGTATGGTACTGGCACAAAAACAGACACTCAGACCAATGGAACAGAATAGAGAACCCAGAAATGGATCCACAAATGTATGGCCAAATAATCTTTAATAAAGCAGGAAAGCATATCCAATGGAAAAAAGGCAGTCTCTTCAGCAAATGGTGTTGGGAAAACTGGACAGAGAAATGCTGAAGAATGAACCTGGACTGCTTTCTTACACCTTACACAAAAATAAATTCAAAATGGTTGAAAAACCTAAACATAAGACGGGAAGCCATCAAAACCCTAGAGGTGAAAACAGGCAACAACCTCTTTGACCTCAGCCTCAGCAATTTCTTGCTCACCATGTCTCTGAAGGAAAGGGAAATAAAAGCAAAAGTGAACTATTGGGACCTCATCCAAATAAAAAGCTTCTGTACAGCAAAGGAAACAATCTGCAAAACTAAAAGGCAACTGATGGAATGGGAGAAGATAGTTGCAAATGACATATCAGATAAAGGGTTAGTATCCAAAATCTATAAAGAATTTATCAAACTCAACACCCAAAAAACAAATAATCCAGTGAAGAAATGGGCAAAAGACATGAATAGACACTTTCCCAAAGAAGACGTCCAGATGGCTAACAGACACATGAAACGATGTTCAACATCATTCATCATCAGTAGGAAATACAAATCAAAACCACAATGAGATACCACCTCACACCTGTCAGAATGGCTAAAATTAACAACTCAGGCAATGACAGATGTTGGCGAGGATGGAGAAAGAGGAACACTTTTGTACTGCTGTTGGGAATGCAA
Source organism: Felis catus (assembly GCF_018350175.1). Classification (NCBI taxonomy): domain Eukaryota; kingdom Metazoa; phylum Chordata; class Mammalia; order Carnivora; family Felidae; genus Felis; species Felis catus. The sequence continues at coordinate 32,018,365 of NC_058374.1, read as the reverse complement.
ACTGGTGCAGTCACTCTGGAAAAGTAGGGAGATTCCTCAAAAAATTAAAAATAGAACTATCCTATGACCCAGCAATTGCACTACTAGGTGTTTATCCAAAGGATACAGAATGTTGATTCAAAGTGACACATGCACCCCAATGATTACAGCAGCACTATTGACAATAGCCAAAGTATGGAAAGACCTCAAATGTCCATTGACTGATGAATGATAAAGAAGATGTGGTGTATAAATACAATGGAACATTATGGTAATCAAAAAGAATGAAACTTTGCCATTTACAACAATGTAGATTGAATTAGAGTGTATTATATTAAGCGAAATAAGTCAGAGAAAGATAAAGATCGTATGATTTCACTCATATGTGGAATTTAAGAAACAAAACATATGAACATAGGGGAAGGGAAGGAAAAATAACATAAAAACATAGAAGGAGACAAAAAGAGATCCTTAAATACAGAGAACAAACTGAGGGTTGCTGGAGGAGTGTTGGGTGGGGGGATGGGCTAAATGGGAGATGGGCATTAAGGAGGGCACTCGTTGGGATGAATAAAGGATATTATATGTAAGTGATGAATCACTAAATTCTATTCCTGAAATCATCATTACACTAAATGTTAACTAACTTGGATTTAAATTTTAAAAATTAATTAATTAAAAAGAAAAAAAATAAAACCGGGGAGATGTACTTCTGAGTTAGGTGTGCAAGTTTAGTGAGGTTGGTACCAGGTTTCTACTTCCTATATTACTGGACTGAAATATTTGCCTTAAATAGTCTGGACCATTACCTAAGGTGCAACAAGCATTTCTGCTTAGGAACCCAGCCTTCTGTTCTTCCTTCCTTGATTTTTCCCTTCTTTTCTTCCTTTCTTTTTTCTTCCTTTCTTTCTTATCAGTTTAGAATGTTTTTGGATACAAGTAACAGAAAACCCTAACTTCACTGTCTAAAATAATTAGGGAATATATTACTCATCATAACAAGAGGTTTAGAGGAGGGTGGCTGTGAGAGTGGCTCAACACTGTCCTCAGGGGACCCCATTCTTTCCATCTTTCTACTCTTCCAATTTCAGTGTGAATTCTGGCTAGTTCACCTCATGTCCACAAGATAATGGCTGTAAGTCCCAGCCTCACATCCAGATATGGCAACATGGGTAGAAGAAAATGATTGCTCCTTCACTCATCACCCTTTTTAGAAACAAAGCATTTCCTTAGAATTCCTTCCTCCTCCCCTAGAAGACCTCCCCTTAATGCACATGTGGCCAGAAATGGGCACAGGGACACTCCTGGATAAATCACTGCCACAGGGAAGAGAACCATTAGGGTTGGCTTAAAACAATGAACTTTATCCACAAGTCACAGAGCAGATATGTGGACACCATGACAAAATTAGGACTCTCTTGGCAAAGAAGAAACAGCAAGTAGTGGGGGCTAGCCAAGCAGTGGTGTGTGCTACACTGGTTGACATTTCTCCACATTGCTTTGGAAGGATTTCTGTCCTTGTTAAGATGGGCTCAGTGAACTCAAACTGTTCCACTTCCACAGAAAGTGTGGGTGTCTCTATCCCTGTTATTTCACACATCTTACAAGGAACATGCTGAGATGCCTGGTTTAGCCCCAGGGACATGAGGTCTGCCTTTGAGGGCTCCCCCTGGGCCACTACTTATACTGTGTTGTTTGTCTGATACGAACCTCCTCCTCATCAACATGCCTCATGCACTTGACCAAGTTGTGGTGTGGAGCTTTTGCCATCACTCCAGTGTCACAGGGGAGGCTCCAAAGCCCATCAGAGTGTGGAACCCTAACACCAGCTAAGGATGTCAAGACTCTCCATGAATGTGTCTCCTGGGGACAAAGTTTATCTTAAACCAGGTGTCCCCTGTGTTTGTGAATTGAACTTGGGACATTCCAGTGGAATGAAGTCAATTTTATTCATCTTTGCTCTTATGGCTTAAACTTGGGTGAACATTTCTTTATCTCAAGTTTGTTGATGAGTTGAAAATGGTAGGGCTTAAGATACATATCCACCAATCCTAAAGTGTCTTTGGATTTTGTTGTTAAGATGGTGGAGCCATCAAAGTACTCAGAAATAAAGGCACTGTCCTGCTGTTTTAAAAGTGGAATTTGTTTCCTTCCACAACCTTACGTGTTCTGATCAGACTATATCTCCAATGTATGTCTAGCCCAGATTTTGATATTGATATTCTAGAATGACCTCTTGTTTTTCTAATTTGCATGTCTTATTTCTTCTACTCAAAGTGGCAGAGCCTACTATAACCTTCCAGTAAAAGGGAAAGCCAGGGAAAGCCTGTGCAGGTCTGAGCTTGCCCTCTGCAAGCTGGCTTTCATTCTGTGTCCTGGCCGGAGTGATTGAAGTGTACCTTCTCTCCTCTAATCCTGGTATATCTGGGATCTAGGAGAGGTTGCTGTCAATTCTTCATAATGTTATTTATAATGAGAAGCTCCCAATTCTTTGCTTTCTAACTTGCTTCTGTATACAAACCTGATTTTTTCCCCTGAAAAATTTCCCTGAAACCGCATTCTTGCTCCCACCTCCAACCTTCCCTACTTAAAAAAAAAAAAAAAAAAAAAGCTTATTTATTTTTGAGAGAGAGAGATAAACAGAGACAGAGACAGAGCATGAATGGGGGAGGGGCAGAAATGGGGGAGACACAGAATCTGAAGCAGGCTCCAGGCTCTGAGCTGTCAGCACAGAGCCTTATGCAGGCTTGAATTCACAAACCACAAGATCATGACCTAAGCCAAAGTGGGACACTCAACTGATTGAGTCACACGGGTCTCCCATCCTTCCCTACTTTTAACAGAAGTAACTCTTTGCCTGTGTGCTGCCTGAGAGCCCACAGCCCTGGTGAGAGGAAAGGTGAACAGAATAACTTAAGCACAAACCAGCCGACATATCTAAACATCCTTTGGTGGTGAGTATTTGGACATTCATACTTGTCCACACGCAAGCCTGGCAGGAGGTGAAAGTCTGGGAAGACGGCACTCCCTTACAGCTGAATTCAAACCATAGAGGAGCAAGTCCTCCTGGGACAGGAACCCTGCCTGAGGAGGTTTCTTCCAAAGGGTAGTGACTGCTCGTTCTGTCCGCTGGGTTCCCTGTCAGGCCCCTGGGACACATTCCATTCAGGTGCAGGTAGGGAGAGGGCTGTGGGTTAACCAGTAACTCTTGGCACCAAGACCTGTGCTCAAAGCATGTACTCAAGCAGGTTCATTGCAAAGGGGGAGAAATCCCTGAAATACTGGATAGTCAAGTATGAACTGAGAACTAGGCAGTCATGATTTAGACGAGGTACTCCTAGGAATATGCTGATTTTACAACTACCTCAACAAGCTGTAGTAGAAATACCAGGAACTACAGGATCCCTGGCCCCATTCCCCAGCCCCAGTGCTAACACAGTAAGCTGCCTGCTAAAGGTGTAGAAAATCATTCATGCTGTGTAATACAAAGGACAGCAGATGCTTCCTTGCCCACCAAATGTCCTTCTTAACAGGTCACAGTACCCTGAAAGCCTGAATCATTTCCTTTTAGAAATATGCCTAGAGCATTTTGTTCTTTTCAACAAGACCCTCCTGGGGGAGAGGAGTCAACATGGCAGAGAAGTAGGGGGACCGGAAGTTCCCTTATCCCTCAAACACAGCAGTATTGAGGCCAGAAGACTTGGAATTCCAGGAATCCAGGCTACAGAGTGACAGAAACATCTCCAGGAGCCCCTGGGGACAAAGTGACAGGCCATAGATGTGTGATTGAGAACTGGGAGGTATAAAACAGGCAGTGTAGGAACAGAAGGGAGGGATCCCCTTCTGCGGAGAAACAAAAGGAAGAGAAAGAGAGGCTGGAGAAGCATAGGATTGTATTTGGATGAGAGAAAATAACACAGATCAGGGAACAGAAAAAATAGAGAAAGAACCAATTTCTAACTACGGGGCTTTTTCTGCCTTATTCCTGTGCCTGGGAGGAGGGGAGCCAGCACCTGGCTAGGTAGCTAGCTCTCAGGTAGCTAGCTCCCAGGCGCAGTCATAGAGATCAATCCTCTCCCTTGAGTGGTATGGGAAGAAGGCAAATAACTATTCCAAGAACAAAAGACCCAGCCAGAGGCTCTTTGTCAGCTGGCTGATGGAGTGACATTACCCCAGAACTGGGGTATGAGGAGAGGGACCCTTTAAGACATCGGGATTTGAATCCCAGCCGAGTGTCTGGGAGACTGTGGAGTGAAAAAAAAAAAACCATGCTGCTAGCACCAGCACAAACTGTGAAGACAGCTTGAACAGAGTGGTTTGGGACACTGGTTGGGGGAGGAGAGACTGGGGTGTTGCCATTTTTTCTCCCCATCACCAACAAGGTGGGGTTTCAGGGAATGGACAGCTGGCACAGTGGAGGCAGGACCCGCCTAGACCAAACCATGCCCCTCAGCACCTGGTAACTGCGTATCTACCAGAGTAAGACTGACAGTGACCAACCAGACAGTCCTTCCTTCAGACAAGTGCAGCCACTGGTTCCAATGCACTGTCAGATATCAGTTCAGTGGTTCTGCATTCTCTGATTTGATTCTAGGCCAATTCTTATCATATCCATATATATATTTTTGTCTTCCTATTTTTCCTATTATTTTCTTCCTTCTCTAATCTGGTTATTCTGGTTGTTGATTTGTTTAAGCAGGCATTTTTAATCTATTCTTTTTGCACCTCTTCTGTATCTCCTTCTTCTTTATTTTCCTCTCTCACTGTCTGTACTAAGCCATATAGGTTCTCTGATTCTCTGCCTGGTCAATTTTTGTTATTTTCCTTTCCCCCACCCCTGTCATTTCTCTCTTTGTATGGGATATGGTGTCTTCCATGACCAACTCCCCTTTTTAAAAAAAAATTCCAGGGATACTTCAATGAACAAATAAAAGCACACATGGTGGAGGGTCCAAAACATCACTACAAGTAGGGAGATAAAGCAACCAAAGTTGCAACAGAGAGCACGAAACATACTCCAAAAAATATCCTGAATGGCCAGGCCATGGACAGTGTATGACCCTTCTTAATATAGTAGTGCTTGCAGGTGCAGGACTCATAACAAGCTATTAAAACAGAAAACTATATAAGGGACAGAAAACTAGCCAATATGACAAAATGGAAGAATTCTCCTCAAAAGAAACTCCAGGAAGAATTGACAGCTAGAGAACTGCTCAACACAGACATAAACAATATAACTGAACAAGAATTTAGAATAATAGTCATAAGATTAATCACTGGGCTTGAAAAAAGCATAGAAGACAGCAGAGAATCACTTGCCACAGAAATCAAGGAATTAAGAAATAGCCACAACGAATTAAGAAATGTTGTAATTGAGATGCAAAATAAACGAGATGTAGTGATAGTGAATGGAGAAAATAGAGGGGAGAATAAATGAAATAGAAGATAAAATTATGGAAAATGATGAAGTCAAGAAAAAGAGAGATAAGAAAACACTAGACCATGAGAGGAGAATTAGAGAACTAAGTGATTCAGTGAAACATAAAAATATCCGTATCATAGAGGTTCTGGATGAAGAAGAGAGAGAGAAAGGGGCAGAAGGTTTATTTGAACAAATCATAGCTGAGAACTTCCCTAATCTGGGGAAGGAAATGGACATCCAAATCCAGGAGTCACAGAGAACTCCCTTCAGATCTAACAAGAATAGATCTTCTACATAGCATATCATAGTGAAACTGGCAAAATACAAAGATAAAGAGAGAATTCTGAAAGCAGCTAGGGGCAAATGGGCCTTAACCTACAAGGGTGGACACATAAGGGTAGAAGCAGACCTATCCACTGGAACTTGGAGGCCAGAAGGGAGTGGCAGGAAATATTCAATGTGCTGAATAGAAAAAATATGCAGCCAAGAATCCTTTATCCAGCAAGGCTGTAATTCAGAATAAAAGGAGAAATAAAGGCTTTCCCAGACAAACAAAAACTGGTTTTTGACCAGTGGTTCATGACCACTAAACCAGCCTGACAAAAGATCCTAAGGGGGACTCTGTGAGTAGAATGCTGCAAAGACTACAAAACAGAGACCCCACTACAAGCATGAAACCTGAAGAAAACACAATGACACTAAATCCATACCTTCCAATAATAACTCTGAATATAAATGGACTAAATGCTCCTATCAAAAGACATAGCATATCAAAATGGAGAAAGAAAGAAAGAAAGAAAGAAAGAAAGAAAGAAAGAAAGAAAGAAACAAGATATGCTGCCTACAAGAGACCCATTTTAGACCTGAGGACACCTTCAGATGGAAAGTGAGAGGATGGAGAACCATCTATCATGCTACTAGAAGTCAAAAGAAAGCTAGAGTAGCCATACTTATATCAGACAAACTAGACTTTAAACTAAAAGCTGTAACAAGAGATGAAGAAGGGCATTATATAATAATTACAGGGTCTATCCATGAAGAAGAGCGAACAATCATAAATGTTTATGCTCCCCACTTGAACGAACCAAAATAGATAAATCAATTAATCACAAACATAAGCAGTCTTATTGATAAGAATACTGTAATTGCAGGGGACTTTAATACTCCACTTACAACAATGGACAGATCATCTAGGCAAAAAATCAGTAAAGAAACAATGGCCTTGAATGATACACTGGACCAGAAGAACTTGACAGATATATACAGAACTTTTCATCCAAAAGCAGCAGAATACACAGTCTTCTTGAGTGCACATGGAACATTCTCCAAGATAGATCACATACTGGGTCACAAAGCAGCCCTCAATATATATAAAAGGAATGAGATCATACCATGCATATTTTCTGATCACAATGCTATGAAACTTGAAATCAACCACAAGAAAAAAATTGGAAAGCCTACAAATGCATGGAGGTTAAAGAACATCCTACTAAAGAATGAATGAATCAACCAGGCAATTAAAGAAGAAATTAATAAATATATGGAAACAAATGAAAATTAAAACATGCAGTCCAAACCCTTTGGGATGTAGCAAAGGCAGTCCTAAGAGGAAAATACATTGCAATCCAGATCTATCTCAAGAAACAAGAAAAACCCCACATACAAAATCTAACAGCACACCTAAAGGAACTAGAAACAGACAACAAACAAATCCCCAAAACCAGCAGAAGGAGAGAAATAGTGAAGATTAGAGCAGAAATAAACATAATAGAATCCAAAAAAGCAGTAGAACATATCAACGAATCTAAGAGTTGGTTTTTTGAAAAAATAAGCAAAATTGATAACCCCTTACCCAGATTTCTCAAAAAGAAAAGAGAGAGCACCCAAATAAATAAAATCATGAATGAAAATGGAGTTATTACAACTAATCCCTCAGAAATACAAACAATTATCAGAATACTATGAAAAATTATATGCCAACAAACTGGACAACCTGGAAGAAATGGACAAATTCCCAGACACCCACACACTAACAAAACTCAAATGGGAAGAAATAGAAAATTTGAACAGACCAATAACCAGCAAACAAATTGAATGAGTAATCAAAAATCTCCCAACAAATAAGAGTACTGGGCCAGATGGCTTCCCAGGGAAATTTTACCAGACATTTAAAGCAGAGATAATACCTATCCTTCTCAAGCTGTTCCAAAAAATACAAATGAAAGGAAAGCTTCTGAACTCATTCTATGAAGCCAGAATTACCTTAATTCCCAAACCAGACAGAGACTCCATGAAATGAGAATTACAGGCCAATATCCCTGATGAACATGAATTCAAAAATTCTCAACAAGATACTAGCAAATCGAATTCAACAGTATATCAAAAGAATTATTCACCATGATCAAGTGGGATTCATTCCCGGGCTGCAGGGCTGGCTCAATATTCACAAATCAATCAATGTGATACATCACATTAATAAGAGAAAGGATAAGAACCATATGATTCTGTCAATAGATGCAGAAAAAGCATTTGACAAAATACAGCACCCTGTCTTAATAAAAAGCCTCAAGAATGTAGGGATAGAAGGAACATACCTTAACACCATAAAAGCCGTATATGAAAAGCCCACAGCTAATATCCTCAAAAGAGAAAAACTGAGAGCTTTCCCCCTCTGATCAGGAACACAGCAGGGATGTCCACTCTCACCACTGTTGTTTAACATAGTGTTGGAAGTCCTAGCCTCAGCAATCAGACCACAAAATGAAATAAAAGGCATCCAAATCGGCAAAGAAGTCAAACTTTCACTTTTCACAGATGACATGATACACTACATGGAAAACCAGAAAGACTCCACCAAAAAGTTGATATATGAATTCAACAAAGTTGCAGGATACAAATCAATGTACAGAAATTGGTTGCATTTCTATACACAAATAATGAAGCAACAGAAAGAGAAATTGAGAAATTGATCCCATTTACAATTGCACTAAGAACCATAAAATACCAAGGAATAAAAACAACCAAAGATGTAAAAGATCTGTATGCTGAAAACTACAGAAAACTTATGAAGGAAATTGAAGAAGACACAAAGAAGTGGAAAAACATTCCATACTCATGGATTGGAAGAACAAATAATGTTAAAATGTCAACACTACATAAAGCAATCTACACATTCAATTCAATCTCTATCAAAATTATACTGGCATTCTTCTCAAAGCTTGAACAAACAATCCTAAAATTTGTATGGAACCACAAAAGACCCCAAATAGCCAAAGTTATGTTGAAAAAGAAAACCAATGAGGGAGGCATCACAATCCCAGACTTTAGCCTCTACTACAAAGCTATAATCATCAGGACAGTATGGTACTGGCACAAGAACAGACACATAGACCAATAGAATAGAATAGAGAACTTGGAATTGGACCCACAAATGTATGACAAACTAATCTTTGACAAAGCAGGAAAGAGTATCCAATGAAAAAAAAAGTCTCTTTAGCAAATGGTGTTGGGAGAACTGGACAGCAACATGCAGAAGAATGAAACTGGACCACTATCTTACAAAAATAAACTCAAAATGGATGAAAGATCTAAACATAAGACAGGAAGCCATCAAAACCCTAGAAGAGAAAATAGGCAAAAACCTCTCTGACCTCAGCCACAGCAATTTCTTGCTCAACATGTCTCCCTCTGAAGGAAAGGGAAATAGAAACAAAAATGAACTATTGGGACCTCATCAAGATAAAAAGCTTCTGCACTGCAAAGGAAACAATCAACAAAACTAGAAGGCAACTGACAGGATGGGAGAAATTATTTGCAAATAAGATATCACATAAAGGGTTAGTATCCAAAATCTATAAAGAACTGTCCAAACTCAACACCTGAAAACAAATAATCCAGTAAAGAAATGGGCAGAAGAAAAGAATAGACACTTTTCCAAAGAAGACATCCAGATGGCCAACAGACACATGAAAAAATGCTCGTTACTCCTCATCAGGGAAGAACAAATCAAAACTACACTGAGATATCACCTCACACTGGTCAGAGTGGCTAAAATTAACAACTCAGGAAACAATAGATGCTGGCAAGGATGTGGAGAAGTGGGAAACCTCATGAATTGTTGGTGGGAATGCAAACTGGTGCAGCCACTCTGGGAAACAGTGTAGAGGTTCCTCAAAAAAATTAAAAATAGAATGACCCTATGACCCAGCAATAGAGCTACTATGAATTTATCCAAAGGATACATGAGTGCTGATTCATAGGGGCACATGTACCCCAATGTTTATAGCAGTGCCTTCCACAATAGCCAAATTATGGAAAGAGCCCAAATGTCCATCAAGTGATGAATGGATAAAGAAGATGTGGTTTATATAGACAATGGAATACTACTTGGCAATGAGAAAGAATGAAATCCTGCCATTTGCAACAACGTGGATGGAACTGGGCAGTAGTATGCTAAGTGAAATAAGTCAGAGAAAGACAGATATCATATGTTTCCACTTATGTGTGGAAGTTGAGAAACTTAACAGAAGACCATAGGGGGAAGGGAAAGGGAAAAAATAGTTTCAAACAGAGAGGGAGGCAAAGCATAAGAGACTCTTAAATACAGAGAAAAAAACTGAATATTGATGGGGGGAGGGCTGGAAAGGGGAGAAATGGGTGAAGAGCATGGTGGGGGGCACTTGTTGGGATGAGCACTGGGTGTTGTATGTAAGCGATGAACCAAGGGAATCTACCCCCAAAGCCAAGAGCACACTGTACACACTGTATGTTAGCCAATTTGACAATAAATTATATATTGAAATAATAATAATACATAAAATAAAATACTTTTAATCTTTAAAACAACAACAAAAAAAAAACAAAACAAAAAAAAACAGACCCTCCTTCAATGGAAATTATTTTTACCAGAGCCTAATCAACCTGGAGGAGGGAAGATACCCAATTCCAGCCTTCCATGTGGAGAGTTTACACCTCTCACAAAAATTAAATAAAAAATGGATTATAGACCAAATTTAAAACACAAAACTCTAAAATTCCTAAAAGATAACTTAGGAGAAAATCTTAGATGACCTTGGATTTGGTCATGACTGTTTAAGATTTAACACCAAAAGCACAACACCTGGAAGAAAAAATCATTAACTTGGACCTCATTAAAATTAAAAACATCTGTTTTGTGAAATACACTATTAAGAGAATGAAAAAACAAGCCACACTCTGGGAGAAAATATTTGCAAAACACAGATCACAGGGGAACAGTATCCAAAACACACAAACACTTAGATAAGAAAGCACATAACCTAATTTAAATGATTCAAAAAGTCTGAACAGACACCTCACCAAAGAAGATGTAAGGATGGCAAACAAGCATATGAAAAGATGCTCGACATGATATGTATCTAGGGAATTGTAAATTATAACAACAATGATATATCACCACACACCCACTAGAATGGCCAAAATCCAAAACACTGACAACACCAAATGCTGGCAAGGATGTGAAATAACAGGAACTCTCATTCATTGCTGATAGGAATGCAAAATGGTACCGTGCCTGGAAGACAGTTTGGCAGTTTCTAAAACAACATGCTTTTACTCTAGAAGGCAGCAATCATGCACCTTTGTATTTACCCAAAAGGGATGAAAACTTAGGTTCACACAAAAACCTACACATAGATATTTATAACAGCTTTATTCACAATTGCAAAAACATGGAAACAATCAAGATGTCCTTCAGTGGGTGAATGTATATACTGCAGTCCATCTGGAAAAAATGGAGTATTATTTATTGCTAAAAATAAATGGGCTATGGAACCATGAAAAGACATGGAGGAAAGTTACTAAAAGATAGAAGCCAATCTGAAAAGGCTACATACTGTGTGATTCCAACTAGATGATATTCTGGAAAGGGCAAAACTATGGAGACAGGAAAAAGACTGGTAGGTTCCAAGGGGAAGGGAGAGAGGCACAAATAGGTCAGCACCAGGGATTTGGGGGGCAGTGAAGCTTTTCTGTATTACTATGAAATGTATATGTACAATATATTTGCTAAAACCCATAAAATATAGAACATAAAGATGAACCCTAATGTAAACTATGGACTTCAGTTAATGATAATGTATCAATACTAGTTTATCAATTGTAACAAATGTATCACACTAGTCCAAGATGTAAATAAGAGGGGAAACTATGTGTTGGGGGGAGAAGGAGTTTGTGGAAATTCTCTGTACTTTGCAATAAATCTTTTGTAAACCCAAAGTGGTCTAAAAAATGAAGCCTATTGATTAAAACAAAAAATAGGAGTGCCTGGATGGCTCAGTTGGTTAAGAGTCCAACTTTGACTCAGGTCATAATCTTGCAGTTCACGGGTTTGAGCTCCGTGCTAACAGCTTAGAGCCTGGAGTCTGCTTCAGATTCTGTCTCCCTCTCTCTCTCTGCTCTTCCCCCACTTATGCTCTGTATCTCTCTCTCCCTCCCTCTCTCTCTCTCTCTCTCTCTCTCTCTCTCTCTCAAAAATAAATAAACATTTAAAACAAAAAATAAATAAATAAATTGACTATAGGGATGTGGGTTCATTTATCTAAATGACTATCTTTACTGCAATACTACACTATCTTGATTACTTAGCTCTATACTAAGTCTTGAAAGCAGATAGTGTTAAGCCAGAAACTGTAAGTCTGAGATGCTACCTTACATTCAAAGCTTTATATTTATAAATATAGTTTAGGTAGATAGATACACAGATATATAGATAATGACTGCACCTTTATTTACTCACTCTTTAATAGTGGCCATAGTATCACTTTCACAGATGATGTGAGGACAGCCAGATGTGTCCAACACAGACAGTAAGGTTGCACCACAGGAAAGGCCCCCCAAAATTGAGAATTTCTGCACCTATGTAGAAGCACGAATATCCATTCCTCTTTTTCCCCTTAGAGGGAGAGAGAGAAAGAGAGAACTTATCTTCTCCCTGTTTGGGGGAGGAAGGAAGGGTTCCTTACTTCAGAATGTAGATATTCAGCTTCAGAAGCAATAAAGAGTTTCATTACTCTTTGAATAGGAGCAGATGGCTCTATCGTGAAGTAGACAAATCTGTCAGGTTCAACACCCACAACTGTGGGGGTAAGAGTCGATATTCTCTATCTTTATAGCACATCTATTTCTGTTGTTCAGGAGGTTTGGACTGTACAAGAACACTGAGAAATCTAAAAAGTATTGCCTCAGTACAAGTTCTCTAACCTTGTTTTTCTTTTTTCTTTTCTTTTCTTTCTTTTTTTTTTTTTTTTGAGAATCAGAGCCACTTTTATTTTTGCAAATATTGCAAACCAGGATAAAAGTCAAATAGATGTACATTTTATTTTTTATTTTATTTTTTAATATGAAATTTATTGTCAAATTGGGTTCCATACAACACCCAGTGCTCATCCCGCGTTTTTCTTTTTCAAAATTGTTTTGGCTGTTCTTATCCTTTGCATTTCCAAATGAATTTTAAAATCACCTTGTCAATTTCTTCAAAAAAGTATATTAGGATTCCAAATGGGATGGCACTTAATTTACAAATCAATTTAGGGAGGATTAACATTGTAATAATATTGAGTTTTCCAATATATGAACATGTCATACCTCTCCATTTATGTAGCTCTGCAGTAATTTCCCTTTGCTATGTTTTGAAGTTTTCAATATACATGTCTTTTATACATTTCTTTAATTTTATTCTGGTTTCTGATGTTATTTTATAGCTATAAAGATTTAGTGTTTGGGGCGCCTGGGTGGTGCAGTCAGTTAAGCATCTGACTTCAGCTTAGGTAATGATCTCATAGTTATTGAGTTCGAGCCCAGCATCAGGCTACGAGCTGACAGCTCAGAGCCTGGAGGCTGCTTCAGATTCTGTGTCTCCCTCTCTCTCTGACCCTCCCCTGCTCACACACACACTCTCTCTGTCAAGAATAAATAAACATTAAAAAAATTAAAAAATAAAAGATTTGTTGTTCTACTATTAGAAACAAACAAAAACAAAACAAAACAAAAAATTCAAACAATTTAACAAAAAAATTCAAAAACACTAATTCAAAGGGATACATGCACCCCTATGTTACTGCAGCAATATTTACAATAGCCAAAATATAGAAGCAGCCCAAGTGTCCCTCAATTGATGAATGGACACACACACACACACACACACACAATGGAATATTATTTGGCCATAAAAAGGAATGAAATCTTGCCATTTGCAACAACAGGGATAGAGTTAGAGAGCACAGTGCTAAGTGAAATAAGTCAGTCAGAGAAAGACAAATACCATATGATTTCATTTGTAGGTGGAATTTGAGAAACAAAACAAATGAACAAAGAAAAAATAAAGAGACAAACCAAAAAAACAGACTCTTAACTATAGAGAACAAACTGATGATTACCAGAGGGGAGGTGGGTGGGAGATGGGTGAAATAGGTGATGGGAATTAAAGAATACACTTATCATGATGAGCCCTGAGTAATGTATAGAAGTGTTGAATCACTATATTGTACACCCAAAACTAATATAACACTATGTTAATTACACTAGCATTAAAATAAAAAACTTAATTAAAAAGGTTTGGTGTTCTAATTATTCATTGCCAATCAATAGTAATACAATTGATTTTTGAAAAGTGACCTTATATCGTACAACCTTGATAAATTCACTTATTAATATAATTGATTTTTTTATAGATTTCTTAGAGTTTTTTTTTCTTTTTAATCTCTATACCTTTCCTTTTTTTTTTTTTTTTTGTAACTTATTGCACTAGTTAGGATCTTCAATATAATGCAGAAGTGGTAAGAATGAACATCCTTGCCTTGTTCCCAATCTTAGGTAGAAATCATTAAGGTTTCCATAAACGTTTCACCGTTGAGTGTGATATTAGCTATAGGTTTGCCACAGAGGACCTTAGTCAGGTTGGAGTAAGTTTCTTTCTATTACTGATTTGCTGAATAGGAAATTAGATTTGGTGAATCAAATGCTTTATCCACCTCTTCCGAAATGGTAATGTGGTTTTATCCTCTATTCTATTAAAATGATCACTTATATTGACTAATTTTTGGGGTGTTAATCAAATGTGAACTCCAAGCAGGGTATGATGTTTAACTCAAGTCGGTTAAATGTCCTACTCTTGATTTTGGCTCAGGTCATTATCTCATGATTAGTGAGTTTGAGCCCTGCATCAGGCTTGTTGCTGGTCACTTTGGACCCTCTGTCCCCACCTCTCTTTGCCCCTCCCCCACTCATGCCTCTTCCTCTCTGTTTCTCTCTCTCAAAAATAAATAGATGTTAAAAAAAGAGAAGATTTCTGTCATTATTCATGAAGGATATTAGTCTGTAGTTTTCTTTTCTTATAATGTTTTTGTCTGATTTTGGAATCCCAGCTTTTGTGTATAGCCCAGTATTAACCAGTAATTAACATTTCCACTGCTCTTCATTCTGTTTTGAAGATTGCAGCTTCATTTCATTTCTCTTCAGTCTAAAAACTTCTTTTAACATTTCTCATAGCCCAGGTCCTATGGTGATGGGTCACCTTTATTTTACTTTATCTGGAAATTGTTCATCTCATCTGTGTTCTTAAAAGATATTTTCACTGAGTATAAAATTCTTGGTTGACAAAATTTGTCTTCAGCACTGTAAAAATGTTCTTCCATTTTCTCCTGGCCTCCATGGTTTCTGATAAGAAGTCAGTGGGAATGGGATTGCTATTCTCTGGTATGTAATATGTTGTTTTTCTCTTGCTGCTTGCAAAATACTCTTTATTTTTGGCTTTCGACATATTGACTTGGATGCACCTCAGGGACTTCTTTGTGTTTATTCTGTGTGGTGGTTGTTTATCATTTTCTATCTGGAAAGTTATATGTTTAATCAAATTTAGGAAAATTTGGGCATTTGTTTCTTCAAATCTTTTTTTTCTGCCCATTTTCTCTCTTTCTTTCTTCTTTCTTTCTTCTTTCTTTCTTTCTTTCTTTCTTTCTTTCTTTCTTTAAGTAACCTCCACACCCAACATGGGGTTTGAACTCATGACCCTGAGATCAAGAGTCACATGCTCTAATGACTGAGGCAGCCAGGTGCCCCCTCTCTTTTCTTCTTTTGGTATTCCAATTATACAAACACTGGACCATTGGATATCACTTAACTGGTCCTTGAATTAAGTGTTTAAATGTTTTAAAATTTTGTTTTCTCTGTTCTTCATTTTGGATAATTTGTATTGACCTATCTTGCATGTCATTTAGTCTTTGCTATGTCTACCTATGAAATTTTTATTTCAGAAATTACATTTTTTTTTGTTCTAGAATTTCCATTTAGTTGTGTGTGTGTGTGTGTTTGTGTGTGTGTGTTTTAATGTATCTATATCTCTGGTGAGATTTTCTGTTTGCTGAGATTATCATTTGTTGAAAGCATGTTTCTTTTACTTCATTGACAATAATTATGATCTCGACTCAGGTCGTAATCTCAGAGTTCATGAATTCGAGTCCCACCTTGGGCTCTGCACTGATAGTGCAGAGCCTGCTTAGAGTTCTCTCTCCCTCTCTCTCTTCCCCTATCTCACTCATGCTCTCTCTTAAAATAAATAAAGTTAAAAATAATTAAAAATAAATAAATAAACTTCTAGAAGAAAATCCATGCTTAGCTGGGGTACATAAAGATTCCTTAGATAGGAATAGTATTTTGTGCAAATAATACAAAAGAAAAGAATTGATAAATTGTATTTCATTAATATTAAAAAATATCTTTCCTTAAAAATTTATTTAAAAATGAATGGCAGTGTATAGAGAGGAGAAAATATTTACAATCCATATAGCTGACAAAGAATGAGTTTCCAGGGCATGTAAAAGATTCATACAGGGGCGCCTGGGTGGCACAGTTGGTCAAGCGTCCGACTTCAGCCAGGTCACGATCTCGCGGTCTGTGAGTTCGAGCCCCGCGTCGGGCTCTGGGCTGATGGCTCAGAGCCTGGAGCCTGCTTCC
This sequence comes from Felis catus, assembly GCF_018350175.1. Lineage (NCBI taxonomy): Eukaryota > Metazoa > Chordata > Mammalia > Carnivora > Felidae > Felis > Felis catus. Next base: position 32,001,975 of record NC_058374.1, on the reverse strand, counting down.
GATTCTGTGTCTCCCTCTCTCTCTGCCCCTCCCCCGTTCATGCTCTCTCTCTCTCTCTGTCCCAAAAATAAATAAAAGTTAAAAAAAAAATTTAAAAGATTCATACATGTTAATGAGAAGAGGGTAAAGCCTTATTTTAAAATGGGCAAATATTTGAACTGACGCTTTACCAAAAAAAAAAAAAAAAAAAAAGCATAGGAATGGTCAATAAGTACATGAAAAGATTCTCAATATCATTGGTCATCAGAGAAGTAAATTAAACCACAATTAAATAGACCTACACACCCACCAGAAGGGCTAAAATTAAAAGGACTGACCAAATCTAATGCTGATGGGCATGCAGACACAGGAACTCTCACACACTGCTGGAGGCAATGTAAATATGGTATGGTCACTTTGGGAAAAAGCTCACAAACTCATATGAAGTTAAGAATATACTCATTATATAACCCAGAAATTCTAGTCCTAGGCACTTACCCAAGAAAAATAAAAACTTATGCTCACAGAGACTTTTACACAAATAGCCTCAGCAGCTTCATTCACAATAGCCCAAACCTGGAAGCAATTCCCAAATAGCCCAAACCTGAGCTGATGAATGGATACACAAATTGTGGTATATCCATACAATGTAATACTCCTCAGCAATAGATACAAAAAACTACTTAGGTTAGTCTCAAAAATATGCTGAGCAAAAGCAGCAAGATCCTGGGGTGCCTGGGTGGCTCAGTCCGTTAAGCGTGACTTTGGCTCAGGTCATCACCTAGTGGTAAGTTTGAGCCCCGCATCAGGATCTCTGCTGTCAGGGTGGAGCCCACTTCAGATCCTCTGTCTCCCTCTCTCTTCCCTTCCCCTGCTCACATATGCACGTGTGCTCTCTCTCTCTCAAAAATAAATAAACATTAAAAAAAAATTTTTAAAGCAGCAAGATGCAGAGTACATATGATATGGTTACATTTATAAGAAAAATTTATTTCTTATAAATAAATTATAAGAAATTATAGGTCTTATACATTTATAAGAAATAATTTATAAGAAATTATAAATTACATTTATAAGAAATTATATGTCTGGGTGTATTTTGGGGGTTCTGCGAAGTGGTTTCAGGAAACTTTTTTGAGTAATGGAAGTATTCTATATCTTGATTGTGGTGGTGATGGATACACAGACGTAGAAATTTGTCAAAACTCATCTATCTGTGGGGCGCCTGGCTGACTCAGTAGAATGTGCAACTCTTGATCTCAGTGTTGTAAGTTTGAGCCTCACATGGAGTGTAGAGGTTACTAAAAAATAAAATCTTAAAAAAAAAAACAACAAAACCCTCTTCTTCATTTTTCCGCATACTTTAAATGGGTGCATTTCATTACAGTTGATTTAAGAAAGATGACCAGCTTAGGTCTTCTATCTTCTATATGGAAAGCTATAGGGGAAGCCAAAGCCCTGAAATGATGGGGTAGGGAGAGGCTGTGGTCTCTCAGTATTCTCATTAGATGTGTAAATCTGTCTCATTAGGGGGAAGCAGGAGGACGGTGGTCTGACTGCTGATCAAAGGCACCTTTTCTCAATATGAGTAATAAGAGAGATACCTTCTCAAGCACAACATAACTTACCGATTTAAGCATTTATTTATTTCTGCTCCCGTGTCTCATTACCGTTACCCATGCTAGAATACAAGCTTTCCTCTGCTTGTGTTCATTGTCACTATCAGTAAGAGATACATATGGTAGGTACACAGTAAGTATCAGTAAGATACAATAGATACCCCTCTGTTACCTTCTGTGTCTTATTTCTCAATTGGTTCCAAACTCAGAAGGGAAAGATAGGGTTGCTATTTGTCTCCTAAGACTCCAATAGCCTTCTCCTCCTACTGAAAACAGTAATAACAATAGCACAATAAAAAAACATAAATCGGCCACCATTTATGGGGTGTTTACTATGTGCCAGGATTACTATGTGTGAAAATGCTTATAAAATGTTATGTCTTTCGATCCTCATAATAACCCAATAAAATGGGTACCGTTTTTATTTGCATTTTGGAGTTGATAAAACCAAAGTGTAGAGAAGTTAAGTGGTTCAGCCCTCATCATACAGTTAGTAGGTGGCAGAACTGGGTTTTGAATCCAAGTAATCTGATCTTTGAATGATGGTCTTATTCACACAACAGCCTGAGCAATTTTTTTAAAGGTAGGTTTTATTAGGTCAGTTCTCTGCTATAATTCCTTCAATGGATGGATGATCATGATCCTTTGGCGGGGGGGGGGGGGGGGGGGCGCGGCGGGGGCAGGGAGACCAAAAACAAAAAACACAAACCTTGCTATTGTTCATAGGGTTCTTTGTGGCCTGGCCCCAGCCATTCTTTTGAGCCTCATTGGAGCCATTTTCGCCTCACTTACTATTACAGGGTCATACTCACTTTATTTTGGATTCCCAGGTAGAGTAAATGGCCTTTTGCACACACCTTTTCATTGTAAAGGTTCTCCTCTACCAGCTCCCCCTCCAACACACACTACTGGTTCCTTCAGGCTTTGTTGAAATACCGCATTTTAGAGAGGCTTCTGACCCCCTCTTTTCCAAGTCCAACCATAACTTCCCATTATTCTCTCTCATCTTAACCTGCGTTTTATAGCCATAGTACTTATCATAATGAGAAATTATTTCCCTATTTCGGTGTGTAACTGGTACGACCTGCTTCACCAGCTTGGGTGAAAATGAAGTCACGGTGCCTCATCCTTCATGTCAGCACTGGTTCTAGTTTCTACTTGCCAGACTTCCAGGAAGCTTATTCCCTGCCTGGGGTTGTGGTGAGGCTCTTCCCCCATCAAATTGTCCAATAACCTCAGGGATCTTCAGGTTGAGGAGGCTAGTCCTGATCCCAAATACCTTGACAAGAATAATCTGGAGCTTCTGATTACTTTTGTAGTTCACTCTGTTGTTGTTTAGCTGTTGCTGCTTCCCGTTGTTAGAAACTGACCCTGTAGGGGCACCTGGGTGGCTCAGTTGGTTGAGCTTCCGACTTTGACTTCGGCTCAGGTCGTGAGCTCATGGTTTGTGAGTTCAAGCCCCCCATCGGACTCTCTGCTGCCAGCACAGAGCCTGTTTCAGATCCTCTGTCCTCCTCTCTTTCTGCTCTTCCCCAACAAGCACTCTCTCTCTCTCATAAACAAACATTTTTAAAAAAAGAAAGAAGGGGGAAAGGAAGAAATGAACTGACCTGCACACTGTGGTAGATCAGTGTTCACTGCCTTCAGTTCACATTGTGGGTCCAGACTACACTCTCGGGTTCAGTGTGTCAGAATGGGCATGTCCAGCCTGGCTCCTTGGCCTAGCCTCAGGCTGGGACGAGATTAGCTCCTAGACCCCAACTGCCTACCCACCCTGTGACCACACAAGCCCCAGCACCACACCCTGCTCACTGGCCAGCATTACTCTTTTGTGGCATTTAATGATAGGGTTCTGCTGAGATCCATTAGGATCCCTCCCTCCCACTTCAGAGGGTAGGCAGGTTGCACTACAGAGTTGCCTGTGGGATCCCCCTGAAGTTACCCTCTGGGAACACTGCCTGGAAGCATATCCCTCCCCCCTCCCCACCAGTCAGTCCTTGCTCCCCCTCTCCCCTGGCGCTGCCTGCTCAGGAAACCACTTACTGATGAATCCTCAGTGTCTGGTTCTGGAGGGAGACCTAAGACACCCCTCATACCCTGATACTGATGTTCTTTCTACCGGCGGCTCTCTTGAAGGCACCTCAGTCTGAAAGTTTCTAGGGGCGCCTGGGTGGCTCAGCCGGTTAAGAGTCCGACTGTTGATTTAGGCTCAGGTCACGATCTCACACAGTTCATGAGTTCGAGCCCTGTGTAGGGCTCTGTGCTGACAGTGTGGAGCCTGCTTGGGATTCTCTTTCCCTCTCACTCTGCCCCTCCCTGACTCTCTCTCTTCCTCTCAAAATGAATGAATAAACTTAAAAAAAAATCTGAAACTTTCTAAAACGCAGTACCCACAGCCAAGTCGTCCCTCCCTTTCCTCCCAGGAAGTTCTATGTCCCCCACTCGAGTTTGCCCACCTCCCCAGTATGCCTAGCAGAATTAGGAAAAGCAGCTCTGTCTGGCATACCCACACAAGGGCTTTTTGATTTCCTTGCCTTTCCATTACCAAGAAGGACCACTCAAGTGATTCTTGCTAAAGCAAAGACAATTGTCTCCTGAATAACTGGAATTTTCCTATATAGTAGCTGTGGGAAACTTACAAATAGAAGTTCATTTCAGATTTAAAAACAATAGAATTGCATTCCAAGCATTGCCTAGCTGTATCTGTCTCCCTGTTTCAGAATCAGGCCCTCTTTTTTTTTTCTGTAAACCCAGGCATTCCCACCACCCCTGGCTTATGGTTGGCATTCAATCTACATTTGTTGAATGAATGAATGAATGAATCACCAGCTCCTGAATAAAGCCATGTCTATCAGTTAACAAGGCAAGAATTTGAGAACCAAAGGATTAACAGAAAATTACCTAATAATCTTATTAAGAGCTGACCATTGGTAGATAATGTATGCGTTTATATCCGTGCAGTTTTATGCATTTCTTCTTTTTTATTTAAAGAAGAGCCCCTTCTTTTTATTTTGAAACTTTGAGGAAAGTTTTCAGACATTCAAAATGGTATTAAAACATTACATAACTGGGGTGCCTGGGTGGCTCAGTCAGCTGAGCGGCCGGCTCTTGATTTTGGCTCAGGTCATGATCTCGAGGTTCATGGGCTTGAGCCCTGCATCGGGTTCTGTTCTGGCGGCAAGGAGCCTGCTTGGGATTCGTTCTCTCCTCTCTCTCTCCCCACCCCCATGCTGGCTTGCTTGCTCTCTCTCTCCCTCTCAAAATAAATAAACATTAAAAATAATAATATAACAAACACCAGGAAACCCAGCATGGAGTTTAAGAAATACACACAAACTGGAGTAGTTGAAGCCACCTGTGTACCCCACCCTCCTTCCCTTCCCACCAGAGGTAACCATTGTTCTAAACTTAGAGAAACTTCCACAGTCCTTGAAGGGATAGCACAACACACAGCAGGATCTTGCCCCTGATACACCTGGGCCAATCAGCTACTGCTTCTCAGGAATGTGGAACGAGAGGGCCTGAGCTAATTTGCTGTGATGGTCAAAACAGACAGGTTATGCTAATTTAGGGCTTAGACTCTTTTGGGTGAGGCCATAGTGAGCCCAGTGTAAGTGAAGGGGTTAAAAAGGCAGAGTAGCAGAGAAAAGAGGGGGAGGGAGAAGTGGAAGGGAAGGACGAGGGAGGTGGAGAGGGAGTGACTTTGACCTTATTTCCAAATAGTTTTCCACTTCCCTGTCCCACCCCCCCTAAGGCCTGCCTAATTTTCTGACTTTTAATTTGTGTGAGTCCTTTATAACCTTCCCATGAGCTCCATTTTACTTGGATGGGTTCTATTACTTTAAACTAAATAATTCTTTTTGTTTTAAAGTTTTATTTATTTATATTTTGAGAGATAGCAAGAGCGGAGGAGGTGCAGAGAGAGAGGGGAACAGAAGATTAGAACTGGGCTCTGCACTGACAGCAGTGAGCCCCATGGGCCTCGAACTCACGAACCCGAAGATCATGACCTGAGCTGAAGTCAGACACTCAATCAACTGAGCAACCCAGACTCCCCTTTAAACTAAATAATTCTTAATATAAGCTTTCCCCACAAATAAAAACCCAACAAATTTATTCACTAATTACAAATGGAAAAAATTCCTAGAATCATAAAATTTGATTCACTTGACAGATATTTATTGAGCACCTAGTTAAGTACAAATCTTTGGTTCAACTTTCCAGCCCAGGTGACAAACCAGCTTGGGACTTCCCCAGTTCCCTGCATTCTGGCACCCACTTCAGTTTAGGCAAATGGAGAGCCCTGGGTCCCCCTATTTCCAACCAAAGTAGGAACCTTCCTACAATATCCCTAGCTGTTATCTAGCAACTGGTAGTGTACAAACATTTGGCTAGACTTGAATAGAAAATTCTTTGTGCCGACTTTAATTCTGTCTTCATATAATTTCTACTGCCATATTCTGCTTCTGGTTCTGCTCATAATATATATTTTCTTCCCTTGTTAAAATGTATTCCTTTCTGACCAGGCATGTGCTGTAATTTGAACCTGGATTGGTTATCCATTGCCTATCCCAGAGCAGGTACAAATTAGAGTCCTTCAGCACTCCCACAATTCCCCTGAGTTTGTGCCTACACCTGTCTCCTCCTTAGGAGGAACGTTTGAGAACCCCTTTCTCAGGCCAACTGATCCCAAGGGGCTACCAATACACATGACCCGGAGTCCTTCATCCATTCGCCGAAAGCATCCATGGGACCTCTGGCACCTATAGACAAGTAGGGGGGATGGGTCCTGAATTCCAGTAAATATAATACAATGTCGTGAGTGCGACTCTATGAGAGATGGATCAAATGAGGATCAAATGACTTGAAGCTTTAAGAATCAGTAGTTACTTTAGACGAAAGCACTGTCTGAAAAAGCTGAGTTGCAGCTTTCCCAAGCACACTGACATGTTAACAAGTTAATGGTCATTACCATACTAATAATAGGTGTATTCATCAGCTTTGCAACCAGGACCAGGGTCCCTGAGAAAATGGAGAGAAGCCAGCTTCTCCTTTCCAGGCTTCCCCATCTCAGTTTATGGCATCTCCATCTTTAGTGGTTATCATCCATGGTTGCACACTGGAATCACCCAGAGAGCTTTAAAAATTTGGCACCTTCTCTCACCTCAGAGTTCCTAGTCAGTTTTGGTACTTGGTGCAGTCTAGACATCAGATTTCTAAATCTCTCCCAGGTGACCTAATGTGCAGCTAAGGTTGAGCTGAATGCTCAGGCCAAGACCTCCTTGACCTCTCCTCTTTGCACACCCACACCCAATCCAGTAGAAGTGCTGTTGTCTCTAGTTTGCAAGGAAACAACCCTTCCTCCAGTTATCACTCCCCCACTGCCCACCGGCTCCCTGCCCTGAGGTTTTCAGTGGCCTCCTATCTGTAATGGCAGTTGTCCACCTGCAATTTATTTTCAGCCTGGCCACCAGAGAGGTTTTGAAGCACAGGCTAGGTGACAACCCCCTCTGTTCAAAACTCCCCTGCACCTCTTGGGGTGGAGGGAATCTTTATCTAGCTGATAGGGCCATACATGACCAGATTCCTGGTTATCTCTTTGACCTCCTCCTGCCATTCTCTTCCATCCCCCTCCTCAGGCTTCAACCTCATGGCCGCCCCTGATGTTTCCAGAACACCCTCAAGGTTTTTGCATCTAGAGACCTCTGCCTGAACTGCCTTCCTTGGGTGGTTGCATGACCTCCTCCCTCATTTAACCAAATGTCTGCTGGAATATCATCCTCACTGAGGCCTTCTCAGACCACCCTTCTCATAGCACCCCTGGCCATGACTCTGTGCCCTTATCATGCTTTGGTTTTCTTCTCAGCATCTATCACCTATTATGTATTTCATTTGTTTCATCTCTTCCCCACTCCCCCATCAGAATGTGAGCTCCATGACAGCAAGGATAGTATTTTATGCTGTGCTGTATCTATAGTGCCTAGAACAATAGAAGTTGCTCAATAAATACTAACAAAAAGAATGAAGGAAGACAGGTAATGGGAGAGAAGAGGTCTGGTGTTGCCAAAGTAAAGCAAGCCCATGCAGTGTCCCTTACTTCTGCCGCTTACTGGCTAAGTGACTCTAAACACGTTACTTCATCTCTCTGAACCTCAGTGTCCTCATCTGTTGGTGGTGATACTAATAGTACCTGTGGGCCTCAGCAAAGTCCCTGGAAGTGGAAGAACGTGCCCAGCAAATGACTGTGTATAGTATTAGCAAGGCAGGGGAGGGGAGCAAAAGCCCAGAGCCCTGGATGCTCTGGGGAAAGGCAATCTTTCTGTGGGAAGGGAGGGAAGGAATCTTGGGCAAAGCACAGAGTTGGGAGCCACGGGGTGCAGGCTGATGGCACAGGTTGGTGGTTGATGATGGCTGGTGACCCAAGTCAAGTCTTTGCTCCGAAGGCCAGTTTTTTATACTTGTAGACCTCACAGGATCTCTTTGAGGATCAAAAGAAATGCTGTATACGATTCTTCATTTGAAAGGTATACATTTGCAAAGAACCATATAGAGAAGCACTATATACGGTTCTTTTCAAACCATAAATTGCTAGCTATGTAAAGGCTCTTACTATGATTTGCCAGTGTTGTTCAAGGCTGTCTATATAAACACATACCTGTTTTGTCCTTCTTGGCTGGGGCTGCCCTATCCTCCAGGGATGGGCATTCTAAGGGACTGGCCAAATAGGAACGTTGCTGGTTGGCTTTACCCATCTCTGCTCAAAGGCTTAGTTTCTTCCCAAAGTTATTTTGCATTTTAGCCTATTTTAATATGGGCTGTTAGCAGAACACATGTGTTTTTTTATTATTCTATTTTACCATATTATAATTTCTTTAGGAAATATTTGCTTTTAAAAAATACTTAGTCTTCCTAATATAAACATTATCCTCATCTTTGTTGATGTAATCCTTTGTTCAGTTTGTTGTGTTTAAAAATACACACATAAATTATATATATATAATATATAATATTGCATATTACATATGCTTTGTGAAGTATATTATATATATTTAAACTCACTTTTACTACTATAATCCTCTCTTTATTTTAATCTCTACAGCTTGATCATGATATAAGGAATACATTTCCATTATGTGCCATTATTCGTGTATTGATTCAATCATTTATTCATTCAACAACTATGTATGGAATGCTCACTATGTGCCACTGTTGTTTTGGCACATTGGCTCTCCTTCTTGAGTTCATAGACCCTACTCCTCTGCAATGCTCCTGCTTTCTAGGATATGCTGGAATATGGATATGCTTCCCAGTGTCCCACCTCTGGGACACCCAGTGTCCCAGCCTCTGGCTCTCTCACTTTTTGGATTTCATTAGCATTACATATGCATTTGCTTTGATGTGAAAAGGAAACAAAAATATTCTCTCTGAAAGTTGTACTTGTTAAAAGTTGTTCAAATTTGAAACAGGCATTTAAAAAAGTCATTGACCTAAATAGGCAACCTAAATTATGGCATCTGCTACATTAGTGGAGTTTATGTAACACTGTGGTAGAGGGTAGAGCTGGAAAGTGTTTAATGTTATCCGTCAACACTGCTGCCTTCCAGGACCACGTCCCTCAGGACACCACCTGCCATGTTGTTCTCAGTAGTTTTAAATATCCTTAGCTATTGGTCTAGCACTGCTCCTGCCCAAATAGTTTTGCTGTTTTCTCTTACAGTTCTTGGTAATAGGAATGCTTTTTCCCCCCTAACAATGAATACACAACCTCATCTTGGGTCTGTTTCCTGTACTGCATTCATTATATATTGTTGTGCTTCGTGTCCTTATTTTTTTTAAATATCTAAAAACAGAATAAAGAAATCTACAGACTGTAATGCATGGCCATAAAACCATCCACAACCCTGAGTGTGGGTAACCATAATTCTACAAATTATTAAACTGGTCACATATCACTAAATTTTATCAAATTTCTGAAACTCCTTATATTTCACCTCAGCATGTTCCTTGAATAGAATCAGGACATTTTGAAAATCCAGATAAAACAAAACTCATTTCCTGATGCAAACCAAACTGAGTCCATTTTCCCTTTCCCCGAAAGAATAGAAAATGATAGGGTCAAGCTACCATAAAACTTACATGGCTTTAAAAGGTTTGGGACAGGAAAAAAACAACAATCTTTTTTTCCTTTTCAGTTTTGTTTTCCCCTCTTCATATTCTTTCATTATTGTTTTTGCTTATGTGGCACACAAGCAACCTCTGAGAAAAGACAGTCACCCACAACCCCCACCATGTGAGGTGGGGTTTTGGAGGGGGCTGGGCACTGAGTGCCCCTCTCCAATCCCACTTCATTGCTTGATAATTTTTGACCTTGACCAAATCACATAAGGTCTCCAAAACCCAATTTCTTCTTTCATGTTGTAACATTGTTCCTTCCTCTTGTGGGGCTACTGGACACCCCAGGAGACCCGTGCCCCCAACAGAGAGGGAGGAGTGTCTTTCAAGGGTCTGTCCCAATGATTGTGTGTCTGCTTACGCTACACTGGCCACTAGAGTCTTTCTATCTTGCTTTCAGTCTCCAAACACCTTGTCATACTTCAAGAAATAGTGTCAGCTCTTCTGAAGGCTCTTCGAAAACTACAAAGACAGATAGTGGTATCAGGGATAATAAATACTATATTGGGTTTTTTGACTCTTTCAAATTTTCAGTATTACTTGGTAAAGAAGTACCACTTGCTAATTACAGTTGAAATTTTTTCCCCTATCAAACACCAAACTAACATCTGCCTGTTGCTACCATGATCACATTGCAAATCAAATTTAAAAACTTGTAGAATAGGGGCTCCTGGCTGGCTCAGTTGGTTAAAGTGCTTGACTCTGGGTCTCATCTCAGGTCTCCATCTCAGGGTCATGATTTCAGGCTCAGTATGGAGCCTAGTTAAAACACACACACACACACACACACACACACACACACACACACATAGTGGTGCCTGGATGGCTCAGTCTACTGAACAGCTGCCTTGGGCTCAGGTCATGATCTCACAGATTGTGGGTTCAAGCTTTGGGCTCTGTGCTGACAGCTCAGAACCTGGAACCTGTTTAGGATTTTGTGTCTCCCTCTCTCTCTGTCCCTCCCCCACTCACACTTTGTCTCTCTCTCTCTCTCTCTCTCTTTCAAAAATGAATAAATATTAAAAAGATTTAAAAATTCAAAAACAAAAACAAAGAACAAAAAAAACCTTGTAAGATAAAATAATAATAAAAATAAGAATAAAAAATAAAAACTTGTAGAATAATCAAAGGTAAAAATAAAATAACATCTGTATGTTGTCAGATGTCTTAGCAGGTTAAGAAATGGATCAAATCCCAGTGATGGCAATATATAGTTTGGGAATTTGCTCTAACTTAATTGCACATTAGTTGCTAAAATGCTAGGGAATTTTCTAGACAAAAATCTCCTAGTTATCAAATTCGTTATCATTACCTGTATTTATAAACTTCCTTGTCAGTAAATAAAGAATATGGTGACAGAAAGCATTTGGGACAAGATCTATGCTGATACAGGAAAATAACCAACTTGAGACATTTAACTTGAAATGAGGGCTGAACATACTTAGATAACTGTCTTAAACGGTAAAAAGTTTTTTGTTCGTTTTGGTTTTGGTTTTGTTATTTGAAATGTCATTCTGTCTTACTGCGAACTCAAAAATCCTCCTTTATGAGGAAAAATCCACTTTATGAAGTAGAAAAACAAGAGCAGATCTGAATTAATATTTCCTCTCAGCACTCTGCCCTTTCTCTATTCCTCTCTCTACAAAATTCAAGGTGCTTCTGAAGCAGATAACATTTAACTTTTTTTTAAGTTTATTTATTTTGAGAGAGAGAAAGAAAGAAGGGGAGGGGCGGAGAGAGAGAGAGAGAGAGAGAGAGAGAGAGAGAGAATCCAAGCAGGCTCCACATTGTCAGTGCAGAGCCTGATGCTGGGATTGAACTCACGAGTTGTGAGATCATGACCTGAGCAGAAACCAAGAGCCAGATGCTCAATCCACTGAGCCATCCAGGTGCCCCAACATGCAGCTTTTTTTAAGGTCCACAGAATCAGTGAATTCTTTGCTGTTCCTAATTTAGTCTTTTGAAAGCAAGTGGTTCTACTAGGTTTGGCATAACTGTTTTACTTAACTGCATGGGCCCTTTCCTGTTGTATTTTTGCTGACACGTTTTGGATTGGTTTTTATTTATTTATTTATTTTTTAAAAAAACTTTTTTAACGTGTATTTATTTTTGGGACAGAGAGAGACAGAGCATGAACGGGGGAGGGGCAGAGAGAGAGGGAGACACAGAATCGGAAACAGGCTCCAGGCTCCGAGCCATCAGCCCAGAGCCCGACGCGGGGCTCGAACTCCCGGACCGCGAGATCGTGACCTGGCTGAAGTCGGACGCTTAACCGACTGCGCCACCCACGCGCCCCGAATTGGTTTTTATATATGAGCTGATCCCTGTTCTCAGTTTTACCAACTGCCAGTTTTGTATGGTGAGATTTTCACAGTGAAAGACTTCATATGGCACAATGGTCCTGTGAGATAGTCTATACAATATGTAGCTTCTGGACAGGGAGCTGGGCTGTTTTATGAATAGTTTCTGACAGAGATTAGACTTACTTCTGGATGTAGAGAATGGAGAGGCACAGATATGTCACTCATTACATTTACAAGTACATTTTCTCAAAGAAATTATTCATTTAGATAACAATACATGAGTCACCTTCTTATTAATGTCCAAACTACCCAGTTATAGCAAAGGTTAAGAGAAAAGAAAATGCTAATGAACTATTTACTATAGTATATTGTCACTCCCCAGTATGAAAGCTCTTTCTTCCACCTACAGACTATCTCAGGCTATTTTTATGGTTCCTGAAACCATCTGTTCTAACCTGTACTGGCTGCTACTTAGAATACAGATGTTAATTACGTTTTTAACATTTCCCTGCTCCTTACTACAAGCCTCAAATGCCCCCAAGCATCTATTAGTTTCTCAACACCAAGGCCTTTTCTCTGGCTTTTCACAAGCAGAAAAACTCCGGCCTCTTCTCTCCAGATCATCTTTAGTTAGAGGGATACCAATTTGCCCTCTATGGAGAAGTACAGAAATGATGTTGCACTTAATTCTCAGCTAACGCAGACCTTCTCCCTCTGAGTTGAATAATCTGAATTCTGAACATCTTACACCTCTCTTTAACAGGATAAGCCCAAACATGCCCAAAATGTTCCTTCCCAACCTGAAGTCTGTCCAGTTCTTCATTCAGAATCTACAGTTTACTTCCCTGGTGTATATCCATGGCTGGGTTCATTCCCATGACTAGGTGATCCATCAGTGAAGTGTGGCACTTTATTGTGGTTTGTTTTCCATCTGTGGGTCCTACTATCATTTTTCTCTGGTAATAAATTCCCCAAGGGGCCCTAAAATGGATTCTGCAATAGTTATTGGTTTGTCAACCGATTTTTTTTCCTTGTTGTTCATTGAAGGTTCAGGAAGTTGCTATTATAATGAATGAAATGCAGTTCCACGGGGCCTCTGAGAGCAAATAGAAACTCCATTTAGAATGCAAACATCACTTTAAATAATCGTTGAGGATGACTCTGTCCTGCCACTAAAAAGTAACTCATTTTAATAGAAATTAAGAATTTGTAGTTTGATAAGTCTTGTAGGACTTTTTGCTCATTATAACTCCTGATTTTAGTACCCAAAGAGGCAGAGGGAAGAGTGTCTTAGAGTTGCAAAGAATGGACTTTTGCTCTGTTGAGGGAGTTCTTGAATTTTATTACTTTACTCACCCTTGGCAATTTTGATAAGTGAACTAAAAAGAAAGTAAGTGAGAAAGAGGTGGGAAAAGAAAAGAGCACAGCATCTGGCAAGAATACATTTCCAACAAATATTTGCTGAATAAATGAGTGAAAAGGAGAAAAGGAACCCTGAAATTTGTAAAAGAGTTACTGTGGGCAGGATCTCAGAGCTTCCGGAATCAAAATCAATTAGAAACATTCAGTCCATCCCATTCTGAAGCATGATTTTGTCAGGAGGAAAACATGTGTTTCTTCTTTGAACAAAATTGTGGAGATTGAAAAGGAGTGGAAAAGATGAATGTTAAGAGAAACTGAGTGAGATGAGTAGGAGATAAAAGCAAAGAGGAAAAAAAAAGACGAGAGCCCGTTACAAAACAAGCTAACAAATTATGCAAATTCTCTCCCTTTTCTGTCCTCTCTTGTAACTCCCTTTCCTTCTTTCTAGTATTTATACTCAGAATTCCAAAGGGAGATTTAAGAGCAATTTGGAAATATGTTAAGTAAGACAACACCAGGTGGCAAATAGCGATTTAATTCTCCTTGCCAGCAGAGCTGAAGACTTACAATGCTTTTTATTAGCAAAGCTGGGTGGGAGGATCACAGGAGGGAGAGGGAGGCAGGAAAAAGCCATTAAGTGTTTCGACGAAGGCAGCACAGCGATGGATAGGCTCTTATAAGAAATCTTTTAATATGTGCATTAATTCTCCTTTTCATCTTACCGCCTGCTAGAAAATTGGTTGTAGAGGCATTTCAGACATTTTCTCCGGAGCAAATATTGACACAGGAGTAGTGTGTTGACATTGTGTGGCTTTGGGTTTCAGGGAGCAGGCTGGTGCCTCTCAGGACATGTAAGCACAGAAGGCAAGCCCTGCCACACCCGTGAGAAGCTGGCTGCTTTCAGAGGCAGCTCGGAGTCATGTCTGCCCTCCACAAGTCAAGTGTGGTGCTTTTTATTTTGAAAATTGGATAAGAGGTCTGCTTCTGAAGTCTTTCACGTCCTTGTGTCCTATTTGGTTTTTAATCCAACAGGCAAATTGGATTTTCTGAGACCCTAAACACATGGTATTTAGATAGTGATAAATACATGGCATTTAAGATAAACTAGAATATCCTGCCATTAACATTGTTCCAGCTTCTGTACCCAATAGCACCTATGGCCCCTCATCTACTTTGGTGGCCACTGGAGTTTTGTGTCTTTCTTCTCCCCAGTGAGACTCCCAGCGAGGTGATGGGGAAGCCCACCCCTGAGTCTACTGAACTGAATCAAAGGAATGGTTCCCTTTTTTCTTTTTATAAGTTATGGACTCTTCTTTTTTGTGAAGATCAGTAGGTATGAATCAAAGAAGCAGGTAAAAATTTTTTTCTCCCTGAAGGAACTGAATATAGAGAAATGCACAGAGGCAATGAGGTGAACTTCATAGGGTTTGGGCAGCAGGCACTCTGGGGTCTGGTCTGTCCAGACCCTCCATCATGAACCAGGAAGGGCCCAGAGTGGTCCTTGGACAGATGAATTCGGAAATGCTGGCTACGGTTTTCCTCTCCCACTCCATCCTGCTGACTGATGGGCTTGTGTTGCTATGGTTCCTGGGAGGACATCCCTCAGGTCTTAGGATACCTTGTGCCTACACTCATGCTGTCTCCCAGTGTGTGTGGCAGGTGGAGTCCGTTTCAGGAGGCTTTAAGTTCCACAGACTCTAGGGCCAAAGATCTAAACTATTTGGAAAAAAGTGATAAACAAATATAGCACTGTGTGTTAATTCCACTGGAATTAAAATAAAGTAAATAAAAACAAAGCAAAGAGTGATGCTGTGGTAGACAATATTAAGACTGATTTTAAATGTCTTCAAATGTTCTCTCATAAAGAATGGTTCCCTCTCTTTGTTGTTGTGTTTATTTGTTTGTTTGTTTGTTTGTATAAGGTTAAGGGCCAGGCCCCTAAGAATCAGACTGGAATCAAATGCTGCACCAAACACCTCAGTTTGCTCACCTGTAGGTGGGGTTAATAATAGAATTTAAGTCATATATCATGACCGTCCTGAGTTCATGAATTAATTCATATAATAAAGCACTTTCAGTGCTTGTCTTCTAGTAAGCATTTAAAAAAATAACATTAATCTATTATATCATTTATTTGACAAGTTTAAAACCTCTTTCTCTGAGGGGTGTCTGGGTGGCTCAGTCGGTTGAGTGACGGACTTCAGCTCAAGTCATGATCTCATGGTCTGCGGGTTCTAGCCCTGCATTGGGCTGTGTGCTGACAGCCTGGAGCCTGCTTCAGATTCTGTGTCTTCCTCTCTCTTCTCTTCCCCCTGCCCCTTGTGTTCTATCTATCAAAAATAAACATTAAAAAATTTTTTTAAATCTCTTTCTCTGCAGTGTGTTATGTACTTTGTTGAGGAAGGGCCACAGCTAGAAATTATTCTCCATTTCCCCAGAGATTTGTGTTTTTTTTTAATGTTTATTTATTTTTGAGAGACAGAGAGAGAGAGAAAGAGAGACAGAGCAAGCAAGTGGGGGAGAGGCAGACAGAGAGAGGGGAACAGAGGATCCGAAGCAGACTCTGTGCTGTCAGCAGCAAGCCCAGTGTGGGGCTCCAACTCACGATGGGTGAGATCATGACCTGAGCCAAAGTCGGAGGCTTAATTCACTGAACCGTCTGGACGCTCCCACCCACCTGAGATTTGTTCTCAAGGCCTCAGTTTGTTTCACTAAAATTCTAAAATAGCAGGAAACTCTGCATTTTATTGAGTTGGCCTAGAGGTGTAGATTCGCATTATACAGTGACCTTCCAAGCTGTAATAGCCGGTCCTTCTTGTCAGATGCCCAAGGACCTGCTCCCCATGCACAAAACCAAATAGAAAAGTAAGAAAACTTTCTCAAGTTTAGGCTATCAGTATGAGATTTATCTGAAAAATTTTTTCACATCCTTGGGAATTTACCTTTGGAAAAGAACTATTTTCTACTTACCCTGAATACTAGGTCTTGAAACTATGACTTATCCAAAAGGGGAACATAGAACTCCAGCTTTCATTCATTTATCCATCCATCATATAACTATATGTAGGAACTATTGTAGGAACATCCAAATATGGTGCTGTGGGGGCGCCTGGGTGGCTCAGTTGGTTAAGCATCCAACTTCAGCTCAGGTCATGATCTTGTGGTGATCTTGGGATGACCAGGGCATGGTGTCCTTTCTTTTCAGCTGGGTAGGCCCACCTGTCCAGGCATACTCTTCAGGGCTGAGTAGAAGGTGAGAGTAATGATTACCTCCACCCCTGGTGCTCAGACCCAGAGGGAGGCTACTAACTCATTTCCAAAGGAACCACCAAGGATCAGGTCTCAGAAGCTTATGAAACAACTCACCTGAGTGAGAGGTCATGGCATAAACTCTGTGCAGCCAGAAGGGATGGTGAAACAGAGGGGAGATGCTTGCAGGAGCCAGCAAGATTCTTTACATTTATTTATTTTTGAGAGACAGAGCACAAGTAGGGGAGGGACAGAGAGAGAAGGAGGTTCAGAATCCGAAGCAGGCTCCAGGCTCTGAGCTGTCAGCACAGAGTCCAATGTGGGGCTCGAACTCACAAACCATGAAATCATGACCTGAGCCGAAGTCAGAGGCTTAACTGACTGAGCCACCCAGGCACCCCACCAGCAAGATTCTTTTAAAGGGCATTGGACAGGGGCACTTGGGTGGCTCAGTCGGTTAAGCCTCTGACTTTGGCTCAGGTCATGATCTCATGTTCAGTGGGCTCAAGCTCTACATCGGGTTGTATGCTGACAGTGCAGAGCCTGCTTGGGGTTCCCTCTCTCTTCCTCTCTCTCTGGCCCTCCCCTCCTCTCTCTCTCTCTCTCTTTCTCTCTTTCAATAAAAATAAATGAACTTAAAAAAAAATAAAAATAAAGGGCTTAGGACAATGCAGATACATGTAAACAAGGAGCTTTGGGGGCAGAGACATGCAGATTTGGGGATAGTGAAGTGTGTTTTATGTCTTTCCAAGGTGTTGAGTTTTGCCATTTCCTGCAAGTGAGGGTGAACTGGTAGACTGTCTTTGCACCTTTGTGGAGTGGAGTACGTTTAGGAAGGAAAGGGGCCAGGTCAGGAATTCAGGTTGAGTTAGGATGCTGTTGCAGTGCTTCTGGGGCTCTCTGTTAAGGTCTGACGGAAGACTAGTAGCGGAGATGGAGAGGAAGGATAGATAGAATCTGGAGGTGTTTCTGGACTGGGAATGGCAGGGTCCTGCGATGTTGGATGAGGGTGATGAATGAGAAACAGTTTTGCCGAGGATAGTGCTCTAGGAAAATCTGGTTGGAGTTGGACAATCTGTTGGAAGCAGGGATCCAAGCGAGGAGCCCGGAACTGCTGCAAACAGCAATTGGCATGGAGCTAACCCTTTCACATGGGATAGTGCGTTCAATCTTTCCCACAGACCTGCAATGGGGATATGACCACCCCCAATTCAGAGAGGGGGAACCAGGGTGGTGAAGGAGCTGCCCATGTTTATATGACTGTACATGGCCAAGCTAAGTCTGGGACCCATGTCCACCTTGCTCTTCACTTCTGTTGCTGCCTTCCCTGAATATCGAGAAGTAATCTCAGTTTGAAAATGTGAATTATTCCCAGATTTCAGACGAGCAGTTGAGCAGATCCATGAGGGTCCATTTGTTTGAGTGATGGAGGAATCCTAGGCAAATAACTCATTGGAGGGAAAAGGGCCCCCGGCAGGAGAGGACCACATCCCCCAGGCACTTGTGCTGGCTCACTGAGTAGAGCAGGTGGAAACATGAAAGGCCTGTTTCGCACATGTCTCCCTAGGACACTCCCTAGAACAAGGTGGTCTCAGGACAGGGTGGATGGGTTGGGTTGTGTGGGCCTTGTCAGAGCGTTTTCAGACTTATCAGTCATCCAAGATGGCTTCAGGGGCCAGAGGGAGGAACATGACGTCTCCTCTCTAGCAGCCAAGAGGGTTCACTTCTCAAACAGATCCGTGACACTCCTGGGGGCTCTGAACCCTGGAGAATAATCTACAAAATGTGGAGGTTCTTACAACTCTGCCAGAGGTCAGAGTCATGGACACAGTGCTTTGTTATTGTAACCCTATCATCCCCTCAGGCAAGAGCAAAGAGCACAGGGTATGTGATAAATAACAATAATAGCCAACTCCGTTGTACATTTACTCGGCTCCAGGTGTGGCAATAAGTGTTCGTTTACCCCCCCAAAATTGAACCAAGAGGTAAATACTGTTATTGGTCCATCTTACACATGGGAGAATGGGACAAGAAGAGATGTCCCCAGGTTCTGTCCTGAATTAAAAGTTTATGAACCAAGGATCCTATAAGCCTATTGTGATCATCACTTTTTTCATATTGAATCAAAAAAGTCCAATTTGAATATGTCATACACAAATTCTAAGGCTACTTTGAAGATGGCCAACAACTTCTTTAATCTGAAGTTTGTTTTCTCAGCTGACGGGAGTTGTCTCCAACACCCTGGAGGTGTGAAGTGACATCACCATCTGATCAGCATCTAAAAACATTTTGGCTAATTTAAAAAATAGAGATCTTGAATGTGCTGTCTTAATTATATCTGACCATTTGAGCGTGCTGCGTGAAAGCCCTGCGGAGGCAGCCTGCTCTGCAATTTGTTTTTGAAACAAGCTTTTTAGTCTCGCGGGCTGAGAGGATTCTGTTAAAGGGTGTACACTGTGAATCACAGTTTCAAAGGAAGACGACAAATACAGATCTCAGCCAAGCGATTTGTAAAACTGGATTGCTGACAGAAATCCAGGAAGCAGCAGAAAAACAACCAAACACAAAAACATAGTCAAGTGCCTGGATGTAATCTGAAGTAACGAAGCGGAAAGAGCCCCGGGATGACACAATGACACAAGGGAGCAGAGATTGAACAGGCAGTCTTGTTTTGAAAAACAGGGAGCACGGCTGATCTGAGCCCTGAGAACATTCCACAAACCCAGGGTGGCGGGCTTTCCTGCATTTCAGATACAAGCCACCTTCACCTGCTCCTGATGCGTGTTCAGTTCACCGCGGGGACAGGGAACAGAATGTTTCTTCAGTTAAATTCAGATGCTTTATCATGTTCCATAAGTTCAGTCAGTACAAAACTCTGTGATGATTACTTTTATTATCATCATAGCTAACCCTTACTGAACTCTCTATCTTCAAAATGTATCAGGGTTTGTCTGGGCCTCACTTGAATGTAAGCTTCATGAGGGCAGGGATTTTCATCTATTCTGTTCACTGAAGTCTTTACAGTACCTAGAGTAGTGCCCAACATGTAGTACATGCTCATTAAATGTTTGGTGAATGAATGAATGAATGGATGAACAGCCATATGCTTTCATTTGGGCAGGCAATATTCTAAGGGCCTTACTGATTCGTTTCATCTTATCCCCAATCCTGTGATGTAAGCATTTATTACTATTCCTTATATATTATATTACAGATGAGCCAACAGAGTCCCAAAGAAGTTAATTAGCTTGTGCAAGATCATGGCACAGGCAGAATCAAACCCAGGGAGTCTGACTCCAAATCCACCTCTCCACACTGTCACTCTTCCGTGATAATACAATTGGTCTTCGAGCTTCATATTTTCACTGTTACTTTTTCCTCAATCTCTCTGCACTTACTTTCCTATAATGCTCTTCTAACAGGTTAGCCTATTTTATGTCAAAGACATCTTCACACGCAAAAGACAACTCTTATTTTGTTTTTTTTTAAAGCATATATGCATTATTCAATGTTCTGAGTTTTTTTTTTTAACGTTTATTTATTTTGGGAGAGAGTGTGAGCCAGGGAGGGACAGAGAGAGGGAGAGAGAGAATCCCAAGCAGGCTTGTGCACTACACGAATTATGAGATCATGACCTGAGCCGAAATCAGGAGTCGGACCCTTAACGGACTGAGGCACCTAGGCACCCCTTTTATTCAATATTTTTATTATTTTATGCCAAAAGGCTTTGAATATGTTTAGATGTAGAAAAAAATTAAGACTGGAGAATGAAATATTATCTTAAAGAAAATCCTAAATTTCTATTTTCTTTTAAGAGACAACATTAAGCTTTTATGATTTTTATTTGTTTTCATTTTTTAAAATAATTACTGTCAAATTGGCTAACATTCAGTGTGTACAGTATGCTCTTGGTTTTGGGGGTAGATTTGCATGGTTCATTGCTTACATACAACATCTAGTGCTCATCCCAAGTGCCCTCCTCAATGCTCATCACCCATTTTGCCCTCTCCCCCAGCCTCCCATCAACCCTCAGTTTGTTCTGTGTATTTAAAAGTCTCTTATGGTTTGCCTCCCTCCCTCTCTGTTTGTAACTATTTGCCCCTCTCCCCTTCCCCCATGGTCTTCTGTTAAGTTTATCAAGTTCCACATATGAGTGAAAACATATGATATCTGACTGACTTATTTCACTTAGCATAATACCTCCCAGTTCCATCCACATTGCTGCAAATGGCATGATTTCATTCTTTCTCATTGCCAAGTACTATTCCATTGTATACATAAACCACATCTTCTTTATCCATTCATCAGTTGATGGACATTTAGGCTCTTCCCATAATTTGGCTATTGTTGAAAGTCCTTCTATAAACATTAGGGTACATGTGCCCCTATGAATCAGCATTCCTGTATCCTCTGGATAAATTCATAGTAGAGCTATAGCTGGGTCATAGGGTAGTTCTATTTTTAATTTTTTGAGGAACCCCCACACTGTTTTCCGAGCGGCTGCACCAGTTTGCATTCCCACCAACAATGCATGAGGGTTCCCACTTCTCCACATCCTCGCCAGCATCTGTTGTTTCCTGAGTTGTTAATTTTAGCCACTCTGACCAGTGTGAGGTGGTATCTCAGTGTGGTTTTGATTTGTTTTTCCCTGATGAGGAGTGACGTTGAGCATCTTTTTATGTGTCTGTTGGCCATCTGGATGGCTTCTTTGGAAAAGTATCTATTCATGTCTTCTGCCCATTTCTTCATTGGATTATTTGTTTCTCAGGTGCTGAGTTTGGTAAGTTCTTCATAGATTTTGGATACTAACCCTTTATCCGATATGTCATTTGCAAATATCTTTTCCCATTCCATCAATTGCCTTTTAGTTTTGTTGATTGTTTCCTTTGCAGTGCAGAAGCTTTTTATCTTGATGAGGTCCCAATAGTTCATTTTTGCTTTTAATTCTTTACCTTTGGAGATGTGTCAAGCAAGAAATTGCTGTGGCTGAGGTCAAAGAGGTTGTTGTTTGCTTTCTCCTCTAGAGTTTTGATTGTTTCCTGTCTCACATTTAAGTCTTTCATCCATTTTGAGTTTATTTTTGTGTATGGTGTAAGAAAGTTTCATTCTTCTGCATGTTGCTGTCCAATTCTCCCAGCACCATTTGCTAAAGAGACTGTTTTTTCCCCCCATAGGATACTCTTTCCTGCTTTGTCAGAGATTAGTTGGCCGTACATTTGTGGGTCCAATTCCGGGTCTCTATACTATTTCATTGGTCTATGTGTCTGTTTTTGTGCTAATACCATACTGTCTTGATTAATACAGCTTTGTAGTAGAGGCTAAAGTCTGGGATTGTGTGCCTCCTGAGTTGGTTTTCTTTTTCAATATTACTTTGGCTATTCAAGGTGTTTTGTGGTTCCATTCACATTTTAGGATTGTTTGTTATAGCTTTGAGAAGAATGCTGGTGCAATTTTGATTGGGATTGCATTTAATGTGTAGATTGCTTTGGATAGTATTGACATTTTAACAATATTTGTTCTTCCAATCCATGAGCATGGAATTTTTTTTCCATTTCTTTGTATCTTCTTCAATTTCCTTTATAAGTTTTCTATAGTTTTCTTCATACAGATCTTTTACAGATCTTTGGTTAGGTCTGTTCCTAGGTATTTTATGGTTCTTGGTGCAATTGTAAATGGGATCAGTCTCTTGATTTCTCTCTGTTGCTTCATTATTTGTGAATAGAAATGCAACAGGTTTCTGTACATTGATTTTGTATCCTGCAACGTTGCTGAATTCATGTATTGGTTCTAGCAGCCTTTTGGTGGAGTCTTTTGGGTTTTCCATGTAGAGTATCATGTCGTCTGCAAAAAGTGAAAGTTTGACTTCTTCTTTGCCAATTTGGATGCCTTTTATTTCATTCTGTTGTCTGCTGAGGCTAGGACTTCCAACACTATGTTAAACAACAGTTATGAGAGTGGACATCTCTGTCATGTTCCTGATCTCAGGGCGAAAGCTCTCGGTTTCTCCCCATTGAGGATGATATTAGCTGTGGGCTTTTCGTATATGGCTTTTATGATGTTTAGGTATGTTCCTTCTATCCCGACTTTCTTGAAGGTTTTTATAAAGAAAGGATGCTGTATTTTGTTAAATGCTTTTTTCACATCTATTGACAGGATCATATGGTTCTTATCCTTTCTTTTATTAATGTTATGTATCACATTGATTGATTTGTGCATATTGAACCAGCCCTGCAGCCCAGGAATGAATCTCACTTGATCATGGTGAATAATTCTTTTGATATACTGTTGAATTCGATTTGCTAATATCTTGTTGAGAATTTTTGCCTCTATGTTCATCAGGGATATTGGCCTGTAATTGTCCTTTTTCATGGGGTCTCTGTCTTGTTTGGGAATTAAGGTAATGCTGACTTCTTAGAATGAGTTCGATGGTTTCTTTTCATTTCTACTTTTTGGAACAGCTTGAGAATAGGTATTAACTCTGCTTGAAATACCTGCTAGAATTCTTCTGGAAAGCCAGCAAGCCCAGGACTCTTATTTGTTGGGAGATTTTTGAGAAGTGATTCAATTTCTATATTAGTTATAGGTCTGTTCAAATTTTCTATTTCTTCTCTTTT
Organism: Felis catus; assembly: GCF_018350175.1. Lineage (NCBI taxonomy): Eukaryota > Metazoa > Chordata > Mammalia > Carnivora > Felidae > Felis > Felis catus. Next base: position 31,978,677 of record NC_058374.1, on the reverse strand, counting down.
GAGTTTTGTTAGTATGTGGGTGTCTGGGAATTTGTCCATTTCTTCCAGGTTGTCCAGTTTGTTGGCATATAATTTTTCATAGTATTCTGATAATTGTTTGTATTTCTGAAGGATTGGTTGTGATAAGTCCAGCTTCACTTGTGATTTTATCTATTTGGGTGCTCTCTCTTTTCTTTTTGAGAAATCTGGGTAAGGGGTTATCAATTTTGCTTATTTTTTCAAAAAACCAACTCTTAGATTCATTGATCAACTGTTTTTTTTTTTTTTTTAATTCTGTATTGTTTATTCCTGCTCTGGTCTTTGTTGTTTCCCTTCTTCTGCTGGCTTTGGGGTTTCTTTGTTGTTCTGCTTCTAGTTCCTTTAGATGTGCTGTTAGATTTTGTATTTGGGATTTTTCTTGTTCCTTGAGATGAGCCTGGATTGCAATGTATTTTCCTTTTTAGGACTGCCTTTGCTGCATCCCAAAGGGTTTGGACTGTGGTGTTTTCATTTTCATTTGTTTCCATATATTTTTTAATTTCTTCTTTAATTGCCTGGTTGACTCATTCATTCTTTAGTATGACGCTCTTTAACCTCCATGCATTTGGAGGATTTCCAAACTTTACCCTGTGGTTGATTTCAAGTTTCATAGCATTTGATCTGAAAATGTGCATGGTATGATCTCAATTATTTTATATTTCTTAAGGGCTACTTTGTGACCCAGTATGTGATCTATCTTGGAGAAGGTTCCTTGTGTACTTGAGAAGAACATGTATTCTGCTGCCTTTGGATGAAAAGTTCTGTATATATTTGTCAGGTCCATCTGGTCCAGTGTATCATTCAGGGCCATTGTTTCTCTGTTGATTTGCTGCCTAGATTATATGTCCATTGGTGTAAGTGGAGTATTAAAGTCCCCTGCTTACCACATTCTTACCAATAAGATTGCTTATGTTTGTGATTACTTGTTTTATATATTTGGGTGCTATCAAATTGGGTTCATAAACCTTTATAATTGTTAGCTCTTCTTAATGGATAGACCCCATAATTATGATATAATGCCCTTCCTCATCTCTTGTTACAAGCTTTAGTTTAAAATCTAGTTTGTCTGATATAAGTGTGGCTACTCTAGCTTTCTTTTGACTTCCAGTAGCATGATAGATGGTTCTCCATCCCCTCACTTTCAACCTAAAGGTGTCCTCAGGTCTAAAATGGGTCTCTTCGGAGAACAAACTGAGGGTTGATGGGGGGTGGGAGGGAGGGGAGGGTGGGTGAGGGATACTGAGGAGGGCACCTGTTGGGATGAGCACTTTGTATGGAAACCAATTTGACAATAAATTTCATATTTAAAAAAATGGGTCTCTTGCAGACAAAAAATAGATGGGTCTTGTTTTTTTAACCATTCTGATATGCTATATCTTTTGATAGGAGCATTTAGTCCATGCACATTCAGTGTTATTATTGAAAGATATGGATTTAGAGTCATTCTGTTATCTGTAGGTTTCATGCTTGTAGTGATGCCTCTGGTCCTTTGTGGTCTTTGCAACACTCAGTGTTCCCCTTAGGATCTCTTGTAGGGCTGGTTTAGTGGTGATGAATTCCTTCGGTTTTTGTTTGTCTGGGAAAGCCTTTATTTCTCCTTCTATTCTGAATGACAGCCTTGCTGGATAAAGGATTCTTGGCTGCATATTTTTTCCTGTTCAGCACATTGAATATTTCCTGCCACTCCCTTCTGGCCTGCCAAGTTTCAGTAGATAGGTCTGCTACTACCCTTATGTGTCTTCCCTTTTAGGTTAAGGCTCATTTGTCCCTAGCTGCTTTCATATTTCTCTTTATCTTTGTGTTTTGCCAGTTTTACTATGCTATGTCGTGCAGAAGATAGATTCAAGTTATGTCTGAAGGGAGTTCTCTGTGCCTCCTGGATTTGGATGTCCATTCCTTCCCCAGATTGGGGAAGTTCTCAGCTTGATTTGTTCAAGTACACCTTCTGCCCCTTTCTCTCTCTCTTCTTCTGGAACTCCTATGATACAGATATTATTATGTTTCACTGAATCACTTACTTCTCCAATTCTCCCCTTGTGGTCTAGAATTTTTTTTATCTCTCTTTTTCTTGACTTCATCTCTTTCCATAATTTTATCTTCTATTTTACTTATTTCCCGTCTGCCTCTTCAGTCCTCACTGTCACTGTCTCTAGTTTATTTTACACCTCATTTACAGCAGTCTTTAATTCATCATGACTATTTTTTAGTTCCTTGATCTCTGCAGCAATAAATTCTCTGCTTTCTTCTATGCTTTTTCAAGCCCAGTGATGAATCTTGTAACTATTATTCTAAATTCTTGCTCAGTTATATTGTTTATATCTGTTTTCAGCAATTCTCTAGCTGTCATTTCTTCCTGGAATTTCTTTTGAGGAGAATTCTTCCGTTTCATCATTTTGGCTAGTTTTCTGTCCCTTATGTGTTTTAAAAGCTTGTTATGTGCCCTGGACCTGTGAGGACTCCTATATTAAGAGGGGTCATACACTGTCCAGGGCCTGACCCTTCAGGAGGTGTTTTTTGCAGTGTGTTACTTGCTTTCTGTTGTTGCAACTTTGGTTGCTTTATCTCCCTACTTGTAGTGATGTTTTGGACCCTCCACCAGGTGTGCTTTGATTTGTTCATTGAAGTAGCCCTGGAAAAGAAAAAAACAAACAAGAAACAAACAAACCAAAACCAAAAACCGAAAAAAACCCAAAACCAAAACAAAACAAAAAACAAAAACCCCAAAACACCAGCTACAACAAAACAACAGGGTGGGGGAAACGAAAAGAAAAGAAAGAAAAGAAAAGAAAAGAAAGAAAAGAAGAAAAGAAAAGAAAAGAAAAGAAAAAAGAAAAGAAAAGAAAAGAAAAGAAAATTGAGTAGGCCAAGAAACTCTATGGTTTGATCCAGAGAGAGAAGAAAATAAAAAAGGATATATAGAACAGGTATAAAGATAATAGATTATATACGTCTGTTTAAACAAAACCAACAACCAGAATAAACAGACTAGAGGAAGGAAGAAATAAGGAGAAAATGAAGAAAAAATATACATATATAGTAAGAATTGCCAAGAATTAAATCAGGAAATGCAAAATCCCTGTGTGCCTTGGAACCGGTGGCAGCACTAGTCTGGGGGAGGGGCTGTCTGGTTGGTCAGTGTCAATCCTGCTCCAGTCACCAGGCGCAGAGGGGCGTGGTTTGGTGTAGGTAGGTCCCGCCTGCTCTCCATTCCCTGAAGCCCCACCTTGGTGGTGATGGGGAGAAAAATGGTGACACTACAGTCTCTCCTCCACGGACCAGGTGTCCCAAACCACTCTGTTCAGGCTGTCCTCACAGTGTCGTGGGTGTGAACAAGGTAGTTTGTCCCGGTCCTCCAACCACCCCCCGCACCTCCCTGGCGCTCGGCTGTGATTTAAACCCCAATGTCTTAAAGGGTCCCCCTCTGAGCACCCTGGTTCAGATTCTTTGTCCTTTGAATGGTTATATACCTTCTTCCTACAGCACTCCAGGGAGGGGATTGCTTTCTCCCGCTGCGGACTGTGTCTCTGAAGTAGTTTCAGAACCTGGGCCTGGCTCCCCTCCTCCCCAGGTGCGTGAACTGGGCAGCCAGACCCAGTCCAGGGAAAGCCCTGCAGTTAGAGATTGGATCTTTGTCCGTCCCCGTCCGCGGTTTTTCTTTTGTCCATATACAGTCCTATGCTTTCCCCAGCCTCTCTTTCTTCTCCTTTTGTCTCTCTGAAGAAGGGGATCCCTCCCATCTGTGCCTACGCTGCCGGTTTTATCTCTCCCAGTTTGCAATCAGCACCTATGGCATGCCAGGTTGTCCCCGTGGGTCCTTGGAGATATCTCTGTCACTCTGCAGCCCAGGCTTTTGGAATTCAAAGCCCTTTGGCCTCAATACTGCTGTGTTTGAGGGAGAAGGGAATTTCAGGTCCCCATACTTCTCCACCATATTGGATCTCCTCCTTCCTTTTCATCAGGTCTCATTTGGTTACTAGCAGAGATCTTTCATTGGTTTCAAACGGCAGAGTCTGAAGACTATGGGTTGATGGATATGTCATTTATCATAGGCACCTGGGTGCTCAGAACAGACAGGGGACAGTGTCCCACACGTGTCCCCAGCATGGTTGCGGTGTCACCTCTCGCTTCTACACCCTTGCTTGAGTGCCATCTCTGCCGGACCACCGCTGACCCCATACAGGCAACCCCCTCCATGCCCCCACCTTGTTCCCAATTCCCAACGCCCCCCTGACCCCAGTGCACAGTGCTATTATGATTTTTAAAGTAAAATGTATTTATACCCCATTTTTTCCTGTGGCACAGTATAAAAATAATTTTTTTAGGAGTAAGTAATATGATGCAGAATTACCCAGGCCATGAAATAATAAATATAAGTTTTTAATCTTTAATTTTTATGTAGCCTTCCTAATTCTCCAGGGCAATTTTATCTCTTTAAAGTAATCAGATATATGTAAATGATACTGTGTTTAGAGAGGCACAGACTTACCACTAAAGAGATAAAAACATGTTAGGTAGCTACAAATTGCAGCCTGTGGTGAGCTATCCTTTTTTTCTTAAGACTCCTTTTAAATTGGATATGTTTAAGTTTTCTTGCTCAGGCAAAGGAAAATCAAGGGTAAGTTCTGTTACACCACTGTATTCTGTTGGGTTTGCTTCAGTGATTTTTTTGGTTCAGTTTTGAACACATTGATTTACAGCATTAAAGCTCCCTATGTGATGAAGCTTTACCATCCACCTTTTCCATCTGATTTCCTGTCATCTCCTAACCCTTGGGCCCTTCCAGGTAATGAAAATCACGCTCCACCTATCACCATTTGCACAGATTGGTCAGTCCTTTTTTATTTAGGAACGGGATGGGAAGAGGAGGTGGTGAAATTTTGCTGAGTGCGTGACCATCTTCTTTTTGTCTGGGTGGGGGTCTTCAGACTATAATTCAGTAGCACAAGTGAAGAAGGACATAGCACTAAACAGAGTCCTTTATTAGTAGTGATTTTTATAAGTTACACCAATTCCTTACGAAAAGTTCATAGTTTTAGAGCCATACGCTCTTAAAGAGACCTTAATAATCATCCCATACAACCTATCAGGTAATTCAGAAATTGTGTATTTGCTAACTTATTACTGAATTATATTAGCAGAAAACCAAAGTTACAATTACATTCTTTTAAAAATGTTATTTTTCCTATTGGAAAATGTTTTATGATTAACATGGGAAACTATGGCTGTATAATTTGTGTCTATCTCAAATTTAGCTGCGTTAGTGGAAACGATCCTTATGGAATGAGATGAAGCCTCTTTTCTTTTGGACAACTGCTCCATTTGACTAGGGTTCTCAGACAAGGCATATGTGAAATCTGACTCTTATTTTAATGTACAGAAAGCTATACCATGAGATTGTCATATCCCAAGACCCATCACTGTCCTGCAAACCTGTTTAGAAAGATCTCTCCCAAGAGAAAGCAGATCAATTACTTTAGTTTTTCGAACAGTGATCTTGGTTGAATATTTGTCTAACTTTCATAGGAGCTTCTTCAGCAATTTTCTTTTTGCAATTGTGATAGATTCTTTGTAAATGTACATATTTTGAAAAAAACCAAGAACCCATTTTCTTACCAGATAATTTTTAAAAGTTTTAGTTCTGTCAAGGTTTTTTGTTGCTCTTAAAAACAGAAAGTATTGATTTTTGATTTATTTATGTTCCTTTGATTGGCCTAAGGATATCAAAGGCAGGCAGAGCTCAGATTTTCTTTTTCTTTCATTTTTTTTTCTTTTATATTATGTTTAAGTAATCTCCACACTCAATGTGGGTGACCCTGGGATCAAGAGTCACATAATCCACTGACTGAGCCAGTCAGGTGGCCCAAACCTCAAATTTTCTACTTCAGATCTCCACACCTTTAATTTTTTAGATGTTCCACTTCTTCATTTCCCCAATTAACTAGAGAAATCATGCTTTGTTCTAAGGAAATTTCCAAATAACTGCTGAGAACTCTTCCCCTCCACATCCCTAGAATCCTCCCAAGGACAGTCCCCCCTCCCTCCCAAAAACATATATTCACTAATCTAAGATTGGCTCCCTTTCCCTGACCCCCATTAATCTTTCACCTTTTCTTGGAGGGTAATTTTTAAAAAATGTTTTTAATTTTTTTTTTTTTTTTTTAGAGACACAGAGAGAGAGAGAGCATGAGAGGAGCAGAGAGAGATGGAGACAGAATCCAAAGCAGGCTCCAGGCTCCAAGCTGTCAGCACAGAGCCTAACATGGGGCTTGAACTCACAAACTGTGAGATCATGACCTGAGCCGAAGTCAGACACTCAACCAACTAAGCCACCCCGGTGCCCCCTAGGAGGGTAATTTTTGACCGTTGAAAATTAAATACCTTCATGGGGCACCTGGGTGGCTCAGTTGGTTAAGCATCTGACTCCAGCTCAGGTCATGATCTCATAGTCTGTGAGTTTGAGCCCCACTTTAGGCTCTGTGCTGATAGCTCAGAGCCTGGAGCCTGCTTTGGATTCTGTGTCTCCTTCTCTCTCTGCCCTTCCCCCCTCATGCTCTGTCTCTCTCTGTCTCTGAAAAATGAATAAACCTTAAAAAAATTAAATTAAATTAAATTAAATTAAATTAAATACCTCCAAGTATGTATAATATCAACAGTGAATAAATTACATGCTTTTTTTTTTAACATTTATTTATTTTTGAAAGACAGAGAGAGACAGAACATGAGCAGGGGAGGGGCAGAGAGAGAGGGAGACACAGAATCCGAAGCAGGCCCCAGGTTCCAAGCCGTCAGCACAGAGCCCAAAATGGGGCTTGAACTCACAAACTGCGAGATCATGACCTGAGCTGAGGTCAGATGCTTAACTGACTGAGCCACCCAGGTGCTCCTACAAACATTTTTACTATATCATGAGTGATTCAGTAAAGTTTTAAAGGGAGACCTGTGGGTAGTATGGTGATGATATATTTATTTTCCAAAGATTCTGGAATAACTGACATGGTTACATTTTATAGATGTTGTACTGTGCAATCACATAATATAGAGCATTGACACCATCAATATTGTTCACAAAAGCTGGTGATGGTAAAAACTAAGAACATTGACTCCATTTCATACAAGTTCATAATTCTATACTGGTTAAAACAAAATCTGACTGGTCTGTGTATATAATTTGTTTTTATTTCATTTAAAGTGTTTTTCTTTATGTAGTCTTCAAGATAGAGACACCATCTACCATTATATATAGAATCTGGGAAAGGAAATATCCTTGATTCTTCCCTTTCTCTCATCCTTTAAACCCAACAAATCTGAAGGTTTTCTGATTATAACTCCAAGTATTTATTGTCTATGTCCCCCACATGAAGATTAGAAAGAAAAAAAATACACCTCTTATTATTTATTGATGATACAGTTGTCAGCATAGAAAACCCAAAATAATCTATAGAAAAATTATGAAAATCAATAGGAGAATTTGGCTAGGTTGCTGAATACAAAATCAATGCACAAATGCCAATTGCATTTTTATACATCAGAAGTAGTTAGAAAATATAATTTTGAAAAAGATGCCATTTATAGTAGTAGCAAAAGTATAAAGGAACAAGAGAGAAATCTTCCAGAATAAGTAAGCTTTTTATGAAAACATTTTAAGACTTCGTGTATTGACATTAAAGAAGTTCTAAATAAGTGGAAAGATGTATTGTGTTTATAGATGGCAAGATTCAGTATCAGTTGTTCCTATACAGACCATTAATTTTTTTTTTGTTTTAATGTTTATTTAAAAAATTTTAATCACAGTATAGTTAACATACAGTGTTATATTAGTTTCAGGTGTACAACATAGTGATTCAACAATTGTATACATTACTCAGTGCTCATCATGATAAGTGTACTCTTAATCCCCTTCACCTATTTCACCTATTTCTCTACCCTTCTCCCTTTCAGTAACCACCAGTTTGTTCTCTAAACTTAAAGACTTTATTTTTTGGTTTGTATCTTTTTTCTTTGTTCATTTGTTTTGTTTCTTAAATTCCACAAAAGAGTGAAATCATATGGTATATCTCTTTCTCTAATTTTGCTTAGCATTATACTCTCTAGATACATCCGTGATGTTGCAATTGGCAAGGTTTCATTCTTTTTATGGCAGAGTAATATTCCATTGTGTATACATATCACTTTTTCTTTATCCATTCATCAGTTGATGGACACTTGGACTGCTTCTATAATTTGACTATTGTAAATAATGCTGCAATAAACAAGGGGGTACATATATCTTTTTGAATTAGTGTTTTTGTATTCTTTGGGTAAATATCTAATAGTGCAATTACAGATCATATGGTAGTTCTATTTTTAATGTTTTGAGGAACCTCCATACTGTTTTCCACAGTGGTTGTACCTGTGTTCCCACCGACAATGTAAGAATGTTCTTTTTTTCCACATCTTTGTCAACACTTGTTTCTTGTGTTGTTGATTTTAGCCATTCCAACAGGTGTAAGATGATATCTCATTATAGTTTTTATTTGAATTTCCCTGATGATGAGTGATGTTGAGCATCTTTTCATATGTCTATTGGCCATTTGTATATTCTCTTTGGAGAAATGTCTGTTCATGTCTTTTGTCCATTTTTAATTATATTATTTGCCTTTTTGGTGTTGAGTTATATAAGTTCTTTATATACTTTGGATCCTGATGCTTTATTAGATATATCATTTGCAAATATCTTCTCTCATTCCATAGGTTGTCTTTTGGTTTTGCTAATTATTTCCTTATCTGTGAAGAAGCTTTTTATTTTGATATAGATCCAATAGTTTATTTTTGCTTTTGTTTCCCTTGCCTCAGGAGACACATCTAGAAAAATGTTGCTATGGCCAATGTCAGACAAATTATTGCCTATGCTCTCTTTTAGGATTTTTAAGGTTTCAGGTGTCACATTTAGGTCTTTAATCCATTGTGAGTTTATTTTTGTGTATGGTATAAGAAAGTGGTCCAATTTCATTCTTTTTCATGTTGCTGCCCAGTTTTCCCAACACCATTTGTTGAAGAGACTGTCTTTTTCCCATTGAATATTCTTTCCTCCTTTATCAAAGATTAATTGACAATATAGTCCTGGGCTTCAGACCAACTCATTTTAAATCTAGGTCCCCATCCCTCCCTGCCTAGAAATTGAGAAAATGATCCTAAAATGTATGAAGAAGTGCAAAGGGCAAAGAGTGGTCAAGAGACTGCTGAAAAAGTGTCTTGGTTTATTATATGAAGACTTATTACAAAGGCATGGTAATAAAGACCATCAGTATTGGCACAGGGTTAGACAGACCAATGGAAGAGAAAGAAAACCCAGGAAGAGATTAATGCAAATATGGAAACTCTGTTAATGACTGAGCAGATCAGTGAAAAAAGAATGGAAAATTCAAAAGTGCTATTGAACCAACTTTCTATCCATACAGAAGGAAAAAAAAATCAAGCTGAATTGCTTCCTTACACATTAAAAATCTATTCTAAATGAATTAGACTTCACATTAAAAAAATATTATTTATTTTTGAGAGAGACAGACAGAGCACAAGCAGGTGAGGGGCGGAGAGAGAGGGACACACAGAATCTGAAGCAGGCTCTGGGCTCCGAGTTGTCAGCACAGAGCCCAATGTGGGGCTCGAACTCATTAGCTGTGAGATCATTATCTGAGTGGAAGTCAGACGCTTAACTGACTGAGCCACTCAGGTGCCCCTGAATTAAAGACTTCAAACCAAAAGGCAAAATTGAAAAAATTTACAAGACAAATAGAATATATTTAGGAATTTAAGGTATGTATAGACTTTAAGGGCACCTAGGTAGCTTAGTCGGTTAAGTGTCTGACTTCAGCTCAGGTCATGATCTCGAGGTTCGTGAGTTTGAGCCCCTCCTGTCTGTCTGTCTCTTTCTCTCTCTCAAAAATAAATAAGCATTAAAAAAATTAAAAAGTTAGAGGTATGTATAGACTTTCAATACTAGACTCAAAAGCACAAACTATAAAGGAAAATGATAATAAATTCAAATATATTAAAAATAAAAATGTTCATCAAAAGACAACTTAGGAGGGTAAAAAAGACAAGTAACAAACTGAGAAGACATTTACAACACATATCATTGACAAAATACTATATAAATTAATTAAGTGAACCAATAGGAAAAAGGCAAACAGCCCAATACAACCCAATAGAAAATAGAAAGTGGGCAAAGGCATGAAAAAATACTACACAGAAATAGAAACACAAATGGTCCATAAATAGATGAAAAGGTGTACAATCTCATTTAGTAATCAGGGCAAGGAAAATTAAAACCACCAGTGGGTTCTATTTCACACTCACCAAAAATTTAAAAAGTCTGACAATACTAAGTCTTGGAAAGAATGTAAAAAAATAGAAACTTCCACTTTGGAAAATAATTTCAGTGACTAATGAGGTCAACGTGTGTAGAACCTACAAATAAGAAATTCTTCCCCTAGGTGGTGCCTGGGTGGCTCAATCAGTTAAGTGTCCAACTTTGGCTTAGGCCATGATTTCGGGTTAGTGGGTTCAAGCCCTGCGATGGGCTCTTTGCTGACAGGAGCCCGGAGCCTGCTTATGATTCTGTGTCTTTCTCTCTTTCTGTCCCTCCCTTGCTTGCAATCTGTCTCTGTCTCTCTGTCTCTCTGTCTCTCTGTCTCTCTCTCCCTCTCTCTTGGGAATAAAAAAACATTAAGAAATTTTTTTTAGGAAACTCTACCCCTAATAAATATGTCCCAGAGTATTTCTAGCACATGTACTCCAGGAGACTTATACAAGAAATCCATAGCAGTCTTTTTTTTTTTTTTTTTGATAGCAGTCAAGTTCATAACAGCATAATACTGGAAACAACCCAAATGGCCACACCTAATACAATGGTTAGTTGGTCATACATATTACACAGCATGAAAATAAACTATGGCAACATTCATAAATACCCTTGAATCTTTTTTTAAAGTTTATTTATTTATTTATTTTGAGAGAGAGACAAAGAGAATATGCGGGAGAGAGAGAATCCCAAGCAGGCTCCACACTGTCAGCATGGAGGCCCACTTGAGACTCAAAATCACCAACAGTGAGACTATGACCCCAGCTGAAACCAAGAGTTGGACACTTAACTGACTGAGCTATCCAGGTGTCCCTAAACATGCTTGAATCTTAATAACATAGTATTCAATGAAGAAAACATGTCATATACTATACACTATACAATTTCATTTCTATGAAGTATAAAATAGGCAAAACTAAATATATTGCTCTAGGTAGGGATATGTACTTAGAGAGTAAAGTAAAGGGAAAAAAGGGGAAAAATTGTAGTTGACATGAAATCTAAGCAAGAGAAGGAGTGGAAGCCATTAGGAAGGGGCTTGCTTAAAACAGAGTGTTCTGGGGCACCTGGGTGGCTCAGTAGGTTAAGCATCTTGATTTTGGCTCAGGTCATGATCTCATAGTCATGAGATCAAGCCCTGTGTTCTCTGTACTGAGTGTGGAGCCTGCTTGGGATTCTCTCCCTCTCTCGCCCTCCCCTTCTTGTGTGTGCACACTCTCTCTCCCTCTATCTCTTAAATAAATAAACATTAAAAAAGAAAACCAGAATTTTTTAAGAAGTATCCATTTCTTAGGGCACAGGTACATATATGGTTATTATTCTTCTTAAAATGTTACATAAAGGAGAGAGAGGCAGAGATGGAAGACTGAGGGGGGATGGAGAGAGACATTCTTCATATGCTCAGCTGCGTTCTTCTTGTGTAACATCCTGGTCCCTCTATAATAAAATTTCCTTCTTTGTTTTCTAGTGTTATGGACTAAATTTTGCACCCCCTCACCATATTCATATTTTGATGTCCTAAACCCCAGTATCTCCAAATGTGACTGTACCTCTTTCAAGATGTAATTAAGTTAAAACAAGGTAATTAGGGTAGACCCTAGCTCACACTGAGTGGTGTTCTATACGAAGAGGAGAATTAGATAAACCCAGTACAGAGAAAAGACCACGTGAAGACACCGGTAGAAGCCAGCCATATTTAGGCCAAGGAGAGGGAGTCTCTGGAAAACCCCACTCTGCCCACAACTTGATCTCAGATCTCTAGCTTCTAGAATTGACAGTAAATACCTTTCTGTTGTTTAAGCCACCCAGCCTGTGGTACTTTATTATGGCAACCTTATCAAACTAATACAACTAGTTTGAGTTGTTGTTTTCTGTTATTTGTGGAGTTCTATTCATGCACCTGCTATGTACTTAAAGTCTCAAGGGTCTGGCATTGCTCCTGCTGTCCCTTGGCCTGGCTGCTCCTTGCTCACCCCCCTCTCCCAGTTCATGGCTCACTTGTACCAGCTCCAGAAAGCCCATCTTGAACTGTGTAGACAGGACTAGGTATCCCTGCCTGGGACTTCAAAGTTACCCTCTCCCTGTTTCTAGGGTTACAAGGAGCACTTTTGATTGGAACACTCTGTTTTTGTTCTTCCTGTTCCCTGGAGAGCTCTTTGAAGGCAGGCAGATTACCATTCATCTGCATCTTCTCCATGGGTAAGCATCTGGCACCCAGGACGGCTCAACGGGTGCTGGTTGGTCACATGCACTAGAAGAGTGCAGACCATACCTGGAGAAGGGAGTTCTGGAAACACTAACAAGGATCATCTAAAAGAGTAAACTCCTGTGTTATTCATTTTTTTTTGTGCTTATTTAATTTTGCCTTGAAATATTGTATAAACCCTGAGGAGGAGAGAGAGAGGGACATATATATTAAAATTACTTTAAGGCACCTGAGTGGCTCAGTTGGTTAAGCATCCAACTCTTGCTTTTGGCTCAGGTCATGATTTCATGGTTCGTGAGTTTGGGACCCACATCAGCCTCCAAGCCAACAGCATGGAGCCTGCTTGGGATTCTCTCTCTCTCTCTCTCTCTCTCTCTCTCTCTCTCTCTGCCCCTGTCCCACTCATGTATTCTCTCTCTCTCTCTCTCAAAATGAATACAGTCAGAAAAATTACTTAGGGCTTTTTTGGTGGAATTTCCCTTTAAACGAAAAGAACATGTCACTACCAACATCCCTATTTCCATTCCTAAAAGAAGTATAGGATCAAAATCCTACAGCAGAGGGGTATCTAGGTGACTCAGTCAGTTAAATGTCCCACTTTGGCTCAGGTTGTGATCTCATGGTTCGTGAGTTCCAGCCCCGCATCTGCTGTCAGCGCAGAGCCTGCTTCAGATCCTCTGTCCCCCACTTCAGATCCCCTGTCCTCCCTCTCTGCCCCTCTCTCTCTCCCATTCTCTCTCTTTCTTTTTTTCTCTCTCTCAAAAATAAATGAACATTTAAAAAAAATCTACAACTGATATTGCTAATGATTGTATCTGTATACAGGTGTCCGATAGATGACATTTTCATCCACAAAAGTTATCAAATGCTGTGTCTGTGTTGGCCACTGGGGACGGTGAATAAGACATTCCCTATGAGGCCCTCATTCTGGTGAGAGGAGACAATGAACAGGAAAATATCAAGTAGTTATATGTACATGCAATGCAAATACTCTACAGAGGTTATGGGATAGAGAGTAATGGGGTTCCCTTTGACTGGGCAGTCAGGGAAGCCCTGTCTGAGGACCCAGCATTTGAGAAAAATCAAGATTCTGGATGGAGGAAATAGAAAAGCAGAGGCCCAAGGCAGAGCAGAGGAACAGAAGAGAGGCCAGTGCTGTTGGGGTGTAGTGGGTGATAAATGTGGGGCAGTGGTAGGCAGTGTCCAGATCATAAAGGGTCTCATAGGATCCAATGAGGCTTTTATTCTAAGTGTGGTGGAAAGTCATTTAGGTGTTTAAAAAAGGATTGGCACAATGTGATTCGTATTTTTAAAAAGATCATCTGGCTTCTGTGTGGGGGATGGAGGGGGGCAGGGTGGGGAGGGTGAGTGAAAACAGGCAGACTGATAGTAGGTCGTGGGCATGATAATAATCTGGGCATGGTGGCACTCACAGTGAACAAGGTAGAGTCAGGGTAATTACCAGGAGTGGATTCCACAGACTCTAAGTGTGATGGGAAGTGAGGGATCAGGGTGATTTCAGGGTTTATGGCTTGAGCAACAGGGCAGATAGTGATGCCACTGTTGTGCTGAAATCCAGAAGCCTGGTTAAGGAACAGATTTGTGATGAGGTTGGGGTGGGGCATCCAGGGTTTAGATTTCAGGTGCCTTTTCTGCATCTAGGAGGCAATGTCTTGTAAACAGGAATAGGAGTCTGAGAATCCGAGGAAATGTCAGGACCAGATAACTATCCCCTTCCTTCTATCTACCTTTATATCTATCTATCAGAGTCAAAGTCCTGGAGCTGATGGGATTATCTGGGTAGTCAGGGGAGATCGAGAAGATGTTGGGATAGATTTTTATGGTCCTCCAAAACTTAGTGACTCTTCAGTTTTGAGATGTCCAACCGAGGTGGCAGAAAAGGAGCCCCCAGAAAGTTAGGAGAAAGATCAAAGTGTGTGATATCATGGAAGCCAAGATAAATGCTTCAAGAGGAAGAAACGGTATGAAGGAACCTACTGAAGGATCAAGTGGGAAAAAGAAACCACTGGGTTTGGAAACAAGGAAGTTACATGTATCTTGACAAGAAGAATTCGGGTGAAATTGTGGACACAGGCATATGATTTGAGAAGGTTTATGGGAAAATGAGAAGGGAGAGTGAAGATGTCAGGACCAAACCAGTCCTTTGCAAAGTCATGCTATAAGGAGAAGCAAAGGAACAGAAGCATTTTCTGGAGGGATCACTTTCTGTAGGCACATGGGGAAAGTGTTTGGGTCTTGTTTTTGCTTTATGTTCAAGATATGAAATTCTGGAACTTGTTTGTATGTTAATGGGAAGGATTTAATAGAAAGGAAAATATGATATGCAGTTTGGGGATCAAAGTTCTTAAGACAAGAGGAGAAAAGAAACATAGAATTTGAGTTATTATCAAGACAATACGAAGATTCAATTTAGTAAATTCAGTTTACTAAAAGTTCGATTTGAAAAAGTATCAAAGTTATTCCATAACTCTGGACTATAAAATAAATACTCCTAATAATGATAATGACAATGGTAAGAGAACTATTTTTATTGAGCACTTTCTGTAAATCAGGTACTCGACTGCTATATTTAGTTTATCACTCGGACAACCCCCAGATGAAAAATGTATTATTTTTTGGGGCGCCTGGGTTGCCCAGTTGGTTGAGCATCTGACTTCAGCTCAGGTCATGATCTCGTGGTTTGTGAGTTCGAGTCCCACGTCGGGCTCTGTGCTGACAGCTCAGACCCTGGAGCCTGCTTCAGATTCTGTATCCCCCCCCTCTCTCCTCCTCTCCCATGCTCATGCTCTGTCTCTCTCTGTCTCTCAATAATAAATAAACAAATAAAATGTTAAAAAAATTAAAAAAAAGAAAAATGTATTGTTTTTTATACATTTTTAAAAATGAGGAAGTTGAGGCTCAAAGAGTTTCATTCATTCATGATGAAAGGTGAGAGATCTAAGATCCGGATCCAGACCATTTGATAGCAAAGTGCGCGGTGATGTCCAGACTCAGGTTTGGGAAGCCCCACCTCCCAGTGCCCCTCTGTCCTGTGTGTCCCTGAAACCCCACAGGCCCTAAGTGCCTACCATAGAATGCCCTGGCTTAGCTGTTTATGATGGTTGCCAAGATACTGGGAACCTGTCACACTGTTTTGTTTAGAGGCGACCTGGTTTTTTCCCTTTTGAAGTTATTACATTTTGTCTCCCACAACTAAAATGGTTACCCGTGCTAATGCAAGTGTTGTTTTCACATACCAGCCATTGCCTGAAAACAAAATGTCCTGTAGGAATAAGTTTCTGCTCAGGACAAGTTCTAGCAAGCTATGTTTAGGCTGTTTATATTTTCTGAAGGCTCTTTATTTGGAGTTCACAAGTAAACGTTCAAGTTTGTATCACAATCTGCTTGAGAACAAGAATTGTATTTTTTTTTCTTACTACTTTACATTTCCTTTATAATTCTCTTGGAGCTTGGTGTGCAGAAAAGATGTTCAGGAGTGGAACTGCTTCTGGGTTGAAGGAAAGTGTTTGTGGAAAGCTAAGACTCTTACTGAGCTTCCTCGTATCTAGGTCATCAAAAGCTCGAGGGAATGAGAATTTTATTAGATTGGACCCCTGATTGAAAAAGCCTTCCTTCCATTTTTAACACCAACCTGGGGGATGATCAATTCCTGCAGGTTGAAAATATGCTATTCTTTGTGCACATATGCCATATAAGAGGCCCTCATTCTCTGAGCATAAAGAGCTACTTAAATGAAATCCATTTCCAATGCGGAACAAAATTTCACATTAAGTAAATTTTTAAATGTTTGGAATTTGTATGGAAAAGTGAAACTAGATGATGTGAACCCCCCTTCCAGTTCTTAATTTGTATTAAGAAGGTTTAGATTTAGGGGTGACTGGGTGGCTCAGTCGGTTAAGTGTCCAACTTCGCCTCAGGTCATGATCTCGCAATTTGTGGGTTTGAGCCCGTGTCAGGCCCTGTGCTGACAGCTTGGAGCCTGCTTTGGATCCTCTGTCCCCCTCTCTCCCTGCCCCTCCCCTGCTTATGCACTCTCTCTGTGTCTCTTTCAAAGATAAATAAATAAACTTAAAAAAAAAAAAAAAGAAGGTTTAGCTTATATCATGTGATAATATGGACCAAGTCTTAGAATAAACCAAGAATGTATGAATTGTTTATGTGGGTGGGGGTGAACTTTGTTGACACAATTGTATAATACAGAATGCTTTGCTTCGTGGCTGATTTTACAGTCTGATTAGACAAAGAACTGTTTTACAAAAACACACCTCTAGGGTTATCAGCTTTCCTGAGTGCCTTTCTTAATCCTTTGACGTTGAAATCTTTCTTTTCTGAAGCACCTGTCTTGCATCACCTTGCAGATTCCCTCTTCAATCTCAAAAGTCTGACACTGGCTGATCCTCCCTGGTGAACAGCTCTGCCTGAGATGAGAGCCGTTCTCCAGCATCATTTCCATGAAAACCCACCCATTCAAGAGATTGCACCTTCATTCTGCACATGCGCATTGGATATTTGCAACCTCTGACAATCAGTTAATGACTAACACCCTCGATGAGCTGCATGGTGACAGAGACATGAACATGATGCAGGAGATGTGATCATGGTCGTGCGTGGTGCTTCGTGAATGGTAAAGTTTTTGTTTGCTTGCTTCTCTAAGCTCTGTGATTCTGGAGCTAAGATAAAAACTTTCACCTATCCCTGTTGGAGGTAGTGGGGCAGAGGAAGAAAAGGAAAGAGAGGCAAGAATTAGAATGATTTAAAGTATTTGCTCTTGCTTCCTTTCCCACTTCACCCCATTCAGATTTCTTGATATTCCCCATTTCTCCTGAGTAACATCCTTCCTCCTGCTTCAACATCAACCCCAATTATGAGCATTCCCTATCTACCTTGTCTTTCCCCCAACCCAAGCATTGTGGGGGGAAAGAAAGGGAGACTGGCAGGGCCTAGAGGATAAAAGTGTTTTTTTAAGATGCATTTGCACAATCGAACAATGATGATACGGATCTAGGACCTGGGAAAAGGTAGGAGGATTGCACCTTCAGTCGCCATTCCATAAGTTAAATTCTCAGTGCACTCCCCGGACCGGGTGTAGTTGTGTGGAGCAGCTCCTCTAATGACAGCCCTTCAGGGAATGTTGTCTTGCTACCTGTGACCTCCATCACCACCACTTACCACCCGCCACTCTACCCACCCACTGCAGCCCAGCCCAGCCCAGGCCCCTAATCACCACCCAGTGCCCCACCCAAGCCTAAACCTAGCTTAGATGACCATTCTCTATCAGAAGCATTGTCTTAAACCACCAAGGAATTTATTTACATTTATAGGCCATAGGCTATCTAGATGATAATAATCTATGAGAATGAGGTGGAGGTATTTGTACTGACATGAAAAAGTTGCAAAACTATATCCACTATATGATAACATTTTGGTTAAAAGTTGTCTTTCCATGTATATTCATACATGAATGGGGGCATTGCAACTGAAGTCTCAACTGAATCATCCAGGTATGGTAGACATCAGGTACCAAATGGAGTGTGACACGGGCTGCCTTGAATGAATTTTCAGGGTCAGTGCTGAAAACAGGTGCTGGGATCCTCATTGTCATTTTGGGAATATAAGCAAGTGGAGATACAGAAGGCTTTGTGAGGAAATTTATTTGAAGGATTCTGCTACTGAAGGCCAGGAGTGGGGGAAGTGCTCCATCCTTCATCTGAAGCCCCAAGGGGACAGACATCCAAAGACACTCAGGTTTGTGTTCTCTGAGTTAGGGGACCCTAAGGATTGGTGCCCAGTTTGTACCTGAGAAAGCTAATGAGGCTGCGGCAGGGAAGAGAAAGTGGAGGCTGTGCTCCCATTGATTCAGGTTCATGGACAGGGAATGTGTGTGATTTTTCTCACAGACCCTCGGGCTAAGAGGGAGAGGGAGCCAGCCTGCAGCCACTTAAGCCATTTAGAGTCCAAAAGGAGTGCCAGGGAGGGCCGGGGCTTCCTGAGTGAAGAGTGGATCTTCAAAGACCTGTGGGGTGAAGTGGGCTCCAGCCAGTTGAAGAAGGAAACACCACCTAGGCCTGAGGGCCCAACAGGGACCTTCCAAGATGTTTCAGAAACACCCTGGAGAGAAGGTGTTGGCTCTAAGCCTTTGCTCAGAGAGCCCTAGTCAGCAGCCAAGGAAGGAGGTACATCTCTTTTGCCTCTCTTCCCAAACCTTTGACTTTGCCAAGCGAGCAAGTAAGGAAGAGGAAACTAGAAAAAGAAAACCAGACCCACCGTCTTCAGGAAGGGAAAAGTCTTTCCGTGGAACAAGGCTGGATGGATGAATACAATCTTGCTTGGATGCCTAATTTCCCACGGATCCTATACTTTGTGATTGCATGACAGGCCGGGCCCTAAAAACTGAGTAAGAAAATGAGCCTGCCAACCTCCCAGCCAGTGGCAGAGGAAAATTTACCCCTGAATAAACTTTAAAGGGACAGAGGGAAACAAAAATACGGTGGCTTGTCTTACATTTCTTTGTTGTGCTTTGTGGAAAGAGTAGTTTCATAAACAAGGTGAGCCATCCCAAAAGAGGAGGTGCCCACTCTGGTTATCTCTGGGGGTGGGACCAGGGAACTGCTCACTTTTTCCCTTATCTATTTCCATTGTGTTCAAATTATGTAAGCAAAGCATGGTTACTTTTGTAATCAGAAAAGCCACTATGATAAATGTGCCCATCTAAAATATCAGGGGGAAAATCATCTCCATGACTAAAATATTATTGGTGAGAAAGAGAGCAAGCTGAAAAATGAAATGGCAATCATCATAGCTAACATTTGTAGAATGCATTACATTTCACAAAGCATTTTCATTTTAATGATCTCATTTGATTGTTACTGCAACCCTGGAGTTATGCATTTGAATTATTTACATTGTGCAGATGTAGAAACAGAGTGTCATAATTGTTGGTTACTTAGCTTGGCCAACAACAGTGCTGGTAAAGGAAAGGCTCAAATTCAAATCTTTTAGTGTTAAGTCCCATATTCTTCCCGTTTCACAACACCGAGTGCTGTACTTCAAGTATATTTCGTCGTCAAAAATATTCTCCTGGTCCCCTCACACTGGACTGCACCTGGTGCCCTAGTGGACACGACATGATACAGCCTGCAGTGACAACAGTCTGTTGAACTATATTCCATCTTCCTCTCTGAACATTGGAATCTCTATGTATTTGACACCTCATCTTTTCCCCCACCTGAATTCAGGCTCATATTCTTGCTGAATTCCACACCCACTAATGACCCCATCTTTCTCCAACATCGCTGTCCCAAACTTCAGCTGGCTTTGATTTTTCCTTCTCATTTTATTCCACACTGGGTCTTTTTACTTCTCTCCTAGAGGAACTCACAGATCCATCCACAAGCCATTTCAATGGATTCGACCCTCCCCACTTGGCAACATGTCATTTTTTAAGTGGCTTCCTGCCAATCATCCATTTTTAAAATTATCCTTTTCTGGAAGCTTTGTCTGACCACATCTGACCACAGAGGTCTCTAGCCTTTGTGTTCTCATGTTGTAAGGCCTATTCACATCATTCTCCAGTCCCCTCTTTCCCAAGGAAAGGACATCCTTGAGGGCAGAGATTATATCTTACCTTTTTATAATCTTTATTTAGCATCATGCTTGGCAAAATACTAATTTCCCAATAAAAGATGAGTGAGTAAATAAACATTTTTTCCTGCAAAAGCCTCAAGATCTACAAGTTCACTTTTGGAGCATGTGATGTCTGGTTGTGCAGAAGTGAGCAAAGGGATGCTAGCTGTCAGGAGAGGGAAGCGGATGGCTCAGGCAGCAGGACCCAGGGCTGTGATCCACTTATGCTGAGAGAGTGCAGAAGAAAAGAGGGAGCGTGAGTGTCATTCCAGGGCTGGTGAGGTACAGGCATTGAGGGAAATGAGCTAGCTTAAGTGCTACAGCCTACATAGCCCCACCCATTTTCTGTTCTGGCCAGCTTTAGGCCCAGGGCAAGTTTTCCGAGGGGCCTAGGAAAAAACATGGCCATCCCAGCCTCTAGCTGTGGCAAGTGAGGGGTATGAGCAAGCTATGGGCTCCTGCCAGGGCTTGGGAGGCATCAGGATGTCCCAGCGAGGCACAGGCAGAGTGAGCTGAAGTGGTACAGTGGACACACCCAGGAGGCAGTGACCACAATGGTCACACATAGGAGGGCAGCAGAATGAGCCAGAGGCCCATGCAGCTGATGGTGGTGCAGTCCTGGGAGGGAGATACTTTCCATTTGGGCTGGGTGTGCTATCCTAAGTTCTAGCTGTGGGGGAGGGAGGAGCCCCCCAAATCACCTCTTGTTACCATTTTGGCCTGATAGTGAGGCTGGGAGGCGATCTCAGAGGATCCCAGTCCTTGCCCCACCAGACACTTTCACTAGCCCACCCTTGTACTTCCAGCCCTTCCAAGATTCCTCACTGGCTACTGAACAAATGTGAAATTTTTGCACGAAAGGCATACCTTTAGTGGATCCCCCCAAATACCTTTGTTCTTTACCACCAGCCACTCACCTCCAAAAATCCTCCACTTCCACAAGGCCCGTCTGGTTATCACTGCTTCACAAAAGGGCTTGGGCCATCCTGCCTCCTGCTCTTGCTCAGTGAGACCACCCTGCCTGAATTGCCTCAAAGGGAACCAGCCTTGGGATGCGGGGAAGAAGGCTCCACACTTCGCTGGGCTGAGTGAGACCCAGGGCAGCAAAGGGAGGTTGTGTACAAATGCATGTCCACACACATGCACACACACATGCATGTGCACACACATGCACATACATGCACAGATACATGCACACACAGATCATAACAGCCTCTTGTGTGTCCATGGCAAGGAGGTCCACACTCCACTCCCACAGCCACCTCTTAGGTTGCATTCAGTATTCATTTTGAAGCTTTTGAGATACTTTGCATCAAATGATTTGTGACATTAGTTTTAACTTGATTTCTATAACATAAAACTGAGGGGGGGCATATAATTTATTTTGAGTTTGTTCTCCAGTATGCTGGGTCCCATATCCTCTAAGGATGACTGTAAATTTAGTCATCACTTGTATCATTTATTCAACACATGAATTAAATACATTTTCTCTGTGAGTTTCTAGAGGCTAATGGTGAGTAGGATACTCGAATACCTTGGAAGGCCTGGGTGTAACTGGGAGACAGACCTATTAACTAATAGTTTTCAAATGTTAGCATGCATCAGAATCATTAGGAGGGCTTTAAAAACTACAGATGGCTGGGTGCTATGCCCAGAGTTTCTGATTCAGTGGGTCTGAGGTGGCACCTAGAAGTCTGCATTTCAAGCAAGTTCCTGGGCAGTGCTGATGCTGCTGTCCAGGGAACCACACTTTGAGAACCACTGCTGTAAACTAACACTCATTCTAAGAGTATAGTTTGAGGTACTGAAATATAAGCTGAGTAAGGGGAGGGATTTGTATTCTGTTTGCTCATGGCGATATTCCCACAGCTTAGAGTAGCACCTGGCACCTAGTAGACACTCAATAGACACTAGCTGAATGAATGATAGAATTATATGCAAATCTAATGGGAGCCCAGAAGTGGGAGAAGTGTCCTTCCAAGGAATTTTGATGACAGCTTCAAGAAGAAGGCAATGTTGGAGAATTAACTGGAATTTTCAGTCAGACATGAGTATTCTAAGTAGAGGAAACAGCAAGCGGCCAGCATGGAGGTGCAAGAACAGCATGGAATGTCTGCCATGCAAATGTCTCCACTTCTCCTCCGTTGTTGAAGGCCCTAGTCAGTTCAGTTCTGACTGCTTCAGTGCATGGTGACTCTTCTTTCATTTTTTATGACAACGAAGTCAGTACTTTCTAAACTTAATTGATGATAAGAATTGACCAGGATGCTGATTCAAAATACAGATTTCAGGGCCCCACCCTATACCAACTGAATCAGAATCTCAGGGGGAAAGCCATGGGAATCTGCATATTAATTAATGGCCTACATGATTCTCAGCATCAGGCTACACAGTGTTAAGAGGAACCTTATAATTTCCAGGTATTTTAAAATACAATTCAAAGACTTTATTGAACAGATGTGTTAGTTTTCCATTGTTATGTGACAAATTGCCACACACGTAGTGGGCTTAACACAAACACACTTACTATTTCACAGTTTCTGTGTGGGTAGGAGTCCAGGCACAGCCTGACTAGGCCCTTTGCTCAGGTCCTCATAGGCTGTTATCATGGTGTAAGCAGGGCCGCGTTCTCATCAGGAAGTTCAAGTAGGGAAGAAATTGTTTCTAAACTCATGGAATTGTTGGCAGAATTTATTTCCTGGTGTTTATATGACGGAGGGCCTCAGCTTCTCACTTGCTGTGCTCTGGAGGCACCCACAGTTTCCTGCCACATGACCCTCTCCATAGGCAGCTCAACATGGTAGTTTGGTTTTTCAAGGCCATCAGGAATCTCTCTAGTCTGCTAGGGGAGTGGCATCCCATCCCGTTTGCAAGTCGCAGATCGTGCCCATACGCAAGGGGGATTATGTAAGGGTATACTTCCCTGGGACTTGCTTTAGCGTATATCTGCCACAAAAGATAAGGAAATGGAAGCTCTAAGAGATTTGCTTGTCAAGGTCTCAGAAGAATGAGAGGCAAATGTGGAAAGGGAAGTCTCATTTCTTGCTTCCAGCCAAAGTCTGTTTCTACTATACTGCCTCTTCTCTTCTAATCACTGTGCATTGCTTTAAACCACAGTCAGCAAACTTTTCCTGTAAATAGATAGTAAGTATTTTACACTTTGTGGTCCATCTGGTCTCTGTTGCAACTGCCCACCTCTGTTATTGTAGCACAAAAGCAGCCACAGATAATATGTAATGAGTGAGCATGCCTGGGTCCCAATACATTTTTATTCATGAACACTAAAATTTAAATTTGTGATTTTCACATGTTACAGAATATTATTCTTGTTTTGATTTCTTTTTTCTCATTTAAAAATGTAAAAACCATTCTCAGGGCACAGGCCATACACAAACAGGTGATGGGTCAGATTTGGCCTGGGAGCTAGATGGACAGCTGCGCCTTCATAAGTACATGCCCTTCTCTACCATGGAGAGGGTAGGCCCACCCACCATGGATGTATCTGCCCAGCACAGTGCCAGGCACACAGTTGGCATTTACCATTAAAAAAAAAAATAATAAGGAACCATGATGACATTGACCTCACAAGGTTGTGTTCTGAAGTGAAGATAGGGCCAAAGATCCACTAGGTCAAAAATATTTTTCCCCAAATGACAAATGTGTAGCTGGTCATTAGTGGTTCATATTTATACGAGAAATCTGTACTGAGCGCCTGTGCTGGACTAAGCACTATTGTCCACACCAGGGACATGGTGGCAAAGAAAATAGAAGAGGTTTCTACTCTCAAGGAGCTTACATTCTTTTGGAAGAGATGGGCAACTAATTAACACACAAGTATATAATATGTCAGATGTTGATAAGTGCTGTGGAAAAAAATGAAGTGAGGTGTACAGAGAGGGTCAGGGAAAAGGTACTGCTGTTGCTCTATGTTAGGTGGTCAGGAAATGCAACAGTGACATTGGACAGAGGCCTGAGGGAAGTGAGGGAGGAAGCCAAGCAGATATGGGGATGAAGAGAATTGTAAGCTGAAGGAAGAGCAAGTGCAAAGGCCCTGAGGCAGGAGACTACTGGCCTGTTTAAGTATCAGCAGTGAGACCAGGGCCCCTGGGGTGGAGTGAACAGGGAAAATAGTAGAAAAGGTCTGGAGAGGGAGGGTGGGCCATGTAGACCTTTATAAACTATTGTAAGCACTTTGGTTTTGTTTCTGAAAAAGACAGAGAGCACTTTGGGACTTGGAGGGGAAAATGACATGGCTGGCTCAAAAGAGCACCCACTTGAAAGAAGGACTGGATGAGGGCAGGGAGCCTGTTGTTTCGTCTGGAAAAAGTGTTTTGCTTCCATGACCTGTGGGTCCAAGGTGGGGGCCCGCTGCGTCATGCTCACCCAAGGAGCCTCCCCAGCTGAAACAAGCTTGTAGCCTTTGCTTAGATACTGAATAGATGAAATTCCAAAGCACCAGAGAGAGCTTTTGAAATTGAACTCCTAGCTTAACAGACTGAACTTGACAGAGGAGGGAAGGATGAGTCAGCCATTCAAAAGCAGGTACAGAGGATCAGCAAGGCTGGGCACACACTGGTCCAGTATATCTGAATTATTGCACAGAATGCCAGGGGCCCTAGGCACTGGGCTTCATTGGAAAGCAGCCTCACCTCTGCTCACCTCCTTTTGACATGAGCAGGTCTGGCTCTAGGGGAAGAGGACTTTCCTCCTTCTGGAGACAGGGCATGGTGGGGAAGTGGGGCCCTGAAAGGGTCTCAGGTTGGTAACCCAGGTAACCCTGGCCCTGTACACACTCTGAGAAGGCCTTACATGGTTGTTGGTTTGCTTCATTTTTACCGCAGTGACTCCAGTTGGAGCTTTCCTTTACTCATCCTCATTCTTTCAGGATTTGAGAATTTCAGCCATTTGATCTTGACAGGGTCAAGAAAAAGCATGTTGTTCCAATTATCAATCTCAATGCATTTTCTTTTCTTTTTCTCTTTACTGAATGAAACTGCTTAGCCACATTTGTTAAATAGTCTTTAAAAGCTGGTGCATATCACATTAGCAGAAGTCTCTCAGGCTGAGATTTATCCAAGCACTGGTGTGAGGCTTTTTATTAATTCATTTCATCCCTTTTCCTTTAGTTGTCAAACATTAAGTGTCCTCTGAGTGAGAATTCTACTTCTTAAGAAATGTTTAAAATCATTCCCTCAATCTGCCCCTATTTGTACCTCATTTTCCCCAAGTCTTTTTGAGTAAAAACAAGCAAACAAACAAACAAACAAACAAACAAAGATGTTCAGTACTTTATGTTCCTGGTAGAACAATGCCCACACTGGAGAGAAGGCAGAATGGTTTCTTACCCAACAGAGAATCCTGATTCAGACTCTGAAATTCCACAAACAGCAGCAATCTCACTACATGTACCTCTGGTTTCCCTAGCAACTTAGAAGGTCAGTATTCTAGACATTGACCCTGAACTTTGCTTTCAAAGATGCAGCTGAAAGGACTGGTGTTTATAAAGCATCTCATGGAAACCCCTCTCCACACCACTGGATGCTCTGAATCCTGCCTGGTGTCAAATTGGACCACCAGAAAGTAAGTGGCTTAGACTGCTTTGCTCGATCTTTCTACAGATTGGTCTTTACTGGAGTTGAGTTTTGATACCACCAGTTGCACCAGCCTCTACCCTGCTCTGTGCCCTGGGGGGTTCGTCTTCATGGACTTCATCAACAAGCTCCCTTGTTCTTTGGTGTTGGAGTCTGGGAAGGAGAGAGACATTTGACTGGGGACCTGGCCTCTGGGTGGTGGATCATGACAAGGGTCAAAAGGATGGCAGGGAACCCAGCCACTTCTGGGTCTCTGAAGTTTGGCCTTTTCTGAATCTCTGAGGCTGGGTGACACCAGGGGCATCTAGAAGTGGTGATCTCAGCCTGGACTCTAGCTTTTTCAAGATGGGCTGTATCGACAGTGCAGTGCTGACACTGTTGTTTCTGGAAACTGGAATAGAAGAGCAAGAATGTAGTGACAGGAGCTGATGGATTGGTTGAAGGCGACCCTGCAATATTTTGAAGGTGACGACTTGGATATGTGTGGTCAGGGCATAAAAGTAAATACTACCCTGTCCTGTAATCACAAGCTGGTGAGTCAGGTGCCATTTGGAGCCATTTGGATTATACCAGCCTCTGGGGTGAGGACACAGCGTTGGATGCTGGGGGCGGGGGGGAAAGGAGATGGCCTGCGGAAGCCTGGCAGGGCCCACCCTGTCCTGTACAATTTACTTCTGTTGTGAACCAAGCCACTCCCTGTACTTTTCATGTCTGATGACTGCTTTCAGCAGGTTAGAGGATCATTAAGGTTCCTCTCCTCTCTTTTTCTTTTTCCTTTCTTGTTTTTTCCCCTTTCGTTGGCCATTTCTCTCACCCATACAATTCATATGAGCTCATGTTTCACTAGAAAAACCACTGTTACTAGACGTATGTTTATGTTGCACAACAGGGAGGCTCTACTGAGCCCAAACACAGTTCTTATTTCCCCCAAACTTTGCAGTTTTTCTTAAACACAGTTATACTATTATGTGAATCATATCTATGTCAAGAAGTTGTTTTTTCCCCCTCCCAGAGCAATTCTGGAAAGGGCTGTGAATATACAGGATCTGCCCTCAAAGAGCTCACTCCATTTGTAAGTTCCTCGACTGTGCATGTGGCTTCCAGCCATCAGCAATCCCATCCTCCAGAGCTGTGCTGTCCAATATGGTAGCCATGAGCCACATGTAGCCATTGAGTTCTCGTGAGATTGGATGCATACGAATTAGTCAGTGTTTGATGAATGAGTCATACATGAGTGAATAAAAACGGAGGGTGGTTCAAATTGAGATGTACTAGAAACTACTCATGGGGTCATGAGGAATTCATAAGAAAAAGTGTATGAAAAATATCATTAGTATTTTTACAAAGTCGATTACATGTTGAAAGAGTAATATTTAGTGTTATTGGGTTAAATAAAAATATATCATTAAAACTAATTTCATCTGCTGCTCCTTGAAGATTTTAAAGTTAAAAATGGAGTTCACTTTATGTTTCTCTTGACTGCTTTACTCTAGGTGGCCTGCTTCTACCTCTCTCTCTTTCCTCCCGGAGGGAGTGAACACTTCCCATGGGTAACACCACAGCCCCATACGTTAGTGGCTGCCTGTTCACATCTGAAACCCTTACCAGATTGAACACCTTTTGAGGGATGAACTTACATATCCAGCGTACAGTGCGGTGCTTGGTATCAAAATAGGTGGGCAACAGTTATTTGGTGAATACTGATCCACTTCGCTTTGACTGAACTGTGTGAGGCTAGGCATACAAAATTGTTAGCATGATCTGAAGTATACTACCTATGAGTAGGCACTCGATATGTGTGTGAAATATCCCGGAGATAACCTCAATTTCAGTGTATGACTGAATTTTAAAAACTCTTGTAAAGATCATGTTAATTCCTAATTATTCACTTTCTAAGGGTAAGGTGCTGGGTAATAGGATACTGTTCCTACACAGGTGGTGTGCGTATCTATTTCACGGTGCATGTGCAGGCTGCTGGTTATGGTGAGATTATAGTCCAGGTGGTCAGCCCTGCTCATTTTCATTTGCAGATAGGCACAAAGCCCAGATGGATCCCAATTAATTCTCAGAATTCTCCGAGGTTTTTAAAACCAATTGAACCAATCAACTGTAAAGGAGTACAAATAAGATAAGGGTTATAATTTTTTTTTACCTGAAATATGCTGAATTTAAGAGAGTAAACACACTAGAAAATATTTGTGTAACATCCCACCCTTGACTTTGATGATTTTGCTTCTCATTAGGACTGGGCTTGCTTTTATGCCTCCTCAGGCCAGAAGCAATATGGTCAAGCTGAACACTTTAGATGGGAAGGAAGCCTGGCCCCAAAGTATCTTCATGGTTAGATGTTAGGTAAGCACATTGGTGTGAGTAGATTCATTATTTGGTGATGCAATTTTATGAATTTGACTCAAGATACCCAAGATTCTGGTGTCCAAAAATAACACAGCATTAGTTTTTCATCAATTATTAAATAAAGGGAATCACAATATCTACAAAAAACTAGGTAGATTTAAATAAAGCTTTAAGGCTTTATCTGGTTAGTTGAATAAACATTTTAATTATTAATCCTATGGATCATATTTTTGAAAAATTGTCTAAATCTTAACTATTGAATAACAGAAAAAATTGATGTGAATAAAGTTTTACGCGTATATTCTGATGCCTCTTTTATGAAGGTAGACCTCCCATCCTAGGACTACCATTAACACTTTGTTGGCACATAGTGTTTAACATCTTCAATTACAGTTCTTGCAATAGCTGTCTTATCTTAACCTCTATATTATCTTTTTCTTACTCACTTTTATAATTCTGTAATACTTAGCCAGTACTTTCCACATGAAAGATCTTCTCTAACTGCACGTGGAATCCAATTAAAATGAACCTGTAGGCCTGGGAGTCAGGAGCCCTGGTCCAATCACTGAGCTGCTCTATGAGCAGTCCAGTAATTTCTCTGAGTCCTGGGCTTCTTCTGCCCCTGTTCTTCCTTTCCCCAATATCATCATTTGCTATCCTGTCCTGACTTTGTTACTTTTCACCTATGTTACGGCAACTGGACTATACTACACATTCTCATGTGGTAGCATGTACTAAGTGTCAATGCTTTATTTTATTTAATCCTTACAATTGATCAGATGGAGGTCACCAACCCACTTTTCAGCTGATAAAACTGAGGCTAGAGAGAGATTGAGTGCCAAGTCTAAGGCACTAGTAAATGGTGGAGTCAGGATCTGAATCTAGAGACTTGTGTCTGATGTGCTCTGGCTATTCTTCAACTTATTTTGCAATCAGAATTATTTTGAGGAAGCCCCCCCTCTAAACTAATATATCCCTCCCTCCCCAATGCATTAAAACAGAAACAACATCTACAATTATGGGTAATTGTTGTGGATCCAACTATTAGTACAAGAAGCAAGAACACCTCTGCATGAGATGTTATGATAGTCACAAAGCATCACAAACTTAATTAGTGGGTAGAAATATGGAACGTTGCAGCCAGATAGTATAACGAGCCTTTCCCATGAATGTGTATAAGGAAATCTGGACTCTATTTCTGGGCCGGCCTCAAGATTTCTCTGTGGCCTTGGGCGAGCAACTTCAACACTCAGTCAGTATCCTGCTGCAAGACGGTGATGATGACACACAGCGCCTACTTATTGCACTGGTTTGCTACGACTGATGATTGGATATGTTGGTCAAGGGCTGTAGATGAGTGGATGTACAATGTTTTTTTATGACAAACTATACTTGGGGCAGTGTGGAGCAGTGGAAGCTGCTGGGATTCTGGAAAGTAGATGATTTCTTTGTTTCCTTATTTTAAAATTGGAGATGGAATGGGAGGGATGGACGATCACCTGCTCTTTCTGATCCAAATGCAGGAAGTTCTACTCGAGTTCAAGGGAGCTGTTAATTGCTTTCACATATGCTAGGTACAACGGGCAAAAATGAAGTTAGTATGGTTTGGGAAAGATGGGCAAACAACGACTCTTTGCTGACATTTGCCATTCTTTAAACACAAGGACACATAGTTGTTAAGGAATCATAGCTCATAACTAAGACAGAGACAAGCGCCAATGACTTCTATTGACTCGGTCCACTTTGTTTTAAAATGTCTCACGTCCCGAATGCATGTAACTCATTACGGAGTCGCTTTCTTTTCCTGGGATTTAAGCTCCCGCTTTAAGCACCGGCGCATCGTGGGGATCCCCTTCCACAGCTTTGCCCCAAGGCATTCGGAATATATTTATTGTTCATGAATCTGCGTGAGGATTGCGTATGTTGCAGAATTTTAAGAAATAAAATTATCTGAATTGCGGATGTTTAAGGTCTACGTGTTGAAGCGGTGGGTCATCACGGGGTCACCGGAAACTTCAAGGTAAATAGTGTGGCCTCCGAAGAAAGGCCGGGTCGAGTCAAAGCCTCACCAATCTCTCCCCAGAGCAGCCGATTAATTTTTGCTTTTAACGCATAACAACCTCCGCCCGGCCTTGAAGCCGAACAAGCGAGCCAGTGCATAAACCCTGCCAAGCTGCGGGCCGGAGGGGTACGTCCGCGCGCGAGGGCCCCCGCGGCAGGAGAAACCTGGGCTAGAACACCCCGGCCCAGCCCGGTCCCTGTCCTCCTGGGGGAACGTGGGGACGGCCCCTCCCTAAGCGTCTCCGCGCGTTGAGTCCGCGGCGCCAAGAGTAAAGTGTTTTCTCTAGAAACGATTTCTCCTGAATCCCTTAGCCGGAGGAAGGGGATTAAAAGTGACAAAGAAAGGGGGTGGGTTCCGGAGAGACCTCGGGGGGGGGGGGCGGTGTGGAGCGGGCGCCCTCGAGGAGGGGCTCAGCGAGGCGAGCGCAGCCCCGCAGCGCGCTGGGGCGCTTGAGGGGCGCGGGTGGGGGACTTCGTGCCCAGGCGCGGGGGGTCGGCTGGGCGGGGGGAGGGGCGCTCCGGGCTCCCACCTCCGCGGCGGCGCGGGGACAGGGCCGGACCAGGCGCAGGGCCGCCTGCAGGGGCGGGTAGTGCGGTCGGGGTCCCGCGGCCGCCCGCGCCCCGAGGAGGGAGGCGGCGGGGGCGTGGGGCTGCGGCCGTGCGCTCCGCCCCGCGCGGGGACCGGGCCGCGCCTCCCCCTGCCGCATGTGCGCGGTGTTGTGTGCCCGGCCCTGCTCCTCCTCCTCCCCTCCCCTCGCCGCCGTCCCCTCCCCCAGCGGCCCCGAGTGAGCGCGAGCGCCACACAGCCCCGGGCCGCCGCCGCCGAGCGCGCCGAGACGCCGAACAGGTGGCCGGAGGCTGCGGGCGCTGCAGCGGGGAGAGGTGAGGCGAGCCCCGGGCCAGGCGAGGGCGGCCGGGCCGGGCCGGGCATGCGAGCCGAGCGGTCCCCCGGCGCCGCCGCTTGCCCGCGCCCCTAGCCTCCCGCGCGCCCGTGCAGCGGCCCCGCCGCGCCCAGCGTCCAGCCGCCCCGGCCCGGGGCCGCTCCGGCCGCGGTCAGCGAGGGGCGCGGGCCGGCCCGCGACGGCGGCGGCGGCGGCATGAAAGTGACCGTGTGCTTCGGGAGGACCCGGGTGGTCGTGCCGTGCGGCGACGGCCACATGAAAGTTTTCAGCCTCATCCAGCAAGCGGTGACCCGCTACCGGAAGGCCATCGCCAAGGTGAGGGGCTGGGGGCGCGAGGGGCGCGGGGGGTGGGGGCGGGAGAAGGGGGGAGGGAGGAGGAGAGGGAGGAGGAAGAGGAGGAGGGGGGAAGGCGCCGGGATCAATATGGCGCTTCCTGGAAAGGGGAGGAGGGAGACGGATGGGAGGCGGGGAAAGGGAAAGTGCGGCAGCCGGGCCGGGCCGGGCCTCGCGGGCGCCCCCCGCCCCGGGGCCGCGGGCGGCAAAGTTGTGGGCGCGGGCCGGCGGGGCGGGCGCAGCCCCGGGTGAGCGCGCCGGACCCCACGGCCCCTCCCGGGCCGAGCGCCTCCCTCCTCTCCCTTGGGGCTCCGGCCACCGGCTCCCCTCCGGAGCCTGCCCTGGGAGCGGAGCCCGAGCCCAGCCCTCCGGGGGGCGCGGGCGAAGCCTGGCCGGACGCCTCTCTCCCGGCCGCGGCTGCGGGCGGTTGAAATCCAGCCTCAGGCCTCTCCCCGCTCCCAGGCCCCGCGGCGGAGGCTGGGGAAAGGGAACTTTTTAGGTTGGAGCAGAGTTTAAATATTCCACACACGGCGGAGAGCGGCCGCATTTGTGCTCCAACTCTCCCTTCGCCCGGGCGGGGGAACGAGCCGGAGCGCCCAGCCCTGTCCTCGGAGCCGCCCGCGGGCACGGCCGGCTGCTGGGGGACAGTCGCCGGCTCGCGGTCGGGAAGGCTGCCCCCAGGGGTACCCCCGCTTCCGCCGGCTCGCGGACGTTAGCGGGGCACGGAATCCCGGTGCAGGAGAGGCTGGCGTGCAGCGCTCCTTGAAAACGCACAACCCTGCAGTCAGTCACTGCATTAAAAGTTTTCCTGCGAGGACCTCAGCGTTTACGTATCTGGAACTAGTTCCATATGGTGCCGGGGCTGCGGAGCCAGGGTCTGATTTAGGAGTGGAGTAGATTTCCCTTTTTCTTCGTGGAGTGATAACATTGTCTCCACTCAACTGCGTTCCTTTACAATGTGTCAGAAGTGAAAAGGCATTTTGTTAAATTGTTTTATCGGCTGTCTGTGTTTGACAACAGCCTACACCTCCGAAGTTTCTGTCAAGCACCTGAGGATATCTCCTTTGCTGTAGAGTAACGTTTTGTGGAGACAGCAAGGTCACTTAAGCATTTTCTCATTTGTTCCCGGTAGTGGAGTAGCTCTAGCTTCTGTGGGCGTTGAGGCAGTACACGGTGGCTTTGCCAGTCTGGGTGTATACAGGGTGCTGGGGGCAGCATCCTTTAGTTCTCTCTGAACTTAAGGGGAGAAAACTTTTTTTACGCTGTTGTTTGATTTTTAGTATATATTGGAAAGAATAGCATGAATTTGGCCTTTTCAAGATAATCTTGGGGCCATTTAGGAACCTGACACAATGGTGGAAGGTGTTGACTTTACTTAACTGCTCTAAAACGTTCCTTACACTTAGTTGAACTGTTATTGAAAATCAAATAAAATTAGTGGAAATTGGCATCCGTTTATCTTACATTGCTGACAAGGCGAAAGAAACATGCTCTCCGCATCTACATTTAGCATTTAAAAAGACTGTTTATGAATGGCAGTTTATGATATAAATGTTCTAAATCAATAATCAGATTGTATATGTACTTCGGAAACCAAAATAAGTTGTGAACGGAAAGAGAAATACAATAATACATAATCTGTGGTGTGCCTGAGTTACTGAATAGGGAGAGGTGAGGGACGTTTCCTTTCATTTTACTTGTTTTACATGCTTAAAATGAGTTCTGTTTCGTTATGCGCACAATGGACTTTGGTTAAAAAAGGCTGTTTGGGAGATACAAATGTAGTTATTTGGTTGACTGAATCATTCATTCCTTCCCACAGAAATTCTTAAACATTTACTGTGTCCAAGGTATTGTTCTGGGTGCTGGACATGTAGGGGGCCCATTGGCTGCTTTGTGGAAATTGGAATGTGAGAGTCTAGGACAAGAGGCTCCATGGTCCTTCCAGTGAAGGAGACCAGTGGTGTGTCCGGGCACATAATTGGGCAGTGAGGAGAGGAGCATCTGGGATGTTGGGTAGATGTAACTGAGGAGCCTTGGTAATATATTTGGACTAGTGTTTTTAAATATTAGTAGTAGTTGTTCCATAGTGACCTGGGACCATGGAAAAGGGAGTGCAGTTCCCTTATGAGAGTCTGGGAAGGCATCCTTAAGAGAAGGGACATGTGAGCTAAGTTTTTAAAGGGTAAGTGTGAGATCACCAGGTGGAGAAGGAAGGGAGGATGATTCTCAGAGGGTGGTGGTAGCATTGGAGTTGGATATGAACGAGAGGGAGGAGTCAGAGATGAGTCAGGGCATTCTAAAATTATTTAAAGGCTCTTTCAGTGCAATCCACAGTTCAGTGGGTGAATTTTAAGATGGGCTTTGTAGTACACAAAGTTTAATCATTGAATCACAAGACTGTTGACTCTCAGATGTTCCAAGAGTCTGAGTGTCTTCTAGGTTCATTTGTGTTTTTTCTTCTGAAATTGCTAGGTAATGGTTAAGATTAAACTTCAGTCTTTCTTCTCATTTCTCCCATTTTATTTAAGGTGATTATGAAGCAAACATATTAAGACTTGCTGTAAATTTTATCCTCTTATCTCTTCTTTATCCCTTATTGTTTAATAGGATAAGATAAATTTTGTATGAAGAATTGGGTAGCTGGGTAGTTGTGGAGAGGTGTTTTGAGTTGCTAGGTGACATGTGGCATGACAGACCCCTGTCTGGTGGAAAATGTGGAAAGATCCTGTGGCTTTGAATAAAAATCAACTAAGTCTGCGCCCCCCCCCCCCCCCCAAAAAAAAAAGAATGGAAAAGGGAGAATAAAGGTCCCAAGTCACCAAAGCTTTCTCTGCTATAAGCGTTTTGTAGTGTGGTGGGGCTATTATATTTGGCATTATATTTGAGCTGTTTTCAGGTTAAACAAATCAATTTTTCTGGGCAGTGGAGTGGTGTGACTTAATACCAGAAATGTCCTCAATAAGCAGATATTTGAAGGCTTACACTTAGTCATAGCATTTTTTTTTTTCCTCTAGTGAAAAAATGTTTTTCTGCTTATGATCGCTGACGAGTGAAGATGCTTTGGCTTTTCCATCTCCGTCTTCCCATCCTCATCCTGACCCTGTCTAAGGAGGGTGTTCTGCTAGACACTGAGAATTCTCTTGCAGGCACTCTTCTTGAGTGCTTGGAATCGGAGGACTGGCTGCTGTGTATGTGTCTGTTCGTTCTTCTCGTGCCTGCAGCCTGACTCATCCCTGAATCCTGATGGACACAGGGTACAGAGCACCAACTGCAGTGACTTGTTAGTGTGGTGCCCTTGGTTTCTGGAGTTTTCTTTGCTGGCCACTCCTTAATTTTGAGTGAATAAAGGTTGGCCCCGAGGCTTCCCATTTTTCCTGCTGTACATCCTAAATCTGGTTAGGAGAAAGTCTTCATGCTTGCTTAAAAAATGTTAGTATTTTAGGGGCACCTGGGTGGCGGTTAAGCATCCGACTTCAGCTCAGGTCATGATCTCATGGTTTGTGACTTCAAGCCCCCTGTCGGGCTCTGTGCTGACAGCTCAGAGCCTGGAGCCTGCTTCAGATTCTGTGTCTCCCTCTCTCTCTGCCCCTCCCCTGCTCATGCTCTGTCTCTTCCTCTCTCTCTCAAATATAAATAAACATTAAAAAAATTAAAAAAAATGTTAGTATTTGAAGGGCTGCTGTGTACAAAATGTTATGTTCTATGGAGAACTATAAGACAAAATCCTTGCACTCAAGAAGAACATAATCTAGGAGACGAGATGGGTACATAAACAATAATAGTAGGTGGTAGCATTAATTAACAACAGGGTGTTAGAGACAGTAATTGATTCCAGATTTTAGAGACATGAGTGGTTATTATGGCATTGGGTTGGCGGGAGGGTCCCATTTGGTCACTAGGGTTGGTATTGGGCTTAGTGAGTGGGACAGCTAGCCTTACTGTAGGGCAAGTGCTTCCTAGTTGGGTACTAGAGTAATCTCAAAAACACCTGCCTGGCTAAGATGTTTTGGTTCTCAAGGTCTGCCGTGGGGTCCAGGCGTGAGAATCTGGAGAGCATCTGCTGTGTTTCTGAGAGGTGGAAAGGAGGGGATGGTATGAAGGGAAACTGTGTGATCCCAGGTGAGTCAGGCTTTAGGGCTAGTTTGGCTCCTGTGGAGCATTCATGCAAGATGGTGGGTCAGGATCAGGAGGAAAACTCTGAATGCCAGGGCATGACCAGTGGGATGTTACCCAGTTTGATGGTACAGGAAGGACTAGGTTATTTGGGCAGGGTAGTGATAGGGACTAGTGGTCCTCTGGGAGGATGTCTGGAATAGCTCTTTGGATGGGATCTGCCTTCAGTCTAAATGCTGCTAGCTGAGTGCTGAGTAACAGAGGAAGAAGGGTAAAGTGAGGGAGGGGAATTGCAGGAACCCCTTAACTCACTGCTTCCCCCATAGTCCTCC
Organism: Felis catus; assembly: GCF_018350175.1. Classification (NCBI taxonomy): domain Eukaryota; kingdom Metazoa; phylum Chordata; class Mammalia; order Carnivora; family Felidae; genus Felis; species Felis catus. Next base: position 31,942,780 of record NC_058374.1, on the reverse strand, counting down.
TCTCTTGGGGGTGGTAGGAGCTTTGGTTTGGGTTTAGAGACATAGGTTTATTTATTATTGTTATGACTATTTTTTATTACCATTTAACCTTGAGCAAATGAACCCTACAGAACTTTATTTTGCTCATGACTAAAGTGGGCTACTCCCTTGCAGGGTTGATGTGAGTGCTGGACAGATGATGAATATGAAACTCTTCAGGGCTGGATCTGAATCACTAATGTTTCACTCACCAGCTTTACTTCCTGGGAAGCTTTCCCAAGTATCCTATGATTCCTGTTTGGTTTTTTTCCTCTTAAGAAGGCAGTGGTAATTCAATTAAAGATTAGGTAAAAGTGTTAATATTTGCCTAAACAGTACTGCAGTCAGAAGAGCAGTGTGTGTGTGTGTGTGTGTGTGTGTGTGTGTGTGTGTGTGTGTGTGTGTGTGTGAGAGAGAGAGAGAGAGAGAGATTGGCTTTATTCTGTGGCCTCTGGCCTTTGGGGCCACTGCTTCTGTCACTGAGGCAGGGAAACCTAGTAATTAGAATCATTTTGTTATTAAAAAAACAAACATGAGTTTACAGACACTTTTGAAAATGTGCTCTTCTCTATTTGGCAGGGGTGAGGCGGGGAACTGTTGACTACTGAAACCATACAACTCATGGTTTTGATGAAAAATCTTAACAGTTGCTGTGAGATTTTCCTGCAAATACATATATAACTGTTGACACATTTACAAGCTTATTGAAGCTTTTAGGAAAACAGTTATATTGTTGCAGAGTGTGAATGACAATAGAAGCAAGCATAAACATAGTGAAATGAAGTAAATGTTACTGTTTTATTAAAATTTTCTACCTTCTCAAAGGTGAAAAAGAAATGCAGTGTATCTGAAAGGCTGATCTTTCTAAAATGCAAATCTCATTGTACTCTTCTGTGTAAGGGCCTCCGCACTTGCTTTCCCTAGAGGCCAGGTCCTGCCACCTCAGCACAGCCTGTCCCTTGCGGGACCCCTCCTGCCTCCAGCCTGCCCCTTTGGGGACTCCTGCCTCCAGACTCTCCCTCACCAGACTTCCCCATCCCATACCCCACCCATTTGGGCTTGCTTGCACTTTCCTGCCTTTGCTCTGGTGTTTTCTGTTTCTTCTGTCTGGGATGCTTGCTCCCTCCGCATCTGTTCATTTATTGAGCTTCAGCTCAGATGACCCATCTTTGGGAGGCTGGCCCTGCCTCCCAAGCTGTTTGAGGTTCTCCACCTCATACTTCTACTTAGTGTGCTTATCTATGGAACAGAACTGAGCTCTGCCGCCCCCTCCCCCCCCAACCCCGGGTGGAATGCTTGGGGGCTGTGGCCCTGCCTCAGTCTTACTTGAATAAGCAACATCTTCTGCATAGTAATCTTACAGTTGGAGTAAATAAAAAGTGGAGAATAAACACATCACACATTCTTACACAAAAAATATACTTTTTCTTGGAAGACTATGACCAGCACTCTAGGGTTTGGTGTGTTTGGCATATTGGTACAAACATTATAATTGAAGCTAAGATTTAGTGTGATTTGGAGTACCTGGAAGTTATTCTTTTGTGTCAGCTCTTTTGAAGGAGGCCAGTCTGTTTTCAGATCAAGCAGAGGGATAGTCATAGGGTTTGCGTTGGGCCTGGTTCAAGGCAGGTGGCCAGAGCAGTGTGGGAATCTGGCCCTGAAACATACCTATGTTGGGTCTGGCGCCTCTAATTCTGTCAGTTGGATCCTTGGGTAGGTGCCAGCAGTAAATAGAAATGTTTGGGATCTGAGATTCACAGAGAGAGTCTGGCTGATGTGAAGTGCTTCTTGGCTCATGGTGAACCCGGATGCGTTGGTCACAGAGGTTATATTTCAAGTCTCACTTGTACCACTAACCTGTAGGCGGGTCCTCCATTTGCCCTGGGAGGTTTTTACCTCCCTGTAGAGTTGGATGCAGCTTAGTGATGTTGATTACCCAGGAGGTGTTTGGAGACCTCTGTATTTTTTCAAAGATGGGAAGAAATGTGTAAAACTGGTCCAGGTAGGTGATTTCCACAGTTCCTTTTCCTCATGGTAAGATGGTTGGTTAAGTCTGCACACTGTGCTTTCCTCCTCCTTGGCCACTCATACAACACTCCTAGCTTGGACCAAGGTCAGTGGCAGTAGAGGTAGGGGAATCAGTAAATTTATATGATTTTACCTGTTTTTGGTGTCTTTTCTGTTTTACATGGAAAATGGAAAAAGCTTTATGAAAAGAAATGCAGAGTTCTGTGAACATACTATAAAGCTGGTATATATGTACATATATATGTGTATATATATATTTGTCTTCTAGTCACTTAAAGTTTTGTTTGGAAGAAGTATGTATAAATCACTTTTTTTTCATAGCTCTGTGTCTTATGTCTGGCTTGCCATCTTTAGGTGATTTATGCCATTAAATATTACTATTGCTTATTATTTTCTCCTCTATCAACTGATATTGGAGCTTAGTAACAAAGTTTGAAGCTACATAGCCAAAAGACTTGAAATGTCAATTATTTAATTTTTTCTCTTAAAACTAGACTATAAAATATGTGTGCGATGGAAGTAAAATCACATGTCCACACAGAAATCATGTATGTGAGTGTTCATTGCATTATTCATAACAGCCCCTAAATGGAAATAATCCCAGTGTCCATCAACTGAACAAAATACGGTTTATCTATACATTAGAATATTATTCAGCCATAAAAAAGAATGAAATACTGACACATGCTGCGACATGGATGAACCTTGGAAACGTTATGCTGTGTGAAAGGAAGCCAGTCACAAGAGCCCACATGTTGTATGACTCTGTATATACAAAATGACCCGGATAGGCACGGCTATACGTAGAGACAGTGGAGTAGTGGTTGTCTAGGGCTGGGGGTTGGGCGTAATGGAGAGTGACTGCTAATGGGTCTGTTTTGGGGGTAATGAAAATTCTAAATTTAGATACTGGTGATGATCGTATGATTCTGTGAATATACAAAAAACCTTTAAGTTGTACAGTTTAAATGGGTGAATTTTATGGTTTGTGATTCCATCTCAATAAAGATGTTAAAATATAGACTACATAAGTCACTATGAACACAGCTCAGTTTTTAGGTGTTTTATAGTTCTGTGAGTCCTTGTAAAACATGGATTTCTGTGTCAGAGGTGCTCAGAAACCTCAAGTGAACACTGGCTATTTTGAGGAGTTTCCCTTATGGTGTGTAAGGCCTGTGTTCTTGGGCCTGCCCACTCTGTCCTGTTGCTGTCTGGTAAGTTCTTGACTGCTGAGCCTCCAGGTCCCCTGGGTTCTTTCTGTTACCCTCTCTCCCTCCTTAAAGGGGCCCCTGACTGTTCACCTGTTCTCCCTCAGCCAGAGATTCCTTCCTGCCTAGCTCACCAGCTGCCTTTGTTGAGTGAAGGCTGCTCATGAGGTTCCAAAGGTGTCCATAGTGAAAAGCCTTTCCAGTTTTTGGTTTTGGTGCTCAGACATTTTGAGCTTTAGCGAATCTCACAAGCTTTGTGAGGCTCTGTTTTCCCGTCTTCATCTTCCCGTATTGAGATATTCTGGCTGGGCTCCTGCTGCCAGTCCCCTGAGCTAGAGACCGTCGTATCGAGTCTGTATTGTTCGATACGGTGCTCGTGGAACCGTGGGATATGAGTGATGTGCAGTGGCTCTTCAGAGGAGCAGACAGGGTGCAGAATCTCTTACTCCACCCACCCTTTCTGTGAAAATACTTTGCTTCTGTAACTTTGAAACGATGGGGCTTGACCCTAGGTCAAACACATGCTGTTGGAAGTTACGATATATTTTGCCTGGAGTGTCCTTCAGAATTCCTTACCATCTCAAGATAAGTGTCTTTTAGGATAAGTTACATGCTCAGAAGTGACTTAATAACACTATTCCTTTTGCGAAGTATAACTATATGATATTACCTAATACTAAATGTAGGATATGTGTATTCATATGCATACATGTTTGTGTTCATGAAGTTGTTATTTTTATGGCAATATAAATGTAAGTGGTTTTAGACATGACAGCCAGGTCGATATTATTTTTCCCACTTTTGATGTTTTTTAAAATTCCGATTCTGTATGACTTAATATTTTGGAACTCAGATTTATTTTTTTTTCTGGTGTATGGTTTTTCTTGTTATTTGTGTCACATCCCTTTAGATTAGAAAACTAATCTATATTATAGGGTTTATATTTTTGAAAAGGCCTGTTTAAGATATCCTACAATAAAAATCAATGTTTCCTTCTCTGACACTTCAGAAAATAATTTGCTGCATATCTCAAAAACCTAGAATTACTAAATACTGAAAATATGTTGTATTAACAGATTAAAAAGACGAAAATGGTGCCATTTTTGTGTAAGTGGTTGACAGGAGACTGGGTTTTTTCTGTTTCTTTTAAGAAAATATTGGAAAATTTTTTTATGCCTGTGTTCTAATTTTCTAAGTTGAACATTACATCTAGAATTAAAAAATAAACTGTTTTTCAGGGAACAAACTTTCTTCTATCACAAAGGCATTTAAGATGCATAATTTATAATTCTGAAACCTAGTGTGCAAAGTCATATGTGAATAATAGTTAGCTGGGTTTCTGCCCAGCAGGGTTATACTCCAACTGAAATTTCTCTTATTACAGCCAGTAGCACCTGCAGAAGAGGGAGGTAAAATGTACAGGATATTGGTTCCTGATGTACCACCACACAGGATATGACTAATCACTGAATCCATTAAAGTTGAACGCAGGATTTGGTACTTTTACCGCTTTGTCAGAGATCTGGAAAAAACCTTTCAGACAAATCAAGAGGATCTATTAGTGAAAGTGCATCTCTTGGATTGATAGCTGTTTAAACAACTACATCTGGCAGATGGTGGTATTTCAGCATTTGTAAGTGAGAACCATGAAATGAGTATATTTAAAATTTTGAAGGCACATACTCTCAGGAATGTATTTTTTTTCAAGGAAACTTGGAGAGCTAATAAAACCCCGAACTTTCTGTGGTGCGGTCAATTTTATCTTTTGTATTTTATGATCCCTTTTTAAAACACAAATGTTTATAAAAACGCAATTGACCGAAGGTAGAAAGTTTGGCTATGGATGTTTCTTTTTGTCCTAGGAGGCAGGCACATGAGAGTGACACATTCTGGACCAGGATTCAGAAGAGCAAGTACATCATTTGTGTATCTAAGAGTAAGAAGGGTAACCTGTGTGAGCCCAGGATCTTTGGCTTGTAGTGCCATCTACTTCATGAGGTTGTTAGGGTTCAAGGAGAGAATGTAAAAAAAAAAAAAAAAAAAACAACAAAAAAACAAACCAAAAAACCCCCCCAAAACCTTGTTAGGGGTAAAATGGAGTAGGTATTAGCTGAACTGTTCTTTCATTTTTGCTGGGAATGGTTGCCAGTGATTAAGGCTCACTTGAATCAGCTCTTCTAAATTGTTTTTTCCCATCCTCATTAGAACCGCGCTGAATGTGGGAACTTGAATTTGTGGTGAAACTGTTCTCCCTAAAAAATCATGGAAACATTCTTCTGCGATTTAAGAAATGAAATCCCAGTGACACTGATTTAGATTTTTCCAAGATGTCCATTGTGGAATAGCTTTTCCAGGTTTTGGTTTTGGCTTCCAGTAGTTTTGAACTTTGGCAAGTCCCACAAGGTCTGTGAGCCTCAGTTTTCCCATCTGTAGTTTGGGAATGCTATCTTTTGGTGGCAGTAATGAACATTAAGTGACTTAATGTAAATACTACTTCTCATGTAACAGACTCTTAGCCAATATTAGCTCTTACTCTTTTTCTTCAGGTTTTAAACATAGATTAGGCACAATTTCCCATCTGTAGTTTGGGAATGCTATCTTTTGGTGGCAGTAATGAACATTAAGTGACTTAATGTAAATACTACTTCTCATGTAACAGACTCTTAGCCAATATTAGCTCTTATTCTTTTTCTTCAGGTTTTAAACATAGATTAGGCACAATTTTAATGGCTGATTTACAAAGTGATTGATTTTTATTTGATTTGTGGTGCCAGGTGTCATTTTCCAGGATAATTTGTTAAAGGGCCACTTTTTTTTCTTGTAAAAGTACTATAGCAATTCCAGTAGTAGTATCTATTAGTGAATCAGTTGGAAATCGAGAACAAATGTTCTGATCATCTAGTGTTAAAGCTGATTCTCTTACAGATCAAGGAGAAATGTGTTTGTCCAACTTTCTTAGCCTGGTTGGCTTTTTACTTTCTCATTTTTACTATTAGACCTTGTTACTTTCTCAATTTGTGGCTGCCATACTGCTGAATCCAAGGAAATTATGTGAAATTTGTGCTCATTTTTAAAAGACATTGGTTATACATTTTCCATTTAAAAATGTCTTTTGAACCCTGGAAAGAATAAAACTATAAGTAATATTTATACTTATAAACGCAGACACGTTTTGAAGAACTCTAGCATTTATTAACTAGCAGTAGATCTGACAATACCTTGGAGCTCAAAGAGATGATCTGAGTTATAAAACAAAGTGGTAAAGTAGACTTTTTTTGTGACCTCTCTAATCCTTTATTACACAGTTCTCTGTAATTCATGCACCCATTACTACTTCTTTACTCTTCTCTGGATCTTAAGAAGGTGATTTTAAGGAACTAAATCAGCAATAAATGAACACAGAATGTCTTCTGCTTAGGTAGGCATTTGTAAGGATTGACAGATTGATGCAACTTTTAATGCTTTAGTTCAGCTAAAGGCACCCAGTACCAATCACCTGAAGACTTCACCCAAGAGCTGACCTATTTATCATACTAAATAGGGAGTGGTGCCTTGAAGACTTGCTCAGGTTCTGGGCATGGCAGTATTATTGTGTCAGACTTGCCAGGTTACCAACAATGCTCTTTGTATTCAAGAGGACCACCTCCTCTCATTTCTGTTTTCCACATCACAATATTGAAAGTTATTTTTCTCTGTTTGAGGACCTTAAACATCTTATTAAAATAATGCTTCCTCCGTCTCTCCATATGTGTTTAGGGAAGTTGCTAGGTAGTGATTAAAATAATAAAACTTTATCTGATTGTGCAACGTTCATATTTTGGCTTTGATCCCTTCCAGTATTTGTTTATAAACATTGTTTCACATGAGGGCCCTTGAAATTCTGAGTTTTTGTTTCATGCAGGACACAAAAAAGAGATGTAGCAGCACCGGAAATTGCAATTTATACATTTCTCTTCCCTTCACAATTTCCTTTGTTTCTGTGCTTTGGTAGTGAAAGTGATGAATAATGCTTTCAAAAACTTTCCAGAATAACTTTCCTGTTTTATAACAAAACTGTAGAGAAACTAACTCTGGGGTATTTTTTTCTTCTTCCAGCTTTACTGAGCTATAATTGACAAAAAAATGTAATTACATTTAAAGTGTACCATGTAATGATTTAATATACACCGTGAAGAGCTTCCATTGACTTAATACATTGAGTTAGAGCTTCCCTCATCTCACGTATTTATCTTTCTTTCTTTTTTTTCTTTTGTAAGAACATTTGACTTACTATCTTGGGAAGTTTGAGATAGCTCTTAGTCTGTGTTGGTAGGTGGACGGTGTACCTCAGACCTTTAGGCTGAGGCAGAAGAGCTTTGCATCCTGGGCTGCTTTTACTACCCCACTTTCTAGATGCAGGGGAGTGGTATTTTGAGCTTAGTCTTTGCTTTTGATGCTATTAAGCTTTTTAGGTCAGCACTGATGATCGAAAGCTCTTGCACAAGACATGCTGTATTGGAGGCACTATTTACCTGCCTATCTGGTTGGGGAGTTGTTGAGAAAATACCTTTAACTGTGATACCCATCGTGTTTTCTCAGCCCCAATTCATTGAGGAGTTTCAGAGGGGTAGGAGGAAATCAGGAAACAAGTGGTATCAGGAAATAGTGGTAGTAATACCATTATTGTCAACAGTAATGGTTAGCACTTATGGGGCATTTTGTGTATCAGGCCCTAAATGCTAGGCTCAGTGCTTTGGGTGTGTATATGTTAATCCAGTAGAATGGTTTGGGGGAGGATTGATGCAATCCCAAGTTTATAGGTGCCGACACTCAGGCTAAAGAGGTAAGAAGGTTGCAGAAGGTTGCACATCTGATGCACGATGGCTTGGCCTTCTTAGGTAGACCCCTCTGACCACAAGGCCTGTACTGTGAATTACTGCACTATGACAAACTGATGTCCTTGCATTTTAGGATGTCGCATTTCCATGAGAAAGAGTAAATAGTGCCTATAGGCACACTTTCAAAGCCAGTAGTTGATTTCTTTTACACACTTTTGTACTCTGCTTCTTGGAATATTTTCATTGACCCATTCCTACCCCCATACCAGAATGCCAAGGTGGCCTGGCTGATGCTGGCAAATATGTGCTTCTGGTCTGAGGCCTCATCATCTTGAATGTGGGTCAGAGGCTTTGCTTGCCCATGGATCAGTTTTGTTGTCTTCAACATGGCATTGTTATTTTTTGTCAACATGGCTCCTTATATCCTATGTTTTTATACATTTTGCATATTACTAGAAGTAGGGAAAAGTGAACAGGTGACCAAGCCTTTTTTAAGTTTTAATTTTAATTCCATTTACTTGGCATACAGTGTTATATTAGTTTCAGATGTACAATATAGTGATTCAACACTTCCATATATCACCTGGTGCTCATCACAAGTGCACTCCTTAGTCTGCATCATCTATTTCACTCACCTGCCCTACCCCCCCTCCTCTCTGGTAACCATCAATTTGTTCTTTATAATTAAGAGTCTGTTTCTTGATTTGTCTTTCTGTCTCTTATTTTTTTCCCTTTGCTTGTTTGTTTTGTCTTTTAAATTCCACATATGAATGAAATTTTATGGTATTTGTCGTTCTCTGACCAGCCTTGTTTCACTTATCATTATCCTCTTCAGCTCCATCCACATGGTTGCAAATGGCAAGATTTCATTCTTTTTTATGGTTGAATAATATTTCATGGTATGTATGGACCACATCTTCTTTATTCATTCATCAATCCATGAACTTGGGCTGCTTCCATACTGGTTATTGTAAACAATGCTGCTGTAAACATAGGGGTGCATGTATTCCTTTGAATGAGTGTTCTTGTATTCTTTGCATAAATACCCAGTAGTGAGATTGCTGGATCATAAGGTATTTCTGTTTTTAACTTTTTAAGGAAACTCTGTCTTGTTTTCCAGAGTGGCTGCGCCAGTTTGCATTCCCACCAACAGTGCGAGAGGGTTCCTATTTCTCCACATCCTTGTCAATACCTGTTGTTTCATGTGTTGTTGATTTTGGCCATTCTGACAGATATGAGGTGATAGCTCATTGTAGTTCTAATTTGCATTTCCCTGATGATGAGTGATGTGGAGCATCTTTTCAGGTGTCTGTTGGCCATCTGAATGCCTCTGGGGAAATGTCTGTTCATCCCTTCTTCCCATTTTTAATTGAATTCTTTGTTTTTTGGATGTTGAGTTGTATAAGTTCTTTATATGTTTTGGATACTAACCCTTTATCAGATATGTCATTTGCAAATATGTCATTCTCCCATTCTGTAGGTTGCCTTTGAATTTTGTTGTTTGTTTCGCTGTGCATAACCTTTATATTTTGATGTAGTCCCAGAAGTTTATTTTTGCTTGTTTTCCTTGCTTCAGGAGCCATGTCTAGAAACAAGTTGCTACAGCTGATGTCAGAGAAGTTATTGCCTGTGTTCTCTTCCAGGATTTCATTAAACCATAAGTTTCAGGTGTCACATTTAGGTCTTTAATCCATCGTGAGTTCATTTTTGTGTATGGTGTAAGAAAGTGGTCCAGTTTCATTCTTTTGCAAGTTGCTGTCCAGTTTTCCTAACACCATTTGTTGAAGTGACTGCCTTTTTCCCATTAGATATTCTTTCCTGCTTTGTTGAAGATTAGTTGGCTATATAACTGTGGGTTTATTTCTGGGTTTTCTATTCTGTTCCATTGATCTATGTGTCTGTTTTTGTGCCAGTGCCATACTGTCTTGATCATTACAGCTTTGTAGTATAATTTGAAGTCCAGAATTGTGATGTCTCCCAAGCTGTCATTCTTCACGCAGAACTTGCCAGCCATCCTTTGGACTGCTTGAGCTGTCAGGTTGGGCTCACATAGCCACCCTCTGGAGGCCATCGCAGGTCTTCCCCTGTGCTCCTGAGGTGCTGTGCATTTAGCAAGCTGAGAACCTAGCACTGTGCGTATAGCGTTTGTGGCATAACTGCTGAGAAGTGATTACAACAGGAAGTAATTTCCTCAAAAGTGCTTTCAGACTTGCAGAGTGCAGTTCTTTGTAATATTTAAAACATTGCCTTCATATATACTACAAGAACTTCCTAGCACTGAATTGTGTAGCCCTGAGAGCAATGCCCATGTAAGAATTTTTTATGTTATTCAGCAGTATCAAATAGCACCTAACTGTAAATTGATTAGTAAAAATGTTTTTTGAAAATTAATGTCTTTTTAGGTATTATTGCATAACCAACTACCCAAAACTTAATGGCATAAATCAACAACTATTTAATTATGTCTCATGATTTTGTGGGTTAAAAATTTGGATTCAGTGGAGCTCAGTGGAGTGATTCTTCTCCATTTGGGGTTACGTGGGGCTATTCAGCTGGCAGATGACTTGGTCCAGAGCGTCCTAGATGGCTTCATTCACAGGTGTGGTACTCGGTGGGGTTGGCTGGAAGCCTGGGCTCAGCTGGGACTGGGCACAGCAGCAGAGGCAGGGTATAATGAGGGATGGTCCCCCAACTCCTCCGAAGACTGTGCACACACTCCTAGGAACATTGTATGCGTTTGAGTGTTTGTTACTCTGAGGGAGGGATTTGTGTGCCCTTTGGTTTTGTAAATTGCTGTAGGCAAATTTTCTATCTCAGTCTAAAAAAGTATGAGGCCTCCCTTTCCCAAGCTTACCTCCCATGCCCTTCAGCCCTTGTTTTGACATAAAGGCCACTTTCATATTCATCGAAGCCAGCATTGCTCTATGTATATTCCATGGTGTGTTATTAAACAGTATATGGAAAAAAGAAAAAAGAAGAAAACAAGGGTGTCTGGGTGGCTCAGTCGGTTGTCTAGCTCTTGATTTCTGCTCAGGTCATGATCTCACGGGTTGTGGGGTTGACCCTCGTGTTGGGCTCTGCAGTGGCAGTAGGTGCGGAGCCTTGTTGAGATTCTCTCTCTCTGCCCTTCCCCCACTCACAGTCACCTGCTGTCTCTCAAATAAATAAACAAAAAAAGAAAACAACAAGAGCACCTGTACATAGTGTCTCTAGCATGGAGGTCTTGCGGTAGTTGGACTTCTCAGGCTGTGGTTCGGAGCTCGTAAGGAGAGTGTCCTAAGTGGAAGAGGACACTGCCATTCTCTTAAGTCCTAGGCCTGGAAGCCAGCACAACATCATTAACGCCTCTCTTCTGCATGCCAAACCAGTCATTAAGTGGCCTGGATTCCAGGGGAGGGGATGTCCACTTCACTTATTAATGCAAGGAGGTCAGCTCTTAGTGTGGGTTGTGGCCATCTTTGTTCTGCGGTATGAATGTCGTGCGTGTGTGTGTGTGTGTGTGTGTGTGTGTGTGTGTTGCATGTAACAGTAAACATTTAGGTTTTTTTAAAAAATTGTTTTGTGTTATGTTTTAAAATTGTCCTATTCTTGGCCTGGGTGCTGGTCATAAACTGTATATCCTGAACTTTTGAAGCTGACAAACCTAAGAAGTAGTTTATGTTCATCATTCATGAGTTCAAAGATCTGACACCTTTCCCAGGCTCTACAGTAGAGAGAGATAATGGTAATAACACCTTACATTTATGTGGCATCATCTCTAAGAAGTTCAAAGTGTTTGTGCCACTTGTGATTCCTTTATTGGAATGTTCTCTGAGGTAAATAAGCCAGAGTACCCCTCAAGTTCATGTACAGATGAGGAAATGAAGTAGTTTCATCAGCCTGCTAGGGAGTAGTGTTCAGAGGGAACTCTTCTAATAATCCATGTACTGGTTAGAACTTGATTATGAATTTATCTTCCTTAGATATGATTCTGGAAAATGGTGGAGATTGACTTTTGTCTGTCAGTAATATTTTAAATTATATACCATTTGACAAAGAAGTGCCATGTGTAATTTTTTTTTTTTTTTTTTTAACATTTGTTTTTGAGAGAGACCACGAGCAGGGAGGGGCAGAGAGGGAGACACAGAATCTGAAGCAGGCTCCAGGCTACGAGCTGTCAGCACAGAGGCCGATGTGGGGCTCGAACCCATGAGCTGTCTCATGAGCTCGAACCCATGACTGTGAGATCATGGCCTGAGCTGAAGTTGTATGCTTAACTGACTGAGCCACTCAGGCACCCCAGAAGTGCCATATTTAAAGGAGTGCTGGTTATCTTTCTAATGTGTTTTGCTTATTTGTTTTGGTAAAAGCTTATGAGTATTGCATCACAGGCATGTTTCCCTTTAATGGATCAAATCCTACACGCTCAGCAAAAACAGACAGTGGAAAAGGTGAAGGCAGTTACAGCGCTGCCCCCTTAGTGAAACCCTGTGGTATCCGTCCCTTTCCCTGCCCCCACACCAGCCGTGGGAGCACCTCCTTGTGCTTATGGGTGATTTAATGGCGTATTTAAGGATAATTTAATTGTATGTCAAGTTTGTTCCATTCCTGCCACTTAGAGCCTAAACTCTGAGTAAGAGGCAACTCCATTGTAATGCTCTAAATGTGGTATTGTTTACATTCATTCAGTTTTGCTTAAAATGAGACACTTTACATAAAACCGGTGTGCATTACGCACTTCAGCCAGAATTTGTTATGGCTAGCTCCTGGTTCATGAACATCTGCCCCATGTGAAATGACCTACCCTATGTATTTCCACCAGGGTAAACCTCACGGCACTCTCTAGTACAGAGAAGTCCATGGGTTCTGCATGGCTTTCTAAGTAAAATTCAAATTTGTCAGCCTGAAAACAGACCCCAGCCTGACTTCTTCTTTATCTCCCTGCACCCCTCTTCGGTCTGCCCCATAGTGATGGAGCTGACGCCCCTGTTTCCCCAAAGTTGTGCAGAGTTTCCCAATTCCTTTGACTGTGTACATGTCCGCTGGCCTGGGAGTCTCTCCCTTGTTTTCCGTCTCACCTTGGTCCTGCCATTCTTTCTTCACAGCTGCCAGAGCTATGCTCTTTTGCTCAGAATGCTTAGGAGGCTTCCCATTGCTGCTTCCCAATGCTTAGGAGGCTTCCCATTACAGTACCCCCACACTCCCCAGGTGGCATTCAGGGCTGTCTGCCTGGCCCTGGGCTTCTTTCCCTCTAGGCACCACATACCATTGCTTGGGGCCACACTGGTCCACGGCCCTAGGCACGGCCCAGTGGTGCCTTCCCTGACTCCCCACCCACAGTCCAGTCTTTTACCAAAGCAAAGTTAGATAAATCAAGTTAAAAGGGATACAAGGAATCATTACGTTAACACATGCTTTTTGAAAGGATGTTCCCCAATAATTTCGACTGTGTTATTACATGTTTTATTACTTGTAAATAATTAAAAGTGGATGAACTTTTAAGAGAAAGTAAGCTGATACCATCAGGAGGGATTTCTTAAATGCTTCTGAGTGTGGTGCTCATTCTAGCTGCCTGTCTCCAATGAAAAATCCATAGTGTTCTCTGCCTTATGCTGCTGACAACTGTGGCTTGACATGGTGGGTTTACTGTGCTCACATGTCACCATAAAGATTATGGTGGATGTGCAAGTTCCAGGTGGTGGACGACTTGTCCATAAAGTGGATAAAAGAGGGTGAAATCTATCCTTTGTGGAAAAACTGGGTCCTTGACAACTGCAGGGCAACTATGACTAATGCGGTAGTTGATTAAGAAATCCTCCTTTGGCTGTGTGGGGCCAGGAGTTTTTTTTTTTTTTTATCTTTCATAGTTAGGTCTGAATGAATATTAAGGTGTATTTCTTTGCATTAGCTGTACTCTGAGCAGTGGCGTCTGTGGAACGTAGATAATGGCAGAACAGGTGCAGCTGTGTTAACGAAAACGTGTTTGAGCTGAGTGAGGAAAGTGAAGTGGCAGCCTGGACTGGGTATTTGCAACACTGTCACTGCTCACCTTTTGTCTCAGAATTGGGAAGACTCTTTGGACTGTGTTCTGTCGTCACGGATCTTTCCACCCCTAGCGTCAGGCAAAGGCAGAGATCCGTGCAGAGTGTGTGGGGCGAATGCACCTTCTGCAGGGACTGATCCATCCATCCTGGAGGCGTCTGGAGAGTTCAGGTGAAGTCCCATGAAGCTGTCAAAGCAGGAAGCACAAGAGGACGCCCACATGCAGCCCAAGGATGGCATCTTTGAGTTCCCAGGCCCTTCACGGAGGAGGCTCCCTGGGGACTCACTGAGTGGTGTGAAGTGGCACTGGCCTGTCTCCCGCTTTCCCACCTCACCGGGTCCCTTGTTCTTGTCTCCTCCCAAGCAGGTGGAAGCAGTTCTTTTGAAGAACTTGGCCTTTAAATCAAGAGTGCAGCATTGGCTTAGAGCACAACTTCCTGAGGAGAAGTGCCGGCCCAGGCTGACGTGCTGATGTGCTGCCTGCAGAGGGCAGGGCTAGGGCCACTGTGGCACTGTCACTGCTGACAGGGTGTTGCACTGGCAGTGGGCTGGCAGCTTTGCAAGCCTTGGTTTGGCGGTTGCCAGCGGCACAGTGAGCATTGAGGGATGCTCAGCTCGGGTCATGTAGACTCAGGCCAGCTGCCTCTGCTTGTGACTGTCAGGGCCGCCCAGACTTAGCTTCAGGTGGTCTGAACTGGCTGGTGGCCTTTTGCAGAGCTCTTGCTCTGTGGTGACAAGTACAGACTTCTGTGCCTCTCTGAGTGGCATAGAACATTATAACAAGGCCATGTCCAAGCAGGCTCCACACTGTCAGCGCAGAGCCCAGTGCGGGGCTGGGTCTCATGAACCGTGAGATCATGACCTGAGCTGAAATCAAGAGTGAGACGCTCAACCCACTGAGCCACCCAGGTGCCCTGAAAAGAATTGTATTTTATATTGCCCTACTGAATAGAGGAAGAAGCACTTTAAAATAGAGTTAGTCTCTCCCTTGTGTTTGTTTCTTCCAGTGGGATTATTTTATGTTTTCTGTTGCTCCGACATTATCAGCAAAGTGTGTGTGTGTCTGTGTGGTGTGTGTCCATGTGTGGGTCATCTGAGTATGTGTCTGTGTGCATCCATACACCACATCCATGCATGTGAGTGCATGTGGGAGGCTGGGATGGAAGGAATTTTTCAGAGTTGTCCAGGAGAAGCCTTGGGGTTTATTCTATAGTCATAGGATGTCTTTCAAATAATAAATTATTTTCTTATATAAATCCATGAATTAAAGACATGCAGTCAGTTTTTATGTGGGTCAGTAAATCTTTAAAAAAAATCTATTTATATTGGTTTTCATTGCTGGAATATTTAGGAAAAACTTTTCATCTTTTTTTATTTTTTAATTTTTTTTTGTATTGACTCAGCTGTAACTTGAATTTTCCTGGTTCATTTTAAAGAGGATACTCTTTATTTCCCCCCTTTTCTTTTCTCATTTCTTTTCTCATTTTCTAATTTTCTCCCCCTTTTTCTTCTCTCATTTCTCTTACAACCACTGTGTTGCACGAATGCTGGTTCTTCAGCAGTAGTGACTAAGGAGAGAAGTGAGTGCTCCAGTGGGGTAGGGGGTAGATCAGGGCAATGAAGATCTTGCCTCCCCCCCGTCCCCCCTTATTATGGGGGAGGGCAAAGGTTCTACATTTCCTTTTTCTGTCACTTTCAGCTAATCTGTCATGGCTTCTCTGTGCTATTGCCAGCAAAATAATTTTCCTCCCCCGCTCCCTCCCAGTTGTTTATGCATCAGCATCATTACTGTTGCAAGCCTCCTTGGGGATCTGACTGATTGGTAAATTAGTGCTGGTGGAGGAAGTGGAAGACAATATGCAAGTGTTTTATTTAAACAAATACATTCTACAATTTATTTTATTGGATTTTATCCTTTGAATGAGAACACCACAAGTAATCCTATTACAGTCTAGAAACTGCTTGCTCACACCAGATTACAGGCTTCAGAGTGTTGCTGTTGCCTTTGAAAGCACATAAGTCTTTAAGAAATGAGGCAATTTCCGATTCATCAATAATTAACCAAGAATATGACAAGTTTTATCCCAACCCAAAGCTGCACAGTGTTTCAGACAATCTGCTCCTGCAGATGAACTCTCTCTGTAGTTCATGAGTCAGCACTCAGAGCACAGGAGGCACTGGTTTGGGTGAGCCTGATGAATGTTTTCTTGAAAAATGTTAAGCATTAATCGTTTACAATAAAACACATAGAAAGTTTAGGATGCATAGATGATTTTATAGAAGACAGTCTCACCCATAATGTCACCATCCAGAGTAATCTAAAATGTTAGTATTTTCATTCTTTTTTTTTTTTTTTTTTTTTGGTCTGTGTTTGTATAAACACAGGTACTTTTTTAAACAGTGGAAGTGAAGATTCATATACAATTGTTCCTACTTATTTTACTTGATATATGTGCATTTTCCCATGTCCTTAAAAACCGTCACTATACACTCAAAGACTGTATAGTATTTTGTTTTACAGATATATACATATTTAATTATTTGCCTATTAGAAATATGCTTCCATATTTTTTACCATATAAAAATATAGTAATCTCAGTGCTTAAGATGTGGTCCACAGTTTGGATATTTAAGTGTATAATTATTGGGTGGGAAGTCATGGACATGTTAAAGGCTCTCAGTTTATATATTTTGCCAGTTTGCTTTCCAGAAAAGTTCTACCAGCATACACCTGGCTGGCGTCGAAGTTGCTTCCTGCCTCTGCTGGGGATGCCTTGTGGGTCAGTTGATGACAGTGTTGTAGCTGTGAGTCCCTGGGGCCAGGAATGAGGGCTCCAGCCACATTTTGATCATCTGTTAGCCAGGCTGTCATTCCTGTATCTTCTCTTTGAAGGTTAAATGAGCGGTACATGTGTAAAGGGCCTGACCTAGAGTTTGGCCCAAAGTAGGCAGCTGGTGCCATGGTGGTGGTGGTGGTGGTGGTGGGTGATCTTATGTCCAGCGTCTAGATCCTTCCATGTTAATGGAGCAGAGTGATGAAGTGGGAGATAAAAGGTAACTACATCAATGTGTTCTGTACTTTCAGGGAGACACAAAGTGCTTCTTTGGATGGGATTCTGTATAAAATAGCTCAAAACCCGGTGTATAAAATAGCTCAAAACCCATTTCCTGAGAATGTTATGCAGAGAGGAATTCAGAGGTTTGCTAGTGTCTAGATAATTTCCCATGTATCCACATGGCCCACTTCTGTCTTTCCAGACACGGGGATGAGACTGGCCTGTTGGTGCTTTGTCAGTGTATGTCAGGTGCCTGTTTGCTGTGTGTTTTGGCTATGGGATGACATTTTTCACAACTTTGCTGCTAATTGACTGGATTATGGCTATGAAGTCTATCTTCTGTCCGCTTTAAGACATACATTTCTGGGGCACCTGGGTGGCTCAGTTGGTTGAGCCTCTGACTTCGGCTCAGGTCATGATCTCGTGGTTTGTGAGTTCCAGCCCCACACTGGGCTTGCCGCTCTCAGCACAGAGCCTGCTTCGGATCCTCTCTCTCTGCCCCTCCCCTCCCTCTCAAAAAAAAAAAAAAAAAAAAAAAAGACATACATTTCCTTTGCCTTTTTGGTCTTCAGGGATTCTTTTCATCTTTAACGAGACACAAAAATGCTAAGTAACGGCATTACGTTTATGTAGCATGCTCCCAAACCTTGTTCAGACCAGGTGTAAAATGCATCTACTCTTAGCAGTTTCCATGCCACATCTGTGTGGCCACTCACTTTCTGACTGAGGCAAATAACTTCATCTGGTTGTCTGAACAACACCTGTCTTTTGTTAAGATTCTGCCATTTTGGAATCATTATCTTGTCCTTTTGTGTCTGTGGCACTGTCCCCCAGTATATGGGAGGAATTTGTCCTTGTTATCTATTATATTTGGGTTAGTTTGTACTTGTTTAGTACTATTCATACGGACTAGGTTTCACCTTGTATTCTTGAGGTACGTAATAGATTTACTGGGATTTTTGTGACGGCTCCCAAGGATTGAGAAAAGATATAAAAGACCTAGAGGTTTTTCAGTTACTTGACAATTTTGAGGCTAATTGTTTCAGAGAACTTTGTAAAGGCATTGCAGCTGTGTACCAGTTTTTGGTGTCTGCTCCACCTCAACTGCTGATGCATCCTAGTTGCTTTTTCTTTGTCATCCACATGACATTTTCTGCCTTCTAAAAAGAGAGCTGTACACACATATTGGAGAAGAAATATAGTCATCAAACTCAGTTTTAAGTTTTAAAAATGTCTGAAATAAGCAGTAAGCATCAGAAATGGATCAATTTTAAGTGGATCTTTAGAGCATGTTATTTAAATAGACACATTAATTGGATCAGCGTGTGGATCTCATATGCTGTTCCTAGTCATACACTGGCAGGCCTCTCCATTCCTTTCTAATCCCCAGAAGTAATGAGATGCCTCTGACTAGTTACTTTCAATTGCCATTCATAAAATTGTTGGTCAGTCTTCTCAGGTGGCAGTGGTATTTACAATGCCTTTCAGAATGTCAGAGGACTTCTGCCATTTCCCTTATAAGGCCCATGCTTCTGGAAGAGATATTTTCATATCCACTGAGGGTATTGTTTGTTCATTTGGGCTACTCCGGCATTGAATGTTATGCCGTCATTTGGTCTTTTAGTCAATGATTATGGGTCAGAGCTTTGACCAGAACACAAAATAGTTGACAGTCATTTGGGTTATCCTAACCTTCTACAGGGTATGGGTTTCAAAGTGCAAAATTAAGGAAATAAGGACAAAACTTGAAATCATGAATTTAGATTTCTGGGGTTTCAAAAGCATAATTATGTGATACTTGTGCAAGTTTTTGGTGATTGAGGTCATTGGAGATTTGAAGAACCATTCATTAAAAAAAATTTTTTTTTTTAAGTTTATTTATTTATTTTGAGAGAGAGAGAAACAGAGCACTTGAGCAGAAGAGGGGCGGGGGGGCAGGGGGTAAAAGAGAGACTTCCAAGCAGGCTCTGTGCTGTCAGTGCAGAGCCTGATGTGGGGCTCAAACTCATGAACTGTGAGAGCATGACCTGAGCTGAAGTCAAGAGCCGGACATTTAACTGACCAAGCCACCCAGAATCCCTAAGAACCATTCATTTTTAAAAGGATAAAATAATTTCTCATTTGTGTCAGTAAAAATGAAACTTAACATCTCGTCCCATAGCTTCACTATGTGGACTGAAAGAGTAACAGTATTCCTACCAGGCATTAGCAATTATTTTCCCCACAAAAGTCCTTAGAACTTTCTGTCTCAAATGAGGAAGTTCAGTATTTATTCCTATAAATTAAATAAATTTCCAATATCCAGTTTAACCATTTCCAGCAGTTTGGAGGCAGTGAGGGAACTTAGTTGGTGATTAGGTTTCTGCTACTAACTTTTCAAAGAGGACATTTAGAGGTGACGATTGAGATGAATACTAGTCACATTATTATTGTGATGCACGTAAGAGTGTTTTCATGCCCACAAGCAGTGGTGTCCACACTTGACAGTGCAGTGTGGGAGAGTTTAAGATACTTTCCCAAAGTTCCACAAGATTATATAGAAGAGACTGGAATAGAAAAGGGAAGAAAGTGTTTTAAAAAGTATACTTGCAAATACCAGGAGAAAGCTTATCTCCACTTAGACTCACCCTTTTGTTAATACCCAGATCTTCATTAGGTAGGGTAAAACATCCTAAAACATGTGGGTCCTTTTTCTCCTACCATCTCACAAGGGGCTAGAATTTTCTTTCTTCAATTTTATTTGTTGCTGTTTAATATGACTTAGATGACTATTATTAACTTTTTAGAATACTTTATTCGAATTATGGTTATAAAACTAGCAGCTTCCTACATAACTTGTAAGATGCACATTTTGTAGGGGCTCCTGGGTGGCTCAGTTGGTTAAGCATCTGACTCTTGATTTCAGCTCAGATCATGATTTCACAGTTGGTGAGTTGGAGCCCCACGTCGGGCTCCGTGCTGCTGATACAAAGCCAGCTTTGGATTCTCTTTCTCTCTCTGCCCCTCCCCTGCTTTCTCTCTCTCTCAAGATAAATAAATAAACTTAAAAAGAATATGCACATTTTAAAGATTTTTTTTAACGTTTATTGATTTTTGAGAGAGAGTGCATGCATGTGCACACATACGAGTGAGCGAGAGAGAGAGAGAGAGAGAGAGAGGGAGAGGGAGAGAGAGAGCGTGAGAGAATGAGCAAGCAGAGGAGGAGCAGAGCGAGGGGGAGACACAGAATCCGAAGCAGGCTCCAGGCTCTGAGCTGTCAGCACAGAGCCTGACAGGGAGCTTGAACTCATTAACTGTGAGATCATGACCTGAGCTGAAGTCTGATGCTTAACCTACTGAGCCATCCAGGTGCCCCAGGATTCACATTTTGTATGTATAGTATGCTTTCAAATAGTTAAAAGAATGCATTAAGTGATTTGGAAACATACTAAGCCAATAATAATGCTTATTTTAGAGTGATAGAATATGGTGGCTCCTCCTTTTTGTTTCTAAAGTTTTTTTAATAATGTGATTGGGTGTATTTTTGTGATAAATTCAGACTGCATCATCTCTTGCTTTTATTTTAAATGTGCTAAAGGACTTGCTATAATCTTAAATAATAACACCCACATCCTGAGGCAATTATCCAAATTAAAATTAAAGTCAGTGAGAAATATTTAAAAGTTTAAATGCATTTTGAAGCGAATATTTAGAAAATAAAACTTCTACATGGTATTTCTATCATTCAACGTTAAACTCCCAAATTAATGCTTTTTACCTACTGTCCCTTGGATTAAAATAAATTCAACTTGATTCAACCAAATCTCAAGTTTTATCACACTGACAAAGAGGGTATTCCTAAAAATGTTTTAAACTAAATGAGGTTTAAATGCTCACGTAAAGTCCTTCTTGGAATAAAGTTGGCATATAGGGGGAAAATGAATGAAACTTCATCAAGTTTTGGGTGAGTGTGACAACAGAACACGTGTAAGGGAAGCGATTCCTGGCATTGCTTGTCTTCAGATCAGCCAGAAGTGGAGTGGTCAACTCTTCAAATGTTTCCATGTCATACTGAAAATTGTGGTTATTTAAACAGAACAGGCGTAGAGCTAATCCTAACATTTGAGATTATGAAACATGGAGGGATTCTCACTGAAGATTCTTCTGTGTGTTCCGGCGTTGATTGAGCACGCCTGGTTCCCCGTGGGGGTATTGTGGTCCTCCTTCAGGGTTCCATGGGCAGCCTTTCTAGAACTTGACTCCAGCACTCAGTGGAGGAGACTGGGTGCTGTCTCTGCTCTCCTCCAGCTTCTCCAAATCTTTAATGAGTACAAGGGCATCTCACACTGCTTGATCAAATGTGTTTGGGTTACATTCTGTCGTTAAATCAGGCCTCCATAATTTGTTGGTGCCTTCTTTTGCTTAGATGTAGTTGGATCCAGAGGCTAGCTAGGATGATATTTGAAGGAACATTATGTGGTAGCAGTGAGTTAAGGTATATTCCCTTACTCTGATCTCTTCACAAGTTAAAAATATCTAAAAGTTATAGCAACTGTGTCATAATTTCTCAATAGGTGCCAGATTAGGTGTCACCTTTTAGAATGCTTAAGCACTGTGAAGAGAAAATTCCATTAATTATATAGTTTTTTTTTTTTTTTTTTTTTTCCTAAAAAGTTCAGAACCTACAGTTAACTGTGTGATTGCTCAATCCATATAGTTCAGTTCTGGATTATCTAGTACAGCTCAGGGTTCTCTCTTTAGTTCGTGTTGCTTTTTTTACTCCATAAAACTGTTTAGGTCAGTGGTGATATTTTGTATCTTTTACACTCTGTTTAGGTTATAGTGCTGAACACTGTACAGTTGAAATGTCAATTTCTGTTCTACTCCCCTCCCCCAACTTTTCCTCCCAGAAGCCCTTTTTTACTCAAGAACAAATAATTGTAGTTAAAAGTCTTATAGGAAAAGGCATGGGATATTTAGAGAATCAGATCCAACCTGGTTTTAACATTGTATTATAAAATCATACTAACCTTTTGTGAGGTCAGACTCTTGGTTTTGGAAGTTTTCTCGTGTTAACTGCCCTTTTGAATCAAGGGCAAGCTGTGAAAGAAAGCCAAAATCTGGCGGTCCTCTTGATTCTGCCCTTTTTTCCCCGACTGTGGAAACCACTAGAAACCAATAAATAAGAATGGGAAGTGACTGAAGAACAGACAGGAAATACCATTTCCCCTGGCCAAGCACCACAGCTCATCCAGGGACTGCCGTCCTGGTCAGAGGGGTGAGGAGAGTCCCACAGCTGCCTTCTGCAGAGGGTGTCTCTCCTGCCCGGCTAGCAGCATCTGCAGCTGTTGTAGGCCCTAAGAAATGCTTGGGGTCATCCAGATTCCAGATTAATGCTCCTGTGAGCCTCTCTGTGGGGGCTCAGATGGGAGCACTCCCACAGGGCTCGTGGGGAGGGATGCCCCAGAGGTGCAGACCTTTACTTGGATGATGAGCTGGAACTGAGAAGCGTGGGCTGGAGGGTGCCCCAAGTTCTAGAAAAGTACAAAGTAAACAAGTGGCGGAAGGACATCTCTTCAAATATAGGAAATCTCAAGTTCCTTTTATGTTCCGCTCACAGCTGTGTGAAATATTATCTTGCAATTTAGCCTTAACATTGAGTTTCAGCTCCTTTTTATGTGTGGCCTTGTGAATGTTAGTGTTCAGTATTTCCTTATTACTGTGTATTGTATCTTGCATCTGCACTGATTATTGTTCTTTGTTAGTTTAGAAGTCTTGTTTTACTCAGAGAAACAGTACAGAAAAATAATAGCAATTTTGAACTGCAGCTCTCCCCCTTTTTATTTTACAAAATACGGCTTCTGTAAAAACTGTGACAGAAAAGAAGGGGCGTAGTGTTGTCCCTGGGGATAAAATAGGCATGAGACCAAAGACGACTAAATTTGTACTTAGCAATGATTTTATTAATGAATCCCAGTAGAGTTTTAACAGCAGAGCAGGATTTCCTCCTATTGTGATTCTCGATAACCTCCAAGAAATAATTCCTTAGGATAGGACTCATACGACATATTTCTGATTACAGGCTTGTAATAATTAGATGTTTATCCCCAGAAAAAATTGCCATAAAAATTTATTAATAGTGTGAGGGAAGTGCTTGTGCACCTTATTATGTACATTGTTATTTTATAGTCTACATTGTTCCCAAAATGTTTTAAGCAAGCTATTGAGCTAAATCCCCAAGAGTTCTATCATAAACTAATACTTGGACTTACAGAGAATACTCACAAAGCACCTAACAAATTGTACCCACACTTCTATTTTTGAAAAGGTCTTGGGTGAAGAAATAGAGAGCCAGGTGAAGATTTGGTGATCGGTTTTTGAGGTTAGGTTAGGTCAAGGGCAAAATAAATATTTTATAAATATGTATTGAAAACTTTAAAACCATTCACATAAGGGGCACCTGGGTGGTTCAGTGAGTTAAACATTCTACTTCAGCTCAGGTCATGATCTCACAGCTCGTGAGTTCGAGCCCTGCATTGGGCCCTGTGCTGACAGCTCAGAGCCTGGAGCCTGCTTGGGATTCTGTGTTCCCCTCTTTCTCTGCCCCTCCCCCCTCCCCCTTCCCGCCCCCCCCCCCCCCCCCCCCGCATGCTCTGCCTCTCAAAATGAAGAAACATTAAAACAAATTTAAAACCATTCACATAAAAGATACAGAATTAAAATGAACTTCCCAGTGTTTCAATGGGGGTCACCAACAGGCATAAGGCATCTGTTGTGGCAAGAAGATGACGGAGAGAAGTAGGGGAATGTTAATTTCACATGTCGCTCAGTGTCATTAATGTCACTGTTCATTTCTGAGCATCTGGATCCTCAGCTAGAAGGGATCCAAAAAGACAGGGACCCAAGAAAACCACACAAGAATTTGTCTGTGTTTGGGAATTTCTCTGAAATGGGAGTATCTTCCTGAAAGTGCCAATAGTGAGAGAGCCATGTTGTTTTTCTTTTTTAATTCATGAATCTCATTGGGAAAGTAGTTGCAGTTTTATCTTAGACATAATTGAAATTTTATAGCAAATAAATGTCTTCTGCTTGAACTGTCTGTGCCTCACTTCATAGAAGTTGTTAATCCAGTGACTTCCTAGTAGCAAGTTGAGAAACTGTTTTCTGCAGAGTTGCTTTATGTTATTTGGATGGTAACTGTAACTTTACACATAGTAATGTTGATTGATTACATATGCTGTGTATGCTATAGGATGCTAGTTTTTTCTAAGTCAGAATCTGACAACTTTGTCACTTAGCTGTTGTTTGGCTATCCTCTGTGAACAAATATACTGGTTTACCTCATTTTGAGGAAACTTGATGAAATGGAGATAGGTTTTTAAAATGTTTTTAACTTTATTTATTTTGAGAGAGAGAGAGAGAGAGAGAGAGAGAGAGAGAGAGAACGAACAAGCAGGGGAGGGGCAGAGAGTGGGGGAGAGAAGGAGAGGGAGAGAATCCCAAGGCGGCTCTGCACCATCAGCATGGAGCCCCATGTGGTGCTTGAACTCATAAAGCATGAGATTATGACCTGAGCCAAAACCAGGAATCTGACCTTAACTGACTGAGCCACCCAGGCGCCCCTGGAGATGGTCTTTCAAAAAAAAAAGACGAAGAAGAAGAAAAGAAAAAGAGGAAAATCAGATTAGGTCTTTTTTAAAAGAACAAACTCTTCATTAAAAATTTAATTTGTCATTTATATTGGTTCAGCATCCATACAACTCCCCATATAGTTCATAAAATAGAATTTAGAGTAGTAAGGAACCTAAGAGGTTGCTTCTAATTACGTAGATCTTGTGAACAGTGTAGATACATTTTCTCCACCGTGACTTTGCTGGGAGATAATGCTTGTGCTGATGTGCTGAGTACCATTTAAAGCAGCCAGTTATAGGAGTCAACAGTTCTTATTGGAAAATGCTGTGTTGGCCTGATATTTGCTTCATTTATACCCTTGCTAATTCATGTGGTTTGCCACTTGGCAATACAGATCTAGTCTCTCCCCTTTCCATCATGATTACCACCAGTTCTTGAAGCCAAGGACCCATGATGAGATTGGGGCGACACAGTGTTACTGCTGACAACTTGGCAGACAAGTGGATTTGAACCAGCTGTTGTCTTATGTCTGTCCTTGGCTCAAGGGTTTTAAAATTAGAGGAGAAGCAGACCTAGAGATTACCTGGCCACCTCCCCACTCCCTTGCCCATTTACAGGTGAACACCTTGAGAGCCCCAAGCTTAAATGTATTGCCCAAAGCCATACATGCTAGCTTTGAGTTTAGTGAGTTTTGTTTCAGCTCTGGATTAAGTAATGAAAAGGTACTTTGATCTCCCAGTTAAAAAGTTGCTAGTTCTTGTTTGTACATACGGTTTTGACCTGGTTGAATGCCCAAGTATACTTATGATTCATTCAATGTCACCACTTGATATGGTCATAGTAACTTGGGAAATTGTAAAAAAGTACTTTGTGACATTTGGCAACCATATTGTACAAAAGAGGAGGCTAGTTTCATGAACCTGGCCCTAATGATCCTAGGTTGGGGACAGTGTCCTCACTCATTGCTAATGCTCACAGAGTTCACTAGAATCTGCTTCTGGAATAAATTTTGGAGGCTTATGGTCATGGGGTTTGGCACCTGTGGGACCTCAGTCAAGTTACTCAAGCACTGAGTGGCAATTTTATTCCTTCCATCCCCTCCCCTCCCCTCCCCTCCCCTCCCCTCCCCTCCCCTTCCTCTTCCTCTTTTCTTTTCTCTCTGTTTTTTTTTTTTAATTTTTTTTCAACGTTTATTTATTTTTGCGACAGAGAGAGACAGAGCATGAACGGGGGAGGGGCAGAGAGAGAGGGAGACACAGAATCGGAAACAGGCTCCAGGCTCTGAGCCATCAGCCCAGAGCCTGACGCGGGGCTCGAACTCACGGACCACGAGATCGTGACCTGGCTGAAGTCGGACGCTTAACTGACTGCGCCACCCAGGCGCCCCTCTGTTTTTTTTTTTTAATGTTTATTTTTGAGACAGAGAGAGACAGAGCATGAATGGGGGAGGGTCAGAGAGAGAGGGAGACACAGAATCCGAAGCAGGCTCCAGGCTCTGAGCTGTCAGCACAGAGCCCGATGCGGGGCTCGAACTCACGGACAGCGAGATCATGACCTGAGCCGAAGTCGGACGCTCAACCGACTGCACCACCCAGGCGCCCCTCTTTTCTTTTTTAAAGGCCTGGTACTGCTTACCTCTGAGGGATGTTGGAAAATAAAGCTCTAACTTGGAGCCACGCATGTGGTGGTAGCACGGTAGGGGTCTCGCACATCCTTGTGAGAGGCAGTTCACTGCTCCTCTTGATTTTCTGATCTCTTGTCTAGTCGCATGATTATTCCTCAGGGAATCAGTCATTAGTTGATTAACAAATGAACATCTCCTACTGTGTTCCTGCTGCTAGTGATGTGAAGATACCTCCAGCCCCAGTCCATGGGGAAACAATCACAGTAAATGTGGAAAGTGATATAGGGGACACATGTACAATATGTCATGGGGACACAGGGAAGGCCTTCTTAACTTTTTCCAGCCTGGAGTTGAGGAAGAGACCATCCAGAGAGGTTGACATTGGAGGGGGATTTGGAGGAGACCCCAGGGGTGGAGGGAGCAGCTTGGAGGAGGGTCTTATTGTCTAGCAGAGCAATTTGTCCCTGCTTTCATGAGCAGTGGGGAGTCTTTGAAGGCTCTAAAGTAGGGGAATGACACAAGATCACTAAAATGCCTTGGAAATTTTCTCCTTAATTTTTTTTTTTTTTTGAGGGACAGAGAGGCTACTAATTTTCTGTTCACACTGTTATTCCTTTTCTAGTTTCAAGTTCTTCTGTTATAAAAGACCAAGAGAAAATATGATTGGTTAATAATAGCCTCTATTCTCCACACTGCAGTTTATCTTTTCCTTCTTCCAAATATAGCTTAGAACCTCACTTTCCTTTACTTACTAATAAAAAAAAAAATGCTCATGCGCTTCAGCTAATTCTGAGGTTTATCTTCCTGACAAAGTTCTTTGTGGTTCATACATTTTTTTGTTTCCTCCTTGGCCATGTGCCTACCTCTCCAAGTTTTAGATATATTGTTTTAAAAACTGAGCTACCCAGTTAGATTAATTGCTTTGGGTGATGCTGTCTTGTCTTTCTCAGATTGTCATATTTTAGTGTCTCCGGGGCCACAAAAGCAGCAATCTCTTTTAAGAGTGTAATAAATATTTTTCAGACTTCTCAAAATTAGTTCTCTGCAGTCTAGAGATGGTGTCTGCTGTGTTTATCATTCCCTTGTCTTGTTATTATTAGTTTCAAAATTGTGTTCTCACTTTCTTCCACGGTTCTTTATTACTTGACTGCCTACTTCTTTTTTGGACAGAATTATGGATGAATTTGATTTTATTCATACTTTTCCAAAATTTCTCCAATGAGCCTATATTTTGTTAAAAAGTAAAGTATTATTAATTAAGAAGAATGAAATTGAGGATGAGAGCTTTTTTTATTGCTTCTTCAGAGGCAAGTCAAGAATTCTTATGCTTTTAAAATTTTAGAATGATACCTAGAGGTTTCCCCTTACAACTTGATTTTGTACAAATTTGTGGTTATCAAAGTAATGTATGTGTCTTTGGTTTCTCTGGACAGTAAGGGGCAAACTCTAATGGCAGTGCTTTGTCCGTTTTGCTTCCCTCTTATTGGTACCCAAATTTCATGTTCCCACAAGTACATAAAGCATGTCCTCTTGTAATACATTTTTTTCCAGTGTCTATTTTTGAGAGAGAGAGAGAGAGAGAGAGAGAGAGAGAGAGAGGGAGGGAGGGAGGGAGGCAGGGAGGGAAGGGCAGTTAGAGGGAGACCCAGAATTTGAAGCAGGCTTCAGGCTGTGAGCTGTCAGCACAGAGTCTGACATGGGACTCGAACTCATGAACTGTGAGATCATGACTTGAGCCAGAGTCGGAGGCTTAACCGCCTGAGCCACCCAGGCACCCCCTCTTGCAATATAGTTTTTGAACATAGAGTAGCTTTAGTTGGCATCCTTGCTTTCTGCTTCCCTGTCCAGTCTTGGTCTTACAAAGACATTTGTTCTTTTTGATGGTTGGTCTTGGTCTAATGGCACAGAGAAGCTAGAGAACTGCTGTATTTGAGCAGCTTCTCTGTCACATTAACCTTGAATTACTGGGTACTATGCTACTTCTTTCTGTATTGTACAACTTTCCAGAAATAAAAGATTTTGGAGTTTAAAAAATTCCATCACTTTTCCCTCAAATTACATTTCCCTTTTCTGGTTGGCCTTTGTCTTCAAAGCAGTGATTTTCAAAGCATAATTACCAACAGGCCTTAAATGTCAATGCAGAACCTCTCTTGGGTTCTTCCATTTCATACAACCATACTTTCATTTTTAAAAATCTAAATAAAATGTTGAGTTATTTACAATTTGTTTTCAAGAGTTACTTGAAATTTGTATCTGTAAATAAAAAGTTGTGTGAGATTTGAGTTCAGTATTCTGTTTTTTTAAAAATATGAACTTTATTGTCAAATTGGTTTCCATACAACACCCAGTGCTCATCTCAACAGGTGCCCTCCTCAATGCCCATCACCCACCCTCCCCTCCCCC
Organism: Felis catus; assembly: GCF_018350175.1. Lineage (NCBI taxonomy): Eukaryota > Metazoa > Chordata > Mammalia > Carnivora > Felidae > Felis > Felis catus. The sequence continues at coordinate 31,913,994 of NC_058374.1, read as the reverse complement.
CCACCCTCCATCAACCCTCAGTTTATTCTCAGTATTTAAGAGTCTGTTATGATTTGCCTCCTTCCCTCTCTGTAACTCCCCCCCCCCCCCCCTTCTCCTCCCTCCTGGTCTTCCGTTGAGTTTCTCAGGATTCACTTATGAGTGAAAACGTATAGTATCTGTCTTTCTCTGCCTGGCTTATTTCACTTAGCATAACACTCTCCAGTTCCATCCATGTTGCTACAAAAGGCCAGATTTCATTCTTTCTCATTGCCAAGTACTATTCCATTGTATATATAAACCACAACTTCTTTATCCATTCTTCAGTTGATGGACATTTAGGCTCTTTCCATAATTTGGCTATTGTTGAAAATGCTGCTATAAACATGGGGGTACAAGTGCCCCTATGCATCAGCACTCCTGTATCTCTTGGGTAAATTCCTAGCAGTGCTATTCCTGGGCCATAGGGTAGATCTATTTTTAATTTTTGGAGGAACCTCCACACTGTTTTCCAGAGTGGCTGCACCAGTTTGCATTCCCATGAGTTCAGTATTCTTAAGTCTGGATGTACTCTAGTACTTGGCAAGGTTGCAAAACAGTGACACTGTGCGCATAGTTTTAAGTAAATTTTGAGAAGGCTGTTTTATCAGTATTATTTCAGTGTGGTCTTGAGTTGGTCATGGTTTTCAATTGCTGCTTTTGTTTTGCTTCTAAATTATAAATTCATTTGGTTTCGTAATTATCACTTTACAGTGGCATTCTATCATGTGCATTTAACTTACGCTAATTCAGCTATAAGTGTTGCTTAAAAATAATTAGATTTTTTTTTCTTCATTCAATATTTCCTTAAATATAAGCCAGACCCATTTTTTTTCTGGATTTTAACTAAAGAAACAGCAATCTGTTCTAACATGACAGGAAAAACTGGCAGTATTGGGCTTCCTGAGAAAGCAGTACTCAGAAAAGCACTGTGCTGTTCTGTGTGGTCTATTTAAATGATTTTCAAGGATAATTTTGTCTTACTCTTGGCTTGATTTTAGAAGCCAGGCCTTTCATGAAAGGTGACTCCATGCAGTTTGTTGTGAATTCTTTGGGCAGATCTCCAGGGTGTAGTGATGCACTTTATGCACAGGAAGTAGCAAACTCTAATGGTAGTATTTGGGGGTTGTAATTTTCTAATAATGGGAACTTATGCCAGGTAAGCTTTGATATTCAAATATGAATCACCCATGACCTATTTTTAAGTAGCTGTATATTTTTCATTAATTTGTTTATACAGTGACAGTTCTTTTTTTTGTCACTGAGTTTGTTTTCTATTAGAAAATAATAGCAGTTGAGAGATGTGAGCTGTGTTAAATAAAGAGCCACTGGTTTAAAGCACATTTTATTTCCTAGAAGTGGGAGTCCTTGGGAGTAGAAACATGTTGTTTACTTCTGAACTGTAACAGTTTACCCAACTGATCAGTGATGAAATTAAGTCTCTATTATTCTTCTTCTAATATGAAAGCTTCTAATTGAAAATGCAAGGCACTTATGGGGCACTTTTATTCCATCAAATTAATGAGAAGAACGTTAAGAGCCCAGTGGATGCTTGGCCAAAGGACCCAAATGGGCATTTCACAAAGGAGGGAATTAAGCAGTAAAAAGCCATGGAAAAACATTGAATAAGCTTCGTATTCAAAGACCACCAAATTAAAATGTTACCTTTTTTTTTTTTTTAAATCGGAAAAACAAAAAAATGTTAATACACGTGATGCTGTGATGGCACAGCGATCTGTTGCATTTGGACACTGCTGGTGCTGTGCAAAAGTGTACATCTCTTTCGGAAAGCAATTAGGAAGGATTATCAAGATCTACAAACGTGTTCATACACTTTCAACCAGTCCTCTGGAATACTGTCCTCTGGGATATTGTTTATCCCTTGGAAATTGAAATTATGGGTGAGGATATTTGCCAGCATTATTTAAAATCCGAAAACAGAGTAACTTCAAAGGTCCAGTAATAGGCAAATGGTATATAAGCCACACCTTATCTTTTAGAAGAAATAATATGTAGCCATTAAATGGATTTAACAACTATATAACAACGTGATAAAAGGTTATGCTAGGCGAGGTTAAGTGAGAAAAGGTACAAAGTTAAATGAACACTATAATTGCAACAGTGTTAAACATGCTATAGCTAAGGTAATGCCCAAATATTATTTGTTGAGGGGTGGAGGGTTTAGAAGTGTATTTTCTATTTTTTGTTTTGCTTATAATTAAAATCTCCATCAAGGTAAAGAGAACATTAAAGAATTATATAAGGCTATGGTAGGATGAAAATGAGATGCTGGCATGACTTTATTCTTAATCCAAGGTAATGTGTCAGCCTCTTTTGGTGTGCCGCCTAGTTCTGTGAGTAGTTCATTTGCTGTGTAAATGGTTATGGCTTTCCTAGGTGCCTTGGTATGAATGAGAAGTAATTTTGGTCATTAAATGAACATGTTAAGGTCACATTTTAAAGCCCAAATTCCATCTGCTGAGTGTGTCTGTATTTGCAAAGGTATTTATTGCAGCTTGCTTACTCTAATGAGAATATAAGCTATGGAACCATGTAGAAATAGACATTTTCCCCTAAGTGTTTTAAAGTAAGTCTTTGGATCATCGGATGTTTTTGACTCTTACTCCTTATTTTAAGGCTTTGGATCATTTTTATTTACTTTATCTGCAAAGGTACTGTCCTGCTTTTGATATTGTCAGTTGATATCAACATGTGAAAAAGTATTTGTAATTGACATATCAATGGTTCGTGGTTTTAGGGAATATACAGTATTTACTCCCTTTTTCTATAGTACACATTTCTCAAAGATACCCAATCCTCATTAAATATTAAGATCACACATTTATGGATGAAGGTTGACATTGCCAGAAATGCTTATTTATGCAATACAGGTGGATTTTAGCTAATAAAGGGGCGTATTTACTCCATACACTAGTGACCTCCCACTTACATTTTTTTTTTTAACGTTTATTTTTGAGACAGAGAGAGACAGAGCATGAACGGGGGAGGGTCAGAGAGAGGGAGACACAGAATCCGAAACAGGCTCCAGGCTCCGAGCTGTCAGCACAGAGCCCGACGTGGGGCTCAAACTCACGGACTTCGAGATCATGACCTGAGCCAAAGTCGGCCGCTCAACCGACTGAGCCACCCAGGTGCCCCTCCCACTTACATTTTTTATTTGTACATATTTTCCTTATTGTTCTAGAAGAGAGTTAAAATGACTTGGTAGAGAAAGTATGACTTTGATAAAACTATATGGAAGCTTTTGATAGCTGTGTTTGTTTTTGTTTTTCTTTAGTTAGGAACCAGTGTATGTACAAAGCATTAGTAGAGCATTTTCTGCATTTCTGTTTGTGTTTGATGTGTATATTTTAGTGCAAGGGTTACTTGCGACAGCAGGCATACTGGTCATTCATGGTGTAGTGACATTTAAATTGACATCTACTAAAGGATCTCATCACTTAATGAAATTTACTTTTTGGGAGAGGGGGAGAAGAAGGAATGAGGAGCTGAGTCCTGCTTAGGGTAGATTCTTTCCCCACATTTCTTCAGCTTTCCTTTTTTTATTTTGCTCATTTGGTTCTTTACTTACTGTAGTCTCTTTGCCTGATAAATGAAAACAGGAAACCCCCATCTGTTGATTCAGCAAGTATTTGTTGAGCACTTAGGTATCTGGCACTTTGAGAGGTGCTTAGAGATACACGGTGTGCTGGCTCTAGTGTATTTTAGAGAATAAGGCAAGCTCGGCTTCTAGAATGTAGTAATTGGTGTATTGTACAACCTAAGGTTTAAAAATTAGTGAGGGACACACTACTTTTATGAATATAACATTTGATATTAAAAACTCAATGAGGGATTCTCTTTTTCCTTTCTAGAAAAGAAGCAGTTTACCAATCTTTACTGACTAGGTAGGGTCCTGTTATCAATTTAGAAGAAATTAATTTTGTTGCAGGCTTAACCAGTCATTACTTATACTGCCCAGTATATTTATTGATCCCCTAGTGGGCTTATCTTTTAAAAAGATTTAAGATATAGTCATTACCCTGATGGATCTTATGGTAGCTCTTTAACAGTACCAGAGAAGAGGGTGAAGTGAATGTCCATGAAAGTAAATTCTCTCAAGACTTTTTTAGGACACACACACTCTGGAGCTCCTGGGTGGCTCAGTTGGTTAAACATCCGACTTTGGTTCAGGCCATGATCTCATGGTTCGTGGGTTCAAACCCTGCATTGGGCTTTGTGCTGACAGCTTGGAATTTTCTCTCTCTCTTTCTCTTTCTCTCTCTTTCTGCCGCTTCCTCCCCTCCTTAAAACAAACAAACAAACAAACAAACAAACAAACAAACTTAAGAAAAAGGACACAGCTCTGTAGCTTTGGCTTCATGGAGGAAGTGGGACTTGGCCCTGAAGATAAGGCAGTATTTGAGTGAATTTCAGGTCAGGAGACAAGTCTGAGCAGTTGGAATCTGTAAGGTGGGGTGAGCCTCAGCTTGCGGACCAGAGGCAACAGGGGGCAATTGTCGGTGGTCTTGGAAGGTAGAGTAGGGAAGCATGTGGCAGATCTCACATACAGACTTGGAAATTTCTCCTGTATTCTCTAAGAAGAGGGGATCCAGTGAAGTTTTTTGTTATTTTAATTGAGATGTAATTGCCATATAAAATTAGTTTCAGGTATACAACATCATGATTCGGTATTTGTGTATTTGTGTATATTATGAAATGATCACCATGGTAAGTCTAGTTAACATTCATCCCACATGGTTACAATTTTTTCCTTCTGATGAGAACTTTTAAGATCTATTTTCTTAGCAACTTTCAAATATACCCTATAGCATTACTAACTGTAGTCAGCCTGCTGAATGTTACATCTCTAGGACATCATTATAACTGGAAGTTTGTACCTTGTGACCACCTTCCACCCATTTGCCTACACCCCAGTTTCTGCCATGGCAATCACCAATCCGTTCTGTTTCTTAGAAGTTCGTTTTCTTTCTTTCTTTCTTTCTTTCTTTCTTTCTTTCTTTCTTTCTTTCTTTCTTTCTTTCTTTCTTTCTTTCCACATATAAGTGAGATCATACAGTGTCTTTTTATGTCTGATTTATCTCGCTTAGAGTAACGTCCTCAAGGTCCACCCATGTTATCACAAAAGGCAGCATTTTTTTTCCTTTTTAAATGGCTGAGTAATGTTCTATTTTTTATATGCACCTCATTTTCTTTATCCGTTCATCCATCAGTGGACACTCAGGTTATTCCCATGTCTTGGCTGCTGTAAATAACGCTGCAGTGAACCTGGGGGAATTCTGGTGAAATGGCTGAATCATAGGGTAGTTCTATTTTTAATTTTTTGAGGAATCTCCAAATGGTTTTCTGTAGTGTCTGCACCAATTTACATTCCCACCCAAAGTGTATGAGGGTTCCCTTTTCTCTACATCCTCACTAACATTTGTTATCTCGTATCTTTTTGATAATAGCCATTCTAACAAGTGTGAGGTGGTATCTCTTTGTGGTTTTGATTTGCATTTCCCCATGATTAGTGATGTTGGGTAACTTTTCATAAACCTGTGTCCATCTGTATGTCATCTTTGGAAAAAATGTCTATTTAGATCCTCTGCCCATTTTGTAATCAGATTGTCTTTTGCTGTGAATCATATGGGTTCTTTATTTTAGTGAAGGTTTGGAGGGGTGAGATTCCTGAAGGTATTTTAGGCAGACTGTGCTGGCAGGGACCTGTTGGATGGATTTCCTAAGGAGAGGGAGTAGGCAGAAGACCTATGGTAAGTGTTGTTACATTAGGTAGTGAAGGAAGTAGTGAGAATATGTAGGGAGATGCCAGTGGGAATACTAGAAAGGGCTAATGCAAGACACATGGGTGCTTCTTCTGATATTATGTGGGAGGAAGGAGGCAAAGATGCCATATAGAGTTGAGGCTGAGAGAGAGAGAGAGAGAGAATTATTCAATAATTCGATTTCATGTCAGCAATCATTTCTGTAACCTTGCATATCAATTTGCTTATCTATAAACCACAAAATTAGCCTGCAGGTTCCCTTAAACTTGATGTTATGATAATCCACTTTTGTGATAATTACGTGTGTTATTTTTTGAGGACAGCCCTGACTTGAAGTCTGAGGATAATTTTAGGCCCTGTAAATCCTTATTTTTGGTGTGCAAGTTTTATCAACTGGATAATATAGGTAATATAGACTCAGGGGGTTTTATTCCTGCCACATGTGGAGGCCTACTTTCATGAGTTACTGCTTCTCAGTTGACATTTCATTTAAAGATTTTTAAAAACTTTTTTTTTTTCAACGTTTATTTATTTTTGGGACAGAGAGAGACAGAGCATGAACGGGGGAGGAGCAGAGAGAGAGGGAGACACAGAATCGTAAACAGGCTCCAGGCTCTGAGCCATCAGCCCAGAGCCTGACGCGGGGCTCGAACTCCCGGACCGCGAGATTGTGACCTGGCTGAAGTCGGACGCTTAACCGACTGCGCCACCCAGGCGCCCCTTTAAAAACTTTTTAATGCCATACTTTTCTAGAGCTGTTCTTCTTAAACTTTAATGTGTATACTGCAGAATCTTATCAAAATGCAGATTTTAATTCAGCAGATCTGGGGTGGGGACTGGGAGTCTCCATTTCGAACAGGTTCCCAGGTGATGCTGATGCCACTGGACCTTCAGTGATCAGGAGCAGTAAAGCTCTGCAGAAAGTTTGCTTCTACTTAAATTACACACTTTGAAAATTCACTTTTTGATGGTTGAAAGGAACATCATTGCTCCAGGTTTTTAGTGTTATTTTAATATTGCTGTGAAGGCAGATTTTGTTTGTTCTGTGCTGTCCTTATTGCTGAAACATCAAAAGAATACCTTCCCCACCTTTTTGAGCTTGCACTATAGAGATATGAATACTTAGGAAAGTTTTACCTATGAAAATAAACTTGACATTTGCATAGTTATACTTTCCAGAATTTAAGAAACCAGCATTGCTTCATAATAGCTGCAAAAGACAGTATGTTTCCAAATGATTCTTGGCAAGCTGCAATTCAGAGTAGACCCAAGGAAAAAATTAGGGTCTATTTTATTAGCTTCAAATAGTTTCTTTTATTTCAAATAGAATAAGATATTTCACAGGAATGAAATATCCTGTAAAAATACTGGAATTAGATGAGTGAATTTTAAAACGTCAGTGTGTATCTGTCATATTTTGGTGCCAAATGATTTGAAGCAAAGTGATTGTAGCTGCTTAAGAAAGTAATCATGGCTACAGAATGAATTTTTCTTTGTTTGAGAGGTTGGCTCCTGATTACATCTCTTTAGAGAACTATCTATAAATAGGCATTTTAAATAAAGGAAGGGAAATATAGAGAAATTGATTTTAAAAAGAAGTCAAGAAAGCCTTAAAATTAGGCCAGCTTTCCACATGCATTTTCACTGAGTTCCTTGAGCTTTTTGGAAAAATTTACTCTATTGCTTTGCCATTTATATTTAAGGTACTTTATATACTTTTAATTTATTGGTAGTGTGCCTTAAAAAGGCTGACCTAATTAAATTGATTTCTGCTTTTTATTAAGAGTTCTTAAAATGTATATGGGGGGCCTGGGTCTGTTAAGTGTCCAACTCTTGATCTTGGCTCAGGTCATGATCTCATGGTTTGTGAGATTGAGCCCTGACCTGAGACAGGCTCTGTGCTGACAGCGTGGAGCCTGCTTGGGATTCTGTCTCCCGTTTCCCTCTCTCCCTGCCCCACCCCTGCTCGCTCTCTCTCTCTCTCTCTCTCTCTCTCAAAAATAAATAAATATTAAAAAAATAAGTATGCCAAATTTGAACTGTGTCTTTGACATGTGCAGTTGTGGGTCCATCTTCTGAATATTAAACGTTTTTAAGTTCTGGTAAAATAAACACTTGAATTATTTTTCATTTACATTTTTAGTGTAATTGAATCAAGGAACAATTCAATTTTTGGCAACTTTACTGTAATTTCCTTCATTCAAACATGAAATTCTGGCTATTGTAAAGAGTTACACACTCAAGTTATTAGTGTCATCCATTCTTAGTGGCAACAACCAAACCATATGTATACATGTGGAGCCAACTGTTTAATGCAGTGAACATACTCCTTGCACCCTGGTTCTGTTAGCACTGACAGCTGCTGATTGGCCAGACTGCCTGCCAGCTGCTTTAGCAACTGCTTCAATAGCAAATGTGGGAAATGTTGCCCCAACACAGAGGGTTCCAGAGAGACTGGCTGCCATGTGAGGATGGGCTGCAAACCTGATAGATCATTTGATCCTGTTTGTATCCAACTGTATTCACTTAGTCTATTAATTAAACTCAAATAGGCTTGAGTGTCTATCTTGTTGCAGGCATTATAATCCAATGTGAGTTGAACTTGGGCTTTAATGTACTTCTGCTGTAGAACTGACCCAGGCATCATGGAGTTGTTAGAAAAAGCAGAAACCCTTAAATGCACATCCTTGAACTTTGCTAGTCAGGTTGTAAGTAGGCAGTCCTGCCTTCGAGACCGAAGAACTTTCTTGGTATTTCCTCCTTGGGAAGAGATTCATGCCTTCCTAACAAACTGCCAAGGGCTGACCTGAAGATGTTTGCAGGTGTGACTGACCTTCGTAGGCTTATCCCATGGGCCGTTAGGTAAGAGTGTCATTTTTAATTTGCTGTATTTCTGTGAAGCTCCATTAAACAGAGTATGAGCTCACTCTGGGGAAAAATTCCTTTGTTTCCACCTAAAAGGACAGGGTGTTCATTTCTATCAGATCAGTTCTTTTAAATACGCCAGCCTGGACATGTGTGTGTCTTTGCCTAAGTACCTGTTGCTTCATAAGATACACCACAAAATTGAAAAGAGGGAGTGAAAGCTGTTCCTTGGCTGGCATCGAAACCAGACACCAAAGAAAAGCCAGCGATTGTTTGTAAGACTTACATGGCTAGGACTAGCTGACATTATTTTTCTTACTAGGTCTTGCATATTTTTTTGTTTTAAAAAATTGTCTTGTGTCACCAACACGTGGACAGAAATACCCTGATTGCACAGTTATGATCCTCATAATGGTGATTGCAGTAGTAGCACACGTTAATTGTGCACGCCCTATGTGCCAGGGACTGTGTTACACGGGACCCCCTTAAACTCACTGCAATCCTGTCTGTGGGTGTGATGATTGCTCTTTCCCTCTGAAATGAACCCAGGAGGCTGAGCGATGTCAAGTCGAAAAACTAGGGTGAGCTGAGCTGTGCCAGGTCTACCCCTGTGTTACAATTGCCTTGGGAATGGCTTCAGCATCTGCACTTCTTTAAAAAAAAATTTTTTTTTAACGTTTATTTATTTTTAAGAGCGAGACAGATCATGAATGGGGGAGCGTCAGAGAGAGAGGGAGACACAGAATCTGAAACAGGCTCCAGGCTCTGAGCTGTCAGCACGGAGCCTGACGTGGGGCTCGAACTCACTGTGAGATCATGACCTGAGCCGCAGTTGGATGCTTAACCGACTGAGCCACCCAGGCGCCCACAGCATCTGCACTTCTAATTCATGTTTGCTTTGAAAGGGTCAGAACATTTGATCAAGGGAACATAAACTTCTAAACATATTATGAATTTACTTTTGCTTAGTTTACTGATTAAAATCACAAATGCTTACATATTTTAAAATGACAAATTTCATTTATTTATTTATTTATTTATTTATATTATTATTTTAAAAAATATAATTTATTGTCAAACTGGCTGACATACAGTGTGTAAAGTGTGCTCTTGGTTTTTGGGGTGGATTTCTGTGGTTCATCGCTTACATACAACACCCAGTGCTCATCCCAACAAGTGCCCTCCTCGGTGCTCATCACCCATTTTTCCCCTCTCCCCTACCCTCCCATCAACCCTCAGTTTGTTCTGTGTATTTAAGAGTCTCTTATGGTTTGCCTCCCTCCCTCTCTGTAACTATTTTTCCCCCGATCCCTTCCCCCATAGTCTTCTGTTAAGTTTCTCAACTTCCACACATGAGTGAAAACATATGATATTTGTCTTTCTCTGACTGACTTATTTCACTCAGCATAATACCTTCCAGTTCCATCCATGTTGCTGCAAATGGCAAGATTTCATTCGTTCTCATTGCCAAGTAGTATTCCATTGTATATATAAACCACATCTTCTTTATCCATTCATCAGTTGATGGATATTTAGGCTCTTTCCATAATTTGGCTGTTGTTGAAAGAGCTGCTATAAACATTGGGGCATATGTCCCCTGTGCATCAGCACTCCTGTATTTCTGGATAAATTCCTAGTAGAGCTATTGCTGGGTTGTGGGGTAGTTCTATTTTTAATTTTCTGAGGAACCTCCACACTGTTTTCCGAGCGGCTGTACCAGTTTGCATTCCCACCAACAGTGCAAGAGGGTTCCCGTTTCTCCACATCCTCGCCTGCATCTGTTGTTTCCTGCGTTGTTAATTTTAGCCACTCTGACCAGTGTGAGGTGGTATCTCAGCGTGGTTTTGGTTTGTTTTTTTTCCCTGGTGATGAGGGATGTTGAGCATCTTTTCATGTGTCTGTTGGCCATCTGGATGTCTTCTTTGGAAAAGTGTATATTCGTGTCTTCTGCCCATTTCTTCACTGGATTATTTGCTTTTTGGGTGTTGAGTTTGCTAAGTTCTTTATAGATTGTGGATACTAACCCTTTATCAAATATGTAAAATGACAAATTTCAATAGCCGGTTCTCACTTCCAGTGTTCCCTTTCCGTCCCTCCCTTCACTTCCCTTGTTACTTCCCCTTTACTTCCCTTCTGTCCCCTTCATACCTTTCTCCTTTCCTTCCATTTCTCTTCTCTCTTCCTTCCCGCTTCCCTCCTTTCTCATCTCCCAGAAGTGCATGCCAACTTTATTCCAGAATAACATCATAAACCTTTAGGGTTTGAGTTCCCAGAAGAATATCATAAAACCTCCCCAAATCCAATGATACTAGACCTTAAAGATCATAGGGTCTGGGGATGGCAAATGCAAGCCCTCATGTTGCTACCCAGCTTTCCAGGTCTGTGGTGGATACTGAGGATTGACAGCATAATCTCTGCCTGCAGTCTCTGTGTAACCTTGTATCTTCGCAGACAGTCACCAACAGGAGATTGGAACTGGAACTTGAGAGATGATTTATTTGCCCTCTCAAGTTTATTCTCAGAGCAAAAATTCTAGATAAGGTTCCTGTGGTAGAGGGTGGGGTATGGGATGTGGGGTGTGTGTGAGCCGTGTGTCCAAAGTTACATGCTTATTCAGTTTAAAAAATTTTTTTTTAATGTTTATTTTTGAGAGAGAGAAAGAGAGCAGGGGAAGTGTAGAGAGAAGGAGACAGAGAATCTGAAGCAGGCTCCAGGCTCTCAGCTGTCAGCACAGAGCCCGATGTGGGGGTTTGAACTCATGGATAGCAAGATCATGACCTGAGCTGAAGTCGGAGGCTTAATGGACGGAGGCACCCAGGTGCCCCAAATAGCAAGTGAGTTTTGACTCTAGGTCTGATGCTTTCCACTCTGGTAGCCACCTTGATCGTCTGAAAATGCAGCTGCAATCACATGATTCACCTGTTTAAAAATACCCATGGCTCTCTTTTACCTACAGACTGTTCCTCATGACACTCAGGGCCACTATAATGAAAAGTTGGGGGTGAAAGTTACTTTATCAAATCCAGATTACCTCTGTGTGCAGGGTATTTAGTAGGGGTTGATGGGATAAGTCAGATTTCAAAGCTGTGCCTCAAGGTGTTTATGAACTAGCTAAAGACTAAAGGTATAATATTAGTTCAGGAATATAGTACTTTGAATATCAGGAAATGATACTTTTAATCAGAGATAGTACTTTTGAAGTTTGAAGGCATGAGAGATGATCATTGGTTGGTCACAACCAGGGAAAGCTTTGGAGGGAGACGGCACTGAACAGATCTTAATAGAAGCACAGATGTGTGGGCGTGTTGGCTGGGATACCAAGGCGAACCACAGAAATGAAGGGATGGCTTGTGTTTGAGGTGAAGGAAAGATTTGGCTGGATAATATAGGTGCGAGTAGAAGATAAGGCTGGAAAGTGACTGGATCATGTAATAGAGGGTCTTGAATATAGTACCATCAGCTGATGCTTAATTTAGGAAGTAACTGGGAACCATTGGCATTATTGAGCATGGGAATTAAGTGACAGGGGCTGTATTTTAACAAGATAAAGCTGGCTTTGGTGGTAGGGGGTGGACTAGAGCAGGGGATTCCCCCCCCCCCCCCATCCTGAATTAATGTCATTTAGGAAAAGAGCCTCAGAAACTCAGCAGCTGGAGGTTTAGGTAGAGAGGCACTTAGGGCTCATAACCAATTTCAGACACAAATGGATGTTGTCAATCTAGAAGTGGATGTACTGGGGCAAAACTAGTGCTCTTTGAACATAAATGATAGCAATTGTGACTGCTCAAGCTAGCATCTACCAAGTTAATTAGAAGGCACATTAAAGGAAATTATCATTCTCATAAGTATGGAATGGTTATGGGTGTGTGTGTGAATTTCATAAAAGTGTATAACTTAAGCACACTAGATGTGGTTTTATGCAAAGAAAAAATTTACACTAAAGATATTTGTTCAATGTAATTCTTTAAAATTGTCAGTAATCAGTCTGTCAAGTTTAATGACTATTCTGGTGTATAACCTATTTTTTTTTTTTAAGACCTTTGAATACTTGGAGCATTTTGGTTGATTTTTTTCTTGGTATGCAAAGTGCTAAAAGTACTGTTCTGTTTTTAAAATGAGAGAACTGAGAAAAATTGAGGCCAGTTCATTTGTGTAATTCTTTTAGAGTTGAAATAGTTAATGGAGAAGAGATCAATTCTGTATTCTGTTATTGCTCTCTTGCCCATTAGTTTCCATGATTGCTTGGTTAGGAAGTCTTTTTTGACTTAACCGACCCTTTCTAAGAGCCCCTTTCCCTCCCCCGCCATCATTCACCCAGCCCTGCTATTCTCTAGTGGTCCCATAGCATCTCCAGTGTGCTTGTACTATAACATACCTATTTTTACCCATGTATATCCTTTTAGACTGTAAACTCCTTGAGAGCCAACTTCCTGTTCATCTTGCACCCCACTGTGTATGTGCTCAGCAGATGTCAAATGAGTGGATGAACAGATGTCAAATGAGTGGATAGTGAAGTTGGGGTGGGCTTTGGGGAGTAAAATGAAAACTGTTGTGATTACTGTTTTATATGGCAGAACAGCCAACCTTTGAAGGAGGTGGATACTGTTGTTGTACCCCTGTCCCATTTTACAGATTAGAAATGTGAGGCTTAGAGCTGTAAAGTAACCCACATCACCCAGAAAATGGCAGAGGACTATGGAAAGGGGTCTGATGGCCTATTTATTTTCATGCATTAATACTTGCAAAAAAGCCTTCAGATAGATTATTTGAAAGCACTCCTAGAGTATCCAGTGCACTAGACATTTGAAGGTACATGATAAAGATTAGTCATGTGCTGGACCCAACAGCTTCTGTTGAAATCATAACAGATACCCAAATGCAGAACTCATAATAATTATAAGAATGTGTCCATGGTTGAGGCAGAGTCTAACTGAAAAGTTGTTGAAGAAATTTTGGAGGGTGGGAAAAAAGTGGACCTAGTTCTTGTTCACCATTAAAAAAAAAGTTTTTTTTTAATGTTTATTTTTGAGAGAGAGAGAGAGAGAGAGAGAGAGAGAGAGTGTGAGTGGGGGAGGGGCAGAGAGAGAGGGAGACACAGAATCCAAAGCAGGCTCCAGGCTCTGAGCTGTTGGCACAGAGCCCGACACGGGGCTCTAACTCACGAACTTTGAGATCACGACCTGAGCCGAGGTTGGATACTTAACTGGCTGAGCCACCCAGGCGCCCCTCTTGTTCACCATTTTAAAGAGGAGAGGCTCCTACAGAATGGAGGCTGTGAACGTGAGCATAGGGGGCAGGCAGATGAATGTGGGGCTGACTGCATTCTTTGTTGATGCTAAATCTGGCATTTGGTTTTCAGAGGCTTTTGGTGAAACCAGTTGAAGGCAGTGTTTTAAGGGACAACTTGGTATAGGGGTGACACATTTGGTCAGAGTGATGGTCTGAGAGCTGTGGTATGTGGTGACAATGGAAGTCCAGTGTACTGAAGTCCTGAGATTCCACTGTGCCCTCCACACCTATGCAGGTAGCTGCAAATCATGAATGTGGAGCAGAATGTGGGCCAGAGGTGTGGTTATATGGAGAGGAAGATTTATGGACAGTGACATCAATGTGAGGTTAAGATATGGTGGGTGAGGGAATTCATTCAGCTTTGGCAGGAGGCAGAAGTCAAGGGGATTTGTTGATGGAAACCTTGCAAGGGAGGTGATGAATATGAGTATTCCTACATGTGTTGAGCAGTAAAGCGTGTGCACTGAGATTGGCAAAGAACTAGAATTCAGGTTCTGGGAACTAGATATTTACCTGTTTATACCTAGGGTAATCGCACCCATCAGAGCTCTGTCACTGTGCCTGGGGTGGAGCCACACCCCGATTATGCTCAGCAGGTGGTGGCATGTGTGTAGGGCTTCAGCCAGGGCTGGGAGCCAGGGACCCAGTCATTGGCTCCACCGTTCCATTTCAGAGAGAAAAAGTGGGCCAGGGCCAAGTCAGGTCTCCATTCTCTTTTTCATTCTGTCTATGATACTCTCAGAGTAACAGTGCTAGGGCTATATATGGGAAACTCGGACCTCAGAAGGTCCTTAGAGCACATATGTGCAGTTAAGTGATGGAATCCACAGCATAAAGAGGCTAAGTTGATGAAGAATTAAAAGAAGGAAAAATTCATGCTTCTTATGGGGAGATTGGATAACATTTTGTATTTTCATCTTTTTTTTTTCTCCTCATGAATTTGGAAGTCACACTAAGTATGATCATTTCCTGTTTTTAAAAATATATTGTGCAGTGCCTGGGTGGCTCAGTCGGTTGAGTGCCATCTTAGGCTCAGGTCATGATCTCACGGTTCATGAGTATGAGCCCCGAGTCAGTCTCTATGCTAACAGCTCAGAGCCTGGAAGCTGCTTCGGATTCTGTGTCTCCCTCTTTCTCTGCCCCTCCCCAGAGCTCATGCTCTGTCTCTCTCTACCTCAAAGATAAGCACACATTAAAAAAAAAAAAAAAAAGTATCATGCTGACCTCTGCTTTCTGAAACTTTTCCTGAGGGAGGGTGTCCCCTGCTGACCTTGTATTGAGCAGTGTTTTGGATTTCAACAGCAACAGGATTGGAACAGTTTGTCAACCAAAACCCCAAAGACAGCTTGATGCCATTTTTCAAAATGCTTCTTCTCCTTGTATTAACAAGAAGCCATTATTTATTAAAATGTTTATTTATTTTTGAGGGAGAGACAGAGCATGAGAGGGAGGGAGACACAGAATCCGAAGCAGGCTCTGGGCTCTGACACAGGGCTTGAACTCTCAAACTGTGAGATCATGACCTGAGCTGAAGTCAGCCACTTAACTGACTGAGCCCCCCCAGGTGCCCCAACATGAAGCCATTATTGAAGTAGCCTCTTAGTAGCTCATTTAATGAGGTTGAATCATAAAGACACAGAGCTAAGTCTTCTCAGGCTGCGCACCTGCTCTGGAGCCTGTTGGTATCCCTTCTGCCTCCAGAGCAGCATTTCTTCCTCTCTTCCCTGTGCCCAGAAAGCACCTTTCAGAGAAGCAAAGTGGGGCATTAGCCATCTGCTGTGCTAGCTAAGGTAGCACTCAGCCTGTCCGTCCCTCTTTTTACTTTTTTTAATGCACTTCCTACCAACTGAAATTATCTTACATCTTTGATTCTGTCTTGTTCCGTAGAATCCAAGCTCTGTGATAACAAGCCCTCGGTTTTTCTAGTTCACACTAAATCCCTGGGCTCCAGCCCATAATAGGTGCTGAATATATGTTCACTCAATGACCTCCAGAGGCTTTCTATTGCCTTGGAAACAAGTGCAGACATTCATCCCTCCATCCGATTCACCCTAAGCTGCTTTCCCAGACTGTCTGCAAGGAGTTCCGCTTCCTCACACCCCAGGCGCCCCCACCTGCGTTGGTGAGCCGCTGCTCCTTTCCAGGAAGGCTTCCTTTCACCTGCAGGCTTGGTCTGAGGAAATGTTGAGCCTTTAGGATGCAACTCAGTTTTTTGCCTAAGTCCTCCATAAAACCTTACCTAACATCCTAACCAGCTCTAGTGCTCACTTTGTCAACCTCTGAAAGTCATTTTAGTTATCCTAAAAATACCTAGTAATGGTGTGGGCAGTTGTCTGTGACCCTTCGGGTCAGGGACGTTTGGCTCACCCACAGCTCCAGGCCCCAACTCCTTACTCTGAGGCCACTGAGTCTTTCACTCAAATGTCTTTGTCCCCATACTCCATTTTTTCCTCTGAAAATTTTTTCAACATCTCTCATCTGACATCTTAAGTTGTATATTTTGTTGGTCAGTTAAATACTTAAAATGTTAGAGCTGGTAGGAATCTTGGCCAGTATCTAGTCTCATTAGAAGATGTACCTGTACTGTGGTTTCTCCATTAACTTTTGCCTCAGGAGTTTTAAATCAGCTTTGGGGCCAGTAGCAAATGCAGATAATTGTTTCCTGATTAGGAGTCAGATTTGACACTTCCTATTGAAATGTTTTGCTGTCTGGGATATGAAGCAGATGGTCGCTTATGGCAGAACAGATGTCTCTGTTGAATCAGAGCATTTTAATCTGCTCCTGTACCTTGAAGTGTTTCCCTTGGCGAATACGTCTGACCTGCTTGTTTCAGCTTTGGATGATTTTCCCTTACTAAGGGGCTACATAGATTCTTACAAAGAAGTCTGATAAAATGTTGCTAATAAAATGTGAATAACTCAATATTGGTTAACCCACATGATTATTCCAATGCAATTACAATGTCTTGATTGCCTAGGTAATCAGTGATTCATTAATAAAAACAGTTAACATGACCTATTGACTATAGTACTGAAAGCTGTAATTTCAGTTAAATATAGTTGCATTCTTTAGACTGTTGAGTGGTGGTGTCCATGGTTAAAGCATGGACTGCCTGTGAGCTTGCCTGGGTTTGAAACTCAGTTCTGTCGCTTAAGACCAGTGTAACTATTAGGCAAATGACTTAGCATTGTTGTGCTTCCATTTCCTCATTTGTAAAATGGGAGTGGGGGAGGGTGTGTAATAATAGTACTTACTTTTAGGATTGAGTGAGGATAGATGAGAAGTGCGGAGAATGCCTCCCGCTCCTAACCACTACAGAGATGTTAATGTATCATCATCATCTGGGATATAAGGGCTCTCACTGCCCAAGTACAAAGAACAAAGGCTGGAAGAAGTGCCAGATCTTAGTAGGAAGTGCTCTGCGGAAACCTATGGTGGTCCACCTGATTCAGCTTTGCTTCTCCTTCTGTGGTGTTACTTGAGCTAGCTGTTTTCTGGGAGGCGTGTGATGTCTAGGCACAGCTTTAGTTTGAAAGTGCAGGTTTTTGGACATCTTGCTTAGGTTTGAGCCTCTACCCTCAAATATATATATATACATACATATATATATGTATATATATATGTGTATGTATATATATATATATATATATTTGACATATATATACTTGACATATATACATATATGGATATATGATATATATATATCATATATACACACACACATACATACATGCATGTGGGATAGAGATGTTTAATAAAGGTATTAGAAAACCAATGTGTTGAAATTGAACCGTACTGTCTTTGGGCAGATACGTTTCTTTTCTCAATTCTAGGTACTGCTTTTTGCCTGTATGATACCAAACATGGGGAGAATGTGTCATTCTAAGAATTGGAAAATAGGTGTTTTTCATGCCGCGGTGTACTAAGAATGGTGAATGCTCATCTCACTCTCTCAGACTCTTCAACTTGATTGGAAGGGGAAGGATGTTACTGCCAGTGTAGTGTATTTATGACAATAAATTCATTTTTATCCGATAGTGCCTCGATTGAGTGCAGTGGGCACTCAATATAATAAAATTTCAAGACAGCAAGGTGCTCATCTAGAAGTGTCCTATCTCAGAAAAATGTGGCATGGAGCCAGCACTGAGCAGCAACACTGAGTGGGGGCAGGGCAAGTCACTCCCTTTCTTGCAGCTCCCACCATTTACTTCTTTCCATCCTCTGCTCAGCATGCCTCAAGCTATTTGTGTGTGTGTGTGTGTGGGGGGGGGGGTAACTTTTCATTATGGACATTTTTGAACGTAAGTAGAGAGTAATGAGCCCTCAGGTATCCATATCAATGCCCATCTTATTTTATTTGCAACTACCTTCCCCACCTCCCCCTGCCCTTGCCAGACTATTTCAGAGTAAATCCCAGAAAATTTATCATTTCTTTCCATAAATTCTTCTCTATGCATCACTCAAAGATAAGGACCATTACAAAGTTTTTATTTTAAACTATTTTTTCCGATCATTGTTTTTCATTCATGGAGATTGCATTCACCAGCTAAAGTAGATAGGCTGGCTGTAACGTGTCAAATGATTATAAATGAGGAGATCTTGTCTTTACTGAGCAACCCAGGTTTAGGTGATATTCCTTCAGAAGTTTCAAAGGAATCCTAGGTTCATTCTCCTGAAGGTCTTGTGGACAGACCCCTATTGATAAAGAAATTTCTATTAGATCTCTGGAGAATTCTAAACCTGTGATGATATATAACCAAGGCCTGGGGTAGCCCAGGGCTTCCCAGAGTATAGGATGGTGATGCTTCTCAGTCCTCAAGAAGGCAGACAGGAGTAGCCTCATTGTGTTGGAGAAAATGGATTGGAAAGGGTTGGGAACCACAGCCAATTGGTGATAGCTGCATGAACTGAAAGTGAAAATCCAGGGAGATTACTCTGTATTTTTAAAAAAATTTTGTAAATATGTGTCAGAAGGGGATAAAGTCAATGGACTTTATTTAAACTTTGAAAAAAAAAAGCTGTACCTGAAAACTAGAGTTTGGGAGTCATTCTGCACAGTAAATATGGTGGCAGAGAAGCACACAGTCTGTTCTAGCATAAGCATTGAATTGGGAACTAGGAGACGTGCATTGGAGTACCCATGTCTTATCTCCTGAATATATCATTGGCCTTTGGCTAGACACAGCATTAGGTTTCCATTTCCTCATTTGTAGCAGTGGGTTAGGAATGGGCTGTAAATGAGGTGAAGATTGCTTTTGGCCTTGGTGGAGTGGAGTGGATGGAGTGCCCTATCTTATAGCAGATGGGTTTGGAGTGATGGATCTCAACCCTATATGGCTCAACATCTCTTTTTACTTTTTACTTTTAATTTTGAAATAATGATAGATTCACAGGAAGTCACATTAATAGCCCAGAGAGTGCCCTTGTTCCTTCACCGAGCCTTCCCCAGTGGTCACAAGGAATGCAATGGCCAACTGATGAACGTGTGTGGACATTGGCCACTCAGTATCACAAACAGCACTGCTGTAGTCATAGGCTTTTCCAAAATGGTGACCAGCTCTTAGAAAGCTCTAGGCAGTTTTCCCTCAATTTGCATGGTAACAGTGAGTGCTGTTAAAACTGGACAAAAATACTTTGTGTTTGTGTGTAAAACAGATTTAAGCTCAAGGCGTGGAAATTTATAAACAACTGGTTACTTACTTGAGTGTCTGGTGGGATCTTCAGACCTCAGAAGTTGAAGACAAGTTATTATTTTATGGGAGACTGTCCACACGTTGCAGGTTGTCTAGTATTCCTTGACCTCTACCACTAAGTGATAGTAGTACCCTGCAACCACTGTGCACACAAAATTTCCAAAGTGCCTCCCAGAGAGTAGTACCACCCCTCCAACTACCAAGATGGGGGACACACACCTCATGATGGAATCTGTTCTTTAGTTCTCTCCATGTTGGAGAGAAAATTCTCAGTGTGTAGAGTGTTGGTTTGAACCAATGTGATAATATCGATTTGATGAGCAGTGTTTTCCTTTTCTTGAAAACATAACATACCCTAGATGTATGGTGTTTTTTGCAAGGAAACAGATTGAGTGCTTTGAGTGGTAGCTGGCAGATTTGCTACTTAGTAGATGTAAGAGCTCTAGAAGTCCTCTTTTTGGCTTTCTTCTCTGTGAGTGTTGAGCCCTGACAGTCCCAGGATGAATAGCTAGGGTTTCCTCACCAGCAACAAAATCATTTTTTCCTGCTGCCAGTCTCTAATATATCAAAGTTACTTTGTGAAACCTAAGAGGTTTTTTTTTTTTTTTGAGTATTTAACCTCATATAGATAGAAAGAAACTTTAGACAATTGCAAAATGTTTAGTGAAATCATTTGCTAATTGTTATAGGGTTTTGACCCCTGAGTCTGTTAGAGGGCTGAACTGATAACTATCAGGGTTGGAAGCAGAATTTGAGGTTTCTATTTTTATTATATTCATTTTTGAAGATGAACTTGTTTCAGTGTCATTAAAGTAGGAGTCTAAATTAAGACATCAAAATAGCCTCTCTTTAAAAAAATTTTTTTTTTAATTTAAATGCTTATTTTTGAGAGAGAGAGGGAGCACTTTGGGGAAGGGACAGAGAGAGGAGAGGATTTGGAGCTGGCTCCGCACTGACAGCAGCAAGCCCTGTGTGGGGCTCAAACTCACAAACCGTGAGATAATGACCTGAGCCAAGTTGGACGCTCAATTGACTGAACCACCAGACACCCTCAAAATAGCCTTGTTAAGTAAAACTGAATCCTCTTCTGTGGAGTGTGTACGTATACATGTATATGTTATGTGAATGCATTTCATGGGTTCTCAAGCAGCATATATCAAGCTTCTTATATGTGTGAAAGCACTTTTTCAAATGCCGTCCTTGAGACATCTTCCTCCCTGGTTCCTTTATCATGACAAACATAGTTCTTTTGGTGGCAGCACTTGGTTCCTTTAGGACTCATCTTTTTCTTAAATAGAAAGCAATAGCCCTTTCTTTGGAGAAGAACAGTGCACGGCCGAACATAAAATCCTACAAAGATATCATAGAAGGAAGGCATTTGTCTTTGCTTAACATTGATTCTCCAGGGAAATATCCTCATTTAAGTGTCATGGGAAGAATGCTGGAATCTTTTCATGTGAATTAGTAGATGAACTGTGCCATTATTTACCTCAGGAAATCTCCTAGGATTTTATAATTTGGCTATATTTCTAAAATGTTTCACTGATCATTTTTAAGAGTAGAAAAATAATAACTGCAAATTGCTTGGTTTTAAACTACCCTAGATACCAGAATATGTATGGGATTTTTTTTTGTTTTGTTTTTGTTTATTTGTTTGAAAAATAATAAGTCCAAATTTGGGTTCTTTTTGTTTTCAGACTAGGTAGTTGAATGCATTTGTGTCTTATTTATTTATTTATTTATTTATTTATTTATTTATTTATTTATTTATTATTTTTTTAAATTTTAAACATATTTGTTCTGAGAGAGAGCAAGAGAGAGCATGCATGTGTGCAAGAGTTGGGAGGGGCCGGAGAGGGGGGAGAGAGTCCAAAAGAGGTTCCATGCTGCCAGTGCAGAGCCCTACGTGGGGTATAATCTCACAAACTGTGAGATCGTGACCTGAGCCGAAATCAAGAGTAGGACACTTAACCTACTGAGCCACCCACATGCCCCTGTGTCTTTTTTGGTTGAACCTTATGCCCAAATAATGTTATATCTTCTGTGACAAACTATTACGTAAAAATAAGTATATTGTTTATCTAATTTATGTAATTTATCTAGTACATAATAGGAGCTATTCCAAAACTTGCTGGCTCATAAGCCCAGGCACTTCTTAACCCACAGTTTTCGTGGGCCAGGAGTTCAGGTGTGCCTTGGCTGGGTGTCTCTGGTTCACTCTCATGAATTTGCAGTCATCTGAAGGCTCACATGGGGCTGGAGAATCTGCTTTCAAAGTCACGTATGTGGCTGTTGGCAGAAGGCCTCCGTTCCTCACCATAATCTGAGAGAGCCACTGAGCCCCCAAAACAGAGACCTTATACTTTCTTTAACCCAATTTGGAAGTGACATCTCATCACTTTTGCTATATAATATTCATTAGAAGTAGATGAGGGGAGGGGATTACACAGGGGCCTTAAAACCAGAAGATGGAGATCATGGGGGACATTTTAAAGGCTGCCTAGCACATTCAGTTAACTTACATAGTTTGCTAAAACTTGCAATTACAGTAAACCAGTTGAATCCTGAATACCTCATGGCAGTGAACAAGATTTTGCTGGGTAAAGTTATGTTTGTGAAACTGAATAAAGAATTCTCACTTAAGGAAAATGAAGTATTTTTTAAATTCATCAATGTTCTGAGCTGATCTTTCAAGTAGAGAGAAAGCAGAAAGCTCAGTGGTTTATGCAGAGCTTCTCACTACATTAAAACATTAAACCATAAGACTATTCTCTCTCTTATTTCTTTTTTTTTAACATTTTATTTATTTTTGACAGAGAGTGAGTGGGGGAGGGGCAGAGAGAGAGGGAGACACAGAATCCGAAATGGGCTTTAGGCTCCGACCTGTCAGCACAGAACCTGATGAGTGGCTTGAATCCACGGATGGTGAGGTCATGACCCGAGCCAAGGTCAGATGTTTAACTGACTGAGCCACCCAGGTGCCCCTCTCTTTTATTTCTTATATGCATAAGTGACTTGTGAATTGCCACTGTGGCTGCACCTTCATGCCATAATCCTCTTTAATATTAGTTCTTACCTCAAAATTATTATGCTGGCTGACATTCTTGTGCTTAACATGTTGTTTGCTCTGAAGAGTTTTGCTTTAGTCTTGGGTAAGGAGTGTTAATTGTCTGCCCCTAAGTCAACTCTCTCAGTTCTTTTTTTATACTGATAATTTTTCTTTGCATGGTTTTCACTTGCTTTCAATTGGAATGTTTGATTGCTAAGTGTATCATCCTTAAATGGAATGTTTGAGGCAGAATTTTCTAGAAGTTTATTTTCCCTTTTTGCAGAGATGCTGACAGATGACAATTGCTTGTGGAAATAACCTGGACAATTCTAACCAGTGATATGATATTTTTAACCAGGGCAGCTTGTGAAACAGTTCTGCAGTACATTGTGTCCAGTCGACACTAAACATTTATTGATTAAATTTATACATAGTGTTTCTTTGAAGGTGATAGACCAATTATGTCCTAAGTTTAGAGATTAAAAAGTGTGACTGAAGGGGGTGCCTGGGTGGCTCAGTTGGTTAAGTGTGCGACTTCGGCTCAAGTGATGATCTCATGGTTTGTGGGTTTGAGCCCCACGTCTGACTCTCTGCTGACAGTGTGGAGACTGGAGCCTGCTTCCGATTCTGTGTCTCCCTTTCTCTGCCCCTTCCCTGCTCCTTCCATGCTCTGTCTCTCTCTGTCTCTCAAAAATAAATAAACTTAAAAAAAAATTAAAAAAAATGTGACTAAAATCCTTTGCCAAGCCTATGCTGTAGTTCCTTTCAATGCAGAAGTATATTTCTTTGGTTTCGTATGAAAAAAATAATGGTTAAATTTTAATATTCAGTGGTCATTAAATTATTTCTATTTTCTGTATTGAGTTTTGATTAATGGAAGCAGTAGTATTTCCTCCTCATTTATTGTAGTTTTCATTTATCTCCAGTGCCTATGATTCCGTAGCTTTTCTTTCCTCCCCCCCCCCCCCCCCTTTCAGCTCCTCTTGGGCAGCAGTAACTATCAAAAATCATCTTCTGTTTATCCTTTGTTTGCATAACTTATTCTGTCTGACACAACCTTCTATCATGACTATTTAGCTGTTTCGATCACACCCATTACAATTTATACAGTAGGGGATTTCCAGCATTGTTAAGTCTTCTTTATCACCCAGCACCAGCTTACAGTTACCAAGGTTCAAGGTGTGCCCTTCTAGGGGGTAGGGCTGGACTCTCCAGTTCTTGCATTGTAGGTAGAAGCTGTTCTTAGGGATTTTTTTTTCTTCTGTGAATGAGTAACAGTGAAATTAATCCAAACTCAATGCTCCCGGGATTATTGAAGGTTCATGGTGCTTGACTGCCACAGCTAGAACATGATTAATCATTAGGTGTAGTTCTGTAGAGAGAATGACATGACAGAGGAAAAAGAAAATGGCAGGTGAAACAATGACGGTGTCACTTGGCTCCCCTAATGTCTTCTATTTCATTTCTTTTTTTTTTTTTTTCTTTCTTTTTCTTTGACTGCTTAGCCACCAGAACTGTTAATGTCTTTTATTTCAAAGCTACTCACCTACAATTCATCATGACATGTAGTACAGTGTGGTGGAGAGGGTTTGGAATGATGCTGTGCCACTTTCTAGTTGCATTACTTGGAAAAATTACTTCATCTCTCTGAGCCTGGGCTTTCTGCCCTGTAAGATGGGGGAGAGTACCACTTTTCTTAAAGAGATTTGCTGAAGGTTAATAAAAATGCATGAAATAACATCTAGCTTAGGGTGGGGTAATTGGTCGGCACTCAGAAAAATTGGTGTGATTGATTTTAAAACTGTTTTGCAGACGTTTCCAAGCTGAGCTTTACCCATGTCCATGCTGAGACCTGATGGTGTGAGGTTTTGTTAAAGTGGCCCATGTAGATAATTATAACGTTTTCTAGCATTTCATAGTTTAGGTAGGTATTAGTCAATAGAAAAACAGTGCTTATGAAGGGGGTCAGGAGAGATG
This sequence comes from Felis catus, assembly GCF_018350175.1. Classification (NCBI taxonomy): domain Eukaryota; kingdom Metazoa; phylum Chordata; class Mammalia; order Carnivora; family Felidae; genus Felis; species Felis catus. Next base: position 31,889,316 of record NC_058374.1, on the reverse strand, counting down.
CAGTCTAATTTTTTTAAACATTTATTTATTATTGAAAGACAGAGAGCATGAACAGGGGAGGAGCAGAGGGAGAGGGAGACACAGAATCTGAAGCAGGCTCCAGGCTCCCAGGTGTCAGCACAGAGCCTGACGCACGGCTCGAACCCACAAACTGCGATCTCATGCCCTGAGCCAAAGTCTGATGCTTAACCGACTGAGCCACCCAGGTGGCCCAGGAGAGATGCAGTTTAGAAGTAAAGGTCAAAAGTGGGCACATAACTGAGTTGCCTATAAGGAGATTGGTTTAGGAAATTAAATTTCATGCCTAAAATTTTTATGTCTCAATAGGCAGCTTTATCTTCAAAGGGAGTATTTTAGAACAACATCGTGAAGCACCGACAGTGAAGTTTTTCCAATGGAAGGGCAAAATGAGTCATCATTTATTTGGCATTTTACAACAGTGGTCAGAAAAATGTGTCCCTTAAAAGGTTAACTGGGGATGAGGATCTTGGGCATGGTCCTGATTTGTCTGGGGGGTGGAATTTGTAGTGGTTTTCCGGAGATACTGTTTTCTTAGAGATCATTTCAGAGTCTCAGTGAGTGGATGAGGAGACATGTAGATAGATGAAGGGCAGGTTGTACCATAACATCTAGCTTAGGGTGGGGTCATTGGTCGGCACTCAGAAAAATTTGTGTGATTGATTTTAATTTTTCTTTAACGTTTATTTATTTTTGAGACAGAGACAGACCATGAACGGGGGAGGGTCAGAGAGAGGGAGACACAGAATCTGAAACAGGCTCCAGGCTCTGAGCGGTCAGCACAGAGCCCGACGCGGGGCTCGAACTCACGGACTGTGAGATCATGACCTGAGCCAAAGTCGGACACTTAACCCACTGAGCCACCCAGGTGCCCCCGTGTGATTGATTTTAAAACTGTAATGCAGACATTTCCAAGCTGAGCTTGAGTTCACTGTTTTTGTGAGTTTCATTAACTAGATACTGTGTTAGGTGAGGGTGTAGACTTTAATTTTTTTTCAGTTGTTACTGTGATTACTGTATTTGAATTGATCATGCGGATATCCTGGAAATATGTATTTTAGAAGTGAGGAAGTTTTAATACAAATGCAAGCTTAAAAGTAAAGGATTTAAAATGACATCACGGACTTAAAAAATGGCTTTGGTCCAAAAGAAGAAAAAAAAGAAATTATACCTACTAAAAGAGTCAAAGAGATATTTTCTTTCATAAATATTAAAGAAATTGGGGCTCCTGGGCGGCTCAGTTGGTTAAGCTTCCAACTTGGTCATGATCTTGTGGTTTGTGAGTTCTAGCCCCCATATCGGGCCCTGCACTGACAGCTCGGATCCTGGAGCCTGCTGAGGATTCTGTCTCCCTCTCTCTCTGCCCCACCCTTGCTCGTACTCTGTCTCTGTCTTTCAAAAATAAATAAATGTTAAAAAAACATTAAAAAAAAAGAAACTGGGGGGCGCCTGGGTGGCTCAGTCGGTTAAGCATCCGACTTCAGCTCAGGTCATGATCTTGCAGTCTGTGAGTTCGAGCCCCACGTCAGGCTCTGTGCTGACAGCTCAGAGCCTGGAGCCTGTTTCAGATTCTGTGTCTCCCTCTCTCTCTGACCCTCCCCCATTCATACTCTGTCAATCCCTGTCTCAAAAATAAATAAACGTTAAAAAAAAATTAAAGAAATTGGGATGCCTGGGTGGCTCAGTTGGTTAAGCATTCGACTTGATTTTGGTTCAGGTCATGATCTCACAGTTCATGAGTTTGAGCCTTGTGTTGGGCTCTACGCTGGCACTGTGGACACTGCTTGGGATTCTGTCTGTCCTGTCTCTGCCCCTCCCCCAGTTGTACGTGTGTGCACACTCATTCTCTTTCAAAACAAATACACATTTTTTAAAAAAAGTGACTTTGGTGGTGTTGAGTGGGGGCGATAAGTAGAGTGAGGAGTATTGTCTATGCATACAGGGCTGTTAGTCCAGGTTAGGAGCCTTGTCCCTCTGCTGGTTTTACTTATTGTGAGTGAGGTGTACCTCTCTGAGCCCTGATGACTGACCTTGACCATCTCCTTGAATGTGGGAAGCTGTCAGTCCCCAGGACTAGATAGAGCAAGAGGAGCCAGTGAGTATAATTCCCGCCATTCTCTTTGAGGCAGTTGAACACAGCCAGTCTCAAGTCTTGAGATTAATGACTATCTGATCCCTTTAGGTGTTGTCACCATTTTTTCAGTTCTGTAATTAGTTGACCAGGACAGAAAGGAAAAGATGGAAAAAAGCATGCTGTACATGTTTAGGGTGGGATGTTTGTTTTTTCTCATCCTTCATCTCCATTTTCATTTTAATGCCAATTCCTATCCACATTGGGGATAAGACTGTTCTTATTCTTGGGGAGAGACTATTCTTGGGAATCATTTGTTTAGAAAATTGCTGAGAAATATTCACAGATGCTGACCTCAGAGGTCATTTTAGGTTATCTGTTATCACCAAAGATGCAGGTCTAGGTTGCAGTGGCACTGAGTCCCAATTTCCCAATTATGGCTCTTGAATGGAGGATTTCCTGTGTCGGGTGCAGGAAGGACCCAGCAGTTATTATTGAAGCTGTCATTCCCTCCTTTGCCTCTGAAACCTTTTGCTTTTGGCCCACTATGCTTGTTTTAAGGACCTTGATTGAAAGGTCCTTGATGGAAATCCTTCATTTGTTCCAGAGCTTGGGGGATTTCTTGCACGTGGTCCTGCATCTTTGCAGTCAGTGGCAGGGGTGTTTGCTAATAAGCATGACCCACGTTCTCATCACTGTTGACATCTGTGGCTTATTTAAAGTGTGTCTTCCTGCTCTTAGCTCCTCATAAATGTCATTTATTAAAAGGAAGTGGGTTATTTCTATGAATATTTGTGAGGAGATGTTTGTGTGTAGTTTAAGAAAGGAGACTGTCTATAAGCTAACAGTCTGACTTTTGGAAGTTAGCATGCTTTTTGTTTTCTTGTTTGTTTGTTTTTGAGAGTGAGGGGGTGGCGGGCAAGGGGCAGAGACAGCTGGAGACACACAATCCCAAGCAGGCTCCAGGCTCTGAGCTGTCAGCACAGAGCCTGATGTGGGGCTTAAAACCATGAACTGTGAGATCATGACCTGAGCTGAAGTTGGATGCTTGCTTAGCCGACTCAGCCACCCAGGCGCCCCTGAAGTTGGCATGGCTTAAGTTTAGCTTGTGTCATTTGTTCAGAGAAGTCCAGACTTTATAGATGTTAGCAGGAAATGAAAAAAGAAAGTTTGCCTGATTTTGAAATCAGTGACTTTTAACAAGGGTATAAATAGTATGAAAAGGACAGATTCATTGCAACAAAATATGCTTTATTACAAAAAAGTATTTGAGTATGTCATGTGTAGCCATGTGGATGCATAGAAAATAGGTAAATATAAAATAATGGTCCTTGCTTTTAGGGAATTTGGATTATTTTTGGAGGTAAAGAACAAGATAGAAGATACGTCATCTAAGGCAGGGGTTGTAGAAATAGCCATTATACCTTGGAAGAGTTTTCATTAGTGCTCCGAACAGATGCTTGTTATTTCTCAATAAATTGATGATCCAGCAACGTTAAAAAACAAAAACAAAAACAAAACAAAAACCTATTTGTTGTCATTCCTACAACAACTATTTTTTGTTTTTTACCACAGTATCATAAAAACCCCTTACACTGTGTTATTCAGAGGAAGCCCCCTTTGAAGGTTTTCATTATAAATGTGACCATTTTTGTTTTGTTAAGATGCAATAAACCTAAGCACTCCTATTATCAGATATTTTCTAATGTATCCTAGATTAGAAATATCTGCTTCTTTTTAAAGTTTGTTTTTTCTCCCTTGTACTCTGCCCTCCCCCCCCCCCCCCCCCTTCTCTCTCCACTTTGAGATCCCTTTTGTGGTCTTGCTTTTCCACAGCATGCTCTCCTGTGATTCTCTGCTTCTGTTGGTGCTAGATTTGCTGGTCTAGATATAGACAAAGATTTGGAGCAAATGTCCTCTTATATTTTATTAATCAAGCATTTGAATGCCCAGAGTGCACACGACTGTCTCCCATACACTGGTAGGGCATTGTCTCCTCTCAGGTAGGTGTCAGGAGTATTGGGAATAAGTCTAAGACAGTAGTTGTGGGAAACAAGTAGGGACATTGAGGAGGGATGGGTTAAATAGTCTTGTGTTTGGATGAAGGGTTCCACCAAGTAATTCAGCCCAGATCACAGTGATTAGCAGAAGATTTTGTAGGTTGGAAACTAAAAATGCCCATTCAGGGAAATCCACATGCTCTAAAAGAATGTTTTAACCATATTCAAGAAAGCTTGCATTTTATGGTGTGAAATAACTGGTGTATAAATATCATTCAATTGGGTTAAGTTTAAGGGAGAAGGGAGGAGAAGCAAACTTACTACCACTTAATGAGAATTAAGAAAATTCTTTTTAGCCTTTCCATCTTGATCTAAAACTTCCAGTTGTCTGCTAAAAATTCATCATGCTCTGACTGGTATCCTATTACAACTATTGCAAATAGCTTTTATCACAATTGGTATTTTGACATGCAGTGGTAAAATATAAAATTGTATTATTTAGGGGCGCCTGGTGGTTAAGTTGGTTAAGCTCCAACTTTGGTCATGATCTCGCCATTTGTGAGTTTGAGCCCCAGGTTGGCCTCTGTGCTGACAGCTCGGAGCCTGGAGCCTGCTTCAGATTCTCGGTCTCTCTCTCTTTCTGCCCCTCCCCTACTTGTACTCTGTGTCTCTCTCTCTCTTTCAAAACAAATATTAAAAAAAAATTGCATTATTTAACCAGAGTTAGTAATGATTGTATTATTTAATGGAGTTACTTTCTATGTTACTTACCACTCCATGTGGTAAGATCTTAGACTTAGATCTTTGACTTTGACATTTTAAATGGCTATATTCCAATGCTCTACTTGTGGTCATCTGGTTTTATATTGGAGGATTTTAAAGGTAAAATTAATTGGTGTGTTCAGTCAGATGTGGCACCCCGTGGGTTCAAGGTTGGCACCAATTCAGCTATTCTTTGAGGTTTGCCTGGAGCTTGGCTGCCAGCTTCTCCAAGGGTGTCCTGGGCTCTTAGTTTGTTTTTCCATTTGTTAGTCCAAGTGCCCTTGGGTTGTGGATAGTGTATCATCCGGTTCAACTCCTCAGTTGGGTGTGTGTGAAGAGGAGAAGCTTCGTTTGCACACATGGCTGTGGCTACTGGAGGCCGGCTGGATTCTGTGAGGGTTGGTCCTGAGGATGAACCCCGGTGTTGGAGACCCCAGTGGGCTGGCCCAGTGTGTCAAGGAGGGGCTTGCATGCTGCTCTGGCTGTCTTCTTCCATTCAGAAACCTCCCACAGTGGAACATTTGCAAAAATGGGTAGTGGTAGAAGAAGAAAGAATTTCCACTCTGACTTTGAGACCAATCCCTGTTACTGTTTTGGTGTAAAGACGGGCTTCCTTAAAACAGAAGCTTTTAGCTGAGGTGTTCTCAGACAGCCTCTGGCTCTCTGCAAATGGAGAGAGTAACCACTGTCTTTTGACAATTACTGAATGCCAGTCTCTGTAGTTTAGGTTGTGTGACAGATAGTGACATCTCCCTTATGATTAAGGGCAGCTGTCCGTTGTAAGTCGTTGTATACATGATCTGACTCTTGCGTTTTGTTTACTCTTTTGTAAAGAGATTCCACTGCACTGAGGTATTTGTTGTAGGTGATTACACTGGATCACACAACACACTCTCAGTTGCCAGAACTGGTCTTTCTGTCAGTCAGCTCTGCCTTAGCTTCAGATATATATATACACATACACACATACATGCATGTGTTTGTGTATGTACATATATATTAATTTTAAGTTAATGTGTGTATTTGAAAGAGTTTATTAGCTTTTGCTATGGTTTCAAGGGCAAATAAATGACTTTTCCTAAAAGCCTACCACATACATAATATAAAGGGCTCATTTAGGGGCACCTGGGTGGCCCAGTCAGTTAAGCATCTGACTTTGGCTCAGGTCATGATCTCGTGGTTCATGGGTTTGAGCCCTGCATCGGTATCTGCGCTGACAGCTCAGAGCCTGGAGCCTGCTTCAGATTCTGTGTCTCCCTCTCCCTCTGCCCCTCCCCTGCTCACACTCTGTCTACCTTAAAAAAAAAATAAAAATAAAAATAAAAGAAAAATAAAAAAAATTAAATACAGGGTTCATTTATGTTATACCCCATGCTTACTGCCAAACTGGGAATGTGGACAACATGCTGACTTGAATCAGTTATTTTCGAGTGGTCTTAGTTGAACTTGGGCTGGAAGGGAGATGGCCTTTATCATATGAGTCTGCTAACTGTGATTAGGAGATTGAGTTGTTCTCTCCTGGTAAGCTCATTCCCACTAGTACTTTAGAGTTTACAGACACCTTACAAGTTGGATTTCTCTTGTCCTACAGAAAAATTTTCCACAAAAATACATTGCCATTCTCTAAGAAAATATGACTAAAATGCAGCGTACTGGGAAAAGTATTAGATTAACAAATTAGGAGAATCACATGTCTCAGATGTGTAACCAACTTTATCTTCATGTCTTATACACGTGAAATCGGGGTGGTATTGCTATTTTAACTGTAGGCATCAGCACAGCAACCACTTCCATTTATTAGGAGATTATGTGCCAGGTATGAAGCCGAGTATTTTTCTTGCAGTTAATACTTATAACAACTCTGTGAAGGTATCGTCCTCATGTTGCACACGAAGGGATGGACTTATGGAAGATAAACAGCTTCTCCAAGATCAGGTCAACAGTGCATGGAAATGATGGGTTTTGAGCCTGTTTGTGTCTGATGACAAAGCCCATGCTTCTGTATGTGACTCCCACCTCTAATCTACAGTACAATGATTGTAAATAAGAAAAACGATTCTTATGTCACTCTCAAGAATAATCCAAAGTGACATAGAAATTATAAACATTTACACAACTTAATCAGTACAGAGAGGACATAAAGGCTCCTGCCCCTACCTCCTCTCCTCCAAGTGTAAACATGGTAATTGTCTTCTGCATCGCATTCCTTCTAGGCTTTTAGGTAGGGGTGTGTGTGTGTGTGTGTGTGTGTGTGTGTGTGTGTGTGTGTGTGTGTGTGAGAGAGAGAGAGAGAGAGAGAGAGAGAGAGAGAGAGAGAGATTGAGAGAGAATTCCAATTTTGGTGATACTACAAGTATGACTATAGCTTTGTAAAACGGAATTACTAGACCATTTTTCTTTTAAAAATCATTTCTTTTTGCTTTTGCTTGAAATGTCATATGTTCCATAGATTAAGGTATGTTTGACTCTTTCTCTGTTCTATGTATTATTTCATTTTTTTAAATTCTTTTCTTAGTCCCAAACTGTTTTTAAACCTGATAAGGCATCTCCACATTGCTTTTTGCTTTTGTAAGTTTCCTTAATTTTCCATGTTTATTTTTTAAAATTATAAGTTCAGACTCATTTTTCCAAAGCTGACCCATTTCACAAAAGCAAAACAAATAGTAATCCTGTTAATATTTTAATTGGGAATGCATTGTAATTATAAATGGGGGAATTGACATCTTTAAAATAGTGAATTCTAACCAAGGGGGAAAAATATTCAAGGATATAAGCAGCTTCCCTTTTACTTACGTCTTCATTTTTGAATTTTAAAGTTTAAACATCATGATCATGTAAGTTCAACACATTTATTAAGCGTTTCCTTTTTTGATTGCTATTGTTAGGTTTTTCTCATTGTTTTTAAACTGGCTATACTTTATATGTAGGAAAATAATTATTTTATTAAATTAATTTATTAAATTAATTTTTAATGCCTTCATGAATTATCTTAAGTTTCATGATAATTCAAGTTATTCTCTCGGGTTTGCCACCTATGCAATTTTATCAAATGCAAATAATGATAATTTTGTCTCCTTTCTGTATTTATGGCAAATACTTGTCTGCTTAGTTGCACTGGCTGGCACTTCCAGAAAAATGTTAAATAATAGTGGTGTTAATTAGAATCCAGCTAATTGAATGCTAGACTACATAATAATGTTTTTGGAATAAGGATATCAAGGTCTACCACAAAAAACATGTAACTGTTCTAATTTTGGAAAGAGATAAAGAGAAAATAAATTAAAAACAAAAGTACATGGGGAGAATAAGAGAATAGGACTAGAGTTTGTGAGGATAAGTCCTGGGGAAATTTAATGGAAGAAAATTAAAGTCCAGGTTGAGGGGCTGCCTGCAATACTGTGGTGTTATGTGTTGATTCAATTAGGTTTTTTTTTTTTTTAATTCCGTTTTCTTTTTCTTTCTTTTTTTCTTGAGAGAGAGAGTAATGAGATGAGCAGGAGAGGGAGAGTGAGAGAGCGAGAGCGAGAGCGAGAGCGAGAGAGAGAGAGAGAGAGAATCTTAAGCAGGCTCCATCCCAGTGTGGAGCCTGATGCAGGGCTTGATCTCATGACCATGAGATCCTGACCTGAGCTGAAATCAAGAGTTGGACGCTCAACCACTCAGGTGCTCCTCAGTGAGTGTTCAATAATCATTTGTATATCAGGCCCAGTGTTCTATCTGGCAGATGTGATGAAGACAAGGGAGATAACATTCTTTCATGATGTGCCTGTGACATTGGGGGTTCTCTGTAAATGCTTGTGGAAAAGACTCATAGTGATTAGTGCAGTAAAGGCTGCCTGTTAGCAGTATGTCATAGAGGCACAAACTGTCATAGGATTTAGAAGAAGTCTACTTGGTCTACCTTCACTGCTGCATTCCCTGTACCTGGAATAGTGCCTGGCCCAGAGCAGGTGCTCAGGTATATGTTAAGGGATGAACAAAGTCCCTGCTCACTGTGGTTTTGCCTAGTGTTGTGGAGTTGAGCTAGGTTTTCTGGTAGAGGGGGAGGAAAAGAGAGGCTGCTACTTGAAGATGGAAGAGTTTTATACAAGTGAACTATTATAAGCAGGGTGCAGGGCAGGTCTGTTCTGATTGAGGTATAGAGTATATGCAGAGGAGGGAGGGAATTTTTGAGGACAGCGTACAGCTGTGGCAGAGAGCAGAGTGTCAAATATGTGCAGTATGGAGGGGTTCTGGTGGCTGAGATGTGGATTGCAACTTTTGTGTGGCTGGCTGGCTTAGGCACCTCTCTCATATATTCTGTTTTCCATGATGTGCAGGACAGGAAAATGCATTGTCAAGGTGGTACCCCTACATCCATTTCTGCCCTCCTCCCCCGCTCTTCTACCAAATCCAGGTTAGGTTAGAGAACTGTATCACATGGCCACACCCAGCTTCACGGGATTTTGAAACTGTGCATATGAGATGTTAGCTTTTCCAGTCACCGTAGGCGAAGATAGCAAGGGATGGAGGGATTTAGGAATAAAAGTTGAGGCAGTTAATTGCTGTGTCTGCTGCAGAACCATCCTATAAAAGCTATTTTTGTAACTCATGTTCTTTCACATGCTGTATTATGAACATGTTTCAACATCTTTCCAGGTGGCTTTTCAGTCATTGTTGGTCATGGAACCTTTGGTTAAGTGAGTTCCTGTGGGGAAAGGCTGGTGTGATGGACATATGATGAAAACAGCTGCTTTGGGTCTGGGAAAGAAGGTGTTCTGAGAAGAGCCAAGGCCACCTGTTTGAGCCCCAGACTCTTTACCACGATGCCATCTCTCTGGGACTCAGTTTGAGGGAGTTGGCCAGGTATCATGGAAGACCCCTGAAAGCTCAGTGAGAATCTTAGCAAGCAGGAATAATCATAGGAATGTTTTCATGATTAGTTGAGTGATATAGGTGGCAGTGAAAGTTACTGCTAGAAGATCTGACTGTGCCTTCATACCAATGTTTAGCTTTTTTTTTTTTTTTTTTTAAAGGAGGAAATGCCTCCCTTATTAAAATACAAAACCCTGCAAGCTTTGGACTAGTGATAGATCCTTAAGAAAAATGTCCAGGTGGGAAAGAGATTGGCACCCAGAGATAGTGCCTTTCTCTGGAGTTCTCTCTGTTCTCTGTTAACTCTGTTTTCCTGTTTTTTTTTTTTTTTTTTTTTTTAAAGCTAAGGAAAAAAACAAACAAAAAAAACCATAGCAAACTAGTCAGAGAATGTAAACAATGGAAACATTGATTTCCGATGAATAGATTTTTGACCTTTATGATACTAGTGAAAACTAAGGATTATTCTCCTTTTATCAGAAGGAGGATATGGTTCCCATTTAGTAAAAATGTCACAGAAACTTATTAATGTTTCATAAGTTAATTTCCATTGACTCATTAATAGAAGTAAATAAATTCCTGTTTTTCAGGGGAGAATCCTGGAGACCTAAAACTTAACATAGAAAGGAAATTTGGGCACCTAGATAACTGTTTTTCTGAGTTTTTTTCATACTTTTTAAATAGTTAAGTCAGTGAAGTTTGCAGGTTTTATTGGAGATGTTTATAATTATTTTTCACTAGTTTATATAAAGCTGGCTAAAATGTTGGGCTACTTTTGGGCATATTTGCAAAAGTTTTTAGAAACCAATTTAAATTTGTGACAGTTGACTTCCATGGTTTTAAAGGCAAGTTACGTTGTCAGTAATTTTGTCAATTTTAAAAATAGTATTCAGAAAATGTTTTAGATAATAGAGTTATTCTTAGAGGCTCCTGTGCTATTTCCTTTGCAAAACGCAAGGTCACTAAGTTCACCGATGGCAATTACATGGAAGATTATTTTATCTGTGCCAGAGAAAAAAGAAGCCTCGCTTCAGTATTCCTTCTCAGTCAGAAGAAACTATTAAAGGAATTGTATGTTTTAACATGAAGTTTGTTAATTTGGTACAGGGTGGCTTTTAGAATCCTTAATCTTTTAGTGTTTGTAAAATACTCATGTGCATGTGCCTATAACAGCATTTCTGTGTGAATTATTAGCACAGAGCTGCTTAGAGAAGTACCTTTAATGGACAGACTTTTGATAAGTTGTTAGGAGATGAACACAGGTATTTATTGTCTAATTTTATCACAGTTTAGGGACTTTGTATGCATTTTTATTATCCATTGATTCTATGATGGTAGGCAGTGTTATCCTCATTTTGATAGAAGAATAAAATGAGGCCTGGTGAGGTCAAGTAATTTGCACAATCTCACAGAGGCTTTAGGTGAGAGAGGCAGGATTCAACTTAAAAATGTGTGACTCTGGAGTTCTTGGCTAGGTGGCAGGAATTCATGTCTCTGGGCTGTTGTGATGGGACCACTTATTGGCAAGCACGTTTCTATGGGGATCACTAGCATTGAGGGGGGAGGAGCCTGGGAGTTCTCTCTCATCTGAAAACTCAAGGTTCTATTACTTGTCTCCTCAAATGAGATACTGCATGCTAAAGGTAACATTTATGGGAGCTTATTAGAGGAATTATAGACCACACATGATCATTCAGCCTGTGCTATAAAAGACAACTTTAGCAAAGAGTTCTGTGTTGGAACTTGCAAATCTTTGTAAAATGTGCATATCAATTGCTAACTCCAAAGTGATTTAAAAAACCCCCCTAAAAATGCATTTTATAGTTATTATAATGGGAAACAGAAAGGGAGAAACTTTGGTACTTGAAGAAAAATGTTTTGGTCACTTTATGGTCATTTTGGGATAGAGAACATTTGTGGGTTTTTGTGCTAAATCTCTGATGTTTGCAAACTGTTAGACTGACTTTAGACATAATGTAAAACTTTGATCTGCCTTTTAAAAAGATGTGAGGTTTTAGTTCTCTAGTTTTCGAACTGAAAGTATAATATGGAATGATGGTTAAGCATGACTTCCGGTGGGTTAAAATATTAGTATATTTGAAAAAAGTTAAATTTTATTAAGTGGCATATATAAATTCCCAAGGCTGTTCCTACTAAATCAGGGCAAATCTGTTGGAAATTCTATTATATTAGAGACTACCAATTTGTTACTCCCCTGGTTTTTATTTTTGAAGAATAATAATCATGGAAAGATAAATGAGAGCTTTTTATATAGAAAAACTTAAAGGTTAATAACTGTCTCACAATTACATATTAAAAATTTTTGAAGACGTGGAAGTAGAAGGCGTGTCCATGATTGCTGAGTCCCCTTGGATGACACATTTCATCCCAGGATTGGTGGGTGCACTTACTGCCCTGGGTGGGACTCAGAGGCCTTTACACTAATAATTGATGGGCCCAGAGTGCATGTATGTATTCATTTCTGAAGTTTAGTCCCATTTTTTTCTCATTTGTGTAATGACAAGTTTGGTCTTGTGGTTATTGTTAATCTTCTGGGATCAGGACAGACACTGGGTGCCTCTGGGAGGACAGGAAGGGTCCTTCCCACCTCAGCTTCTCTCAGCTTCTTCCTGCTGTCTAGTCTCTCATTGTCTGGAGTGGAGGATTGAGGGGGGCAGTAGCCCTTAGCAGAAGGTTGCCGCGAAGAGGCAAGCTCTGGGAAGTGGCTGGGTCTCCTGGTGGGTTACACTTATTTTCCTGAAGCCGACTGACTCTTCTGATCCCTGGAGGGGAGCAGGGCGACCTGCGATTATGATGAACTCTTGGTGAACAGTTTTCTAAATTCCCCTTATGAGTCAGAACCTTTAAGTGATCCTCTTTTTATTTAAAATGTTGACATTGTGTTTATCATGGATTTGGGGTGTTAACTTTGATTTAAAAAAATGTCACATTAAAACACTTGTCATGACTAGTGAGATTTTGGCACCCCTTTAAATTTTGCCTCAGAGGCAGCTACCCCTCGCCTCATCCCCAACCCAGCCTTGTTCTGATCATTGCCTGGAAAGACTATAATTCATTGTCATTTGTCCTTAAAAGTGGTTATCAAAGCGAAGCAATTTGAAGGTTTAATCAAGAGATCCCAGTGATTTGCTGGTAAGCAGCTGCCTGTTCGTGCCAGCTTACCGGCTGGGCAATAGCAGCTGTAACAACCCGACATAAAAACAGAGCAGCTGTAGGGCAGGCTGTGATGGAGCCACCAGTGTCTTCTCTCAGGGTGAAAGAAGCCTGTTACTCTTCCAATCCTGGTAGGTAATTATAAACAGCCCAATGTTAGGGTAACTTTTAAAAATCTCTATTACTTTTGAGATGCTTAATGAACTGTCCTTGTTAGTGAATTCCTCTTACTAGTGAGCATGTTTAAAAACTAGGATTTCTCATAGTAAATATTACTAGATTTGCAGAGAATATGCAAATCTCCCCTTAACATGAGTTATGTTAGGAGAAATAGAGCTGTCTGGCCAGTTGCCTTTTAACTGTAAAATTACTGCACTGCGTTTATTATTATTTCTAAGCGACAGCACAGAGAGCCATTGGACCAGAGTGAGATGCAAGAGTGGGGCTCGTGTTGACTAGTCTGAGCAGCTGAGATTTCTGGACTGGCCCAGGCCTGGCTGTTTGTTGCTTCTTCCACAGGCTCGGAGTATCTGGGGATCTCTCTGACTAGCAGAGACATGCTTTTACTCTGAGCAATTTTACAGGCGGCCGTGAGCGCTGCGAGTGTCTGTGCCAGATGCCTGGCGCGGCTATATATGGCAGGGAAAGGGCAGCAGTGGGAGGGCCCACCATGCCCCTAGCAGGGTGCAGGGTAATCACACACATTCACGTGTCTTACCAGCACTGTCAGATCAGCTCTGTTTTCTTCTTCCCTCCTCCGACCTTGGCATTGATTTTTGACAGCTGATATGCAGGTTGAATCTTCATGTGAAATGGAACAAGTCACTTCAACTTCAGATACTCATTTATGTCAGTCAGTGGTGAATGTAAAATCTGTCAAGACTAGTTGGGATGTCTGTGTGGTTCAGAGAGAGGAGATTTAGATAGGGAGGGAATTGGCTACTGGTCTCTGTGGTTCTGTGCTCTGCATGAGTTGGCCTGAGAGTTCAAGATCTGAAATTTAGTGTAGATTTCTATCTGTTTTGACAGGCAAGCGTGAGGTGTGTCCCCGTGTGTGGCAGGTGCTGATTGAGTTGGGGTCCTGTTGGGGTAGATTTATCCGATATCCAGTTGTATGTTCATCAGGGCTCTCAGGGAGGCCTGTCTGGAGTTGTGTCACCACTGTCTCTTCCAAGATGACAAAGCTGTGATGGGTCATTGGTCTGAGCAGTGCAGCCAAGAGGACTAGAGCTATCAACAAGTTGTGGTGTCTGTTTCTCTAGAAAACTGTTGCCTTTCGTGAGGACTGCAGTAGAGGCACATCGTGGCCTGCTATAGGATTCTACCAGGACTGGCTCCCTTCTGTGCATGTGGCCATGGAACTCAGAAGTTCCCAGTGGCTTTCTGGCTGGGAGAAAGATATGATCGAAAAATAACAATGAAGAGAAGATAATAAAATTTAACTGAATATCTACTAAATCCAATGCATTAGGCTGTCAGCATGTGGATTTATGGCCCATTGAATTCGGTGATATCTTCATTTCATACAAGGGGACATTTCCACTTGGTGATATAATAAGTGGCTGAGAGGGGCTTGGAGTCTGAGACTGTGTGACTCCAAAGCTTTAGCTTTCAGTGAAGAGCCTGTGGCAGGACTGCGTGGTCCACAGTCTCTGGTGGTTGCAAGTTGCCATTCCCTGTTGTTGGTTATAGACTCTTCACTGTGGACACAGGGAGACCTGCCTGTATTGTTTGCTTTCTTCTTGCAAAAAAAAAAAAAAATTGGTTTTAAAAATACATATTTTTTAAAAATTGAAAGTGAGTAAGGAATGCACTCTGTTCTCACCAAAATCACTCCTTGGTGGTGAGTGTTACAGGCCTGGATGTTCCCTGTGCTCCATCATGTTCACTGTTCACACAGTGAGGGAGAGGTGTGGTCTGGTGGGAAGTAGTTCAGCAGATCATCTATGAACTTCTCTGTGATTTTCAGGTCAGGGTAATGACCCTTGATCTTGTGATACAGTGTACTCATAACCTGCCAAGACATTGTAAGGACAAGGAAACCGAAAAGGAGTAAAGAATTTGGGCTGTAGGATTTATGAGATGAAGACCACACATGGAGGTGATGTTGTTTTGGGACAGTGAAGCCAAGAGCTGGGAAGCAGGAGATCTAGTGTGGTGGTAGGTACAGCTAATCTTGTGGTTCCTCACTCTGCACATCCATGACATTGGGGATCATGTGCATTTTCTTCCTCCCCAGGTTGTTAAGGGGAGGTTGAGACAATGGAGGTAAAAACCTCTTGAAAACTAAAAAGGCAGTTCTTGTGCTGGATGGTGTGGTGGAAATGTTTTATTGCTACTAAGTATTGTCACTGAACCAGATTGTTAGGAAATTGCCATAGTGTTATGTGCTTTCATAAATTTTGTAAACTTTTATATTTCTTTTATTTAAGTTTACTTTTTTTTGAGAGAGAGCATGAGTAGGGGAGGGGCAGAGAGAGAGAGAGAGAGAGAGAGAGAGAGAGAGAGAGAGAGAGTGTGAGAGAGAGAATATCCCAATCAGGCTCCACACTGTCAGTGCAGAGCCCAACATGGGGCTTGAACTCACGGACCATGAGATCATGACCTGAGCCAAAATTGAGAATCAAACACTTAACCGACTGAGCCACCCATGCACTCCAGCTTTTATATTTCTAATGATTTAGACTTCTTAAGAAGTGTCTTCTGAGTTTTAAGACAAAAAAACAGTCATTATTTTTTGGATTAAAGCATTTTAGTCAACTTTTGTTAGCTTCCCTGTATTGTATGTGTTTCATTGGCTTCTATGAAACTAAGAGACTTCTTAACGAAACGTATAGCATACTGATTT
The DNA here is from genome assembly GCF_018350175.1 of Felis catus. Classification (NCBI taxonomy): domain Eukaryota; kingdom Metazoa; phylum Chordata; class Mammalia; order Carnivora; family Felidae; genus Felis; species Felis catus. The sequence goes on along the minus strand of NC_058374.1, from coordinate 31,873,589 downwards.
CCAACATGATACGGGATAATATGATCCAAGACTCTTTCACCCCAGGGTCATGAGTACCATGATGGCACTGACTGACCAGCGTGGGAAGAGTTTCTGTGCTGACAGTTGGTTCTGCTTAGTTTCTGGGCTGTTTGCAGATGGCTGTACTCATCTGAACAGGGACTGTCACTTCTGCACAGATTCGGAGGCATGTTTGGGGCCATTCAAAACTATGAGAATTTTTGGTGTCCAAAAAATGACGCAGATGGGAATTAGCTATTCTTTTTGTTCATGAAAAGTTTTCTCTTAAAATAAAAGTTAATATCTGCCCTATGAAAACAGCAGTAACTTTATTTCTAAGTTTGACATTTTATTGTTTGGAGATATGGTATTGAGTAGGCCATTAGTCTGTTCTGCCCATCTGTAAAAAGGCCAGTTCCATTAAGGCATATATTTATTCATTTTTTGGAAAAAAAGTTTGTGTAAATAAGTTCTTTTCATTTGTACTTCCTTGTATTTTATTAAAAATTGAACTCAAGAGTCTGCGATTGGAGACATCTACAGTAGTATGTGCCCACCAGATTATTGACATAGTGATGTTTCTAGAGAAATGTGACTTCAAAAGTCAAGTTTCGTATTTTAAATATTTTAAAGTACCGTTTACCTATTATATTCCGTATAATTGGTTGATTTAATTGATTTTCTTATTCTGTGAAGTCTGGATCTAAAAAAAAGAAGATGTCAATTTATTATTATTTTTTGGCTCAGAATAAAGATTCAGGCTTTGAATCATTAGGAGGAGAGGGGAGGGAAAATCTTTTGTTGTTCTTATAGTATAAAAGAGGCTGGTGAGGGGGACATTTTGAAGCTTCAGTACAGATTGACATGAGAGTGGAGGAGACCTGGGGAGATGACAGGTGGAGGGAGTAGGAGGGAAGGGGGGCGGGCCGAGAGAACAATTCAGCTCTGAACACACTTTTTACAGTTGTGTCAGGAACAATGAGAAATCTCCATTTTGTTATAATTGACAAAGGAAGTTGTCTAGTGCTGATGATTCAAAAGGAGCTGGTGACTTTGAGATACTTGGGTCATGAAAGAAGCTGAGCCCCAATGGTAAATTTGTTTACAGGGAGACCAGATCCACTGATACATTTTTTATCATTTTGCATTCAGAGCATCTGTGTCTCCTTGAATTAACTGCTATCTTAGGATCTAGGAGAGCTCTTACAGTCCTCTCCTGCCACTCCGCTTGGAGCTTTTCCCCATATGATGCATCTGCCTCCCAGCCCTGGCTTGCACTGGTGGTAATCTTGGAAGAGGCAGTGGGCCTCTCTTTCCTCTGGCAGCGGTTTCATATTTCCTTCCTTTCACCTCTTTGGGTGGGCAGGGGGAGGGGGCTGCTCTCCCTAGCTGCCATCTTTGTGTTCTGTCTCTCTTTAGCTCAAGTCATCTGACTTTTTTCCTCCCTCCCTCTAACTTCTCTCTGAGTGTGCGCGCAGTGCCAATGTGTGGGAGTGTGAGCCCTGGTGGTGGTCAATGCCCCCTGTTCTTCCATTGCTTGCCATTTGCTCATTCTGAGGTCTTATGTGACTTACCATTTCCTAATTTCTAATATTTCCCACTAAGGATCTTATAAATATCTTCCATTATATGTACAGAGATCTTATATGTGTAGAATTTGTTTGGTTATAGGATTCAAGTTAAGAGAACAACATATATATAAAAAGAACAATGTATAGTAGACTTTTGGTTTTCTGCTCTCACTTTATTAAACATCCCAGTACCAGTAAAATAAATAATTTAGGATGCATTCCTAAGTTCAGGAAAAGCTGTCAGGATCTTCTGATTCACTCTAGAAACTTCTGGAACATCGCTGCAGTTAGACTTGGTGATTGGTAATAGTGGAAGGTGATCCTTGTAAGCACAGGAGGAGAGGTTGTTACAGAAACTGGAGTTCTGGGACAGAGCTTCTGAGGCCTTTTACAGCCTCCCATCCCCTCTCTCACAGCACCTATGGGATTTCAGCATTTAATTAACATAAGGCCATTGGACACTTATCTTATTAGATCCCTCAGCAGTACTTGAAATGGTTCATTACTTTCTCTTTTCTTGAACAGCCTTTGGTCCACTATTAACTGCATTTTAAAAATAAACGTTTAGTTTTGAAACAGTTTTAGATTTTATAGGCAAGTTGCAAAGATAAGGGTTCCTTTATACCCCTTACCCAGTCCTCCTTGCTAACATCTTACCATGGTTCATTTGCCAAAGTAAGAAACCAACAACGGTATTTTTTTCTTACCTAAACTCCAGACTTAATTTGGTTTTCACCAACTTTCCCACTAATCTTCTCTTTTTATTTCAGGATCCAATCCAGGGTATTATGTTACATTTAGTGGTCCACTATATTCTAATATAAACTTATGTATGTATCAGTGACTGGTAATTTTAAGGGGATGGAAGGGAGAGTGACCTTCTGCTAGCTGTAGTGTCTCCTTCCATCTGTAAATATTTCATTCAGACGTATCAATCACAACCATTTACTGAATATCCCCATTTGTACTTGTTCTGGTTTCATGTTTTATAGTAATGTGTTCTTTAAATGCTTTGTATATACAAATAAAACTAGCAGTACTTTGTAAGAAGTGGCAATAGTCTTCCTTCCATTTTAATGAGGTTTTGAATACATAGTTTCGATGTGCCATGAAGCTGATTAAAGATGGGATTGTACTTGTAGGACCAGATGGGTCTAGTACCAGCTTTCCCAGGACCAATGGTACTTGTAAAAGCCTGATCATTCCATCTAGCTATCTAATAAAAGTATTTTCCTTAAAATTATAGATGTGTGTCATGTAGGATGACTAGTCCTGTGTGTGTGTGTGTGTGCATGCGTGTGCGTGCATGTGTGCATGCCTGTGCACGTGTCCATGCTTATGAAGGGGGGTTGTGTTTCTTAATGTGTTAAATCTGACATTCAAAAGAATAAAATAGAAAATATTTGAGAACATTGTACGTTTAGGCTTTAGGATAATGTTCAGAGTCTCAGCTTCTTTAACAAGTCGTCCACATCTGATTTTGCCTTCCTCCTGGCCCTTTGCCAAGGTGCATCCTGTATTGCAAATGCTCTGCCTGGGTCACTGTGCTGTGAACCACCCTGCAGCCTGTCCCAGACTTCCTATTTGCTCAAGTGTGTATCCAGGCTGCCTTGCTATGATTTTGCCTGTCCACATATAAGCTTGTTGAGGAAGAGGATATGACTTTCACTTCTCTGGCCTTGGTGTAAGTGCTATTCAGTGATGTTTGTGACAAACATCTTTTCAGTCCCTGGTGGGGCCAGGGTTGAAGGTTTGACAGTCCTTGAAGGCAAATGGAATGAAGTACCTTGAGAAGAGCTTTCTGCTTTTGACTATTGTGAGCATAGAAATAGGAAATCCTCTTTGCCTGTTCACATAATCACAGAATAAACTTTGGCTTCTGTTATAAAGTGAAAGGCAGATTGTATGAGTGAGATATCTTTGACCTAACAACTGTTAGCTCAATCACCTACATAAAATAAACACAGTGTAGAATGAATTCTTGGGATCAGATCAACACCATGCACCCCTGCTTCTTTCTGTGTCTTTCACCAGCCACATTTCCGTGACTAGATCTTGATCTTGATGTTCTCAGTTGGTATAGTGGACAGTCTCAATGGCTTCAAAGGGGAGGGAAATACGAGTCTTGTTGATTCCAACCTCCTGTAATGTCTAAAGTAACCTATTTACAATTCAAAATAATCCTTAAACTTTCTTGTCTGTGGTTGTCACTTTTTAACGAATATAGACAATAGTGCAGAATTACTTATTTAAGCAATTCATTTCCATCTTCTTTTAGCATTCTATCAATGAGAAAAATCAACTATAAATTGTTTAACCAAGCACATGTTATAAGCATGTAGGAGCGCATGAAAGGTAAGGCTTTCAGAGGAAACAATTTTCCTGTTCAGTCACCCATCATTCTACAAATATATATGTGTGTATATATATATATATAGAGAGAGAGAGAGAGAGAGAGAGCGCGCGCGAGAGAGCGCACGCGTGCAAGAGAGAGCGGGCACAAATATCAAGCAGGCTCTGTGCTGTCAGTGAAGAGTCTGACATGGGGCTTGATCTCAGGAACCATGCCATCATGACCTGAACTTAGATGCAGTCAGAGGCTCAACCGACTGAGCCCCCCAGGCACCCCTCCACAAACATTCATAAAGCACATACTCCCCATTTTAGGTGTTGGGGCTACGGAAGTGAATAGGAAACACTGTCTCATGCAGTTGGCTTACAGGCTTAGTTGTGTGGATGGTGGTGTCTGTCACTGAGATTAGGGAAGTCTAGGGAGGAGCGGGTTTGGAGGGATTGTAGAGAGCTGCATTTAGCCACGCTGAGTTTTGGATACCAGCGATATATTTTTGTTTCCATAAAGGCCAAAATTTGGTATCCATTACTATTACATCCTAACTTTCTATTTTTATAACTTTTAATAATTTGATGTTTTGTTGAAATTATAATAGTTGTCTTTCTTCCCAGTCATCATTAAATGCATCCCAGGATGCATTCATTAAAAATGAATATTTTGTTTTAATCATTTCCTCTTCCCTTCCATTGGTGAGGGGAAGGATTCCTGCCCTAGGGTTACGGGGATGACCAAACTCGTGACACCTGACATTAGACAGATATGCTTGATGACAGTTTATTATGTGCAACTGTATATCACATATACTGCCAGCCCATGAAGGAGAATGCTTCATGTCAGTCAGGGGGTTGTGCTTGGGAACAGACTAAACTAGCAGGGGCTGTGGGGGACAGACTTCGCAGTATCAAGAGGGTAGGGTGACCTCTGGTTCCCACAAGAGGATATGAGTAGCTTGTGAGAATTGTTCTGTGGGGTGGCTGGGAACTGAAGCCTGCTCCTTAGAGATAAGTAGGACCTGTGCTTGGTCCTGTGGTCAGGAGGGTTGTTTGGGTAGGGGACTTTGACCGTGCAATCAGACTGAGGAGGGGAGCTTGCAGTTAGGCCATCTGAGACTTTCCTGGTTTTCCAGATGTCAAGGCAGCACATAATTTTGGGTCTTAGTTTTAGGTCTTATACCACATATGTGAATTAAAACAATGCTTTGTATTTATTAAATGCTGTAGAGAGGGTGCCTTCATTTTAGAAGGCAATAAAATATTTGAGAAGAAATGCACAGAGAATTACAGTGTCAGAAAGTACATGCCTATCATGGGCATGATTTCAGCTAGCTCTGAGCTATGTCTGGTCCATCTAACTTCTTCATATGCCGTGCCTTGGCTGGGTTCCAGAGGACTGATTGCTTGCCAGCAGCTTGATGTCGCGGGATGGGAGGCCAGGGCTGAACTGGTCTCTGGGGAGCATCCCTTAAGTGTGCATGGTTGGCTCTAGATCTCTAAACCTGCAGTCTATTTTGGTTTTCCCCATGGAGAGTGCATCCTCTCAGTGGAGGGGGCTGTTATGGGCCCCAGGGACTTTTCTTTCTACATAAAATTTTAACTCCTGTTATGGCCTTACTAAAAGGAAGAAAACATGCTTGAAATAAAAAGTATTTCAAGTGTTGATCTCTAGTTATTGATATGCATGCGGAAGTGACTGGAGAAAGGTGTACTGGTGTCTGCAACTTACATTAAAATGCATCACAAAGTAAGATGGAAGTGTAGGTGAGTAGAGGGATGGATGGATGGATAGGTTTGTGATCTAGCAAACGTGGCAAATGGTTAATTGTAGAATGTAAGGGTGGACAGGTGTTCGTAGTATAATTCTTTCAACTTTTTGTGTTTGCACAGTTTCATAATACAGTAATGGGAGAAAACTGTTCCAAAGTATATGGAATGTGTTTCATTAGTGGATAAAACTAGCATTAAATAACAATTAAAGATATTTGTGTGCACAAGTAGTAAGACTGTTTGATAGGGTTTTTTTTTTTGTTTGTTTGTGTATGTGTGTAATGCAGGGTTTTGTTGTAAAAAAAATAAATATATATATAAAATTTATATAGTGTTTGAAAACACTGGCCTCAGGCACTTTCTTTGTAATAAAGAATACGGTGGTAGTATGAGGCCCTGGAGAGATGACTACATTCTGCAACTCTCCGCTTGCAGGTAGTCAAGGGAAAGCTGGATTAAATAAATGAGATTCACTGTGTCTAACTTAACAATGAATTTTTGTTCAAGGGTTTAATATTATTGAAGAATTTAGCATAATAATTAGATAATACCATCAGCACAGGCTATTTTTTGTCTTGTTCTGTTTTCAGTTTTAAGCAAAAGAAAGGGAAAGCTTTAACTGATGGGTCAAAAACATGAATGGATGTGTATTCAGTTGCAAATATTGCATTTTCTTTGCACAATGTACTGTTTTAAGGGAAGAGAGGAAAAGAAAATGAAAGCAGTTCTTGGATTATTTATTCTTTAGGACTTTGCTCCTTTCAAACATTCATTTTGGGTATGATTTTTAAAAAGTTGCTTGTGTAAAATATTTGGGGAAAAACACACGTAAGAAAAAAATTATAATCTTATCACTCCAAGAAAAATGTTTACTACAGAAATGGCACATAAAATATATAAATAACATGTATATTTATATAAACACCATATAAAAAATTTTACTTAAAAATCAGGGTTATACTACATGTATTGCTTTGCTGAAGTGATTAGGCAAAGTATATTGACATTTGCCACTTTGAATTTTTTTTTTTTTCAATGTTTATTTATTTTTGGGACAGAGACAGAGCATGAACGGGGGAGGGGCAGAGAGAGAGGGAGACACAGAATCAGAAACAGGCTCCAGGCTCTGAGCCATCAGCCCAGAGCCTGACGCGGGGCTCGAACTCACGGACCGCGACCGCGAGATCGTGACCTGGCTGAAGTCGGACGCTTAACCGACTGCGCCACCCAGGCGCCCCATTTGCCACTTACTTTGAAATGAGTAAACAAAATTGGATTGTTGGGGGCCTGGGTGGCTCAGTTGGTTAAGGGTCTGACTCTTGGTTTGTGCTCAGGTCATGATCTCACAGTTCCTTAGTTGGAGGCCTTCATTGGGCTCTATGCTGACAGTGCAGAGCCTGCTTGGGATTCTCCCTCCCTCTCTCCCTCTCTCCCTCTCTCCCTCTCTCTCTCTGCCCCCTCCTGCACTCTCTTTCTCTATCATAATAAATAAATAAACTTAAAAAAATTGGATTCTTTTTTTTCCCTATTATAAAGGATCTGGTGAGAATCTTTCTGAATAAATAATTGCATACGTGTACTTTATTAGGCAAAATCTTTGAAGCTTATTTGATAAGGTTAGGTAGAATTTGATAGACATTGATGATTAAATCATGGAGATGGAATGCTTGAAGTATAAGCCAAATTTGGGGGCTGGCAAGAGGATTGGTCAAGTTGGAACAGATCATTTGAGGAGGAGGAGGAGTGGGGGAGGTAAGGCAGAGACTTAAGATTGTTGTTGGTTACATTGGGACTCAATCATCACTGCAAAGCTCATAGTATCTCACAGTATGGAGGAACCATAACTTATGTAATCATTTCTTTTGTGGTGTGTGTGTGTGTGTGTGTGTGTGTGTGTGTGTGTGTGTGTATGTGTGTTTTATTTTTGAGACAGAGAGACAGAACATGTGTGGGGGAGGGGGAGAGAGAGGGAGGGAGACAGAGAATCTGAAGCAGAATTCAGGCTCTGAGCTGTTAGCAGAGAGCCCATGCAAGGCTCAAACCCACAAACATGAGATCATGACCTGAGCTTAACTGGACGCTTAACTGACTGAACCACCTAGGCACCCTGTAAATGTTTCTTTAAACATAGTGATTAATATTTTCTCTAATATTGTTATAAATAACTGTTGCTACACTATCTTTACAGATCCATTCTTTGTGTGGGAATTTTTCCTACAGAATATAAATGAGTTGCTTTGAGCAAAAGAAGTACACATCTTATCTTTTAGATATTGACAAATTGCACTAAAAAAGATAACTTATATGTTCTGCCTCTTGTGAATACCAAATTATCTATTGATTTTTAAAATTTTGAGAGTAAAAAATAGGTATATCATCATAATTTTAATTTCTCTTAGTTTATATCTTTTCTTCAGAATTTTCTATTTTTATCCCTTTTAATTTTGGGTTTTCTTTTGAGCCCTTTATAATAGTAACTTTTTGTGATACATATTGAAAATATACTTTGTCTTTTTTCTGTTATTTAACTTTTTTTAATGGTGTATACCATTCCATACACTATAGAAATTTTTAGGTTTCTGGCTTTGTGGTTTTATATCTAGAGTCTTGCTAAAAAGACCTTACTCGTCCTAACTGCAAATATATTCTATATTTTAAAATTTAATACTTAAAAAATAATAAAGCAAAACATTTAGAATCTAATCTTGGGTTAATCTGGAATTGATTTTATGTTGGGGAGGAAGCTATCTAAATTCTTCCCTGCCTCACCCCTGCCCCCCAGGTGGACAGCCAGTTTCTAAAGTTTTTGTTTTGTGTCTGTTTTGTTTTGTTTTTAATTTTTTTAATGTTTTTAATTTTTGAGAGAGACAGAGCACGTGTAGGGGAGGGACAGAGAGAGACACACACAGAATCCAAAGCAGGCTCTAGGTTCAGAGCTGTCAACACCGAGCCCGACACGGAGCTTGAACTCACAGATGGTGAGATCATGACCTGAGCCAAAGTTGGACGCCCAACCGACTGAGCCACCCAGGTGCCCCTGTGTCTGTTTTGTTTTTAAAGTGCCCATATATATCTTCCTTCCTTCCTTTTTTCCTCCCTCCCTGTCTCCCTTTCTCTCTCTTTTTTTCTCTCTCTCTCTTTTGTTCGTTCGTTTCAGGAGTAGAATTTAGTGATTCATCACTTACATATAACACCCAGTGCTCATCACAACAAATGCCCTCCTTAATAGCCCATCCCCTGCCCACACCTCCTTCCAGGAACCCTCAGTTTGTTCTCTATAGTTAAACACCTCTCTCATGGTTGACTTCCCTCATGCCCCCACCACATGTTCATCTGTTTTGTTTCTTAAACTCCACATATGAGTGAAATCATATGGTATTTGTTCTCTCACTGACTTATTTTGCATCACATAGTATACTCTAGCTCCATCCACATTGTTGCAAATGGCAAGATTTTATTCTTTTATATGGCTGAGTAATATTTTATTGTATATATAGACCACATCTTCTTTACCCATTCATCAGTTAATTGACATTTGGGATTTGGGTTCTTTCCATAATTTGGCTATTGTTGATAATGCTGCCATAAACAATGGGGTGCAGGTGACCCTGCAAATCAGTAGTTTTGTATCCTTTGGGCAAGTGCCTACTAGTGTGATTGCTGGGTTGTAGCGTAGTTCTATTTTTAACTTTTTGAGGAACCTCCATAATGTTTTCTAGAGTGGCTGCACCAATTTGCATTCCCACCAGTAATGTAGGAGGGTTCTTGTTTCTCCACATCCTCACCAACATCTGTTGTTTCCTGTGTTGTTAATTTTAGCCATTCTAACAGATGTGAGGTATTTTCTGATTGTAGTTTTGATTTGTATTTCCCTGATGATGAGTGATGTTGAGTATCTTTTCATATGTTTGTTAGCCTAAAGTGCCCATATATTTCTGTGTACATTCAGGGCAAATCTTCACTGATGGGAATTTGCTCTTTAAATGCAAAAGCATATTATCTGAGTGCTTTTGTGAAGTACTTTGTTGACATGTCATGTATTTACTTTTTTGGGTTGGATAGTACTGTTGCATTATGATAAAAGTTTTTAAAGGGAATTATTTTTTGCACCAAGAAATAAACTTCCTAAATTATAAATTGAGATTAGTATATACTTTGCAATTCATTCTTTATGATTTTTAAGAGCACATGGTTTGCTTACATGCTCTCTATACTATTTTTTTCTGAATAAGTGATGGTTTGCGATTTATGGGATTCATTTAGTCAATGGGAAGTTAAGTGGAAAACAACTTTAATTTTACCTTTACAGAAACATAATTTACTCTTTTTGTTGATTGTAGTTAGTGTGATAGTAGGGATTTTGAGAAAGGTCATTTCTATTCAGTTTGAATCTGCTTACCGGAACAGAGAGCTGATAAAAACTATGATCTTGCTTCTCACTAGTTTTTTGGTCTTTTTTTTTTTAAGCTGAATACGTGGAAATAAGTATGTTTGCATTAAAATCTTAGACAACTAGTACTAAAGAAAATTTTTCTTGTTCTAAAATTTTATCTTGAAGAGAAAGAACCCTTTGGAGGGTGATTAAATGGGATTTCTGATACTACTAGTTAGTTGCCGGCAGTGATTCTGGGGGAGTTCACCTTCCATATGCAATCAGGAAATGACTGGTTAGCAATGACTTGGTTAGTCATGCTTTGTGCATGATTAATGGTGTTATTTTTGAACTTTGATATAAAGTCTAAGAGGGGACCAAATGTTTCATTGTAATAGTGAGCCTTTTATGTTTGTAGTTGATAGAGATGTATTGCCCAGCACCTGTGTTTTTCCTGAGAAACTGTGTTTCATTGATTGTTCCCAGTTAACTCCTTGCTTGAAGTGTTACCTTATTTTCTCCAGAGGGCAGGGGAGAGGGAGTGCCAAAGAATGGATGGGAACTGGGGAAGAGACCCTAGACCAGGGTCTTCCCAGAGGACTCCTCCTTGGAATCCTTTGTCTGCCTGGTGCTGAAAGATGGATGGTTCTCCCTCAGGTACCTTGGGCTGTTGTACTGGCCCTGGTGGCCTGTCTCACATTGGCTATGAGCACTGTGGGGCGAGGGGGAAAGGTATGGTTTTGTCAGGGATGGTTGCCCATTTATTGGAAGGCTCAGGCTTATTTTATTAGGACAAATACAGATATTATGTAGTGAGTGGTAAATTTTATATGCATTTTATTTTATTTTTATTTCATTTTATTAAAAATTTTTTTTTAACGTTTATTTATTTTTGAGACAGAGAGAGAGCATGAACAGGGGAGGGTCAGAGAAAGAGGGAGACACAGAATCTGAAACAGGCTCCAGGCTCTGAGCTGTCAGCACAGAGCCCGACGCGGGGCTTGAACCCACGGACCGCGAGATCGTGACCTGAGCCGAAGTCGGAGGCTTAACTGACTGAGCCACCCAGGCGCCCCTATATGCATTTTAAAGATAAAATCAAGATACTCCAAAAGAGCCTTCAAAGACATTCTGTACTGACATAAGGGGAGAACAAGGTTGTGCAGACCTTCAACCATAGAATGTCCTTTTACAGCTTTTATATTTCCTTGAGAAGGAAAATGTGAACTCTTTTGCAGGCTTGACTATATACTTAACGTAGTTTGTGACTATTCTGTGGTTTAACATTTTCATAAGCTTGCAGATCTCAGTGGTGGCACAGAATACTGTTTTCGTCTAGTAGCTCTGTTGTGGGGTCTTTTAGAATTAGAGACAGGGCAAATACCCTGCTGTCTAGTTTTCAAGGAAAGAGTAATAGCTATGATTAATTTTGCAAAAAGCTGTTTTTGAGATTTAGTCTTGCACATTTTTTTCCTTCCTTTTATTTTTAATCTATCACTTCTGAGAAGCTGAGAAAAGCGAGCCATGGGATTATTTCCCATGATACTTGTCTCATTGGATTTATAGTAGGTTTACTTCTTTGCCTCCCCTCTTATAAATATTTGCAGATTCATTACAGTATTTACTTTCCCTGTGGTTTAAGTTAAAAATAAAGATTTTGGCAAAACAGTGGCATGCTGAAGAATACTGAACTAGTAGTTAGGAGATGGCAGGGTTAGCTCTTGCTAGGCAGTTGTTATTTGATCTTGATCCTTAACTTTTCTGTTGTTATTTACCACCTCCAACGTCTTTGTATTCATTTAAGGTTCTGTGATTTTAATGGCAAATAATTGTTTTATATTCTGCATGGCTTGAAAAGTGGTTTATGAAGGACATTAATTTCATAGAACATATATCTATAGGCTTTTATGTTGCTTCTGAATAAACTTGGTGCAGTAGTTCAGGTACTGTGATATCTAGACAGCACTAGCGCCTAAGTGTAACTTTTACAACTATCAATGTCAGCAATTAGTATAAAGGGTGAGTGTAAAAGTCTAAGGTAAAAGACTATGTGAAAGAACAGCTTTCCAGGTAAGGACAGTGAAATTTATCAGGTAACTGGGGAATAAGAATATAAGAATACATTTTCTGTGCATAAAACATAAAATTCAGACTTGCTTGACAGAAGAATTCCTGAAAGAAGATGGTCATAATTTTATATATTTTTTAACATTTTTAAAACAATTAAAAAAAATTTACATTTTTTTTTTTTAGTCAGAAGGCCATGACAAAGCAGAGAGAAAAAAGTTAAAAGAAATAGCTCAAAGCACATTCTATAGATGTTTATAATGACCACTTAATCATGTATACATTCTTGGAGATGCAAGTATCTTTATAATACAGAGTCCCTGCCTATGGAAATTCATGGCTGCAAAATTCTTAAGTTTGGGGAACAGAGTCTTGTAGTTTACAGTAATAGGGCTGTGTAACCAGATCAAATTATAGCTGTTTCCCCTCCCCCACTGCTTTTGGCATTAGGCCATTTCTCTTTAATTGGGAAATGTTAAAATAAGTGTATATATGAGACTCAGTGCTGGATTTATTAAAGGATTTTGAGGACATGGTTTACTGTGTTTAACACGGCATCCTCTTTGAGAACCACAAAAGAAATTTCTCCCTGGTAATAGATACAGTTGTGGTTCTCTTCTTAAATGTATGCACAGTGGTCCCCCCTTATCCCTGGTTTCGCTTTCCATGGTTTCAGTTACTCATGGTCAACTGCAGTTTGGAAGCATATGATCCTCCTCCTAATGCATTGTCAGAAGGTCATTAGTAGCTTAATAGCTACGTCACAGTGCCTCTGGCATTCACCTGACTTCATCTCATCACAGGGACATTTTATCATTTCGCATCATCACAAGACAAAGGGTGAATACAGTAAGATATTTTGAGAGAGAGACACATTCACATAACTTGTATTACAGTGCATTGTTATATTTGCTCCATTTTATTATTATTTTTAGTTTCTTACTGTGCCTAATTTATAAGTTAAACTTTAACATAGATATATGCATGTATAGGAAAAAACATAGCATATATATAGGGTTTAGTGCTATCTATGATTTGAGGCATCGACTCGGATGGGACATATGTCCTATGGATCAGGAGTGATTACAGTAATCAGAGAAGGGCATTCCCTCCTGGCTTACACTGCCAGATTCCTCACAGCCAATCTGGAAACCTCATGGAGGGCATTTTGAATATTGCTCTTGACTTCATCTTATTTTTCTAAACTTTTCTGCTCTTGACTTTGGATTATTATCCAAAAATAGTCCTGCATTATGCAAATTTGTAACTGTGGAGTACAATATAATGTTAGTGAAGTTTTCAATCTGGAAACACATTAATTCATTTAATTTCCAGACTCAGTTCATTTATCCTTTAAAAAACAAAAGATTTGGATTTTGGGAAGGGAGGGGGAGAGGCTTTTAAATGTGGCAGTGGACAGAATGCCATGGTGTCCCTGACTGCTCCTTTTTGTATATTGCTAGATGTAATTTGCTAATATTCTGTTAAAAAGTTCTATGTCTGGGGTGCCTGGGTGGTGCAGTCAGTAGTTAAGTGTCCAACTCTTGATCTCGACTTAGGTCATGATCTCATGGTTTGTTTGAGTTTGAGCCCCACATCAGGCTCTGCGCTAATGGTGCAGATCCTGCTTGGGATTCTCTCACCCTGTCTCTCTGCCCCTCCTCTGTGCACACTCTCTCTGTTTCTCTCTCTCTCAAAATAAATAAAACTTACAAAAAAATTCTGTGTGTTTATGAGGGAGATAATATGTATATTTTAATGTCTTCATCTGGTTTTATTTTTATTTATTTTACAGAGCACACAAGTGGGGGAGGGGGAGTAAAAGAGAGAGAGAGGAAGGGAGGGAGAGGGAGAGAATCTCAAGCAGGCTCTGTGCTCATTGTGGGAGCCCCATGCAGGGCCTGGTCCCATGACCCTAGGATCATGACCTGAGCCAAAATCAAGAGTTGGACATTCTCAGCTGAGTGAACTACCCAGGTGCCCCGTTTATCTGATTTTTGAACCTGATTATTGGGATACCTGGGTGGCTCAGTTGGTTAGGAGTAGAACTCTTGATTTTGGCTGGGGTCATGATCTTCTCTCACAGTTGGTAAAATCAAGCACTGTAAGGGCAGATTTACTGATGGCGGGGCTCAAATTAATGAACCACAAGATCATGACCTGAGCTGAGATCAAGAGTTGGAGGATTCTCTTTAACCCTCTCTCTCTGTCTCTCCCCTGCTCACGCACGCAGCACATTGTCTGTCTGTCTGTGTGTCTCTCTCAATATAAAATAAACATTAAAAAACCACAAGAAACCATGATTTTTAAATAGGTGTATGCTGGCCTTTCAAAATGAGTTGAGAAATGTTCCCTCCTAGTTCTTGAAAGAGTTTATATCAAATTGGCATTAATTCTTTCTTAAGTGTTTATAAGAGAATTCAACAATGAAGCCTTCTTAACTTGGAGTTTTCTTTTTTTAAATTTTGAATCTATATTTAAAAACAGATATAGGGTTATTCAATTCTAAATCTTCTTGCATTAGTTTTGTTAATTAGCGTCTTTCCAGGAATTGGCCATTTCATCTTGTCAAATTTATCAGTATAAAGTTGCTCATAATATTCCATTATTATACTTTTAATATCTGTATGATTTATAGTGATATCCTTGTTTCATTCCTGGTATTATAATTTGTGATTTCTCTTTATCCTTGATTGATATTGCTAGGGATTTATCAGCTTTATTGATTTTCAAGGATCTAAGTTTTGGCTTGTTTCATATTCTATATTTGTCCATTTTCTAGTTCATTGATTTCGCACTTTATTCCCTTTCTTCTTTCTTTGGTTTATTTTGCTTGTCTTTTTTCAGGCTTCTTAAGGCAGAAACTTTAAATTTTCTAATGTAAGCATTTAGGGCTATAAATTCCCCATCAGACTTTTAGCCTCAATTAACAGATTGTGATATGTTGAATTTTTATTATTATGCAGTTAAAATATTTTTTTAAATGTTTATTTTTTTATTTTTGAGAAAGAGACAGAGAGAGTGAGCCAGGGGAGGGGCAGAGACAGAGGGAGAGAAAGAATCCCAAGCAGGCTCCGCACTGTCAGCACAGATCCTGATACGGGTTCGAACTCACAAACCATGAGATCATCACCTGAGCTGAAACTCATAGTCAGACGCTTAACTGACTGAGCCACCCAGGTGCCCCAGTTAAAATAATTTCTAATTTCCCTTGTGAGTTATTTTACCCATGAGTTATTTAGAAGTATACTCCTTAATTTTCTAATGTCCAGCCATTTGGAGATTTTCCAAATATGTTTATTATTGATTTATAATTTAATTTTGTGGCTAGGGAACATATGGCTGTATTATTTCAGTTCTTTGAAATTTATTGAGATTTCCTTTATGACTCAGCTTATAGTTATCAGAGTGAGTTTTCCATGTGTACTTGAAACCCTTTTTGTTTCTTATTCTAGCCAGAAAAGGAAAGACAAATTGGAGTAAGAATGAAATGGCACCTCACTTGAGGCTGAGATGTGGGAGTAATGCAGGCTGATGTGTTCACAGTGACTTTGCTGGAGTATTTTGTATGGGAGGGGGTCTGGGAGATCCCTCCCATGTTTGATTGACTGCAAAGCTGTAATGAAATAGGAGGCAATTTTAGTCTGTTGAAGGCAGATTACTTAAGTGGCTCCTTCCTCAAATTACAAAATCACTTTCATTTTTTTGGCAACTCAAAAAATAATAGAAATATGATTTGTCTTACTGAAATTTCTTTTTTTAGCAGTAGGTCTTTTATGTAATATGTATACATATTTTAAGGATGATAATTTCATAAGTGGGTGAAAGACTCTTTTGTGGAATGACGATTTTCCTGTTAAATATGAAAATGTGATGCCTTGAGCCTTTTCTGTCTTAACTTAGAATTTTTTAGCTGGAGTGAGTCAGGTAGAATATGGATGTCATCCATTGATTTATTAAGTAGTTGAATGTTTTGAAATATTTACCATGTTTTTTGGAAAACTTGCTAACTTAAAATTTTCTTTTCTTTCTTTCTTTTCTTTTTTTTTTTTGGACATAGGTTAATGTAATTTCCAGGCTCAGAAATTCTCACTTTCAACAGTCTGGCATTCCTGCATCTGTGCATTTATTTGTCTAGGAGTACAAAATTTCTGAAAGATGAACTAAGAGATTAGAGCTGACAAGTGTCTAAGTATTGCACATCTCATAAGATAAACCATGGTTTTTCTTTATAAGATGCTTCATGAATGACAACACCTAGGTCAGGAGATAGCCCTGAGAAATTATTTTATCGAGTATTTTAAGAAACACACTAAAAATTCTTTATGAATTGCTCTTTATTTCTGACTCAGATTAGAAAACCTATTCAAATTCTCTAAAACACATATGGAAAAGCTCCTGATTTTGACAAAAGGGAGGCAAGGGGGAATGTTGAATGTGGGTTTTATCAGAACATCTTTTCTTCTTTTCCCCCATCCTTCTAAATTTAATCTCTCCCTGGGGATGGAACACAGATGAGTACATAACAGCCAGGAGCAAAGCACAGTGATCTACTTGGGCTGCTGTCACATTACTTTTAGTTTCCTTGAGGAGACGATTCATTGCATAATGAAGTTAATTTATTGTGTGTAACTCCCATAGTGTCCCCCCCCTCCTCCAGAGGGCTCAAGTGAGTGAGGGACAGAGAGAGAGCGCAAATCCCATGAGAGGCAGAGAGAGAGAGAGAGAGAGAGAGAGAGAGAGAGAGGGAGGGAGGGAGGGAGGGAGGGAGTTGGGGCTCACCTGAAGCAGGGCTCTGCTTGCCTGAGGTGGGACTTGAACTCACGAACTGTGAGTTTATGACCTGAGCCAAAGTCCAATGCTTAGGTGACTGAGCCACCCAGGTGCCCCTTCCCTAGTGTATTTTTAATTAAGTGGGAATTATTTTGTACATACAATTGTCAGATTTGCTTTTTGTAGCAGATTCTTCTGTATTAAATCAAGTTATACTATTTGAAGATGTTTAGCTTCCATTTTACATGTGAATACTTTAAATTCTCATAAGGGTTTTTTATTCATAATATTATAAGGATTATAAATCCCATTTTAAGGATTTATATATGTAGATTATTTGATGATTTGCCTAATGTGAAAATCCAGAATATTACACTAAATAAGACAAACTATTTTAAGCATTAATGTACCTTAAAACCTTGGAATCTTTACTGCTTCTAGGTAGTAAAAAAAGAAAGGGTAAGTATATGAGTGATTGTATTTTACTTGGCAGTAAAGATATGTTACTGTAGCCTACAGTGACATCATATGATTGAGGAGTACTTAAAAATAGGCAACAGTGTGACACATGTACTGTTAACTCGTTAGTTAAGCATTAGCAAAAATGAAAGTGAATCATTTTAAAGTGGAGAGGCCCCAGTTTTCAGTTGGAAGATGGTGATGGAGTAGGTGGACTGGAGGCTTGTCTCATCCTACAAATACAACTAGATAACTATGAAATCATCCTAAATACTCTAGAAATTGACTTGAAGACTGGCAGAACAAACTCCACAACTAAAGGTAGAGAAGAGGCTACATTAAAGAAGGTAGGAAGTGCAGAGACAGAGTTTGAGAAAGAAACTGATTGTGGTCACTGCAGTGGGGAGGGAGCCATGGTTGTGAAGGGCAAAAGACAGATTAGCACACAGGGGAGTATGCACGGAAAATGAATCTGTATAGCAACTGGCTTGGAAAGTGTGATGGGCTGATTTTTGTGACTTCTGGCAACCAGTGAGCCTAATTTAAAGCCTGGAGTTTTAAAGGTCAGTGGGCTAGGCTGGGATAGAGCCTGGAGGGCATTACACTACTCTTGGAAAAAAGGCAGACAAATAACCTGTGGATATATAGCATGGAAGCGGTGATCTGAAGAGTGCGTAGGGTGCACAGTAGGGAGGTTATTTGCTCATTTTGGAGCATGTCCCAGAGAAGCAGCATTCACGGAGAGACCTCTCTGGGAACAAAGGAACTAGCTGGTGCCATTTCCTTCTCCTGCCCCTTAGCATAAATGCAGGGCCACCTGTGGGAACCAGCGTAGCACTGACATTCACTACCTAACTTGCTTACGCCAAACCTTGCTTCCCTACCCCCTGTGCTCTGGTGGAACAACCCTTCCAGTCTCACTTGCTTCTGTCCCAGTGCAGTGGGACTCCTCCTCCAGAAGACTGGCCCAAACCCCAGTTCATACTGCATCACCCCACTTGACACTTTTGCAGAGCCTCAGTCTGGTAGCAGTGGCAAGAGGTCTCATTGCACAAGCAGACCAGAGCACATCTAGTTAAAATGTGCCACCTTCAGGCCAGGGACCAAACACTGCCCTCACAACAGGTAAAGAGATCCTCTGCAAAGGACTGGCCTGAAGGATAAGGCAGCCAGAACAAAACAGCAGAGCACATGCAGGACATACTGGAGACACTGCTGTAAATGCCAGGCCCAGGGGAACAGGGGACACTACACAGCAGGGCATTGTAGGACCTCTTCTTCATAAGGAGATGTAGTTGACTTTCCTAACTCACAAAAACAGACACAGAGACTTAGACAAAATGAAAAGACTGAGAAATTTATCTGAAATGAAAGAACAGGAAAAGGCCATACCAGAGATCTAAGCAAAACAGATATAAGTAATATGCCTGATGGAGTATTTAAGGCAGTGATCATAAGAATACACACTGGATTTGAGAAAAGCATGGAAGATGTGAGTGGGACCCTTAACACAGAGGTAAAGAATAACATAGCAGAGATAAAGGGCTCAATAAATGAAATGAGAAACACTTGATGGAATGAACAGCAGGCTGGAAGAAGCAGAGGAACAAATTAATGACCTAGAGGACAGAGTAATACAAAGTAATCAAGCTGAGCAAAAGAGAAAAAGAATTATGCAAAACAAGAGTAGACTTAGGGAACTCAGTGACTCCATCAAACATAATAACATACATTTGTAATATAGGAGTCCAAGAAGAGAAGAAAAGGGGCAGAGAATTTATTTAAAGACATAATAGCTGAAAACTTCCCTAATCTGGGGAAGGAAACAGATATCCAGATCTAGGTGCCACAGAGGACCCCCAACAAAATCAACAAAAGCATATCCACACCAGGACATATTATAATTAAGCTGGCAAAATATAGTGGCAAAATAAGTAAAAAAAATTAAAAGCAGCAAGAGAAAAGAAGATAGTAGCATACAAAGGAAACCCCAAAAGTCTAATGGGATTTTTCAGCAGAAACTTTACAAGCCAGAAGAGAGTGGCATGATCTATTCAACGTGCTGAAGGGGAAAAAACTTGCAGCTAAGAATTCTCTCACCAGCAAGGCTGTCATTCAGAATAGAAGGAGAGATAAAAAGAGTTTGTCAGATAAACAAAAACTAAAGGAGCTCATGACTATTACACTAGCCCTGCAAGAAATATTAAACAAGACTTTTTTGAGTGGAAAGGAGAGACCAAAAGTGATAATATGATGGTAGGAAAAACAGAAGCAGTAAAAATGGATATATCTGTAAAAAATCAGTCAAAGAACTCACAAAATAAAACAATTTCCATTAAGACAACATGTGCTTAAAACATGGGGAGGAGAGGAGTAAAGACTGGGTTCAAACTTCAGTGATCATCAACTTAATATGGACTGTTATATGCAGAAGGGGTTGTACATAAACCTAATGGTAAGCATATATCAAAACCACTAATAAATATACAAAGAATAAAGAGAAAAATACAAATATTATCAGTAAGGAAAATCAGGAAACCATGAAAGGGAGAAAAACAGGAGAGGATCAGAGAAAATCTTCAGAAACAACCACTAAACAAATAATAAAATGACAATAAATACATATCTATCAAGAATTACTTTGAGTGTAAATGGACTAGCTGCTCTAATCAGTAGACATGGTGTGACAAAATGGATAAAAAAACAAGACCCATCTATAAGCTGCATATAAGAGACTCATTTTAGATAAGACACCTACTTCTTGAAAATGAGGGGATGGAGAAACATCCATCATGCAATGTCAGAAGAAAGCCAAAGTAGCAATGCTTCTGTCAGACAAAGTGGACTGTAAAACAAAGATGGGAATGAGACAAGAAGGACATTGTATTATAATAAAGGGATAATTCAACAAGAAAATATAACAATTGTAAATATTTATGCACCTAACATTGAAGCACCAGAATATACCAAACAGTTAATAAACATAAAGGAGCTAATTGATAATAACACAATAATAGCAAGGACTTTAACACCCCAAGTACATCAATGGAAAGATCATCTAAACAGAAAATCAACAGAAACAATGGCTTGGAATGATACAGTGGAAGAAATGGATTTAACATATATTAAAAACATTCCATCCTAAAACAGCACAATACACATTGTTTTTTAAGTGCACACAGAATTTTCTCCAGAATAGATCACATATTAGCCTACAAAACAATCCTCAACAAGTTCAGGATGGTTGAAGTCATACCATGCATCTTTTCTGACCACAATGGTATGAAACTAGAAGTCAACCACAAGAAAAAATCTGAAAACACCAGACATATATGGAGGTTAGTTAAGACTCTACTAAGGAATGAATGGGTCAACTAGGAAATCAAAGAAGAAATAAAAAAGTACATGGAAACAAATGAAAATGAAAACACATGGTCCAAAACCTTTGGGACACAGGAAGAGCAGTTCTAAGAGGGAAGTTTATAGCAATACAAGCCTACCTCAAGAAGCAAGACATTTTTTTTTTTGTAATGTTTATTTTTGAGACAGAGACAGAGTGTGAGCAGGGGAGGGACAGAGAGAGAGGGAGACCTAGAATCCAAAGCAGATTCTAGGCTCTGAGCTGTCAGCCCAGAGCCTGATGCAGGATCCCAACTCATGAACTGTAAACTCATACCTGAGCCAAAGTCAGACTCTTAATCAACTCATCCACTCAGGTGCTCCAAGAAGCAAGAAAAATTCCAAACAACCTAACCTACACCAAATAGAGCTAGAAAAAGAACAAACAAAATGCAAACCAGCAGAAGGAAGGAAATAAAGATTAAAGCAGAAATAGATGATTTGGAAACTAAAACCCAATAGAACAGATCAACGAAACCAGGAGCTGGATCTTTGAAAAAAATCCATGAAATTCATAAATCTCTAGTCATACTTAGCAATTAAAAAAGGAGAAAGGACTGAAAGTCACAAATGAGAAAGGAGAAATAACAGTCAACACCACAGAAATTCTAACAGTTATAAGAGAATATTATGAGAAAGTATATGCTAACAAATTGGATAACCTAGAAGAATAGGAAGCTTGAGCAGACCATTAACCATCAAAAAATTGAGTCAGTATTCCAAAAACTCCCAAAAATTAAAAGGCCAAGTCCAGAAGAAGAGTTCATACCTAGTCTTCTCAAACCATTCCAAAAAATAAGAGGAAGGAATACTTCCAAATTCATTCTGTGAGGCCAGCATTAGCCTAATATCAAAACCAGATAAAGACACCACTAAAAAAGAGAACCAACTAGAGGCCAGTATCTCTCATGAACATAGGTGCAAAAATCCTCAACAAAATACAGCAAACTGAATCCAACAATACATTAAAAAAATCCTTCACCATGATCAAATGGGATTTTTTCCTAGGTTGCAAGGTGGTCAGTATTTGCAAATCAATTAACATGATACATCACACTGATAAAGAGAAAGGATAAGAACCGTATAATCATTTCAGTAGACACAGATTAAGCATTTGAAAATGTACAACATCCATTCATGATTTAAAAAAACCCTCAATAAAGTAGGTTTAGAGGGAATATGCCTCAACATAATATAGTTCATATTTGAAAAACCCGCAGCTAACATCATCCTTAATGGGGAAAAACTGAGAGCTTTTCCACTGAGGTCAGAAACAAGACAAGGATGTCCACTTACCACTTTTATTCAGCATAGTACTGGAAGTACTAATCACAGCAGTTTAGCAACAAAAAGAAAAGGAAAATAGATTGTAAGGAAGAAGTAAAACATTTACTATTGGCAGATGACCTGATACCATATGTAGAAAATCCTAAAAAATTCTACCAAAAAACTACTAGAACTGATAAATGAATTCAGTAAAGTCACAGGATACAAATTCAATGTGCAGAAATCGGTCACATTTCTATATACTGATAATGAGGCAGCAGAAAGAGAAATTAAGAGAACAATCCCATTTACAGTTGCTCAAAACACCACAAGATACCTGGGAATAAACCTAACCAAATAGGTGACAGACCTGTACTCTGAACACTATAAAACACGGATGAAAAAAATTGGTGTACACAAAGAAATGGAAAGACATTCCTTGCTTATGTATTGGAAGAATAAATAGTGTGAAAATGTCTATACTACCCAATGCAGTCTACAGATTTAATGCAATCCCTATCAAAATACCAACAGCATTTTTCAAGAACTAGAACAAACAATCCTAAAGTTTGTATGGAACCACAAAAGACCTCAATAAGCCAATCTTGGAAAAGAAAAAGCTGGAGGCATCACAATTCCAGACTTCAAGTTATGTTACAAAACTGTAGTAATATAAGCAGTATGGTACTTGGCACAAAAATAGGCACGTAGATCAATGTAACAGAATAGAAAACCCAGAAATAAACCCACAACTGTATGGTTGATTAATCTTCGACAAACCAGGAAAGAATATCCAATGGAAAGAAATTCTCTTCACCAAATGGTGTTGGGAAAACTGGACAGCAACGTGGAAAGAATGAAACTGGACCACTTCCTTACATCGTACATAAAAATCCATTTTAAAAATGGATTAAAGACCTAGTGTGCAACCTGAAACCATAAAAATCCTAGAAGAGAATACAAGCAGTAATTTTTTTTGTTATTGACCATAGCAACTTTTTTTTTTATATTTTTTTATTTTTTTATTTTTTTTTTCAACGTTTATTTATTTTTGGGACAGAGAGAGACATAGCATGAACGGGGGAGGGGCAGAGAGAGAGGGAGACACAGAATCGGAAACAGGCTCCAGGCTCCGAGCCATCAGCCCAGAGCCCGACGTGGGGCTCGAACTCACAGACCGCGAGATCGTGACCTGGCTGAAGTCGGACGCTTAACCGACTGCGCCACCCAGGCGCCCCACAACTTTTTTTTTTTTTCTAGATGTCTCCTGAGTCAGGGGAAACAAAAGCAAAAATAAGCTGTTGGGACTAGATCAGAATAAAAAGGTTCTGCACAGCAAAGGAAACAATCAACAGAACTAAAAGGCAATCTATGGAATGGGAGAAGACATTTGCAAATGGCATATCTGATGAGGGTTAGTATCCAAAATATATACAGAATTTATAAAACTCACCCCCAAAACAAATAATCCAATTAAAAAAAGGACAGAAAACATGAACAGACATTTCTCCCAAGAAGACATCCAGATGGCCAACAGACACATGAAAAGATGTTCATCACTATCAGGGAAATACAAATTAAAGCTCTAATGAGATATCACCTCACACCTGTCAGAATGGCTAAAATCAACAAAACAAGAAATAACAAGTTGGAGAGCATGTGGAGAAAAAGGGACCCTTGTGCACTGTTGGTGGGAATGAAAACTGGTGCAGCCATTCTGGAAAACAGTAGGGAGGTTCCTCAAAAGTTGAAAAATAGAGCTACCCTCTAATCCAGGATTATTATGTTTGAATTTACCCAAACAAGACAAAAATCACTAATTCAAAGGGACACATGTACTCCTATGTTTGTAGCAGCATTAGGTACAATAGCCAAATTAGGGAAACAGTCCAAGTGTCTATCGGTTGATAAATGGATAAAGATGAGGTGTATATGTACAATAGAATATTACTCAACCATAAAAAAGAATAAAGTCTTGCCATTTGCAAGGACGTGGATGGAGCTAGAGAGTTTAATGGTAAGCAACTTAAGTCAGAGAGAGAGAAATCCCCTATGATTTCACTTGTATGTGGAATTTAAGAAACAAAACAAATGAGCAAAGGAAAACAAAAAGACAAATCAAGAAACAGACTCTTAAGTATAGAGAACAAACTGATGGTTTCCAGAGGGGAGGGGGATGGGAGGATGGGTGAAATAGGTGATGGGGATTAAGGAGTACACTTGTGATGAGCACCAGGTGCTGTATGGAAGTGTTCAATCAATATACTGTACACCTGAAACTAATATAACATTGTATGTTAAAGTGGAGAGGCATCTTTAGGTGCATATTTTCCTTCTTTTAATACTTACCTTTTAGGTTATGTTTCAGGTTTGAAGATAATTTTGCTACTTTTATTCGTGAAGTGCTCTATGCTGTTATTATCTGCAGAAATACTTAAGATTGGGGGCCAGTTGGCTACTAAATGTGGCTTTTTCTAGTCTGTGAAAACATTCAGAAATGACACTTACTCAGTGTCAGAGTCTTTTAGAAATTTTATTTGTTGTGTTTTAATGCATAGGTTTCCTAAAGCATATGTGAATGTATTTAATAATTTTGTTAATTATTTGAGACCTGAAGTTTTTCTAAAAACTTTTATTGTGGTAGATTTTTAACTAGACCAAGGATAATGGAGAATGAAGGGCTTTTGTTCTGTATTGCTCCCTTACAGATCCATCATACAGACCTAAACACTTAGAATCTAATAAAATAGATTTAGTAAACTTGATCTTTGATCCAGAATGCATTGCAAGAATCTTGTGTTGTCTGTGTTAACACTGCTGAACATCTCTTATTAGATGTCAGGCGCCCACAGGCTGTGTCCAATAAATGGTAGTGAAGAGGGTGGAGGGAATGGATGGAGTGGCATGTGCGTGGGGGGCTGGGTTGAATACTTTTGTCATACACAATAGGGAAATTTGCTTTTAATTCTCGAACAAGAGAGTGTTTAATAACAGGGCTGGAAGAATTTTATTCTGGCAGCAGTGTGTAGGACCTGGAATGGAGAAAGGAAAGATCAGGGACAGAAAGGAAATCTGAAAAGCTTCAAAGTGCCCATGAACCATCATGTTTAGAAACTTGTATAGTTATAGATTATTGCTTTGTTCAGATTTGCTCTGGTTAAGTAAATTTCCTCCTCTTTATAAAGTACAAGGTGGTAGCTCTTTGAGCTTTGAGGCTTAAGCCATCTGGGAGGAAGGACCTGCTTCGGGTCCCGTGTGGCTTACCCTGCCTGCAGAGAGAGGTAGTTTGGACAGCAGACAGATATTGTCCATCATAACCAGCCTGAGCAAATGAGAAGATGCCACATAAAACATCAGAGCGTGCAGCTTTTCCCAAGACCTGGAGCTTCCGGGCAGGAGTGAGCTCACACTCTTGCATGCCTGGAGCAGCTGCTCCTTTAGATGTGGTTTTTGCTCTCCACTCTGCAGGAACCCACCCATCCCGCCCCTTTCATTTACTCTCTCATTTCCCGTAGGCATGTGAGCCTGGGACTTGTGTGCCGAAGTATTTAAAACTTGACTTCTTGGAATGAGAAGTGGGAATGGATGGTCTGGTTTTTGTGGGCTCAAAGGATAGTATAAAGTGAAGGGTGGTGGGACCCTTAGATCCTCTTTATTATTACAGATGGTGAAATGACCAGAGCTTTTACTTGTCTGAGCTCACATAGCTAGTTATTGGCAAAGCAGGGACTAGGGGTGATTCCCACTGAGTCTGCAGAAACTAGTGGACAGCTGCCTGCCACTGAGGGCTCTGAGA
Source organism: Felis catus (assembly GCF_018350175.1). Lineage (NCBI taxonomy): Eukaryota > Metazoa > Chordata > Mammalia > Carnivora > Felidae > Felis > Felis catus. Next base: position 31,847,770 of record NC_058374.1, on the reverse strand, counting down.
CACTGTGTGGTTGTAGAAGCCCCTCTTAGGTCTGTGCTCGGGGAGGGGAGTGTAAAGACATAATGCTACCCTTTCCTATACATATGAGAGAGAAAAGCTTTTGTTTTAGGAAGCCACTTACTCCTAAGTATAAAAATAGTGATAGCTGAGAGCTATAGGAAGTTTTAGGAAGTTATACTACATCTGGCTCAGAGACATTTGATATTTATATTTTTAGGCAGAAATCCATGAGGTGCTAATTTATTATCTATACTGACACTTAAAGCTGGGAAAAACTTTGACCAAATTTCCATCCAGAGAAATTTATGCTCACATAGTGCATTTAGATGCCGCATGGTTGAGAACAAAGGATTTTTTATTTTATTATTATTATTATTTTTTATAACCACAAGCATACTCACTCAACATAGCAGAATCAGTCCACATCAAGCAAATTATGTTTGAGCTATGCTGGAGAATTTGCCCATTTGCAGTAACTTGATACTGAATTATAATCCTGGTGTGAAATGATGGTGTTCCCAATGCTGGTTGCACATTAGTGTCACTTTGATTTCTCAATTGGTTTTTCTGGTTCTGGGTTAGGGTGGGTGGGTGGTAGCTAGTAAGTAAAGCTGTCCAGCTTTTTTTCTGATCAATCAGGATTGAGAGCCACTGGTGTTTACCCCCATTCCCTTTTGAGATAGATTGACACTAGATATTTATGCCCCTAAAAGAGTAGATTTTACAGTGTGCAATATTAACCTGCATGGTTGAGGAAGGGATTTTTTTGTGTGTGTGAAAATTCTGGCTAATAATAATAGTAACTAATATTGGGCAATGACTAAATGTCTTGAGCTATTTTAATTGCTTAGAAGGTTTTGACTCCTGTAATCCTTTTAACTTCTCTATGACTTGGGTTCTCTTGTGACTCAGATTTCTCCACTGAAGAAACTAAGGCAGAGAAAGGTTAAGTAATTTGCTCCGGTGGGGTTAGGTTCTTCTCCTCAGCTCCGAGTTTCTTGCTTTTTGCTGAATGGGCTTGTGTTTCCTTCATATTTATGATTAACAAGCCATTATACCTCAAGAAAATGATTTTAATGGTGTTGGCATTTCTACAGCTTGGGCATTTGCTCTACTGCCCATCTTTGTCCCTTGGATTATGGCATTCAGCAGACTGTGTGATGTGTGGGAGTTCTCATGGAAACCTCTGCTACCATTGCTCACGGCAAGGCTGACATATCCCCAGAGCTCTCCCCACCCTTACCACCCACCTTTTGGTATTTTGTCTTCAGGATCAATAGCATGGCAGTGAACAGAAAAACAAAAATATCTCAAGTCTGGTCAGCTTTCTGATTTATGGCCAATTTAATATTTTTACTAGTATGTCCTGTGGTCCTATGTGCCATGTTTATTGCGGCGATAATCAAATTATTTCAAATATTTTTTTGAGATCAGGAACAGGTCAGTTCATTATATTTTAATTTTTTTTTTTTTACTAGCAAACTTAGAGATTTGCTAACAAATAGAACTATTTTACTAGCAAATATAGAAATATGTGAGCTTTTGGAAGAAAACTAGTCATGAAGGAGAAATGAAGGGGAATAAACAACAATACTGTGCTCACCATTACAAGAGAGTGGATGCTTGCACAAGCTTCTAAAAATGGGCATGATTTGGAAGGCCATTTTAATTGCATGGAGAAAGCCAGAGATCATGATGCAGCTTCCAATTATTCTGTATTGTGTCCCCCCACCCTCACCCCAGATTGTTTTATAGAGAGGAATATTTTAAGCAACATAGCATTAGTTTTGCAACATTCTCAAATTGCCTGCGTATTTTCTCATGAACGTGAGTTTGTTCTAATTTCTGATTAAACCATCCCCACGCTGACTGTGAAGTTTCAATTAAGATGCATTTTGCCTTGATGGGATGGACTGTTTCCTTCCACGGAGAATAGGGAACCTCTGTGCTCATAGAGTGCTCTCTGCTGGTGGCTTTGGGTTTTAATAGTAGTCACAGACCATCACTGTGTAAGTACAGAAGTGGGAAGGGTGAACTTGAGAGTCAGAGAAACTCTAAAGCCTGGCTTCCAGCTGGGCACCCCTTTGCTGTGGGGCCTAGAATGTAAAACAGCCCCTGTGGAGGAAGCTGGTCCCTGTTCTGCGTCCCTGCTGAGCTGCCAAACTCAAGGGCCTTTGTTGCCTCTGCTGCATCACTGTGATCGATACTTGAGCATATTTTAAAACACACTGTGCTATGATAATGCAAAATTTATGAGGTAGTTGAGTCCCCCCCCCCCCCAAGTGGGGAACTAGCTGTGGGAAATAGGAAGTTTAAAAAGTTTTCTGATGTAGTAAACCCAAGATTAATTACTGTGATCTGATTAATACCTGATACCTTTTGTTTTTTGAAAGATTGCTTGAAATATACAGTCATCTAAGTTGATGGAGTTTACCATCTTATCTGTGACAGACACTGACTTTAAAATTTGGGGATTCATTAAGGTACAATGACATTAAGGTACATATCCCCCAGAATAGGCATAATGACTTTGCTGGAGTGTGTATGTCTGTGGTGTGTGCATGCGTGTGTGTGTTTCAGCTATAACTGATTGCTTTTCACCTTAAGGTTTTACTGGATACATGTGAATCAAGGGCATCCCCTACCTCTTCAAGTCAATATATGCATTTGGCAAATGGGAATATTAACACACTGCTCTTAGCCATGCTTTGTAAAGACAATTATCTGTTTTGGAAGGGGGTTTTAAAAATGCTTTGTGATATCCTAAATATGGAGGCAAGCAATATGAAGTTAAAAGGTTTTGAGACTGAGGTCTTAAGCACTGTTGAGAGCTTGGGTGAGAAACTTGTGCGGTAAGTGTGCACAGGAAGTGTGAGGCCCACTGTGTGCCCTGATGTGAGGAGGGAGATGGAATGATCTCAGGGGGCACCGTGTTGAATATTAAATCTAAGTTAACCTGCTTCCACCTGATATTAAGCAGCCAGGCCTATTCTTCAGTCCTTATTAGTCATAACACTTCCATGGAGGTTTCCTATGAGTGTAGCTTACAGTGACTGGCCCTGTGCAAAAGCACTGAGCTAATTTATATTAAAACTGAGAGTAGGTAAACTGTAATTTGTTTTCTGTACAGATGACATCCAGTGGAAAGGGCAAGACTGGATGACAGGATGGTGGTGGCTGAGATCTTACTTATTGCTATCTAGAAAATAATAAAGCTGATGTTTTTCTAGTGTTAGAATTTCTATATTTGCAATTTAGTATGTGCTTGATTGGAAGTATTGGTATAACCCAAATATACATTTTTTGGTATAACTCAGATTAGCAGTGACATTTAATGCTTTATTTATATCTTCCTTCCATCTGATACTGAATCATCCTCCTTTTGAGATCTCTCACTGTCTTCTTTAATTTTGTCCTAACTGGTAAAAGCTTGGAATCTGACAACTCCAGGAGTTGCCTCTGCTGCAGTGCTTGTGATCTGAAGTGTGGAACGGCAATGCCTTGCTCCCCTGGTGTCCCTGGGAGTAGTTGAGCACCCTGGTCACTGAGCTCATCACTGTGGGCACCGGGCACTCTCTGGGACAGGCCCCTCTTCACAGTCTCCTCTTCAGTCCAGCTCAGAGTGTTCAGAGGGGTAGGGGCCTGCCAGCTGCAATGGAGATGGGGGAAACGGGTCAGATTCCTTAACTGTCCTCACTCCCTGTCCTGGCAGATCTGGTATGCCGTTTAAGCATTCCTGCGGTATTAGCCTCTATTATTTTTCTCACATGGTTTACTTTATACTTGATTCTAGTCATTTGACTATTTTCAAAGACAGCATGGAGATACAGGAAAATAACTTAATTTGAAGATTAGAATTGTTATTTTTACAGTGCAATCTCCTTAACTTTGGAATTGATTTCTTTTGGTTGCCGTTGGTCTTTGTAAAGGGTATGACATTGCTTAAGATTTATGTACAATTTTGCTTCAGTATTGTATTCACTTAGTAAACTTTTTCAAGGGTACTTAGACTATTTGGTGTAAATTTAGAATAAAGCAGTTGTCCATCTTGAAATGTTTATTTTCCCTTTCTGGTATTATGTCATACAGGGTTTTACAGAGTTTTAATAAATGCCCTCTAATTAGTCTGAAAAGTGTTTTCTTTTACTTCATAACATTGTGGCTTCTCATTAAATGAGAGTGTCAGTCTTTAAGGGCAAGTTATTTAAATTATGATAGATTTCACCTTACTAAATAATTCGCAACATTTCTCTGACTTGTGGTGTATACTTGTATAGTTTTATTTCAGATGAGTTGAGAAGAATTCTTAACATAGTACGAAAAGGTATTATCTCCAAGGCAGTTTTTTTTTTATCCAAAGTAAGAAAAAAAAAGTGTCCATGATCCACACTATATTTATTTATTTGAGGGAGAAGTTGTTTTCTAAGACACCTTGCACCGTGAACTGAAATTTGGTGAAATTTGGGTGTCAGCCCTTGTTTGCACGTCCATCCAAAACAGAGGTAAGTTTTTGCAGGAATGTCAGGTGACTGTGGGACAGACCCAAACAAGAATGAAACCGGAGGCTTTGCATTAAAACAAATACTCACTTAGACCATATGGGCTTTGCTTTTCTTTTGGCATCATAAAGTTTCAGTAAATATGGGCTCTGGTATTATATTTCACATAAAATGGATGTGCTAAATTTATGGTAATTAAATCATATATGTAATATTCATTACTCAGCTGTGATTGAACTTGATGTTAGATTCTTTGTCTAAATTTCAGACTGGTCTGAAATGTCTTAGTGGTGAGAAGGTAAGAAGGGCTTGATTACTGCATGACATTGAACAGGGCTAACCAAAAGGGTGGGTTGTTTCTCTTGTGTTAATGTGAACACAGTGGTGGCTTCAGCTGTCAAACGAGTTTTATGTTTTCCTTGTCTGGTCTTGTTGACCTGCTATTTATTTTAGTCTTTTGATAAACAGGAAGATCTGCTCCAGTAGTTGGAGGGAATGTTTTAAGGAACATTTAAACAAATGTGAGAAATGAGAATTTTATCCAGAAAGTATTTAACTTGAGGGAAAAAAAAAAAAAAGGTTGGGGAGAATATAGTTCCAAGATAATCACATAATCCTTAAAATTTTAGAATTAAAAAAATTTGATTGGGGTCTTTTAGACTACATTTTTCTCTTCAAATCTCAAATTGTAAGTTCACATTTGCTGCTTCTGTTGGTGACATATTACCTTTTTTTTTTTTTTTAATGTTTATTTTTATTTTTGAGAGAGTGAGTCGGGGAGAGGCAGAGAGAGATGGGGACAGAGGATCCAAAGCAGGCTCTGCGCTGACAGCTCCGAGCCTTATGTGGGGCTCCAACTCACGAACTGCGAGATCACAACTGAGCCACCTCGGTGCCCCCATATTACCTTGTTTTAATAGTTGTTTAGTACACAGCACTTGAGATGCCATTAAGGTTGGGCCTCGAGCTAGCGATCTCTGTGCAGGTCTGAAAGTCTCTGCTGTGGCCCAGCCCTGGCAGGGATGTTGTGTGGCCAGCTCAGCTCAGCATTTCACTGCCCCGGAGGAAAAGAATGAATAAAGTAAAAAGACAAGTGCTGAACATCGGTGTCATGTCCAGGCTTCATCCCCTGTTGTTCAAACATGCCATGTGTGTTTTGGCTTTCCTGCCTTTGTCCTAAGATTTACCCCAATTGTAATGAAATAATTCCTTCATGAAGTGTTCTTTATCTTCAGGGTTTTCTGAATTTTTGTAATTCCTGTACAACTTGGGTGGCATTTAATGTTGATAATTGGGTATTGTCAGTGAACTTTACACGTACCTATGACTTGCCTCCCCAAATTGACATGAAAGTCTTGGAGAACAGGGGCATTTTCAGAGACTTGGCTGACCCCCCTTTATTCTAAAACACAACCATTTTCAGACAGAGTGTTAAGTTCTTAACTGACTGGTAGTTTGTGACATGCCATCTTGCTGTCTTCAGTTGTTCAAGTGTGTAGTGAGTGCAGAAATGATTTCCATCATTAGAGGCCTCCATGTGGATGTTCTCTCATATCCCTGACAAGTCCTGCTGGCAGGACCCTTCCAGCAGTCTGCATGGGGTCGTGGCTCTGCTACCTGCGGAGCTCTGGTTCCCACGCTGTCCCTGGGCTCTCCACTTTGGGAAGCTGTTTCAGGGGGATGGGGTCTGTAGAGCTTCATACTCTGCTACTGCAGGGACATGTGTTTTATAAACATATGTTTGATGGAGAATGTCGTAGGGAAGATTAGGTGGTTTTAATTTTATGAGTTTTCAAGACCAGGTTATGGTGGTCATGGGAATGGTTGTCTCCTTTCCACTAAGGAAAGGAAAGCTGCCTGGGTGTGTTGAATTTTCCTGATACAGCATCACAGACAGGTTGAGCAACACATGAACCTCAGGGATGATTCGTCCTTTCATTTTTACACACAAGGCCTCGGGTGCCCACAAGGAGGAAATGACTTGTGCGATGTCAGGCCACTTAGCTCATAGAGCCATTTTATTGCCCTTCTTTGTGGCCACTGATAGACAGGATATGTGCCCACTAGATGCCTTTGTCATCAAAGTCCTGGTTCCTTGTTGCGGCCACTCTATCTGTGCATCTTTAAAGTTTCACAAACTGGCTTTGTTCCTGTTTTTTCTTCCCCTCACCCCAGTCAGATAAGTTTACACTTAACAACTCTCATTGTTTGAGGTAGTCCATTTCACACTTTAATTACTACTTGTGTAATTATATTTTGCCTGAGCTTCCTTAGAACTAATTTGCTTCTTTGCTTCCTTGCAGGATTTTTATCAGAAACTCTACTTTCAAGTATGCTACAGAATAGTGATAGTACAGATTAGCTGGATGACACTCCCCACTTCTCCTCGAGGGGCAGGATCCAAAGCCTCCTCCAGGAGATGCCTGGACCCTCAGCACCACACCCTGGACACACTAGGTTTTTTCCTGTACAGGCATACTTCTGATAAAGTTTAATTTGTAAGCTAGGCATAGTAGGAGTTAATAGCAATAACCAATAATAGAATAGAACAAGTATAAAAATATTCTGTGCTAAAAATTATGTGGATGTGGCCTCCCTTTTTCTCAAATATCTTATTGTACCATCCTTGCCCTTCTTGTGGTGATGTGAGGTGAGAACGTGTGTGTAGAGATGAAGGGAGGTAAATGATGTAGGCACTGTGATGTAGCATTAGGCTAATCCTAACCTTCTGACAGTACGTCAGGAGGATCATCTCTTTTTGGATTGTGGTTGGTGGCTGGTAACTGAAACTATGGAAAGGGAAAGCACAGGGGTAGTAATATATTTATGCTTGCTGTTTTCTAATTTAGTGCTCGGATTGTGCTGCTTAATTTTTTTTTTCCTTAGATGGTATGTATCACATGTACCATAATTTTTTAGAAGGAATAAATTGGAGGCACAGGTACCTAAATTTCAAATACCTTATAAGGGAAACTTTATAAAGTGTATAAGGACAGAGAACTATTTGTGCATTTAAGGAATGAAGAAATCGTATGACATTACTATAATCTTTACATATATTTCATAAGGTATCTTGGAGCCCTTATTTAAAAACTCCCCCATTTCAAATGTATTTGAAATTGACCAGATGGGCCACATAAAGTCTTGAGTCACATTAGGGATTTCCAGGAAAAATCTAAGTGCCAAAAATTTTTTAAACAAATATGTTAATAATGGAATACAAATTGATCTTTGGTTTGAGATAACCAGTAATATATATCACCGAATGTTCTTGGGTGTGAGGATTGTGTTTAAGAGAGAGTCTCTGTTGTTTCCTATGCTAGACTATAGATCCTAAGAGGATAGGGATCCTCTTACTGCTCTTATTGCTGTAGCTCTTATACCTAGTTCTTATTGCTCTTATTGCTCTTACTGCTGTAGCTCTTATACCTAGTTCAGGGCCTGCCATATCATAGATGCCCCATAAATATTTGAATGAATGGATAATGTCCACAGATTCAGTACAGTGATAAATTATATAACATGCACATCTTCAAGACATTGTTGTGAGTACTGTGGAGAGATAGGGGCAAAAGATGAAGTGAGATTAAGGACTGACATTGCAAAGAGAGATTAGCCAGGGATTGAAAGTTGAGTAAGGGTTTCACAAATGAAGAGATAGAGATGGCTTTCCAGGAGGGTACAAACAAGCTATAACAAGTTTGAGTGACGAGGAGATCCCATGGACTGACTAGCTTATAGCTTGGTGTTTGTGTGTGCTTGCGCGCATGTGTGTAAACATCCTTTGTCTGTATTGCTCCCTTCCCTGCTGAAAATCTTTTCCAAAAGCTGACACACATTCCTGTCTGCAGGGCTGCTCATGGCAATAAGACTCAGGAGCACTGTCTTGGGCAAATCTTTTGAAGATATCATCATAGATGCCTCCTTTGACTGATGATAGGAGTATTCTGGGAGGAGAAGGAAGCCCCACCTCTGGCATCAGTAGTCCTGAGGAGACATTGGGAACAGGCCCCTCCACCCTCCTGAGTGGCTATGGTCTGATCCCCACTCTGAGCACTGTGGTCTGGTGTCCATGGCCTTGGGGCCATACTTGTGTTGGGATGTTGTGGTGCTGTGCAACTCTGACCCAGACCCCACGCAGTGTGGGGTGTGCTGGCCTTGAGTATAGGGGTCCCAGGGTACAGCTGGATAACTGTTTGCCAGGCCCCCGAAGGAGATTGGAGGTAGGTGCAAGCCCTCTGTCAAAATTCACTCCTTGTGGTCTCCTCTCCTGTATGTTTAGGAATATTTCTTCTGATTCAGTCGTGTTTGGTGCTGCCAGGTGTGAGGAATTAGTCGTGTACCTTAGAGTGATTTGAGATAGTTTAAGAAAAATTGGGAAGTGGTTTTTGGATTAAGTAATATGAGGTGGTAGTTGAGAGCTGCTTTGGGGTCAAGTTTTTGTTGGTTTGTTTTAGAATTCTGAGCTATTTAGAGTTATCATATTGCAGTGAGGTTTTCTTTCCAGGTCAGAGGAATTCTTTCTGGTCTGAGTCAGCCTCTCTTGTTTGCTGGTTGGAGAGTAAATATGCGAGGGTAGGTTTTTCTTGTGTTGGGCTGGGTGAGTAACCTTAAGGATTTTTTAGGTTGGTTACTTCTTTTGTAAGCATTAAAAAAATTAACATTTTCGTTATCTTTAAAAGATCTCACACAATATTGTAGTTATTGTCTTAACGGCACATGTGTTCAGGGCCACTGTGGCCACACGGTGGGTCTCTACCTTGAGGTATCCTAGGCCCTATTTTAATGTGTATGGATTGTTTTTTTTTTTTCCTACAGTTTTTAATCCAGCATCGCCTGGTGCATGACTGGAATGAAGCACATCTTAAATCTGTATGTTTTTGGTAGATAACGTGGTATGAAGCACTACTTCCTCATACTGAAGTTAGTCGAGTGTATTAATTGGTGGGTGATATATTTTTCATCATTTTTTCCATTCTAAGAAAAAAAGAAAGAAAAGAAGATTTTATCTTGGTCTGTTTTTCTCCTTCCAAATTTGTACCCCTCACAAGCCTGTTTGATATTCCTGCATGAGACAAATGTGTCAAAAAGGGCAAAGCAGGACTTTAGAAGTTTGAGTGATATCTGAGCTTCCTTTCCCCTGCAACTTTAATTACATGTGTGATGGTCTTAAACAAGTTTCCTGTGTAGTCCTTTAGACCTCTCATCTACAAATGGAGCTGAAAACATTGACCTCACAGGCTTGTGAATGACTGGCACACAGGAAGTGCTCAGTACCTGGTGGCCCCTCACCTGCCCTTTGGAGAGTAAGGGTGGAGGAATGGAGTGGATCTAGAGGAGGGCCAAGGGCCAGGTGTCTGCTTTCATAGCATTCGTGGTTGCAGGGCTTGTAAATGGAGGTGTTCAGTCCCAGGGCAAATATCCTATAGAGCTGTGTTGTCTTTTAGGGACTTAGGCTGGGATCTATTGCATTTACAATAGTTCACATTTCCCTGCCCTTTAGAAAAGCCTTTGGTTCACTGACTTCCAGTTCAACAGGTAACAGCACTCCCACCCCACTGTGGCCTTGCGTGTTCTTACATTCACCAGGACTAGAGAGGTGAGAACTTGGTTGGCCAAGTTGAACAGAGGTGAGCTTTCGTCTTGCCCTCCTTTCCCTACATTATAGGCAGGCTTATCCAGGCTTCAGCTCACTTCTGCTTGGCATTTCAGGCCAGTGATGCTGGAAACTCACCTGTGTGGGTGAGGATGAAGGTGTTGATGCTGGAATTTGGGCTCATTTTTACTGCAGGGGAAAAGTACCTGGATGTCTTCTTTCCCCACATCTGAGATGTTGTCTGGGATATCAGCTAGAACAACCATCCAGCCTTTCCTGAGCCAGCTCTGGGAGTCAGAAGATAAGGTGTGAATGGTGGCTGTTGATCCCGACATGGCGCAGCATGCCCATGGCAGTTAGGAGAGTACAGGCCTGTGTTTGTTGACTGTATTCTCTGAGAAACTCTTGTGTAATTTTTATCTAATGGGGTTATTACTTTTATTTTTTACAGATTATTTATACAACAGGGTACATTGTTTTCTGTTCTATGCTAAAAAAAAAAAGGTGATGGTTGCTGCCTTCAGGGAACTTATCTAGAGGTAAACAGTGACAAATATATGGTCTAGATAAATACTTGGAGGTTGGAGTGCATTTCACAGCGGAGGTGGTTTTTGACCTAGATTTGGGAAGGTATATACAATTTGCATATTTGGAGCTGAGGGGGTGAAAGTGTTCCAGATGTGTGGAATAGAGTGAACAAAGACAAGGATTAATTCACAAAACCGATATTTCCTGAACATCTATTCTGTCTCAGGCACTTTTCCTGGTGCTTGGGGTTTCTCAGTGAGTACAACAGTTGAAGACCTGGATGTGGTGAGCAGCACTGAGGCCTGCCTGGGAGGACTGAAGGACAGAGACTGGAGCCAAGGGAAGCCTGGAAACACAGGCTTGGGGAGAGTTGTGCTTGGACAGAGATGTTGGATTTTAACCTTTCAGAATGTGATGAGTCACTACAAATGACTGCTGTCACAGAACAGGGACATGAGGAAATGGGTATTTGTGAAGAAAGATAGGGTAGCTAGATGCAGGGCAGGACTAAAAAGATAGGAGTCTAGAAGCAGTGAGATGAGTTGGGAGGTAATTATTGGGAACAAGAGACGAAGGGAAGAAATTCGTCTATATGGTTATCACAGGAACTGTGTGTGTGTGGGTAACCACTTTTAAGATGTAGTAACTAATATCTGTTTGATTTAAGAAGTGTGGGCAAAAGCTTAAACCCATGAATTTATGAGCAAAACGTGATATGTAATCATGTAGAAGAAATTCGAAGTATTTCAGCCCCTATGCCACCCCCAATTCTAAATCACAAATTTTGTGTTCTCAGAATTTGTGCTTTTGGGTCACGTGGAGGACTCGTGGGCCTGCCTAGGTTGCTGGGCCTTGAGAAATTTTGATTTAGTAGGGCCGAAGGGGGCCCGAACATTAGCATTTCTGACTAGTTCCCAGGTGATAATGCTGGAATGGACTTCTACTTTGAGAACCACTGCTTTAAATCATGGATGAGATTAGAACATGTAATGTAATATTAAGGTGAGTGGTTTTTCAAACTTTTTTTAACAGTAGAAAAATTTTTATTGAAAGAAATATGTTTCATACCTCGACAGTGTGCAAAATACAAAGAGATTGGGAGGAGGGGCTGTACCAAGAAGACAGCTTTTGTTTGAGAAGCATCCATGTGGGTGTGAGAAGGGCAGGGACATGAATTAGCAGACTTAGGCGGGAGTCCTGGCCAACAGCATTTATTAATTGTGACCTTTTATTAGCTTATTCCCTCTGTGTCTCAATTTTCTCATTGAAAGCGAAGATTGTAAACCCTCTTACCACATTGGGTAATGCACGAGTACATTTTTAAAATTGTGGAACATAATGCAAATATAGCTGGTGTTTACTGTGGTTCTCATTCTGGCCCTGGCTCTGTCCCAAGACAGTCCCCGCTACCTTCCACACTTCCTCTGTTTCTATGGAGGGGTGCAGGGACTGGGGCAGCAGCCATGATTAAAGTGACCTCTGTGTTGCTGTGGAAGTTGTGTCAGAAGTAGAGGTCAATAATGGGCCAATTTCCCACATTTCTAGGCTAATGTGTGACTCTCTGACAGATTATGTATTCTCATCAAACAAAATGCCAGAAAGTTCTTTCCATGAGGTTGGAATTCACCTTTGGTTTCATGCTGCTGTTTTCTTTTTTGATTGACATATTAAATGAAGCCAGTCATTCTTCAAGGAAGGCATCAAGTTTGTGGTTTGCTCTGTGTTATGTTGTGGAGGTGAGGTTGGTGGTATGGGTGTGGGGTGTGGTTTGGATGGAAAAGTGGGAGGCAGAGGAATGTACTTGCCATTAAATAGTAGATAATCCCTCATTGTGATAGAGGTCGCTATTTTATTCAGCATCAGCTATGATTTCTGACCATTTGTGTTTTCTACAGAAAAAATCTGTTTAATGTCAACAGTGTTATTATAACAAAATTGAAAATGGGTCCTATGGTTTGAATTTATACAGAAGGTTAAGCATTTTTGAAATGGAGCTAAGGTAGGTAAAGTCAAAACTGCATGTATCATGACTATTTTGAAATACCGATGACTCATTTTTAAAAATGTTTATTTATTTTGAGAGAGAGAGCGAGTGAGCAGTAGAGGAACAGAGAGGGAGTCCCAAGCAGGCTCTGCACTGTCAGTGCAGGGCCTGATGCAGGGCTTGATCCCATGAACTGGGAGATCATGAGCCGAAATCAAGAGTTGGATGCCCAACTGACTGAGCCACCCAGGTGCCTCCATTTTTTTTTTTTTTTAATAACTATAGAACAATTTTTAAAAATGTTTTGTTTTGGGGGCATCTGGGTGGCTCAGTCGGTTGAGCATCTGATTTTGGTTCATGTCTCATGGTTCGTGAGTTTGAACCCCACACTGGGCTCTTTGCTGTCAGTAGGGACCCTGCTTTGGATCCTCTGTCCCCCTCTCTTTCTGCACCTCCCTAGCTCACACCCTTTCTCTCTCAAAAATAAATAAATATTAAAATATTTTGGGTTTAAGTAAATTAGATACTTATCAGGGGAATCTAGAATTTCTATTGCTTGTAGTCTTCTATTGACTTCAAAAATGAAATGTTTTCTGTTTGTTATGTCATTAACTGCATTTGTCTTGCCCAGCTAACTATCTGATAGGAGTGATGAATGCCCACTTCAGGTTGTGTGCCCTGTTATTTTCAGGAATTTTTCAAACTGTTTCTCTCCAGTGTTTTCATTTCCTAACATATTGGATGTGCATAGTCAGAGAGTACTGCTAGGATTTTTAGGAAAAGAGTAGCACCTGCTCCCTGAGAGGTGGACTTTTCCAACTCCTGCACTTGATTCTTTCGATATTACCTCCATATTCCTGTGTAGACTTCCTATGTTACTTCTTTTTTTGTTGTTGTCATCTTCTGACATAACATGAAAGGTTTAACCCTGTTTCACTGCTCCACGTGTGCTTTGCCTCCATTCTGTCACAGCCATTACTTGGCTGTGTTTCTGTCTGAGATCTCTCTCTCTCTCTCTCTCTCTCTCTCTCTCTCTCTCTCTCCACACACACACACACACACACACACACACACACACACACTTTTTAGACCTCCTTCCCTTGAAATTAGTTATAAATTTGATTAAATATTTGATGTTCACGTTATTTTCATTATTAAAAGCTTCTCAGAGCTGAACTGTGTATGAGAGATACATTGATGACATTTTCCTTACAACTTTTGTGTTTCTCTTGAAATAAACAATGCTTTTTGCTTTGTTTGGTCTTCTGTAAATTTACAACCAGTTCTATTCCAGGTTGGCCAGTTGTTAAAGTAAAATCTTGGGGGGCGCCCGAGTGGCTCAGTCATTTAAGCATCCGACTTGGGCTCAGGTCATGATCTCACGGTGAGTTTGAGCCCCACGTCAGGCTCTGGGCTGACAGCTCAAGAGTCTGGAGCCTGCTTCAGATTCTGTGTCTCCCTCTGTCTGCCCCTCCGCTGATTGCACTCTGTCTCTCACATTGTCTCAAAAATAAACAAACATTAAAAAAAATTTTTTTAAAATAAAGTAACATCTTAGTATTTACAGTGAATACTCTTTCAGCTTCGTCTTGAAGACCTTTCATTTGGAGCTTCTGGGCTGCTCCCATGTGGACTGGTTACCTTCCACACCCGGTGCCCAGCTGACATCCTGGATCAGCCTCACCATTATCCTGGGAGTTCTCTTCTGTGTTTTGTCTCCTATTTTCATATGCCATGCCATCCTCATTCATGGTTTATTTCCGTGGAACACATCTTCCAGTACTTTCCTGAGAAAGGTGCAGAGAGTAATTTTTGGAGAAGTTGCATTTCTTTTTTTTCAAACGTTTATTTATTTTTGGGACAGAGAGAGACAGAGCATGAACAGGGGAGGGGCAGAGAGAGAGGGAGACACAGAATCGGAAACAGGCTCCAGGCTCTGAGCTATCAGCCCAGAGCCTGACGCGGGGCTCGAACTCACGGACCGCGAGATCGTGACCTGGCTGAAGTTGGACGCTTAACCGACTGCGCCACCCAGGCGCCTCAAGAAGTTGCATTTCTAAAAAAAATTTTTTCTACCTTTCCACTTTACTGATCGTTGTTGGATGAGGTGTAGTATTTTTGGTTGGGGACCATTTCTCTTAGGAATTTTGAAGACAGTATTAACACCACTGTCCTCTGGATTCCTGTGTTGCTCTTGAGAAGGCCAAACTTGTTTTAATTCCTTACCCATTCATTGTGGTACTTGTATTTTACTTTCTGGACGTTTTTTGTTTTATCTTCTGTTTGTCTTTTTTGTTCTGTTCTCATATGCCTTGTTGTATGCCTGATTTCATAATTTGAGTTGGGTTCTCTAAGGGTCTTTTAAAAATGGAAACTCTTGTCATCCTGGGGAACTAACTTGAATGGTTTTCTGTTGTTTTTCTGTTTTCTCAGTTCTCTTTTTCTAGAACTTCTTTTATTCAGCTGCTTGACTTGACTGGTCTTCTATTTTATTACCCATTTTTATAATCTTCTTTTTTCCATTACTTTTTGGGGAGATTTCTTCAACTCTTCTCAGCTCTTCTAATGACTTTCTACTTGCAGTGGTTTCAACTTTTCTAGGAGCGTTTTGTTTTGTTTTCCTCAATTTCTTTCCTTTCTTCTTTCCCTCCCTTTTTGTCTTCCTTTGCCACCTGGATGTAACATGAACTCTAAGGGTATCAATGTTGGATTTTTTGTGACCATCTTCTTTTTATATAACCTGTTTTTCTCAGTGTGTGTTTTCTATTTGTTTGGCCTATATTCCATCCTTCGAGCTTTTTTCCTCAGGGTCTGTACCTCTGTTATTGGCTGAGTAAGAAGTGCTGACTATAACAGACCACAGGGTATGGGCAAGGGCTTGAAAGCTGGAGCTGCACAGGAGGGTCACCTGGTCTTTTGTCTTCAGGTGGTCAGATGCCCAGGGAGAGATCTTCCAGCCTTTTGTCTAGGTGGCCTAAACCCAGCTGCCAGCATTCTGGGAAAAAGTGGAAGCAGAGAGCTGGATTTCTTAGCATTCAGTATATATATGTTCACTCATCTCCTCCCATTTTCAAGTACCTCTGCAGGTGCTCTGCCTTGGTCCCCCAGTTCACACCCCTCCTCGTACCCTCTCTGGAGAGGAAGTCTCCAGGATGCTGCTGGGGCCGTCACGGTGCTGTGTGGAGTCAGGAGGGAAAACTGGGGCTTTGATTCTGAAAGAGACTTTAGGCTGATCCTGGTGTATTTCCACCCATTTTCATTCCTGTCTCCTGAGGCACTTGGTTTCCCCAGTTCCAGAGCCGTGTAGGGCCCTACCGAGGAAGTCACATTGGCTGCCTGGTTTCCACATGGTCAGCTTGGGGCTCGCTTTCTTGGGCCTGCCTCCGGCACTTGTGTTCCCTGGTCTCCCTCTGTTCTCTTTGTTTTTTTGTGGGGCTGTACCTTGATGAATATGTATGTACTGCAGTTTCAGTGGGCTTTCAGGATGGAGGCAGAATACGTCTCTTTGATAGGAGGTTTTTACCTGTCATTTTTGTTGTGGAGCCAATTTTATGTTCACAATGTAATGAATAAACTCTGCTGCCCACACTTGCCCCCCCCCCCCCCTTCCTACCTGTCCTTCTGCTGAGAATGAGTTCATGTTCTTCCTTCCTCCAGCCTGTCATTGTAAACCTTTCCTGAATCTTTCCAAGCAAAATTAATCTTGCCTTCCTCTGAACTCAATGCATTTTTATGTCTCTTTTTCTTATGACACATGGTCTACCTCTTTTTAACTTGTTTATGTCTTACCTGATAAGTTTTAATTTCTGACAGCAACAATTGTTGCTTTGCCCTGATCCAGTGCTTTGCAAATAGTAAATAATTAATTTTTAAGTCAATATAATTTTTCCGTTATCTTTTCATGGTCTTATATGTACATGTATATATTCTCATTTGAAAACATGACAGGATACAGACCATCACCATTTGCACAGTTATTGCAAGAGTAGGGTATTGCTGTTGCTAATTGCAGATACTTTTCTTGAGACTTGTATGGGTGAGAAACAGGCAGCAGTGTGTATTCCACCAGGTCAGAACTCACAGAAGCTCATGGCTCTTTGGCACAATGTGATGATGCTCTCTCTACAGGGCTAGAGAGATTTCTTTATGGAGCCTGTGTTTCATTAGAACTTTCCTGGTACTGTTTTCTCTTACTGTGTCCTGGAATACAGTGGGCACCAGCATCCATTGCAATGGGCATTTTATCAAATTATGCCTGTGCTTTCATTCTCAGCCCGTCTTAGAAATGTTCCCTCCACTTCTTTCCTTCCAGACTTAGGCCAGGTCTCTGCCCCTGTTCTCAGTCTGGGTGAGAAGCAGTGATTCTTCATGTGGTTTTGTCCCCAGATTTCTTCTCTGTGGTTGGCCCCACAGAGCCTTGCCTGGGGAGCCTTGCCTGGCCAGGGCATTTGCTCATCCACTTGATAGATGAACTTCATTCCTCGTTTCTTGCTCATGTGTAATGGATCTTTGGTTGTCATGGTAATATTGTTGTTAGTGTTTAAATCTTTGGTTATTTTTAAAATACACACCCTGAGTGAGACAGATTCTTCTTATTTTTTTTTAATTGAGTGTTATGTCACGTTTGCTTTTTAACCTAATGACAGGTATACTTATTGTAGAATTAGTGTTTATGGGTATTTTTAAGTGTCTTATCACAACTCTTTGTTCAATTACATTTCTAAGTTTCTGTAGCTGGGACAACAATGATTTCTGCTATTAATATTTCAAAATTTTTAGTGTAAACTACCAAAGTAGGGTCAACAAATATGCTCTTTTTAAGAAAAGTTTTCCCTATGGGTTCTTCACTATTCTGTTGAAAATACAGCAAATCCTCTGTTTATTGATAGAGGATTGTGTTGATGAAAGCCAGTTAAAATCTCCTGAGAGACTACTGTTGCAGGGAATTGTATTTCTCAGTGGCAAACATATCCTTCCTGTATTTTATACTCTTGTGGGAAGAGGTCGTTTTTATGTGCCCTGCTTAGATCTGATTTTTTTTTTTTTTTGTATAGTATGCTCTGTTGGGATTAGTGCTGATTTCCTACTCAGTGTTTTCTCTCCAGATAGTTTCTATTCACGTATTATGGAGTGGCATTTAATAAATGCTGACCTGATAAGTGTTTTGACATGGTGTTGTCATGGCTGCTTGGCATAGCTGACCATTGAATCAGGACCCTTCTGGAGGCAGGAGACAAAGCTGGATCTCAAAATTAGACAAGCCTTGATCAGATAGTTGAAAGATTATAAGCCAGGTTTATAGAGTATTTGAAGGGGGAGGGAATAATTAGTGGTATGGCATTCTGCTGATAGACCAAGGACAATGAGTCTCAAGAATGGACCATTGCATTAAGCAACATGGAGGCAGTTGGTAACCTTGATGGATATTTTTGGGAGTGTGGTGGGGAGGAAGCTTCACTGGAACAGGATTATGAGAGAAGAAGAATCTTAGACATCAAATCTTAAAAAACTTACACTGTAAAGAGAATCAGAATTGGTAGAGTGACTGGAGGGTAAAGTAGGGTCAGTAGAAGGTTTTGTACTATTATTTTAGTTTGTATAAGATATATTAACAGCTTTTAAAGGCTCAGCGTTTACACTGAGGACTATTTTCCATACTGCTATGGTTTTCAGAAACATTAATGGTGAGGCTAGAGATAGACTTCTAACCTGTCTTGGGGGCTTTCTGGTCAGGAAAGGCTCTAGGAGAAGATGATGACTGGGGTGTCGTCATGGGTCAGAAGGGTTAGCCTGAACAATAAGGTGGGGCTCCGAGGAGTGGAGGCCTCCATGGGGGGCAGGGAGACAGTGATGCAGGACTTAATACAGGCTGTGAAAGGGGAACTAACTGATGGAGAAAGACTGGACCACAGCAAGTTCTAAAATACAAAAGTTAAGAGATTGAGAAATTGCTAGGAGGGAACTTATTTCGAAGGAGTAGCTAAAAATATTCTGGAAAGGCTGTAGATTATGACCTTATATGGAGCGAGTGTGGAGGATTGGGAAGCTTAAAGAGCAGGTTTTATAAGTCACATTTTGGAGGTCAGTCTGCTTGTTTGTGTATGAAAGTTTTTTAGAAATGAATGTTGATATTTAAATTGATTAGGTCATCCTACAGCTTCCTTGGGAAGAGGAAGGCAGGATGGCCCTGTTCTAAGTGGCTATGGAATGATGGTTAAGGTATAGCTTTCTTTATTCACCTGCAGGATATTGATTATTCCTAGTTTCCCTTGGAGGGTTAATGCCATTTGGTAAGGAAGAGTAGGGATATAGTTTGTTTTGGGACTTTTTTCTTTGATGGCTCAACAAATGTAGAAATGACACATTTTGGAGCACTACTGGATTCATAGCAACAGGTGTCCCTAAGGACTCTCTGGAGGACATTGTAGTCAGGGAATCATGCAGAGTAAGGCTCAAGAATGAAGCTGGATGCCACAGTGTGTGTGTGTGTGTGTGTGTGTGTGTGTGTGTGTGTGTGTGTGTGTGTGTGTTAGAGAGAGAGAGAGAGAGAGAGAGAGAGAGAGAGAGAGGAGGGAGAGATGTGTGCTGTGTGTTTTACAAATTTAGTATCTCTGTGTTCTAGATGAACAACCAATTTGAGTACTGACTCCTTTCAAAGAAATCCAGACAAATGAGGGTGCAGAGTAACTATAGGCTATTTGCACTAGTAGTTTTTATGGTAATGTTTAATAACTGAGAATTAGGGTCTGAGCTGCTTTCTGTGCTGGTGAAAAAGTGACAAGGATTGACAATTCCATATTTTTTAGAGGTGTTTGTTTTAGTGATCCTTAGGTGTTAGACATTCTCTTGGAGGGCTTCCTATGGATATGAATTCCTTGGCCTCAAGGTGTGAGTCAGTCGATGTAGGCTGTGGTTCAGGAACCCTGGGGAGGGGCAGAGAGAGAGAGGGAGACAGAATCTGAAACAGGCTCCAGGCTCTATTCTGTCAGCATAGAGCCCAATGTGGGACTTGAACCCACAAACAGTGAGATCATGACATGAGCTGAAGTCTGGTGCTTAACCAACTGAGCCACCCAGGTGCCCCTCAAGTATCATTTTAAAGTATGGTTTTATATTATCATGTGTATGGATATGTATGTGTGTGTGTTTGCATATGTGTGTGTTTATATGTGTGTGTATACATATTCAGGTGTGCACGCACCCAATGAAGAAGTGTGCAAAATTTAAAATGGAGTCTTCTATCTTCCTTTTCTCCCAATCCCACTCCCTAGATATAACCACTGAACATTTTGGTGTGTATTTTTGGGGATATTTTTATATGTATGTATACAGTTGTATCTAGCTTTGTTTTTACAAAAATAGACTCCAATCACACACATTGTTCTGAGCTTGCTTTGCTCACTAATGGCATTGTCAGCATTATTCTGTATTAATATATTTGCACCTGTTTGTAGGGCTTACTTTGAGCAACTTCCTTTTTTTCCCCCAGATAGTCTGTGACATGAGTTTTTCAGACATGTGATAGATGTTGCTTGCTTATTAGAATATCTGTGTGGATTGGATTGAGAGGATTAAAAATTATTTTGTGGTGGACAATGGGAAACCGAGTATACTTTAAGAAACCAATATTTTTTATGCAATGACTTGTGCTAGTTTCTGTAGTTCCTGTTATAACAATGTCTCAGCAGCTCAGCCAAAGGAAAGAGTCTGCTTAAGTCCATCATAAAAGAGAAATTGACAACAGCAGAGACAGGAGACTACCTGAATTTTCAATGAATTGCAATATTGTTGATTCCCTTTTATGGGCAAGAAATTATCACAGTTAAGCTTGTTGCATTTCCTATGATGATGCTAACTTGCTGTATTTGGTGTTTCTGTTCTTCTCTACAGGATCCAAACTACTGGATACAGGTGCACAGACTTGAACATGGAGATGGAGGAATACTAGACCTTGATGACACCCTCTGTGATGTAGCAGATGATAAAGACAGAGTGAGTTCACATCCAGGGAAGGCACTCTGGATGCATTTAGTGAAGATTGGAGAGGGAGCGGGTAGATGGGAGTACTTCCTTTCCTGTTGAGACACATACTTTAAAGAACCTTAGGGCCACTTATGATATTGTGAGTTACCCTGAACTCTAGGGTGTAATGCTTTTCTTGACCCCTGGACATTATTAGGTTTACTATGTCTTGGAATTTTAAAATTGTAGCTTTTTAAATAGAAGTATCTTTAAGAAGTTCCTGTGCCAGTTTTTTCCTTTGGTTTTAGCCAAACCTGACATCTTTCTTGACAACGGAGGTCCATTTCAGGGTGTGATAACACAAGGTCTCTGAGTTCTATCCGAGCGCTGGCCTATCCCAAAAAGCTGGCCTGTGCAGCACACTGGCTGCAGAGGGGGCAGGTGCATCCTAGGCCTCCTCCCGGTGTGTGCTCTGCTTTCAGAAAGCCATACTTTCCTCAGTGTTGCTCTTGGTGGGCTTTCACACCGCAATGCCATCCTCAGTGTAGTATGTGACTTTGGCATTGTGAACGTGGCACTTTAGTGTCCTCCTTGCACCCACCCTTTTGTCTGTGCTCTTTGAGGGAATGAGGAGGAGGAGGAGGAGGAAAAGAAGTAACATTCAGTATTTTAAGAATTTGTGACAGGGTATTTGGCTCTGCACGTAGAAGTCACGAGGTGACAGGGCTTGAGCAGCCTTTGGCCACACTTTAGGGAAGAGCTGCCAGTTGCACATAGAATGTATCATCATGGGGTTGGAAGCTGGCAAAGTTATCTAGTACTCTCTCTGGTTTTTCCTGGACAGATTTCTCTCCCTTCTTCCCTCTGCCTGCCCTCTTCCTCCCCTTCTTTTTCCTCCTTCCTCTCTTACCCTCCCTTTCTCTCCCTTCCTCCTCCTCCTCCTCCTCCTCCTCCTCCTCCTCCTCCTTCTTCTTCTTCTTCTTCTTCTTCTTCTTCTTCTTCTTCTCTCTCTCTCTCTCTCTCTCTCTCTCTCTCTCTCTCTCTCTCCCCCCCTCCTTCTTCCTCCCCTCCCCCTTTGCCCCCCCCCCCCCCCCCCCATTGACCCTTTGCCTCATCTTCCCTCTTGGAGGACTTGGCTGGGAGCTGGCTAAATGCAGCTATCATGTATTCTCTACTCCTCCTTTCTCACAGCATAGTGCCTGGTTCAGAATTGGTGGATGTCTTCTATTTTTTCTTGAAATCATAAGGAAGATGAAAAATTTCATGTATCAAATGGTGTACAAATTCAGGATATTTGATTTACTAGCACCTGCCATTGCAGGATTTGTCCCTGTAGCTCCTGTGGTCCAGGAACACACTGTGTCAAAAATGCAGAACTTTCTGCCCATTTATGATTTGCTGCTATTTCTCTTGGTGTCATTTCTCTGTTTTGGGCTTTTCAGTGAGCCAGGGATAAGGTGACTCTCAAATCCTTTTCCTGCAGTCCACTTATCTAGAGACTTAAATTATAGTCAATTCATTATGTGGTTCCACTTCAAAGCTTAAAGCAACGGTCAAGGTTTATAAAAATTCAAACAGGTGCCCTTGGCCAGCCACAATATTACAAAGAGATGTACTAGGTTGTATTAATCTTTCAATATTTTCCTTGTCCCCATTTCTTCCTTCTTTCCTTCCTTCCTTCCTTCCTTCCTTCCTTCCTTCCTTCCTTCCTTCCTTCCTTCCTTCCTTGATATAAAAATCATATAGCTTTTTGTGAAGAAAAGGAACCTATAAAGAAGGAAGTAATCACTTGTGATCCCATTGCTGCTCAAAGCTCATCCCTGTTGTTATTTGAGTGGGCTTTGCATCCTGACTCTTCTTTTTGTTTAGATACAGACACAGCTCTTTTTCTTTTAAATAAAAAGGATTGCATAGTAGCCTGCCTTTTCTCTTTGAGTTGATTATAAATATATTTCCATGCCCATTAACCATGGCTATGCCAACATAGCTGCACATGGTATTTCATGTTACAAACTTATGGACTCTGGTATGGTACTTGTTTTGGTTAGTTAGTTACTGTGGAGAAGGCTGAGGTGGTCATCTGCGTACTTTTGTCTTTGGCATTCTTGCATTCTAAGAACGCCTGTATTTATCCTCCTGTGTTTCCTTTTTGATTGTGTACAGACTTAGGATGATACCAACTTGAGGCAGAACCTGCTTCATGCTTTGACTTTAGGCCTTTGAATGGAGTGAATAAAAATTAGTTTATAAGATGCTTCTGTGGTGTGCCTCGCTCTGGCGTG
Source organism: Felis catus (assembly GCF_018350175.1). Taxonomy (NCBI): domain Eukaryota; kingdom Metazoa; phylum Chordata; class Mammalia; order Carnivora; family Felidae; genus Felis; species Felis catus. The sequence continues at coordinate 31,824,919 of NC_058374.1, read as the reverse complement.
TTGCTTGGAGTAACCCTCTGTGGACTTTGGCTTGTTGTATGAGTGGGAAGGGGGCTGTGTCAGTGGGAAGGGGGCTGTGTCAGTGCTCCTGAGAACACCGAGCTCAGTAGACTCATGTACGCTCAGCACCTGCAGTCATGCTTTATGACACATTACAGCTTCTCACCCTTCCTCCCGGCACCTTAACCAGCAAATACCTTCTCCACAGTATTCCCATTTTGAATAGGTAGAGTATTGAGATGTAGATGTTCAGCAGTATGATTAAAAAAAAATCTTTTGAAATGTGCTATTATCGTAGGGTTAGTATGTGGCATTTTGGTGGATGATCCGTGTGTCCTTGAAAAGTGTGTTCTGCAGTTGGAGTGAGTGTTCTATAGAAATCACTTAGGTTAAGGTGGTTGATACTGTTGTTTAGGTCTTTGGGGTAATTTGTTACTCAGGAACGGAAAATAATACTCTTCTTTCAACACAATTAACTATTAGATCACACAAAAGAATGGAAGAAGAGACAAACTGAATGATCTTCTAAAATAGTTGCATATTAAAATCAGAGGATACTTAATAAACTGTGTTTAATTTTTATATTTATATTATGTTATGTGAATTTGATTTTGACAAATCTACATTTTTTAAGTTTATTGACTTATTTTTGAGAGAGAGAGAGCGAGAGAGAGACAGAGACAGAGAGGAGGAGAGAGATAGAGACAGAATCTGAAGTAGGCTCCAGGCTCCGAGTTGTCAGTACAGAGCCTGACACAGGGCTTGAACTGTGAGATCATGACCTGAGCCAAAGTCAGGTGCTCAACCCACTGAGCCACCAGGCGCCCCCAAATCTACATTTTTCTAGAATCTTTTATTGCATTTCCTATTCAAGTTAAAAGATCCTTTAACCTGAAGAAGAATGTTATATATTTTTTAACGTTTTCATTTTTGAGTGCAAGTGGGGGTGGGGCAGAGAGAGGGAGACACAGAATCCAAAGCAGGCTCCAAGCTCTGAGCTGTCAGCACAGAGCCTGACACAGGGCTCGAACTCACAAACCATGAGATGCCCTTAAGAATGAGCTTCTTGGGGCGCCTGGGTGGCGCAGTCGGTTAAGCGTCCGACTTCAGCCAGGTCACGATCTCGCGGTCCGTGAGTTCGAGCCCCGCGTCAGGCTCTGGGCTGATGGCTCAGAGCCTGGAGCCTGTTTCCCATTCTGTGTCTCCCTCTCTCTCTGCCCCTCCCCTGTTCATGCTCTGTCTCTCTCTGTCCTAAAAATAAATAAACGTTGAAAAAAAAATTAAAAAAAAAAAGAATGAGCTTCTTAAAGGACCCATTTGAAGTTGTAACTATAAAAAATATAATTAATAATCCAGAATCTCAGCACTTACATTCATGGTATTGTCAGATGCATTATTCAGATTGAAGGGTTGCATGTAGTCAGTTGTATGGCTCCTTTCCATGGCTCTGAAATTTGACTCTGATTTAATCATCCTGGAGTGTTTTCAACTATTTTTGGCAGCTACTCTGAGTAAGGATTTTGACACCTGTTTTGCTTTTAGGTTAAAACAGGCATTGCAGTTCTTTTAAACAATAAAATTCCCCTAAAAGTGCCCTGCTTAATGAAAATGTGCTGGTGCATATTTAAAATGCAGATACCTAGCCTAGGCAGGCAGGATCTTTGGTAGCCAGGCTTGGGCATCTGTGTTTTATAAACCCTCCAGATGGTATTCAGGCTCACTAAACTTTGACACTGTGCTTCAGTGGCCCTGCCATCAGTCTCTGTAATGGGGAAGTTTCTTTCAAAAGTGTAAATGATATACCTGCTCTCTGTTAGTTTGTGAAATTATGAAAAATTATTTTTTATAGAGGGATACTAGATTAAGAGGCAATAATTCAAATGCTAGCAAAAGAAATTGAAGTACCTAATTAGTACTTGATTTTGCTCATTATCCTTTAATTATTAGAGTTTAATGCACAGCACTGAAGAAATTTTCTTTTAGTGCCTATATGGTTCCAATGACTAGGATTTTACCCAAGTTTATTCAAAATGGTATCCTCATGGGTTGTTTTGGCTTCTTGGAGTAGGTTTGATTTTCTAAGACCTACAATATTCTAGATCTACTTTGGGCATGTAAATATGCGCTGATTTGTTTATCACTTCTCTGCATTGCTGCTTCCCAGTAAAAGGGAACAGAGATTCAGAGTGTGTATGCTGTCATGGTGTTTTATTTACTCTTAGTATCTAATTCTCTGTTTTCTCAACTGACATTTTGCCAAAGAATGAAAACCTGAAATGGTTTTTATATTATCTAGAGCACCTATTAGAACAGCTGTAATGCATTTGTCTATATGAGCTTTCCCAAGTGCCAAGCCATTTGTTGTCTGAATTTCCTTCCAGTGTGGTCTTCGTTATTTATTATTTTAGTGAACCTTCTCTCAGTTCTCCTCAAATTGGTCTAGGCCCCTCCTGTCATTCCTCCATGTACTACAGTAAAACTTGAAATTTCCAAATAGATTACAGAATAAAAATGTTTTGTATTCACTTCCCTTTGCATGGCAGTTGCTTGAGACTAACTGTGAGAACGTTAACAGAGATTTCAGGCAGACTGGTGAAGGGCTTAGAGTTGGGGAGAGGGCACTTTTGTGTGCGTGAGCAGCAGGAAGAATGTCTTTTTCTTCTACACGTCACTGTCTTCCTTTTTGTATTTTGGTGCTGAAGGTGACATAAGATGTGGTAGCAAGCATTTTCTTTGTCACACTTGGGTGTCATTTTGTTTTGATCAAGAATGATGTCATGTGTGTGCTATTTTGGTTCTGACCTTGGGAAATATCTTCCATTATCTGTTCCTTGCTCTTTGTGGAGGAAGGGTTGAATGGAATAGCAATTTAAACTCTTTCTGAAAGTTTGTACAAGCTTGAGCAGTGGACACCGGGTGCCAGACACTATGGAGGATTGTTGTGGGGACTGCTGCTGGTTGGGAAGAACCCAATATTTTCTGGGGGGGCAGTTTGGTTAGCGTCTCAGCATGTTGAGAAAAGGAGACTTGAAAAATTTGTTGGAATCATGGGCAACCACTAATTTCTGCATGTAGAATAAAGCTATTACAGAGGCACATATCACACATTTTCATTCTCCTCATTGATAGATAGCTTCTAACTTATAAACTGATGTCATTTTTGTGGCTCTTATGTTCATATTACTGCCCCGTTAGATATTTTCTATTAGTATTGCCAAAACGTGTTGTAGTAAATCTTGTTTTTGAAATATATGCATGGCACAACTTTCAGGTAAGGAACATGCTTTAATTAATTAATTAATTAATTAATTAATTTTTAATGTTTATTTTTGAGAGAGAGAGAGAGAGAGCGAGCGAGCATGAGTAGGGGAGGGGAGAGAGAGAGAGAGGGGAGACACAGAATCTGAAACAGGCTCCAGGCTCTGAGATGTCGGCACAGAGCCCAGTGTGGGGCTCCAACCCACGAACCGTGAAACCATGACCTGAGCCAAAGTTGGACACTTAACCAACTGAACCACCCAGACGCTCCAGGAACATGCTTTAATTTTAAAAGTGCATTATTTTCTACTGTTTTAGGTGTTATTTTTTGCTAACTATGTGTAAATCATTATTTTACTTGTTTTGGCATCAAGCCATAAAAAAATCAGTGTCCAATGAGGTAATGGTACAAGCGTATCCTGGTTATCTGTGGGAAACATGTACATTTGTACTTTAAAAAGGGCGTTTATACTTTCTGTGCCCTCGTTATTGATAATGTGGAGAGAAGCAGTCTGTTGTTTTTATACTGAAGGCAGTCACAGTCTGTACAGTCTTCAGATGAGAATGGAGAGCATATTTTTGGATCTGGAATAAGAACTGTTAAAATGAATTTATCTGGTGATACCAAAGTGAGTTTTTAAAGCATTAATAAACTTTGTGAAGAAATGGCTTGCTGCTTAAATTACAGTGAGAGCTCACAGCTCATAATTACAACAAATCTAATTTTAATTTCTTTAAAGACTTGATTTTTCTCCTTATTTAAATCATAGCCAAACAAGTGTCTGATAAGAGAAAGTTTTGAGATTTTAATTCCTTTGTTGTCAAGACCAAAACACTAAATTTTAGCATGAGGTCAGTTATTTTTAGAATGTCCATGTCCTGGAGATAGGAGTGGGCTGAGGAGTTCCTAGGATAACTTTCTTTTCATCTTCCCCTCCCCTTCCCCAGTTAATTTCTTGCTGAAGACTTGGTCTACGAATACATTCCTTTACTTATTACTAAACGTGTGGGAATTTTTGTGAACTGGGATCTCATCATCATCACGATAATGTAGCACATGTAATAATTTCCTTTGAAAGATAAAAACACTATTAGTCCTAATTTTAGTTAGTCTAACCAATTTACTGAGCACCTATTATGTGCCAGGCATCATGCTCAGTGTTATGTAGTGTGAAACAAAAATAAACGTGGTTCCTCCTTTCTGGGGCCTCATGGTGTATTGTGAGAGTTGGAATTAATCTCAGAAATGAAGTGTAGAGTTACCAACAAATAATGGTCTGAAGAAAAGGAAAGGTGCCAATGGAAGGTGGAATAAAGTACCCCAACCAAGTCAGGGTGAAGCAAGACTTGCCTAAAAAATACGATCAAGCTGAATCTGAAGAGCAGGTGAATGAAAATCGGGTGTTAGGTGATCAGATTTACGTTTGAGAAGTGTCTCCCCGGCTGCAATATGAGGATGTGTGGACGGGAGGCCGAGTGGATGCAGGGTTACCAGTTAGCACATTTTGCCGTAGGAGGTGTTGGATTGATGGAGGCTGGACCAGGTGCAGATGATGGGGAGGAGGTGGATCTGAGAGTGATTGACTCGGTAAAGCCTGGAGGTGGGCTATTCAGCAAGGCAGGGAATGCTGTAAGGAGGCCAGCTTTGGGACAGGGTGGGAGATGAGGGATTCAGACTTGATTTAGTGACTTTGAATGCTTTGGAGGTGGGTTGGTGTTTGGAATTGAAGTGCAGATAAATTCATGAATCAGATACAAATTTGTCGACAATCAGGCCAAGCCAACATATGAAATACCATCTAATTTTAGTAGAAATAATTATGTGTGTCAGAAAAAGCTTGAAGGGACACACTGAAAAGTATCAGTAGTTATCACTGAGAGTGGAGTATGTGATTAACTGGGGGTTTTCTGATGTTCTGTTTTGTAATGTCTCCTTAATTCTGTGTCTTCCTAATTCCAATATGTGTCTTCCTATTCCAATGAAGCATTAGGCATTGCTAAATATGATTTAGAATAGGATCATCTTTTTAAACTTTAATGTGAATTGGCATAGGGAAGGACTGATTTAAAGAGTTTGGTAACTTGGAATTGAAGTGATTTGTATAAATAGACTTCATTAACTAGATGACTTGATTAATTTCCTCCTAAATAGAGTTATTTTAGTTAGGCTTTAAAGAAGAAAATATTTAAATTAAATGCTGAGTAGAGCACCAAATACTAATTAATTAATTCAGAGAGATTGTTTCCCAACAATTAAATATTTTATGGGTACTGGTTTGCCCCCAGCTCATTGATTTGTGGGTGGATGGGTTGGGGAGTGCAGGGCCAGGTGTAGCAGAGGTGGTGGTGACATGGAGTGCTTGTAGAAGGAACAGAGAAGGGGGCTCAGCCTTCTGCATGAGCACTCTATTGGAAAGGCTCTTCGTAAGCATTAGTTTTGAAATTGGGGACAGCCTGCACAATATTGGCTGGTCATGAGCTTTCCTAGGGAAAGCAGCCAAGACTTTGCTTGAGTAGGGGCACCCAGAGTCAGAAAAAGTAGGGGAAAGAGTCTCACACTCTTTCAGTTATCATATTAGTTGTAGGCCAGGCTTGGTTCCTTGGTTTGGTGCAGTTTGTTTTTATGTTACTTCATCAAAGATGGACATATTGTTTGGTGGGTAAGAAGCCACACTGCCTGTGTTTGAATCCCGGCTCCATGACTTTTTTTACTTTATGAGCTTCAGCAAATTACTTAATCTCTCTAATGTCAGTTTTCTCATCTCTAAATAGTGGGTAATAATTGTACCTACCTATAAGGTTGTGTACCAGATTTAAGTTTAAATCTGGGAATTTGTGTTAAGGTTTCAGTGCTCTTCGGCAAAATAAGGCCCCAGGAAGTGGTAATTGTCATCATCATTGTTTGTCACATCACTACCACCACCATCGTTAAATTTAGTTAGCATTCATTCTTTTAGTACTAGTTTCTAATGATTTAAAAACAAGTCACACTATCTTAGATATTTTTTGTAAAAAATTTCTATCATACTTATATTCATTTGCCTTTTTTTAATTTAACATTTCTATCAATTTGAAAAGAGGTTGGTAATATGTACTCAGTAATGGTTGTTGGAAGAAATACATTATTTATTTTCCGAATCCTTGGCATTTGAGGATTTCCAGGATACTATCAATATGCATATTTTTCTGAACAGAAAAACAGTGAAGATCCCAGTTTCAATTTTTAGTGTTTGAAAGCCAACAAGGACTGTATTGTTAAAAAACAAAACAAAACACAAATAGACTTGACATCAAAAGCAGAGTCAACAAAAGCAAAAATAAGCAAGTAGGACTACATCAAGTAAAAAAGCTTCTGCTCATCAAAGGAAACCATCAAAAAAAGTGAAAAAGTAACCAATGGAGTGGGAGAAAATGCTTGCAAAAAATATATTTGATAAGGGGTTAACATCCAAAATGTATAAAGAACTCATAGCATTCAATAGCAAAAACACAAAAAATCCAAATTAAAAAATGGGCAGAAGAACTAAATAGACATTTTTCTAAAGAACTCTTACAAGTGGCCAACCAGATATAAGATGAAGAGTTGCTCAACATCACTAATCATCAGGGAAATGCCAGATAAAATCACAATAAGCTATCACCTCATACTTGTTAGAATGACTATCATCAAAAGAGCAGAGATAACAAGTGTTGGTGAGGATGTAGAAAAAAAGAGAACCCTCATGCACTGTTGGTGGGAAAGTGAACTGGCACTGCCACTATGGAAAACAATAGTCTAAAAATAGACTACCATATGATCCAGCAATCCCACTTGTGGGTATATATCTAAAGGAAGTCATTATCTCATGGAGGTAGCTCCACTTCCATGTTCATTACAGTGTGATTCACAATAGCTAAGGTATGGAAGCAGCCTAAGTGTACATCAACAGATGAATGGATATGGAAGATCTCACATCTCTCTATGTGTGGAATATTATTCAGCCATAAAAAAGAAGGGTACCTTGCCATTTACGATAACATGAATGGAACTCTTTGAGGGCATTATGTTAAGTGAAATAAGTCAGAGAAAGACACATGCTATGTGATCTCACTTACATATGGAATTTTAAAAAGCTGAACTCACAGAAACAGAGCCTAGAATTATGGTTACCAGAGTCTTGGAGCTGGGAGAAAAGAGGTGATGTCTGTTAAAGGGTACAAATTTAAGATGAATCTAATGTACGGCATAGTGATTATAGTTAATAATACTATATTAAATGCTAAAAGTTGCTAAGAATAGATCTTAAACATTCTTACCACAAAGAAGAAATGTTAATTATGTGATGTGATGCAGGTATTAGCTAACACTAAGGTAGTAATCATTTTGCAATAGATAGGTGTATCAAATCAACACGTTCTACACCTCAAATTTATGCGATGTTGTATGTCAACTATATCTCAATACAGCTGTGGGGGTAGAGGGTGGGGAGGCAGACCTTATTTTCAGTTTTAAAATATTACCTGGTCGACAGTGACAATTCTCCAGAAAAATAGCACATCTCAAAACAAGCACTCCAGAATAAAGGCTACCAAAAGTGATTTATAACAATTTGTGTCTTTAAAAATATTTATTTAAAATTTCCCTTTTGTATCTTGAGTGAAATATGTAAAACTCAACTTTTTGTGTATGTAATAAAACATTATCACACAAAGGAAAAAAAGGAGGACGATGGATAGCTTAGTTTCTTCTTTTTCATTAGTATTATCTGAATAATTTCAAAGAAGTAATTATATATGATACAGAAGACCATTCATTTATTCATTCACACAAGTATTCATAAGGATACAGATTATATAAAAAGTACCAGATTTGTTTTCCTCCTGGATTTTATATTGGGGGAAGAAGAAAATTGGCAGGGCTTTGTACTCTTAGATCCTTGTATAATTCCAGAATAAATCTACTAATAAAACTAAAAATATTTTGGAGCTATTTCAAGCTAAAAAGCTTCTGCACAGCAAAGGAAACCATGAACAAAATGAAAAGGCAACCTACCAAATGTGAGAAAATAATTGCAAATCATATATGTGATAAGTCTAATATCCAAAATATATAAAGAACTCATACAACTCAGCAGCAAAAACAAAAAACCCCTGAAACAATCTAATTAAAAAAGTGGCAGAAGCCCTACATTGACTTTTTTCCAAAAAAGATAGAAGATGGCCAACAGATATATGAAAAGATGCTCAGTCTTATTAATCATCAGGGAAATACAAAGCCTTAATAAGATGTCCCTTCACACTTGTTAGAAGGACAATTATAAAAAAAGATAAGAAATAACAGTGTTGGTGAGGATGTGGAGAAAAGGGAACCCCCGTGCACTCATTGTGGGCATGTAAATTGGTGCACTATGGAAAACATATGAGGGTTCCTCAAAAAATTAAAAATAGAACTACCATATGATTCAGCCATTTTACTTCTGGGCATTTATCTGAAGAAAGCAAAAACACTAATTCAAAAACATATATTTGGCATGTTCATTGCAGCATTATTTACAGTAGCCAAGACATGGAAACAACCTAACTGTCCACTGATGGATGAATGAATAAAGAAATGAAATCTTGCCATTTGTGACAATATAGGTGGGCCTCAAAGGCATTCTGCTAAGTAAAATAGATAAGGAAAAGGCAAATACCATATGATCTCTATTATATGTGGAATCTAAAATAGCGACCATCTCCCTACCCTCAACTTACAGACATAGAGAATAGATTGATGGGTACAAGGAGGGCAGTGAGAAATGGGTGAATTTTTGTTTTTAGTTTAAATTTTTTAAATGTTTATTTACTTTTTTGAGAGAGAGAGAGACAGACAGAGACAGAGATGCAGAGCATGAGTGGGGGAGGGGGGGAGAGAGAGAGAGAGAAAGAGAAAGAGAAAGAGAAAGAAAATGAATGAGTGAGAATGAGAATCTGAAGCAGGGTCCAGGCTCTGAGCTCTCAGCACAGAGCCTGATGCAGAGCTCGAACCCATGACCCATGAGATCAGGACCTGAGCCAAAGTTGGACGCTTAACCACCTGAGCCACCCAGGCGTAAATAAGAAAATTAAACATAATTCAACCTCACTATAGTACATACTATAGTGGGATACGGTTACATCTCATATAAAGGCTGCAAGATAGATATGGTTCCGTGCCACTTTTAAACTGGGAAGACCAAATATGTTTCCTATACTTAAAGATTTCTTTCACTTCTTTGCGCTGCTGCTTGTTTCCAAATAGTAAACATTTTTAATTCTCAGTTGATGTTGGAGAAAGAAGTTAGTTTGGCTAGTAAATATGTGGATTTTAACTATATTTTAATTATGTTAGATTACTAAGCCTTCTTATGTGAAATTTTATTAAAATGTCAAGAGCTTAGTGTCGTATAATTGTACCATAATTCATGTGTATTGATGCCCCTTGTTCATATATCAAACTACCATGATAACTTTTGTTTGAGCAAAGGTTAAGAAGATCTTACAGATTCACTGATTCATTCATTTTATCTTTCTTACGTTTATTCAATAAATACCTTTCAGTCCCTAATATATTTGACAAACAGCTGGCTGTGCTGAGGATATATGGGGGAGGGGTCTCTGATCTTGCAGAGCTCTCCTTGTAATGAGGAAATAGACTAAGGGGAGTGAGTTTGGGGTGTGATAGTGAATAGGTGAGGTGGGAGTGGTTCTTTAACCTGGTTGGTAAAGCCAGCCCTCAGGAGGAGTCAGATGGGCTGGATTTCAATCGATGACAACAGCTAAAGGCAGAGGACTGTAGGCAGAAGGAGCAGCATGTACAGCAGCCTGAACTGGAAAAAGGTTGAGGTGTTCATGGATCCAGAGGGAATTAGTGCGGCTTGGATGCAGGGGGCGATTGGGAGAGGGAAAATAGGTGGAGTTAGAGACAAAGGGAGGATATTAAAGCTATGTTAAGCAATTTGAGACTTGATACTAAAAATAAGAAAAAGCCTTTGAACTGTCAAACTGTGGAGTGATATATTTAGATATATATTTGTAGATTACTTTGGGAAGACTGCGTTGTGGGTGGGCAAGAAAGGGGAGAAAGACCAGTGAGAAGACTGGCATCCACTGAAGAGATGATGGTGGCTGAACCTCAAGTAGAGTTGGGGAAATATGAATGGAGTTGAGATATGTTTGGAGTTAGAATTTCTAGGATTTCAGGCTGTGAGGAATGAAAGCAAACAAAGTATTAAGGGTGACTTTTAGAGTTGTAACTAGAGCAAGTGGGGTAAGGGGTATGGAGGTTCCACTTACTGGGGGAGGTTCATTTAAATAGAAGAAGTAGAAGACTTAGGAGTGGAATGAGGATACAGGATTGGGGGCAGTCAAGTCTCCTTCATGTTGGGACATTTAACTGATTTTGCAGTGCCTTTGAGACTTCCAAATAGAGCTGTCCATTAGGTGATTGGATGTGTAGGTCCGAAGCTCAAGGGAAAGATCAGAGTTGGAGATAAGAATTTGGAAATCACCACTGTATAGAATGGATGGAGTTCAAAGGCATGTGACAAATAGCATTTCCAGGTTGCAAAAATTTGCAATAATTCTAACCTCATAATCTTTGTTGGTTTTTTTTTCCTGTGGTACACACCCATGGGTTAACACTTGCCTTGATTATGATGGAAAATACTAATAAATTTTAACTGGAAAATTAATATAAAAGTGGAAAAGGAACTCAAGTTCTCCTGAATCAACACCATTGAATGAAAGTAAGATAAAATTAGATTTAGGTTGTTTTTGAGAAAGACAACTGAGTGTCAACGGTTATAAAGAGACAGTGCAGAGAGATTGCTTCTCAGACACAAGATAGTGGTAGCATTATTTCTAATATAGGTACAGAAAATCACACTCCAAAAGCCACTAGAAATTTGTGAGTTTCATAACCAACCATTATTGTTGGATGGCATTCACTTGACTGCCACCCCAGGAAGAGCTTAGTTAATATAATAAAAGCACATAGTATAAAATCAGAAATTTACCTGGAGTGAGGGGATTCTAGAATCTCTATCCTGTATTTCAGAATTCTGATATTCCTTGCATTGGAATGTCTCATATATTACTTGACTTGTTTACTTACGAAAAATTGATAAGCAACACTTTTTAAAATGTTTATTTTGACCACTCTGACTGGCGTGAGGTGATACCTGAGTGTGGTTTTGATTTGTATTTCCCTGATAAGGAGCAATAGCACTGCTAGGAATTTATCCAAGGGATACAGGAGTACTGATGCATAGGGCCACTTGTACCCCAATGTTCATAGCAGCACTCTCAACAATAGCCAAATTATGGAAAGAGCCTAAATGTCCATCAACTGATGAATGGATAAAGAAAATGTGGTTTATATACACAATGGAATACTACGTGGCAATGAGAAAAAATGAAATATGGCCTTTTGTAGCAACGTAGATGGAACTGGAGAGTGTGATGCTAAGTGAAATAAGCCATACAGAGAAAGACAGATACCATATGGTTTCACTCTTATGTGGATCCTGAGAAACTTAACAGGAACCCATGGGGGAGGGGAAGGAAAAAAAAAAAAAAGAGGTTAAGAGTGCGAGAGAGCCAAAGCATAGGAGACTGTTAAAAACTGAGAACAAACTGAGGGTTGATGGGGGGTGGGAGGGAGGAGAGGGTGGGTGATGGGTATTGAGGATGGCACCTTTTGGGATGAGCACTGGGTGTTGTATGGAAACCAATTTGTCAATAAATTTCATATATAAAAAAAATGTTTATTTTGAGAGAGAAAGTGTGAGTAGAAGAGGGGCAGAGAGAGAGAGAGAGAGAGAGTGAGAGAGTGAGTCAGTGCAGAGTCCCTGTTGGGGGGCTGGATGTGGGATCAAACTCAGAAAGTGAGATCATGGTCTGAGCAGAAATCAAGAGTCAGATGTTTAACTGACTGAGCCAGCCAGGCACCCCAACAACCACTTCTTTTTAAGGGGACAGTCAAATGATGACTGTTCTCAGGCATTTTGTTATTAGCAAGAATTGTAGAGATTTCTGTTGTAGGAACTCGAGACTAAAACAAAGCTGCATTTAATGTTTTCTGTAACAGCATCATTTTCTTTAATTTAGTCCAGATATGTTTATTGAGCATCTCTTCCATTCCAGACAGAATTTGAGATACTGAAATGAATACAGAATGGTTACCTTCAGGGATCCATTGTAAAACAGGAAGAGATTTTAATGCTAACAAAATACTTTTCAGCTAAAAGTTTTCTATAATTTGGTTGTATCTTTTTTTTCTAGGATAAATTAAAATAATTCCAAGTACTTTCACAGCAGGAGATAGTTCATATGTAGGTGGGAATATTCAGGCAGTTAAGGTGGGAGGGATGTTCAGGTCAGTCTCCAGACCAGAAATGCTTTCTGAATCCCTAGTGCTGGTTCTGATTTTCCCTTTCTTAAGTTCCGATAGTCTCCCTCCTACCTGTTAACACAGTAGATCTCTGCTCCTCAAACTGCTTTGGTGAAGGACTAGATTTGTTTTGTTTTTCATTCTGTGGTGGACCAATACAATGTAAAATGCAATGGAAATTAATTATAAGACAGAATTGGCTTGTGTTTTGCTTGCTTTTATCTATTTTCAGAGTTAACAGATATGAAATAATTCTCTCAAATTGTTTAAGAGTTTCCAAAAGCATACTCTATTTCTGTTTTTCACTGGAGACTGGGATGACACTTCCAACAGCACTGCAATGTATAAGTCTTTGTTAAATATTGTTGCCTTTATTTTTTTTAATTTTTAGTTTTTAAGTTTATTTATTTTGAGAGATACAGAGACAGCATGAGTAGGGGAGAGGCAGAGAGAGAGGGAGGGAGGGAGGGAGAGACACACAAAGAGAGAGAGACAGAGAGAGAGAGAGAGAGAGAGAGAGAGAGAGAGAGAGAGAGAATGAATGAATGAATGAATGAATGAATGAATCCCAAGCAGGCTCCACACTGTCAGCACAGAGCCCAATGTGGGGCTCAAACTCATGAAACCATGAGATCATGACCTAAGCTGAGACCGAGAGTCAGACGCTTAACCGGCTGAGCCACCCAGGCGCCCCCAATATTGTGAATTGAATATGGTGAATTTTAATTTCACCATTAAAATTCCTATATTTGCATTATTTATCGCTGAGATATTCTGGTATAGGCTAATGTTCGGTCATGTAGTTTCTTTAATATTTGGTATGTATATATGTTTTAAAAATAATGTATGCTTCTTTTTAAAAATACAGGAAACTCTTTTTTTTTTTTTTTTAAACGTTTATTTATTTTTGAGACAGAGAGAGACAGAGCATGAACAGGGGAGGGGCAGAGAGAGAGGGAGACACAGAATCTGAAACAGGCTCCAGGCTCTGAGCTGTCAGCACAGAGCCCGACGCGGGGCTCGAACTCACGGCCAGTGAGATCATGACCTGAGCCGAAGTCAGACGCTTAACGGACCAAGCCACCTAGGCGCCCCTAAAAATACAGGAAACTCTTAATATTATTAGTTAAATTAAAAAATATTGCATTGAATGTATTCGATTAGGCTTGTGTGTGTCCTAATGCATTGATTTTTGTGACACTCTAGTATTAATAGTGACACAAGTATTAATTGTGTTGCAAATATTCATAGTGTTCAGTACTCACTGGAAGCCCAGTTCTCCATTTTCTTGTGTATCTTATTTTCATGATCTCTTCTCACACTCAGCCTCACCTCTGTTAGACCTGAGATAAAGTGAGGGAAAGATGCTCTTGTTGTCTTTTGAAGGGACATAAAAACACTTTTTCTCTCCTTTCTGGGACAGAGGGGAGGTATTCCAGACTCCTAATTCATTTTTCCTGTGAATATTTTGTCCTATATATTTTTAAAAATTATTTATTTAGTTAGAGAGTGAGAGCAGGAGAGGGGCAGAGAGGGAGAGAGGGAATCCCAAGCAGGCTCCATGTTGCCAGCACAGAGCCCAATGCAGGGCTTGATCTCAAGAACTGTGAGATCATGACCCGAGTGGAAATCAAGAGTTGGACACCCAACTGACTGAGCCACTGAGGCACCCCAAAAAAGTTGGATATGTGAGACTTGATAACTTCATTTCTCCTTCATTGGAAAAAGAGGATGTTCAAGGAGATTGAAAAATAGTTGTGCTAAGAGGGCTCCTGTTTTGAAGTAGGAGTTGTGATTTGATAGTATCCTGTAGCCTTCTGTCTGTTTTGGCAAGGAATGAGTTAAGGAGACTTCTTTTGAACCTGGTGTGTTTACTCACACCCTGCTGACTCCAAGATGAGTTGCTACACCCTGTTTTACTCCTGACACACTATCCCTGGCCTGTTTAACTGGTGAAGGTTGTTTTCATTTGGTGTGGTGGAACCTGTCTCTGGACTCCCTGGTGAACCAGGAATCAATGCTGCCATATGCAAAGTTTGTGCCTCCATTGAGGGTCACATATGTGGAAAGGATTCTGGCCTATATTGTCCACTTATTTTCAATTTCTTACCCTTTCTAGAGGACTGAGTAAAACACAGGTCTTATGTTTGGATTTTGGGGGCTATGTATTTGGGGATCATTTTATTCTGTAGTTAGTTTTGGAATCTATGTCACTGTGGAGTTTGCCTTCTTAATGGATTGAGATGGCAGACAAATTGAAGAGGAAACACGCGAAGAGGTATTACTCTTTTTCTGGTACCTCTCGGAAGGATTCACTGAAGGCACTGAGGTTTTCAAGGTCTTTGAACCTCAAAAGAGCTACTTCAGAAATCAGCAAAAGGCAGGTTGGTATAGAGATTTCTGGTCCTTTTAAATCTTCTGTGGAGTTGGAAGTAACATTCCTTGTGTTTATTCCTTAATATTCTTTTGAAAAATTTCCTTAATTACTTTGAACATTGTTTTATGGCTACAAAATCATATTGCTGTTTTCTGTGCCATCAATCTGTTTGTGGTATTTATTATTTGTGTGTATGTTTATTGATCTATTACATGGGTTCAAATTACTTGGGTGTTACAGCACAAAGTTGTAATGTTATCAGAAGATTCTGATTACCAAAATGAAATCTTCTACCAAAATATGGTTTTAGGAGGACACGCATGTTACCTAACATCTCACTGAAAGGATTAGTTGTCTTTTGTGCATAAACAAAATATTAGAGTAAAAGTGAATTAATGTTTATATAATTTCATAGAAATAATGTTCCAGAAGACTGTTTGGAAGTAAATTTATTTTTCCTAAAAAATACTTTGAGGCTACTGAATGGAAATATAAATGATGGGAACAGACTCTGTGTGCTTTCTTGATGTTTTGTTTTACTATTTTTGTGCTGAGTATATAACTTTAGGTTGTCCAGATAATGCATTATGTGTCTTTTGAAAGTATTAGACATGAAAAGATTCCTTTTTAAATGTTATTGTTTTTGAGGCTATTTTTCAATTATCAGCAACAATTGGTAAAAAATTACACATAAAATGTGTAAGGAATCACATAAAATATGATATTTTTTTTCCTTTATATTTGGACAAGTGCCATGGGTTGTGTGCCCCCCAGTGGTCTTTTGGTAGAATGTTTCTTTTTGAGATCCATTAAATGATATCCATGTCGCTCTGGGGTGAATTTTGTGTTTTCAGCATTACAGTTAAATGCTCAGAACTAATTCATTCTAATAGCTCAAATGTAGCCCACTGTTTATCTGGTGAGTTCATGAATGATGGTGTTTTGGAACATCTCTCAAGGGTTTATAGAAGTGGATACTGGACATTGTTTTATATCATCCATTCTACACTTACTTTGTTCCTCAAATATCTGCTAAATCTTAAGTACTTTTAGTTTCATCTTTTACTCTGCTTTTCTTTATTGTTATGGAGAATACTGACATATCAGAAAGAAATCAAGTCCTGGGACATTCCAAATCTCTAATGTATTTCCTCCAGCAGAAATCACAGCCATAATAGATGTTTGTTGGTTAAGAATTCTGAACAATCCTGAACCATTTCAGTGTGACATTGTTTATGTTCAGATCAATATAGTTTGTGTTAAGAACACAGAGTAAAACCTGTTTTTAAGAAATTAGATCTTCTATGTAGAGTGTACAGAAAATAATACCAGAAAGGAATGAGGAAATTAAAGGTACTGATTCAGTTGGCAAAATCCTTTCTCTTCCCTCTTGAAGAAGCATCGAATTTAAAACTCTGCTTGAACTTGAGGGTGGAGGCCTATGTGTTGGCATTCGATACTTGAGAATTTCAGTATGAGTGCCTTGTATTGTCATTAAGGATTCCATGGCACTGTTTATAGAAGCAGGGTGTAGTTCTCTGCCAAAATCCAATTTGTTTAATTAAATTTTGCTGAGCATTTCTAACTTCCTGCCCTAAACTGCTTCTAATTGCTTGTAGTTCCAGGGGTAGTAATAGTAGTCATGGTATTTTGCTCTCATAAACATGCTTTTAAATGATTAAGTTCCACCCTGTCTGGTAAAATGATATTACTTGTTCATCTTAAAGATGACATGCAGTCTTTTGGAGGGTGCATGGGGACATTGGCTGTGTAGATGAAGAGCTTGCTTAGACCTTCTGCACAAAGCGTCTGGGTCATTTTGTGTGTGACAGTACGTGACACTAATGAAAAAGAAAGACACCTTTTTTTTCCCCTCAAGCAAGATACATCTCCTTCTTAGAACATTTCTTTTGTAGATGTCAGTGTGTGACATTTAAGCAGCCGTATACAATTTCAATTTTGTATGTCACTTTGCTTGAGCAAAGGTTTCTGTGGAAAATATAAGCTTCAGAATCATTGTTTTGTATATTTTTTGAGGGGTGGGGTTATATACTCTGAGAGTTGTGAGGAGAATTGAGATCACGTATTAAATGGAAAAGAAAGCTAAGAGAAGCTGAAATGCCATATATTGGACACTTATCTGGGCTTAAAAGGCAAGGGATTTGACTTTAAAGCATGTATGATTGAAAAATCTGCCCCAGCAAAAACACAACTTGGTTTTTGAAGTAAATGGCAGAAATTTATGCATCAGGATGTGTGCATGAGTCAGTGTGTGGATTACTCATTTACTTCAACACTAATGTGTGATTATTAATCTATCGATCTGTGTATGCTGCCTTCTAGATCTTGATTTTATAGAGAATTACAATCTAGATGTAGAAGTCAGCAGAATGATGCATTCTGACAAAGTTGCTTAATGGTGGAAAAACTAACTCAAAGTTAGATGACTTTTTGAAATTCAAAAAGAAAGCTTAAGTTAGATATACAGTTTACAGTTTATCAAAAAGCCTTTCCTTTATAAGTAAAATACACAGAATTCAAAATAATGCTGTCTTGATACTTTAGGGCCTAAAGGTAGTTATTTTGAACCCCCTTGATAATTATCCCCAGGTAAACAAAAGAAATTTGGTGGGGTTTCTATTAAACATTCTAGAATTTGTACTACCTAGTGTGTGTGTGTGTGTGTGTGTGTGTGTGTGTGTGTGTGTGTGTGAGAAGATAACGTACTAACGTGTTTTCTCTTATAATTTTCCATGTTCTGTTAAGAGCCACATGTGGAAGAATGTTAGTTAATTGGAGTCTAGCTCTGTACACACACAGTTGTGTTTTTATGCTAGTTATTCTCTTCATTATAATGTTTATTTATTTTTGACAGAGAGATAGAGCATGAGCGGGGAAGGGGCAGAGAGAGAGGGAGACACAGAATCCAAAGCAGGCTTGAGGCTTGGAGCTGTCAGCACAGAGCCCGACGCAGGGCTCGAACTCAAAGACTGCGAGATCATGACCTGAGCCAAAGTCGGACGCTTAACTGACTGAGCCACCCAGGCACCCCTATTCTCTTCATTATAGATGTGGCCCTTCTTTTCCATGAGAAGATGCAAATACGTCTGGTATAATTCTAAGTACGACACTGTTGGTCATAAAACATTAAAACATATGTTCTTGTTAAATGCCAGTAGAAAACTGCTTGAGTATTTAACAACTTGGGAATATATAACACTTCTCCTTTTTTATAAAGTGGTTATAATACAGGTTGTTCTTTTGAGAGAGAGTGATTGAGTGTGTATGGACAACTTGGAAGAGTTGTTTTTTTCCCCCTTCCTTATCAGCATAGTTTCCTAATCATAGCTGGAAAAATAGTTTTGGCTACTAATGTCATCCAGATGTAAAGGAGAAATGTGTTTTGTTTTTTTAATCGAGGTATAGTTGACACACAATGTTACATTATTTTCAGGTGTACAGTATAGTGATTTAGCAGCTCTGTTCTTTATTCCATTCTCACCACAAGTGTGGCTACCACCTGTCACCATACAATACTATTTTTTAATGTTTATTCGAGAGAGAGAGAGAGAGAGAGAGAGAGAGAGAGAGAGAGAGGTAGAGAGAGAGGTAGAGAGAGAGGCAGCGAGAGAGGGAGACACAGAATCCTAGGCAGAATCCAGACTCCGAGCTGTCAGCACAGAGCGTGACACAGGACCCGAACTCATGAACAGCGAGATCATGACCTGAGCCAAAGTTGGCCACTTAACCGACTGAGCCACCCAGGTACCCCTGTCACCATACAACACTATTACAGTATCACTGACTACATTCCCTGTGCTGTACCTTTCATCTCCGTGACTTCATAAATGAGAGCCTATTATCTGTCATCCCCCTTCACCCATTTTGCCCATCCCCCTAACCCTATGGAAGGAAATGTGTTCTTGATAAATTCTGGGACATTGTTGTGTAGATATTAAAATATTATGGAATTTGATCTGTTATTACTCTTATGTTACAAAAGTTGTTTATTCTTGCGTTTTCCCACCTCAATTAATGTGAAATTCCTAAGCTTAAATTCATATTTTCAAGAGTAGCCTGTAACTTTTTAAATATTAACTTTAGCTTTACCCCATGTAATTAGGTGAAAATGTGCTGATCATAGTACTCAAAATAGTAGTTTAAAAAATACAAACGTTAATTATTTGCTACCCTCAGATTATCTGAGGTCAGATAAATTTTCTTCTCAAAACATGGTATCCTAGTTTGAGAAATTTCTGATTTGCATGGAAGCAGGCTCTCCTTAGTTATTTTTTTTTTTGGGGGGGGCACGTTGTGTCGGCCATTAGGTGTTAATTGTAGTTCTCCAATGTCAATTCTCCATTGACATTTCTTTAATAAGAGAATTTGTTCTGAAATGACAGCCAGGTTTAAAGTAGGCTGCTGCAATAATTGTGGGTTTAAAAATAGAGTAATTCAGAGCATCTAAGACCTAAATATTACAGGGAAGTGAAGTGCATGTAGGTGAAATACACGAAGGTGATGAATTCCTGTGATGGAATTTGTTATCTTAAAGGTATTTAAAAAAAAGACTGTTTGGGGCGCCTGGGTGGCGCGGTCGGTTAGGCGTCCGACTTCAGCCAGGTCACGATCTCGCGGTCCGTGAGTTCGAGCCCCGCGTCAGGCTCTGGGCTGATGGCTCGGAGCCTGGAGCCTGTTTCCGATTCTGTGTCTCCCTCTCTCTAGGCCCCTCCCCCATTCATGCTCTGTCTCTCTCTGTCCCAAAAAATAAATAAAAAAACGTTGAAAAAAAAATTAAAAAAAAAAAAAGACTGTTAAATACAGTTTTCTAGAAAGAATCAAGTGAGGCCAGGGTCTGTAGCTTTATCCTTTCTCTATATCCCTTACTTCAGATGGTCATCTCACCACATCATAATACTGACCAAGACAGGCATCGGCTACCAAATTTTGGAAGGACCAGTGTGAAACATTTCTCATTTTGAATAAAAAAACTTAGGTAGTTGGAGGATCAGTATATATATTTTGAAAGGCAACAGTTCTTCCACAGGGAGTGGATTAAAACAGAGCAGATACGATGCAGTTGATCAGTGAGGGAATATAATGTATATTATGTCCTAGTGGTTATACACGATCACAGTGAGGAACTGTCTGTAAAATCAGAAAAGAAGATTGTGTGTATGCCACATGGGAGCATGGAGCTGCTTGGTTAGAGGGGGTGCTCAGCTGGTGGTAAATTTTTTGTTTATCGTTTTCGGTTGTGAATTAAGTGCACTGTAATTTATGTTGATTTGTGCTTTAAAAATCTTCAGTTTTGTTCTTGATCATAAGAGTGGGTGAGAAAGAGGGGAAAAAAAGTATGTATAAATAATAGTGTAAGTGGTGAAAAGGAGAGTGGTTAACCTTTTGAATAAAAGCCATATGTAACTAAACCCAGGATTTTTTTTCCAGCAATATGTCGATTTTAGAGTTGTATCTCTAAAACCATAAAACGTGTTTTTGAAATTTATGACCTACTTCTCTTTCCCCTTAGGAATGCAACTTCTGGATTCTTACAGCAGTTATAGCTTGTGTGGCTAATGCCGATCTTTATAATGATTGGAAAAATTGACTTCATGCTTAAACAATCAATTCTTTTTGATTTGGAAATACATATAATCATATTTTGGCAAGCATTTTACCCTTTTCAATTTCTACCAAGCCCCATGTTTAAATATATCTTGCAGCATTATATGGTAACATCAGTCCCTAAGCGTTTTTACTTTTCTTGATTTTAATGTTAATATGGAGTTTGGAAATACATATTATTATGACATATATGGTAAAAAATTAATTTTTCCCCATTATATTTAAAATATCAAGCACCAAGCAACTTAAAACTTTTTTAATTGTTTGAACATTGCAGAAGACACAAGTGTATTACTTGAGGAAGTAGGTTTCTTTAAGATTATTTTGAGAGAGAATGCACACGTTCGGTCTTGGGGGGGAGGGGCAGAGATAGAGAGAGCACGAGCGAGAGAGCGAGAGGGAGAGCGAGAATCCCAAGTCACTGTGGGTCCCATCGAGGCTCCAACTTATGAGCCATGAAATCATGACCTGAGCTGAAATCAAGAGTCATACACTTAACCTGCTGAGCCACTCAGGCACGCCGTAGGTTTTTAAATCATTCTCTTTTAATTGAAAGTTTGACTTGTGTGTATTACGTTGTACTTATTTTTCTTTACTGAAATTGGCATTTTTACATTATTCAAATATCTATTTATACATTTGAGCTCCTTGACTTAACACTACTTCTTAAAAGCAAAAATCTGTAACCTATTCTATAGCATGCATTTTTCCCTTTGATTGAACCTATGACTTTGTAACTGAAATAATATATATAGACCCACCCAGTAACAACTGTCTTACATGTGATGCAGCCTAAACACTTACTGCTTTTGATTTGAAGATGGTGATTCTTACTGCGGGTGTCAGTAGCTTCTGAAAGAGTAGCCATTGACAGGTGCACTCGATTCATCCAGCCAGGTGCCTGTTATTTGATGAGTCGTTCTGGTCTCACTTTTGTAAGCTTTAATATTGTTAAAGTAACCATATGAAAAATGAGGGGACAAAATGCATTTGTGTATTTTCTTTGAGGCCCAGTTACACAAAACTTTAGATTGCTAATGATCTCCATTCCTTCAGTGCATTTGGCTATCTCTTAAAAGCAAAGTTGAAAGCTTCAACAAAACAAGCAACAAAGTTCCTCTTGGATCAGGTGCTGTTGAGTTGGCCTCAGAATTTTTACAGTTTGATTTGATTTTGATGTCATTTAATTGAGGACTTCTTTACCATGGGATGAACAAGATACTTACACTGTAAAACACACATGCGGCCTCCATCTCCCCACCCCCTCACCCCTCAGGACTTGCTGAATCAGAATCTCCACTTCTGGGAGCCTGTGGGTCTCTCCTGCAGAGTTCCCCAGGTGAGTCTGACCTGAACCACTGAACATTGCCAAGTGGAGAAACTTAGATTCTGGAAAAGTGAAGGGACTTATGAAGAGAATAGAACTCAATGGCAATTGAGCATATTATATGAGGTCACTCCAGTAGGAGTAGAAGCACAGTGACTCAGAGACCGTGAGTGGCTGGCAGTTTGGAGAGCCAGCATGCTTGTGTTGGCTGGTCTTTATGTGTTAGTCTTTGTGAAGGTATCCACCATGCTCTGAAGGAGCCTCTGTAGCTAGCGAGGTAGGTAGGAGATGGGAGTGTAGCCACTAACTGCTGTCCAGAGTCTCATGCCAAAGATAGCCTTTATCAGCAATAACAACATGGTAAGCTACCTTTCTTTGGTTCAGAACTTAAAAATCAAGATCAAAATTTCTAACCTGGTTACTACTTAACTCTCTTACAAACTACCAGCAGTAACATAAATAAGTCTTGGAGATGAAAAGTACAGCATAGGGAATATAGTCAATAATATTGTAATAATGTTGTATGGTGACAGATGGCGACTATGCTTATTACCATGGTGAGCATAGTGGAATGTATAGAATTTCAAATCAATACACTGTACACCTGAAACTAATATAATATTGTATGTCAGTTATACTTAAATTAAAAAAACAGTGAAAAAAGGAATCTTTTAGCCCCCAACACAAAGCATGACACAAAACAGTTATTCTTTAGTTATCTAACTTTGGATAGCCTTTTAGTATAATCTTTTGGTAGGATATATAAGTAGCTTTGTCATATAGTATACATTTTAATTCTTCATAGAATTTTATTTTCCTCATAGGATTGAAAGGTAAAGTTTTAAAAAACTTTTTAAAAAAATGTTTTATTTGGGGCGCCTGGGTGGCTCAGTCGGTTAAGCGTCCAACTCTTCCGTTCAGGTCATGATCTCACAGTTCGTGAGATTGAGCCCCGCATCAGGCTCTGCGCTGACAGTAAGGAGCCTGCTTGGGATCCTCTCTTTTTCCTTCTTTCTCACTGTCCCTCCCCCACTCATGCTGTCTCTGTCCCTCTCAAAATAAATAAACTTAAAAAAAAAATAAAAATGTTTTATTCTTAGAGAAGAGAGAGAGCTGGAGAGCGAGAGAGGATCCCAAGTGGGCTCTGTGCTTTAGTTCTGTGGGACTCAAACTCTCAAACCATGAGTTCATCACCTGAGCAAAGTCTGATGCTTAACTGACTGAGCCACCCAGGTGCCCAAAAGCCAAAATTTTTTTGAAAAAAGTTTTATTATTTATTTTTTGAGAGACAGACAGAGTGTGAGTTGTGGGGGAGGGGGGGCAGAGAAGGGGAGACACAGAATCTGAAGTAGGCTCCAGGCTCTGAACTGTCAGCACAGAGCCTGATGTGGGGCTTGAACTCACAAGCTGTGAGATCATGACCATCCATCAAAATTGGATGCGTAACTGAGTGAGCCACTCAGGCGCCCTGCCAAATTTTTAATAAATAACTTTGGAACATGTTTTTGTACCTGTATTTTGAAGACCATCTGAAAAGTTCACATACCTCAAGTAAAATATTTTTAAAAACTCACATTTTGATGCTGATGCTTTGAATATTCAAATCATCAAAATATGAGAAAACAGGTCTCTTGCCAAAGATCCTATTTATTTTCATTAATTCCAAGTCAGTCATCACCTTTTTGTTCTTACCATGCAGTTTTGTTAATAGATGCACGTGTTTTTTTCTCTTTTTTTGTTCCACTGGTTTATCTGCTGTGTCCACTACTGTGTCTGTGACAGCTAGGACAGGCTGCCTGACCCATAGGAAGCACTCAGTGTTTGTTGAATGAATGAATGAAATGGACAGAAGTTCTATACTGTGTTAGCCACAGTGATGAAAATTCTGTAAAGCCAGGTTTGGAGGAAGAGAATTTCCTCTTTTTCTCTCTCTCTTTGCTCTTCTATGGTTTTGTGGTTACTCAGAGAGATGTGAACTGTGAAGGATACTTTCTAGTTCATGTCTTCCCTGGAATGTAGCAGGAATGTGTTGGCCGTGGAACAGTTACCTACACTGAGCAGGTCATATCAGGTAGAGAGCACCTACAAAATCCCGTTACACCCATTACAGGGTGTTTTTATGTTGGTAGAAACTGAACTTTCTTGATATGGCCAAGAAGTTTGCCTGAGATGTGGTTTCTGTCCTCCAGCCTTCATTGTTTTCACTTGCACTTATAGCTGAGGACTTAAACACTTGTATCTTGCTCAGCTGTGTTATTGCTTTTGCTCTATGGACAAGTAGCAATTACTCTTTGACACATCTTTCCACCATAGCCATCCCAGGCTGCCTGAGGAAAATCTGTATCCATCATCAATCCGTCCAGGAAATTAAAGGATAAAGAAGAAGATGTGGCAGTGTTAATGTTCTGCACCTCCTTCTTTCCTTGGTTTTCAGAAAATCTCTGCTTCTCACTCCCTTTTAGATGACTTAGAACATTAAAACAGGAGGTTTTTTTTTTTCTTTCAGGCCCCACAAATGAGAATAAAGCTTATTATGATGTATGAGTTTTAACAAAATCATCACAATATAATTAGTATTTCCTATGGAATTTAAGAATGAACATCAGCTACGGTAGCTGACATTCTGTTTCATTTATCGAGACCATGTCCACTGAGGCTGGAGGTTGGGCTGTCAGTCTTTGAGTTTGTCCAGTTGGCCTGGACTGGAAAGATGAATACCCTAGGTCTGCCCCATGCCATGTATATATGAGTCCTTTAATGGTTCTTAAATCACTTTGCATTTTTTAATGACAAAGAGTGCCAACTAAGAATTTTTTTTTTTTTTTTTTTTTTTTTTGCATAATGTTCTCATGGCTCAACAATGAATCAGATGACAACAAGGTATCTTCAAATTATTGTACTGCTTTTGAAGTAGCCATAGTGAGTGCCATTGCAGAGTGAGGCACCATTGGTCTACCACTAGCCTCCACAGTGGTGGTACTTTGGCTGTTGATAAATGTGTTTTATGAAACTCTGCAGTGATACTTGGAGCATAGTCACTCTTTCTTAGAAATGGAATTCTTGTTTCTGTCCTATTAGTATTAATTTAACAGGAAGATTGCTTCTGCCAGCCTGGTTTACCCTTGATATGTGTTCATTTTAATGTTTAGGTTTTGTTCTTGAATTTCCAAACCAATTTCTCAGTCTGTGTCAATAATCGTATTAAGGACTAGCTATTTATAATTAAGTTTAGAATGTTTCTGAAAGACCTGGAATATATTGGTTATTATTGAGGGTGGAGAGTTTGGTGTCCAAATCAAAGTCTGGCTTCAAATTTGGTTCAAGTGAGGTCTGATTCAGAACTTTCATCTTTAGTTTTTGGAACCATCAATTCCATATTTTGTGTCATGTCTTGTTCTCCAACCGCCCTCCCCCCCCCCCCCCCAACGGGTTCCTGCCTTGAAGGATGAGGGAAGGGTGAGCAAGCCCAGAGGCAGAAGTACAAAAGGAGAGGTACCCTCCAGTGGACAGTAGTAGAACAAGCCATTCGTGTCTATTAGTGGATTCAGTCTTGTTGACTTATTCCTATAGTGCCATCTAGAGTCTAATAGTAATACTGAACTAACTTTTGAGTTTTGACAAATAACATAGAGAAATGGATATTATTAGACACTTGGTGTCGTATTAGGAATCTACAGTAACTGGAGTCAGTGGTATATATTGCATGAATACACATATGAGAGTTTAAAAACCATTAACGCCTTAGTAATGTACCTTCTGTACATAATTCTTTTTTTTTTTTGAGGGTGGGCTTTTTATTCAGTGATAAATAATGTGGTTCATGAGAATTTCTTCTTTAAAAATTTTTTTAAAAATGTTTTCATTTATTTTTGAAAGAGAGAGAGACAGAGCATGAGCGGGGGAGGAGCAGAGAGAGAGGGAGACACAGAATCTGAAGCAGGCTCCAGGCTCTGAGCCGTCAGCACAGAGCCTGATGTGGGGCTTGAACCCACAGACTGTGAGATCATGACGTGAGCCGAAGCCGGACGCTCAACCGACTGAGCCACCCAGGCGCCCTGAGAATTTGTTCTTTAGTGTATTGTCCTCTGGTTCATTTGACTTGGTATACTTAATTTTGATAAATACATTCTAGAAATCTTTCATAATTATATTAAGTACAGGAAACATTTCCAGGTTTTCTTTTTATGAAATATTTTCTTTTTACTTAAAAAAATCTTTTTTTTCCTGGTAATTGTGGTTTTATTTATGTGGCTCCCTCTGCAGTAGGATGCCTTTCTTGGAAGGTGCCCATTTTCTCTTTTGGACATTCTGTCTGTCTGTCTCTGTCTCCACCCGTATATATCTACATATCATGCACATAAACTGTATAATTCATGAAGAAGTTCTGTACTGTCTGCAAATTATTTGTAAGGCATCACAGAAGAGTAGGTCAGTGTGTGCTTAAAAACTCAGCAGTGATTTAGAAAAAGGTATTCAATGTTTCGCGCAGAAAGACTTGTTTGGGATGTACGTCTTCATGGCTTTGTCTGGAATGACAGACTCTAATAACCACTAATTTGGCTATGAAAAAAGTTTTCATTGCATTTACTATTGATACAGACATTGACATAACTAAATATATTGAAAGAATTCTTTTTGGAAAGATGGGAAATGAGAAGTTTTGTGTATAAGTAGAAAAATGATGCAAGTTCTTAAAAATGTCCCACACACCTGGAGCTTCTCAGGTGTGGTGGGCAGCTCATAAATTGGGAGCTGATGCCCTGTGTTCAGGGTGCCTGTTTGTTGGATCGGTATTTGCCCACCACAACCAGGTGTTTGGAAGTAGAGGGAGCATTTTGAGAACGAGGAAAACTGATAGTGGAGAGAAAGAGGGCCAGCGGTTCCTTTCTGTCACTCGGAGATGTCAGCTGAGGGGCTGTCTGAGCACAGACAAGGTAGAAACCTCATTCGCCTGTCAGATGTGTCCCTAGTACAGTGAGGGAGGTGGTGCTCCGCCCGCAGCAACCTGGGCACACTGACACACGCTGTGGGCAAAGGGACGGAATCTGACTCTCCCCAGAGGATGGGGACCTCACAAGCAGGACTGCAAGGATCACGTATGCCTCTCTCTTTGTACTGCTCCATGTTTAGGACCCTCAGGCACCTCCAATTGCAGAAAATACTCCACCTTCCACTCTGGAGTGTGTATCTGAAGGTCAAAGCCTCGTGTCTATGTTGTCACCTTTCACTGTCAGGAGAGCCCCTCCCTTGATGGAGTGGTTGAGCTGTGTGTCCGAGCTGTGGAAACTGTCATCCTAGATGGCTTCGTTCTCAGTCACTGAACCTCGAGGAAGGCTTGTGCACCACAATCCGGGCCCCGTTCTGGATGGAGATAAAGAAATAGGTCGTGTTCCTTGTCTTTTCTTTCCCCGTTATTCTCTGCAGGGATTATGCGTTAATAATGTACTTCCTGTTTCTAACCCCCAGAGAAAATAGGTTACCCCACTTTTCTCTACCATGACTTTTCTCCTCAGTGGTGGTTGAGCCAGTTCATTTTCCTTCCCTCAATTATCAGCAGTTTTAGGAAAAAATACAGGACCTTCATCAGATTTTTCGATAAAAATGTTGACATTTTCAATGTATTCTGTCCCAAGTTGCTTTATTTGTGCATTTGTTTTAGGATATTTGAAAGTAGGTTTTACTTCAGAATAAACTGTGCCTCCATTAGTTCCAGATGAATTAGCTTTGTCAGCATGTTGGGTTTATGAAATGTGTCTTTTGGTCTCTTGTTTCTCATGTAGAGTAACTATAGCTTCGGTTAAGAAGTAGAGTGTTCACTTGAGGTTTCCAGTATCTTTCAAGATAGTCCTTCAGGACTATGTTATGTAAAAAGATGAAAACATCTTTGTTATATACAGGCCTGTTATTTCTACCAGTTCAGCCAATCATAATCGTAGCCCTTCTGCTACCCTGTGAAAGGTGACTTTTGGCAGGTGATGTAATGTGTGAAAGAATATCTATTGTCAATTCAATTTTAAAAGTTACATTTATTTAAATTGCCAGTTCATTAGATCAACAGATTCCATTCTTCAGTGCCAGCATCAAATATGAGGGGCAAATTTGGACACAACAACATAAAGAAATGCTTTAAAAATGTAATAGAACATAATACTTCTCTGTCATGTTTTAAACTAATTTTCCAGTCTGGAAATATCCGAGCATAGCTTCTGTTGAGTGGCTTAGCTCTCTGCATTCTTGCTTAACAAGAATTGCCATAGTACTTCGTACTGATTGGGTCTGGTGTTGGCAGTGTCAGTCAAGGGATGCCTTATGGTTGCTGGCCCTCTACTTTATAACCCTGAGGATCTCTGTCATTATGTTCATTGGTGTGTCCTTGACTCAGCGAGGGAATGACGGATGCACTCTATTTTCACATGCATCTTCATTTTGCCCACTTCAGCTATGCACTTCAGCTGTACATTTGGGGTTGCTGCGTGTGGCCATGCAGGCCCGCCCTGTACACCTCTGCAGGAGCCCCCTCGTAAACCAGGCTGCGGTGTGGCAGGAAGCCTTGTGCATAGTATTTTACATCTGTGTAAGCCCATGTTTAAAATGTACTTTATGTTCTAAAATTTTATTCTAAGCTTTAACTGTCCGTGTTTAGAGAAAAATCATGTAGGCATTTATGTAGATGTCGTGTCTGGTTCATCCAAATTTCTGTCCTCTGATAAACCTTAATTAAAATCAAGGACTTTTAGAAATTAGTTTTACATTTGAGATTAAACTTAAAAGAGTTTTTGTAATTGTAAAAAATTTAAATACTGGAGGGAACTGCAGAAATAATTTTTATCTGGCTCCCTCTTTTGATGGAAGAAACACAGGCCCAGATGGCATTGGTTGATTTGCTTAGGAGACAGAGCCTTCTGTGGGGTACAGGTCTCCTGACTCCTCACTCTTTAATATCTGTCTATTTTTTAGGATTCCCGAGGTTCCTTAGAGTGTAGACCAAGCCGATGCTTATGTGTGCTCTTGTATTGCACTAATATTTACTATTGAAGTGCATCTTGTGGATAAATTCTAACCAATAAAGTTGTAGAAATTAAATAAATTCTTGGAGAATAATATCATGTATAACTTGAGTGCTTATTTTCTGCCAGGCACAATTATAAATGCCTTGTGCCTTGTAACAACCTGGACGATACCCGCCCTGTGAACGGGTTCTGGTGTTTTCTCCGTCCCATGGAAGAGGAGATCGAGGCACCTTGCTAACATGCAGGTTTAAGCTGTTATATTTCTCAAGTCTGACTCTGCTCCTTCCGCTCTGCTCTGCACTTGGCCTTGTCAGTTGCTCCGTGTCAGTAAGCACTGTTGGGGGGGGGGGGGGGGTGGGCGGCATCGGTTGTTTTTCTGGTTTGCTTGCTGTTCTGTCAGCACTGCCCAGCACTGGTCATGGGGTTTCAGCTCTTGTTCTGGCAGCCCTCACAGCAGCTTCATCAGGCCTGCTAGGAGATGTGGACACCAGCCTGAGCACTCCCTGCTCAGAGGTCCCGGTACCCGCTCTGCTCAGCCCCTCCCGTGAGCACTAAGGGGACCAGCAGAGCCTGGCAGTGCCCTCTTCAGGGGCAGTGCCCCAGCTCCATGGGGTCCTTCTGCTGAGCTCCCCACATCCCAGCCCGTGTGTAGCACCTCTCCTCTGAGGACCCCTCCCCAACCTTCTAGGTCCTGCTCACCCTGCTCTCCTCTCTTGGCCCTCCAGCTTACGGTGTAGGTGCCTTCTGCGGTTTGCCTGTTTGCCTGATTCCTTATATTAAATTCTCTGTCATGATTTCTGTTTGCCTTCCTGGATCCTCACTGTACTTTGTGTACTAAATGATATTCAGGATTCACTAAATTAAATGATAAAATAATTTTCGTAAATTTATTCTAAGGAATACTCTAATTTTAACTAATATCTAGTTATTGATTAGTTGGTTCTAGTGTGTATTTTCACATATTTACTAAAAGGTGTAAAACCTAAACAATCTATTTAAAAAAACGGAATGATGCCACTTTCTTTATTGATCTCCAGAAGAGCTAAATGAAGCTCAAAGTAGGAGGCAGCCATGATATGTCTGTTACTGAAGTCTTGTGGCTTTTGGGAAAGATGCTGATGTAATTAGAATAATAGATGTCAGCCGATTTTAATGAGATGTAAATGGCTTATTTGTTAATTATTCTGGACAAAAGTTCTATTATGAAATGAATTTCAAACTGCCACAAACCTCTTTGTCTTAATTATTATTGTCTTTCTCTCCCTTTCTCTTTACCCCTAGATTTAAGGAACGAGGACATGTTGCTTAAAAATGCGTGTAGTTTCTTGCTCTGGCGTTTCTTACTTGCGCTGTTGCCAAAGATCTAAAAGACCTGGTCATCATTTGCAAAAGTTTAGAGTCAAAGTTTGCATCAGAACATAATTCCTTACAGAGTGAAATGTAGAAATGTGACAGCTTGGCTATTCTCCACGTTGGGCACAGTTTTGAATGTTTAATAAAAGGCTGTTTCCTCACAACATGTTTACATCCAGCTTGAGTGCATGCCTTAGCTTGGTGCTTTTGCAATTTTTATGTAGCATCTGTTCCCAAATCCGAAAGCGCTAACAAGGCCTTAATACAGATAGCAGTCAGGACAGCAGGGAATTGCTCCTGTCGGTTTCTGACTTCTCCTGTGGTCTTGAGTTATTATTCATAATGTAAATTCTCTCTCAGTTCCCAGCATGTACATAATTAATGGCAAAGAGTATCCAAGGAAGTTCAGCAGCCACAAGTAGGTCACCATTACCAGATGTTTAATTATTGTCATTAGGAAGCATTTGGAAATACCTGGTGAGTTTTCTAAAAGCATAACAATAAGCAAATCCCCTTGGATTTTGACGGATTGGTTCTTTTGTATTGAATGATGATTAAAGTGATTACAGGCACAGCCCTAGTGCCTTCTCTGGAACATCTTTATCAAAAAGAGGTAATAATTACGCTACACTCAATATGAAATACACGTCATCTCTCTTTTCATTTGTTCCCTGATTTCCTTCAACTGTGCCAAGTTTTAATTAATGTGCTTCAATAGTATGAAAACTTGAGCATCTATAATTACATCTTTAGTACCAATATTTAAATCTTTACTGACAATATATTTATCATAGAACAGTCCCCGGAATTAAGGTCAGTTATCTGGAACCTCAAGAAAATATTCAACAGAAATGTGCTCCACATGGTTTTTAAAATTTTTTTTTGAAGGTTAAAAGAAAAAAAAACCCACCCAAAAATACTTCTTGTGGCATATGAGGTGGTAAATAATTCTGACAAAGGAAGGGAATT
Source organism: Felis catus (assembly GCF_018350175.1). Taxonomy (NCBI): domain Eukaryota; kingdom Metazoa; phylum Chordata; class Mammalia; order Carnivora; family Felidae; genus Felis; species Felis catus. The sequence goes on along the minus strand of NC_058374.1, from coordinate 31,793,609 downwards.
TTAAAGAAAATACTCGTTTTTAGTTTTTTGTTCAAGTTCCAATGTATATGTCATGAACATTTTTGACATTTTATTACTGTGTGAGAGAGCTGTTTTCAAGCCATCATTCTGGATGTTTGTTTTTGAGCTCATGTTGAAGATTACATGAAAAAACCCTTTTGGTATTTGAATTCACCTCTGAGGAGCATAGGGAATCTGTGTATCTCTTACTCTTTACTCCTCTCTTTTACTGCTTCTCTTGTTAATCTTTGCTCATTCCTGTTCTTGTGGTTTATCTTCATAGAATTTAAAGTTTCTGTGCAGTGAACATTTTGGTTTTTAAAGCAAATTTCCTAGTCTCCAGTTAGCTTTATGATGGACTCACTGGCTCCCCCTTGTGTCTACTCCCTGTATTGTCCTTCCCGGGGCTTTTGGTAGAATAACATGTAAGGCAGCTTCATTACTATCTTTAAAAAGTGAGAAGGACTATATTCTTCCGAGTTCTCATTCCCTTATTTGTTATGCATTCTGCTCTCTTTTGCAGATTTTTTGGTGATATCCTGCACATGACCCCTGCTCCACGCTAGGGCAATGCCTATTGTCTTTTACAGATAAAACACACAAAGAAATTGATGTGAACTATTATGTTAGAAATATTTATGACAAACACTGTGCAGTGTGAAAAAGTTAAGCAGGTGGCTCTAGAACAGAGATTTATATAAAGTCTTTATGTTATGTACAATTCAAATTCTATGTTTTAGGAATTTGTAATGGGTTGATAAGAGGCTGAATTTACTTTTCTTTTGAACAGTATAACACAGGTAAGACTGCAGAGTGAGTGTGTTAAAGCACACAAAAATCCCTTGTTTGTATAGGACAATTGGCTGTGTTCTTAACAACAGGTTTGAATTGCAAATGTTCTCAACAAATGCTGGTTAGAGTGTTGGGCTCAGAAAAAAATATTTGTCATGTTCTCTTCTGTTAGTTTCATAATAGGAAAGAATACAAAGTAATTTTTAATCACTTAATTTTATGATTCTCACTATAAGGCAGTTGCTGTGTAGTAGGAGGGAAATGGATACCATCATAAGCAATCAGAGACAGATTGTGATTTTAGAAAGGAGGTGAGGGTCAGCACATGTTTTGCACATCAGCATGAAGGAAAGCATAGATGTGGAGATGTGCATTTTATCCTTGTAACAGCAGAGTGTCTGGGTTAGAGAATAGCCTGGGGACAGGCATAAAATGGAAGATCTTGGAAGCCAGACATCAGAGTTGAGTTTTGGAGTACCATGTGCTAGTTAAGGTGAATAAGATTAGAGAAATGGAGAAAGAAGAAGTAAACAGGTTTTGTGATTGGATTGGTTTGCATTTTGATATGATTTAGCAATATAGGGTTCTTGTGGAACCATGGAGCTCTGTTTTTGTTTTTCATCCGTGGCACATTTCCTTTTCCATTGAGGGTCACAGGTATTTTCCCATAGAAAGGCAGGCTGTGCATCTTGGATTCTAGAGCACAGTCTGGATTCAAATGGCTTGGTTTCAAAATCAGCCGGCTCCTTATTGGCTGTGTGACTTTGGGCAAGTTGATGAGCTTTTCAGTACAAGTGCAGAGTGGCGGTAACAGTATCCATATCAGAAGGGGGTTGTTGTGAGGGTGAAGACAGTGCGTGGTGGATGATAGCACCTTGTACATGTTACTATTATCATTGACAGTGTTTTTTGGATTTGCATATCCTTTCCCAGAAGCCACTAGTGAAGTTTATCTTTATGATTCTTCTTTGAACTGTTTTTCACAATTTTACTGGCACCAAATGTGTTTATCTTCACATAATCCCTATTAGAGCCATGTCATCACATTCATATTTTTATAAAGGTTGTCAGTTTAATATTAGAGCAATTAATAACGACAAGGTGTGAATTGTTCTGTTAACTCATTCCTCTGTGTTAACATGAAGCAATTTATAAGAATTCTACCGTAATTGAGTATACAGAGGCATAAATGCCTTTCTTCGCTTCTTTCTGCCCTGTGTCTCCAAGCGGTACGTCATAGAGAGCAGACTCTTCCTTCACAGACCAGGTACCCCTGTGGACACAATGAGGGGTATCTCAAGGTCCTCTGGGATTGTAAAGGTCAGAAATTCAGTCTTCATATCCATTTTACAAAGTGGTGTGCTGTTGGTCTGGATGTCTTCCTCAGTCCTCCCAAACTTCAGTTCATGGTCTCAGGTCACACATGCTATTTTTATGTTCCTTTGTGGGAGCACTTTTTTTCCCCCCAGAGGAAGGAAAGTTTGTCAAAACAGGGGAAAAGATGAAAAGATATGATTTGTCAGGTCTTAAACATGATTAACATATTTCTTTAGGGGACTGAGGAAACGCTGTTAGGGAATGTGGGAAGGAAAGGGCCAGTGGGATCTGTCTGTGCTGACCAGGAGACCACCAAGTGGGATCAGAAACTGAGGCTTTTTTGCTTAAGTGGTTCTAACTTCCAAATATTGTCTCCCTTTTAATGTTTGAACATAATTTGTTTCCTCCTAAGAATGCAGTCCTTGTAATTTAACCCCAAATATAATTTTTCTGATTATGAGTGCTTATATAAAAGTGACGAAGGCTAACACATTTTTTTCCCCTCTTAAATGTGTGTGTTTTGTTTTTGCTTTTTGCCATGCCCTGTCCAGCTTCAGAGCTGTCAGGTTTGTCACTTAAATGAGCACCTCTGTTTTAATGTCCCCCCCCAGCTCTTCATGCCATTTGGTTTGGTTACTGACTTTTTATTTGAAATACAAATCTCTATGTAACAAGCCAAAGTAGAGCCCACTCACATAGTTGTTTACTTTATCCAGAAGCTTCCAGTTACAACTAAAGAATCTGCATAGTTGCCTTGGACATGAAAATGTTTCATTCTCTAGAATTTACGTATGTCTTTTCCAGTGGGATCTCCCAGTGAAGCCATAGGCTCGGTGAGAGGGGTACATCTCTGTGCTAGTCAAGTGAGACATAATCTTTCCCCAACACAGCACCCCCCTGTAAGTGTGGGGTCATTATACCAGGTTGTCTACTAGCTCCTTCCATGTCTCTGCTTTTATCTACAAATTGAAGGATTTGGGCCATTTTGGAGTCTTGGTATTTCTGTCAGGTCTTCACCTCTGGTCTTAACATCCTTGTGGTAATTCAGCAGGACTTTTTAAACTGGGTGCATTCCCTGTTTTCTGGGATCCAGTGCTTGGCTTTGGAGGAAAGTGAGGAGAGATCTTTTCCTCAAATCCCCTAAGGAAACAGGATTTAAAAAAAAAAAAAAGGCATAAAAGCTCCTTGGGCCACCATTTCACTCTTCTTAGCCATCAGCCCAGATCATTGACGTATGCTGACGTGCTCCTTGATGGCTAGTGGTGGACTAGCAAAGTGGCCTGTGTGTCCTAAATCATGCATGTGTCCACACAAATTACAGCCAGATTGCTTGGGAACTCAGTGAGAACCTAGAGGAAAAAAATGCTGCTGGCATGGGTGAGGTACATAGACCAGGGGATTATTTGTCAAGCAAGAATAGATACTGCATCCGCTCCATAGAACTTCTATGTAGGGGCCAGCCATTAATCAAGTGATTACGCTTTGAAGTGTAAAGTTTGCCAGGAGTAAGATTGGGTGTGCTGAAATCTAAATTGTGTTCGGGAGATAAGTGACTGGTCAGCCCACTGTGTTCTGGGTGCTCCCCAGGCCTCCATCTTGTTTTTTCCAGAATGAAAGGGTCTAAAGTAATTAATATGATACACATTTACTAAGATCCATGTCTCTTACAAGCATACAGTATTAAAATTGCTCATGGAATCAACCTCCCTGGCTTTGCCTTTAGTGACCCCGCAGCAGTGTTTATAGTCTTAGTCATGGGAGATCACTTGGCTTTAGAAGATACAGCTGTTGGCTTCATCCTTTCACATGTCTCTGCCAGAGGGTGATCTCAGTGTTGTGCCAGCCTCAGAATAGGGGTTGGAGGTATTCCAACCGGTATGTAGGCTTTGTAGAAAGGACCCATGCTCAAGAAGGGACTGTTCCATCAGCCGTACCTGAAGTGTTCTCCAGGGTTCCTTGAAGGCTATCCCTGAGGGGAGCTCAAGGCTCAGGCAGGATGGAGTCTCAGGATGTGCCCCATCCTCAGCTTGGCGAGGCACCTCTGTGTCTGACGCCTGGCTCCAGGGCAGTGAAGGAAGTTCCCTGGTTCCTCGTGTGGGCCTTTTGGTCTGTATGTGCAGGCTACTTCTGTCTGTGCAGTTCCTGATGTGTGTGTGTGGGGGGGGTGGGGACTGTTTTGTGAGAGGAAGTTCTTGGAACAGAGAGTAGCTGGTAACATGCCCTTTTAGAAGGATGAAGAGTTTGTTATGCTCAGTATATAAGGGAAAGATTCTGATGTTGAGAGAAAGCGTGTGCCATTCTCTACTCAGACCAGCAAAATACATGGGAAGTCTTTCACTATACTGATTTTTGTCATTTAGAGCAAAAATCTCATTTTTGTGCAAGTTATGCCAGGCACGTGTTATTGGTATCCATGGCTCCTTGCACACTGATAGACACAGTTCCTCACACACACACTGCGTGTGACCCAGGTTACTTGGCCAACATAAGGTTGAATAGACAAGGTGTGATCAAGTGTGCCAATTTTTACTTTTTCTTTTTAGTGTTCCTTTGTGCTTTCTGACCTGACTGCTGGTAACACCTATGTTAATGAGTGAAATGACTATGAAGACAGTCTCTAACAGCAAACCCTAAATAAAGACTCTTAGTGTTTGCTAGGCTTTCTCTGATATTTCAGCAACTTAAAAAAAAATTCCATCTCATCTCTAGGGTTCCCTCCCTGTCCAGACACTCAGCTCCCCTTGCACTTGAACTCATCACCCACAAGATACATTTGGTCTTCTGGGCTTTACAACTTATGTGCAAACACAAAAGCTCACGTGATGCCTTTGCACACTCCTTGTGCAGTTTTCTATCAGATGCCACTGGTTGGGAACGGTAAACCCTGAGGGTCAGGAAGCTGCTGACCTTGGTCTGTTTACTCCTTAGCGAACATAGCTCCGCAGCCAGATTTAAAACTGGTGATCCTGGTTTCCAGTTCTGGGGGACTCATTTGTCAGTGACTGCAGTAAGTTTGTTCTGACCATTTCCCAAAGGGAGGCAGGAATCTCAGCCCATGTAGAAGTGGTCAGCAGCCGTCTGAGATAGCTGGGCCCTTTTAAGACTATCACTTGTGGGGATGTATATTTCTCGGCTTGCCTAGTATTCTTTAGATCTCACAGTACCACACGGTGTTCTTGGTCTTTTCAAAGACTCCTCACAGCATCACCAACATGAAAAGAGGAGTGTTCACAACAGCTCTTGGCATTTGTTTTAAGATGAAATACATCAATATTAAAAATAAACTATAAAACATTCATGAAAGTTTTTGGAGTTCCTTTTATGAATTCCTTTGAAGCGGACTTAACTTTGTTGCATTTATTACAGTCGCTCTGCAGTTCAGCTTGGCTTTATAGGTTTTTAATCTTGGGTTCACATGTGTGTTTTAAGATGATATAGCATTACATGCAGTTTTGGTCTGTTTATAAAAATCAAATGCAGCCCTCAGATCCATGTGCATGCCACATGGCAAAATTAGGATGAAGAAAGTTTTTCTATATTCGTGAGTATTTTAAATGTGATTTGCATGTTGGGTTTCTATCTGGAATTGGTACATCTTCTGTGCACAGAGAGGAGTACTGGAACACTGGACGTCTCATGGCCCTGTCCTCTGACCCTGTTCATTGGCGTTTCAGTTGGAGCCCCTGAAGCAGCACTTACATGCCTCACCCCTGGCTGCCAGTTCCAGAATGCACAAAGCTAGGTGTCCAAATGTGTTTATCATTTCTTGATTGAATATTTTCAAGAGTTGACACACCCTAGGATTTCCCTCAGAGGTGCTAGCAACCACAACTGTGTGGTGCTTGCTTGCGTTTAAGCTGAAATGTAACCAGGAAATTAATGTTCCAAGTCAGTCTAGTATGCTGTGTCAAGAAAAGAGGACTTTTCACATCTTTTGGGTTTTCTATTGGGCATCGATCTATTCCTGTGAGCTTGAAGAGAATCTGACATCTTTAAGGTTTCTGTGTTTACTGCCCTGATACTGTTTATGTTTAAGAGTACAAAACAACATGAAATCTGTGGAATAGTATGGATAGGACTGCTGACCTTGTGAAAGTTTTGCCTGGTAGAAACTTTGAAGTGGCCTTCTTTACTTAATTCATTTACTCTTCCATCTGTAAGTGTGTGTGTGTGTGTGTGTGTGTATTTTTAAAAACATTTTTTAAATTTGTATTTATTTTTGAAGGAGAAAGACAGAGTGTGGGGGGGGGGGCAGAGAGAGAGGGAGACACAGAATCTGAAGCAGGTTCCAGACTCTGAGCTGTCTGCACAGAGCCTGACGCGGGGCTCGAACTTACAAACTGTGAGATCATCACCTGAGCCAAAGTCGGACACTTAACTGACTGAGCCACCCAGGCACCCCTTGTGCATGTATTTTTTAAGTTTATTTATTCTGAGAAAGGGAGAGACACAGCATGAGTGGGGGAGGGGCAGAAAGAGAGAGAGAGAGAGAGAGAGAGAAGGAGGGGGAGGGAGAGAGAGAATCCCAAGCAGGCTTTGCACTGTCAGCACAGAGCCCAACTCTTGGGCTCAAGCTCGCAAACCGCTAGATCAGGACCTGAGCCGAAATCAAGAGTCTCTCATTTAACCAACTGAACCCCCCCAGGCACCCCTGTAAATGTATATTGAATACTTCCAAAGCGCTCTGACTGATGCTGGGGTGTGGCACTGAGTGAAGACAGAGCCCCTGCCCTTAGGAGCTTATGCTTGGGCTTGTTGCTCACAATTAGTAGTGGAGAATGTGAGGGTATACACAGGAAGTGATGAGTAATGGATTGTTCAGAATATGATTCGGGTTGGTGCAGCTGGCTGGTTCAGGCAGTAGAGCACGTGACTCTTCATCTCAGGGTCGTGAGTTCGAGTCCCATGTTGGGAGTGGAGCCTACTTAAAAAAAAAAAAAAAGATTCAGGTTGGGTATAGACAACCCAAGGTTCCACATGTAAAAAGCTTTCTTTATTTATAGCAACTTAGCCTCTCTTCCTTTTCTTAAAGTGTGTGCTGCTGAACAAGGTGAATGAGTAATTAATAAAGCTCTTTGCTGAAATAAAAACAAATACTTGCACATTTCCAAAAAAACTGAATACCTAAGTGGAAAACATATGGCTCTGATGTCAAAGAGGACCCTGACGGGTGTGTGGAACTTTGGAGAGGGGGACAGTAATTATATAAAAGAACATGCAATTGTTGAATTAGAGATGGGACACAGGAAATATTCCCATTCAAGTAATGACCAGAGTGTGCTTATGTGAAGAATATTCTGTGGTAAACATAAAATCTTAGCAGGACTTCCCTCTCAGGTTATTAGTGGATGATGATCCTACTTTGTTTTATTGCCAGATTACTATTATGCTCTCTGAGGTATGAAGTGATATTAATGACCATTTTCAATGGGAAATAACACTTTATAACAGTGCTATCATTTAAACATATTAAAATATGTTGTAATGCAGAACACCCTAGGGGAGAGAGATGAAAACTTTAATTTGAAATGCAGTTGGGAAATTATTTGGACAGCAGAGAAAGCTTTAGGGCAAATTTCAATAAAAAAGTACATTATTTTTTAAACTATTTGCAAAGGAGGAGAATCTGTTGTTCATGTACCTGGACTTAATTATGATTACTGAAAAAGAAAAAGTTTGGCTGCTTATAGTCACTCATCTGTACTAATCTAAGAACAAAAATGACAGGTTTTTGATGGTAGTTATTTAAGAAAAACATAATTTATCTTTGGCTGTAAAGATTTAGAAGTTATAACCATATTCTTGCTTCTTTCATGAAAAATTCTTTGTTTTCCCGTTACTGTGTTTTGGGGTGTTATGACTTAGTTGCTATACTGTATACTTTTATCAGGGTGTTGGGATTATCCTAGAGATCTTCCAGAAGGCTAACCAATTAAAGAGATTATCTTTTCTATTTCAAGATTTTAGCCTACAGTTTTATTCTTAATAGCAAAATGTATCCTAACAATATAACAGGAATGAATTAGAACATGTCAAATGTAAGTAATACATTTTTGTAGTTTGCTCAACAAACCTGTTAGCTGGTAACCTTCCCCATCTTTTCTTTGTCATTTCTTAGGGAAGTTTCTATGCATTCATTGATCCAGTGTTTACAGGGCTAGGGCGCTCAGGCTGTGCTCAGTGCAGAGAGGCAGCGCCAGGCCTGCCAGTTGTCCCCACCCCCTCAGTATGTACAGATAAAGGGACTGTTGGATCACCTTCAAAGCCATCTGGCAGAGGTCATGGGGCAAGGTTTGTGGCTGGAGCTCCAGAGGTGGAGCTGGGCCTTGGCATCAGGCCCTCGGGGAACACGGGGACTCCAACCGGTTGTCTTGCTCCCCCCCCCCCCCCCCCATCCTGGGTGCCTTGCAGGGGCTGAGGAAGCTGGCTGGCAGAGAGAGCTGAGTGGTGCTGGGCTCATGGTGATGCCGTGGGGCTGGGCAGAGGCTCCTCTGAGCTCTGCGGACAGAGACCAGGAGCCCAAGGCAGGCCCGTTACCAGGGCCACTATTTCTACTTTCAGACACTCGCTTTCTTTATGTCCTAGTGAAAATACACACCTACAAAAAAATCCCTAGTTGCTCTTAGTAGCAGCACTGAGTCTAGAATCCTGTTACTTTGACTCTTCATTTAGTGCCCTTTTCTTTGAACCAGACTCCCTGCCGGTCTGATCCTAACAAATGCCGCCCTTAGAAAATTAGGTGAGTATCCCAGCACCGCAAGGACACGTATTTTATGTTACTCATTCACAGCGTGTATTTTTACCCTCACTTATTCAGCAAATGAATTTCTTAAAATTCATAAACTATGTAAGAAATTGAAATCCAGTTTCCTTGTCACCGAGAATGCCGTTGTACTAGTGGATCTCCACACCCTAAGTGAACGTCTGATCCCTGTCAGGGAAGATGTCATGTGGCCGCACGCAAAGGCTGCATGGGGGTTTTGTGCCCCCGAAACATCCTCCTTCGGGAAGTGTGCTCAGATTGTCAAGGGGTACATCTTTTATCCTTATTCTGTAGTTTTGTTCTGGAAATAAGCTGCCAGGAAGAATTCCAGGATTCCGAGGGCTCTGGTGATGTGAAGCACTCCGTGCGCCTGGACCCGTGAAGATGACTCACTTCTTCAGTTGCCCGTGGCCGTGTCAGCCGGTGCCAGCAGATAGTCCCACACTCATGTCACAGCGATCAGAAAATTGTCGTAGCGCACAGCAAGGCCCTCGGGACTCAGCCGCCGCTTGTGTGGAGCAGTTTTAAAATATTAGGCTTGGAAAGCTCCCACTGAGCTGGGCAAAGACTTTGTGCCCTTTGGGTCTTTCCGCATGTTTTACCAGTTTCCGGCTGCAGGGCAGGTGTCTCTCCTGGGCTGACGTCTTAGGCACTAGGCTGCGTAGCTGGCAGCTTTGACTCTGGAAGCCCCCAAAGGCACAGAGAAATGGTTTTGAATTTTGTTTGTCACAGAGTTCAAAATCCAGTCACTGTGGACAGCTTTGCAGTGTCTTGCAGCCTAAAAAAATTACGCAGGCAGTAAATAGAACAAAAATCTAGCGCGCGCACACACACACACACACACACACACACACATCATGTATGTTTCTCATCTTTGTGGAGTCTTACACTTTTTTGTGTTTTATAATTCTGTTTTACATTTACATGAGAAATGACGTTCTTTTAAAACAGGTAGGCCTGCAGTCAGGTAAGCATCTGACTCTTGATTTCAGCTCAGGTCATGATCCCAGTGTCATGGAATCAAGCCCTGTGTCAGACTCCGTGCTGAGTGTAGAGCCTGCTTGAGATTCTCTCTCTCTCCCCTGCTTGCTCTCTCTCTCTCAAAAACAAATAAAATGAAAACAAAGTGTGCAGCCCTAAATTAAGGAAAATGAGTGGGTACCATATTTATAAATGTCAAAGCACAAACTAACACAAGGAGAGAAGGCTTTTTTGCCCATTTTACTTATTTGTATTTCAGTTAGTGATGGGCATTTTCACAGAGTTAGACTCTGTAGAACTATTGTGTGCATAGACTATCTTATGCACTCACTGTACAGATGTCCCTTGAACTCTTTGTTTTCAGCTGTATTGAGATATAATTGACATATAACATTGTGTGAGTTTAAGGTGTACAGCATGATGATTTGATATACTTACATACTGTGTAATAATTACACTAAGGTTAGTTAACATATCCATCACCTCACAGAGTAACTTTTTAAAAATGTGTGTGTGGTGAGAACATTTAAGATCTCCACACTTACCAACTGTCAAATATTCAATATGGCGTTGTTAACTGTAGTCCTCATGCTGTATATTAGGTCCCCAGAACATATTCATCTTATAACTGGAAGTTTTTACTCTTTGGCTACCTTCACCCATTTCCCCCACTCTGTAGCCCCTGAGAACCACCAATCAGCTACCTGTTTCAATGAGTTTTGCTTTTTTTAGATTCCCACGTATAGGTGAGGTCATACAGTATGCATCTTTCTCTGACTTCATTTAGTATAATATTCTCAAGGTTTATCTATGTTTTTGTAAATGGCAGGATTTCCTTTCACATGGTTGACTAACATTTCATTGCACATGTATACCATATTTTCTTTATTCATCTGTTAATGGACAATCAGGTTGTTTCCATATCTTGGCTGTTGTGAATAATGCTGGAATGGGACTGCAGTGATCTCTTTGAGATAGTGATTTTATTTCCTTTGGATAGATATCCAAGAATGGGAATGTTGGATTATTTGGTAGCTCAATTTTTAATTTTTTGCGGTACCTCCATATTGTTTTTTGTAATGACTGCACCAGTTTACATTCTCATCAGGGGGGCACAAGGGTTCCCTTTTCTCCACATTCTTGCCAGCATTTGTTATTTCTTGTGTGTTTGATGATAGCCATTCTGACAGGTGTGTGGTGATATCTCACTATGGTTTTGATTTGTATTTTCCTGATGATTACTGTTGTTGAACACCTTTTAATATAACCTGTTGACCATTTGTTATATCTTTTTTGGAAAAATGTTTAGGCATTGTTGTTTTGATTGTAGGAATTCTTTATGTGTGTTTGATATTAATTCCTTATCATATATATGGTTTGTAAATATTTTCTCAAATTCTGTAGGTTGCATTTTCATTTTGTTGATTATGTGTTTAGCTGTGCAGAAGAATTTTAGTTTGATATAGTCCCACTTGTTGATATTGTATCTTGTTGCTTGTGCTTATAGTATTATATCCAAAAAATCATTGCCAAGATCAGTATCAAAGAGCTTTTCCCTTATGTTTTCTTCTAGGATTTTTATGGTTTCAGGCCTTACATTTAAGTCTTAAGTCTATTACAAGTTAATTTTGGTGAATGGTGTAAGATAAGGGTCAAGTTTCATTCTTTTGCATTTGAATATCCAGTTTTCCCAGCACCATTTATTGAAGAGACTATTCTTGCCTCGTTCAGTATTCTTGGCCCGCTTGTCAAATATTAGTTGACTGTGTACATGGGGGTTTATTTCTGGGCTTTCAGTTTTATTTCATTTTTCTGTGTGTCTGTTTTTATGCTGGTATCATAGTGTTTTGATTACTATTGCTCTGTAGTATAGTTTGAATCAGGATGTGTGATTCCTCCAGCTTTGTTCTTTCTCAAGATTACTTGCCTATTCTGGTGTGTGTGTGTGTGTGTGTGTGTGTGTGTGTGTGTGTGTGTGTGGTTCCATATGAATTTTAGGATTGTTTTTTTCTGTTTCTGTGAAAAAACATCATTGGAATTTTGGTAGGGATTGCATTGACTCTATAGATGAGGTTTGGTACAATGGGCATGTAAAAAATATTGATTCTTCTGATCTGTGAACATGGGATATCTTCCAAGTTATTTTGTTGTCATCAATTTCTTTCATCAGTGTCTTATAGTTTTTAGTGTACAGATCTTTCACCTCTTTGGTTAAGTTTATTCCTAAGTATTTTATTTTATTTTGTTATGCCACTGTAGATGAGATTGTTATCTTTATTTTTTTCCATATAGTTTGTTGTTAGTGTATAGAAACACAACTAATTTTTGTATGTTGATTTTGTATTCTGCAACTTTACTGAATTTGTTTATTCTGGGGTGTGTGTGTGTGTGTGTGTGTGTGTGTGTGTGTGTGTGTGTAGTCTTTAGGGCTTTCTGTATATAAAATTTTATCTTTAAAAAGAGACAGTTTTTTCCTTTCCAATTAGGATGCCTTTTATTTCTTTTTTTTTGACTAATTGCTTTGAGCTGTTAACATCTATATATGCAACTAGGCAAACACCAGTGCAAAGGATACTTGCCATAACAGAGTTCACACTGTGATCATTGCACAACTGAATCTTGCCGTTATAGAGCTGAAGTCATGCTATTAGAGCATGTATATGTGTACACACACACACACACACACACACACACACACACACACACACGCACTTGACAGGACATGTAAATGTAACTGAGCCTGGGTGGCTCAGTTCATTTCCACTCAGGTCATGATCTCAGGGCTGTGAGATTGAGCCCTGCATCGGGTTCCACACTGAGAGTGGAGCCTACTTAATATTCTCACTTTCTCACTGTGTCCCTCCCTCCGCTGCTCACTCACTCTCTCTCAAAAAAGAAAGAAATTATATGCTTGACAGCTTGAAACTGTTGCTCTTGGAGGTGTCCACTCAGGGGCAGCTGGAAGTGTGACCTCAGTGCGTCTTTTCTTCCCCTTGAAGCATTCCAGGGACATGTCTCCCTCCTTCTCTCCCTTCTTGACAAACCATGCACATACAGGTAACGTTATGTTGCTGACTATCGTGGTCAGCAATCAGCTGCTGAGCTGTTCTCATGAGGCACCTAGTACCAACTAGTGAGCACATTTCCCAGATGAGGGGCAGACCCAGAGAGGAAGAGCTGTGTGTGGGGTGGTTGCCCAGCTCCTCCTGGCCATGTGCCCATGAACTTGCCAGGCCCAGGGCCCTTTGGAGCATAGGGTGTGTGTGTGGGGAGGCAGGGGAGAGGGCAGGGACCCATTCTAAATGAAGCCCTCCGGTGTCTTCCTTCACTGTTACCAGGTATGTTACCACTGTTACCAGTGTCTCCAGGATATATAACCTCTAAGGATAGCCCAGAGGCCCCATGACTCAGAACTCAAATACTCTTAGATTCCACCTTTGCAGAAGTGAGCCCAGGACCATGACTTCTTGCCGAAGAAGCCAAATAGGCCAAAACCAACCCCTCAGACAGGCTTTTCAGGATTTCTTCCTGTTTTCCAAGTGCTGGCAGGTGCCTGTAGAAAGACCCAGTTGATTGAATTGCTTTGCAGCTCTGGCCTCTGTGGTTTCCTCATTGGCCTCAGATGTGTGTTTAACATAAGTAAGAATTCAATATCGGAGTTCATTTAATTATAAAATATAGTATACTCGTCGTAAGGAAGCCATAGCTCACAGAATACTGAAAGGATGAAACTAGAGGTACCCTACAATCTCTACCCATATTTCCCCAGAATTAATCATGAATAACAATTTTTCTGGGGGGTTATCTGGGAAGATACCTCCAGAGATTTTAAATGTACAGATAAGCCTACAACCTATATAGTCTAATGTAGTTTTCCTTAAAAAAATTTTTTTTAATGTTTATTTATTTTTGAGAGAGAGAGACAGAGCATGAATGGGGCAGGGGCAGAGAGCTAGGTAGACAGAATCTGAAGCAGGCTCCAGGCTGTCAGCACAGAGCCTGATGCAGGGCTTGAACCCACGAACCATGACCTGAGCTGAAGTTGGACGCTGAACTGACTGAACTACCCAGGCGCCCCTACAGTTTTCCTTTTTAAATATAATGTGTCATTTGGATCTCTTTCTTGAAAAGTACATGTTAGACACATTCTATTCTTTTTGATGGTCCCAAAGTATTCCTTGTTTATTAATATATCACAATTTCTGTTTCCTCCTTCCTCCCTCTTTTCCATAATTAACAACACTTCAGTGATATGTTTGAATATATTGCAGAGAATACTGACCGGCAGTGGGATTGCTATGTCAAAGGGAGTGTAAATTTAAAATTTGGATAGGTAAAAATGCCTTTTCAAAGGTGATGTTAAGTTCTAGCTTCACAGAGTATTGACATCTTCCAAAGGACTGTGATCGAGATGGTGCAAGGGTGCTGCTTTGCTTCTTGGGGCATCCTCAGTGCTGATTGTATGGCCTTACGTGGCCTTTCCTAAACTGAGTGAGAGGGAGGAGATGGCAATCCAAGGAGATGGGGTTTACTTCTGCCCTTGCTATAGAACCTTGCACGGTTTTGGGAGGGAAGAGGAGGGAACGTCTGTCTTCTCTGTGTGTGTGTTCATATAAAATCTAGTGTTTGTCGAGTGGTTGCGCTAGGCACTGTACTTAATGTGGATTCTCATCAGAACCTTGCTAGGTTGGCTGGTTGGAAGTTGAGGCTCCAGACCCCTTGCCTACTCCATAGTAGAGCTGAGGTCTGGCTCCCACTCTGCTTCCCTCCACTGCACTGATGGGAGGGCTGCTGCCGGGCCTGCTTCAGTCCTGTTTTTAAAAGGATGTGTTCTCTTTTTTTCTTGTATTTTCCTGTGTGTACTAAAAGGAGTAGTGGTCATAATATACACCGTGTTTTCCCATGCACACTTTTTCAAGACGAGATTTTGTATCATTTTTACCTGTCTACCTTCATGCCTAATCGTATCTTGTTTTCAAAGATTACAATGCATTTGAAACTGGAGAAAATTTTAAGTATTATGCTAATGGCAAGAGAACTTTAGGCCTAGTAAGAAATATTCTTTGATATAACCTCGCATAGGCATATTTCATATTTTATATTTCTCTTCGACGAATTGTGAAAGAATTTAATTTAATTTTCCCTAGAGGGCGAACTATAAATCATAAATACTAACAAAGACAAAGATGTTTGTGGATGATTGAACTCAATTTATAACTGATTTCTGAATCAAAGCACACCCTATGAAAGTATGTGTTTAAAGTGCTTTGACTATTCTAAGATTAAATAGTTGAGCTGTTTTGTGATATTTTTATTTCAAAATAACCCAGAAATGAAAGTAAAGACTTTCGTATTTAGAGTGTGATTCACAGACTTTCCAGCAGAGGGCACTGCCAGTTTGTGTTTGAATGTTCTTGCTGGCAGCTGATCCCGCAGTGCTTCCCAGAGGAAATAGGTCTGAGTGCGACGTGAAAATAGTTAGATTTTATTTTAGAATGTTGTCATGAAAATTATTATAGGTGTCATAATAGCATTTTTAAGGTATCTCAGAAGATATAACAGTTTCCTGCTACCTAGATGTACTGAATATTTTACAGTTAGTTACTTAGAGTAGTTTAACATATTATGGGGATGATTACTAAAATGTGGCTTGATTCTCACTTTGCCCCTCCCTCCATTTGATTTGACTTTTATAAAGGAAATCTTACTATGAATTGAATCAAATTTAATTTTTGGTGTGATTTTAATATATAGCAAAAAAGAAAGCCCCTCTTTTTACTGGTGGCTTCACGACTTCCTGTTGAGATTATAATTGTTGTTACATTTTAATTATTTCTTTTCCTACTCTGAATCCTGGCAAATGATTATACTGAAATGGAGAATCACACAGCCTAGTTAAGTCTACTTCCCTTCTTCCCACAGCATTTGAATTATCTTTCTGTATTCTTTGTCTACCAGACTAACACAGCCATTATATTCTGTGGACTTCGAATTGCCCCTCTTTTCTTTAGTATATGATTGGCAGGGTGTGGTAAATGTATGTGTGTGTGTTGTGTATATATGTACGTGTATAGATACAGACACACTTTTGTATAAGTTTTTCAGTATGTAAAATTTTAAAGGAATGTATCTATATATTTCTGAGTTCGAGTACATTTCATGGCTGCAAACTTGATTATTTGATGCCCATAAAATACCATTGAATTTTTAAGGGAGATCACTGTGTATTTTCTGAGGTTAGCTTCTGTATCCATTTTTCTTTTACCCATGTTGGGTCAGGCTTTTTCTCTATTTCCTGTACCGTTCTACCAGCTTTCTCGGTCCTTCTTTAGAAATACTGTGCCAACAGCATCCACTAGAGGGCAGCACGACTGCACACTCTCCAGCAAACGTCTCTGCAGCTTTCTTTTCAGTTGGCAGGTGCGAGGGGCACTTGTGAGAACAAAGCACATTATTACTGAACACAGAAACCCCCAGTGACAAAGCATTGTAGTGAATTCAAATACACGATCCGGGAAATTCTGGAGTCCTGGTGATTGGTCTCCACGGCAAGGCCTGCTACACTCGATCACTTGTATAAGACTAACACTTGTGGATGGGGTGAGCTATAATGTTAATGGATGCCTCATTGTAGAACCTTCAAATTCAGTGTCAGGCCTTTGATAGCAAGCTTTGTAAAAATTCCCTGAATAGTTTTGAGGCATAAAAATAATAGTTGGAAAAAAGCTTGCTCTCTGGCTTCATCTTTGTTTTGAATAGAATGAAAACTACTTGCAAATAAAGGCATATTGATTACTTTATCCATCTTACAAGAAACTGCTCATAGTACCTGATTGAGTCCTCGTTAACAGGTTTACTTTACTGATTTCTGCAAATAAAGCAGACACAAAATCAGAGCATTTAGCTATTATATTCGTGCAAAGAAGTGTCATTTATAGTATTAGATTTGTTTTTATATCATTTGTGTTACTTGTGTCTTAGACTGCCATCTCGATTTTAGATTCTTTTGGGCTTCGTGCCTTTTTTCAACTTTTTATTGCGTAACTTAGGGATTTGAATGTGATAAGGCTTGACAGACATTTGTCTGATAGATTTGTACAGTGTGAGCAACTGCAGAATTCTTCCACCCTCCTTAGTTTTCCTGTTTAACATATTTTTCCCAAACCATTCTGGCACGGATCTTCCTGCTCCTCTGTCACAGCAATCAGGACCTTCCGAACCAGCCCTGCCACCCCGCCCTACCTTTCTTTTCTTTATGTGCTAATCCTCTACTCCAGCATGCAGGCAAATTAACGCACAAACATAGCCTGTTTTGAAAGAAATTAATTTATTCTCCTAACTGGTTGATGGCATCAGGCTTGATGGGGACTGGCATATTATCTTCAGCATCACTATTAGTCTGACTCTTGGTGAAATTACTTGAGGTCCTGTTTGAGTTTTCTTTTCCCTTCTGCCTGGCAGAAACCATCTCAGTTATTTGTCTCCTGCTTTCAGAGCTTCTCACGAGCTGGATGGTGAGGTCAGGCAAGGAGCCGGTGGTGTGTAAGTGTCAGAGGAAGGGTATCCCCATGGAGGGTCAGCAAGAAAGGAGGTGCCGGCCACAGGCCCTGGTGGACAAGGTGGCACTCATGTGGCATGGTGTGCAGGCCAACATGGACTGGGACAACTAAGTGATGTAGAGATGAGGGCAGAGTAGGGTAAACAAGTGTGGAGATGCCAAGTCTTGCTGGAGAGGATGGGAGAGTGTGTGTGCTGATGTCCTGGGACTTAGGGCTCATTGTTGCTTTGGCTTCAACTGACGAAGGCCTTCAGCACATGCAAAGGCATAAGTTTTTCCTTCAGGCAGAATAAGAACAACTGTCGGAGAGAGAATTAGAGAGAGACCAAGACAAAGAGAGGGAGAGAGGCAGACAGTGTGTGCGTGTGTGTGTGTGTTTTGAGAACAGTAAATTGAGAAAAGCCATTCTCCTCATCATTTGAAGCAAACACCCACTGTTAGAATGCAATCTGGCGGGGAGCGTACAGGCTCTGTACCCATCAGGCCTGGGCTTGCCATGCCATCGCTGATGTGACCTTGGGTAGTTCCAGGACCCTCCGGGTTTCATCTACTAGTCTGTAGAAGAGCCACCCATGGGGCTCATGTGAAGATTGTTCTGTTGATTTGTGAAGGTGCAGCAGAGTATGTGGTACATAGCAGCAGGTGCTCACTTGTTTGTGTCCTTTTCTACATCATCCCTGAAGATAATAGAAAAAAGTAAGAATTAAGAGAATATTTTCTGTTTCATGCTAGTTGACCTCAAGGAATCAGCAGCAGACTCAACTGATG
Organism: Felis catus; assembly: GCF_018350175.1. Lineage (NCBI taxonomy): Eukaryota > Metazoa > Chordata > Mammalia > Carnivora > Felidae > Felis > Felis catus. The sequence goes on along the minus strand of NC_058374.1, from coordinate 31,775,430 downwards.
TGTTCAGATGATAGGCAGTCTACTTTTGAGTCTTGACTCTGACCCAGGTCATGTTCTAAGTGTCTCGCTTAGGCCTTTGACAACTCCCTTGAGTTGGGCCTCCTTATAGCTGTTGTCCTCAGTTCACCCTGAGGTCACTCAGGCCATACAGAAAAGTTTAGAAACTTTCCCATGTTGGCAAAGGAGGAGTCAGGACTCAAGTGTCCACTGTGTGGCCCTAGGTTCCCTAGCCTCATCAGTCCTGCCAGTGCCTCTTGCCCAGAAAGGTAGCCCGGAGCTGTCCTCAGCAAAAATAGACTAATACTTTCTGGCTATCACAACTTGAAATTCCATGCCTTTCACATTGTGTAATTAACACAGAGTATAAGCAGTGTGGTGGAGAGCAAGCATGCAGTGGGGAGAAACCTTTATCTAGTCTGTGACACTCAGGCTGTAGCAAATCCCTTCCCTTCCACGGGCCTCAGTTCTCCCTCTTGTGTTTGGAGCCGTTTTTTCAATAGGGACATTGTGGAAGTTTCTGAGTGTGCTCTGGTGCTCCAATTAGGAGTTACGACTTGGGCCCCAGAGGAGGGACCCATTCTTCAAGCTGGGCGTTAGACGTTAAAGCACCTTTGTGCTCCTGGGTGCATACTGCTGCCTTCAGCAAGGCCAGCTTTGCCCTGACCTCATTCATATTCAGGATGTCCCCTCCTTACTTTTTGATGGCTTTTGTTCCCAGGCCTAGAGCTTCAATCTTAATGAGAAATCACCCAACAAATTGAAAAGGCTCCCAATCCTGAAATGGTATTTTTGCAGCTTTCATCAATCCATAATGTATTTGAAAGCACCAACTTTAGGGTCTCTGCAAACAATGACACTGTCTCCATGTTTCATTTGGAGATGCTTTTGTTTTCAGTTAGTTATTGTGCATGTGAAGAGACTTTTAGCCATGTTTTTGTTTCTTCTTCTTAGACGGAACAGTTCTGAAAAACCTTGCACCTGCCCTACTCTCAAATCTGTTCCTTTTTTTGTTAAATCAGAAAAGTAGTACATACTCCTGGAAAAAGAAAGTAGACACATGTGTAAAGTGGAAAAATAAATAAAAATGCCCTGAATACCACACCCTTTTCTTCCCCTGGAGGGAAAACACAATATCTTTTGTTTTTTTGCTTGCATTCTTCCAGAATTTTTCTGTACATATATGAGCATTTTAAACACACCCACACACACAAATGGTTTCCTGCTATACATAATATTCTGCCAATATATCTTGGATATGTTTCTGCATCAGCAAATATAGATTGACTTCATCTGTTAACAGTTCCTTAGTAATTAGGGGATAATTTCTTACAACTCCCCTATTTTCTTGGTCACAAGAAAAGATGCTTTGGATGTATTCCTGTGGTTCTTCCCATGCCACTTCCTCTTTTCAGTGCTCTCCCAGTCCTGTTTCCATTAGGGAAAGAGTTTCATTTGCTAACATCATCCCCTTATAATGTTTTCTAGCTTTCAGTTGCCTATGTGTGTTACCAATTACCTTTCTAATGAGAAAGGGGGAGGCCACAGAACTTGAGCTGGAAGGAGAGAGGCAAATGCAATTCAATTTGGAATTGGGGATGAGGATCTACAGTAGTAACTTTATTTATTTTCTATTAATTTTTTTAAGTAATCTCAACACCCAACGTGGAGCTCAGGCTCATGACCCCAAGATTGCGTGCTTCACTGACTGAACCAGCCGGGTGCCCCAGGTATACAGTAATAACCTTTTATTCAGAATCCTAAAGCTGGAACCTCCAACTCCAGACTTCTGAGCATCAGAGCACAGCCTAGTTATTTGGCCACCAACCCAGGCTCCCCTCTTAGACCTCCACCCTGCTGCTTTGAGCTGCCTTCCCTAAAGCCTCTATTGGCCACAGGCATCTATTCACAATTGGGATGGTTTAGGAAGCAAAAAGGCACTCAAACAATGCATTAGAAAATTTGCAAAAATTATAATTGGCTCCCTCCCTTCTCCTGCCCCCTTCTATCTATCTATCTATCTATCTATCTATCTATCTATCTTATCTATCTATCTATTTAAAGCACACGCATGCGTGCACAGGAGAGGAAGAGAAACAGAAAGAGAGGGAGAGGGAGAGAATCCCAAGCAGGCTCCATGATGTCAGTGCAGAGCCCAATGTGGGGCTGGATTCATGAACCATGAGATCATGACCTGAGCTGAAATCAAGAGTTGGCTGCTCACCCGAGTGAGCCACCCAAATGCCCCTGGCTCCTTATATTTGAGTTAGTGTCAATATTCTAAACGTTTCTACGATGTTATAGCTTGCTAGGTCTGTTTTCTAGAACTATATGCTCCCAACAATTTGTATTTGTGTGTAATCAGTATAATTAGCTTTTAACTGCTTAAGATTCTCATTTTGAAAACATACATTTTTAGCCAACCCATTTTTAATTTGTCTAAAAAGCAGCATTTCTGAGTTTTATCCACCTGGTGTCCATGCCAGAGCAGCTAGTGTTGGCAGCATTTATCTACAATTATCTGTGTCAGACTATTTATACCCTTCCCCCTTTTAATTTTGTTCTCTGGTATGTCTTGGATGAGCCCCTTGAAACTGAAGTTAGTTCCCTCTTTCTGAGTCAGCCGTGAGCACTTGGGGGCAAGTGCCCCGTCAGTCTCCTAACTGGTGTACAGTGTGCACTGGCCCCTGTGGCATGATTGTGGGGTTTGAGGCTGGGCACAGGTGAGCGGGGACAGGAGGAGACCAGGATATGGGATAGGTAAAGTCAGCAAGGAACCAGTTGCTGAGGTCTTACTGGGTTCTTTTTTCTTTTTTCTTTTTGTTGTTGTTGTTGTTGTTTTAACTGATAGCATCGCGAATGTTTAAGTCTCTCATGCTGATGTTGAAATAGAAGTGCCCAGTCACCTGGGTGGCTCAGTCAGTTGAACGTCCAACTTTGGCTCAGGTAATGATCTCACAGTTCGTGAGTTCGAGCCCTGCGTTGGGCTCTGTGCTGACAGCTCGGAGCCTGGAACCTGCTTCGGATTCTGTGTCTCCCTTTCTCTCTGCCCCTCCCCCACTCATACTCTGTCTTTCTCTCTCAATAATAAATAAACATTAAACAAAATTTTAAGTAGAAGTGCCCAGTATTCCCAGATGTATACCAGCTGTGTGCCACATGGAGCCCAAACAGCAGCATGTGGTCTCTGCCTGTTTGGCCATTCGTATGATGCTGTCAGTGTCCGTTCCCCGGGCAAGCTGTGGGTGGACAAATGATGTCAGTCCCTCACTGACTCTGCATGATAGAAAACGGAGCTCTCCAACCCCCTCGTCCCGCTGTCCCCTCCTAAGGGTCAGGCTGACTGCTCGTCCCCAGAATATTTTCTCTGCAGTTGTCCCTTGTCACTCACCATAGCCTGATCCATATACTTGCCTTGACATCATTTGCCTTTTCAGGCCACACAGGTGAAATTTAGAAGAAAAGTGCTGGATTGGTGATTGGAGGGCAGCAGGGGTGAGGCTGAGTGGTACATTTAGAAAGTTGATCACAAAGACATTTTGTCTCACAGATCGTTTCAGCCAGTTATTGGAATACTGGAATATTAGAATATTGAAAAGTCAGGATCTTTGTTTGCTCCTTGTAGTGTGTCCATACAGAGGAACGCAGAGTGTGGACTGGGATGCTCAGGCCTGGGCTCGTGGCTGTGGTTGGCCATGTGTTTGGAGGTTGGGAACTGGATCTGAGAGCTGTGCCTTGTTGCAGCCAGGGCCCAGGCATCGGGCAGGGTGCTGTGACTGTGGCATAACCCTCCATGGAATCAGTCAAGGTCTAGAGCATGGCAGAAGGAAATCTGTTTTTCTAGTTTTGGTGCTCAGGGAATCAATTCCATGCTGACTAAGCTCAGGACCCACAGAGAGTTGAAATAATTTTAATTTCTAAAATCCTGGATTATCATTGCTGTGTCTGCCATTGTAGCTCTCCTGCCTCATCCCCTCCCTCCCTCCTTCCCACCCTCTTCCAGTCTGATGGGCTCTGCACTTGGGGAACCTCAGCAGCAGTTGCTCATTTACGTGGGGCATAGAAACCAAGTGAGGCTGGCCAAGTGGACGCTCTTGCATGGATCTGTTTTTAATTCTCTCATGCATTAGGTATTTACCTAAGTATCTACATATCGACATCTAAATATCCTCAGTCTGTAGTATTTGGTGAATACATACTTGGGACTGTGGACCTCAGGAAAACAAGTTTTTCAAAAAATATTTAAAATCTCCTAATGAAAGCCAAGGGTCTTAAATATTTTGGTACTTGTAGTTTTAAATAAGTCACTAGACAGAAGGTTATGACAACCATATGAGGTGTTTTATCTCAAACATTTGAGCTACTGGGTGGTCTCTTTTTAATGGATCTCAAATAATGCAATGCAATATTAATTTTGATCAATCTGTGTATGAAATGTGTCCAGCTGAGGGCCTCTCTGTGACATTTTCCTGTAGCAGATTAGAGGTGATTTTCTTTCTGGGGTTGCAGTAAGTAGATGTTCTGAGCAATGGAGAGGATTCCCAAATCTGTGTTCATTGACCTTAGTGTGTGTGTGTGTGTGTGTGTGTGTGTGTGTGTGTGTGTGTGTAAATTAAGGAGGAAATCCCCCTTTGTGCTTTCATATTACTACTTTGGTACATGTAGTCTAAAAGATTTCCTCTTTTTTTTTGGCAAGGGCTATAAAGAGAGATCACATTAGTATAACCTTTGCTTCCTAAGGTGTGGATGAGTGCATTGTGGTTGGAATTTAATTTTAACAGGTTTTATCAAACTGCTAAAAGATATTGAAAATGTTTAATATGAGAATCAGGGGCAGTAAATCACACACAGCCTTGTTAAAATAGATGTCCGCAGTGCACGGGTATGGGGAATGTGTGTTTCTGCCTGGGGACTTTTCATTACAGCGCCAATCAAGTACATTACTCTCACCTCATAACTCCGCCATGTTCGATGGCTGGTAGGGATTGTGGTGAAGGAGGGATTTAACACGCTGTTTTTCCCTTTTTGGGAGAGGGTTTAAAGACCTATTCTTTTACCCATTTGTAGGTCACTTAACTCTTCATGGGGATTTTTAAAAAGCATATTTGAAATATACAGGCAAATAATATTAGTGTTACCTGTGACACTGAATGCTATCCCGTGACCCCCTTCCATCTGTGAAGCATTTTTTCGTTCTAGCTCTTCATTTTATCCCCTCTCCTTTCCATTTTGTTTTTCCTTTTGATTGGCCTCCAATTTTTCTACTGTCCCCCTTACCAAAATTATATGGTAAGGACACAGGTGTGGCCCCTTCTCTCTCATCGATGATGCCCATTAGTGTTGGGTAGCATGACTGTCAAAGCCCTTTGCTTGTCAGTCCCTGTATCTCAGGCTAGATAGAGCCTCCTAAGGGCAGATCTGCCTTGTACCCCCAACATCTAAGTCGACTTGACAAACTACGGCCCTTGTGCCAAATCTGGCTTTTGTTGGAACACAGCCACTCCCATCCCCGTTTGTACTGTCTGTGCCCTTCACTGCCATAGCAGTGGCTATTGTCCAGTAGTGTGACAGAGGCTGCATGGTTCACAAAACCTAAGAAACCTACTGTCTGGCCTTTTACAAGACACGTTTGCTGACCCCTGCCCCAAATCATAATGGGTATTCGATAGATGTTGAATTAATTAACATATTAAAGGTGTCCCACCCAGGTTTTACTTAATATAGAAACAAAACCACTGGTCTCTGCTGCCTGGGCTACTTGTACACCCTGGAGTAAAGATGCATCAGAAGATTAGCTTGAGTTTAGACCATCGGATGTATCTTTCTGTCACGTCATTAGTAAAAGCAAATGCTGTGTAAGCTTCTGTGCAGTACCTCTCCATAGGAAAGGGGAAGGATTGGGGAAAAAGTTGCCAGGCTTTGGAAAATGTTACCAAATAGCATGGATGAAGACCCCATGTTCATTAAGAATTAGTACCTGAATCTTGGCTATGCAGGTCCCAGGAGAGTTGGGCGGATGAGGGCAGAGCATGTGAACTGCACCCCTTTCTGTGTGGGCTTCAGATCAGAAGGCAGGCCCCCCCTCACCCCTGCCACACAGAGCCAGCTAGTGTGTATGCTGATAGCTTCAGATTGTTTTGAAAACCTGACCCAGCAACCTGTGTGTGCCCATTTGTGCCCCTCATTTCCTCCTGAAATCAGTTGTCTCATTTCCCATATGAAACTTGAAAACCTGTTTTAGTCAAAGTGCTTCTGGATGGTCGGATAGTTTTGTTGGGATGCTGTAACAAAAGACCAAGAACTGGATGACTTAAGACAACAAAAATTTATCATCTCGCAGTTCTGGAGGCCAGGAATCCGAAATCAGTGTCAGCAGGGCCAACTTCCCTCTGAAGGCTCTGGGGAAGGATTATTCCTCGCCTCTGACCAGCTTCTGGGAGCCCCAGGTGTTCCTTGGCTTGAGTTGTGTCTGTCCAGTCTTCCAATGACACAGGGTGTTCCCCCTTCATGCCCTCTCCCCTCAGTTTGCGTGTTCAAATTTTCCCTCCTTATGAGGATACCAGTTATGTTAGATTAGGGCCAACTTTAGCGACCTCATTTTAACTTAGGTTCTATCTCCAGATAAGGTCACTTTCTGAGGTACTGGGGTCTGGGACTTGAATGTCTTTTTTGGAGGGACACAATTCAATACATAATAGATGGGCATCTCAGATCAATATAATTCAGAGGGATGCTTGGCTTAAAAAATGAAGTCTTATAAAATATTATGGCCAAGGTCAGGTATCATGTCATTATCTGAGCCTAGGAAGTCTTGCACGTGATAGTTTAGGCTTCATAAATGGGTGTAAGTGTTGATTATATTAATTGTGACATCGGCTTTTTTGGATATATACTTTTTGTCACTTATATTTTTAGATGGAGTGAGAAAGAAGGAACTATTGAAACAAACTTGTCCTGAAATTATAGGACATCTGCATACGTTAGATGTGAGGGTCGTGGCTGTGTTCTTCTCATGTGTTTGTCATTTCCTTGGTAATTTTCAAATGTTTGTATCCAAATATGTCTTAAGGGCCTCAGACCAGTAAACATTTTCTTCTTAATTTTACATTAAAAAACCTTTTTTTAATGCTTATTTATTAGAGAGAGAGAGAGAGAGAGAGAGAGACAGAGAGAGAGAGAGAGAGAGAGATGGAGCACAAGTGGGGGAGGAGCAGAGAGAGGGAGACACAGAATCTGAAGCAGGTCAGCACAGAGCCCAATGTGGGGCTTGAACTCACGAGCCATGATATGATGACCTGAGTCGAAGTTGTACGTTTAACCGACTGCACCACCCAGGCGCCCCTTTAATACATTTCAGTTGTAATGTATGTAATGCATGTTCTGTGAGTGGTTTCTGAGACTGTGCACTGCCAAAATGTAGAGTTATGAGTGAATCATGGAATAATGTCCAATTGTTTTGTGTGTTTTCTTTGTTTCTGTTTCCTTCCTTTATCCTCCTTAGAAAGAGAGATTACCAAGGAAAGTTTTATTCCCGCAAAGAGAGAGAGAACATGAGAATTAGAGGCGGATAAACAGACAGAGAGAACACTTCCCCACACAGAGAGAGGAGGAAGAGAGAGAAAGGAAGCAACACACAAAGAGAAAGTGATTTTAAAGGGGCTGCCAGTGCACCTGCCATTTCACTCAGTGAACACATCTGAAAATGAGCATTTAGTGGAGTTGTGAGTCTGCTTTTGTGAGTCCCAGCTCCTTCAGGCTGCCCCAGTGTGCATCTTGCTGCACTGAATGTAGTTCCAATATTTATACATCCTTATTCCTTTTCTTTGGGGAGGAGGGAGTGATCTATTATGACCCTTCAACCCAGGCATGTTGTAGGCAACCAAACCAAAAGCAATCTGTCCCACTGCTGGACACTTTGAAGAGATTTTGAAAGATAGTATTGAATAGACAAGATCTTAGTCATCTGTTCTGTTTTAGGCTTAAGAACTTACCCCAAATTAAGATATGGCCCTGGTAAGGTTGATTTTTAATTTTACTTGGAATCTCCTCAATTTCATTGTTTTCAAAATTTGAAGTTAACTTAGCCTCCCATTCAGGTCTCATTAATGAGATTTAACTAAATGTGGATTTCTCCAGATACATCATGTCGGCTTGGGTATGAGACCAAAGCCATAGGTGTGTGAATCTTCTGCCAGATGGTGAGCCCAGGCACTTGGCTGTGGATCTGTACCTGGAAAGGGTACAGACTTGTGTTTTACTAGTAAGCAAGGCTTGCACCAAGAAGTGTGCCAGGTACGTAGTTGGTGCTTGGTAAATATGTTATGTAGGCTCTTTCCTGATCTCCAGTGACCTAATCTTGTTATGTGAGAAAAATAATTCCCACTTGCCCTACTCATAAGAAATACCAGGAGCCTTCATGAGAATGGTAAAATATCAGACACATATGAATCACTCCCCAAATTCAGAAATACGTAGTAAAGTCTCCATGGAATCGTAATGGCTGAGCATGGCAAAAGGGCTGTGGACTCCATAAGAGGTCACCCTTCATAGCTCCTGTATGGCTCTGCAGCCCAGAGCTGAGAGCTGTTGATACATGTTCATTGAAGGCTGATGACCCACACCCCTGGCCTGAGCCCCGAGACACTGACATCCCCCCACAGTGTGCCCTGAGCCTCTGCCTGGGTTGCATTTGAGGTAATATCAGGTGGGAGGCCCAGTTCTGCACTGTAGTGGGGTGTGGTGTCCTAGAGAACGGGGTGCCTTGGTGGCCCCTCACCTTGTGCAATGGAGCAAGGTGAGCAGCTGCTGTCATGAGGTCTCTCTGGGAGCCTGCTTCCTAGCGGGGCCTGCACAGGGTGGGGTGTCAGCTTTCCAGCCTGTTGACCATCCTCCTGTCTGCAGACAGCCCCAGAGGGGAGCTGTAATGAAGACCTGTCCTTCTGGGTATCCTGGGTCTCCCTCTGGGGTGGGGAGGGGGAGGGTGCTCCCTTCTGGGCACAGCACCCACCATCGCAGTGTGGGTCTGGCTGACTGTGTTGGCCTCTGGCTGCACCTGTGGCACCCCAGAAGTCTCACCTGGCCTGGGGTGACATGGCTTATTCTTTTTCTGTTTTCAGTATACAAAGTGGGGCTGTTTATTCCCATTTTGTGGCTTTGAGCAGAAATAAGTCTGTCTGAGGAGACTCTGCCCTTAGTCACCACAGATGCTCTTCTTTGTGGTTTCTACCCAGGTTCCTTTTCAAAGAGTTCTTGTTGCCTCACAGTTGTGGGGCAGGGGTCAAAATATGATTCTTATTATATAAAAGCTGTGGCTTATGTTCCAAAGGCTACTTTTCCAACTGAAAGGGTCTTTTACCTTTCTTCATACATTTTCCTGCCTATACCAATGGGGGTACACACATTATAGTGGAGGATACAGGCAGTCTTGAGATAACTTGTCACTGCAGGATGGTGGGCCCTGGGCGCTGGTGTAAGACACTGACAGAAGGTAATGCACAAATGGCAGTGGGCGCACGGTTGTATGCAGCTTCTGTGGGCCAGACAGCGTGTGGTCGCCAGTGTGAGAAGGATGGGTGAGTGTGGGCCAAGCTTGTGCCACAGACCTGTGTGGAGGAGGCCGGGCCTGGAGTTGGGGGGTGAAGAATGGATTGCTGAGTTGTGTCCACTTGAAATGTCTTCTGGGGGTGCCTTGGTGGCTCAGTTGGTTAAGTGTCCATCTGACTCTTGATTTCAGCTCAGGTCATGATCTCGTGGTTTCATGACTTCAAGCCCCACGTCAGGCTCTGTGCTGGCAGCACGGAGCCTGCTTGAGATTCTCTCTCCTTCTCTCTCTTCCCCTCCTCCACTTGTGCTGTCTTAAATAAATAAATAAACTTAAAATAAGTAAATAAATAAACTTAAAAAAAATGTCTTCTGGCTCCTTTGGGTCAACTGTGGGAAGCATAGTCCTCTAGTTCCCCTTTCAACCACCTGTTTCCTTAAGATGGTAAAGCACTCTTGTCCCAGAGTTTTTAAATTCAAATGCCTTGTTTTTGATTAAAGTTGAAGGCTTAAGTTATTTAAAACAGAACATAATTATCTGGGGGGAAAAGTTTGATAGCCTATTAAAACATGCATGGAAGAGTCCTGTTTCGGTTTCGTAGCACTGTTAAATAATGCATAACTAATGTGCATAAATAATCACGTGTCTGGAGAAATCAGGTCTGCTATAAATAGATGTTGTCAGACGGTGGTGAAATGCAGTTCCTTCACTTGTGGGAACAGCCTTGGGTGGTGTTCTGCGGCTTCTACTGCGTGTGTTAACAACACAGCTGCGTGCAAGTATCGGTTTTCACTCTCAGGCTGTCGAAGCCCAGCTTCTATTTCCATATGCTCATGTGTGTCTTTGTAGAGCACTCTTGGGGGAGAGTTTTCCTGTGTCATCACTTTACTTAGTCTGCCTTCAGGGGCCGGGAGCATTGGCGCTTCTCATGTGACCCGCAGACTCCGCAGCCTCTTGCACACGGCTGGAGGGCCGAAGACGGGCAACACCACTGTCCGTTTGTCAGGGGGAAAAATAGATAAAAATCAATGAAGCAGCTCCTGAAAAAGCAGGGTTCACACTCTTCACCAGTGATCATCTCAGGAGGACTATGAGACGTGATATTAATATGAAAATGTCCTGTGCGCTAAGAAAACAAAAACCAAACCAAAACAAGCACAACCACACAGTACAAGTCCTGTCACGCATTCTGTTCTAGCAAAAACAGTCTTCTTTTCCAAAAGCTTCTTGTTTTTGTAAAACAAACTAAAACCAACTGACTGAAGTTTATCCAGTATATTCGCGTAACCGTCATTTATTCAGTGTTTTTATGTAGGCCGATGGGGCTGATTGTAATTAATAGTTTGCTTACAGATACAAACTCATTTTTATCTCTGATGTGACTTTTTCTTCTATACCATACAAGGAGAAAAAAAATGTTCCTTGTAATGGATATTCTCTAATTCATCTTTAAAAACAAATTGAAATGGCTAGGTTTCTAGGTGAAAGTTATAATGTAGAATTATTTCAGAAATTTCAAACATATTTCAGAAATTTCCCTTCAAATGTAAAATTTTCTTTTCTTTCTTTTTTTTTTTTAATGTTTATTTAGTTTTGAGACAGAGAGAGACAGAGCATGAACGGGGAAGGGTCAGAGAGAGAGGGAATCACAGAATCTGAAGCAGGCTCCAGGCTCTGAGCTGTCAGCACAGAGCCTGACGCGGGGCTCGAACTCACGGACCATGAGATCATGACCTGAGCCGAAGTCAGACGCTCAACCGACTGAGTCACCCAGGTGCCCCAAACGTATAATTTTCTTATTTGCTACCCTTTTTATATGTTAATTCGTGGTATCTGGAGCTCTGGGTTTTAATTTAAAACAGTGTTGATCTGCAAATCCAAAATTTATATATATATACAAGTTTTACAAAATGTAAAAATCAGAAAAAATGAAGTTCTTCAGAGTAAATGGGTATCTTGGATTTCTGTTTGAGTGTTTTCCAAATTAAGTTCCATAGTGTATTTTTCTTTATATCTGTTTCTAATAGATGTATAATGCTGCCTTGTTTAGAGAATTTCTATGCTTTGCTTTCAGCAAGGAATGTGGTCCTCTGTAATACAGGCTTGATTTGGGTTAGATAAGATTCTGTAGTTGAAAACAAGTAGAGAAGTGGCCACGTTTAGGAGTGTCTGACTCTTCTAGTGAATTTGAAGCAATGTATGAAAAATAATGAGCAAATTAATGCTTGAGGTGTGTTGAGAACTCTTTTTCTTCAATGGGCACAGAATGTTAGGTAAACCTGAGCGCTATGGGATGGATACTTATTGTATCAGCATGCATTTTATTTTTTAAATTATTTTTTAATTAATTTTATTTTTTTAATTTATTTTTAAAAATTTACATCCAAATTAGTTAGCATATAGTGCAACAATGATTTCAGGAGTAGATTCCTTAGTGCCCCTTACCCATTTAGCCCATCCCCCCTCCCACAACCCCTCCCGTAACCCTCAGTTTGTTCTCCATATTTATGAGTCTCTTCTGTTTTGTCCCCCTCCCTGTTTTTATATTATTTTTGTTTCCCTTCCCTTATGGTCATCTGTTTTGTCTCTTAAAGTCCTCATATGAGTGAAGTCATATGATTTTTGTCTTTCTCTGACTGACTAGTTTCACTTAGCATAATACCCTCCAGTTCCATCCACGTAGTTTTAAATGGCAAGATTTCATTCTTTTTGATTGTCGAGTAATACTCCATTGTGTATGTATACATACATACACACACACACACACACACACACACACACACACGCACACACACACACACATCTTCTTTATCCATTCACCCATCGATGGACATTTGGGCTTTTTCCATACTTTGGCTATTGCTAATAGTGCTGCTATAAACATGGGGGTGCATTTGTCCCTTCAAAACAGCACACCTGTATCCCTTGGATAAATGCCTAGTAGTGCAATTGCTGGGTTGTAAGGTAGTTCTATTTTTAGTTTTCTGAGGAACCTCCATACTGTTTTCCAGAGTGGCTGCACCACCTTGCATTCCCAATTAATTAATTTATTTTTGAGAGAGAGAGAGTCAGAGAGTGAGAGTGACCGGGGGAGGGGCAAGGAGAGGGGGAGAGAGAGGGGATCCGAAGCAGGCTCTCCACTGACAGCAGAGAGCCTGCAGCAGGGCTGGAACTCATGAACCATGAGATCATGACCTGAGCTGAAGCTGGATGCTCAACAGATTGAGCCACCCAGGTGCCCCTATCAGCATACATTTTATTTTATTTTGTTAAAAAAGTTTTGTTTAACATTTATTCATTTTTGAGGGACTGAGAAAGAGCACAAGGCAGGGAGGGGCAGAAAGAAAGACACACACACACACACACACACACACACACACACAGAATCCAAAGCAGGCTCCAGGCTCTGAGCTGTCAGCAGAGCCCGATGCGGGTCTCGAACTCTGGAACTGCGAGATCATGACCTGAGCTGAAGTTGGACTCTTAACCAACTGAGCCACCCAGACACCCTTCAGCATGCATTTTATTTTGTTTTAATTGAAAAAAAAATTTTTATTTTAATGTTTATTTTTGAGAGAGAGAGAGAGATAGAGAGCAAGCAGAGGAGGGGCAGAGAGAGAGGGAGACAAGAATCTGAAGCAGGCTCCAGGCTCCAAGCTGTCAGCACAGAGCCTGACAGGGGGCTCAAACCCACAAACCACAAGATCATGACCTGAGCTGAAGTCGGTCGCTTAACTGACTCAGCCACCCCGGTACCCTCTGCATGCATTTTAAATGAGAGTGTATTTAGGTACACAATCTTTATTCAGTTTTGGTACTGGGGTAGGGTTAATAGAAAAACCTGACATTAATTTTTTTTTAACCTGTGAATAATATGATTACATTTGTTCAGCTCAGAATAGCCCGCCATAAAGACTTCTAGAGTATAGAGACACATTATGTGTGCCTCTTTAGAAAGTACAGTATTTAAATGAAAAACCAATGTAATGAGACCTGTGAAAGGGTGTGAAGGTAAAGGTGCTACTTGTTTCAGATCATCCTGTGAACCCAGGGGTTTGGGTTCTGTCGTGGGAGTTTCCAAGGGTGTTCTTAACTTCCAATGAGTACACGGATATGCATGCCCCAGTGTTCCATGCTGGAAGTGACCTGCTGGGTTAGATCTTTCTGTGCAAACCTTAGAAGGTTTCTGTTCAAAGGTTTTTCTGAATGCATCATTGCTGAGGGAAGGCTGAGATTGTGCCTTGGCTTTTTCCGGCAAATGTGTACCATTCCCTGTCCTGTGGTAGCACCTGTTCCCCAGGCTCACTTAATGTCAGAAATGTTTCAGGTGATTCAGTTGTGTGATACTTGGCAATATGGTGAGAGAGAGAGAGAGAGAGAGAGAGAGAGAGAGAGAGAGAGAGAGAGAGAGAGAGAGAGTGTGTGTGTGTGTGTGTGTGTGTGTGTGTGTGTGTGTGTTTTAGTAAGGAATGAGAGCTGGTTCATTGTTAGTGATTCAACTTTGAATCAGAAATTTCTCACTTCTCTCTCAAGCTTTTGAATTGCTTTAATTAAAGAGTGTCCTGAAATTGTAAAGTGAGCTTTCATCTGTTTATCTGTGAGAGTTTTAAGCTGATAATGTGTAAGCAGAATAGAAATGCAGAAACAAATTGGGTTCGAGGTTGGTATAATGCTCCATCCCAATTTCGACTTAACTGTTTTAATCCTCACTGTTTTCTTCAGTTGTTTTTTTTTAATAAGAAATGACATATATTCCGGAATGTAATGATACATTTATGCTAATATTGATTTTAGTTTATGTATGGAGGATCTATGAAAGGTTTTGTCTGTTCAGTGGGTTCTCCTGGTTCAGGCTGAATGGAGGAGGGAGGAGCAGGAACTTCTGTTCTCCAAAACCTCTTGCTTTCCAGTGACAGGGAATTCAGAATAAAGTAAATGGGAAAGAAGCATGAAGATATGAATGGAATCTGACATCATGAGCATGAGTTTAGCTGCTTGGGTTGCTGATGGAGTAAGAGTCATATCTTGGTTATTAGGGATGCAGGCAGTGATTTCTTGGAAAAAAATTTTTTTTCTTAATAAATTGGTGGCATTTGAGAGTAAGAAGCCGAGATGATTGAAGGAGGGTAGGATCATACTGTGTGCCAGTGGTTGATGAACCGGGGATGTATTTCGTTGGTAGTTTGCTGAACAGCGTCCATATTTTCTGCTTTGTAATCCCATGCGAGCAAGGACCATGGTAGTGGTTGCCGAGGTGGTAACAGTGGCTGTGTGTGTGTACGGAAGATTCCTGGTGCCTGGCATACAGACAGTCGTAAGAAGGCATTCAGGAAGTATTTGTTGAATGAATAGATGAAGGGATAAACCCAGGAGTTCATTCTGTCATGCAGAAGCAGAGATAAGCTTGTGCAGTACGGTGGCAAGGAAGAGGCAAGGATTCTGTGTCAGGAAGAGCTTCCTACAGTCAGAGCTGTCAAAGATTACTGGAGTAAGCCAGGGGAGGGAGGGAGTTCAAGCAGAGGGCGTGGTGAATATCGTAGAGGGCACTCTAAGATTTTCAATGGGTAGTTAAACCAGATGATTTGAAATGCTATTTAGATTCTGAGACTCCATTAAATATTTGAACATCTACTGTTCCTGTAACAATGTGTGAGTCACAGGGCGATGTGTAGTGGGGGGAGATTCAGGAATGTGAACATGATTAAAAGAACAAAAGCAAAATTCAACTGAGTAGGGACACCTGGGTGGCTCAGTCAGTTAAGCGTCTGACTCTTGATTTCAGCTCAGGTCATGATCTTGGGGTTTGTGGGTTTGAGCCCTCTGTCAGGCTCTGCACTGATGGCGTGGAGCCTGCTTGAGATTCTCTCTCTGCCCCTCTCCCATGTGCTCTCTCTCTCTCTTTCAAAATAAATAAATAAACTTAAAAAAATTCAACTGAATAAATTTTAAATATCTTATTGGCTTTATTCAATGATTCATGAGTTGGGCAGTATCCCATTCAGACGAGAGAAACTGTAATTAAGTAAGATATTAAGTCCTGGTTTGGTGATGTGGTCTTAGTACAAGTGACTCCATTTTGGGCCTGTTGCCTCTCTTTACAAAATTTTTTTTAATGTTTATTTATTTTTGAGGTGGGGGAGAGACAGAAAGACAGGCAGACAGAGCATGAGCAGGGGAGGGTCAGAGAAAGGGGGAGACAGAGAATCCGAAGCAGGCCCCAGACTCCAAGCTGTCAGCACAGAGCCTGACATGGGGCTCAAACCCACGAACCACAAGATCATGACCTGAGCTGAAATCGGAAGCGTAACCACTGAGCCACCCAGGCAACCCACCTCTTTTTTTTAAACAGTTGAGATACCTACATATGCTTGGGTATTCCCAATCCCACTGTGGTGGTAAAATATAAATTAAAAAATAAAATTTAGAAAATAACAGACTATAAATAGATAATGAAATTCAGAATACTTAAACCGTTCATTCATTCATTCATTCATTCAATGAGTATTTGAGTGCCAATAAACATTGTAGGTGCCAGCATCTTCTTTGTAGCTCGACAGAACAGCAAAACCCAGGAAGAGTTGGAGTTGAGTCAGATCCTAAAGTGTTTGTAGACAGGCAGTGAGGGGTGTGGAGTAGGAAGAACTGGGTTACAGGACTGGTGAGGCATTCTGGGAGGCAATAGCAGACTTTGGGAGAGTGGTAGCAAGTAGCAGCCTCCAGAAAGGAGGCTGGAGCCATATTGTGGTTGGTCTGCAATATTAGTCTAGCAGTGAGGTGTGAAACATGTGATTGAATATGGAGGGTGAGGTGTGCATGGCTTAAGTGGGTTTGAAAGTGAACGCCTCTGCCAGACAGAAATGTGGAGTAGGTGAAAAATGATGTGATCTTAGGCATGGAGTGTTTAATATTTCGGAGATCCAACTGGAAATAACCAGTCATGGACATACCATACCTAAAAAGACATTTGAAGTTTTGAAATGTCATCTGTTTTGAAATGGCTCATCTATTTGCTGATTTAAACATACATTTAGTTCATTTTGGGTCTGTTCTTTCCTGGGTCCATTTTCTTTTAAAATAGATTCACAGGCATTTACCAGAGCACTGTTCTTCCTTTTCTGTGATGTCACTTTCCCATTTCTACATGAATTGTGACTACTTTGTCACTGTTACGGAAGTGTTCTCACATGCCAGCTTCACTGGTGCAAGATGTCACTTCATGTCACCAAGAGTTGTGAAAAGCTATTTTAAGTGAGGTGGAAAATTTTGGGTTTTAAAGGACTCACTGAATTTTCAGACAAACTAAGGATTTCTAAAGAACTTGGACATTTGTGCATTCTGTAATGTTGGGAGTTTGCAGGTTAAACGGCTTTGGATTTTATTCTGTTCTTTGTTTATAGGTCATTATTAGTGGAACATCATTGAGCCCTTACCAGACAAATAAAATTGTGTGCTAACTTCATAACATTTTAAAATAAAGATTAGGAAGCCTGAATTTTAAGAGGTACAAGAGGAGTTGATTGATTGATTGCTCCAGGGTTATGTTTTAGCAAGGTCATAATTTTGAGGGTCCTCTGTTGTAATAATATAATTTTTGCACCAAAAAATATAGCTGAGTACCAATATTTATAGAGAGGGCATAGTTAATACTTTACAATGTTTTCCTTTTTTATTTATTTTTAATTATTATTTTTAAATTTTCAATAAAACTCTGAGCTACACGTGGAGCTTGAACTCATGACCCTGTGATCAAGAGTTGTATGCTCTACTGACTGAGGCAGCCAGGTGCCCCTAAAATGTTTTCCTATTAAAAAATGTTTAAAATTTTTTAATATTTATTTATTATTGAGAGACAGAGAGACACAGACCGTGAGCAGGGGAGGGTTAGAGAGAGGGGGGAGACGCAGAATCCAAAGCAGGCTCCAGGCTCCGAGCTGTCAGCACAGAGCCCAACGCAGGGCTCGAACTCACAAACTGTGAGATCATGACCTGAGCCAAACTCAGTCGCCCAACTGACTGAGCCACCCGGGCGCCCCCCAAAAATTTTAAACTAAATCATGTTTCTTGTACATTTTATCCCTCACGATTGCATCTAAACTAAGAAGTTAAACTGCTTAAAAATAATAATTTAAAGATATAATTTTGATCTCTGCAGGCTCTCTGAGTCCCTGGAATATAGTCCTTTAATCTTTGAAGGTGGCTGTCAGTTTTGTGAATTTAAATTTACAAAACCCATCTTATGAAAACTATTCCTGCCACTCCGTGTTTTGTGCTTTTTCAGTTTGGGAAAAATTTGGTCTTACAGGCCATATTACTAGTTTGTTTATAGACAAATTGAAATATACTTAAAACAGTTTCCTTTTTAAAAAGTTAAGTGAAAATGTCAACCAGAATGAAAAATGTTTTAAATATTTGTGAGACATTTAGATAATTTGTTAATAAACTCTATCATTCTTTGTTACTCTTGAACTATATACTTTTCTTTCTTTTTTTTTTTTTTGTCTCACCCTGATTTTCTTTGAACTTTACACTTCTTTATTTCTTTTTCTCTCAGTCTTCTGACTACTCACCGAGAACTTCTTGATATTCTCAAATTTGCAATCTCCAGAGATTCAGCTCTTATTAACTCTTCTTCAGAGCTGGTTCTGAAATAATTTCCCAGAGGTTCCTGCCCCTTCCTGGGAGAGAATTAGTCCTTCTGTCCCAGGCAGTGGAGCAAAAGGAGAGAGGTCATAGACTCAAATGACTTTCATGTTGGTTGACTTAAAAATATCAGTAGCACTGTTTCCAAGAAGAAACGATTTTTAAAGGAGGACAAATGTTTTTTGTTTTTTTTTCCCTTCTCCTAATTTAGCTATTTGCCTTTGAGACCTAGATCCGGCTTGCAAATACACACGTACGAGTATGTGTGTGTGAGTGTGCATGTCTTCATGTTTCTGTGTTTATAAACTTTTCCTGTAAGGATGGCCTCGCGGTATGTTTTTGGTGATTGCCGTAGTTTTAGTAACTTGTATAAATTGGTTCATGAGCGGGTCTGCCTGACATTATAAACCCACAGCTTCTGATGCTACATAATTTTAAAAAGCAAATTTAAAATAAAACTTAACAGAGCTTTAAAAGAAGATGCAAAATGGTTTTTGCACATTGACCTGAAATGGCTTACTCCATAAACTCAGAAACTTGAAAGCTGAGTCCATAGACTATTGGACAGAAAACTGTTTTTTAAACCTTTCCTTTATTCTACAGGAAATGAATCTGTTTGCCCTTTTCCTGTGGTGCCATATTGTCTGAATTTTCTTTCTGTCTTACCACAGGCAGAAAAAGTAAGGCCACACATTTGCTAATCCTCTTGATGCTGTGTGGTGCTACACTGTGGGTTGAATAATTATGATTAATTGTATGCTGGCCCACGTGCATTTCAGAAAGTGGATTGTAATGAAATAAAACTTAATGATTTTAACATTGTGCTACTGGTATGTATTTGTGATTCGTTGCTCTGTTACTACAAGATATACTTTGTAATCGTACAGATGTTGTTGAACTCAAATTTCAAGCCATAAAAGTTTTGGGACTGCTTTTTAATGAGAATAAGGTTTTATGTATCTGCATTTCACAAATTAGACCCAAGAAAGGGGAGAACTAAGAGCTGAATCAGAAAGAAAGCAGGGGGTCAGTAGCACACATGTGCGCACACACATTAATCAGGATGCACTTTTGTTTTCCTGTGTATTGTTCACTCTCCTATGCTTTTATACTTTTTTATAAAAGTGCAAAAATTTATAATATATATTTACATATATATTTAAAATGCTTGCAGTGATTGAGCAGTTGTGGGTTGGATCTGAGCATGTCTTTAAATTTAGAAAAAAAGATTATTTTGTGTTTTGGACTTGGAGTATACATACATATTTATTAATATTTGTACAGTAAGTAGCCTTGGTTGATTTATTGTCACCTGTGTGGGCTTAGGTTTTGTATAGCTGTTTGGAGAATTTGTACATTACCTTAAAAGCTTAATTTAATTTTTATTTAAGATGAATTAGTGTAGTTTATTTGATTGGCTGGCCAAGTACTTTATCATCTCCCCTTCAGCTGTCCTCCAGCTCACCATTGTTTGGTCATTTCACAGGCAAACCTTACTTACTCTTATTTTTCCCAGAATTAGGATGAAATTCTTCTTGCTGCGTTGCTCTGATGATTAGCAATAACTGTTTCCATTCCTCACATCCAGTACTGGACACTGGAATTAAAAAGCTTTCTGCATCTATTATCTCATTAAACGTCTCTACTGCCCTTTGGGGTAGGAATGCTTGCCCCACGTTTCCCGATAAGGAAATTAATCATAAGAGTGTCCCATGGCTGGTGCAAGGGAAACAGTTACTAAAAAGTTGAGGTAGGACCATGCATACCTCTTTCGCTGTTGTCATTGTTCTGGATCCATAATGATCATTTGGAAGAAGTGCATAAAGTGCTGAAAGCTGTTTTCTTAAACATTTCATTGTCTCAGGCTTGTTTTTTGGTTTGTTGTAAAATCACAGTTGTCTTCTTCCTAAGGGATAATTTCTCTCTGCCTGATAGGAAGAATGTGTATTTATTTCAGGATTTGGGGGTATATTTGAAAAAGGACTTTTTATGTTACATTGTTTTCAATTTTTGTATTTTTAATGCATTTTAAACGTAGCTTTGAAATATTTGGGTATATATGTATAATTATAAACACATTTCTAGCTTATACCTATGTTTAGGTACAGCTTATACACTCTGTAGATGCAAACTATATTTGAGACTCTATATTCTAAATTTCAGGCTTTAAATCTATATTCCATCTTCATGCACATGGATTAAAATGAATTTATCAATTTTTAGCCCCCTCCCCCCACAGTTTCATTATGAAAGTGTGTTGGACCTTAGGACCTCAGGAGTGGCAGAATTCTTGTGGTTGGCCCAAGATCCAGATTTTTCTCTGGATTGCCTATAATTTTATTCTGATTTGCCCTATTAGAAGTTTATAAAGAAGGAATTTGCAAAATGGTATTAATTTTGTGATTTGCCAAGTTAATTTTTCTGGCCATGTTTGAAATTAAATTGAAAAGGCATTAGTAAAACCTAAAATTACTCCCTCATGCTGGTTTCCCTAGCTTTCCTCCATGCTTGAGGGCTCTGTGCCCCTTTCTGTACTGTGGTCTTTATATTTAATCTGCTCTGCCTTTTGGTTTGGTTCAGTTAATGCTTGGGTTAGATAATGTCTCTGTAAGAGTTGTGCTTTCTGTAAAATGTTTTGTATTTCCAGAAACTTTTCACATTTTTACTAGCTTCTTTTGTTTCCATTTTTTAGTTTGAAGACTACAGTCATCTACTGTGAAGTAACTCAGCTGTTAGACAAAGTTATGTAACCAAAATGTCTACTATCATGTGCACAACTGGGATGGAAAACACTTATGTTTGGATTACCTTGTGTTTTATAAGTAACTAGCAAGTACTGAATACCTCTGAAAGCTATTATTAATTTTCCCAGCAACCTCAGAATTTTACTTTCTGCAGGCATTTAAGCATTAATGAATGTAAGAATAAACTGGTCTTTATTTTGCCTAATTCTAGATGCACGATTTTCTTCCATTTTAAGACCGAGTTTGGCAAGCATCATGAAAATAGACTATTTTCAACTCTCTCAAGTTGTTCAGGGACTGGAATGTTTTTAGCATTGAGACCTTTTTTTTTAAAAAAAAAAAAAAAAAAGAAAAAGAAAAGAGACGCCTTGGGTGGCACAGTCGGTTGGTTAAGTGTCAGCCTTTGTTGAGTTTGAGCCCCGCATCAGGCTGTCTGCCCTCAGCACGGAGCCTGCTTCAGATCCTCCGGTCCCCCCCCCCCCCCCACTCCCCGCCCACCGTCCACCCGCTCCACTCTCACTTATGTGTGCTCTCTCTCTCAAAAAAAAAAAAAAAAAAAAAAAAAAAAGAAAAAAAGAAAGCCATTGATATTTCTGTC
Organism: Felis catus; assembly: GCF_018350175.1. Lineage (NCBI taxonomy): Eukaryota > Metazoa > Chordata > Mammalia > Carnivora > Felidae > Felis > Felis catus. The sequence goes on along the minus strand of NC_058374.1, from coordinate 31,753,910 downwards.
ATTGCCTGAATATATTTCTGTGGGTGCTGCTTACTTACTAAAATCATGGAAGAATTGAAAATTTCCAAGTTTGCTCTCAACACACAGACACACATACACACACACACACACACACACACACACAGCTTAGTCAACTGAACTTGCCATATAAGTAAGCCTTGTATATAGTTTCAGTAATCAAAAGCTGTGAGTATTTTTTTAATTGTTCTGTTGGGTACCACATTTTATAAAACCCACAGTCAATCATATACAGTGTTTAGAAATTTTATTTTACTCAGAATGAATACAGATTATGGACTGAAACAAAAAAAAATGCCACCACTACCAACACTGTCACATAACAAAGCAATTTCTAACATGTCTAGTGTGTTCTAGGAACTCCATAAATATTCTTTAGTGAATGAATGTAGTTCAACCATGAGCATAATAGTTCCTTGGAGTTTTCCTCATATTTATCTTTGTACAGACATGCTTTTTTCCCTTTGATGATTAATACAAGTCTGTATGTGACCCTTTGGCTTATTTGGGGATATTCCTAGCTGTCCTCTAAGGGTAGATTTCTGTTAATACTGTCTGCATAAAGATTTAGTTGTTTGCAGAGTGTCCTGTTCTTGCTATGTCCAGCCAGTTTTTGGACAGTTACTGCCCTCCCCTCCCCTCCCCTCCCCTCCCCTCCCCTCCCCTTCCCCCCTTCCTCTCCCTCCCCTTCCTCCCCCTCCCCTTCCTCCCCCTCCCCTTCCTCCCCCTCCCCTTCCTCCCCCTCCCCTTCCTCCCCCTCCCCTTCCTCCCCCTGTCCTCTCTTTTCTGAACAGAGACTCAATCTAACCTACACAGCATGTTAGTGGAGGGAAGAATCTGGATAGTAGCCTCTAATACAAGGAAGCACATAAGAACAAACCAGACTCTTACTCAGGACTGGCTGCATAATTTGTGAGGCACAGTACAAAATGAATGTGCAGGGCACTTTGTTAAAAAAAAAAAAAAAGGATTAAGAATCTCAAGACATTAACAACTGAGATTCAGTCAAGTGTGAGGCTCTGTGCTAATGCCCAAGTGGGTTTCTCCCATGAAGCCTGCCTTGCTCTTACTCTCCCAGTGCTCTCTTGGTTCTAATAGTGGAGAGCAGAGCAGGGCAGGACTGACCTAGCTTTTGTCCGTTCTAAGTCTCTGAATTGGATTTTTCCTTGCTGGTTAACCCCCGGCCCTCCCACGGACTGTAGAATGAGCTCCCAGGGGTACCAAAGGACACAAACAGAAATATCTGATAGGTGCCAAAAGATGAACTTATCTTCCTCCCTGTTCCCAGCACATTTGGAACAGAAAAAGGATTGTAGAAACAGGTATCACCTAGGGTAAATGCCATTCAGAATTTGTATAATTATTATAATTTGTGTACCACACGGAGTATCCTTTCTTTTAATCTGTTTATTTTCCATTTATACTTTTTTTTCTCTCTCAATATCCCAGGAAGTTACTTAATTATTCAACTGTTCTTCTAGCTGTTACACATTAAGAATTCCTATTGTTGGCACAAAACCCATCACTTAAGCCTCATCTTGGGAACGCTCTCATCTATTATTTCTGATACAGCTATGAAGCGTTGTGGTTTTTAGCACATTTGTGTGTACCCTAGAGGGTTGTTTGCAAATTGGGATTGCATGTGTTGTGAATTTATCTGAAAAATGATGGAGGTTTTTTTTTTTATGATTTTAATGTATCTGGAGTAATGGCTTTGTGGGTGGGATAGGGCAAAGGTCTGTCAGTCTCAAAATCTGTTTAATGGAGAAAACTTGGTACTGCCTTTTGAGGAACTTAGATTGGCCCCCAAAGATTAAGATTCGTGCCGAAGTACATTTTTCAAGTTTGTCTTTTGCCACAAAAATAACGCATCTATCTACGAATCTGGACGACTCCTTACATGTCCCAGCTGTGTCAGGGCTGTCCTATTGATGATGTTAACATTTATAGAAATGTAGCTTCTTTACCCCTTAGGCCCATGAAAAACCAGTTAGCCAAAAGAAATGCTGGGAAATCCACAGCCTGCTACCTCGATGAAGGAAATTGTCTCAGGCATGTTTTCTACTCCAGCCTCATCTTTGTCCTGCTCTTCCTTTCTCTTGGTTCCTCTGCCAGGGTCTGAGGACCCATGCTCCTTATCGTCTTCCCTTCCCACCCCAACACGTACCTTTAGATGCCCACCCACATGCCTCTCCATATATAATCTCCTCTGAAAACTGGCAAGACTGACAAGAAATTACTTGCATTTATTGATTGAGTGGTTACAGATTCATAACCCCCACAGGTGCCTTTCATTTGGGCATTTGTCCTTTGCTCTTGGGGCCCTTTTTTTGTGTGAAATGAGGGAATCAGCCCCTTTGGTAAGACTTCAAGGTAGCAGTTTTGTGGGGGGAAATGAGACAGTTCTTGAATTTCTTGTTCTTGGAAGTGTCCTGGACTAAAGGTACCTCTCACTGTTACCACACTCTTCCAGGATTTGGGTGTTGAAGGGGACAAGGGCACTGTGAACATGCCTTTGGTTGTTGCCTTTCATTGAACTCAGAGCAATGGCCTAAACCAGCTTAGCATCTGTCCACCTCTCTCTTTTCCCCATGACTGCTGCATGTATATTTTATGTTTTCCTATTTGCATCTCATCCTCACTTCCCCTTCTCTTCCTTCTACTTTCCCCTTCTCTACCTTCTCTGCTGGGATGTACATTATGGCCTCACATGGCTTCTGGTCATGAAGTCTTTGGCAAATAAATGAGTTGTTGGAATTCTTCCTCTTTGCTGATTGCTTTGATAATTGTGGCTCTGTTCTGAGTTCTGAACTCTGATAGACTGGGGAGATCCTTTCCCTAAACACCGGGGAAAATGCCCCTTCCCGAACTGAGTATCCACTTTTCAACGTGTTCCTTTATTGTTTGTATTCCTTTTTGCATTATTTTGGAGGGAACTAGGCAGAAGGGACAATCTTTGCAGATTTGTCATTGGGCAAAGAGTACTAACCCCTGGGGCTCGTGGAATGTGTCGTTTTCTCTGCCAAGGGCACAGTGCCATCACGGACAAAGATGAGCTCTTAAGGGAGACAAGGCAGCAACTTTATTAACACCAGAGCTGCAAAATTCTAGATAGGTGGTCCTTTCTAATTTGAACTTGCAGCCCACCAAGGCACCATTGTCCCAAGGCTTCACTCTGGGACACTTTGTCAAGCTGCCAACAAAGAATAATTTTCAAAACACAACATTTATTTTTCTGATATACTCTCTCAAGTCCTATATAACTCTGCTTAATTAAAAATGTTTTTTTTAAGTGATCATTTATTTTTGAGAGAGAGAGAGAGAGAGAGAGAGAGAGAGAGAGAGAGAGAGATGGAATGTGAGCAGGGGAGGGGTAGAGAGAGAGGGAGACACAAATCTGAAGCAGGCTCCAGGCTCTGAGCTGGTAGCACAGAGCCTGACATGGGGCCTGAACCCACGAACCATGAGATCATGACCTGAGCCAAAGTCTGATGCTCAACCGACTAGGCCACTCAGGTGCCCCTAACTCTACTTAATTTTGATAGCCATTTGCTGCTCTGGTATTTAACTACTTAACTCTGTTTGCATTAACCTCTCTCTACCAAGCTATCTGTCACATTAAAGGGTACAATATTTTGAAATTTAAAAACCACAGCACTATTGTTTGTCAACTCCTTTTAACTGTCTCTAAATTTTTTCAAGTACTAATGGTCTTGGATACATGTTTTACATTTTTGAACCTCAGTGTTTCTTTTGTTAATTGTAGGCATATGTGGACAGTAGGGAAGATCTTTAAAAAATCGAGTGTACATATGCTGAAAGATTGAACAGTTTTTATGTAATAAACCCATGCAACTGCTCCCCCCCCCCCCCCCCCCAGTTAAGATACAGAATATTTCCTGTGCCCAGGTATAGAATAATACCTCTGCCCAGTGTTCTGATTCATCACTGTGGATTAGTTTTTTCTTGTTCTTGAACTTCACAGAAATGGAATAATATGTTTTGCATGCTCCTGTTTCTGATGGCAGTTGCTCATTATTATGTCTGTAAGGTTTATCCAGGTTGTTGGGTACAGCAGCAACTGCTTTTGTGTCGCATTCTTTATGATTATGCCACTTTTTTTGACATGGATTATTTCCATGTTGGGGTTGTTACTTCAAACCAGTGGTGTGCCTACAGTATCTGACTCCAGCACAGGCCGTTTTTATACCTCCTTACTATACAACCAAATAATTTTCATTAATATTTATGACATGAAACACATAATAATAACTGCCGGAAAAGAAATGCAGTGAAAGTTTTCCTTTCGTGAATTTCCAATGTTTAATCATGTCAATTAAAAAGACTACACTACAAGAAAAAGAAATGGATGAGTAGTTTTTAGTTACATTTCAGTTTTTTCCTGGAAAGCGAAGACTGTATTGTTCAGTCACAGCAAATGAGGAACAACATCATCGCCGTTGCTGTCCTTGGGTCTTCGCCCATTTGATCAATTACTTTGTCAGAATTTATGTTCTATATTCATGTTCGGTAGACAGCACAGTCAGATTTGTTAATCTGTCTTTGTATGTGGTTCAACAAGTAGCACTTCTTTTTCATAACTTTAGTTTTGAAAATTTTCCTTCACATAAAACAACAACCTCTATATAAGTATTTAGGAAGAGACTTGAACATAGATATAAGTTTGGCAGAGCATCATAAAAAACCCATTTCATAAGTTCCAAGAATGTCTTTGTTTCTTTAGGAATCATTCTAGCAAGTTTCAAATGCTGTCCCCACAGTTGGAAAATGTTAATTACCAAGGAAAAGTCCAAGGGCCCACATAGAATGACAGAACTGAAATAACTTAGGCCATAATTCTTTACTCTTCCAACAACTCTGCCATCATTTTAAAAATTCAAATCCGTGTAATGCCAGAGGGACTGGAGAAACACAGTGTTCCTGGTGCAAGCTTGAATGATTTCACACTGTGAGGAACTTATAGAGTGTGTGTGGAGGTGAGCCACAGGAGGATGTGGGCCACCTCTGTAACTGGAACTCTCCGAATTAACTTCCAGGTGAAAAACAGTGTTTACTAAGGCATAAGCAAAAAATATATACTAATTTGAATAAGAAAAATACCTTAATAGTAACTGTAACAATTATTTAGAATTTTGACCAATAAAAGGATTCTTTGGGACAGGTTTTATTATCGGTATGGTTTGAAATTGCTTGTAACTGGTGATATTAAAAAGGAGCCCAACTTTTAGTGTTTTTGAAAAAGAAATTGTTTTGGGGTGCTGTCTGGTTCAGTCAGTAGAGTGTGCAACTTTATTTTTATTTTTTTAAATGTTTATTTTTGAGAGAGAGTGAGCAGGGATGGGCAGAGAGAGAGGGAAAGAGATAGAGGGAGAGGGAGAGGCAGAGAATCCCACACAGGCTGCACTGTCAGCACAGAGCCTGATGTGGGGCTCAAGCTCATGAACTGTGAGATCATGACCTGAGCTGAAATCAAGAGTCGGATGCTAAACTGACTGAGCTACCCAGGTGCTCCGAGTGTGTGACTCTTAATCTCAGGGTCATGAGCTCAAGCTCCATGTTGGGCATGGAGCCAACTTAAAAAAATTTTTTTAAGTGTTTATTTATTTTTAAAGAGAGAAATAGCGTGATCAGAGTAGGGGAGGGGCAGAGAGGGAATATCCCAAGAGGCTCCATGCTGTCAGCATACAGCCTGATGCAGGACTCAGTCTCATAAACTGTAAGATCATGACCTGAGCCAAAATCAAGAGTTGGATGTTTAGCCAACTGAGCCACTCAGCACCGCACCCACCCCCCCAAATTGTTTTAAAATTCTCTTGTATCTACTCCTAATTGCCTGTACCTGGGGCAGACCATCTTCCTCATCCTCACCTGAGCCCAGTTCTCACTATTCTGAATACATCTCCTGTGAACATTCTTATACATGTCTATCAGTGGATATATTTTGATAACTTATGATAACATAAACTTGATAATGTTTTTTTCATTTTAAACATTACACATTTTTTTCTGTAAATATTAGTTTTACTCTTTCTTTCCAATCCTTACACCTTTTATTTCTTGTTCATGTTTTCTTCCACTCATTAGAACCTCAGCACAATGTTGAACACACTGACTTTGTTCTGCCCATGAATCCTGGGGAAAGTGTCTAGTTTCCCATTAAAAATTAGGTTTTTTTTGTAGATACCATTTATCAGATTAAGGAAGTTCCATGAAGACCTTTGAAAAAAGTTTATTACACTGTAATAAAGTTAAAACACGGTTTAATGTGTTTTCACGAACATGTAATAGTGGAAAGAGAATGGACTTTGAAATCTTGCAGACCTCAGCTTGAGTTCCGGCCTTACTGTTTGTGATATTAATTTCAGGACCTGAAAATTAGAAAAGTAATATTGCATAAGATTATTAAAATTATTGATGTAAAATTAGATGATCTCTGCACAGTGCCTAGTACTGTGGTTCAACTGTGCATTCAGTAAATATTCTGTGCCCTTCAGTCATTGGCTCTTTGTTCTTGACATTAATTTGAAGAGGGTCATAAAGCTATTGTCCAAGTTTAATTTTAAGTAGACTTGGTTTATATAAATACTTGAAGACAACAGTATTCCTAGTACGAGGTATCTCTTGAGATTTGGTGGGAGTTAGGGTTTTCAGTACCAGCCTGGCAGTTTATATTTTAGTTATAAATGACTGTTCTGGCATAACCTGCCACTGAGTGCAAGTGAACTGTTAATATACATTATATTGACTTATGTCTATGATGAGTTAATAAGTAATAGAAGCTGAGTGATAACTGGAAGTTTGGATCATGGATTGAGCCATGGAATCAGGTCTGGCCTGAATGAAATTAGCTATCATTTGTTTACCCCTAATGTGTCAGACACTGTATTCAGACCTGGGTATATAGTGGAGACTAAGACAGAGTTTTAGCATTTAGTGGGGAATTAGGTTATAGCTGTGATCATTCTAAGCCATACTTATTCTAGGAATTAGGATGGAGTCATGCTCACAGAGTATAGTGATGGTAACAGTAAAGGAATATTTAATCCTGTTGTGTCTGGGACTTATTTTGTTTGGGAGCATGTGGAAGCAAGAGAGAGAGAGGATGATGGTGAATGAGGAAGACTTTTTTATTTTTATTATTTTTTTTTAAGTAATCTGAACACATAATGTGGGGCTCAAACTCACAATCCTGAGATCCAGAGTCACATGCTATACCCACCAAGCCAGCCAGGTGCATGAGGAAGACTTTGAACTTGACCCCTGAATGTTGACTCAGTTTGCCACAGAAGGAGGGGCAAGGATCTTCCTGGTGGAGGGAGTAGTATTTACACTGGCAGAGGCTGTGACATGGTTTTGTGATAGTAACTCCTTTGTTTTTTTTTAAAGCTTTTTAAATTTATTATTATTATTATTATTATTATTATTATTATTATATTTTCATTTTGAGAGGGGGGGCACAGACAGAGAGGGGAGGAGAGAGAGAATCCCAAGCAGGCTCCACACTGTCAGCACAGAGCCCCATGAGGGACCCAAACTCATGAAAACTATGACATGAGCCAAAATCAAGAGTCAGCTTCCTCGACTGACTGAGCCACCCAGGTGCCCCTGTGTCAGTAACTCTTGGAGTCAGTGTGCGGTTCTGGATGTAGATGGGCTGGCTGGAGCAGTGGGGCTGCGTCTGGATCCTGAAAACCTGCCTTCTAAGCTGTCTGAGGATCTTAGGCCTTCATGTTGGGCACACTGGGGAGTGTTCAGATTTGCAATTTTAGCTCACCATGGCAACAGCATTGTGCCCTATATTGGAAGTTGTTCATAATTCTTTACTCTTGGTAACCCCAGGGCTTACTGATGGCTTGAGATCTCCACCCTGGTTTGTTTTTGTTTTCTTTCTTTCCAAATGTATTGGGGTGCTGGGGTATAACCCAGTTTACTCTTGAAGTCCTGTTGTAGACTGAAACATGCCTGATAACAGTTCAGTTTAATACATACTTTGGAAAAAGAACCTCACATATGAACATTCTTTCTATCCTTAATTTTTTCAACTCTCATATTATCAAGAAAATGATTTAGAAACTTACAATGTTACATGAATTTAATGTTCTGTTTTTTACTTTCAAATACTAAAACATATTATTCCAAGGTGGACAGTTCCTTGTAATACAGCTGAAAGTTTATTTTCAATCTGATATCTGGTGCCAATTTCATGTTCTGGTATTTGATTTGTATTTAAAATTCCAATTTACCTATATTTGTCATGTGTGTTTTCATAATTGTATTTTTGTGTTCTTCCTTTCAATAGGCATTATTTATTAAGGCTCACCTTCTTTCTGCAGGAATTTCCGAGATTTCCTTCTTGCTCTTCAGAACATACTAGAAGTTACTCTCTTTTTCAATGTTTTGAGTGGATGATATAAATATGTGCATAATTAAATACATCTTGCAGTTCTTAGCTAAGGATTTCTTTTCAACTCTTGTAGACAGACATTTGTGGGTAATAGTTGTTACTTCTAAGTTCATTGTTAAAGTAGATAAAGGTCTTTGAAGCTGAAAAAAGTGATTTTGGAGTTCATGGGTTATGGTTTGATAGGTTCTTAGATGGGTGTAGGGTCTGTAAGAGAGTCACTGCTTTAGAATCATAACTAAACAAATAGTAATTGACCCCCAAATGGCAAAAATTGGAATCACGTGTTCATTCAAGAGCAATTATTTAAGATTAATTGCTTACTGAAGGTACGAAGGCATGAAGCTTTCATGCCTACGTAGACAGTGATTCCTCACCTTGGCTCACCAGAGAATCAAAAAGGGGCCAGGGTGACTGGTGAAAGTGCCTTTCCTGGTCCTGATGCCCAGAGACTTCATTTTATCCTTCTCTGTTCTCCACATGTGTACCTGTACGGTACCTGTACCGTATCTTCCCCACACACAAAAAATGAGATTATTTCTTATTTTCCCTCAGAAGCAATGTTTTGAGTCACAGTATACTGCAAATTGTTTTTCTAAACAAGTTGTTTGTCCCAGTAAAACTTTGGGATAATTTTGGACCAAAAAAAAAAATAGCGTACAAATATATGATGTTACATTATATAATATATAGCAGAAGTATATGTTATATAAATATAAGCAAAACCAAAAGATGATTAAGAAGTTCTAAACAAAGAGGAGGAGGTCCATTTGCAATACCTCTGAGGACCTCGGGTTCTTGTAGCAGCCTTTGCTGCCCTGTTCTGCTATGACCACATGTGCAGTGCTGCTGAGAAGAGCAAATCCTTCTCAACTGTTCTTATTCTAGTACAATCTGGAATGCCTATCAGCTACTAACTTATTCCTTCCTCCAGCTTAACAACCCAGGACTTTTTCCTTGACCATTCTGTTAGGAACCTAGAGACTTTTGGGGTTTTCAGTATTTCTCTGAAAAACCACATCCTTAGAATTTCTTTGGCTCTGGGGGTGTAAAATTTACCCTCTCTATATTTAAAACTCTACAGCTGGGAGCGTTTTCTTATTTATGTGCCTAAAGCTAGTTAAGTCCCTACTCTCTTTAGCAATCTCTCTCTAGATTTAAGATTGAGATAATATTTTAAAAATTGCCAGTGCAAGCCTCTGCTGCTCTTTGAGATTGCTGCACTAAGGGATGCACGTGCTCTTACCTTCCCCTTTCCTCTGTTATTTTCCTAACTCTGGAATTGGGTTAGGCATCTGTGGTGTGAGTTCACATTTTCTACAGGGCTTTGTAAATTTGTGTATATGTAAGAGAAGGAAAGTTCTTATGCAGCAATGTTCAAATAAGCACATTTTTCAAAAAAGGGGTAAGAACTAGGGTTAGATGAATGTTGCTTGCAAATTTGAGTGCCTTGAGGTTATCTGCTCTGATGTGCCAAATCTCACCTCATCTATAGTGACTCCATAGTATTTAACGTGTCTTAGACATTGGGAACAAAAGCAATAATTGAAACAAAATTTTGTTTTTTATGGAAAGAATTGGTATTTAATATAAGGATAAAATAAAGTTTTTATCCTCATCATTTATTTGACATTTGAACAAGAGAAGGAAAAAGAAAACCAAGATAATTCTGATGCACAAAATGAGACAGAATATTTTAACCTAAATAATGAACTCTCTAATTGAGATAACTAAGTGAAAAATGAAATTCTATTTTGTGTTCATTTCACTGGAAAAGATCAATTTATTATACTACAGCATACATAAACTATTTTTTGTCCTAAAAGGTGTTAAGTTATTAGTATCAACCACCCTCCTTTCTTGAAATAGTTTAGATTGATAAGACTGAAAAACATCACTGTAATTGGTATTTGGAATGCCATTGCATACACATGAATGTAAATAAGAAAATGTAGTGAAATCAACTTGAAATTTAACCAAACTGGAGACATCGTGCTTTGTGGGGTATTTTATGGAATGTAGTCATATTTTGTAGTACTTTGTAGTAGATTTTAAACATCTAGTTTCAAGCAAAATATCTTTTATTTTTAGGTTTCCAAGAGATTTCTTTAAAACTCTGAATGAACATTTAGTAAATACTTATGCCAATATTTTGCAATAGAAATTTGTATTGTAGTATACTATTTAGTATTTTCAACTTATTAATCTTTGCCATGCTGAGGGAAAAATAAATCTCTTACCCTCTCCCCCATCCCTCAAGAATGACTATTTAAAATTTAATCAGTGGCTGTTTTGCTTTCTTTAAAGCTAGAACAGAAGAATGAAAATAGAATTTCACAAACTGTGGTCTGCGTCTGACATCCTGATATTTTTAAGGAATATTTTGATTTTTTAAAGAAATATTCACTTATTTATTATTTTGAGAGAGAGAGAGAGAGAGAGAGAGAGAGAGAGAGAGAGAGAGAGTGTGTGTGTGTGTGTGCACGTGCACACGCGAGTGCAAGGGAGCAGAGACAGAGGGAGACACAGAAGCTGAAGCAGGCTCCAGGCTCTGAGATGTCATGACAGAGCCCCACATGGGGCTCAGACTTGTGAAATGGGAGATCATGACCTGAGCCAAAGTTGGACACTTAACTGACTGAGCCACCCAGGCGCCCTGGGAATATTTAAGCCTAAGAATATTTTTAAGCCTCAAAAATTCTTTATATATCCTGAACTGTAGAACTCCAACCTCAAGTTTAGTGTTTTTGATGCAAATTAATAATGAGAGTATCCTTTACTATGTGTCCACTATTTGCATAACTCTGCCCTAGGTATTTTAAACACTGCTCACTTTAAAGGCAGACAGCCCACACTGGTTCAGTTATAAAGAAACTAAAACCTAGAGAGTCCCCTTACCAAGATGCCCCATATCTGAAGTGCCAGTATTAGGATAAAAGCCTAGATCTGACTTGTTTTAAAGCCCATTGTCCTTTTACTGTCCTCATATGCCTTCAGAAGGACTTCTTGGAGAGGCTAATCTTATCTTTATCATGCCTGAGATTACTTAGTCTGCATTCTTGAGTTTTTCTGGTCTCTTGCAAAGTCTGAGAGTGAAGAACTTTATTCAATACAGGCTATAGTGATATGTATAATTTTGTAAATGGGTCACAGAGTTTAGACAAATCTTGGAGAGGCCCATCTAAGTTCATTTTTGTATAACCGAAGTGACTGCATACAATATTATTAAGGCTTTCTAGAAGTTGGAAATAGTTGGAAGCTGGAGTTTAAATGTAATAGTCATTAAATTAAGTGTGGGTCATTTCAAAGACATTGTTTTTACAAATTGATTACACACATATTAGCGCCTTCAAATAGCATGCTTTGATTGAACAGAAAGTCTTTACTAACAGAACATGTCTCTGTGCTCTGTATTGTCCTTAGGGCACACGATTGACTATTAAAGCAATAAACCTTTTCTTTGCTCTCTGTGAGGTGGAAAAGGAAGGTATAGTCTGAGTGCTTGGGAAGAGACATGAGTCATAATTGTAGGCTATAATAAATGTAAATCCATGAAGAATGGTTTAGCTTTAAACAGCTGAGTAGCAGAAGCTTGTAAAACCGTCCTCCAATATTCCTTTCTGGAGCTCAGATCATAGAAGAATTATCCATCTTTTTTAGCCCTGAGATTTCTAAGGCTTCTTAAAATCTGTCTCTTGGCTTCTAGCAAAAAAATAGTATCAAGTCTTAGATGACAGAAGTGAATTCCTAAATAAGTTAAACTTTTTCAAGTTTTTACTAAATTTAAATAATAATGCTCTTACAAATGATAGCTCGGGTCTTTACTTCGTCAGTGGTACTGAACTAACATTCTAAATTCGAAATGGCAGGCTCTCTGTTCCCCTGTCTGGGTAATCGCTGATAAAACATTAATCATCTCAAGGTTCTATTCAAGTCCATTGATGGAAATTGTGAAATGTAATTTAGCTTGAGGAATTGAATTAATGTTTTCTAATAGCTCTGAGGTATTCAGTGATTTATAGGTTCCAGTGCCGGAAGGTGTATGTGTGTGTGCACATACTAGTTAATCTAAAGATGTGATTATAAATGATACACATTCTGTATCATAACAGTGTGTATTAATGCTATGGTAAATATCAGTATGGTTTATTTGCGTCTGTCATTGTAACATTTCTTGTTTTACATATCCTATAAAAGGTAGTGATCGATTAAGAACTATTTATTGAATTTTTAAAAATCTTTAAATATATATGCACATATGTGTATATATGCATATGTATGTATATGTGTATATGCACCTAATTTTATTTTCCAGCAAGTTCAGAATTTATTCTAATTTGATTACTTAGGCTATGAACCTCTGTCATGCACACATTACTTTTGCCATCTATCATTTTCCTCTTTTACTGCTCTTTTATTATCTTCTAACCCCTACTCTCTACCCCATAGCATTTTGCCTCAAATCCACATTAATAACATAATCACATCTTTCTCACTCCCCATTTCTTTCAAAAAGTTACAGTAGGATGCAACTTCCATTTGTTTTTCATTTTATTCACCTTTGCATCTATAGGAGCAGGGCAGTTTCTAGCCTCGGGGTAAGTATTCAGTTGCCATTTATTGAATGAGTATAATGGAAATGGGAAGAAGGAAGAAGCAGTGTCCCAAGATCCTAGGGAAATCTGATTCTGACACTGTCTTTTTTTTTTTTTTTTTCAACATTTATTTATTTTTGGGACAGAGAGAGACAGAGCATGAACGGGGGAAGGGCAGAGAGAGAGGGAGACACAGAATCGGAAACAGGCTCCAGGCTCTGAGCCATCAGCCCAGAGCCCGACGCGGGGCTCGAACTCACGGACCGCGGGATCGTGACCTGGCTGAAGTCGGACGCTTAACCGACTGCGCCACCCAGGCGCCCCCTGACACTGTCTTTTTTGTTTTACTTTGGGCCAGCCTCATCTCTTGAGACTTAGTTCATTATTTGCAAAATATGTATTTTTATACTTCTGTCATTGAGTTGAGAGAGTTAAATATGATTACATATGTGTTGCCTAGAACATGGTAGACTTGCATAGAGGCTCTATTGAATGTTCTGTGGAACATTTTAATAGAAAGCTAATGGAACAGAATGCATCCTAGTATTACATTTTGGTCAAAGGGATACATTAGTTACTCAATCCATGTTGTAACTTTTATCCTTGTCTTCGTTGCCATCCAGCGAGATAAAATTGATGTCCCAGGTGATTTAGAGTAGGGAGGGTTCACCTCTTGTTGTCATGGAATTTGTCACGTCAGTTCTATTCAAGGTAATAGAATACAGGCACATTCCAGCTAGTATGAACAAAGAATGAGTGTACAATGCTTCACTGGGCCTTATGAATCTGGAAGAATAAGTTGGGTTGTCATGAAGAGCCTTGAATTGAGGATAAGAGTTTTTCTTCTTAACTTGGTGGATAGTCTGGGGTTCCTAAAGGTTGGGTCTGTACTAAAAGGACTAAAAGCTAGAAAGAGAAAGTTTGGAATCTGGGAGTGAATAACTTAATTATGATGTTGCTAACTGGAGTATATTGGGTATCTTGTCCCTGTGTGTCCCAGGTCATTGCTAATCTTTCCCTTGGCACAGTGTTTCTGGTCCTGTTACCATCCACTTCATCTTGTGCCCACTGTAACATAGAGTACAGTTTCTTGTAATTGTGACTATATTGTCTTGTCCTTGAAGCAGACACATTCAGATTTTAAGCTTGGCCACACTGAGTTGAGAAATTCCTAACCCTGGCCCAAAATTCCTTATATTACCTTACTCACCTACACCTTAGCCACAGGGGATTTCTTTTAGCTCTTTGAGCCTACCAAGTTTGTTTCTAGAGTAGGACTTTGCTCTAGTTTGTCTTGCTGCTAAGAATTCTGTTTCCTCAACTTTAGAACCATGGGCTCCTCCTTGTCTTGGGGCTTGTCTTCAGTCTTGACACTCAGAGACATCTTTCCTGATCAACAAGTAATTATCTATCACTTTATCCTTTTTAAGTTCTTACTTTACTGATACCAAGTTACTAGTGTCATGTGAGCTCATGCGAGTAACATCTTTATTTGGCTCACTGTGACATCCCCTGTGTATAGAATGGTGTTTGACATATGGTAGATACTTAAATGTTGGTTGGATGAGAGAGTGAATGAAGACATTTACACTTCATTTTCTGTGTCTCCTTCCCCTACTTCATCCCATTTATATTTAATTTAAAAAAACCCCAGAAAGATCACATTTATTAGTCATAAACTTTTGCTGAATGTTAGGTAATAGGGAGCCTTTGGGCACATATGGAGATAAAGTAAGATTTATTTATTCTTTGAAAGAAGGTCCAGGCTCAAAAATGGGTATTTCATTACTGGAGGTGGATGAAAGAAGTGGAGTGTGGTAAGGGGCTTGGAGACCAGCTCGTCCTCATGACGAGCCAGCTCGTCCTCATGACGACCAGGGGGCCCCTGGGTCAGGGCATGAGAATAGTGTGTGGGCTATTTTCTTCTCCTTCCTGTCCCTGTTTTGCAGCTATCCTGCCATACACACCAATCTCTGGGCCAGTAGCAGTAGTTTCGGGTGGCTATGAGGTCAGCAGCAGAGGGAGGGAGGAATGGGGGAGATTTAATAAATGAACACAGTAATGAGAGAAAGAGTTGCTTTTAGACACCTGGGTACTCTGCCTGAAGTGTCTTGCCCTAATCCAGTTACTCCTAGACATAGGGTTTAAAGATTAGCTCAAGTACATTTTACAGAGACTGGATTTCTGTAGGAGACCGGATGGGATACATTCCCTGTGGACAATTCCCATTGTCCTCTGTGGACATTCCCATTTACAGTTTCTCCTTTCAGGAACCATTTTAAGAATGATTTTTCTCTGCAAACCAGGAAAAGTCTAAACTTGATCCTTGTTGGACAGGGATGCTTAGTGGTGTTCTTGATGACAACCTCTTTTTTGGCTAACAGAAAAAATCAAAGTTAGAGTTTTCCTTGCTCTTCTTTAGTTGAGTTTCCAGCTACAACATGCCTCCCCCTCAATGTTAAAATTATAAGTAACAATTATACTATGAGTCAATGAAAATATAGTCATAATGGGTTATTCATGATCATAATTTTCAAATAAATGATTGTGTCTTTTCTTTCCGCTGTTCCCCAAGGAGAAAACTGGAAACTAGGGGGAAACAGAGAAGTCACCCAGGCAGCACCTCATGTATTCTAAAACAAAAATAGATACAAAAACAAACACATTTGATTTCTTACAATTTCTAGGACTCTTTGAGTGGACGTTCTGAGCCTTGTTCCTCCTTTAGCACTAATTGTAAATTAGATTTGGAAAATGGTTGATGAGTAGTCCCAGTTGCCATGAGCATATGAACCCCTCTGGCTAATGTTACCCACTGCCCATCTGCAGTGAGAGGGAAGAGATTAACAGCAGACTTGAGAATGGTGTTCTGCTGAGATTGTTTTTCATATAAGCTATAATTATATCTGTGTTAGTACAACCCAGAGTGAGAATGGCAGTTGGCTTTTCATGGAAAAGTAGTGTATGAAATTTCATAAGTTGATGAATACATTTTGTAAGTGAATGAAGTTATTCTGGTTGGGTGATGTTTATGATTTGTCTAAATAGTGGAAATAGATGTTAGTATTGGGCCACCTTAAGATGACTTCGTGTCATTTTTCTGTGTCTTTCCTAGGTGCTTACCATAGGAATTATGAGGAAATAATCTATGTTGCTGTACTGACATATTACTCCTGTGCATGGAATCATTTGGGGATTCTGATGTCAGGCCAGTTGGAGAATTTAAAAAAAAACATACTTGATACAATTTCCCCCTTAATGGAATTGTGAATTGAAAGTTGCCAAATAGATATTGCCAGAAAGAGAAAGAAACTATATTTTGATTTGCTTTGGCTCTTTTTGAAATGTACTTGTATCTGTTTGCTAGGGTGGCTACAATAAAGTTCCACAGACCAGGTGACATAAACCACAGATGTCTACTTCCTCACAGTTCTGGAGACTGGAAGTCTAAGATCAAGGTGTTGGTAGAGTTGTTGCCTCTGAGGCCTCTCTCCCTGGCTTGTACATGGCCGTCTTGTCTTCACACGGTCTTCCCTCTGTGGGTCTCTGTGTCCCAGTCTCCTCTTCTTAAAAGGACACCAGTAATAGAAGATTAGGGTTCATCCTAACAACCTATGTTAACTTAATGTCCTCTTTAAGATGCCCTCCTCCAAATACATCATATTCAGAAGTCCTAGAAGTTAAGAGTTCAACATAATGAATTTGGTGGGGAAAACAAATAGCCTGTAACAGTACTGCCTTTTTTTTTTTTAAGTGATTTAAAAGTCTTATTAAATAAATTTAAGGGAAGGATAGACCAAACTTCTTATATTGATTTCTGTAAAACAAAATACTTCAATAGTTACTATTTAAGCTCACAGTATTTTTGAACCATTTGTCATGTACCCTGCATAGCATGGAAATTTTGAAATTTGAAATTTTGAAATTCTTTGTACTTTATTTTTTTTTTTTTTTTTTTTTTTTTTTTTTTTTTTTTTTTTCAACGTTTATTTATTTTGGGGACAGAGAGAGACAGAGCATGAACGGGGGAGGGGCAGAGAGAGAGGGAGACACAGAATCGGAAACAGGCTCCAGGCTCCGAGCCGTCAGCCCAGAGCCCGACGCGGGGCTCGAACTCACGGACCGCGAGATCGTGACCTGGCTGAAGTCGGGCGCTTAACCGACTGCGCCACCCAGGCGCCCCGAAATTCTTTGTACTTTAATATAGGATTACTTGCAATAGAGCAGTATTCCTCTGACTCTAACATGCATATTAATATCGTAGGGATCTTGTTGAAATACATATTTCAATTCAATAAGTTTTGCATGGAGCCTGGCACCAGCATCCCACAAGTTCTCCAGGTTGTACTGATGCTTCTGACCTCACACTACACTTGCAGAAGGGGACCAGGATGGCTGCACGATTTGCAGGTCCTAGTGCAGAATGAAAATATGGGGCTCTTGCTCAAAAATGATTAAGAAGTTTTACTACACAGTGGAGCACAGAACAGGTTGGGATATACCAGTGGCAAGCCCATAGAGCCAGTCCTGAGCTGGTGTCAGAGTTCTAATGGAAATAATCTCAGGGTACTTATTCACACTCCTTTGTAAAATGATTACTTTTATGGGCCAGTGATAAAATCCTTATACTTCTAACTAATCATGGTTTTACACAGTGTTTGCATAAAGCTTCCTCTCAGAACATGGGGAAGTATTAGCATGCAGGAGCTATAAATAAAGCAAGTTGGTCCTGTCACTCTAATTATCTTTGTGTATAAAACAGAATATTACAGCAACACCACAGTGGTTATTATATATAACTTGTCCTTCCTCTGGAAAGTTTTAAAGGAATCTAGGCTGTGACATATGAATTCCTCTGTCAAATGATGATGATTCTTCTTGTCCTTGAGATAACACTGTGCTTGCTTTTTAATGGTAGTAGTTAACTCTGGAAGCAAAATTGATTTCATTTCTCTGAAGTGAAGATCATTATCATAATAATACAGACATGGATTTTAAAATGCTTGGGTTAAACATACCACATGGATTTGTCAATTTCTTCTGTATAGAAAACATGCACACTGATGTGCTGAGTCATACATCTTTGGGCTTGTTTCCCTGTTTTCCTGCTTCTTTCCTCCCTCCTTTCTCTTACCTTAGGGGAACTGGGAGGCATATAACTCTGGAAGCCAAGGAAATGGTTTTCATTTAAGATTAGCCCAAGGAGAAATTTGAGGTATGATGAAAATGGTCTGAGGTCTATTCCTACTCATCCTACTAGATTGCCTCTTGGTGCTTTTCCAAATCCTTGATACTGAGTTCCTTTAATCAAGTAATTATTTCAAAGAAAATGATCAGGTTTCCATAGGGTCATTATTTCTTTTATATTCTTGGTTCCATCTACCTTATTTCTCATATTTTCATTTCCAGGTGTCCTATTTCTGTATCCTTCAGTTGGGGCTGAAAATGAATCTGTATTCAAGTAGTAATTGTTACTTGATAGTAATAATCTATTTTCCTCTCATGAATATTTGAATATCATGGGATTTTAGGAAAGCTGTGTGTGTGTGTGTGTGTGTGTGTGTGTGTGTGTGTGTGTGCGTGCTTTAAAATTCTGATATTCTCAGTTTGGAATTTTTAAATAAGTGATATATTAACACATCTCAAAATTTAAAAATTGTAAGTAACACCACCGTCTCCAAGCCATTCAGTTCCTTTCTTTAGAGGGACTCAGGTGTGTGTGTGTGGTTGTATGTGTGTGCGTGTGCATGTGCGTGTGCCTGTATGGTCATCCATCCATCTCCTAGAGTTAGTTTAGGCTTAAATGAACAAAAGCAAGCAACCCTCCCCTCATTTCATACAAACAACAAACTGTTTTCACTGTTAAACACCTTATAAAAAATTATATAATGTTGTGGGATTTTACAAAAGGCAAAAACCTTCAGGGCTGTAAGCAATGAAGGCAGAACAATGTGAATGATAGGACGTATGTGTGGTCAGTGATCTGAAATCATACCCATACGCCATGGTCATCTTCTCTTAACTTCCCACAGAGTTGGTGCTATCTGTACTCTATCAGCTTTCAGAGTTTTGTCAAAAAAAGAAATATTAGGAAAAAATGGTGTGTTTTAGTACTAGAAATAATAAAGAATTAGCAGGGGAAATTTAGTAGATTGTTTTAAAAAGAAAAATTAGCATCCAGTTCGTTTAATTTCAATTCCTAATAGACTGATGAAATAACATTATCAAGGATGTGTAAATATCTATAAGATAATGGAAACAAAGACTTTAAAGTAGTAACCATCATACAAAAACCTGATTGCCTTCCTTGATAGCTTTATAGAATTACTTGATTAAAAACAAGACTATAGTTGTTAAATATCATGATTTTGAGAAAGCAATTTTTTGGAATTCTCACATACCAAATTAACTGAATTGGGTAAAAAAATTGTAAATGTTTATTAAACTGTCCAGAGAGGTAATGATTATTGAAAACATATCAAATTGAAGAGAACCTCAAGATAATGTGTATATATTTGTTAATGATTTGGAAGAATTAGCTAAGCAGTATATTAATGAAATCTACAGATAATAGAGAATCGGGTATCTTTTTTGTTTGTTTGTTTATGAGTGCTCATGCAAATGAAGCTCTAACGTCAAACATGCAAGTTTAGTATAAAAGCAAAAGGTGAAATGGACTACTTTGCACAAAGCTATCTAATGTATCTGGAAAGAATTCATCAAATCTGTGGGATTAATAGGGGGAAAAACCTAGTGACCAGAGGACTATATTAGGAGATAGGTGGTAGAATGACAATCCCAAGCATTGACTGTTACGTGAATTAGATATGATCTTGAAGTGCAATTGACCTAAGTTTTTTAGTGTATATGATAAAAAATGAAGTAGTAATCTCGGAATACTATTATATATTTTGTCAGCTTAGTTAGCTACCTGTCATTAGATGGCATTGTGACTGAGCAAACCAAGAACTTGTACTGCAAAATGAAGGAGAAAATAAACAGAAAATAAAGAAAAATTAGACTTACATTGTAGAGACACATGAAAATTTGTTGAGCTAGATGGCATTTGTTTTCTAAATTTTTTTTTTAACGTTTTATTCATTTTTGAGACAGAGAGAGACCGAGCATGAACGGGGGAGGGGCAGAGAGAGAGAGAGACACAGAATTGGAAGCAGGCTCCAGGCTCCGAGCCATCAGCCCAGAGTCCGACGCGGGGCTCGAACCCACGGACCGTGAGATCGTGACCTGAGCCGAAGTCGGCCGGATGGCATTTGTTTTCATGTGAAGTTTTAGGATATTCAACTTTTTGATTCGGCACTACGTAGCTCTCTTTCTTAACTACTGAACACAGATGCTGAGAAGAGATGAAGTGGGGCCAAAGATCTAGCATCTGAATGCACGTACATAGATGCTGTCCCTATTTTACACCTTTAGGCTTAAGCTTAGAGAAGTTGCAATGTCTTATCAAATGTGTTCAAGATAGTAAGTGGCTGAGATGGAATTGAAACCCATGGGTCTTTGTTCTAAGCACAAAGCTCTTCCTCTACACTGGAAAAAACTTTGCATTGGAGTATTCTGAGATGTCACTTCATTTTAGGAAGCAGTCAAGGATATTGTGTCTACAGGAGCAAAGAGGAGGGTACAATTTCAAGTCTCTAAAGAAATGATGGGTTGCCTTTTTGACTTAAAGAGCCTCACATCCACAAATGAATGTTTACTTTGGACCAAGAAGAACTAATAATTTGAAAAATAATTTAAAAAATGAGTGAGCATGCCAGGCACCTTCATGTCTTTAAAGTTGTTTATCAAGCATAGGTTTTAGGACCTGAATGATGCTAAGAATTTGTCATACTGTATGATTTATGTATATTAAAGGCTCAAATAAAAGATCTGGAATTGGTTGTGTTATTGATATGAATTAAAGAAGTGGAGATGAAGGAATTAAAATTAGCCCCTAATTTACATGGATTAAAAAAAAACACTAATTTTATAGAAGCTTTTGGAAAATTAAAGTGATAAGAAATTGCAAAGTACATTCTCCTAGTAGGGAAAATGTTCTTTTCCCTTCTTGATTATTTTAACAGAGAATCAACACTAATATCTTTTGTATTGTACTTTAGTGTTTACAAAGTGGATTCACATATATTCTCATATTTCATCTCTGCATGACCTCTGGAAGAGAAGGTTTCCTAATTATGGTTTTTAAGGTTTATTTCCTAACTCTAAGAGCAGATTGATTGAGCTCTGTTGCCTCAATTTAGAAGGTTTGGCTGGTTAACTGTTCGGTGGAACATTCAGGAACTCAGAGGAAAAGAAGTAACAAGGATTCTAAATAATAAAAGCTCCTCCTGAAATGATTTGAGTAGCAATCCCAGTCATTTTTCAAAAGGCTGAAAACAGAACAAAACCCCCAGATAACAATGAAAGCAGGGGGCGTGTGTGTCTCCAGTTCTGTCACTTAGAGAAGCAGCTTTCTTGACTAACTTTTGAGAATAGAATACTTTGGATATCTCTTTCACAAGGACAACTTTGTATTTTATTCTTAGTTTTGTTGTTTTACTGGCATATGCCGAAACTTGATTTAAATTGAATAACATTAAGGGAAAAACCAAAATCTCTTGTTATAAATATTTTTTGGTAAATCTTTTACCTTACTAAGATGAAGTTTAAACAGGCTAAAAGTTTATTGCTCTCTTACGTAAAAGAAATCGAGCAGCCAGCAGTCCAGTGCTGGTATGTATGAGAACCAGTGTCAGAGAACCAAATACCTGCCTCACTTTGGTGTCATCCTTAGCACATGGCCTGATGGTCCAAGGGGGCTGCCTGAGCATCAGCCATCAGGGTCACATTCTAGACAGCAGAAAGTAAGGAAGAAAAAGGGCACCTGGTTTTCCTTTTAGGATGGTTTTGTGAAGTGCCACATAGCTTTCTTGCTTGTATCATGTTCTAGTTGTAGGGCTAATGTGAAAACAGATTGTTGCAAGGCAAGTGCATGACTGCTCAGCTAAAAATCAGGGTTTCCTTAGGGAGGAGGGAGAGGAGAACGGATGTTGGTGTAAGCACGTCTCAGTCACAGACGTGTATAACACGACAGGTTAGCAGTGAGGATGCTTCAGTGCAATCAGTTCCTTTGTTTTGGGCAGTATCAGTTGGTTTATAATGATTAAGATTTTGTGACTGACTACTCTTCATGTATAGATGCCTTTATATTAGAACAATCACATTATTTACACAAATGGATAAAAGAGGATATTGAAGAGTATAGTTGTTCTCACAAGTCATGTTCTAACCAGTACCCTAACACTAGCTTTCTGTACTGCTTCTGACTTCCACATTATTTCCAGTCTTCAGGAGGAAATGTAAGCAACTTGATGCTAGCATAGTATATGCGATTTTTCCCGCTTTATTCTTTAATGAAACTAAAAATTGCCTGGAGAACAATGGGAAAAATGCCAGCTCACCATTTTTTTTTTTTTTTTTTTTTTTAAGAGCCTAAGATTTGGCTTTAGAGAATAGAAGAAAATTCCAGAAACACTCTTAGGAAAGTTATTATTTCTTTTGAATGTGATCTGGAACAGCAAAGGACAATATGTTTTATAGCACAACTTTTAAGACAACTGAATTGGCAGTAAATTCACATAATGAAACTTCTAGCAAGTCTTTATATTTCTACTGGGGAATTCCTTGGTTGTTGGTGTAAATTTTTAAATAGTTAATATCAGCATTTTATTCTTTATATTCCTTTAGTTGTAGAGCTGATGTGAAAACAGCTTGTTGTGTTACAAAGAGTGCCTTCTACGTAGCCAATGAATCAACCCGTGCTTGTTTCGGTTGTCAGGAATGCTAAATAGTAGTTTTTAACTTGAGGGATTGCCCATAATGTTATTGCGAGATTCTATTTCTCATCCATAACCAGCAAAATCCCTCCTTTCCACCACTGCCTCTTACCACTAGCATGTCTGGTTCGTTCCAACAATGTGCTTTTATCAGGTTCGGCTCTGCATCAGGAGAGAGCAAGTCCTGTTTTCTCAAAGACCTGGGTCTTCATTCTAGATTTCCTGTTATCAAGTACAATGTGTAAAATCAGACAAATTGATGTGTCTTATCAGTCCTCCAGTATCTTTCCATTTAAAATAAGAGGTTGAGTTAAAATACTGTTTTCTTCTATTTCTGAAATTCTAAGCCTCTGTGCAATGGCTTTTTAAAAACATAAGCTAGAAAAAATTCTAGAACATATTTCCCCAAGAATCCCACATAAATGTTAATGTATATTTAAGGATATCATATTTAAGAAATGCAATGATTATTAGCTTTTTAAAAAGAATCTAAATCAAGAAATATTTGATGCTAAGGATATATTAGGAGTTCAAGTACATAAGCTAATTTTTAACATGATACCTAGATTCTGTGGGGGAAAAAGCTGAAACAGAAAAATGTACTTTTACACTCTAACCATGTTGTATATTTTCTTTTAGAAATTAAATGATGAATGTGTTAGATCATGTGAGTCAGAAAAGAAAAGGTAGAGGAGTTACCTTATGGGTCAGAAAATAATCATATCAATCTCCTCGATAACATTCAGTTTTATTAATATTCAAATAGTATGTGTATCATGTCTTGAGGTTTATTAATTTTGAGAGTGAGAGAGAGCATGAGGGAGGGAGGGACAGAGAGAGAGAGAGAGAGAGAGAGAGAGAGAGAGAGAGAGAGAGAGAGAATATCCCAAACAGGCTCCACATGCTGTCAACACAGAGCCCAACGTGGGGCTCGATCCCACGAACTGCAAGATCATGACCTGAGCTGAAATCAAGAGTCGAACACAACCAACTGAACTACCCAGGCACCCCTGTATGTATATCATTTTATTGCAGCTGTCATTGTTCTGAAGTTATGGAAAGTGTCCTGAACACATTGTATCTGTAAGTGACTTTACTACTGTAATCTTTGTTTACTTTTTGAACTATGGTATAAATGTGTGCCCACGCTTGACCATGACTTCAAGCTTAAAGATTTAAGAATGACAGATTCTGGGTTTTCTCAAATAGTCTTTAAGGATAATAGCCAGGGTTAGAAAAAGGAAGAGGAATAGATACAACTTTTTATTTTATTTTTAAAGTTTATTAATATTTGAGAGAGAGAGAGAGAGTGAGTGAGAGGAATCCCAAGCAGGCTCCATGTTGTCAGCACAGAACCCAGTGTGGGCTCTATCTCAGGAACCGTGAGATCATGACCAGAGCCAAGACCAAGAGTCAGATGCTTAACCAACTGAGCCATCCAGGTGCCTCTAGAGACAATTTTTTAAAAAGAAATTTCATTTTATAATTTTTAGTAAACATATTGAAGCATTGTTTGAGATTTTATCAAGAATGTGTGACTAGGAGATTTAAAATGAACTACTTTAGTGAAAATGGTAACTACAATTTAGTGCCTACTGTCTGGCAGTTAATTAGCCTCTTTACCTTTTTTTTTTTTTTTTCATTTAATCTTTACAAAAACTGTGAAGCAGAACACCTGTTTCACAGGTGAGGAGACCAGGGCCATCCAGGGTAGGTTGTGGGAAGGCCAAGTGGTCTGCAGCCTCCTGGGACACCACAGCTAGTTTGACTCATGCTTTTCTGAGAGGGTGCTCAGGGGTGTCAGGGCTTACTGAAAGGGATGTTACTAAAGTGGTTTAATAATTTGCTTTCTTGCTTAGTCAGATCTCTTGAAATTGTATATGCTTAGTACATTTTCCCCTTTCCTTCTACCTCAGTACCTCTCCCTATGAATAGTATAAATTCAGCCTAAAGTGATAATGAAAAATCAGAAAATAAAAATTGTGTCCATATAAAGTCTGATTAGTGTATGTAATTCAGTACATACCAATACTCTTAGAATGTAAGGTATGTATGTTACCGCAGGGACTGAATGCATTTGAAAAGTTGGAAACGTTGAGTGTGAGTGGGTAAAGACACAGGCTGTGTACACAGGAATCTGGGTTTGAATCCTGGCTCCACCAAGTATTTGATACGTGAGCCCCAGAGTCTTGGTTACTTTATATGTTAAAGGGGCTAATAGAACTCATCTTGGAGTTGTCGGGTCAGAATGTGATCATGGATCTGAATGACAAGCATAGCACTTGGGAAAGTTTAGTTGCTCTTGTTTATTAAAACGTATTCTTTGGTGATTTTATTGTTCTTTGCCATGGGAATACCTTCTCATTTGATTTAAAACAAATGGCATGTTTTAAGACTTTTTATATTTAACTTCTTGAGAAAGAGAGAGAATACACACAAGCCAGGGAATGGGAGGGGGAGGGGAGGAGACAGAGTGCATATGTGCACATGCAAGCCGGTGGGGGAGAGGAGCAGAGGGAGAGAGAGGGAGAGGGAAAGAGAGATCCCAAGCAGGCTCCATGCGTAGCTCAGAGCCCAACATGGGGCTCGATCCCACGACCCTGGGATCATGACCTGAGTTGAAACCAAGAGTTGGAGGCTTACCCAATGGAGATACACAGGTGCCCTTTAGAATTTTTAAATAAGAAATAAAGATTTACCAATACTGGGAATATTTCATAGCTTGACTATTACAAAAAATCTGTCAAATTCCTCTCAATAGAATTTGTTTTGGTGTGCCCAGAATATGATTATTTAAAAGCTTTTTCGTTTAAAATTTTTTTTCAAGAATTTCTGTGATTTTTTTTAATTGCACAATAGTTGGAGTATTCTGAAGTAGTGTTAAATTTTTCAAAAAGTTTATTCTGGGGGTGCCTGAGTGGCTCAGTCGGTTAAGTGCCTGACTCTTGATTTCAACTCAGGTCATGACCTCACAGTTGGTGAGTTCAAGTCACATGTTGGGCTACGCACTGACAAGCGTAAGCCTGCTTGGGATTCTCTCCCTGTCTCTCTGCCCCTCCCCCACTCTCAAAATAAATAAACTTAACAAAAAAGTTTATTCTGGTGTCAATTGACACAATAAATAAATGATTTATATCCCTGAACAGCATAACACTCTGATTTAAAAAAAACTTTAAAAATATATGTAATTTTTCTGGTAGTTCTATGGAGTTTTTATTGGGAAAAATTACTTCTCATTCTTGTTTTACAGGCAGGGAAGATAAGTAATGATACTCATAAAAGAGTGATGGATTTGGGCAGAGAAAGAAAAGGGTGTGAGGAGAAAAACTTATCCTTGATTCTCACTCAAATTGGGTTCATTCTCCTGTGTGCTGTGGTGGTCAGCAGCATGGCCAGCCATTGAGACGTTTTTGATTTTGATTCTGGGTTGTCATATATAGTTCAGTGCATGTGACTAGAAAGGTCTCTTGGGCAAAGATGCTAATTTAAGAATGTTGTCAGTCTAAATGCTCCTAAGAGGATTAAACAAATTCCATAGGAAATAGATGGACATGTTTGGAAGGTTTTCTCCCCCAAGTCATTTCCAGAAAACACACACGAATCATTTGCTAAACTAAAAATACAGGTGTATTAATGAGCCCAGCTCACATGAATGAATGGCCAGTCACTGAAGGAACTTCCTCTGCAGGCGTGGGTTCAGCTGCATGAGCTGTGCACTAAGTTTAATTAGAATTTATTTACAACTAGAAACTGCTTCTGTTTTTCTCTCCAAAGTCAGTAATGAAGCATTCCTCCTTGCCTCGTCATTAGTATTCAGAGCTCCATCAGCCTGCAGTTCAAACTCTTTCCCTTGTTTTTGTCAGAGAAGATGATGGAGCAAGGTTGCTTAGGAACACTTAGCCACACTCGCAACGGGGATTATCAATCTGTTCTGTACGTTCACCTCCACACGCAGGGGAGAAAATTGAGTTTTGCTGCTGACAACATTAATTGATTGCAGGTTGTTTTAGTGGGAGTATGATGTTGAAAACTAGATTTCCTTTCATTTTTATGTATTAGATAGAGAGAAACTATATACCAACACATTCCATTGTAACTAAAATTATCATAGAGGTATCTAATTTTGGATTTGTACGTTTTAGTATTCAGATCTTGACACTGGTCAGCTTACAGGATTATCTTGGGGTTTTGGAGACTGTTTCTGTAGTGATTTCTTTGGTTTCCAATAAATGCATACAGCCATCTCCTTCAATAGAGTTCTGATTAGTGCAGTCAGGGGGAGACACGAAGTTGGGGATAGATAGAGGGGTAAAATGGAAATCAGCACCATCTGGTCACCTCCTATTTTATATGGTCCAAAAGACGCTTTTGTCTGTTTCTTCCCCCCACCAACCCCCCCCCCCCAGCCACCCACCCAGCTTCTTGTCAGATAGCTGTCTTCAAAAATGTCTTGCCCTAAAATGTAATGAATGCAATGTGTGTCCATGGATGATTTCATCTGACTTGAATTCATTTTTAGAGATACTCTGATTTAACTGTTATGAGTTCTTAAAAGCTGAAACAAACGAGAACACTGCTGGTGAGAGAAAGCTAGACAGGCAAACAAACAAAATACCTCCCTGAGGTAGGAATGGGTAGAATTGGGGTAAGGAAGAGAAGCCACAGGCAAGAAGCAGTACCTTTTGCTTGGGATCTGTAGCTCTGGTCCTTGATAGCACTTAAGCCAGCTTGTGTATGTATAATGTCTTTTGCTATAATGTATTTTATTAATTATCAGTTGAAATTAATGGATCGAGATTGAGGGGGAGACCTTACCTTTTACTCTTGTCAAACATCTTTAGTACTGGTTCTTATTCAAGACGACACATGAAAATCAACTGCAGAGCTTGAAAAAGCAATGCTCATTCCCTCGTTTGCTCTTTACAGATTCTGATTTAGTGAAAAGGAAGCCACCTCAGCTTTCCTAGGCCTATACTGATTCAGAACCTACTGGGAGACCCAGATACCTGAATTTTTTACAAGTGCCATGATGCTCAGCCATGATTGAAAAGCATTGCTCCTTTAAATTTTTTTTTTTTTTTTTACATTTATTCATTTTTGAGAGACAGAGACAGAGCACAAGCAGGGAGGGACAGAGAGAAAGAGAGGCACAGAATCCAAAGAGGTTCCAGAGTCTGAGCTGTCAGCACAGAGCCAGATTCGGGGCTTGAACCCACGAGCTGTGAGATCATGACCTGACTGAAGTCAGACGTTCAACCAACTGAGCCACCCAGGCGCCCCCAGCATTGCTCCTTTAAGTTAGGAGGTCTTAAGTTATGAGTTCTTGAGTCTGGGGTTTCAGATTGCACAAAATTACATGGAGTCTGCCCTTTGTGTATAAGAGTAGAAGATGGAATCCAAAATCACATCTCTGTGTAACAAAGCTTTTCATTAAAGCCAATTTTAAGGGAACAAGAAAAAGTCTACTGCTTTACTATGTTCTAAGAGTTTAAAGTCTATTGGAGAGTATATACAAGATCTCATAACAAATACTCTGGGATGTGGAATATGATTTGTTAAAAAGTTGTGCATTCTCAGAATTTTGTTTCTTTAAAAAAAATTTTTTTTTAAATCTTTGTTTATTTTTGAGAGAGAGACAGCGTGTGAGCAGTGGGAGGAGCAGAGAAAGAGGGAGACAGAATCAGAAGCAGGCTCCAGGCTCCGAGCTGTCAGCATAGAGCCGGATGCAGGGCTCGAACTCACAAACCGTGAGATCATGACCTGAGGCGAAGTTGAATGGTTAACTGAATGAACCACCCAGGCGCCCCAGAATTCTGTTTCTTTTAAAACACATTGAAGTTATCTTTTTTTTTATTTTATGAACATGTTCATATATAAGGAGTCTTGTAGAAACTGTTCTGGATAAAATTATTAGTGTCAGTGGTACCCAAATGGCTGATGGCTCTGAATGGGTCATCTAGGGACTTGGCTCTTGGTTGCTGGCAATCTTTGAAAATGTTTTATTCCAGAATTCATAGCAGTCCTGTAGGTTTATCACGTTTCTGTCTTAAGAGAATATTTGTCCTTATGGAAAGGAAGAGGGAGCATCCAAGTCTTGGTTCTCTTATTCCCTGTCTAAAGGTAGCACTGGCACAGATACTTTATCCATGGAGTCATGAAAAGTCTTGTAGCTAATTGGGCTTAACTCTCTCACTTCTCATTTGAGGAAACAAAGTCTGAAAGGCTATTTTAATGAGCTTACAGCCACAGTACCCTATTTTTTCACTAAGGTAGATCCCTATTTTGGGTTATATAATGTTGAATTTTGCATGAATGAGTGTTTGATTTTTGGAAAATGCTGACAGGACTTTCTGTCTCCTCTGTAGTGGATCATGCTGTATTGTGTTCTCAAGGACCCAGAGGACACATAGGAATCATGAACAGACATCTTGATCTGATGGTGATCAGGTCACGATCTTGAAGAACAGTGTGTCTATTAATGTAACAGTGAATTTGAGGGAGGAATCTAGGAAGGTTTGATATAATTGAGATCTTTAAGAATATGCTTTTTAGTATTTAGAATAGTAGTTTTTTTTTTTTTTTTTTTTTTTTTTTTTTTAAATTTTTTTCAACGTTTATTTATTTTTGGGACAGAGAGAGACAGAGCATGAACGGGGGAGGGTCAGAGAGAGAGGGAGACACAGAATCGGAAACAGGCTCCAGGCTCTGAGCCATCAGCCCAGAGCCCGACGCGGGGCTCGAACTCACGGACCGCGAGATCGTGACCTGGCTGAAGTCGGATGCTTAACCGACTGCGCCACCCAGGCGCCCCTAGAATAGTAGTTTTTAATCCTTAGACCCAATATCCCCCTTTAATAATAAATATTTTGTGACTTATCTTTTTGGTGTCATGAGATCAACTTCGCAGAGAATAGAACTTAATTATAAATGTAATAAATAATAGAAAAATTAAGTCCCAAAATTCTTATATATTATATTAATCTGTAATGTTAACATGTATAGGATGCATATTATAGGCTAATTGGTGACCTATCAAAATATAAGTTAAGTACAAAGGAAGTAACTTATAATAAAAATATCATTCCATAATATAAATTTCAAGCATGACCTACCTGGAAAGCAAATGCCTTCATGATGTCATAGCCTCCTCAGGAGGTGACATAGCTCCTCCTGAAGAACTCGTTGTTTAAAGTTATACTCCCTAATGACATCTTAGGAAAAGTGTATGCATGAAACAAATAAAATTCAGAAACTATGTGGAGCCTGACTTTGTGAATTCCTTCCAAGCCACAGCTATAACAGATCCTTGGAATTCCTGATTTTAACTATAAGGGCTACTTTAAACATCTGAAATCTTAATACCAGTATATGATATGATGTGCCCTTACAAAACATGTTAAATAAGGTAGAAAACTTTAAGTGACTTCTTTGGGATATAGGTAGGTTATAAGGTAAACTATTATTTAAAAAATTCTTCCACCCAAATAAATATTACATTGCATCATTAGCTTAGACAAATTCACTATCACTTAAAAAAAAAGTGTACTTATTTATTTTGAGAGAGAGAGAGAAAGAGAGAGAGAGCGCGCGCACGCACACGCAGTGGAGGGGCAGAGACAAAGGGAGAGAGAGAATCCCAAGCGGGTTCTACATTCTATGTGCAACCCACCCAGCCTGGGGCTCGATTCCACAACTGCGAGATCAGGACCTGAGCCAACATTAAGAATTGGGTACTCAACCGACTGAGCCACCCAGGTGCCCCTATCACTTACTATTAATACAACAACTAGTAGTTAGATTCTCTCTCTCTCTCTCTCTTTCTCTCTCTCTCTAAAGAAAGACAACAATTTCTTAAGGTCTTGCATAACAGATAACAAACAGGAGGGTAACAAAATCGCAATGAGATTTGATGCTAATCAGTTTGAGATTAATTCATTTACTACCTAATAATCCATATTACCGTTTTGTAAATTTTTGAAATCACATTCTTTCTTTGAAGAATCCCTGTATCAATTAGTTTTATTATTAAAATGAATCTTTTTCTTAGAGAATCTAATATTTTCAAGGTGTCAAAATTTATGGAATGCATTTAGAGTTAATAGCTGTTTGCTCTAGTAATTCAGAGTTCCACATATTTATATTTATCACAGTTTGAGAATTGTTTTTTCTTTGTATAAATTCATGTTTGCTTGGGTTAATGCAAGGACAAATAATTTCCTACTGGATAGAACATAGTGATATTTATTTGCATTCCCTCACTCAACCTGGAGTCTTATTTTTCCTATTAGGTAACTAAAAAAACCCAAAACAAATATTGTTGTTTACCTAAATAGCTAACCTTGTGTAAATGATGCGCATCAAATCGGTCCAGAGCTGAATTCCTACGTTAAACAAGAGAGTAATTTCACAACCCAGTGTTCCAAAAAGTTGAATTGATGGCTCAATTATACTAGGGACATTAGCATTCTTAATTGAATCAATCACTGCTTTCTTCAACAAAAGTTTCAATTCCATCTGTTCTTTTGGTTTATTATTCTTTGGTGTGTAGTTTGCTTTATTTCCTAAATATATAAGAATTTTGCTTTTGTCATTTGAAATTATTGCTAGTGTTGCTACCTCATGCTGAAGAGGAAGCCTTGTGACTGTTTGTTTTATGGTAACTGATTTACAGTGCTTAATGCTACCTCAAAGGGTTGTAAAGACCAAATGAATTATATACATAAAAGACTTGGAACAATGTTTGGCCTGTACTAAGTGCAATATAAATGTTCGCTATTCATATCATCACCATCATTAATCTGTTAATATCATCATCTATATTAATCATTATTATCCTTCTAGCTACTCAAGAAGAAATGTAATATTCTCAATAAATCTTTGCCAAATTTTTAATCAATTAAAATATTATTATTATTTTTTTAAAGTTTCCTATTCGTAGGACTATAGATGCTTCATCTGTCTATGCTGTGCAGGAGGGTGATTTTATGTGGCTTTATGGCAACAAGGCACTGTGGTTCTTGGTGTGGTCTGGGCACATCTGGGGTCCTCAGAACTGTCTTAGAGGTGCTTTGGGTCACAGCTCTTTTCATAATAATAAGGCGTTATTTGTGTTTCCACCCGTGTTCTCTCTAGAGCGTGCAGTGCATTTTTCTAGAAGCTAACAAGGGTGTCTTGGCATCATTGCTCTCAGTGTGTTTGTGAATTTTGTTCTAAAATTTTCTAGGTTTTAATTTCTAAAATGGGCAATATTGATGGAGATAACGCATACAAACAAAAGTTCCATGGAGTTTTCAGTAATTTTTAAGGACATCAATATTACCGAAGCATTTAAACTTAAGTCTGATCTGGTGAGGAGCAAACCACAACTCCCACACCTCATGTGACAGGCTGAGCTTTACACCATTGAGGCATTAGGATAAAAAGTTAAAAACCTATTTTTGCGTTGTTACCCATCATTGGATTCCCAGATTTGAACACTTGCATATCTAAAGAGGAGTGCCAATTTTAATTCACATTTATCTAGCTGTAAGGATAAATTTCTATGCCCCCTCACAATCTAGGACTTAACCAGCTGTTGGGAGTTTTGAATAGAAACAGAAACAGAGGGTCCTATCTTAAGTTTTCCTGAATCTTTCTTTGTATCCCGTCCTCACCACTGAGAAGAAGAAGAACATTGCTAAGCAGTGTTGTGACCCGGCACAGTTTGCGGCACTGTGTTTATGAAATAACTCAAACAGGTAGACATTTTAATATAGTTTTGACTATTTTGGCTATAACCGGGAAAGTGAGCAGCTTTTGGAATTCAAAACTGAGAATTCTTTAATTATAACAGGATTAGATTCATGCATTTTATTTTGTTTTCCTGTTTTTAGAAAATTTAATATGAGCCTATTTGTTCCTGCTTGAGGGAAGTAAAAAGTCTATTTGTAGCATTGACATCAGCTATTACTATTTTTGTTTTAGCAAGATCTTTAGTAATGATGTGGAAAATATAATCTCACCTATTGTTACTAGTTTTCGAGTAGGAAGGCAAGGCTTGTTTAACCAATGGTAGGTTAATCCTCATTTAAACAGCTGTGGATGACCTTAGTTTCACATTTTTTTTCTGATAGCAGGTTTTTCGAAAGTTTTGGTAGCATTTAGTGATCTTGTGTTGATCTTTTAAAAATAACTCACTATAACAGTATTCTATTTGAGTATTGCAAATTTATTTTGAGTCATTTTTTCCCTCATAATTTAAAAATACTTAAAAGTGAAAGCCAAATTAAATGTCTTCTGTAAATTTTCTTGTGGTAATGAGATTAACTCCTCCCCAAACCCCTGTTTTTATATAGACCAGTTTTGCATTTCTCTACAGTTTCTCTATGAAGGTTTAAAACCTTCATGCAATAAAGTTTTTCTTATTTTGCATTTGGCTAATATTGTGTTACTGTCTTTGCTTAGGAGCATTCTGCAAATGATTTTTTTTGAAGGAAAATGTAGTTATTCCTTATATATTACTTATAAAATACTGTTTATCTGGCATTAGAAAGTCTATATATATATTTTAGGTAGTATGAAGAGAACTTTGCAATAGTGTGGTGAGTTTAGGTTTGAATATTAACACCTATTAATTATTAATCACACTAAGGTTTTTTTTTGGATGCTTTATTAACATTTTTATTTGGAGGTAATAATACACACTGCAGATGTAATTAAGTCTATGTCAGTTGACTCATTTTATATTCACTACTATTAGACAAGAAAAGTTAGGAAAGGGAATTGGGCAATTGACATTTGAGTGCATCCTTTTAACAGCTGAGGGAATTGAAGTTCAGAGAGGTTAATTTGCCTGAAGTCAGACGGAGAGCAAGTTCTGGAGATCCAGTTTAGCTCTCCTGTCTGGCTCCTGTGTTCTTTAACTTGCAAATTGCTGAGTCTGAGAACAGAGTGAGTCAGCCCCTGGCCCTGCCACCCTTACTTTTGAGACTGCTATTAAAGTGTTAATTGTTATAATGGTCTTATTCTCAGACCTCAGAGTTTTGTTATTTATGAAATAATCTCTAAAGTTTAAAAAAAAACCTTTTATTTTTATCTTTTACTTCTTTAAAATCCTTTAAATAAGATTTGTGGTTTTTTGGTTGTAATTATCGGAGAGACAAAATTTCTTCTTTATTGCACAGACACTCTCAAATGAATAAGGTTTTGATTCATAACAAAAGTGTTTAAAATCATAATGAATTAAAGCCTCTTCAAAGGCTGTCTCATTTGCCAGTAATGGGAACATTAAGACTGGTTGAATATAAAAGTGTGATCATCATGGTGGAGAACATTATTCACATTTGTAATACTAACTTCTGAAGGGTGGATTTTGTCCTGCCTGGTGAATTTCTTGAAGACAGTTACTGTCTACGAAAACTCCTCTGTTCTCTAGGAACCATAGATAACTGACCTGAGTTTTGCTCAGGGCGGTCACAGATGGAGTGTGGAAGGGAAAGGTGAGAGAGCAGGCGTATTTGATTACCCCACAGAAAGAAAAATGCAAAGCGGATGGAAAACAGTTGGTTTCCCTCCTCAACCAGCTATCAGTAATTCTCCATTGGACAGAACTCCATTATATTTTGTTGAATATAGAACTCTGTAACATGTGTCTTTAGTAAACTAATCATGCTTGCCAGCTAGAGACTACAACAGTCACACACATCACACAATCCTGAGGACAGATGGCTAGAGCATAAATCTGGAAATGGTAATGTCAAGTCTATTGTACAAGGCTTCTTGGTAAAATATTGATAGCTTAGTGTCCAGCTGTAACTGCTGGTTTCTGGTCTTCCTATTTTACTCTTATTGTTTAAATGAATAATGCTAGTACTACTTTAAAGGCCACTGGAAAATTTTAAATCAGATTAAATTGTCAAAGTGCATAACTAATGTTTCCATCTCTCTGTACTTGTGTTAATTAACGATTTGTGAGAAGTGCTGTATGGATAAATTTAACCTCTGAATATTTGAAATTCTGACCAGACCACTTGTTTAATATCAAGGCATATCAGTGTAGGAAGAAAATGCTGCCAAAGGACACTGTTTTCTCAACATTTTAAAGTATTTCAGAAATGACTTCGTGATTTAAAATTTTGTAATAGCGATAAAACATGTACACCCAAGCAAACATTCATATTTATATGTCTATCTATAATATATACACAGCGTTATTTAATATTTTAATTTAAAAGTCTCAATTCTTTATCATTATTTAATTAAATATATATTTTTATGTGTCAAGTTTTTATTTAAATTCTAGTTGGGTAACATAGTGTCATATTAGTTTCAGGTGTACAATTTAGTGATTCATGGTCACATACAACACCCAGTGCTCATCACAACAAATGCCCTCCTTAATACCCATCTCCCATTTTCTTTATCATTATTTTTAAACTTAGTGTTGGTCTATATTGATATAGTTTTTATTAAAACATTAGTAGATGAGTATTTCATTTTCAGAACACATAGTAATTCAGTACACAGTGTAGCAGAAACGTTACAGATGTTGATACTTACACTTTATTGATACTTTTTTCCTCTCCTGCATATTACCTAGCAGTCCTCTCCAGCTCCACAAGATCTGGTTAACCTCATGTTTTCTTTGAGCGATGTACTATACTAACAGCTATTGTGCTGTTACTAGTTTCCTGTGTAGGGATCATTCTGAACTAGTTAATACTGTTCTTTATTTCCAAGTCTTTATAGAGGAAGTGATTATTAATAGTAGGAAAAGTTAAATTGTATCCTAAAATACATTTAAAAAAATCCTGGAAGTATCCGAACAGTTTTAGAAATATTTTATTTATTTTTATCCCATAAAATAGTACATTCGAAAAAGAGTTTTAATAATAACATTTAAAGATATGTTCCTGTCTTACAGCAATATTGGCCTTAACAGCAATCAGATCAGCATCTTGTGCTTTGTTTGGCCTGCTGCAGGAACAGATAGTGACAAGTGTAGAAACGCTTGGATTAATTTGTTCAGGTAGTATCTAGATAGGATACTATAAACGAACTACTGTGGAACTTTTAGGAGATTTTTTCCAGTGTAAAAGCAAAGATGCATTTAGAAAAGGGAAATATGCAATTCATTTAAAACCTGCTTTTTCCTGTTTTGATAACACAGGTGAATTCTGCATTATGATTTTTATACCACTTTCTCCACAACTTTTTGTCAGATGTTCTCATTACATTCCCTGAGTAATATATGTACCATACATTTTATTCGTCACACCTCTGAGTCTCTACCCCCTGACCCCTTACCCCCAGGATGTCTTTGCACTTGCCAGTCAGAAAGGGCCAAGTCATGACCATGACCTACTTTTTAAGGATTTTGATCTGTTTTTGGAGTTAGTCAGAATTTGTGTTTTGCTGTAGGATTAAGCCTCTGAAAGGATACATGTTTTCCTCTTTGCAGATGCTTTTTTTTTTATATTTCTATTTTTTTCAAAAAATTTTTTTTACATTTATTTATTTTTTTTGAGAGACACAGAGAGACAGCACAAGTTGGGGAGGGTCAGAGAGAGAAGGAGACACAGAATCCGAAGCAGGCTCCAGGCTGCTAGCTGTCAGCACACAGCCCAATGTGGGGCTCGAACTCACAAACCGTGAGGTCATGACCTGAGCTGAAGTGGGACGCTTAACCCACTGAGCCACCCAGGTGCCCCACTTTGCAGATGCTTTTTTTTTTTTCAATACGTTTTGTTTTCATTTTTTTTTTTCTTAACGTTTATTTATTTTTGAGACAGAGAGAGACAGAGTATGAACGGGGGAGGGTCAGAGAGAGAGGGAGACACAGAATCTGAAACAGGCTCCAGGCTCTGAGCTGTCAGCACAGAGCCCGACGCAGGGCTTGAACTCATGGACTGAGAGATCATGACCTGAGCCGAAGTTGGACACTTAACTGACTGAGCCACTCAGGTGCCCCTGCAGATGCTTTTAATGAACTGTGTAGAAATGGTGCACAGAGGTGCTTTGTGTTCATATCACTTTCAGAAATGCATGTGCTCTTTCAGTCTCTGGGAAGAAAAAGTTCAAAACATTTTGCAAGATAGAAAATTTCATTGTGTGCTATGGTGTTGATAGGGCTGGGCATTATTCCTACACCCTCCCTACCCTCACCCCCCATCTGTTGCCCTCCACCCCTCCCCTTGCAAGGGCTGTTGACTGAGCCTTGGATCCTGTGTCCTAAGAAGAACCCCCTTCCTGCTCCCTGCTTTCTCCTTGGGGTGACCCCTGGATCAGTGGACTGTATGGAGTTGGAGTATCAATTGTCAGTTAATTGG
The DNA here is from genome assembly GCF_018350175.1 of Felis catus. NCBI lineage: Eukaryota > Metazoa > Chordata > Mammalia > Carnivora > Felidae > Felis > Felis catus. Next base: position 31,716,733 of record NC_058374.1, on the reverse strand, counting down.
ACTATGTTTAATCATTGAAAATCAGTACTGAATTTTTCTTTGGTAAGAATCATGACATTTTGTTTTTGTTTTTACTGTTTAAAAAATAGGACAAATTATGAAAATGTAATCATGACAATTTGAATCCTACCCTTTTTGGAGATTGTTATCTGCTTTTCTTCCCCAGCCCCACCCCCAGCGATGAGCCTTTGTTGTAAGCTTTCATGTGATCTTGAAGGGCCTCCGTCCCCTCCTTTGAATGCCATATAGATAATTACCTAAAGCAGAGGTTCCCAGGCATACTATCCATCGAAGTCATTCTTTAAAAACGGAGATTTTAAGAATGATCTAAAACATAAAGTTGTTAAAGAGCAAGCTGTTTACTGAGTTAAGAAAAATATGATTTTTTTTATTATTATGTGTTTTATCTGGCCATATGGTCTTTAGTAGTGACCAGATGAAGAACTGTCTTGATATAATTAAACTAGCTCCCATAATTGGATATAATTGGACAATAAATTATCTTAGGTTTCTGGCCAACAATTAATATTACTAATGGTCTAAATTTATTTTAGAGTTATTTATTTGATAGACCGTATTGCTTAACATTATGAGAGTGGGCTTGAGAGCCAGTTTGCCAGAGCTTAGTCTTGGCTTCCTGTTAATAGTTTTATGTGTGTGGACATGTTACTTGGTGTTTCTGGATCTCAGTTAACCTATCTCTAAAATGGGGATAAGAGAGGTCTCTACTTCAGAAGTTTGTTGTAAGAAATGAATTATAGTAAGCATTTGAAAAGTGTTGGTTATTTTTATTCCATAAATATATGAAAATTATATTGATAACTTACAATTATAGACTGTAATAATAAAACGAGCTTTCATATTCTTACAAAATATGTCTACTCAATCAATATATATGCATAATAGAAAATTCACTTCAAACGACAGAGAATGTATACTTTGCATTATTACATATTCCAGAATGAGGGGTGGGGTTTTATTAGGTAATTCGGTAGTGTTCTCAAGGACCAGATTCCTTTTGTCATTCTCAGCATGTGGGCTTGCTCTCAGAGTCACAACGGAATTACAGCCTTTCTTTCCTACACATTCCAGCTGCGTGAGTTGGAAACCTACTCCCCAAGCCCACAGAAGACTTCACCTGATGACTTGTGGGCTATAATTGAGTCTCTTGCCCTTTCTTAAGCAAATCCTGAAAATGAAATGAAATTACAATGTCACATAGCCAGGCAGAGAAAAATAGTTCCCTGAAAAAAATTGAGGTTCTGGTAGTGACGATGAAATATGGAAAAGATATTGAGTTAAGGGACATTTTCTGTTGTAGCATTTATGTTTTTAAATAGAAAATAGCATTTAGTTATGTATGAATAAAAAGCCTTTTATTTGGGTATTCGGTATATATAATTTACCTACAAGAGGATGAATTAATTGATATATATAATTTCTCCTCAAAAAAAAAAAAACCCTTTGAAGTAGAAATCATTAACTTCATTTCATGAATGGAAAAGGTCAGTAGTCCAAGGTGATAGAACCAGTAATTGCTGACAGATTTGTGATCCTCCAAAATTTAAGCTCTTTCCATTATAACATGCAATTTCTTATTCCCACCAGGCACCAAGATATTAGATGATGTTCTTAATCTTTATTGTAACACTGACTTACTTTAGTTATTTTTAAGACAGGTATCAATTTTAAGTATAGATTCTATACCTAAAACATAGTGTTTTATATTCTCATATTAGCAAAATTTTTCACAGTGAATTAACTTTTGTTAAATATAAGTTGGATATAGAATTTGTGAGATGCTTCATAATATCCTGTGCAGTAATATATAAATACTTTCGTTTAGCCCTGTGACTCTATCAACTCCTTCTAAAACAAATGTTTAAACTCTAATTTTCAAGATGCTAAAAACCCCAAAAGTTCATTTTTGTCTAAACTTCATATGTTACTAAGCTTTTAGACTGGGTAACTGGGAGGACGGTGGTACAAAATATGGTTGTATTTAGAAGGATGAATGGTTGTAGTGTCACAGTTAGTATAGGATAGAATTAACTGGTGTTCATGGAAAGATGGACTTTTTAAAAATTAAATAAAAATCATTAAGTAGCTTAAAAGACCATATTCCTCTTTGCGCCTCTTCTTCCTCCAGAAGGCGATGATTCATTTGTTTGAAATTATTTATGTTCTGCTTGATTTAAAAAAGTGGTCTTGGGGCGCCTGGGTGGCTCAATCAGTTAAGCATCTGACTCTTGACTTTGGCTCAGGTCATGATCTCACGGTTCCTAGGTTTGAGCCCTGCGTCAGGCTCTGCATTGACGACGGTGCGGAGCCTGCTTGGGATTCTTTCTCCTCTCTCTCTGCCCCTCCCCATGCTCTCTCTGTCTTTCTCAAAATAAATAAACATTAAGTTTTTAAAAAGTGCTATTAACGTTTATGGGAATGATAGATTTTTAAAAAATTAAAATGGTAATCCTCCCATAGAATTTCTGACAAGAGACTTGGAAGACAGAAAACAGAATAGACCTGCAGAGTAAACATCTGTGTGAGCTTGGTGCTTCTGATGCCATGGGGAAGGTGTGTGGGGCCCTTAATGTCTGTAGTAAGACTGCCAATTGATGGTCTTAAATGCACTTCACTGATGACTAGAACGTCTGGTGAGCAAAATGACATTTTAGCATGGCTTCTGCAGTGTGCACCACACATGAAATACTGGTTTGGGATTCAAGGACAAATGCAAAGCAATTGGTCAACCCTCAGCAAGGTAGGATCCCTAGCATTTCACCTTTGTGATTGCCATGGTGAAGACAGTGTAAAGCTGGAGTAATTTATTCCTACCACGTAATATTTGGGATGGTGGTAAAAGGGGATTTTTTGCTATCATTCCTCCTTACCTCACCACCCTGGGTATTTCTGAAAGGGTGTAGTTTGCACCAGACATTTGGAGTAACCAAGATAGTATTCCCCCCCCCCCCCCCCCCCCCCCCCGCCCCCGGCCCCGGTTCCCTCACCTGCTGCACACTTGGTGCTGAGTGGCAGTGACACCTGTTTTTACTGGAAAACCTGTTTTTACTGTTTACAGGAAAATTACACTAAGACTTTTTTTGCTTTAAAATCTTAGCCCACATAGTGGTTTGAGGGAGCCCTCACCTGAGTACATGCCCAGAGGGAAAGGACAGAGACTAATTTGATCTAGAATTCTGTTATTTTGGCATGAAAATGCTGTATTAGTTCCAAATACCTCAACAGATAAAAATGAAGTGCTGACAGTTAATTCCCTTAGCTCTCCTTGCAACTCATGAAAACGTGATCATAATTTAGTACCATCATCTCAAAAGAAAAAGCCTTAATATGAAGTTAGTGGACATGTTGTGCTTTCTGTTGTTCCCTTAACGCTCCCTCTCCTCAACCAGATTTTAGGATGTAGGTCCTTCTTGAAGGCTTCTGTCTCACTGAAAACTTTTTTTTTTTAACGTTTATTTATTATTGAGAGTCAGAGAGAGACAGAGCATAGGCATGGGGGAGGCAGAGAGAGGGAGAGACACAGAATTTGAAGCAGGCTCCAGGCTCTGAGCTGTCAGCACAGAGCCTGACGCAGGGCTCGAACTCACAAATCACAAGATCATGACCTGAGCCGAAGTCGGATGCTTAACCAAATGAGCCACCCAGGTGCCCTCCTGAAAATTTTAAAATAAAGATCTTGCATCTGTTGACACCAACTTTCTCAAACAGAGGAATTGCATTCATTATCAAAGTAAAATTGTGAAGATGTATATAACATAGAGGAAACCAAAAAACAGACATAGTTTCATTAGTAGATGGTTTTAGTTTTCTGTGACATCGTCTATACTAGGCTTATGCCCTTTTTTCATTAATCAAGTCCTAAGCACATAACAACCCCTTAAACTCAAAACAAAAACAAATAAAACAATAACCTGTAAAACTCTTTAAACATTAGAATGAGAACATATATAAAAATATTTGCTTTTTGACAAGTTTCTGTGGCATGTAACTTTCTCTGAATGGCCTACTCTTGAAAAGTGGATGCTCTGGGTTTGAGAAATATCATATGTACCAATACCCCAGTACAGAGCCTACTGGAAAACATATTCCGAGCATGATAAAATCTGTGTTCTACAGTCCAGGAGAGTCTCCCAAAATGCTGTTTCTAGGCTCTGATTCTTTTTTCAGGAGTCATGATTAGCTATGGTTTTTCCTATGTTAGGTCTTAAGTAATTTTTCTTGGGAAGCCAGATATTTACCAGTATTTTGAATGATTCTGACACTGTGTGTTTGGTAGAATGAACTGGTTTTTATGATGCTGATAATTAAGGCACACGACAAATATCAGCTTCTAATTCAAATTTGCAGAATCCTTTACTTAATAAAAGATATTTTGTTAAGAAAGAAAACTTCTCTCTTCACAGACTCATGTTAAATGCCTGGTTCCATATAACATAAACAATCTGAGTTCTGCTCCCAGGATCATTTAAAACGACATCTATTGTGCTCTTCTTCACTTTGACAAGTGGGAGCTGAAGAAGCCTCTGAAGTGCATTTTTGTTGTTATAGTCACTTCTATTCTCATCGAGTAAGGAAGGTCAGATTTCATTGCTGTCCTGGGAATGATCCTTTTCATCAGTTATTGTGTGTCTTTCTGTTGGGTGAGTAACTCCATTTATTAAACTTCGGAATGATCATTTGTAGAAGAAATTGTGGCGTTGACGAGTGGTATTCACTTAAGGAATCTTGATTTGCTGGGATGTTAAAAAGGTAGCAATTGGATTTTCTCTTTGGTTGATATGTCTGTTCTTCTAACCGATGATGAATGCAACTCGGGCAGAATTCACATCTCAGTGTTTCACTTTCCTTTTAGACAGTCTTGTGGAAGCTCTAGAAGCTTACAGTTTAAAGTAAAATTGGACTTAAGAAATGTGCCCGGGTAATTCTCTGGAGTTTGTAACCCTTGCCTAAAAATGCGTGAGTGATTTCAGGTATTAGCTGTTACAAGTCATTGGTCAAGGCATTCCACCCAAGGAATGGTTATTGAAACAGTAACAAGTTTGTATTAGCTAGCCTACAAGTCTTTTTATCTTGGATCAATGAAAGATACTACTTTTCCAATAAAATCAATTCAATCAAACTGAGCTCTGGTAAGATGTGTATGAGTAATTGAAATAGAAGGCAGAGTATGGTACCGACACTAAAAAGACATGAAGAAGGACAGAGGAATTAAAAAGAGGGAGAGATTTGGCATAGGGGTGCAAGAATATGAGAGAGAGAGAGAGAGAGAGAGAGAGAGAGAGAGAGAGAGAGAGAGAGAGAGAGAGGGGCTTTTAATTCTAAGGGAGGATTTTATCCCAGGCAGAGGAAATAGCAACTGTGTGGGTTTAGAAGCAGCCTGCCTTTATGTAATTAATCATCAGTTCAGCCTAATTGGAATAAAAGATAGTCTTTCACATTTTGGGGGGAGGGCATTGTGTAATGGAAGCTGAGGCAGACCCTTTCTTTGTAGTAGGTCAGCTTTACCCCCTTGCAGTGTAGTGTTACAGAGTCAAGGGGACTGTCAGAAAGGAGATAGAACCCATTCCCAAGGAAATGAGTTAGTAGGAACAATAACTATTTTCTCAGTTGTTCTACAGAACAATGCAATTTTGAGAGTTTAATACATGGTTCTTGCTTATAATTCATATGGCGAATACAATGAAGCAGAATTTTTATTAAGACCAATGGCTACCAAAAAGTTTGTGACAGCATCACTCAGATTGGTTTTGAAATGGGCAAGTATTAATGAGCCTCTGCAATGGCAGAGGGATTTGGGATATAGCAATGAGAGATATAATGATTTACTTAATATTTTTGAGCAAGGAGATGTGCAATCCACATGCAAAATTAAGTAGGAACTAAGAAATGTTGAGCATCTTATAAAGGATGCACGTTTGAAAGGTCTTGGTTTATCTATATCTATTATATACAGTGAGTAACACCACAGTCATTTTCATCTTTAATTGTAAAACAGTCCTGGCAAGATAATAGTAATACTTTCATCATACCTTTTATATTTTCTGGTAATTCTGGTTGCTAATTATTTTCTATGCGTGTACTATACCCTATATGATGTTTTGGGCACTGAGGCTACAAAACTGAACAAAACATAATCCCTCTTTTTCAAGTAACTTAGTAGATTCTAGCTTGTTTTTCTGCCCCAATCCACTCTGATAAAAACACGTTCTAATAAGAACACTTTGGAAAGGGTGGAGAAAAGGAGACCATAGAGTTACTATTGTTTGGTGATGGATATTCCTCTGTCCAGGTGGAACTGCTGCATCCATTGGTCATTGCTGTGCAAGTGGCTGAGAGAGAACATCAAACCAACGCTATACCTTCCTTGACCTTCCATGCTTGGTGGTGGGATGTGATCAGGTGTATCTGTGTGTCTAGAGAGATTTTGTATGGAATAGAGACAGTCTGGGAGCCAGCAGTATCCTTTTGTAGATATTTAAGAAGTTGAACTTAGCACCGTAAAGACAGTGGGCTAGTTGGAAGGAAAAGAGTGTATGGAGAGGGTTAGTCAATAACCCTTGAAGCTCATGATTGGAACAGATATGGACAGAAAACACACAATCCCTATAATTTTGTTCATCTAAATTATCGTAAGCCAAGGAATTGAAGTGTGGTAGCACAGTTGTATATGTTAAATCTTTGTCGCATGTAGGATGTTAGAGTATATTCAGTTTAGTTTCTTGATGTTCCACATGACAATAGTGAAATCAAGTTAGCTTAAGAAGAAAAGAATGAAATTGTTCTTCCTACCTCACTAGCATAGGAAATCAATGGGAACAAGAACTAAAAAGGTGTTATATTAGGAACCACAAAAGTACCTCTCTGGGTCCCTGATTTCTTGCTTGCTTCTGGAATTCTTCTTCATTCTTCCTTCCTGAGAGCAGCATTCTTTGCCCCATTTCCATGTTTCTAATTTGTCGACCTCACGTCACTAATTTTTCAGTATCATAGTTCTAGCCTCCTGCAGTCTCTCAGTCCCACTTGCATTATCTCTAGAGAGATAATGCAGTTGTGCCAGTTTAGATCAAAGGTCCCACCCTGATGTTATCAGTTGTGGCTAGAAGGGTATGGTGCAGGGCGGTGGCAACGATGATATCCTGGCAGTGGCTGGGGGTCATGAAACAGTCATGAGGAAAACCTATGTCTGCCAAGGGCCTGCCCCTTTGGATGGGTGGTATGTAGGTAGGTGTGCAGATGAGTATTCCTCAGGGAATGGGATGGCACCTGAACTTGGATGAATTGGCCTTATAAAGATGCCTTATGATTACAAAAGACTAAAACATATTAAGAACATTAGGAAAAGTAAGGATAGTAAGATACACATTCAGGCATGGAGGTTACGTAATTCACTTCCTTTGTTTAAGGCTTTCTTTTAAAAAAATTTTTTTTTTAATGTTTATTTATTTTTGAGAGAGATAGAGACCGAGTGCAAGCAAGGGATGGGCAGAGAGAGAGGGAGACCTAGAATTTGAAGCAGGCTCCAGGCTCTGAACTGTCAGCACAGAGCCTGACATGGGGCTCGAAGTCATGAACCGTGAGATCATGACCTGAGCTGAAGTCAGACGCTCAACCGACTGAGCCACCCAGGCGCCCCTGTTCAAGACTTTCTAATAGTTAAAGCAAAAATTGAAGTATTTCTTATTCTGTGATCCTAAAGTTTTCTTTGTTTCTTAGTTATTTCTGATTTAAAATTTTCCTGGGAGATCATTTTCCCATACATGCAAAGTACAAGGTTTTGTTTTCTAATTGAATTTTAAAATAGAACTAAAACTTCACAATATTTTCTTTAAATAGAACAGTGGCACTGTTCTGTTTGAACGGATTGGGACCACATCGTCCATGTCTTGAAAGGTAATGTTCCAGTAACTGTTCTCAAAAGACTATCCATTTTCCGCCAATTAATACATTGTCAAATCCTTTACTCAGTGCCATCTAAGCATCTTACTATTAGTTTCCTAGACTTTCCCCATGAATGAATGCTTTTGGTTACTTTTCTCATTCTGAACAGTTGGTGTGGCTTTAATAAGAATATATCAATTCCTGCTATTAATAGCCTCTGTTCCAGTTTTAAGGCTCAATAATTTAAAAGATGGCCCTAATAGTGTGAGATTCTGATTCCTTTTTTTTTTTTTAATTTTTTTTTCAACTTTTTTAATTTATTTTTGGGACAGAGAGAGACAGAGCATGAACGGGGGAGGGTCAGAGAGAGAGGGAGACACAGAGAGAGAGGGAGACACAGAGAGAGGGAGCCCCTGACGCGGGGCTCGAACTCACGGACCGCGAGATCGTGACCTGGCTGAAGTCGGACGCTTAACCGACTGTGCCACCCAGGCGCCCCAAGATTCTGATTCCTAATGAAGAGCTATTGTCATTGGCTTTAACTGTAACTTGGTATATTAAGTTTCTTTCAGTTTATATTAAGATTCTTTTTGAACTGTTAGTATTCTGCTTAAAATGTGAAGTCTTTACATTATGAGAAATTTATGTTCTTCTTTTTAGAAGCTTGACTTTAAGTCAAACTGGACACTCTACATTTTCCTATTATTTAGAAAAGGCAAAAAGTTAGGGCAAGGAAAGATCCTAGGCTGTATTTGTTCAGAATTGTTCACATTCTTAGTTCACTGAGAGCATTTGTTAACACTTTATTACTAACATGGAGTATAAGTTAATGACGCACAAAGTTTAAAACCTCTTATGTTCAATTAGAGGACCTATTAGCTTTGGAAGCAGTAAATAATAATTGGCATTTACTGAGTTTTAAATAGGATCTACATGTTGTATTTTTGGTTGAGAGTGCTCATAGCATTTTGTGTTGTGTTGCGAAACTTGGGTTTTCTGAGAATGCAGTTACCTTTTAGTATTTAACCTAAAACCTCTTCCTGATTTTAATGTGGAATATTTCCTCCCTTTAATTGCTAACATGTTTTTCAAATATTTACACATGATTTTTAAGGTGCTAATTGGCACTAGAATAGCTGACGGTTGGTAAATGTTGGAATCAGCATTACCGTAAAGCACATCCACACGAAGTTTCTGTATCTTGGCCTGGAATGGCTGGCATTTGTGCATTAAATGCATCAATAGTCTCGCAGTAAAATACATAAAACAGCGGTAGGCAGTTTTAGTATTTACCTCACCAGAGCCTCAGGATGCCAGCCACTGGGTCTGCCTTCCAGAATTTGATAGTCTTTTGTAGTATTGTAAATGTTATGGTGAGGGTCTTACTCCTCTTTGGAACAAAACATTGCCTGTTTATGTGCTACAGTTCATTTGGTCCAGTGGGGTTAACAAAAAACAAAAACAAAAACAAGGCTTCTCTTCCAAAACGCAGATACTTGATTAATACAAGCTTTTCTGTCTCTTGCTTATTGTTCTGTGCTTTTTTTTCTTCCCAAATTTTCTTTCATGGTAATTTGCTGTCATTAGAATGTTCCATAGAAAACATGCATTGGGCACATTGAGCGTGTTCCACTGAGCCAGACCTCCTTTACATTCACCCGTTTATCTTTCTTTACCTCTTTGTAGTTCATCGGAGACTGCTCATTTATTCAATATACCATTTTTTGCAATTATTCTGTTGTTGTTCAAAGACCTTCAAAGGCCTTATTTTCTCCGACTGTAAAACCTGTCTGGGAATCACAGCCCCAGGCCATTTTTTTGTATGGCTCCTTTGGAGTCCCACTCTGGGAACTCGGATTCAGTGGACTGGAGAGGAGACCTGGGAGCTTCCCGTCCATATGCCCCTTTGGTGGCTTGAACCCAGGAACCCTGTCTGGCAACCAGTGCAGCATGTGGTTTGTCATTTCCCGGCTCTGAACCTGGCTGCAGATAAGAGCTGAAAGGTTGATTCATCATGATTTCCCACCCTTGTCTTCAGTTCTCACCAGAATATCACCCAGCGTGTATGTCAGTCTGTTTTAAAGAACCGTCACATAGTGCATTTGTTTCGTTGTATCATGTAGCGTTGTTTTATAGCATGTTTGAGTGTTTGCTGCTTTATCTGAGGGCAAAGAGTCCTTTCAAGGGATCATTGATATAAAGTTTCAGCAGGTTTTACTGTTATATTCTAATGATAGTTATCTTGACATTTTAAGTGCTTTCTCAGTCCATTTCCTAAAGCTCCTTAAAGCTTAAAGTCAGTTGAATGTAATATTTGATTCCTGAATACTAAGATTTAAATGATAATTTTCTTGAGAATTTTTTTTTTATTTATTTTGTGAAGCACTGAGTCCAAAGTGTGATTATAGGTGTTTTTAGAGACACTGTTGCCCAAGACACAATTTTGAATATGCACAGTTATATGGTGTCTTTCTCTTACCTCAGGTCTCAATGAGCAGTTCTTTTTTGTAGCACGGCCAAAGAAAAGAAAAAAAGAGCAAAGTTTGGGGTGACAATAAAATAACATTGCTGCTCTGCTGTTCTAAGAGATTTTTGTTTCTCCCAAATGCATCAAACAATCCTGGTGAAGTCACAGTTCCTTCTGCCTGTGGTGTCCTTCCTTTGCCTTGGAAAGGCCTTTGGGAGCAGACTGCTTTGGCCTCTCTCCCCATTTATGGCTGATGTTTCTGATGCCTATCATCCTTATGTGACCAAAACCAAAGCTATAATACTTGCTTATTTGTGGAGAAGTTTCTGGGCCCACCTGAACTGTTATGGCTCCTCCTGCCTTGACTGATCCTTGCTTGGTGTCTGGGTCTTGGTCCAGAGCTGGGTGGCTGGGGACTTACACTTCACTGAGCCTTACTTCTAGTACTCCTCCTTAATATTTCCCTCCCTCCCTCCCTTCCTTGCTTAAGAGAGGCAGACTCAGCATGAGTGTGGGAGGGGCAGAGGGAGAGAATCCCAAGCAGGCTCCACACTGCCAGCTGTGCAGAGCCCGACATGGGGCTTGAATTCACAAAACCATGAGATCATGGCCTGAGCCTAAATCAAGAGTCACATGCTTAACCGACTGAGCCACCCTGGTGCCCCTAGTATTTTGCTTAAAATGGCGCCCCTAGTATTTTTAGTGTGTAGATGTAACTGGTTCAAATTTCTCAGCTCTCTTGATATACCTTAAGCCTAGAGCTAGATGTAGGGGCAGAAGTCCCGGCCTCTTTCATACTAAAGCAAACTGTTAGATTCTGTTACCTGTGTATATTTGAGTAAGTGAATGTACTCAGTGGATTAGAAAACTGTTATTTGTGTAGGATATGTGTCACTTTTAAGATATTTTGATTGTTTGGTTGCTAAGTTAGTTAAAAACAGTTCCCAGGGTCGGCTCTTGTTGTTGGTGGCCATGTCATCCTACCTTGCTTCCCAGAGAAACCAAACTGGTCAGCTGTGTACATCAGAATGTGAACATTTCTCACCCTCATTTGAGGTCTATTTAGGCAAATTTCTGTGATTTGGCTTGGCTATAAATACTGGGCTATGAAATTTCAATGTGTGTTAACATAATTTATATGGGACTTTTTTTTTTTTTTTTAATATATCTTCAGTTGATTTAGGGCCAGTCTTTTTTGCATGCATTTTGAAGAAGATATTCAATTCTAACATATTTTTATAGCTGGGGCTCTGGAGAGCTCAATAATGGTGAGAGAATCTCTCTAGTACTCATGGCATTAAGTTGACATACATGAGTAGAGCTCTTGTTCTAAAGTGAAGGGCCTATGTAATACAATACATTGTCCTTATGATGTTTTAGATTGCAGTTGTCCAGAAACATTGTAAGAGTAGTGACTAGGTAAAGATGAATGGATTATTTGATGAAAAACATTCTGTTTTTGAGGTGAAAAAATTTAATTTTTCGTACTCCTGCCGCTTTATTTTTAAATAATTATAGTTAAAAGAACACAACAAAGATTTCTTTTTTTCTGCATTGGAAAAAAATGCTAATTATCTCCAAATATGGAGTGATTTAAAAATATATAAGCCCTGAGGAGGGACATTTTTTTTTTCTTTAAGCCTCTGTGGACATGATTTCCTTGAGATTTTTTATGTTTCACCATAATGTAAGGGAAAGATTCAGTTTCTATATGTGGTATAAGTTCCAATACATTAGAGACAGAGAGTCTCTGCAATGATCTGCATATTATATGGTGACACACAGGGACTGTGTCTTCCTCAGTGTATGTCAGTGCATCCAGCCATAGCACAGACAGGTACTTCAACTGCCTTTTTAAGGAATCAACAAATGAACCATGGCTGATTTCACAGAGCTTGTGGGATTTTCTTTTCACTAAGTTGGCTTAACTGTGAGAGGGTCCAGCAAAAATTCTTGCCTTATTACTAGATCCTTGGCAACATTGATTGAAGGTAGCATGATTTTTGTTGACAGAGTGCACTCTTCTTTGTGAGATGGTATCTACTTGTTGAACTGTCTGGGCATGGTCACCCAGAGGAAGCAGAAGTGTTGACTGGCTCAGATACTTGTTCTGTCTAGTCTTTGTCACTAGAACCTTCTTCTAGAGAGGTCAGAGTACTGCAGGCTACCTTTCCAATAGAAGGAGTGAATGAAAAAACATCCATCAAAAGATGAATGCACAGTGATTTCACTTAAAAAAATTTTTTTTAACGTTTATTTATTTTTGAGGGGGGCGGGGCACAAAATCCGAAGCAGGCTCCAGGCAAAGAGCCCTACATGGGACTCAAACTCATGAACCGTGAAATCATGACCTGAGCCAAAGTTGGACGCCCAACCAACTGAGCCACCCAGGTGCCCCGTGATTTCACCTTTTTAAATAAAATTTCTGTCTATAGTATTTCAATGAAATGTATTCCTGTTTGAGGATACTAGGATGACAATTACAAAAAAAATAATAAAACCTTCTAAATACAACTCTAACAAGTGCTGAAGTTCAATGTATTTTAGGAGGTATAAATATTTTGTTGCTAAAATAGCAGCCAATGTAATGAAAAGGCAAAATTGCATCAGTGGATTTCAAGGTTTGGCTAGCTTTCGACGTAATGCAGAAAACCACCTTAACACAACAACACCACCACCACCACCACCACCAACAACAAAACTCATCCCATCATGTATCGTTCTATCTTTGTAATGAATTTCATGCTACTTTAAATAGAGGACAGACTTCTGTAGGAAATGAGTTATAAAAACAGAGTTAGAGTTTTGACTTAGAAACATTGAGTATCGAAGGTTCATACATGTTACTGCTTTTTCAAATAAGTTTTTAAACTATAGGCTGGTTACTTGATATAACCTAAACATCAAATGGAAGGACTGTGTGCTTGATCAATAGAAATTGAGTTGCCTGAGGATGGCAACCCTTTTCTATAACTTGTCTGTCACCATGTCATTAGCTTTAGAACCCATAGAAGTACAACATTTATGAAGTCATGGGAAATTTTTTATTTAATGTAGGCTAATTTTTCAGTAGTTACTAGAACTGATGGTCAAAATTTACTGGTTAATTAGCCATTTTTAAGCATAGTCATTGCCTGCAATATGTTTTTTCCTGTCTGCACAGTGTGTTTTTTTTCTCATCATTAATTTGAGCCTCCACTTGAGCAACAGATGTCAGATTATGCTGTAAGAAGAAAGTTCTCAGTCATACCCGTGTGATTGCAGACTCACCCAAGTGCGTACTGTCCCCTCCCCCAATCTTGGTTATCATTTCTGTGTGATATTAAGAGCTAAACATGTGATTTCCTTACAGAGTTTAAAAGCTGTATGTCTCAATGTAATAAATCTCTAGACAAATTCTTGGCAGTGATGCATACGTTTTATGTGTGCTGTGATTATCTCCAGTCATAATTATTTAATACATATGGTATGTGTAACATTTATAATCTTCCCAAGGGGGAAAATGATGTGGCATGATTCTGGCAGATTATTTATGTTGTTGATGCTTAAAATGTATGGTAAAAAATGCTGTGTATCTCTGACTTTGAAATCCCCACTGTTCTATTTTTAAATGGTTGTATGAAAATACAGAAACTAAGCAGATTAAGTAGTCTTGTTTCTAAATATATTTCCTCTTGTAAATTACTAGAAATTGCTTATGTTCATTGAATTGAATGGGTGGACAATGGGAATATCCCCCTAACTTTTTGATGAGCTGTTCAATAATGTCACCTATTGCATAAATTTGCATGATGGTTTCAAAGTTTCATTAGCCATTCTAGACTAGGAAATTTATCAAATATTGAATAACTAAATTGAGTTAAAATAACTTTTTAGAGTAAGTTTAAAATTAAAAAAAAACTGTTTCTTTTGTGTGTTTGAAAACTAGACAGTGGGCTAATAATTCTTTGTCTTTTCAGATTATTTCATTTGTGTTCTGACAGTAATAACCATGTTTTATCTGGCTGTCAGGGGTCCTTCTAGGATGGTCTTAAATTCTAATGTATTATTCATTCATTATGTTGAACAGCAAGAATAAATTAAATATCTAAAACAATATGAAAGAAGAGGAAAGCAGCTCAGTTAATTCTAGTGAAAATAAAAGCTATGTATTTATTCCCAGTGGAACCCTGAAACTTGTTGATGAGATGGCTATTGGTAATTGCTATAATCTGCAAAGTATTTAATTTTCCTCTTTGTACAAAAATGTATTCATCTAATATATTCAGAGTTTCGTAATAGTGAGTTTCATTAAAACGTGCCACATTTTGGCTGTTAATATAAATTGTTAACTTCAAACTTTAAGATTGCTTTTCATTATTACTTTAATATTAACATATATGCTGATAATTTTCTAGCTTCTAAAAAGACAGAACGTATATATATTGTATTAATTTCTAATTTAAATGTATCATAATATATTTCTGCATTACAAACTCGCTAATATTGTAAGGAGGTGAAAAACAAAAGAGCATAAAATAGAAAATATATCCCCTGTAATTCTGCAATATTAAATATTTAATAGAATATGTTAATATTCTGGTGTATATTGTTTGGTTTTCTTTCCATGCCTATTGATATGTATTTTAATAGTTATATAGGTTTTAAATGCAGTGGATGTACAGTGATTTAACATGTCTCCTACTGTATACAGTTAAGAGTATTTTGCCAGCTTTCTAATAGACCCATTATAAATATTTTTCCTTTTAACATCCATGTGGATAGATCCTTACTGACGTCTTGTCCGTGTGTTTTTCTGTGTCGACAAATGCCAGCAGTGGTGTTTGGGCCTTCACATTGCTCATTCCCAGAGGTCTGAGAGGGTGTGGGGTAGAGGCTGTACTCCCAGAGTGCCTGTTATGTTCTGTCTCCCCGACTAGTCCCTTTAGATGGGAGAAATTGGTTTTGCTTAGGGATGGACCAGCTATGGACCCTTTGCCTGGATTCAGGAAGAAGTAATCAAATTGCAAGGATGGTGAGGTGGGCTATGTGTAAGTTATTCTTTAGTGAAGCCATTAAATACAAATTTGAACTGATGAAAGAGAAACCAAATGGCCATCTGAAGTGAATGCCCTGCCTAGTTTTTGAGGAGTGGAATGGCATCAACACATGTGTGGTTTTGAAGCACATGTGATAGAAGACTGAAATGAACAGAACCTATTCATTTCCTAAAATCTTACGTAATTTATTGAGTGGGTGAACTCACTAGTCTGAGGGCAGAGAGGGAGAGAAATACTCCTTGCCTATGGGCAAGTATTAGTGATTAACAGTAAACTTTGGCTTTACGTTGCCTCTCAGAGTTTTGGTTTAGTTACTTAATGTCAGCAAGCCAGTGTTGTTCCACTGTAAGTGAGAATAATTTTGTATCATAAAATTATTATAAGAGTAAATGAGCTAAATCATGGGTGTTGCTTAGTACAATATGTGTTATTAAACACTCCAGTTAGTCTCTGCTCTCGTCCTTTGGTCTCATCTTACTGTCTCTAGGATGTTAGGGCAGTGTTTCTCAAACCTGAGTTTGTGTTAGAATTGCCTGGAAAGTTTGCAGGAACACAGATTTCTAGGCCTCAGCCCCAGAGTTTCTGACATCTTAGGTTTGAGGAGGTGCCTGAGTATTTGTATTTCTAACAAATTCCCAGGAGATGATGCTAGCGGTAGGGACCACACTTTGAGAACCTCTGGGTTAGGGTACTATAAGGGCAGGTGTTATTTGGAACCAGGAAAGTTATATAACCCTTTCTTTTTAACCACCTGCATGGACAACATTTAGATCATTTCTGGGAAAAACTTATTATCACCTAGTCCCATTTCTCTAGTCAAATTTTATTTGCTTTGGATTATTACAGAAATTTAATGCTGGAATTAACTAGTTATTTTAGGGCTAGAGTGATCTAGATTTTTGAGGAGTTTGATAACATTTTAGTATATGCATATAATATTGGCTTAATTTTAATGAAAGCTACTTAATAAAAGTTGTTTTCCTTTGATGTGGACTCTCTGTATGTGTTTATAATGGATCAAGTTCATTTGAGAATGGATTTGTTTTCAGAATTTTATGTATGTATGTATATTTTTGGAATTTTAAAATACATAATTTTAAATAATGTTAGGCTGAGAGTTTTAGTTAATTTCTGTGTTAGCTTACTTGTGAAAGATCTGCAGGAACTAAGCTTTTAATGGCATTATTTCTACCAGATGTTTAAAACAACTGGAATTGTCAACCCAGTATTGTTGTGAGTTGCCAGTGATCCGGGAATCATCTCTGGGAATGGAGCGTCACTCATGTAATTTTCTTGATGAGTGTGAGACAGGGGCAGGCACCAAATACATGGTGTTGACACACTTAATTTAGTACTCCTTCCACAAAGCTATTACATTGACTATTAATTGGCCTTCTGATAAAATTTCTGCTTAATGCACATGATGAAAAAAATGCATCCTAGGATACTAGCCGCTGCTTCTGAAATAGTTCGCATGCTCTGAGATCTCATTAGTGACAGCAAGCAACTTTTGGTTTGAATGTAATTACGATTCTCTTAAATATAATGACTAACATTTATCAATCTGTGATTTAAAAAAATTTTTTTAACAAAATCCTTAACTTAGAACTTTACAGTTTGTTGTTCTATTGTGTGGTCTCTCTTCCTCAGCAGTGTGAAAAGCAAATAGCAGCTTGTCTGTGCCCTGTCCTTCACCAGTCTGACGTTTCCTGTTAAGGCCTCTGTCTGCGAACAGGTTGCAGGTGGCACGCTTAGCAGCATCCAATAAGAAAACTCCGTGTTGCTTTGTGGTTTGAAAAGCATGCATGGTGAATAGCAGTTTCTGCTCGTGTTTTCCTGGTTTGGTCTTTTTCCTTCTTTATTTTTTTCTTCCTGGTCTTCCCCTCCTCACTTATCATCTTATGTTGTAAGATTTAAGAAACAATTTTTTTTTAATGTTTATTTTCAAGACAGACTGCAAGCAGAGGAGGGGCAGAGAGAGAGACAGACAGACAGACAGAATCTGAAGCAGGCTCCAGGCTCTGAGCTGTCAGCACAGAGCCTGACGTGGGGCTTAAACTCACAAACCATGAGGTCATGATCTGAGCCAAAGTTGGACGCTTAACCAACTGAGCCACCCAGGCACCCCTATACCATTTTGTTTTAAAAACATAGTAAGGACATTTTTCTGGGTGGATTATGTCCCTATGGCACTTAGTAGTCACTTAAAACTATAGGTGGGATAAAGATTTGCTGTTTTCATTTATGTGGGTTTTCTTAAAGTGAGGCACACTAAGGTTGAGGTTGTTTAGACAGGCTTCCACTGCATGTTATATGCAGCGATGATTCTGAAAAATAGCTGGGGTCGAGGCACCAGAACTGCCTACTGGCCCTCGTCCCAGTTATGTGGCAGCTGACATGCAACACAGATCCTCAGTGGTGTGGTCTAAACTTATGGCCGCCTTTGTTCAGGAGACAAACGTTATGCTGACTGCATGACAGGGTTGTGCCAACTTGGGTTATAGCTGTTTGTATAAGGCTCAAATTGAAAGTTTCCTGTAATTTTAGAATTCATCTGAAGAGGATTCAGAGAACAAGACAATTTTGTTATCCCTTTAGGAATATAGCTTGGATCTTGGGGTGGAAGTCTTTCTGAGTCTCATACTGCAGATTCGAGAGATTTAAATTTTCATTTCTGTCCAGGAAGCACTTATAATGTTAGGTGCTTAAGTGTTGGAAATCCTTCCCTTCTCTTTGCATTTGTATTTCTTATGCAAATACCATGTGTGAAATATCAATTATACTGCAGTTATGTGCAGGATGAAGGTTTCTTTTGCAATAAATATGAAATCTTCCAAGTGCCTTATAAATAATGTGTTAAGATTGAAAAGAAATATTATCTTCTGAAAATCAGCTTCTGCATTTTCTATATTATTTTGAATATGTGTTTATGGATTTTTTGATTATTTAATTGTTTTGAACGGTAGTGTTTTTGGTTTTTTGGTGTCTTGTTTTGTGTTTTTTTTTTTTTTTTTTTTTTAAGATTTTACCTCTATGTAAAATTAAGACTCTGAGAGCTTGATGAAAAAGTTGCTATGGTGACTGTAAATACAGGGTTGATGTCTCCAACTTAGGAATGGGTTTGTGTTCTAACACTTCATTTTAAAATAAATTATTTGCAACGTTGTTATTTTTTCATAGAAATAATATTGCAAATAATAGATTTCAGACTCAATCAAAAACTTATTTAAACCAGAAAGTAAAGGAAATATTATATACTTCTGTCTTTATGAATATAATGGAGTACTCATCCTCCTTACCTACCTCCACCGCCTACCCTCCCCTTCCCCCCCCCCCCAGTGAATTCTCATACTAGAAGAGGTTTAACAGATGGTCTCTTTGACTGGCAATTTCTCTTACCTTATGGGACTGAAATACAGTGCGTCTTGAACCACATGGTGCTTTGGAAAATTCCTTCCTTCCTTCAATAAATATTTACTCTGTACCTACTGTGTACAAGGCACTGGGCTAGGCCCTTGGAATGTAGCATTGAATAAAATGGACAACAATCCCTGCTTGAGTGCATGCTAGAGGTTGGGAGCTTAACTTCTAATTTAATGCACTGGGACTGGGGTAGAAGACCAGCATGAAGAAGCCTGCCTATAGGGCTTGTCACCTAATGGCAAACCAAACAGCAGGGAGGGGGTGCTGTGGTTCTTAAAACTTCTGCTTCATGGACTCTGGCTCCCAAATTTTGGCCTCTATTGATCTATTATATATTTCTAAATGTAAGATTCTCAAGGTAGTCATGAATTCATCTTTGTCTTCATAGTTTCAAGAGAGCCTCCAGCACTGGTGGATTTGCAAATGCTTAACAACCCACTGTTAATGTAGTGTTTGCCAATTTCTGTGATGTAAGTACTCTGCCATGGCCTAGTTCAGGAAGCCAGTGTGATGTCACTGAGTGTGGAGTTGGGAAACACAGTCATATACCATTCTAGAGTGTTTCTCCTGTACAGAAGCAGTGGACATAAATAGCTTTTAGACCATACATGAGGTAAAAGAGAGTAATTAAGAACTGATGATGAGTCTTAAGTATTTGCTACATTTTACTTTAATTTAGTTCATTTCATTGTAAATTTGTACAATTTAATTTTTAATAATGACTCTGCTGGCAGTGTACTCACGGAAGTCCTGAAAACTTAACAATCAGTTCTTGAGAGCCAGAACCACTCCAGCACAGCACTGAGAGTACCACAATACCTTGCCTGAAATCCCTATGGCCAGGCATTAGAATCCAGAGTTTTTTCTGATTTTAGAATCTGATTTAGACATGTGAGTATTCACCTACTTACATAAATACATATTATACACAATTTTACATCAGTTCAGGTTAGCTTTTGCCGGCAAATGTACTTTCTTACTAACTTATGAAGAAAAGGTTTGTTTCTGGAGCCATTTGATTTTGGAATTGTGGAAAAGGCATTGTGAGGCTGTATTACTTGTTTGCAAATCAAGATTTGTTATTTCAGGTCTGCAAGAGCCTGTGTGTTTGCTTTCTCCATATGAAAGAGAATAAACTCAGCATGTTATCCTACTGGGATCATGACTGCCCTACAGGAGAGTCACATGGCTCCTGCATTTGTGTGGTGGCTCTTCTTTCCAGAAGCCTCTTGCCTTGTGACTCCCTCCCCCCTTACAGACTCATCCTGTGCTTCATTCTTCCCACCCAGCTTTTTGGCCCCACCTCTCCCAGTGTTTCATCCCAGCAGATCCTGATTCTTCCCTTTTCTGCACAGCCTTCTATTGCTGCTCTTTTTACTCTGTGCTTGCTGTAGCCTGCCATGCAATGATGGTACAGAGGCCACAAGTTTTCAAGTCCAGCCCTATGAGCTCATACCCCAGGAAATGGAACGAAACTGACAGCTACCTCTGAGTAGCGATTTCCAGCAGTAGAAATGCATGTCCACACAGGACTTTGGATATTGATGTTTGTGTCTTTGCAAAGCTTCTTTTCTTTCCAGTACTTCACGTGTACTCTTATCAGTCAGTCATCACCCATTTCTTTGCGCACCTCTTGCATCTTGTGTCTTTTTTTTTTTTATCAGTGAGCATATATCTGAGGGACTTCAGCTAGTGCTAGCATCCGGAAATGAAGCCATTTAGGGAACGGGAGGCATTGAGCCAGTCTTCCCAGAGTGCACGCACATGCTGGACACGCAGATTTCCTGACTCTAACAGTTTTTAAGGTTCCACTGGGAATATTTGACACCAGGAACTCTGAATCACTAATTTCAGGGATTTTTCCATTAATATTACCTTTTTATGAGGGGAAACTACTGAGTGAATTTAACTTATACTTTAACAATATTATATAGAAGTTAATTTCAGCCTTTCTGCATGAATAGTATTAAAGATTTCAATCTTGTGCAATATTCCATTTTGTTCATTTATTACACTTGGAAACATGTCACAGTTTGTGAAGTGACTTTTTCCCCCTCATAAATTACCACTTGCCTAAGTGTATTTCACTGTCTGACAGGACTGAATCAGGTCAGTTTTTAGGTGATGGCATTTTATATATAATGTTCTTTTTCCATAGAAAAAACAACAGCCTATTAATGATTTGTTTACTTGAAGTCTGTTTTTATTTCTGGCAACTTTGTTGTTAATTGTCTAATCAGATTTGTATTTTAAAATAAACACTAATTTGACCAGTTTTTGAGCCTCTATTTCCCTCTCTTTTAGCTTAGTGTGTAGAAATGTAAGACCTGTTTTTAAATGTCTCAGCACTAGCCTCTTGTGCATTTGCTCTTATGCCTCTTCAGTAGTATGTGGTCTGTGGGGTGTCTTTTGTGTGAGACTGATTTTTATTGTTTGAGCAGTTTCTAGCGTATGGGTCATTTAGACTTTTTCAGCATGTTCTATGATTTCAGAGATAAAACTATTGATGAGGAATGTGGACCCTACAGTGCTCACAGTCTAGATTGGTCTGCTCTCCAGTCTGTGAATACCCAGTGTCGTCTTGTCTTGGCTTACGGTTTCCTATGGTAGCTCTTCTGGTACTGTTATTACTTTTTACATTTTCTTTCATTCCTTTGGTTATTCATATTATGTTTTAAATCTACTGTCTCCTGTCCAAGGTATTGACTATGTTGACTTCCTCAGAGGAGAGCAGGGTGATGTTCTGAGACCACGGTGCCCTCCCAGAGGTACCAGAGTGTCACTGCAGAGGTTCAGTCATGAACAGTGGAATCTGGAATTTAGGATTCCCCAGTGGTGGTTGGTATTCTGGTGCAGACACTCTTCTAAAAGATTATGGGAGCTTTTCAGGACCTTAAACAAGGAAATGTGATGATCAACGTGAAATAATGGATCAGTGCTATATTTCCTTATAATGTCTCGCAATAGTTTTTCTAATAATATCTTTAGAATATTGAATGCTTAATGATCTAATGAGCTAATTCCTTATTCCTCATGACTCCTTCATAGGTTTATGGTATTTGAGACATATTGGTATAGAGAAGAAGTACTGTTCCACTTCCTTACTCCTTCCCTAGATTGTGGGGGTGATTATTAATGTAGCCTTAGCTTTTCTCCAGATTTTCTTGTTTTGTAAATTTTTGAGTCTCTGTAGATTTGAAGACATAACACTCAGTGATTTAAATACTTTTTAATATATACTTCTGTACTTGAGGAGAGCAGTGAAAACTCCCTGAATATTTTAAATGTTTTTATGCTATCCTGAAGATCTATTTATTGGCTCCAATTTATGGAAATGTAGGTTTTAACTTGGGGATTGAACTGAATGGTGTAACTGGCACCATAGTGAATTCGTTTTGAAGAACCTGGGATGGAGTATTTTTGGAACATTTCATTGTCCTTTTGTGTACAGAATGCCCTATACTTTCACTGTCATATTGTTTTTAAACACCAACGAAACACTGATGTAATTCATGTACCTAAAACTGGTTAGGGTAATTGCCCAGCAGGTTTAGTATCTGTGAATGAAAAATGTTTTTGTGCCAATACCAACAAACTATTGAGCATTTTGAGTTAAGTGTGCTCAGATTTGGCTTTTTAAAACCTAAATATATTTTCAGGATACCGCAAATTGGATATTAGTTTTTAAAATTGTTTTTCTTTAACACTGCTCCTTTTTAATATCTGTTGCTGTCCTTAGTCACATAAGACACCGGAAGAAACTCCTTCCATTGTATGGACTGTCTCAGAGCCTTTTCTGTAGCCCTGTTACAGGAAGTAGCCAGTGCTCTGTGTCCCACAGGCTCTGGGTTTGGCGTGCACAGAGATAGCATTCTCTGATAAGCCCCTTGGTCCAGTTCCCAGCCCTTAGCACTTTTTGTGTCTTGTTTCTGTGTTACAAGCTGTAATCTTACCCATCTTTACCTGTTTCTTCTCATACCATTAGACTTCTCCAAGACCTACGGAGAAGAAATGTAGGAATGTATTTAAAGCAGCTAGTTAGTCACATAGAGTTTTTCTAAATTGCTAAGTGGTATTTTTGCTGAACTTAATATTATTTTAAGCCCTGAGTATCCTGCCCAGTAATACACTTAGTCTTCAGAATAAACAGAACATGAGGCTTCCAATGAAGACGGCAACATCAGCCACCACTGGCTCTGGTGCTCACTGGCTTTGGGCCTGTTCTCTTGCTCAGCATTTACACCTACAGGCTCAGTCAGGTATGCTCATAAGAGCCTCACGAGTTTTATCACAGCTTCACAAAAGTTGGCATTACTATCACCTCCATTTTCTGGGTGAAGAGAAACTGAGGCGTAGAGAGGTAACTGGCCCGGTGCCACCTAGCTAGTTAGTGGTAGAGCTTGGATTTGAGCCAACATCTTGCAGACTTCAGATGCTGTCATCTTAGCTTTCTTCTGCCACCCTTCATTTGAAAAAGCCCACTTGTCCTTGAGGGCTGCACCTTGTTCTGTCCCTCAGCTCTTTTATGCCAGTTCACCTGCACTGACTTCTTTCTGTAGGCTCTCAGCGTTCAGGTCCCTTCTGTATTTCGACACCTCCTAACACTGGCAAGTTGTTGCTGTCTAAGAATATCTCCTAAAAGCTAACTTGTGTGGTGTGGTTGAAATTGTAATGCAGTTCCTCATGGAAATTGGGTGTTTACTATCTCATGGCAGCCTGCTGAGTGCCTTCTGAAGCTGAGCATTTGTACTGAAAGGTAGCATTGCAGATGGCTATTTTGTTATTCTGTTAGATGTGAATGTTTAGGGAAGGCTGAGTTTATGCGAAAAGTGACACAAATTGTGTCTCTTGGCACTTATCTTTTAGGTCTCCCTTTATGTGAAGACTTGTGGCTCTCCTTTTCCTTGATGTGGCCATCCTTGGGCCCTCTGGTTCTTGGCCATGGTGGAAGTTGTATGGTGGACAGTGTCATGTAGTGATTCCAGGTAAAGCCATTGGCTTCAAGTACACTTGGGCAGTTCTACCATTAGAAGTGGTGGTAGAACTTAACCCTGTGGGTTTCCAGTTTCCCTGGGTATTAAGTGGATATGATAGTAGTACTGTGTGTATTTTGAGGATTAAATAAAATAATGGGTAATGGGTCTAAATACAGTAGTGGTAACAAATGGTAGCTACTGCCATTAATATCACTCCATTGCTATTGCTGCTGCTATTATCATAATCACATTTTTTAATACCCAGGAATTTTGTGTTATGACTCTTATTTTTCTTCTAATTGATGTAAAGGGATTCCTTGTTTCTACGTTTTAACTTTGAACACTTATATAGCAAAATGGGAAGACAGAGCAGAAAAACAAACTGGAATACTGCAAGGTAAAAATAAAGAGAATTTGAGAATATTTAGAAGAGATTTATACTCTGCTAATATGTAACTTTGTGGTGTCAGAGTGATGTAATAGAATTTAAGAAATGTGTGTTGCTATTTAATTGAATATCAGAAAATATGTTTTTAATAGTCTCTTTTATTATCTTAAAGCAGGGGTTTGTGAATCTGCTGAAACTATATCCAGACTTCAGTGCCTCTGTGCATTTTTTTCTGTGGAGAAGGTTCATGGCTTTGTGTGTCACACGATTCTTGGCACATACTAGGCAACAGGGTATGAAAGAATAAGTGTAAATGGAACAGGTGATGAATGGTAGCCTTCTAAGCAGGTGCAAAGTTCTTTATCAGAAATGGTGCCATAAGACAGGTAGAAACCAGAGACCAGAGGGGTCAGGGGTTATAACAACAGGAGTTGGCTCTTATTTTGCATTAATCTACTATTTCCTGAAATTCTAGGCTCAGCCTCTTTCAAACATACATTTGGCTTCACAGAACAATTACATCTGGATCATAGAGGATTGAAAAGTAGGAGGACTCTGGCATGGGGAATTGGTATTCCTTGAACTAATGTACAAGCCACAATCTGTCTCTCTTTTTGTAGGCTGTGAAAAGAGCTTGACTTTCTGGATATAAGCAAAAGTGTGAGGTTAGGTGATGATGCCCAGAGGGCTTGTAATACACTAGCTACTTGTAGTAACATGCCTACACTTTTCAGAGGGATTGCAAAATATATAGAATAAGTGATATTAGTTCAACATGTGTTTATTGGGGCACCTTTTAGGCAGGAGCAAAAGATTAATGAAATTGACCCTTTCACAAGAAACTCAAGAACTGGTTACAGAATCCTCATTTGTTAAGCTTATTGTTGTAAAGATGAATTAATCTGCTCAGTGTTATTTGAACAAATATTTGATTGTCTATTCACCTCGTCAGTGGACTAAAACTTAAGTTTCTTCATATTTTAAAATATCTCCTATTATTGAAATTATTTTTAGTATTGGTGTGAAATAACTTTAGGTCCCATGTTGAAAATATGTATTGATCTAACCTTCCTGAGTATATTTTAATATACCTCCTTGATAATATTTAGCTACTACTGGTTCCTACTCCATCATGCTTTTACCCTCCCAGTTTCTGTGAAAGCTTGTTGCCTTTAGTTTACTTTCTTTTTTCTTTTTTTTTGGTCTTCCCAGATTTCTTCAAAGGTGGAATTGGAGGGAGGGAAGAGAAACCTGCAGTCTCAGCTTTATTCAGGCTTTGGTCCTGACTTCTGCACATGCTCCATGTTCAGATTGGGATCCTTAACTAAACTCATGGCGTCAGCTACCACTACGTGCTGGCATTGCCCATTTATATTTTTTTAGCCAAGAACTCCCCTTGGCACCACAGACTCCCGTTTCCATTTGTCTTCTGGGAAGTGGATACTGGAGCTAGGATAGTTTCACCTCTAAGTGAATGCATCACTTTTCATCCCAGACTTCTTTGTCCTTGTCCTTGCTCTCTGTCCAGTCACCCAAGCCACAAACCTAAACATTTCAGATTGATCCCCTCTTTCATAGTACCAGCCCCAGCATGTACCAAATCATTTTAAGTAAGTCTCAATTCTGCATTAAAAAAAATTTTTTTTAACGTTTTTATTTATTATTTTTGAGAGACAGAGAGAGCACATGAGCAGGGGAGGGGCAGAGAGGGAGACACAGAATCTGAAGCAGGCTCCAGGCTCTGAGCTGTCAGCACAGAGCCCGATGCGGGGCTCAAACCCACAGTCTGTGAGATCATGATCTGACTGAAGTCGGACGCTTAACGGACTGAGCCACCCAGGCGCCCCTCAATTCTGCATTTTAATAATTATACTTTTTATTTCTCTTGTCACTCCACCACCTTTCTGTTAGTCTACCCATCATGACTTCTTCATTGTCGGACCAAGGAGCTTTGTTTACCTTCTCGTCCTTTCTTCATAGTCCTTGAAACCTGCAGAATGAATGCAAATTAAACTGGTGTGCATGTAAGGATGCCCCACAGTTTTCAGGGTACAGTTCATGTGGTTTAACTTCATCCCAGTGCCCTTCATTTCCTCTGTTGATAGCCTCAGTCTCTTGAAACTCTCTCAAATAATAGTAATACATAACATGTCTTGAGTACTTGCTATTTGCAAACTGTTCTGTGCAGTTTGTCAGAATTAAATAGGGTATGTAACAACCCTATCAGTGCTGAGACCCAGAATGTTCACACTGCCCAAGGTCCGGGCTCCTGGGTGGCTCAGTTGGTTAAATGCCCCTCTTGATTTAGGCTCAGGTCATTATCTCACAGTTTGTGGGATGGAGCCCTGCGTGGGGCTCTGTGCTGACAGGATGGAGCCTCCTTGAGATTCATTCTCTCTGTCTCTCTCTCTCTCTCTCTCTCTCTCTCTCTCTCTCTCTCTCTCTCTTTCTCTTTCTCTTTCTCTCTGCCCCTCACCAGCATGTGCACATGTACACTCATGTGTGTGCTCTCTCTCTCTCTCTCAAAATAAATAAACAAAAAAATAAAAATAAAAAAGGATCTCCCCAGGATCATACAACTGGTGAATCACCTCTCTGAGCCTTACTAATTTTGGGGAGCCAATTCAAAATTCACAGCCTTATGGTAATGAAACGAGTGGAGAGCACTGCAAACAACAGCTTAAACAGGACTCCACTTCCACTGTTCCGGGGCACGGACGGTGTCGTTTTCTGTGTGTGAGCAGTAAGCGAAAGGAAAGCAGAGGCTTTGGCATTCCTCAGAATAGGTTTTCCACAAAAACGAAGGTTTCCAAGCTCTTTGGCCTTGACTACCTACATCTGTCAGATGGTACTAGATTTCAAAGGATTTGCATGAAGTTTCAGTATTAAACTTCTGTGTGAATTGGGAAAATGTCTAACTTGCTGTTTCTTTTGTCTGTCAAATCTGAGGGAGAAGGGATTGACATACAATTAGTATTTATTCTGTGTTCACTTAAAAAAAATTGCTGAAACAGGTTATACTAATGAAGAGTTGTTATAAAGAATTTCATTATTTAGTTACTTTTTGAATAAACCTGCCAGTTGGTTTATTAAAACCAACTCATTAAAATGAGCCTAATTTAATCAGCATTGTGTTGCATACTGAAGATAATTTAGGCTAATGTCAAGGACACCTTTATCTCTCCTTTGTAGAAGGTATTGAAATAATGAGTGTAGCAAAAAGGAGTCAGAAAATGTTTGAAGTTTTTCATCTCTGCCTCTGGGTGGATATTTAAAAATCACACTTATCCTTTTTGCATGCAAATTAAACTGAAAGGCATTTTGTAATGTAACATTAACGTTATATTTTACAAAACAAATTTATTGAACTTTGATCTTTTGCTAATATTCGCTTGTGGTTGTCAGAATGAATAGTGACTTCTTATTATGTATCAGTGTAAACTGAACTTTCATTCAGAACTTTGAGGGAAAAGAAGTAGTGGGATTTTATGCACCTTCACTGGAAAATAAATCACTGTTAAACAGCAACTCCCATTTCTTCTAGCTTGCTTTTCCTAGGGCACTGTTTTTCTCCCTAGATCCCCAGCTCCCCAAAGTCTTAATAGAGTCATCTGAATTCCTTTCTTCCTTTACTTCAGTTAGAGTCCCTTTTTTCTGATGATGCTCTTAGATGGAAGCTGAGACATCAGTGGGGGTCTCCTTCAAATTGTGAAGTCAGCAGGTAAGGGATTACTGACCCCCCCCCCCCCCCCATGAGTTCCCTATACAAATGGCAAGTTGCCTTGGAAACAAGGCCGGTTATTTGAGTAGGAACATTATCTTGTCTTTAAATGCCAGAGAGGATGACTTACCTGCCTCTGTTGCACCTTCTCCAGGTGGAAAACTGTGTTGAGATGTTTTCTGCGTCACTTGACTGGAGCCACAGCCAAATTTTCTTTTCTTGTACTTTTAATTTTAAACATGATTTGCAAAATTTAGAACTGAGGAAGTGATCCTTCAAATTTCTATTTTAGGATGGGAAGTTTTCCACTACTGATTGCCAAAAAAAAAAATAATAATAATAATAATGAAGTGTTATATATAGTTCACAAGATTTGACTGGCAAAAAATTTTAGTGATGAGTCATTTGTCATATGTTCAACAATAGAATCAGTGATGGGTTGATTAGGGAAAGGATGTGATTGTGTAAGTTCTGTGAGATGGTGTTACTTGATGAAAGACTGACTTTGGCTGATTGCTCCTGTGTGCCAGAAAGTACCTGGTACAAACTCCAGCACAGAGCTGTATGGTATGAGTTGCTAGGAGAATGCAGTAACAACTGGAGGCTTCCACAGGACTACTCCTTTTCTCTGATGTAAACATTTGTATTTTGTTAGTTGTATGGTGGAAGGAGGAGCTGGGAGTGGTTTGGGCACATTGAGACAAGGTTTTCAGGTCAGCGGAATAGGCCCTGGCTTAATGTACCTGGCTGGCTGAGGAGGTAAAACTAAAAGGCACCTTCGTAACCAAAGGGCCCAACCGTGCTTTGGTGGACTCACCAAATGGAGGCAGAAATACAGATGCACAAGAGAGTAGGGCATAAGCTCTTACTTTTTAAGACTCTGTGATCCTACCCAGTGGAATTATGGTGCTGTGTTTCTGGGCCGAGGAATCACATTGGCAGCTTCTTATCCATTAGGCGTCTGGGTCAGGAATTGGGGGGGAGTTGAGGATGGTGACATAGACTGTCATAGACTCTGGGTTTGGAGTTCTCTTGTCCAGCAAGAGAGAAGAGGCAGGATTAAAATGCAAGAGAGGCTAATGTCCGGGAGGAGACAAGAGCCCCAATTAGGGTCCTTGCTCTGTTTTTATTAGGATCAGAAGGCTTACAAGCATGATGGACATGCACAAAGAGACAATGAAACCTTGAAGATTAACTCATGGCCGTGGGGGAAAGGGGGTTTTGAAGATATGCGGTGTTAGGGTTTTGGGTCAATACAAAACACAATTCTGGTGCTGGGTGGAAGGTTGTTTACAGCAGACATGAGGTCCCACCTTTGTTTACCTAAACTGGTCTAGGGGACAAGAAAGACCCGAGTGTGCTACCTCAGGGTCAACAAGGCACCTTTCTTTTGCTGATTAGCTCAGCTCTGGGCAACTTTGCCCTGCTCCTGTCTATAGCCCTGTTTACCTGTTTTTTGTCTTTCCTTCTAGTGAAAGCAGCTCTCTACTATTGTACTAAATTGGAAGGTGCTTCCACCCTTAAATCTTGTTTACCTAATCTTAGATGTTTTCATCCTGAGATTTCCTATTCCTATACCTGGGGGCCTTTGCCCTGTTTCCCTAATCTTGTTTACCCAAACTTGGGTGTGTTCATCCTGTGGCTTTCTAATTCTTTATGCCTTGTTAACCCATCTGTGCAAGTTCAGGGAATTCCTAAGCTTATTCCCCACAATAGACTTGGGAGTGAAGGAGGCAATGGCACATCTTTGTGGGACCAGGATTGGACGTATCATTTTCTCATTAAAGCTCAAATAACATCACGATTGGTGCTGTGGCTTATGGTACTGTATCTTTTGATTACAGTTCAGAGCAAGACATTGAAAGGCTATGTGTGTATGGTTTTGGCTTGTCTCCTTATGCTGCATTTCCTCCATGTTTGACTTTGCTTAATAAAGCCTGTATTTTTTAAAATTTAGATCCCCACATCCCAGATCATGGCATTCATAGTAGACATTACTCTTGAGGAAGTCTGTCATTTCCTGTTCATTAATGCAGCTGTTCCTGAGTATTATTCCTGAATAGCTATTTTTGAATCAATATGTAACACATATTAGTAGTTAAGCATTAAATTGTGTACAGATTAAAACACCTTGTTGTTGAATCTTATTTCCACATCTTACTTTCCATATAGGTTGGAAGACTGGGAGAGGGGCACTGTGGGGAAGGCTCAATAGATGAGCTGCCTCTAAAATCTCAAGCTGTGGAGCTGGAAGTTTGGGTGGATTTGAGGTCTCTTCTCATGGTGCTGTGTGGGGCAAGGACCCCTGGCTCTTTGCCATTCTTAGCTTAGCCAGAAGAAAAGTGGCTAGCTTTCAGCATGCACATGTCATTTTAGCATTCCTTTCAAAGCTGTAGGTCTTTTTTTTTTTTTTCATCAGATAAAATATACTTAATTCTTGAAATGCTGATGAGGCACGGAATTAATCTTGCGAATATAACATTTAAAGTTTTTCAGTGGTGAGTTTGAGATTATCCTGCAGTGAGTTAGTTTTCATTGGTATAGTTTGTATTACTACTATTATAAAACATCATTGGCTCAAATATATTCTTTTACTATTGTTCTGCTTACTCAACCAGTAAAACAGTAGCTCTGTTTAAATGAGCTTTTAATGAACCATGATAGCAAGTAAGGCTCAGAGAATGACTAAGGATTTAGTATTGTCTCTATGTCATTAAAGTAAGTTCAGTCATGAGAAAGTTTACAAATTGATTTAATAGTTTTTCCTTCATGTCTACATAATAATTAGTTATTACATCATTACATTTAATTCTGAGGTTCATATGGCTTCTTTCCCAGTTTTACCCACCATCATCTCTTTGAGCGAAAGCTGCATGTGTTCATGATAAAGTCACAACAAATGCCACCTCCTCCAGTTTGGAGTCAACCTATCTACATGTGATTAACCAATTTCAGAGTTATTTTCTTCTATCTTACTGTGCAATCTTACTTTTTATTAACACTTAAACAGTAGTGTAATGTAGTTGTAACTTCATGGACGGGTACGAACAGAGCAGTGGCACTTGGTGATGGGGATGGGAGGGAGAGGGGTTTACATTATATCTGACAAGTGGCAAGAGCTTATGGCTACAGTATTTGCATATTTTCATTGTGGTTTGTGGTTGACATACTCAAGGCTATTAGTTGAACATTACTCTTAAATTGGGAATCTAATTACTCTGAAGGCTCAGTGGGTGATAGAGTGTATCATCCTGAGGGACAGCAGAATTAAATCCCAGCTCTGAAATGTAAGCTGGCGAGTATCAAAGCTGAATGTTTCACTGAGATTTCCAGATGAAGCATAGTGCCTTTTTAGGTATCTGTGACTTTCTTAAAGGATGCTATTAGCTCTTGTGGGACAGGTAACCTTTCAGCGCGGACAGGTAGGGGTGTGTGATGGTGTTGGTCTTCTTGATTGTTCAGGTAGCAATGGGAATGTGTTGCCCTCCTCTACGTGATACATTGTTTAAAACAGCACTATTAAATATTTATCTAAGTAGATTACCTTCTAATGTGTAGATTACATACAGTGCTAATTTGTATACTCATGCTAGTATCTGTTTTTCTTTTATATATGTGCTATAGGTTATTAAATGTGCTTTATGGGAAACAACTGTAAATGAAGGTTTTTGTTTATTTGTTTCATTTTTGAAGGCATGGATAAAGGGGAATTCAGGAACCCAAGTACTTGATCTATTTTTACCATGTTTTAAAAAAGTACATGCCTGAGTAAAAGGGGGTGGGGAAATTGGAACTATTGATATGTGTCATCCTAATTATAGAAATTCACAGGTTGACCTTCAGGAAAGAAAAGTCGTTTTTGGAATATGGGAGCTTAGAATCGTATATTTTGAAACACTATTACTTCAGTCAGAAAATACATGTGTCTTTAATCACTTGATTTTTATTATTAATTTTTAGAAGTTTACTGCATTGTGCTATAGCTCTCACATTTGCACTGCATTTTCTTTCTGTTACATTTATTATTTTAGCCAGATTTGCCCATACAACCTCCCTGCCATTGCTCAGAGTTATGTGTTACCTCATTATTTTGGGGCATCATCATCATCATCACCAAAGTACTGTGTCAGGAAAAATATTGAAAAATGTGGGAAACGTGGATAATTCCCCACCAGAGGCACAGTCAAGTGCATTTCCTCTTTTGTGTTTCCTGCTGATTTTTTTTTTTTTTTTTGAGGGAAGGAGAGAAAGAGCAAGGGAGGGGCAGAGGGAGAAGGAGAGAGAGAATCTTAAGCAGGCTCCACGCCCTGTGCAGACCTCATGCAGGGTTCTATCTCATAGTAGTGAGATCATGACCTGAGCCGAAATCAAGTCATGACCTGAGCTGAAATCAAGAGTCTGATGCTTAACTGAGTGGGCCACCCAAGTCCCCAGCTGATTTTGTTTTGATACTATAAACCAAAGGATTCCATGGAGTCTGGCTTACTCACTGAAGCCATTCATGTTCCATAGGTGAAGAGAGAGTCTTATAGACATCTTCAAGTTCATTGTGGTTTTAGTATTTTTCCACATGCTTTGGATTTTCTCCAGGGCTAAAAATGTGATGCCTTTCTGAGGAATTACAAGTCTGTATTTCAAAGCCAAATAGTTTGGTGTATTATTGTATTGTTGTATTAATGTTGAGTATACAAAGGACATTAGTGAGACCCATCACAATCAACTTCCTCAGGGTATGTTCAGCCTGTATGTGAAAGAAATCAACAGAGGCAGAAGGAGAGAGAATTCAAAGGCTGTGGCGGTGAAATGGCTTCTGAGGCTGTGTGGGGTCTGAACTTAGAGGGTTTTGAGACCTCACGTAGACAGCTACTTGACTTAGTCACCTGCCATTTTCCTGTAGGAAGACAGAATCTGTAAGATCTTTGGATTCTTTTAAAAAAGCTTGTCTGATTAAAACTGAGTGATGATATCACCAGCATGGAATGGTTTAAAATTATCTTGCTTTCCCTCAGATATGTTCAGACAGTTTTAGGTAGTGGTATCAAAATTATGTTAATTTGGTAAGTTGGGTTATTACCTTTGGTGAATCAAGAATGAACAGAATCCTATTCAAAGACTCATACATGATTCTAGTCTGCAGCTTCCCAGTGGGTGCGCTGTCAATATGTTATATGTTCCAGGGGCAGGAGGTTTGTGAGAAAAAAAGGAGCTTTGAAGTTGGATAGATTTTATTTCCAGTTCTCAGATTCATTCTGTACTTATTTATAGTTAAATTCTGGTCATATTAATCTCTCTGAATCGCAGGTTTCTTTTCTGTGGCATGAAGTCTAAAAGCGGCCCCATTTTTGTGTGAGAAGTTGAGGGGAGGATGTAGGGCACCTGCAAAGAAATGCATTGTGTGGTTATTGTGATGTTGTGATGTTGAATTGTTCTAGCAAGGATTCTCCTTTCCTTTTCTTGTTTTTTGTTTGCTTGTTTGTTTTTGTTTTGTTTTTTTGGTATGTGTGGGTGTTTTCCCTCCTCTTATTGTTGGTGTGTGGTAGAGCTTTGCCTCAGTCTTCAGTGACTCTTGAAACTGATCCTCAGGGGCGCCTGGGTGGCTCAGTTGGTTAAGCATCCAACTTCGGCTCAGGTCATGATCTCATGGTTCATGGGTTCGGGCCCCATGTCGGGCTCTGTGCTGACAGCTCAGGGCCTGGAGCCTTTTTTGAATTCTGTGTCTCCCTCTCTCTCTGCCCCTCCCCTGCTCACACTCTGTCTCTCTCTCAAAAATAAATAAAGATTAAAAAAAATTAAAAAAAAGAAGAGAACTTTTATTTATTTATTTTTTAATTTTTTTTAATGTTTATTTATTTTTGAGAGAGAGACAGACAGACAGAGCATGATCATGGGAGGGGCAGAGAGAGGAAGACACAGAATCCGAAGCAGGCTCCTGGCTCTGAGCTGTTAGCACAGAGCCTGATGTGGGGCTTAAACTCACGAACTGTGAGATCATGACCTGAGCCCAAGTCAGAGGTTTAACCGACTGAGCTAACCAGGTACCCCAAAGAAGAGAAAGTTCTACACAGAGTGGGTCGCCTGGGTGGCTCAGTAGGTCAAGTGTCCAACTTCGGCTCAGGTCATGATCTCATGGTTCATGAGTTTGGGCCCTGCGTTGGGCTTTGTGCTGACAGCTCAGAGCCTGGAGCCTGCTTTGGATTCTGTGTCTCCCTCTCTCTCTGCCCCTCCCCCACTTGCATGAGCATTCTCTCTCTCTCTAAAAAATAAATAAACATTAAAAAAATTTAAAAAAATGATCCTCAAATTTACAAAAGTATGTATTTATCAACCAACACAGTGTAACTTAATAATAGCTAGTGGTGAATGTGTGCTTGTGTTCTGACAGTGGATATACCTTATCTCTTTATTTGTCGTAACACATCTAGGAGGATAGGCAAGGGCACTGTACTAATTTCCTATTGCTGCTGTGACAAATTACTAGAAACTCGTGGCTTAAAACATCACAAATTGACCAACTCACAGTTCTGTAGGGTAGAAGTCTGACATGGGTCTCACTGGGCTAAAATCAAGGTGTGAGCAGAGCTCTGATCCTTTCCAGAGGTCCTAGGAGAGAATCCATTTTTTTGCTTTCCAGAGGCTTCTTTCTTACATTCCTTAGCTTATGGCTTCCTTTCTTCATTAAAAAAAAAAAAAAAATTTTAACGTTTAATTATTTTTGAGACCGAGAGAGACAGAGCATGAACGGGGGAGGGTCAGAGAGAGGGAGACACAGAATCTGAAACAGGCTCCAGGCTCTGAACTGTCAGCACAGAGCCCTATGCGGGGGCTTGAACTCATCGACTGGGAGATCATGACCTGAGCCGAAGTTGGCCGCTTAACCGACTGAGCCACCCAGGCACCCCCCTTTCTTCATTTTAAAAGCCAGCAATGTAGCGTCTATCTAACCATTGTCACATCTCTCTCTGACCACAGTTGGGAAAGTTTTTCTACTTTACTAGATTTGTGTGATTACCCCCTTCTCAGGATAATCCAGGATAATCTCTCCAGTTTAAGGTCCTTCATCTGAATCATATTTTATTCTCTTTATTTACTTTGAGAGAATGAGAGAGCAATTGACAGAGGGGCAGAGAGAGAGAGAGAGAGAGGGAGAGAGAGAATCCCAGGCAGGCTTCGTGCTGTTAGCATGGACCAGATGTGGCCTCAATCCAGGAGAACATGACCTGAGCTGAAATCAAGACTTGAATGCTTAACCGACAGAGCCACCCAGGTGCCCCTGAATCATATTTTAAAGTCCCTTTTGCCATGGAAGGTTAACATCCACTGGTTCTTGGGTTTGGGGCATGGGCAACAAGGGGCATTATTCTGTCTACCACAACCACCATTCTCTTTTTTCAATATGAAGACCATAAGGCTTAGAGATAGTTGAGGCCAGTGGATTTACCAACACCCACCGACAAAGTAAGATCAGAGCTAGTTTGGAATGGAAGTCTCTTTGATTCTGAATCCTGTGCTCTTAGCCTCTTTGTTACATGCAGTTCTGGGCTCTCAGCACATGATTGTACCTTAACATTAAAGGGGGTTTATAAGTGTTTGCCTGTGCAGTTTTAAAAACAGTTTGGAGGATTCTAATGTTTCTGAGTTAAAATGATTTGTCCTGAGGTAGGTGAGGAATGTATGGCCAAGTTTGGAGTTTATTTGTCTGTGGGTTTATACTGAAGTGTGGGTGTTACCCTAAATTCAGCATGTCTGTTTTTATGGAGTCTTGACTGATGAATGGATCAGAAGAAAGATTAAGCCATAACTATTGAAAGTAAAAATGAACTTTCAAAACTGATCTACTTCATGGACAGCAGCAAAGATTCCATCTGTTAAAATATGGGTATGAGTCATGTTTCACAAATTTAAAAGCAGACATTTCCTTAATTTTTTGAAGGGCATGATAGAGATTTTTAATATGTGATGTTTTGTGAAGGTCTCGTTTTCTTTTGCTCTGCTACTATATGCATTCTTGCAGAGTAGATTTTCTAAAATTATATACCCTTCCCAATTTAACACAAAATTACTTCATATCCGCACCTGGCACTTAAATTTTGGTTTAAAAGAAAGCTGTGGAAATTGTATGTTATTGGCATATTGCAAATCACCAACTGTGATTCTGCCACTGAAATTCAAACAGCATTTGTTCGTGACACAGTCCAGATTTCATAATACTTGTGTTTTCTAAAAATGCGGGAGATAATTATTGAAACTAATATACATGTATAAGTTCTTCCATGTGTGGCATTTAAAGACTCGTTCTTTGTAATTTGCAATCTCCATTTTCAGTTTGCAGAAAGGACTTGATTCTTCAGAGAACACACCATTGTAAAAAGTTAATAACAAAACTTGAATTTCATTTGCTTCCAATTAAACACCAAATGTCAGAGCTTAATATCTTCAAAATGCATATTAAGCCACACACCTTGTGACAAGTCTTATGATATTAAAATCAAGGATGAAAATTCAGAATCTTAGTGAAGAGCTTAAAATGGATATCATTAGTTTATCAGGGTTACTGAGGTACCTTGACTTTTAGCTTTATTTTGCAAGTTCAAAATTATAAATTGGATGTTACTGGATGGATGAGCATTCTAGTGCAGGGTTATCAAATTATGGCCTGTGGGCCAAATTTGGTCCACCACCTGCTTTGTAAACAAAGTTTTATTTAAACCTATTTTATTTAAACCATGCTCATTTATTTATGTATTGCCAGTGGCTGTTTTTATGCTACAAAGGCAAAGTAGAATAGTTGTGAGGGAGGCTGCATGGATTGCACAGCTCCAAAAATATTTACTATCTAGATGTTTCAATAGTTTACTGACCCCTGATCTAGTAGAATGTGTGTGTTACTAATCCTGGGAGATTCTTGCCAGTCAGTGTCAGATAAATAGGCTGATTTTATTTCTGTATATGGAAACCTCAGTGTATACATACAAACACCTTTCCATTTTTTTAACTGCTAAGGATTTCTTTTCCCATTTATATTGCTTATTGTAAGGTTGAGTGGTCCAACTATTTGTCCTACTTTAATTTCTTCTTACCACTTAACCTCCCTCCACGTTGTTTAATCAGCTAATTATATATGATGCCACAGCAGGGTTCTGAGCTTCATGTTTGTTTACATGTCTTTGTGACCTTAGGTTTTCTTTTTTTGTCTTATGAATTAATTGATGGTATATAAATGTTCATGGAAATAGCATTTGCTCAAAATGACAATAGTCTCTCAGAAATAAAGATTGGAATGATTAAGTATTTACCATGGTCTGTAAATTCCTCTTACTGTCCTTTAACTGATAGGACTATTCACATTGGAAAAGCTTGAATTGGAGGTAGAAGGAGTGGGGATTTTGGGGGTCAGTCATGGTTCCACTTTCCTTGGAAGCCAAGGTTAGTTTGCAAGCATAGAATTGCAGTGTGAATGACCAACAAGGTACGACTGGTCTTTAGATCTTCATTACTCTGAGATTTTCAAGGACTGCCACTGTTTCGTGATAAAAAGAAATAGATTGAATTTTAATTTTCATGGTACTTTGTAATGCTGTATTATGATATTGTAGTTTTGAAATAATTTTATATTTGAGAAAAATTGCAAAAATAGTATAGACTGTTTCCACATACCCTTCATTCGCCTCTAATGTAATAGTGGACATAACTGTAGGACAATTCCCAAAGGTAGGAAACTAGTAACATTGAGTCAATACTGTCTGTAGCCCTCATCTGAATTTTGTCTTTTTTTTTTTTATAAATGTATGATTTATAAATGTATGATTTTATAAATGTATGATTTATAAATGTATGATTTATACATGTATGACTTTTTTTTTTTATGTTTTTTTTTATTTTTGAGAGAGAGAGAGCACAAACAGGGGAGGGGCAGAGAGAGAGGGGGGGAGGGGGACAGAAGATCCAAAGCAGACTCCATGCTGACAGCAGCAAGCCCATTGAGGGGCTCAAACTCACAAACCTTGAGATCATGACCTGAGCTGAAGTAGGACACTCAACCGACTGAGCCATCCATGCACCTCTTGTCTCTTTTCTACTAATGTCCTTTTTGTAGCCCAGGATCCAGACAAGGACCGCACACTGCTCTGTCTCTTCCAACT
Organism: Felis catus; assembly: GCF_018350175.1. Lineage (NCBI taxonomy): Eukaryota > Metazoa > Chordata > Mammalia > Carnivora > Felidae > Felis > Felis catus. The sequence goes on along the minus strand of NC_058374.1, from coordinate 31,678,681 downwards.
TCCACAATTTCATAAGCTTTTCGTTGACTTTCATGACTTTAATATTTTTAAAGAGTTATTTTATACAAGGCCCCTTGAGTTGGATATATCTGATGTTTTCTGATGATTAGATCAAAGATACACATTTTCAGCAGGAATCACACAGAAGTAATTTTATATCCTTCTCTGCATTTTATCAGAGGGTGATATGACTTATTACTGGTGATGTTAACCTTGGTAAAGTGGTTTCTGCAAGTTTCTCCCCTGCAAAGATACTATTTTTCTCTTTTTAATTAAAAAGTATTTTGTGGGGAGATACTTTGAGATCTGCAAATATCCTGTTTCTCATCATATTCTCACCCAGTAGTTTTAGCTTCCACTGGTGATCTCGCCTGCAACAACTATTGCTGTGGAGATTGCTTGGAGATTTCTTCTATTTCCATCATTTCTTCTATAACTATTAATTGCAATGCTATGGTGTGGAAGAGCTGTCTATTTTCCACCATTAATGATTTCTTCAAAGATTTACTTATATCATCATGGATTCACACATATTTAGTTTATTTTGGGGCTAAAATCTAACTGTATTATTATTTACTTGTTTACAGGTTGTCTCAGCTTTGGCCATTGGGACTTCTTTCTGGTTGGCACCTGATTTTTTTTTTTTAAACTATGTTTTTTTATTTCTTAGAGTCAGAGAGACAGAGCGTGAGTGGGGGAGGGGCAGAGAGAGCGGGGGACACAGAAACCGAAGCAGGTTCCAGGCTCTGAGCTGTCAGCACAGAGCCCGATGTGGGGCTCGAACTCATGAACTCTGAGATCACGACTTGAGCTGAAGTTGAACACTCAATCTACTGAGCCACCCAGACACCGTCCCTTTCTTTTTTTACATTTATTTATTTGTTTTGAGAGAGAGAGTGTCAATGAGGGAGGGGCAGAGAGAGAGGGAGAGAGAAAGAGAATCCCAGGCAGGCTTCATGCTGTCAGCACAGAGGCCAGTGCGGGTCTCAAATGCACAGAATCATGAGATTTAGACCTGAGCCAAAACCAAGAGTCAGACGTTTAACCGACTGAGCCACCCAGAAGTCCCACACCTGATTCCCTTTGATGTGCCTCCTTCACTTTTGAGTACTGCTTTACTTTTTAGCATTGCCAAGGTGTTCCAGGCCCATCTATCATTTTCTCTGCCCCAACCCTGGAATCAGCTATTTTTCTAGGGAGCCCTTGTTCATTTATTGGAAAATGGTATCAGAGGCCAAGATTCAGGCACTTGTGTTCCTTCACACTGGGTGTGATCGCTTCTAGAACCTCTCAGTGGGCAGGGCTAAGAACCACACATGCATTAACATTCATCCATCCCTATCTTGTCAGTCTACCTGCCCGCTTACAAAACCACATATTTATATTGATGCCTGTAATTTCAATCTAACATCACAGAATTTATTTTCTTATTTGTAATTTCTGTTTCTGACAGTGAGATTTTGACTTTCATTATTCAAAATATTTTTCTTTCCTATTCATTACTCGTGTATGTGTCTGTCTAATAGTGTGAGAATTTGTAAGCCATTTGTGAGAAACAAATTTATGTGAAAGTTTTTTTCTCTAACCTTAGATTAAGCAGTGAAAATAGTTTTCTAAAATTACTTAATTCTTTTCTCTCCTACCTCCTTCATTGTTCCTATTTTCTTTCTTTCAACCCTGTTCTTAGTAACTTCTGGGCGATAACTGTCTTTTATCCTTCCTATATTTCTTATGCACAAATGGGCAGACACATGTATAATTTTTAATACTCTTTCCTACTGAGTGAAAGATACCTTCTACCTTTTGCTGTATATACAGTACTATATATCATACATATGCATTACATATAAAAATCCATTTTCTTTTCCTCTTAGTATATCATTTACAAAAAGATTTAAATCGACCCTATTTCCTTTAGCATTCTATGATATAAAACCATTTTATTATTTTTCATCCTTAGAGTTTTGGATTTGAAATGCACAACTGAGAAATAAAAAAGTAAACCATCAAAACTCAGGGAAAGACTGTTTCTTTGAAGTTTGGCTTCCTAAGACATAACATTTCTGGGTGCTTAGATAGCAGTATTTCTCCTCTATCGATTTATGTCCAATGTGGTATAAGTTTTTGGTAGCAATTATAAATGCCTTTGTTTATAAATGCAAATTTACCTTCCATTTCTAGCTGGTGGCAGTGTTTGATGAGCAAGATCCACATCATGGAGGTGACGGCACCAGTGCCAGCTCCACGGGCACCCAGAGTCCAGAGGTATTTGGCAGTGAGCTGGGCACCAGCAGTGTCTCCGCCTTTCAGCCTTACCAAGCGACAAGCGAGATTGAAGTGACACCTTCAGTCCTTCGTGCAAGTAAGTGAAGGCTCTTTCTTCTGTGCATGTTTCATCGTAATTTGCAGGGATGCCAACTCTTGTTATCCAGCCATGCTCCTGTGAATGGAGTTCATTATCTGTTTTTATCAAAACTGATTAAGTTTAGGACCTGGGCAAATGTCTTTTGCTGGAGAGGTAGTCAAGATTCTTCACACATTAATATATTAGGCTTATTTTACTTTAGACTGGTAGACTTTTAATCGCTCACCCAAGGTAAGTAAGGATAACTGTAAAGTTATATTACCTGAATTTTTCTTTCCGTGTATTTCTTCTGAATGTTAGATCAAATAGGAAATAGTCAAAGGCCTCACAGTGAATCAGAGCATAGCATCTCTGATTGATAATCAACTTGGATACAGCCATTACTTGAACTCTATCTAAAGAGCAGGTGATGAAGTGACCACAGGGATAGAGTTATCTTCAGAGATTTGGAAGAGTGGCTGTTAGAATACATTCCGCAGGAAGGAAAATACAGGGCTTCTTGAGTTTATATTAGGAATCTGGGGTCATAGAGTACTCAAGTTCTAGAATATTTGCCTGAATAATTCTGTCTGCCGTTCCTACAGATTTACTCAGAAAAGTGAAGAACTTTTGCTAAAAATAAATTCAGTGTTTGTAATTATCTAATCTTATAATTGAGCAGTTGTTAAGAAGGTCCATTTCAATAAATTTATAAGTTAAAAATTATTGTCTTTTAGTCACATTTATGTAGAAACATTGCAGTTTTTCAAGTGCTGTGTGATTTTGCCAATAGTCTTTAGTACATCTTCGTGTATAATAGGTAATAATATATAATATTATATTATATATTTTATATTTTATTATATATTATAATTATATATTATATATAATTATATAATTATATATAATATTATATATTATTTATATATATTTATATGTTATATATTAATATATAATATATTATATATAATTATAATTATATATATATTATATTATAATATCTCTATAATAATACATAGAATCCTAAATAGAATATAGTTAGATAGTATTTAGAATATATGGTTTATTCTTATAAAATTTAGGTTTGTATGCATGTATAAACATATTTTTAAACTAATTTTGTGGAAGTAACGTTTGATTACTACATGAATATGCTATTTTAAAAACCTTGTTGGATTTACTTCAGGCAACATTCCTCAAAATGTGAGGTATGTGCCATGCATGGCATGGTATGCAAGGCAATATGTAAGTGGTACACTAGTTACTTTTTCTGTTGTATAGCAGCTCATTAAGTCCGTGTTTTTAGTGATTGCTTGGAATAAACTCACTTATTATATTTTTTAATGTTTATTTATTTATTTAGAGAGAGAGAGACTGCGAGTGAGGGAGGGAGGGGCAGAGAGAGAATCCCAAGCAGGCTCCACGCTGTCAGTGCAGAGCCCTACATGGGCCTCGATCTTACGAACCATGAGATCATGACCTGAGCAGAAATCAACAGTCAGACACTTAACCGATTGAGCCACCCAGGTGCCCCTAAATCCATTTATAAAAAGTAGATTGCCCAAATGTGATTTAAAGTAAATTTTAAGGCTGTCAGTGCTGAGCCTGCTTGGGATTCTGTCTCCCTCTCTCTTTGCTCCTCCCTTGCTCATGCACGCACACACTGTCTCTCTCTCAAAATAAGTAAACTTTAAAGTAAATTTTCAATTAAATAATACTATAGGTATTCAGGTGCCTGATATTTGGAAAATAGTGTCTTTATGTGAATAATTGCACCCTAATATACATAATTAAATATAGAGCTTTTTCTTATGTTGTTGTAGTTTTTTATTCATGTGTTTTATAAAGCCGGATATGCCTTCAATGTAGCTGCTCCTTAAAAAAGTGTTGGAGGAAAGGTAAATGCTGTCTTTATGTTAAGAAGAATTTGAATGGCATACTTTCCATCAAGTTTTGTCTTTTGACTGTTCTTCACTCAGCAACATTTCTTAACCACCACCACCCACATTTGGCTGGTCCTGTTGTGTTAAAATTTAAATGCTGTTTTCAACACAAAATCTCTCTTTTACCTTGTCTTTATTGAGAAAAGGAACTTTTATTTGAACCATTTGAAATGTCTTATAGCCATCAGTGGGAGAATATGTAAATATTACTTTTCAGTTCTGAATTTTATATGCTGAGTTTATTTAGATTTTATGGTTTGGGCAGCCCCTGGACAAGTGTTTGGTCACCATCTACTAAACACAAGGTTTAGTGACTATGTAAAAGTTACCCATTATATACAAATCCCCTGTCTATTAAGATGATTGGTCATACTGTATTAATACCACTCACTCAAACATAGTACAAGAGTTGGACTATGATGGGCCAGGCATTGTGATAGGTGATGAGTCCAGAGTTGAGTTAATAAGGCCTCATCCTTGTCAACAAGGAATTTATGTTTAGTGGTCTTCCTGATTTACAAATATGGAAATAAAGAATCTAGTGATATATAGAAATTTGTGGAATTGGGGAATAATCAAATCTAAGTGCATGGTTAATATAAGGTTTCAGATAAATAAACTCCTAATACTTAAACTTAGAGAAAGAAAGTGATAACTCTATATGTTTTCCAAGTTTTGCTATGAATGAATTCATTCCTCTACTTCTTTGCATGAAGAATTGATGTATACAATTTTTTTTTTTTCTGAGTAAAACAGGGAACATTAAGTTTGCGAATTAAGATAAAGCTTAGGTGGATTTAATACACAGAATTCTCATATTCAGGTCTTTTTATGCTTTTTTATAAGTTGACACTAGTTTGTCCTTGTAATACATATAAAGCAAGAACCTTGAGTTAGTTAAATTAGTGGTTCTCAGGTATGAGTGATATTTTCCCACAAGGGATAATTGAAAATATATGGAGATATTTTTGGTTGTCACAACTGGTAAAGATGGGGTATACTATGAGCATCTGATTAAGGCCAAGGATGTTGCCAAACATCCTACAAGGCATAGGACAGTTCCTCACATCAACTATCCTGCCCAAAATGTCAATAGTGCTGAAGTAGAGAAACCCTGAATTAATGAATCATCGTCTTTATGGTCAAAATAGCAGTTATCTAAGAGAAATTAAAACTAACACTTGATAAAAATTTTCTTGAGCCTAGTATATTGAACAGTGTTCTGAATAATACCCTTAAACTGAAGGACAAAAAGTGATGACTAGCTAATAATGATATTTCTCATAGAAGGTAATCAATAGGGGGAATTATGGGCAGTATTACACACACAGTGCAAATATAAATATTAACACTAAAATAAGTTTTTTTAATTCTAAAAAATGTGCTTTAAAAAATGAAAAAGTAAATAAAATAGACCACATAGTGAAAGACTATATAAAAATCTTCTTAGGTTGAAGAAATAAAGTTAAAAAAGGATAACCATAAAGAATAGGTACCTGCAGGGAATGGAGAGAATAAGATGAACGAAATGGAATAGAAGCAAGGCTGACTTAAAACCTCTTGTTTTGTATAGTTTGCATTCAAAGCATGTTATATTTTATGTAGTTAATAATCAAATTTTAATACTATTAATAGTTTAATAGTAATTCTTAAAAATCATTTGACATAAGTAAACATAAATTATATGTCCAGTTGGTTGCTCAGTCATCCAAGAGTAACTATTTCAGGTAACTATAAATATTAGTAATTTGTACCACCAAGGGAAGATGGAAAAAAAAAAGCATGAAACAAACGAACCTTGCAACAGTTTGTTGTTGGTAACATTGGTACCATTAGTCTTAGATTGTTGGGTGGATATTATGAGATGGAGGAAATGAAGAATTATAATAATATTCTAATTCTATTTCTTGTGCCATTGAGGATTCAGGATTCAGAGTATAGAGGAAAAGGAATACAGATACAACTTAGAGTAGAATACATAAAAACCCCATGATTCTCAATTTGAATAGGACATATAATGAATCTATGGTATGTTTCATTTCACACACATACAAAAATAAATAAAAATAAAAAAGGAAGGAGGAAGGAAGGCAAGATTCTATATGCATTTACTGAATATGTCTAGAATTAATGCTCCAGCCCAATAACTGAACATTCCCTGATATCTAGACTGTACTTTGGGAATTGCATTTTCCATTCAAAAGGACCAGAACTGTCCTTTTGGAAATTCATGGAGAAATGGCTGAATTCTGGTTCAGGGAGGAAATGTAGGAGATGATTCTGGATCATCCTGCCACATAAGAAAATAACGAAGCTATGAAAGATTACTAGAGTTGTGTCAGCAGGGCCCAGGAGTCATATGGAAGTTCCCACTGGCACAGGAGAGACTATTAGAACATTAATAAGGTTAGTAAATAGCAATGTATTCTTGAATTCATAATGACGATAAGTAAATAAGCTAGGATGGGGTGCCTGGGTGGCTCAGTCAGTTAAGTATGTGACTTCGGTTCAGGTCATGATCTTGCAGTCCATGGGTTTTAGCCCCACATCGGGCTCTGTGCTGACAGCACAGAGCCTGGAGTTGCTTGGGATTCTGTGTCTCCCTCCCTCTCTGCCCCTCCCCTGCTTGTGCTCTGTCTCTCTCTCTTTCAAAAATAAATAAACATTAAAAGATTAAAAAAATAAGTAAACAAGCAAGGTGAAGGATACTAATGGATCAACTTATTATTTGGGAAACTGATAAAAGAATTAAAGAATTAGGTATCTCTCCTCTCTTTCCTGTATGAATAGTATTATTGGGTAACTAAGTAGTAGATGAAAGGGAAGTTTCTTTGTATAGAAGTATCATAGCCAATAAGTGACAAAGTAATAATAGAATTAGAATATTACTAATTTGCCATTCCTGATGAAATAATGAATCTATGTACTTATCATCAATTACTTGCTAATATAAAAAAGATAATAAATTAAGGAGAGTGGACTAAGTATCATGTGCCTCCTGATGGAAGAATATAATACTATGAAGTGGTCTTGACAAAAGAAATTAAATTTCAATCCGATCAAACATCTAGATCCAACTGTCAATTTTCTAGAAAATACCAGACACCTGGAAGCATGGCAACACCATAGGGATGCAATCAGTCAAGTCAAGACTGTGGGAAATTATAGAAGTCCAGTGACCCAGGTTCTTCAATAGGTCAAGTGCAAGGTAGGGGAAAAAGATGGAGAAAGGAACACAGATTAATAGACACCTAAGAGACACAACATCCAATCATAATGTATGAATCTTGTTTAATGCCTGATTTAAATGAAACAGTACAACAAACGAATACCAGTCGTAGGCTAATTGGTGAGTTGAGCACTGATTGAGTATTTGATATTAAGAAAGTATTTATTTCCTTTTACATGTGCTATGTTATTGAAATTATTTTCCAAAAAGTCTTTATCTTTTTGTAATACATACTGAGTTAGGTTGTTGGAAATGATATATCTGGAATTTGCTTCAAAATAAACAGGCTGGGTAAGTGAGGAATGGGTAGCTGAGTGGCTATATGGGGATTCAGTATACTGTTCTGTTTTCATATGTGTTTATAATTATTCTTAATAAACGTGTGTGTACTTTTTTCAAGGAAACACATGCATAGTGCTCTTATTTAACAGTTTCACAGTTTACTTAATTTCAGTTTTTCTTCAGCTTTGTTTCATTTAACGTAACTCTGAATTTTAACCCAATATATTTTTAGGCTTGAATATCTTTGGTTAGTCATCTTTTCAAATTTCTCTGAAACTAAGAAAATATATCCAAATTTTAACTCTTAAATTTTTCATAAAATGCAGATATACTGATTGTTATTGCTACATAGTGATCAACATAGCATAAATATGCAATGTATAAAATATTTTGGTTATTAATGTGGAAATAAATGAGAACATCGAAATAAGAACAAACTATTTAGAGCCTGCTGTGGCAAGAGACTCCCCCACCATCACTTGCGTCTGGGGCTCCAAGACAGGCAGGGAAGTGAGGAAGCTTTATAGTAAAACAAAGGGGAGGGTCTAGATGTGCCCTGACTGGAAGCTGTTGGCACAGAGAATCTGTAAGGGAGCTACCCAGAAGCAGAGTACCCTATGTGATTGATTAAGAGGACATATTTGGCTTCCTCTGGTGGTTCTTAAGTTGAAAGCAGAGTCAAGAATTAGGGAAGCTGTCAGTTATTGATGAAGTCCTGGTTATTTTGGGCTGTTACACGGATTTTTGCTCAGCTTCCTGAACTGGTTGCTGCAGATCGTAGTCTAATTTCCTGGACTCGTTACTCTAGGTAGTAGAATGGCTTGTAAGGCTGGTTTCTGCAGACTGTAGGGTAGATTTTCATTGTTTTTAACTTTATTTATTTTTGAGGGAGGGAGGAAGAGAGAGCAAGAGCAAGAGAGAGAGAGAGGGAGAGAGTGCGCGCACTCAAGGGCAGGGGAGGGGCAGAGAGAATCCCAAGCAGATTCCTCACTGCTGGCACAGAGCCCAATGTGGGGCTTGAACCCATGAACTATGAGATAATGACTTGAACCTATATCAAGAGTCAGATGCTCAACTGACTGAGCCACCCAGGCACCTGTAGATTTTCAGTTTTACATATAGTCTGGACAAATGGGTATTTGTCATCTCATAGATTATAGAAGTTATTTTTATTATAAATGCATAGTATACGCAATTAGTACACTTGTTGAAAAATATTAAATTTTTCTAGAATAGGAAATTGTTATCTGAGAAGTCTTGTTCACAGAAGTGAGTGGAAGGGCATAGATAGAGTTTGCTAAGGCACTGTTACCTGTTCTTCTACGTCTCCCAGATTAAGCACCAAACATCAATTAGTAATTATTCATCAAAACTTATTTTTTTGATGTATCAGTGGAAAGACAACTGGCTCATTTCTTCCTTTCATTTTTTTTTGGAAAGGAATGAACTAGAAATTAGTTGAGTGGCAGAAGGATTTGTTACCCTGAGTCACTTACTTTCTCAACATCAAGGCCACTGTATCAGAACGTACCTTTGTTTAGCATCCTGGAAGTTTCTGTGTGCAGTGGTATATATATCTCGTCAATTGTAAGATTCAGGATAAGTGACACACATTTTTTTATTTTGTTATTTTTTAAATGTGTGTGCATGTGTGCATGTTTTTTAATCCTGTGAAGTAGAAAAGCTGTTCAGAGAATCATTATGACTTTCCTAGACTTGCTGCTTTGCTTTCGTGGACACTTCTCACCGTGATAATATCAATAATAAACTTTATATTTCATATAACTTTAAATATTTCAGTATTTTATTTTTTCTGTCATGTAAAATTTAATAATTTTCATGGTCTCCAAGTATTTTCATATGATGTGAGAAAAACTTAAGACATTTTCTTTAATTCTAAAAGTTCATTTGGTTTTCCTTCTGACTTTAGAAGAAATTAAAACATTTGGGCCTCTAAAAGTCCTGTGAGTCCTGGGCCTCAGGCATCCTGTATATATCAGCCCTTAGGGCTGTTGACAAGGGAGAAAGGGTAGGAAGAGCCAGCATTTCACCTTGAACCTTTGTTTTAAGGACAATAAGCCATTTTAGGGAAAGATGCAAATGGAATTTTAAGATCTTGACATCAAGTCCCTGGAGCTTTTGGTGTACTTGTACTTCTGGGATGATGTTTGCATCCTCTCAGGCAAAAGCATACTTCGATTTAGAGATAACCAAATACCAGACCCTGCATAAGTGGTCTTGTTTGTTTTTTGTTTTTTTTTTTTTTCCAACCAGACTTTTGGTAAGTTTGAGGGGGAGGGAGTCTGTTTTACTTTATCCTTTAACGTGAACTTCCTATGCAAAAACTCCTTTCTAAGCAGTAGTACAGAGTAGTAGATTCATGGTTTAGAAAGACTACAGGCAATGTCCCAGCAGTTTGAACATTTGGGCAAGATTAGTAATCTCTCAGTCTCAATTCCTTAATCTGCAAGTACTGGCCTCAGGATTGATGTCAGTAGTAAATCAGGTCTTTAAAGTCCTAAGACAGTGCAGGGCACATGATAAGCACTAGATAACAGAAGAGTGTATGGCAGTGATGATGATAATGTTGTCTCTTGAGTGCAGACCTTATGGATGTTTAAAAGGGTTGAGAAGTTATAGACCCTAAGTGTGTGTGTGTGTGTGTGTGTGTGTGTGTGTGTGTGTGTGTGTATGTAAAGATTTTTAAGTAATCTCTAATCTCTATTATCCAATGTTCGGCTTGAAATCAGAACCCTGAGATCAAAAGTCACGTGCTCCGCCAACTGAGCCATCCAGGAACCTCTATAGGACATATATTCTTTACTAGGTCACAATGCCTCTATTCAATACACAGTCAGATTGGGACTGTTTTCTGTTAACCTCACAATTCCGTGATACATGTTTAACTGTATCTATTGTCAGTGTTGACAAATCCAGGCTTAGAGAGACCTAATGTGTTTAGGGGCACACATTTCCTGTGCAAATAAATAATTGAGTTCAAGTCTAGTAATTTCTTTTCCCTCTTCTCTTCTCTTCTCTTCTCTTCTCTTCTCTTCTCTTCTCTTCTCTTCTCTTCTCTTCTCTTCTCTTCTCTTCTCTTCTCTTCATTCTTGAAGACTTTTTGTGGAGGTCAGATGTTCCAGGGAAGTCCAATCTTAGAATCATGCCAAGTTCCTTTTCACCCCAGAATGCTAAATTTTTTGTATTAACTCTGGAAAATTCAGACTGAAGATTCAAGGTTCCTTTGGAACTGGCCCATGCCCTAATAATTGTAAAATTTCTGGAAATGGTATTGCTATAGAAATGTTGTGAAAGTGCCCTAAGCTGTGTCAATTTTACAGTTAGTTTTTATCCATTACTGGCAAAATTTTATTTAAATAGTGCTGTTTGATTAATTACTAAGATTTTACTAGTTTCCTAACTTTTAGAACTTAAAGAAATGTTGATAATTATTACAGAAGGATTGTGTCCTAAAATTAGCACCTCTTTCCTTTTCTTTCTTGATCTCACTTTTTTTCTTGCCCAAGCATATGCACGTTGATTTTGCCTTGCCAAGAGAGCCAAGATCTTTGCTTTAGAAATCTATTCTCTTAACATGAACTGGTATTAGAATACTATTTTCCGGATTTGATTTAAATATATATTGAAAAATAGAAATAATATTCCTATTGTATTTCCTTTTAACTTGTGAAGTGGAGCATGGCATACAAATGGTATTCTCGGTATTTCAAATAATTACCTTCTTACTGTGCAAGTTCTATTCAGCATATAAAACTCATCCAGTTTTGTTGTAGATGCAATCTGATTATTACATGTTGACAAGGTCATATATCTATTAATTGGATTGGAGATGGGATACAAAATTGCTGTAATTATTGTAATTTTCTAGCTAATTGCAGGGTTGGTGGTGAATATTTTACTTCTGCAAAATGAAAAACAGTATTCCATCAGAAGTTGTTTTATGGGGTTTCAGACATTTTGTTTGATATCTTTGTTGCTTTTTGCCCACAAAGTATCTCTTTTGTATTTTTTGTGTATTGATCTGCCTCTGAATGTCAGAGTGTTCATTGGAAGGGATCAGTGGAAGCAGGCACAGACAGAGAGCTGGGTAGTACTCTCAGCTCCCTCTTTGTTCTGGTTGCCACGTTACCTCTATTGTTTATTTATAAATTGGAGTATTCTCCTTTCAGACCTATAATAAAGGTTGGATGGGTCAGGACCAACTGGAAGAAGAATCCACTTCACTGCTCTCTTGTCACCTGTGCCACACTCAGAAGCAGTCCCTGAAATGAGCATTTTTAAAATTAAATTCAGATTGTTTATGTGTTCTTTCTTGGTATTAAAAAAGGAAGTGAATTATTAGCCCACTTTGTATTGTAATGTGGGGCTTATTTTACATATTCTCTCTCCTATTTTTGCTTTATTTAAGGTAAGCTAGCTTCCAGAGCTGGAAGCCAAATTGACATTTTGAAAATAATGGTATGTACACAAGGTGGGTGTTTGGAGGACTGCAGCTGGGTGGGGACTGTGCTACTGAGGGGTGTTGGAAGATGGTAGAAGCAGGCTGATGTTTATTCCCTGCTGAAATATAAACTGGAGGCGCAGGTGAAAATTGCCAAACCTAATGAGCAATTTGGCAGATAAGATGGGCTGTCAGGCGACAGCAGTTCAGCAGCAGGCACACTGTCTGCGAACCTGCTTGTTTGTTCCAGAGGACTACATCTAAATACCATAAATAAAATCTTTTTTTTTTCCATTGATATTTGGTATCACAAAGGTGCCTATTTTTATCCGTCACTTTTCCAATTAAATAACCAGCAATCAACATATGGTGATTTTGGTTGTGAAATTATTTTCAAACTTGTGAAATGTGTCACACATAAAAAAGGAACAAAATACATTTTCCACACATCAGAACACAAGTAATAGTAGGTTTTAAAATACACTAATAAAAGATAAGTGATCACTTGCTTCATTGGACTGAAACATTTCATCTGTGGTCTTTATGTTGCAACACTCCAAAGTAACTTCCTAGTCTTTTCAATGTACTGTGTTATTTATTATCTGCTTACTTTACAAAAGAATCCTTACCTTCCGTTGAGCATGTGAACATTTAGACATGTGCATGGCTTCTCCTCCATTGAGACTGCCAGTATATTACTGTATATTGTGTAAGGGACATTTGAAAAAGATTTTCATATCTTTATAGAATTGTAGCAGTCCCCTAGAGAACATCCAGGCCCCCCTCCCCTATTTTTACCATTGGGAACCTTAGTCTATGTAAACTAACATCGTCTGTGCTTATGGCATAGCCATTGCTGGAGCTTCACGTTCAAGACAAGCCGAGTTACTGCCAAAAATGTATGAACCCTTACTGTTCCCTTAAGATCCCTTTGTTGGTTTCTTTGTGGCATCTCCAACACCTCACTTAGAGTCAAAGCATATTTGTGCTTCCTATCAGGCATCAGTATTTCTGGGTTATCTTTAAGCAGAGTAAACATTTGCTCCTTACATTATTTAACCACATCTGTGTGGTTAATTTTTGGCAAATCTCAACACATATGGAATATAATATTTTACACTTAATGACTGTTAGTCCATTAGGCAGACAAGTATTATTTTTTAGAAATTCTCTGCCCCATGTCATCAGTAGGACTTCTAGCCTACAGTTAGCAGGTGATCCTTGGACAGTGTTTTCATCTGAGAAGCTTTGCCTGTGGGGGGCCCACAGTTCTGCCTAGGCAGGACCTCCACACCTTCACGTGTGGCACTTTAGGAGGGGGTGAGTTATAGGCTCCACCAGAAATTGCTTTTGAAATTAGACCCAAACTCTGTGGAACTGGACCCCTTGTGCATGAAACTCTCTGTATCTGTCAAAAACCTGCTGAAATCTGAGAGAAGAACACTTCTTACTGACTTGTCCCCCCCCCCCCCCCAACACTTCTTCCCCACTGCCTGAATACTTCTTCCCTTCTCCCTTCTTTTTGTCTTTGGCTAGTATCTTGTACTTGACCCTGAGGTCTTGTACCATTGCTTTTGTATTGGAATATACCTTACCTACCCAATTATATGGTCTGTTTATAAGCTGCAGAAATAGTTACTGACACTGGAAAACTTGTAAAGGTAATGTAGCTATGGATATATTAAGAAGGTACATTTTAAGTCAAAGCAAGGAAGCCCATTTCCAAATGGCAATTAGAGGTAGTAATGCACAGAGAAAATAATTTTATGAACATATCGTACTACAAGATTAGGTTGTAAGCAAGGTTTCTTTTTCTTTTTCCCATTCTAACCAGGTATGTACGTTCTTTTTTCTATTAGCGCATGCCACAGAGAGACCCATATTGTGGGTGATTTTTGTCACCATGAAAGCCTGGCAGATAAAATCCTTCTCTTCTTGCTGCACTTGATATAGATCTCTTATTTGCTTCTTCAGACTGTGTTTGCTTATTTATTTTTTCATTGCTTTTAGTGTCAGAAATGGCTTTGCATCCCAGTTGTGTTTGCTTCTGTACCCAGCTGGAGATGGGCTTCATATCTCCGAATCATTTTGTCAGTCCCACATAGTGAAGGACTGCAAGGAAGCCACACAAAAGACACAAGGTGCTTGGTATTTTAACCCCTTCTGATTTGTTCTTGGAATGCACAGGCTGTAGTCTTTATGAGGGACCCTTTTTTTAAAAAAAATAATTCATTGTCAAATTGGCTTACATACAACACCCAGTGCTCATCCCAATGAGTGCCCTCCTCAATGTCCATCATGCATTTTTCCCCTCCCCCTCACTCCGTTCACCCTCAGTGTGTTCTCTGTCTTTAAGAGTCTTTGGGGTTTGCCTCCCTCCCTCTCTGTTTGTATCTATTTTTCCCCCTCGCTTCCCCCATGGTCTTCTGTTAAGTTTCTCAAGATCCACATATGAGTGAAAACATATGATATCTGTCTTTCTCTGACTGACTTATTTCACTCAGCATAATACCCTCCAGTTCCACCCCCATTGCTGCAGATGGCATGTTTTCATTCTTTCTCATTGCCAAGTAGTATTCCATTGTATATATAAACCACATCTTCTTTATCCATTTGTCAGTCAATGGACATTTTGGATCTCTCCATGATTTGGCCATTGTCGAAAGCGCAGCTTTATAAACATTGGGGTACATGTGGAGGGCCAAGTTTTAAAGAAAAAAGAATTAAGTGTAAATCAGTGTATTAATTCCTGATGCTATTTTGTATTTACTATATTCACTTATATTGATTTATAAATTAATAGTATATTAATTTTCATGTATCGGTTCATTCCCTACATTTTAGCAAATAGGTTTTCTCCTTCATAAAGAATCTGGTTGTTACAGTGTGTGCACGTAGTATGACTCATGATGTGTAAGTGCATGTGGGCATATTTGTGCTCGAGGAACACATTTGAGAAAGGACTGATAGTGCCTTCTCTCAAAGAGATCTTTTTTATTCAGCTCTTTCCATGTCTTATGTTTGATGCTTCCTTTAATTATTTCCCTCATATTCGTACTTGATTGCATGTAAACAAATTTAGAATTTTCATAACTCTGTAAAGGGGATTATGCTTCCATTCCCTCACCTAGGATTTCTCCTTCTTGTCTCACAAGTCCAAGCTGTTGACCTTGCTTCGCCTTAAAGACTGTCCCACTGTGTGTTCCCGGCATGGATCGCCTTTTTATTTATGTCCTTTCCAAAAGTTGTAGAACATTTTCTGTAGCCTACATTTTCTGTCTATCCTGTGTGTAGAGCAACCACTATTTTCAGCTCTTTCTTACAGAGTAAAGGATAAATGGGAAAATCACACCAGCTTGTGGCCTGTGCTGCAGTTGTGTTCCCAACACATTATACAGCAGCATCTTCTGGTTCATAGAATGGTACCCTGGTAGTAATTAGAAAAAAATACATATACATCTGTATGAGTATATGTATACATAGCTGATAGTGAACTTATGTATGGAAGGAGTGCAAGAGTAACTTCGCGAAAATAAATCATTTTACAAAGATGATCTCTATGTTTAAAGATGAAAATTGCCATAGGATCAGTTCTAGGAAGCCTCAGAACAACCATAAGATGGAAAAAGCAGTAACCAAAGGGTATTTCAAAGGAGTACTACTAGGTTTACTCAACCTATCATCAATTTAATTAAAATGTGGTTTGTGCCATGCCTGATCCATTAGTTAATTTGTTATTTAAGCAGCTTGAGAAGTATTTATTTTAAATATAGAACTTGTGTTAATGAGTTGGAAAAGAGTATTCCATTGCTTGGCAGGGATGTTACAGCCCAAAGATTTATGGCTTAGTACAACAAAAACCAGCTGGTGATCAGCTTGCATAAGTAATATGAGTACACACTAAGATTTGATAATAGCCATTCTCTTGTAACCAGAATAAGGGGGTTGGGAATAGGAGGCATAAACAAAGTCGCTGGTGAATGAAGAATCCTAGGAGAAAACTGCACTGAATTGTGAATACAGGTCTGTGATGTATAGTCAAAGCTGGAGAGATCATGCATCTATTCCAAGGGGGAAAGGGAGAGCCAGGTGGCCAGGGGTATGTATGGGCCTGCTCTCTGTGTCTCTGCTCAGGCACAAACGTTACCAGTCCACCTTCTTCATTTCTCTTCCTCATCTAAAATTTGCCATCTCTGGAATATTGGCTTAAATGGAATTAATACATAATCTGTCTCCCCCATGTTTGAAGAGCAGTGTGTATGTAATTCTGTGTATATGTATGTGACTGTTTATACATATGGATTTGTTTTCTATTCCTGGTACAACAAATTCCCACAAACTTAGTGGTTTAACACAACACAAACTTCATTACAGTACTGAAAGTCAGGGTGCTATGGGGATCTCACTGAATGAAAACCCAGGGGTTGGCGGGCTGTGCTCTCTTCGGAAGGTCTAGGGGAGAATCCATTTTCTTGAATTTTTCCAGCATCTGAAGGCTGCCTGCTTTCCTTGGCTCGTGGCCCCTTATGCCATCTTCAGCATCAATAACCTTGTATCTCTTTGACTTCTTCTACAGTCAGATCTCCCTCTCTTTTCTTCTGCCCTTCTCTTCCATTTTTAAGGACTCATGTATTACATTAGGCTCCCTTGGATAATGCATGATAATCTCCTCATGTCAAAGCCTTGACCTTTGTTACACAGACAAAGGCACTTTTGCCGTGTAAGGTAATAAGATTAGGATGTGGACATCTTTCGGGGCCATTATTCTGCCTACCACAATATGCATATACTTAAATATTGTAGAGTAGTGTGAAAAAAAATACTACTTCTGTTGGTTTCAGTATGAAAGCATTATCTTTCCTGATCAGGTTATTCTCTGAACAATGAGCGTCTGACCTAAAAATATTCATGGGATGGCATTTTGCTTTAAGTACATAGGGAAGAAAAATAATGAACCGTGGGGCAACCACCTCATTAGAAGTGTTTTTGAGGCCATTTTTTATTTGGTTAAGCCAAATGGAGCAATATTTATAAAAATAATAACTCTAGCCAATGTTATGTACTTCTGTTTGCTTGATAAAAATAATCTGTAGTAACAAATTTGCTTAATATGTCTTTTGTATAATTAAAATAATTTTTCATAAAATTATTGACATGCTGTAAGTGTGAAATTTCGATTAGAAATGTACAATTTGTGAATACTGGAGACAGTGGGCAATGTCCTTGTCTTACACGTACTCTCCCTTACCTGCTGAAGCTCTCCCTCTTCCCTTTCTTATGTTTATTTTTTTTAAGTCTCAAAAGTTATGTAGATGTTAATTTTAGCTATGTTCTAGACCTTCCTGAAAGGATCTGAAGAATGACTTTGAGGATTATTACAGACATTGATGGTACTTGTAAATATCAGATGTAATTTTCATTCTTTAACCTCCATATCAGGTTCCATTCTTGAGCCATTTTAGAAGTTGCTAATAATTCTGTTGTGAACAGAGGCTTTAAAGTGACTGAAGACTAGTTCTAATGATTGTTCTTAAGCACATTCACCTAAAGCCCCCCCCCCCTTTTTTGTATTACTTCACCTTGTTTTCGTATTTTGATCATAAAGAAGTAGATTCTTGGGCATTTACCAATCTTATAAAGAACTAAGTTTTCTTAAACCTACCACCCTGTTCTGTTTTTTGTTTCTTTGTATATTGCTTATTTTGTGGCTACTGTGTACCTCTCTAGCTTGTAAATTGTGATAAGGCAAAGAATCATATCTTTATTTCCATCCCTATGCAGCAACTGGCACCATGTTTGCATTCAAGAAATATACTCCCATTTCCTTTCAGTCCCATGAGACCGGCAATGGCGTCACGAGGGAGGACATAAATCATGCACTTGGTCACAGATGGTTTGGAGGGGTGGACAGTCTATTCAACACAAGTTCTAAATAATCTAACGTGATGAAAGACTTTTCATATCTTTGAATATAATTTCTACAGATCCAAGCCCAAATGTATCCTTGGGCTTTTAATTTTATTCACAGTGGTGCTAGCATTCCTTTAATAGAAATGAGAAATGTTTTTTTACGCTGAAGAAGTGTTTTATAATATTTTCTATTGAATATAATTTTATATATTTTTTAATTTTTGTACATTCCCCAATATTGTAAATTTATATGGAAACATCACGAATAATCTCCTACATCTATATCCTCAATTGGGTATGCATGATTAGTGGCCAGTGCTCTATTAGAGTAGAAATCGAGATCCTTAATTAGAAGAAATGTCTACTGAAAACACAGCTAAAATGATTGCTCTCTGCTTTATAGTTACATCATCCATCTTTATTCACTTCCTTTAGTATGAAGGCCAACTAAATTGCTGCAGTTTTGTGAAGATCAAGGCTTTTGTGAAGTACAAGCCTTGTTTGCTTCAGGGGAGACATTTGGGCTAGCTATAGGCCATTTTATAGTTGTGGTTATTTTCCCTTACCAACTTCATTTTTTTTAAGTTTATTTATTTATTTTGAGAGGGAGAATGCGAGCAGGGGAGGGGCAGAGAGAGAGGCAGAGAGAGAGAGACTCTCAAACAGGCTCCGTGCTGTCAGTGTGGAGCCTGATGCAGGGCTCAGTCTCACAAACCCTGAGATCATGACCTGAGCAAGATGCTTAACTGACTGAACCACCCAGATGCCCTCCCTCCCTTACCAATTTTAAAGACAGAGTATATATATATAGAGAGAGAAAAAAATAATAACATTTTTGAACTTAACAAATTCAGGAACAAACACAGCATAGCTTTATCCTCTAGAGCTTGAGTATTACAGACCTTGTTTCTGCTTTACTTATGTACAGTAAATGATGCTTCACCATCATAGGTAATGGAAAATGTCGAGGTGTGTAATCTTATGCAAGAGTCGAGACTGCCATTACAGTGGTGTACTAAAAGTGTCTGGAAAAGGGGTGTGTGTGTGTGTGTGTGTGTGTGTGTGTGTTGCAGTGATTCTTTGCCTTTATTTTTGTATATTCACAAGTATTACTCCTTTTTATTGACTTACACCCGAGTTTTTATATAGGCTTTTTTTTTACTTCAAAAAGTAAATATTTATATTAAAGGATATAATGCTAACGTTAAAGAATACTATATAAGATATTGTTTATCTAATGGGACTTTTTTTCTATATGATTAATTCAGTGTTTTTTCTAATAAATGAAATGTTTTATTTCCTAGTTTTTTTTTAACCTAGTTTTTCCTTCTTGATTTATTTCTCATACAATCTGTCCTTGAAATAAATACACGCCACACATATGACACACAAAGAGACTTCTAAAGTTCTTAATCTGATGAAGCTCGTAAATAGTGATGTCTCTCTGTGTACGTCTCACTGCTTTTTATAATTTCCTTTTAATTCCTGTGGGTTGCAAGCTTCTAATTTTTATGCTCCTCACATTTGAAAATTTTGTCTACTCCTCTGCTAATCTTATTGGTAAATACTGTCTCTTTGAGGATCTTCTGGTAACATAGTTTAAAAACATGAGAATATTTTTCACCTTTCTTCATCGTTAGTTCCCATGTATCACTCCACTGTTCCCTGACAAGATCTACTAAGTATGTGTGGGTGTGGTATAGTCCTTTTGTCTCTGTAACTGGATTATGCTCAAATGTGCTTTATTTTTCTGAAAAGTGTCAGAAATCTGATTACAGTAGTGTTTGTTACTTGCATTTTCAGAGTTAAGACACACCTAATTTAAATGAGGTTTAGGCCACATGTAGACCCACTAATCGTGTTGTTAAAATAATTGAAGTAATTTCTTGTTGCATCTTAAAAGTTGTTTAAATTTTGCGAAACAGCATTTTAGGGGGATTGACTTAGGACGTCTTTTCAGTGAAACAGAGCCTCTTCCAAATGAATGTTCTGTGAAGTCAGCGCAGTCTCTTGTAAAGAGATTCATTCAGCTGTAGCAGAGTAAATATCATGGAAATCATTACAATGAATATGTAACTTTAGTCAGCTCTCCTTTTTTAAAAAAATTAACCCTAGGTGGAAAAAAGGCTATTGTTCAGTATTGTTACATTGCATATTTCTTGCTTGTCTTTATAGTTTTCTATGTTGCAAGATGATTTCTCTTTTGCTAATTTTTTTATTACAGAAGATTTGAAACATATATAAGACTAAAGAGAGCAGTATAATGACATACATCCTCACCTCTCAGTCTAACAGGGATCAATTTATGCCCAATCTTGCTTCATGTTTAGTATATCAAATGGGATGGTTTCAAAGGAAATTCCATACCTTACACAATATTTTGTTCTGAAAATGCTTCAGTATATATTTCTAAAAGATGCAAACTTTTTGCATAATCCCATACTGTTTTAGAAATGATAGTATTTTCTTAATGCAATGCAATATTATTAAAATTACTCTGTTTCATTAATGTGGTTTCATATTTGGCTTGTTTAAATCAGTATCCAAAGAAAATTTACACATTGGATTTCACACACACACACACACACACACACACACACACACACACACACAATGATTTATTTATTGAAATTAATTGTTTTTCTTCCTGTGGTTTTTCTCTGTCTGGACTTTGCTGAATCCATTCCTGTGGTATCAACTGTGTTCCTGTGTCCCCTGTATTAGGTACAAAGTCTTGATTTGATTCTGGTTTTGATTTTCCAACAGTGGAATCTCTAGGTCCTGTTGTATGGTTCTATCAGGAGATGCATAAAGTCTGGTGGTTTCTCATTTTGCAGTATTAGCAGCACTGGTGATTTTTGTTTGGATGGCCTTTTTTTTTTATGTTTGCAACAGGTTGATATTCTAATTGTCTTCCACTTGTTAGCTAAAATATTCCTATTAAGAGAACTTTTGTGTTGTCATCGAGTTTGTTACCCTGTGGTAGCTTTTGCACAGGGAAGAGAGACAAAGTGCTTAATTCCATTTCTTTCTTTATCAGTTTTCAGAATAATGAGTTTGTTTTCTTGGCTAAAATCCTCCTGGTTTTTCCTTCCTTCCTTCCTTCCTTCCTTCCTTCCTTCCTTCCTTCCTTCCTTCCTTCCTTCCTTCCTTCCTTCCTTCTTTCCTTCCCTCCCTCCCTCCCTCCTTCCTTCCTTCCTTCCTTCCTTCCTTCCTTCCTTCCTTCCTTCCTTCCTTCCTTCCTTCCCTCTTTCTCTCTTTCTCCCCTTCCTTCCTCCCTTTCTCTTTTCTTTCTTTCCCCTCCCTCCCCCTTTCTTCCTTCCTTCCTTTCCTTTCCTTTCCTTTCCTTTCCTTTCCTTTCCTTTCCTTTCCTTTCCTTTCCTTTCCTTTCCTTTCCTTTCCTTTCCTCTTTCCTCTCCTTTCCTTTCCTCTTTCCTCTTTCCTCTCTCCTCTCTCCTCTCTCCCCTCTCCCCTCTCCCCTCTCCCCTCTCCCCTCTCCCCTCTCCCCTCTCCCCTCTCCCCTCTCCCCTCTCCCCTCTCCCCTCTCCCCTCTCCCCTCTCCCCTCTCCTCTTTCCTGCTTTCTTTCCTAGAGAGCATGAGCAAGGAAGGGGCAGAGAGAGAGGGAGAGAGAATCCCAAGCAGGCTTCACACTGTCAGCATAGAGCCTGACTTAGGGCTCCATCTCACGAAATGCAGGATCATGACCTGAACCGAAATAAAGAGTAGGATATTTAACAGACTGAGACACTCAGTCGCCCCTCTCTTTCCTTTTTCTTCCCTCTTGAAAAAAATGTGTCATTAAAAACTTATGAACATTAACATAGTTATTGTTTCAGTCTATTGCATTAATGTTCTTACTGGTGCTCCTATTGCCATATTTGTAATAGTGACAGTTATTTAGATTGGCCCCTGAATGCTTTTGATAAGAGCATGCTTGCTTTCTGCAATGGCAGTGTATTCATCTTACATACTTTCTGCCCCATACCTGGAACCAGTCATTTCTTTAAGAAATTCTTTTTTTAGAAAGTTTAAAAAAAATGTCTATTTTGAGAGAGAGAAAGAGAGAGGGTATGAGCAGGGGAGGGGCAGAGAGAGAGAGGGAGACTGAGAATCCCAAGCAGGCTCCACACTGTCAGCACAGAGCCCAAAGTGGGGCTTAATCTTACGGTTCATGAGATTGTGGCCTGAGTCAAAATCAAGAGATGCTCAACCGACTGAGCCACCCAGGTGCCCCTTACTTAAGCATTCTTTCTTGTTAATAGGAAAGGGTATTCAGAAATCACTGTGTATGTATATTCCTTTTATTTTGGTAAGCTTAAAAGTAAGTTAAAATCAAGAGCATCCTGGTCTAATTTCAGTATTCAAAGTGATGTCTGAAAGTGTAGTGATTAGTTGAGAGTTCAGATTTTTTCCTTTTGATTTTTTCTCTCCAGATTTGTTGAGAAATAATTGACACACGTCACTGTGTAAGTTTAAGACGTACGATGTGGTGTTTTGTTTACGTAGGTAACAGAACGGTTACTGCAATAGGTTTAGCTAACATTCATTTTTTTCATATAGGTGTAATAAAAGTTAAAGAAAGAAGAAAAGGAAAAAGGAAAAATTCCCTCCTGTGATGAAAACTATTAGAATTTACTCTCTTGCAAACCTTCCTGTATATCACATAGCAGTTAGCAATAGTCATTGCGTCCTACATTACATGCCTTGTACTTATTTATGTTATCATTGGAAGTTGGGGACTTTTGACCACCTTCCTCTAAGTCCCCCTCCCTGAGGTTTTTAATTTTTGCGTATGTTGCTGCTTCCCTTTTTTTTTTTTTTAAATTGAAGTATTGTACACAGTGTTACACAATGTTGGTACACAATGTTACATTAGTTTCAGGTGCCTAACAGTGATTGGAAAAGTGTATACATTTTGCTGTGCTCACCACAAATGTAGCTACGATCTGTCACCATACAACAGTATTACTATAGCATTGACTATATTCCCTATGCTGTGCCTTTTATCCTTGTGACTCATTCATTCCACAACTGGAGAGAGATGAATCTTTTTAAGGGCACTAAGCAATCAACATGCATTCTCCATGCCAATTCCAATTTTCCTTTATTGGGATTGTGATGAACATTTTAGTAAGTGTAAGACTAATGTTCCCTTAGGCACTTATGGCTGTGCACTTGATGAGGTCTCACTTGGCAGGTGTCAGAATCATTGATGGGTGGTTCTGCTTGGCCTTCAGTGGGATGCCAGAACACAGACTTACCACTGTGCTGGTATTTGTAGGACATTTTTATAATGACTGGTAGCCAGTGTTTTAAGATTTTGTTTGTTTGCTTGCTTAGTTTTTTTGTTCAAGTAGTGAAGAAGAAACGACATCTCAGTTAATGAGCTTAACATTTATATTTGTCCCTGATGAAATGGTGTGGCAAGAAAATTGTGCCAAACTGTTGCGATGTCTTTAGTAGGCATGGCTTGAGGAAATTTGATCATGGCCTGGGTTGCTGAGTTTTGGAGAGGTAGTCCCTAGCCTCGTGTGTCTTAGTGTAAACTTGCTCATCCCTGAGAGTGGTATATGGCTGTGGCTCCCATGGTCTCCACTACGTCCTAGTGATCTTACATTCTACATTTCATCTAACAAGGTTGGCATCACTTCGTGTCTGAAGCAGGATGTGTAATCATGGAAGTGTGGAAATAATATTAGAGCTTTGTGTACACTTTGAGTTTATTATCTCATAATTTAAAAGTTATCATTTCTTGTATGTGTGTGATAATGTTTATATTAGTGGAGTTGAGCATGCATTTAAATGGTACATAAATAAACCACTCTTGTGCTGCATGCACAGTTTTTGCTAACTGTGCTGTACTGTCAGGAAAGAGTGGAGCTATGAGACCTGTCTCCTGGGTGACCTGTCTGCATTCTCTCTTGGGCAGCCCTTCTGTCCGTTCAGCTTGCTGAAAGATCCACATCTCTCTCTTCTGCCCCAATGCCTTTAAAACTTTCAAAAGCTTCTCGATACTTTTTAACACAGTTCAGAATGTTAGTGTGTTTTGTTAAGGTGTGTGAGAGGTGTTTTGTGTCTGACTTTTCAACCTTATCTCTTTTGACCCTGTAACTAGCTCCCTTGGAGTTTCTTGTTTGGGAACAGGCCTGCTGAACTCTAAGCACCCTGTTTTCTCCTGGTGTGGTAAAGCTTCTTCTCTGTCCTTGTTGCCCAGCTGGCTAACCTCAGCTTCTCCCTCACAACGCTGCTGAAGTAACAGTTTCTCTGATAGGTCTTTCCTGATTCCGTATGTTTGCTGTTTGGACCTGTCGTGCCTCGTACTTTCGGTGAGTCCAGGGGCCTGGGGAGCTTGTCTGGTTATACCGCTGGTGTGCTGGTAAATGTTTCACAACTGAATCTCTGAAGACCAAAAACAGATGTGGCTTTGTGGCGTTTGTCCATTTCCCTGGTGTAAATACTCTTAGTCATGTCACGTTGCTGCATGCCGAGTCCATGAGAGATGCTCTGTAGCACAGCATTATAGCGCATTTCCACGCAGGTGCAGTACGTGCGTCAGGAGCATAGGTAAATGATAAAATGTAAAATATTTGGGAAGTGACGTGTCTTGGGAATTTGTCTTCTTTGTTTTTAATATAATTTACTTAATTGCAAGTTTATATAATTTAACTTTTAATAATGGCTCTAACAACCAACTCTCAAAAATTTAAAATAATCTTTTCTGATGAGATGGTATGAACCTCTATAAATCATTTGTGTCAAGCACAGACAAGTCACACTTTTTACAAACAGGAGAATAAGGTGAGCATGACAGGTGGTCACTGAAGACAATTGTAGTTGTGGGGTGAGGAGCATCTTCACGTAGGTCAGCGGAGGAAGGAGAGAGAACGTAAAAGGCAGATGGATCTCTTGATTACCTGTATTTAGCCACTGAGTGGATTGGGTAAATGGGGTAAGAGAATATTCAGATTCTGACGAAGACTGTATTAAAAACATGTATAACCTCCCTCTCAGCTTTTTTTTTTTTTTTTTGGTTAATTTTTATTTCATGTTTGTTTATTTTGAGAGAGAGTGCAAACAAGGGTGAGGCAGAGAGAGAGGAGACACAGAATCGGAAGGAGGCTCCAGGCTCTGAGCTGTCAGCACAGAGCCTGCCGGGACTCGAACTCAAGAACCGCAAGATCATGACCTGAGCCAAAGTCACACACTTAACCGACTAAGCCACCCAGGCGTCCCTTCCTTGGCTTTTTATTTTCATATCATTCTTGGCATTTATTTTCATATCCTATCTATGTCTGTCTATGTGTGAAAAGGTAAAGATAAACATGAGCTGTGACTTTCTGTCTTCCTAGACCCTCTTTGATGGTTATCCTTTCTGGGGCATTCCGCAGCAGACCTGGCAATGCACTCAGCATCATGTGTCCCCAGTGGTACACATCAGCATTTCACATTTTAACCAGATGAGAAGTAAAGGAGGTATTCTTTTTCTGTTTGGTCTTTTCCAGTGATTTAGCTGTTGTATAAAAATATTTAATGTGCATTTTTGGTATTTTAATTCAGTAAATGTGTTTTGAGATAGAGCCAGCCTTCTGATAGGCAGTGTGTTCTTAGTGAATCTATGATTAATTTTTAAAGATACTGAATACTATTTCTTTTCAAAAGGAATTTCTGTTTTCTCCTTTTAGAAATGCAGGTACAAAAAGAATGTGGTTTGTCAAATCATCATTTAATACCTTGTAAAGATCCTCCACTTAGGTCATGGTAATTTTTACCCATAATTTTCTTTAAGAGTATGTGAGATTTTTTGAAATGGGAGGTTTCAAAGGTTTGAAAAATTTGATGTTACGCTCCTCTCCACCTCCCCATAAAGGAAGAGCAGTGTTCTGTCCCAGGCCTGTTATGAAGTGCATGCGTGATACATAATTGGAAGACATGCCTAGAATAAATAAAACCCAATTAATTAATTTCTATCACATACACTTTTGAACACTCAAGTTCTAGACATGTGAAGATAAATCATTTGTATGTATCCTGTTAATTTGGGTACTTTAAAGCTTACTCTCTTTTGTGTAAATATGTAGTTGATACTGTGTAGATCCAGTATTGTAACATATATACTGTATTATCTAGTAAATATGGGTTTATGTTGATCTCTAAAATAACAACAAAAGCAGTAATCAGAAAAAAAAATAAGAGAGTTGTGCAAAAAGAAAATATAAGTTGAAGTTGAAAACCAAGACAAAGGAAAAAGAAATGTTAACTGTGTGTACCATCTATCACATAGTATTCAGGACCACAGAACGTTTGGGTTTACTTCTTGGCAGCTAATGTGAAAAAGGAAATAAGAACAGTCTTCAATATTTCCTTCCTTATGAACCCTCCCGACCAAACACAAGTTTTGCCAGACTCCTGCCAGCTGTACACAATTTTAGTCCATCTACATGAGATTCTCTTAGGATTTGCCTTTCCTATTTTCTTTTAATGGCCATGTTGTTTAAATTTTCCTTGAGCTAGGGGCACCTGGTGGCTCAATTGGTTGAGCCTCCGCTCTTGATTTCGGCTCAGGTCATGATCCCAGGGTCGTGAGATCAAGCCACCTTGGGCTCCACACTGAGTCTGGAGCCTGCTAAAGATTTTCTCTCTTTCTCTTTCCCTCTCGTTCTGCCCCTACCCCATTCACGCACAAGCTAAATTTCTTTGAGCTGATTTCACATCATGCATGGAAGACCTTACTTCTGTAGAAGCCTGTTGGTGTCCAGTGTTGTCAATAGTAAACAGTAAGAGAGGTAAGATAAAAAGCAAAAAGGAAAGCAAATAGAAGTGAACTGAAATTAATTTCACAAGAATGTACTTACCAACCTAGGTGCTGCTTGCTCTTTCTTGGAGTTCATTTTACTTTTGAATTATCAAGGTATTCTGTTATAACTTGCATGCTTGCGTTGTAATAGCTTTTATATGAGAACAAGTGTATAAGAAAAAGAGGGACCATGCGAGTATATCCAGATACCTAAGGCCACTCCAGTAGAGCCCCTGATTCATGAAAACATTAACATGGATCTGCTGGAGTTCAATGGCAGATGACTGCCTCTGGGAAATAACTTATATTAATCTTGCTTTGTTTGATAGAGAAAAAAGTGATGAATGTATTCTTTCTTGGAAGCCCATTTTGCTGTTTATTCCTTTTATTTACCAATCATTGAGAGGTAAATTATCAGAAAAACATTTCAGTGATGTTTGCTACTGAAGCTACTAAATTGGTAGTTTTGTCTGAATTACTTGATCAATCCGACCTAAGTTTCTAAATTGACTAAGCCTTTGAAAAGACAATTTTGGAGAAAATATAGACTATTTCACAAGATTGTGGTAACACACTGTATGAAGGTGCAGATTAAGGGCAACCAACACATTTCTGTTAAGCCAAGTAAGTGTTCCTGACATAGAGAGCTGTGCTATGTCATCATGGTTGCAAAAGATGATGTAAAACTTACACATTGTAATAGCCATGGATTAGGACTTCTCCAATATTGTTTTCTAAAGGTTAACTGTCAGACTGTAGGTCCCCTAAAGAAAAAGCTTTAAAATGGCCCAGGAAAGAGCATTCATTTTACAAGCAATGTTTCTAGACAGTATAGCCGTTCTCTGTTTTATTTCTAAAAATCAAAAGCTATTAGGGTCAAGCAGATTTTTAGGATAGAATCCATGTCCTTCTTGTTACAGATGAGGAAACTAAAGCCAAGGGAGAAGATGGGGAGCCCAGTGCTGTTTTAACCTGTGTTTTGAAATGTATGGTTTACTGTTTGAATAAAAACCTATGCCTGGATGAGCTTCTTAATAGTAGTGGCCCAGGGATACACTTTACCCTGCTGTCCCCCTGTCCCCGCCAATCCCGTGGGGACTCTTGTATGTTCAGTCAGTGTATGGTCACATTTCCAGAGAAAACTAAGGACACACATTAGAATCTGTACTAATGCAGATAAATTTTGTAAAATCAAACAAGATTGATTACCATCCCTACTTAATTCAGAGCAAAGGAAGGGAATCTAATTTTTCTAGTTTTCCACACCTCGTTTGCTGTAATGAAAATGGCATTCTGCTTTGAGTCACTTTCAATGAAATGATTTTCAATATTGTTGTCTTTGTGACATTTTGACAATTAAAATGTATTTTTCAAGCCTACTGGAAATGCTGCAGTGTCGTTTCTTGTTTTCATTTTCCCCCCACTGGCCTGTGTCTGTGCTTGTTGCCTAGGAAACTACTATTGGGTAGAATTTTGTTTGCTTGGTTGTCAACGCTTTCAGAGTTATGGGTAAAGTTCTTGGCTGTATATTTGTAAAAATGGAATAACTATTAGAAGTCTTTTATCTATATTAAAGTGCTTTATATCCTCAATTAAAAAGCAGCCAAGCAATTGTTTGGTTTTCTTAAAATAATAAGTAGAGGATTTTTCCCCTTGATTCTTATTGGAATTTTCTGTTTTGTGTATGCATTTGCAGTAGGATTTGAATTGTCACAGTGAGTTAGTTCCAAATATAGCATTTCAATAAAAAATTCTCGGGTAAATATTTATTTACTTCTTTGGGGAGTCATGGACATATATCATGATTCCTAAAATGTGCAAACATAAACATGAAAATATTACATTAAAAATCCAATGAGATCTTAGAAAATATGTATTATTTGCTCTATGTCTGATAAGTTGAAAAATTATTCTCTGTATATAACAGTGAAGTTAAAAAGAAGTTAAAATTAAAAAGAAGCAGTAGAACTGCTTCAGATCTTATTCTTTTTTAGTGATTAAAAATTAATAAAATGGAGAGTGTAAAATTAGTGATTAATTGTATTTTTATGTAGCTAAATTCGGTGTCCTACAGAATTGTTTAATACTTGAAAAAATTCAGAGATATTTGTGTTTTTACACTGTGGTAGCCACTAACCCCATGTAGTGGCTGAATCCTTGAAATGAGGCAGCAATAACTGAGGGACTGAATTTAACCAGTGTGGTTCATGGCCCCTGTATTGGATGCCACAGATAGGGGCTTTGCTACTCCAAAGCATCATCTGGGAACTTGATGGAATGCGTAATCTTGGGCCACACCCTGGATCTGCTGAATCAAAAATCTATATTTTTAACAAGCTGTCTTAGGATTGATATGCAGTGCTTTTCTAGTCTAGCTAGAGCAATGGTTCCCAATCTTGGCTGTGTGTCACAATTGCCTAGAGAGCTTGTAAATTCCCTGGGCCTTATCCTTGATCTAATTTTCAGTATTGCGGGCGGTGGGGGGAGGGGGGGGTGATCTGGAAACCAGCATCATTCCCAGATTCTTTTAATGACCAGTGCAGATTTAGAACCATTGATATAACTCAAAGAGCATATGCATAATGTGAGGTGAAGAAGGGGAGATCTTTTATTTTTTATTTTTTAATATTTTAATTTTTTTTTTTTTTTTGAGAGAGACAGAATGTGAGCAGCAGAGGGACAGAGAGAGAAGGAGACACAGAATCTGAACCAGGCTCCAGGCGACACAGGGCTCGAACCCATGAACCGTGAGGTTATGACCTGAGCCAAAGTCGGATGCTTAACTGACTGAGCCACCCAGGTGCCCCATGGGGAGATCTTTTAGTACTGACCCGTTTTCTGACCTTTTGTTGTAGTCAAATATAGGAGGGGCATAGATAGGAAAGAGCTCTTAAATGAAAGTCTTAGTGAAAGGGAACTTGTCTCATTCTTAAATTCATTTATGACCTTTATTTTCACCTGTGGAGAACGATTGCCAAGACCCCAGCATTTGATGAGTCATTGGCTACTACTTGCCAGTGACTCTCCTCTCAGCTCTGAGGTTCAGTGTGAGTGAGTTCAGTTCATACGCATTTACTGCTGGCCCAAGGTGAGATGACCACAAAGGTAGATACTGGTGAGAAAATTGGAGGTAAGTCAGAGCCCTTGTCTTTAAGTTTTTGGTGTTCTAGGATTTCACGCTTATTGGAGAGGAGTGTGTTCTCTGTGGCCCAACTATTGAGTAGGCTTGGATTTTGTCTCTACCACTTACTGATAGGTTAACTTTAGCCAGGATGTCTTAACCCCTGCAACACCAACTTCCATACCAAAAAAATGGGAATAATAATATAACTCATTTTGTAGCCTTCTTCTGAGGCATGATCAATTAATATGTTAAGTTTTTTAGCACATGCATGACCCCTAGTAAATGTTTAATATATGTTAGTAGTTATGAACTTAATTGGTTTATTATAAATGATCAGGATGTATTTATTTTTATATTAGTCTTTCCTTAAGGACAAGAATGAATGGATTAGATTAGCTATGAAAGATCTCTGCACTTTGAAGGTAATAGAAACTGACATGTAGCCATATGTTCCAGAACCATGAAGTCTTATTGCCGCCTTGGAGCAACCAGTTGGTGCCAAATGGCTTTATTAATAGCCAGTATGTACAAGGCTCTGTGGTAAGGAATTAATTTGAAACTGGAACAGTCAAGACAGAAAAGTGGATAATGAGCTATTTGAATGCTTTTGAAGTGCTTCTGTCATACTCCCCAGTATCAAATAGCATTTCTTCAACTTCCAGCAGCTCCTGATCCTTTGCTCAGTTTCATTTGTCTTCATAATGCTGATCACCTTGTGACGTCATCTGTACTTGCATTGCTCTTCTATTACCACTAAATGTCAAATCCTTGAGGAGTTATTTGGTGCCAGAAACAAAGGAAACTACATGTCTAGCACTTAGTGGGTGCTCAAGAGATAGTTGTCTTGAATGAATGACTTTTGGTCTATACGTATACAGTTTTTAATACCATCAAGATTCAAGTTCAAGATTAAAAGCCTATCTATGACCAAAATAAAGTGTAGAGACTCTGAGAGTTAAGTAAAGGATTGCCTTTGTGAAGTAGTTGGTGATGGTCGATGTGCTAGTGAAATAAGTATAAAAATGTAGTAAAGTAAGGGGACTTTGAAAGTAGATCCTTCTGTAACACAAAATAGGCTAATGAAATTATTGAATCTCCAGTTCCCTGTGGGGGGAAAATATGACACTTTTATATAGTATTATGGGATAAAGGTTATAATAATAAAGGAAAGGGAGAATAATGCTTATCAAAAGTTAACTTGACAGCTTTTGAGGTACTTGAGTCCTTAATAAAATAACAGAAGACAAATGTCCAAGGAGAAGGGCATTTAGAGATGATCTTCAATGCAATCAATAATCAACATCCATTTTTGAAAGATGAATTACTTGTCAGATGTAGTTGATAATTTCAAAATTTAATTACATGATTGTTGAGCTGGATTGGTAAAATGAAAGGGCTGTGAGGGATTTGATATAGTTATACATATAAAATTATATGTGAAGAACTAATTTAGATTTGCTTGTACTTGCATATTCTTATATGGGAATAAATGCTCATGAAGGATAATAGTGCAAAGTTAATAGTAAAAAAAAAAAAAAAAAAAAAAGAAAAGTAAAATGTTGTTGGGATTCTAGCTACAGAGTTTTTAACCATAATGTGAAAGAGCAATTCTTTGAACTTTTTGAGCAAAAATTCATTTTTTTTTTTTATTTGGTCTTCTCTGGCCATCCGGTATTTGTTTCTTCTTTGCTAAAAAGATTGCCCCTATAATACTTAAGACAATCAAAGTGAAAAGGATAGAGATACAATAACACTTCAACAAAGATTTCCTAAGTGCCTTTTGCTGGACTGGGAAATATGGGTGGAATCTCTAAAATTAATGAGGAAGACAGGTAAGAAAGTACTAGTTATCAATGAAATTAACATAAAGCCTGACATCACTTACGCTGTAGGATTTTTTGGATTTTAGAGAAGGAGGTGCCTTCAAGGCTGACCTTGGAGGGTGCAGAGGGGTGGAGTGGGTGTAGAGGAGGCCCTGGAGAAGTCTGTGGCCTTCTCGTTAGTCATCGCCTTGCAGCTGGATCTGCGTGTGAGGCTTGAGAAGTGTTGCTCAGACCAGGAGTAAATGCCAGGACTGACTCCAATGGTACTGTGACCCCACCAGACCAGTAATTCCAAGTCATGACATTTGGTTTGTGCTTAGGAAAGGTGTGATGGGTGTTTTCTAGAGGACAAACTGGAGAGGCACCAGCAAGACTGGAGAGAAAGAATAAATCAAACTGATAAATTATGTGAACCCATGGTTTATGAAGTCCAGATTTTCTTAGCACAGCTAAAGAAATGTTTTGCATAGCATAGCCCTGCTCCTTAGATTCTTAAAGTGTGCAGTCAAACCAGCAGCATGGATGTCACTGGGACATCAGAAATGCAGAATTTGAAGTCTTCCATGAACTAAGACCTACAGATCATCTTCACAACATCCCGTTTTGTTGTATGCACGTTAAAGTTGAAGAGTCTCTGACTTACAGGTCCCTATGCTGGTGCCTTTAGGGGTACCTCCCTTGCTTTATCTTTCCCATGTCACATCTTTAACTCTGTATTTCAGCTGTGCTGCCTTTTTTGCAGTCCTTTTAATTCTCTACAATTTAGGTGTCTGGCCTTCGCCTCTGCAGGCATTGACTGTGTGTCTTCTTTTTTCCTCTTTACCTCACTTGCCAAACACCCCCATCAGCGCTCCCAAACCACTCCAAAACTAGACAAACCCAAAACTTCAGTTTTTTTTTAAATTTTTTTTTCAACGTTTTTTATTTATTTTTGGGACAGAGAGAGACAGAGCATGAACGGGCGAGGGGCAGAGAGAGAGGGAGACACAGAATCGGAAACAGGCTCCAGGCTCCGAGCCATCAGCCCAGAGCCCGACGCGGGGCTCGAACCCACGGACCGTGAGATCGTGACCTGGCTGAAGTCGGACGCTTAACCGACTGCGCCACCCAGGCGCCCCCCAAAACTTCAGTTTTGATGTCTTAGTCATTCATTTCTTTGTTGAGTCAGCAAATGTGTGTTAAGGGATTGTAACGGTGAAAGTGCAATATTGTTCTCTAGGAGCTGTGTGCTAGTGGGGATGCAGACCCTAAAACTTACGATGACAGCGTGGCGAATGCAATGACAGGAACAGGCAGCCCATAAGAGGAGTGCCTCAGTCGTGAAGAATCGGTCAGAGGCTTTCCAAGAGAGGAGGCACAAAGAGAGTTTAAAAGGATAGTAAGGAAAATGTAGCTGTCCCTTCTCTCCTGATGTTCTTCAAAAAGGTGCCCCTCTCAGGTGTTTTGGTAGTGTTCTATTCGTCTCCTGAAGCACCCACCATCCCACTCTAAAGGGCCAGATAATTTGCCTTCCCCACGGCACTGCAGACTCTAGGGGCAGAGACCAGGTCCCTGCTGCTCACCAGGAGCCCCCCTGGAGAGGCGGTGCGCAAAAATCTCTATTAACAAAGACAAGGTTTATGGTGTTCTATGTCAAAAGCTATTTTAGTGGACGGGTGGGGAGGAAGCTAAATAACAGTGGGTTAAAGAAAAAGGGAGCGATGAAGCAGCCTTATCTTATCAAGATCCTTCATGGATCTTACCCTCTAGTTGGGGCCATTGGATGTATGGAAATAGACAGATGACACATGTACCACTGGCCACATCGTGTGAGGGAGAACATTATCTATAACCATAACGTAGTAACCTTCCACCTGTGTTCTTTATCATCTCTAGATATTTTGTTCATGTTTGAAGGAACATAGCTTAGCTAGCTCTTGCCTGCTTGTGTGCTCCTGGGTCCATGCCCTTGCTCTCTGTCTTTCTTTTTCTTTCTCTCATTGTTTCTTTTTAGTTCGTTCTGATGGTCTCAACTCCAGTCCCCTCATTGCTCATTGAGGTATTTTTCTGAAAGTACAAAAACAAGCCAAAAATTTCTCCCAAAGAAAGGTGCCAGTTGTTCAAACAGTTTGCTCCCCACCTGTGGTTATTTTCATCGGGGCACCTTGTTGTATGCATCACTCTTCTTCCCTTTACTTTCTTCCTCTTACTAGTGGGTTTTTATCACTGGGCAGGGGGTGGTCTGTTAGACTGTTTGTTCCCTTTTGAATGTTCAGAGAGTAGGATTCACTTGGAATGATTTTTCCACAATAAATGACTTTCAAAAAACCCTTGGCTCCATAGTCATTAGGTTTTAAAATCTCTAGAATAGTAGTGTCTAACAAATGTTCACACATGTTTGTTGATTGAAGTAAGCCAGACATTTACCTGCCATAGCAAAACAAAAAAGGGACACCAAAATTAGATAAAAGGGAAAAGACCACCTTTGTGGAGTTTTGCTTTCGCTGCTCTTTGGGCTGGCCTGAACACTCCCTGATGGGCTCGTGGCAGGTGCTCAGGATTCTGGCAGAACTATTTTCCCTGAGATGTCACTGTCTTAGCAAAGGATTTGGGGGACACTGAGTTTTTATATACAGGATCAGTAGCCAGTGCATATTTTTGTAAGCAGCTGGTTATTTACATAACACCCTCCAGCCAGGCCCTTCTCTCTCCTCCAGGATACAGAAAGATAAAAGTGAAAGGTTTTGTGTTTTTTTTTTTTTTTTTTTAACCTCTGAAGCCTGTTTTTCTCACATACCATCACCACTCTTCTCCACCCTCAGAGACAAGTAAGGAACCCCTGAATTGCATCTTTAACAATTGGGAAATTTTTTATTCCTGACTGATATAGGTTAACCAAATCTAAAACATTTTTAGTTTCTACTTTGTGTGTGTTTGTGTGTGTGTGTGTGTGTGTGCGCGCGCGCGCTCATGTGTGTGTTGGGGAGCAGGGAGGGTGGGAGAGTGGGCAGTTACCATGAATGGGGTGAATACTTGTCCTCTGAGTTAATGGCTGGCTGACACGATAGCAGTGGAAACAAACTGCGGTGGGAGAAAGGGGCATAGGAACTAGTAGAATCCCGAGCTACGTAGTCTTTGTGTTCCTTAGGTCCACTTTGCCTCATGCGGTAAGGACCAGCCTCTCTAGTAGCAGTCAGACTCTGTGCTTTCCCGTTCGTGCTTGGGTTGGTGGGGGCCAGGGGCAGATGCACCAGCCGGGCACTGATGGAGCGTAGGAAGGATGGATGGGCCTCACTCCTTCCCTGCCTGGCTGTGGTTTGCTGGGAGCTGTGTCCACCCTTGCAGTGAAAGCCACATCTCCCCTGCCTTGGTGTGGTAAAAGTGTAATGGATACTTCATCTCTTGCTGTTTTTCCTTAATTCTGCCATATATTTGTAAGCAGTTCTTCCTTAGATTTTTCTCAATCACCCCTTTCTGAATCAGCCAACTGTTTGCTGCTGGGATACTAACACTGGATCTGATGGATTTGAGGAGTTAGGACACTGTACAGTGGGCCATGTGGGTGGATGGAGGGCAGTTGCTGGCCAGTGTAAGTTATTGGAGCCGGTGAGGCATGGAGTTATTGCACTGTGGAGTGTGTTGGAGGAGACATCAGTGTGGAGGGTCGACAGGGTACATGTGATGTGTACGGCAGCTGAGTAGTGGGTCCTGAGAAGAGTATTATGGGAAATAGTGTTGGAAAGATTCCTTAAGTCCTGATTAATGTGGGCCTTGACATTAAGACATCTCACCTGGGATTTTCTGCTTAACTCTTGGGAAGGCTTTTTTATTTTATGATTATTTTTTAAATTGGGGTAATTGCAGAATCCCATGCAGTTGTAAGAAGTAATACAGAGAGATTCTTTTGGTGTTTCCCTCAATGGCAAGATTTTGAAAAACTGTAGTATTATATCATACCAATATTAACATTAATACAACCCACTTGTCTTATTCACATCTCCCCACTTGTACTCATGTGAGTATTTGGAGAGTTTTGGTCAGGATGTTTATATCCTCAGTTTCTGAATGAGAATTCCAAAATTACAAATTTAACATGCTTCAGAAACATTCTTGGTTTTTCTTTGAGAATGTTTATATGACAGTGACTTTCTTTTCCCTTCTTTTATGTGTCCTATGATTCAGTGGAACCATTGCAAATATCCCGTTATCTATGAGAAATGTGTTTTAAACTGAACCTTTCTCCAAAATCACCTGTTCTCTCTAGTGAAGTAGAAGCATATTGTGGATTTGATATGCCTCAGTTCTCCCAGGAGAGCAGTGTGGTCCTGTCCAGATTGCACAGAGCAGGGAGTCAATTAACAAGTATTCTAGGTACAGCTGGGTCACTGAGGAGCAGGGTAGCCTTTGACCCAGCCCTTAAACTACCTCTCTGGGCCTCAGTGAACTCATCTGTGAATGTGATGTTTCAGTTTATTTCTAGGGCACCTTCCAACTAGAATATTCTTTATTCTATATATATATATATATATATATATATATATATATATATATATATATATAGTTAATAACAGGCTGATAAGACTCATTTTATATCCTTCTGAGTTATTCACTGTTTTTTAGAGTTTATTTTGTGCCTTGCACTCCACACATTTCTTCAAGGATTTTTCCTCAGTCGCTGAAACATGAGAAGCATCTTTATACAAAGGGCAGCATATATTGGAAGGTCAATTTTGCAATATTGATGATGGGTTTTTTATCCCCATGGCATGTGTTAATAACGTGGTACTTCTCACTGTGAGATGTGTTTTTAGAAAATGTGTAATTGCCCTGAAGATTGGGGAGATGGTCTTCATTTCACATGAAGAGTAATTATGCTGTTTGCATCATAAATTCTAATAGAACGTATGTAACTGCATATTATTTTTAGATTTGATTAACTACCTCAACGGCTTATTCCTGTCTTCTTGGAAAAGGTTTATTCACTGCTTTGAGTCGTTAAAGAATTTAGAAATCACTGGGAGAATGAAAGAAGAGAAGGAAGAGAAAGTTGATTAGAAGTAGGGGCTTTATAGTTAACAGTTAAAAATGTATATGTCTGCCCTTTTAGTATTTGCTCTAACTCATTATTAGATTTGCCAGTTTCCACTTATTTAAAAGGCACCTTACGTAGAAAGGCAAATCAATATTTACAGTACATTAGTGGCACAAAGAATTTGAAATCTTGTGATGAGGGTTGATTGCTGTTTTAGCCACTCTTCAAAGGAATGCACACATCAAACAGCCTCCACGATCGTCCTGGACCCAGTGACATCGCACCAGTCCCTGTGTGCTCCCTCCAGCAGCTTAATTATTGAAGATCCTCATCTTTGAATTTTCTTTTTAATATTTCAGAGGATATACTTAGAAAATCTATATATTAAATAAATCAGAAGATTATGGGAAGAGAAAGTTTATTATCATGTTTTTAAATGCATTGATTTTCCTAAAATTGAGGATGAGGAATTGTAATAATAATGACCAAATTACCTTAAACAAGAAGCTTCTATTATTTCTAATTACTGTAAAGAACAGAAATTGCTGAGATAGGCCATGGGCAAACCATAGAGGAAAAGGCTGTATTCATATTCTGTTCCTCTGAGACCATGACTAAATTGCATTCTTTGTATAATATGTTTTATCAGAACCGTGAAAGGTGGGAAGCCTGTCAGATGAACCAGGTAGTTGTGTTTTGTGAGTCATTTTGTTGATAAGGCCAAATGTTTATAGTGATCTTTATTTTTTTAATTTATTTTTTTTTTATGTTTATTTTGAGAGAGAGAGAAAGCATGCACATGTGCACACGAGTAGGAGAGGGGCAGAGAGAGAATCCCAACCAGGCTCTACGCTCAGCGCAGAGTCCAACGCGGGGCTCGATCTCACGACCGTGATATTGCGACCTGAGCCACCCAGGTGCCCCTCTAGTGATCTCCTTTGTAATCAGGTTCAACCTGGCAAAAGACCACATGCCATTTGTGGCTACTTCTACCCCATTACCTACAATTCATGTATTTTCATTCTCCTCTGTTGCTTGTAATAGTGTAACCCATTTAGAGACACTTGATAATGCTATAGATACTGCTTTGGAAAAGTTTTATCTTTTTTCTAGTTCATTTTTTATAAATTGTTATAAGTTCTATTAGGATGAGATTTGGTAGGTGATCACTAGTGTAGTATATGAACATATTTGGAATGACATCTTTTTTTGTCATTAAAAAATTTCTTATCCCATTAGTGCAAGCTCTGGTTGTAAAGGTTAGGAGACTGAGGCCTGGACAAGGGATCGACATGCCCAATGGCCACCAGTCTAGGCCAGCGGTCCTTAATGTGAGGTCTGTGCATCCTTGGGAGCCACTAAGATCATTTCTACGAGGTTGTTAGGGCAAGACTATTTTTCATAGTATTACCAAAATATGTTTTGTG
Source organism: Felis catus (assembly GCF_018350175.1). Lineage (NCBI taxonomy): Eukaryota > Metazoa > Chordata > Mammalia > Carnivora > Felidae > Felis > Felis catus. The sequence goes on along the minus strand of NC_058374.1, from coordinate 31,640,331 downwards.
TTTTTTGCTGGGTTGATAGTCTGCACCATGGTGCTCAGGCACTGATGGGTAGAATGCAGGATGGTGGCACCAGATGTATTCTCCACCCAATATGCTCACACTTTAAGAAACAAAGCGATTTCCATCTGCTGCCCTTAATGAAGCAGCAAAAATGATTGTTCTGATTAAATAATGACTTTTGAGTACACAATTTAATATGTTGTTAAAGTGGTAGGTAGGCATAAAGTACGTCTATGCATTGAAGATTAGTGGTTATGTTGAGAAAAACTTGTATGTGATGGTTTGCATTTTTAAGCTGAGGTAACCGTTTTTTAATGAAACACCACTTGTCTGTCTTTTTTTTCTTTTGCTTTTTTGTTTTGATTTGTTTTGTTTTTTTAAAAAAAGACGGGGGCGCCTGGGTGGCTTAGTCAGTTGAGCGGCTGACTTCGGCTCAGGTCGTGATCTCGCGGTCCGTGAGTTCGAGCCCCACGTTGGGCTTTGTTCTGACAGCGCAGAGCCTGGAGCCTGTTTCAGATTCTGTGTCTCCCTCTCTCTCTGACCCTCCCCCATTCATGCTCTGTCTCTCTCTGTCTCAAAAATAAATAAACGTTTAAAAAAAAAAGACGGAAAACTGGTTCTTAGACTTTGGTATCTGGCAGTTTCTAGAAAATGAATGAAGTGAACCTGCATTACATGGCAAATAACGAACAGTATTTATTGCCAAAGAAAACATGTAAGCCTTCTACTGAAAATTAGATATTGGAAAACATATATTTTGCCATGAATATGATAGCTTCCCAACACTTAATGACTTTTCTCATGAATTGGTAGTAATATTCACATACGTGATTTTCTGATATGCAGAAATATATCAACATTTCTAAGAGTGGTGTAAGCCAATAATACATTCCAAATAGCTAATGTTACAGAATTTTCTCATCAGTAAAAGATCCGTTCAAAGTATAAGACAGGTAGATTTTACTGTGCAAAGAATAAGAAGTTTACATTCCATATTACAGCTAACCTTTGAGAAATGTCATTTGTCAAGTTTTGGTGTGGTATCAAAGAAGAGTATCTATAGTTCTGGAAAGATTATTAAAATAGTATTCCAGCTAAATATTTGTGATATTCTTTTTTTCTTCATATACTTGACATGTTGCAGCACATTGAAATCAGAAGCAAGGATGAGAATCCAGATGTCATCTCTCAAGCAAAATGTAAAACAATGCTACTCTCCCACTAAATATGCTTTGTTTTGTAAAATAGAATTTTCTAAAATTCTGTTGTTAATGTTAACATACAATGGGTTTATTATTAAGTTAAAAATGAACTAAGGAATAAATATTTAAATTGTTTTCATTTCCACTTCTAGTATGTTAAACATCCCTAGCTATAACCCATACAAACAAAAGCTCTTTGGGGTCCTCAGTAATTTTTCAAGTCAAAGTGTCCTGAGATCAAAATTTGGAGAGCATTGGTCTAGGCTGGTCTCCTTTGGGGCATACTTAAACATCTTACACATTGGGGGTGCCTGGGTGGCTCAGTTGGTTAAGCGTCTGACTTCACCTCAGGTCATGATCTCACGGTTCGTGAGTTCAAGCCCCGTGTCGGGCTCTGTGCTGACAGCTCAGAGCCTGCTTCAGATTCTGTGTCTCTGTCTCTGTCTGCCCCTCCCCAGCTTGGTGTCTCTGTCTCTCTCAGAAATAACCACCTAAAAAAAATTTAAAAACATCTTACCATTGTACTACTTCTACTTAACCAGTAAGCTTTTCTTTCTTTAACATGTCTGAAATTGGGATGGCTGCTGTTTCAATCTCTATGTATAACTAACATAGTATTTCTTTAACTTTCTGAAATCAAATGATGGTATTAGTTAAAATCAGTGTATGACTTCTCAATGTATATAATTCTACTTAGAAAACAACAAAACTTTTCCCTTGTACTAAATTGAGACTAACATGTATCTGTAAGTAGCTGGAAATGGAATTTGTTTTCCAGTGAATTGCTGATTAATAGAACTAATTTCGTGATTTGGACGGTGATTCAGCACTGACCAGGGCGCCTGAAGGTCTGGCCAGGAAATAGTTCCTGAGCTCCTCATGTCGTCTTGCTGAGCCTCAGCTTACTCATCTGTAAAGTGAGTCACATGTTTCTCCATTGTGACTAATGTAGAAACTTATTAAAAAAAAATTCACATCGTTGGAAGTTAAGTCATTGGTTCTAATATAAGGTTACTTAAGTAAAGTGTGTGTGTGTGTGTGTGTGTGTGTGTGTGTGTGTGTATAAACTGTATAAAAATGCCCATAATTTTCACGCAACCATAAAACCAAGAAGAAATTATAAACTAATGCAAATACAAACTTACCACATCAGTGTGAGAGACAGCGGTGTGTTGCTGAGTCTAATCACAGGCAGCATGAGTGTAGACCACCACTGTGTGCATGTGGTCTTTGCGTTTGGACCTAGTGATGCTGCTGGCATGCAGTATGATGGTTCTGTTCTTTCAACACATCGAACTGCAGGAAAACCTTGATTTCAAGATGATCAGGATACTACTTGGCATTTTTTTTATTACGTACACATTGTTTACTTTTTAAATTGAGTTCTGTTCTTTTCTCATTAGCCCAGTACTCAAGCCTAGGACACCTTCCTGACTGACAGTGGGCAGAAATGAAAAGATGGAGCCTTGAAATTGCATAAGGGTACTTGATTACTAGGTAGTACAAGTGAAAGACCCATACTATCCTATCTATTATTTCCTTTTATGGATATCACTAAAATGAAGACAAAGTTTAATGTGCAAAGAACAGACAGGAAGGGCTGCTAAATAGTGCATCTCCTGGGTCGTCCCTCACCCTGCAATTATGTAAATACTGCCCTGGTCCAGTGCCCTGGCATCTACCCAGAAGGGACAGCCCATAGGGTCTGCAGTCCCCACTGTCACCTACCTCCTCTCTAGTTTCCCTTTCCCCCCACATCTACAATTTCAAGAGTTGTAGATACCAGAGGTAAAAGGCTAATTATTTTTACCTGTTTCAGACTAACAGATTAACACAGTGATCATGTCCCATCAGAAGATGATGGTCCTCTTTATCTGCATCCTATATGCAATTTATTTTTTTTCTGGGAAATATTTTCAAAAGCAGGTATAGTAAGCTGTTTTATTTTGTCTAAGCAAATTCAGAGACACTATATAGTTCTTGAATTTATTTTGGGGTTGAAATATACTTTTATGTGATTGTTTTATTGTGGATAGAACTTTTGATCGTTACTTCTGTACTGTTTTTTAAAGACCATCTCTTGTAAGTAGTGCTTCCTTTAGACTTACACACACAATGCACACATGCATGCATACACACACATAGAAATTGAGGTGTGCAGAGTTCCTTAACAGCTAGATTAATAACACCCCTGTAATTGGAATGCAACAGAACTCATATCCAAGAAGCAGTACTATTTTCCAGAGCTATTTTTTTCTTCCCCCTCCTTATTTTGCTTTTCTGCTTACATTTTTGATTTGATGGGAACAATTTTGTTATTTGGGAGGGAAGTTTTTTTATAGTAAAAACATTGTAGTGTTAACACATAGATTGTTAGATGTATATTTTTGTGAACCTGTTTTGAAAATGACTATATAGTTCTTAGTGTGTTTTATTTTTGGGTGCAATGTAAGTAGTTAAGGGCTGTCACATGCTTTTACTTACACTTAAAAATTAGAAATTATTTTTCTCTAATAATTTTCGTGTGTTACTCCCAGCAAATTAAGATAACAGTTCACAATGTTAAATGTTCAGCATATTTTTTTCTGGTGATGTTCCTCAGGCTCTATTATTATCAAATCCTCATGATGTAGAAACATATGTTAAAAGCAGTGTTAAACGATTGATACGCTTCTGTTTTCTCTGATCATTTCTAATTTGCTTTAACATCTTTGAGACTATTGGATTGACAGTGGTTTAAGTATCACCTTCAATGTGTATAAATAGTCTGTGTTTAGTTGAGTATTGTCTAGGATCTATGTATCCACACCATTGATCAATGCACCCGTGTTCCCAAAATGGTTTTCATAGAGTAAATGCTGAGTTTACACCACCATTAAAGCTGTTTCATTAGAGACTTTCTATAAATATTTACCTTGCAGTCTAGTTTTTGAAAACAGATGATCTCTCACATAATTAAGCTGAATTTTTTGTCTTATATTTATTATGTTTTTGAGCGATTTTGCTCAGTTGATGAGTGGAGTTTTTGATTCTCATTCCCAGTGTTACAGACTTGTTCCTTCTCTGCTGTACCAGTGATTGTATCTGCTAAGATGTGCTCAGTGCTACTGATAGAAACATTAGCCTGAGCTTGTTAATGATTGTGTTATAACAGTTGCAAACAGACTTCTCTTTTATGTGAATACAATTGCTAAAACACTGTCTTTCATATAATTGTGTATGCGAGTATATTGCAGACACTACCTGTGTATTAGCAATTGCTTTCAAGACTTCCATTTAAGGATAAGGAATATGTTTATGTTCTATATTTTCTGATAGTACTTCCTTGAAGAAAATAATTATCTTCCTTAACAGAATTCTTTAATGGACAAGCCAAACAGTTTAGGTTGTGTATCTTTAATCCAGATATGATTAAAAGTTAGATGAAATTTGTTCCACGGATACATTGTTATTTATCTTTTAGAATATGTATGGTATTTTACTTAAAAATATTTGGTACTGTTTTAAGCACTTTATCTCATTTAGACCTCAAGATACCCTCACAAGTTTCTATTCTATGGCCATTCACATAGGAGGGGACTAGAGGCAGACAGTAGTCAGGCAACTTGCGCAGAACCACAACTTGGTAAAGTGCAATTAGGAGCCTGGGCAGTCTTACTCCAGAGCAGGTTATCTCGTACGTAGTCCTTTTCTTTTGCTGAAAAGTGCTTTAAAGGAGCTAGTGGAGTCTCTATTTAGAATGCTGACCCACTGACACCTTAAAAGTGTTACTCTATTCTTTAATTTTTTGGATTTCCCTACCTTTATCCTAACATGCAGTTTTCAGACATTAGTTATCTTTTTAAAAAATATCATGCTTTTTTGTATTTATAGATATGCCTCTTCATGTCCGACGAAGCAGTGACCCAGCTTTAATTGGCCTTTCAACTTCCATTAGTGATAATAATTTTTCTTCTGAAGAGCCTTCGCGGAAAAACCCCACACGCTGGTCAACAACAGCTGGCTTCCTTAAGCAAAACACAGCTGCTAGCCCTAAAACCTGTGACAGGAAGGTAACCATTTCTACTTTGTATTAGTATCAATGATGAATGTCAACTGTTGACTGGATCCTTTGCTTCTAGCACATCTTCACTATGGCCCTTTGTGTGTGTACTTATCAACTTCTCCGTCAAAGTCGAGATAACTTCCTGTTTTATGTTGCCCTTGCAGTTTCTGAGAAATTTCATGCTATTTATACGTTTATGTATGTATCCGTTTTTTTGAATAGATAATATATTTATGATTAAAAATGAAAACTTCTGACATGCAATGTGTTTGTCCTTTGTGTTTTGTGAAGAAAAACTAGTCATCCTGTTTTTCTTCAGGGGCAGTCCTCTTACCATTACCTTTTTGCATGTCCTTACAAAGATATTTTACACATGTATAAGCAGATATTCGTATTGATTCATGAAGTGCATTAAAGAAATTATAACATTATGGACTTTTAAGGATGAAAGTGGACTCCACAGTCATTTATTCTAACTGCTCCATTGATAATTTTATCTTCCTACAAAAAGGAAGTGTACTGTCTGGTCTTAATAATATTTTCTTTTTTGACCTAATTTATTTCAGTCTGTGATCTAATTTATTTAGTCTAAAAAATAAACTTTATTTTAGTTTATTATGTTTCTTTCAATTTGTTTCTTAATGCTCTTTGTCATATATTCCTATAGAACTCTTAACATCCTATTCTGTTTTACCTCTAACTTTTTACTCGATGAGCTTTAAGCACTGCTTGTCATTTTCACTCCTGAAACTGTTGAGTGTCAGTAAATATCTGTTGAATGAATGAATGAATCTTTTTTTTTCAATGCAGACAGCAATTGAGCATCATGTATATTGAGAAATGTGGAACTATACTAATTACATATTAATATTAAAATGCATATAGCTTATGATTTGCTTTATTTATCCTTTGCATCTATGTGAAAATACCTGTTTTAAATTTTTTTAACTTGGTGTTGCATTTTTACAAACTCTTCTTTGTAGTAGTTCATTTAGAGGGAAAAATACTTAGAGTACCTAGAGTACCTTAACTGAGAAGAATCTACCGGGAAAACACAGTGTACTGTGGTCGCTAATGTTTTGGAATAGATGTTTAACTGTTAGGCTCACTGTTCTGAAATATTTTATTATGTATTTGATGAGGAATCAAATTGGAGTATCTTGTCATTGAGATTAGCTTGAAATTTTAGAATGCTTTATCATGAAGTAGACCATCCAAAGAAGCAGAATCCAATTTATGAAAATGCCTCATGACATTTAATTTGTGTTCAAAATAGACTTAATTTCCATGGATATTTACAAGTATATAAACAAGTCAAGTTGGCAATTAAAAAAAAATTCATTACTTATTAAAAAGGTTTTCCCATTGTTTAAGACTAGTGGGTCAGGCGCGCCTGGGTGCCTCAGTTGGTTAAGCATCAGACTTTGGTTTAGGTCATGATCTCCCGGTTTGTGAGTTTGAGCCCCGCATCAGGCTATGTGCTGACAGCTCAGAGCCTGGATCCTGCTTCAAATTCTGTGTCCCCCTCTTTCTCTGTCCCTCTCCCACTCATTCTCTGTCTCTCTCTCAAAAATAAATAAGCATTAAAAAAAAAAAAAAAGAGAGTGGGTCAAAAGTCATTGAGGTACAGGGTTTTCCTTTTAACTCCTTCAGCATGTTAGATATGTGAGTCAGCTTCACTTGTGGAAAACAGAACCACAGTAGCTATTTTATTTTATTTATTTATTATTATTTTTTTAATGTTTATTTATTTTTGAGAGACAGAGAGAGACAGCATGGGTGGGGCGGGGGGGGCAGAGAGAGAAGACATAGAACCCGAAGCGGGCTCCAGGCTCCGAGCTGTCAGCACAGAGCCCGACGCGGGGCTCGAACTCAGGAGCTGTGAGATCATGACCTGAGCCGAAGTCAGATGCTCAACCAACTGAGCCACCCAGGCGCCCCCCATAGTAGCTATTTTAACATGAGAGGACTTAATACTGAGAAGTGCTTTCTCAGAAAATCATTGAGGACCATCTGAATGATGCAGTACGGTGCATCTGCCCAGGAAAGAAGCAGAGGCTGCGGGGCAGGAACCTGGGATCCTGCCCCCTGCATCTGCCTGTGGATGCTAGCACCCTGTCTCTGGGTGTGCTCATCCTGTCTCTTGTCACTTGTGAAGCTTGGAAGTGAACCCAGAAATGCCTCAGAAAACTCCATCGTCTATCTCCATACCCAGGCTTGCCACCAGCAGCAGCCCAGGAAAATTCAGCCTGTTTCATAAGCATCATTAACATTTCAGGCTTTTGTTTCCAAATGTGCAGAATGCTGTCTGTGTCCAGGTCCTTATCTGCAGGGGAGGTTTAAGAAATGGACCTTAGCCTTCCGGTCTCGGCCACATGCTGCGAGAGGATTGTGATGCGCACTGCCAATTAGTCACCTCACTGACTTTTTGTTTTAAATAACCTATATCTATCATTGTCAAACATTTGGAACTCTAGTACAATAGAACAAACTCAGCAACTACCAGTATGAAGATATTAATGAATACACACCATATGCACGTACACATACCCTCACACACATATATATACCCCCACAGAGTTGGAGTCATACTGTCTCTACATATTTGCATTCGTATTATTTATATATTTTTTTCATATCATAGTGATTTTCCCTGGTGTGAATTTTATTGGAAAATATTTTCAATGGCTGCAATATATCTCACTGTAGAATATACTATAATTTATAATTCTTACTGTTAGATATTTATACTATTTCCATTTTTTTCACATTATAAATATAAGTGTTATGAGAGAAACTTGAATGCATTTTTGTTTTAAAAATGGTTATTTACTCAACAAGCTTTTTTTTTCTTTTTTTAAGTTTATTTATTTTGAGAGAGAAAGAGAGCATGAACAGGGGAAGGGCAGTGAAAGAGGATCCCAAGCAGGCTCTGCACTGTCAGCGTGGAGCCCGATGCGGGGCTCAAAGTCATGAACTGTGAGAGCATGACTTGAGCCAAAATCAAGAGTGACACACATAGCTGACTGAGCCACCCAGGTGCCCTTCAACAAGTTTTTTTCTGTATGGGGCAGCATTTAATGTAGCCAATGCCCACAGTTTCTCATAGGAAAGACCTTGATTTACATACATAAGTTTATTTATTTTAAGAGAGAGAGAGAGAGAATATGCAAGCAGGGAAGGGGCAGAGAGAGAGGGGAGAAAGAGAATCCCAAGCAGGCTCCATGCTGTCAGCACAGGGTATGATGCAGGGCTTGAACTCATGAACTGGGAGATCATGACCTGAGCCAAAATCAAGAGTCAGACTGGGTGCCCCTACATACATATCTTTAGAGGAAATAATATTCACATTCAACACACATAAAGGATAATGTGTAATGAATTTGTCCTTCGAATTATCATTCGTTTTACTTTTCAAGCACCCATTTTCTAAACTTGCTGTCAATTTTGAGCTATTTGAATTATAATCTGAGAGATTCTTTCTTTCTTTCTTTCTTTCTTTCTTTCTTTCTTTCTTTCTTTCTTTCTTTCTTTCTTTCTTTCTTTCTTTCTTTCTTTCTTTCTTGTATGTGTGCATCGGACTAAATGCTATCTTCTTTTCAGTTATAAAATGACTTTCTGTATTTTCAGTATTCAGAAAGGATACTTGGAAGAAAGCATACTTGCTGATAAGTATTAACTTGATTTCTTTCTCTTGAGGCCATGAGAGCTCACCTATTGCTGGGCAATTTCAAGATATGATAAATCTTTACGAGTATGTGGTAGTTAGGTTTTTTGTGTAAATGCATGTAAGTAAAGGAGTTGACGATTCATAGTCTTGTGATCCATTGATCTCTAATGGCTAAAATAAGTTGATATACTTGTATAACTCATCTACAGAGCTAAGTGGCTTCTATTCTTCCAAGTTGGTAAGTAAAACAAACAATTTTACAATAATGTCACCAATCAGTTGAAATCTCTTATTTCTGAAGTAGGCAGTTTCATTCTGGTATGTTAGAATGATGCTGAACTCGCTCCTATGGATTCAAAATCAAGATGGGAGGTGAAGTCTTCCCAGTTAAAGTAGTCATTCCACTATAAAGTTTAGAGGTGAGTGAAGACAGATTTTGGTGTTGTAGAGACCTCAACCAGGTGAGAGCTTGGAGAGGACAAAGATTCTATGGGCTTTTAGATCTCTTAAAATTCCTCATACTTTGATTTGGAAGTAAGATATAAAAGAAGAGAGAGTCTTGGCTTTTAAAAAAGTTCTTGGGAACATTGTCTCATTCCTGTTTCCCAACATTTTGTGGCTGACTGCCTTTTTCAACTCTTTTAGAGAACATTTTACTCATAATTAATATGGAAAGTATATTGCTACAAGATGTATTTTCATTTGAGATTTTACACGTGCTTAATATTTCATCTTGGGAAAGAGTATTTCAATCAGTGTGAATACTTAAATCACTTTGCCACCTCTTTGGTCACCCTTATTAAGTCATTGTCCCTGCAAATAAAGTCTAACTAGTATGTGGAGAGCATTTGATTCATTCCATCAAGAACAATGTAATGAGGCACTTATCAGAATCAGCCTACCATGAAGTTCAAGGATAAAGTCTATGCATTATTTCATTGTGTATTGGTTTTAAGAAATTATTCCTTTGCCCCAAATACTGAGAGCTGTTACTTTTCTAAGTGATCTGCTCCTTCCCCCCACCTCCAACAAAATAAAATTTGTATAAGTAGATAAAAACAAAGGTAGCATAAAAAAGCATATCTTGGCTAGTTCTATGAGACGTTCTTACCTATTAGGGAAAGGGGAAGAAAGTGATAAGAGAACAAATTATATTAGCATCAGTATCTTTTAAATTTGTATTATTTTTAAGAGTTCTGTTTAAAAGAGACCTTGGAATGCTTCTGACACCCTGGGTTTATTTGTTTGATTTAGTTGCTTGGCATGTTTGTTATGTTTCCCATCCTCCTGATATGTACAAACTCTTGGAAGAGTTGCCGTCTTAATTATGTCTTTGTCACCTCCCTTTCTGTTCCATGAGAAGAGTTATAGGATCTTCTTTCCTCTAGCTTTAGAAAAATATTTACATAAACATTTTTGTAGTATATTTTAAGATTCCCAAAACAGTGTTTTTCTTATAATACTACTACTTTCTCTTTGCATTTATAAAGTAATGAAAAATATAAAGAAGCAAGTAAGTAATTTGGAATTGTGTAGATGAGTAATATTGACAGTTCAGCGTATTAACTTGGAACTCTGGAGCATAGCTCCATATAGCTGGTGGCTGTCCTTATTACCAGTGGGGAATCATCCAATGAGTATAGTTTAATTTCCTGCCTTTTCCCCTAATTCTTCTTATATTGAGAGCATTTTCCCATGTCTCATAAATATAGATAGCTTGCATAATGTTCTTTTATATACTGATTTTTTTTTCTTGTAGTTGGTGTTTATTCATTTTCTTTGGTGATTTTCCTATTGCTTGACTTTTATACTTTGCCAGGTTTTTTTTGTTTGTTTGCTTGCTCTAATAAGTAGCCTTTAGAAGTACCCTTCAGAAAAGATCCTTATATATTAATTTATGTTAACATCGCTGATGATTTTCTTAGAACAGATTCCTGAAGTAGGCTTGTTTGACCAAGGAAATGAGTATTTTTAAAGCTACTGATATTCATTTCTCATTAGTTCATGACTAGTAAAGTGTCAAGTACTTGTGTTTTATAAAGCACTGTGAGAAGTCCTAGATGGGATGAGCTATGGCATGAGGGAGAATATAAAAACAAAGAAGCAAGGGGTACTGTTCCTGAGTTCTGGAACTTACTGTCTTAGTGTATAGCTTAATAATTCCCATTTGGCTGCACATCATAATCACCTGTGAACTTTAGAAGGCAAAACACACTTATAGCCATGGGTGCCTTTGTCCATGTCAGGAGATTTGTGTGTTTATTTAAAGCTGCTTTGCTGGTTTTAGGGCACAGTCTTTTTTTTTTTTTTTTTTTTAGAACTTGAGTCTAGCTGAAAAGGAAAAGTGTGTTTATTTGCCTGTTAAGATAGGGTAAATAAGAGTATTATGGTTTTTGAGATGTCTTCTTTTTAGGCTCATTTTTCTATCATGCCAGAATAGAATCTCACACTTAGATTGTTCAAATTTATCATTTTCAAATGAAAATCAATTAAAATGAGTTTTGTTGAGTTTTAAATAAAAGTATTACAAGAACCTATTGAGATGGTGTATCCTGTCCTGTCACTGGCAAACTAGAATAGGAAATATTTTTTCTAAATAGAAGCTATGGTACCAATAATGTACCTGTCTATTGTTCCTTGGTATAATGTCCCCCTACCCCCAATCTTAGTAAAGTGCATTTGAATACATAGAGCCAGGACACCAAATTCCCAGTATCGTCTGAAGTCACCAATGCTAATTCAGTCACAAGGAATCTTCAGAAAATGCCTACTCCTTGTTTTATTCAGTCAGAAAACTTTGGTAATTGCCAGGCTGACAGTATATTGGCAATTAACATTGACTCCTACTTCATGGTAGTCTACCATAGCTGCTTCCCGGTCGTTCATTCATTCATTCTTTATAGAGTCATCGTCTACATTGACCTATTTGTGTGCTTTCTCATCCCCTTTTCAACCATTCGGCTTCTTGGTCTCTGCCTCTCCTTTATTCTTTCTAATGGTAAGGCCAATCATATTGGTAAATTCGAATATACTATTTTATTTTCAGGCTAGTACACTTGACCTGTTGGCTATTGAAAAACGTTATCTATCTTTTGGTATTTATGAGCCAACCATAGATGGTAGCTAGTTATAATAATCATCTAAAAACCTCAAAGGATGAGCTAAAATCATTCCTTGAAACCACATGTTTCCTCTGTGAGCGACCTATAGCTGTGTTTAATTTTCTGGGGCATTAGCTTCAAGGGAGATCCAGCTGAGACTTAGTTGTTAGACTATTTTCCTGCAACATTTGTATTTCCTGTTAAAGGCCTCTGAAACTATATATTTCACCTTTCTGTTTTGCAAATTAAAAGATTTTCATCTGACTACAGTACAGTTGTGTGCTTTTAGTAAGTGATGATTATAATCATTTCTACAGTAGGCCAGCTTTAACTGCCAAGCTCCCCTAGTCGGAGTTGTTAACAACCTAGTCTCATCTATTTCTGTGTCACATTTAGGGATATAATCTGTCTTCACTTGCTTTGTAAATTATAATTTGTATTCAAAGTTACACAAATCTAAGGTGCCACTGAGAAAAATTTTGAGCCTGACTGTGGTATTTTTAGAGTTCACAAACCACTCCAGAAATATAAACCAAAGTAATGTCCCCATCCTTATTAAACACCCTCAAAGTTACATAGAGTAGAGAGGGAAATGAGTATATTACTCTTGTTTTTCTTGAGTTGGGGGAGAGGACTAGGAAATTGCATTTTATATTAAACAAAAATTTGCATGACTTTTATATACTTAAAAGTTTTTTGGCCTTATTTCATCCTTCTAATAATTTTTTTAAATGTTTATTTTTGAGAGAGAGAAGGAGAGAGTGAGCAGGGGAGGGGCAGAGAAAGGGTGACAGAGACAGATGATCCAAAGTGGGCTCCAAACAGATAGCAGAGAGCATGATGTGGGCCTTAAACTCACCAACCCTGAGATCATGACCTGAGTCAAAGTCAGGCATTTAACTGACTGAGCCACCCAGACGCCTCTACCTTATTCATCTTTTTAACTTGGTTTCAATTCTTAATTTTTGATACTTCAGCTTACAAACCTAGTTCCTTCAAGTCACAAAGTTGGATGCAGTCACTTCATGTCCTGTTAACAAGAAAGGCGTAAGATTGGAGTGCCCAGGACTGGGCACCTGCTGCTTGCCTTCTAGCTGCTTCAGCAACTTTGGCTTTAATTTGCATGTGTTCTCGGGGCATGCGTTTTGGCCTTCCTTTGGAGAAATGCATTTCAGGCAAAGGTTTTCACAGTGTGGAGGTAGAAGTGTTTTCCATCTCTCCCATCTCTAACCTATATCTATTTTTGAGGTTTTTGATCTTTACACATAATGATGGCCAAGGTATTTTGAGTACTTGCTTCTTGCCAGACATTGTGCTTGATGGGTCACATTATATCTCATTATTCCCCCCTCTAACATGTAAGTATTATTGGTGTTCCCATTTTATTGATGAAGAGATAAAACCTTTAAGAGTTTATTTAATTTTTTTTTTTAACATTTATTTATTTTTGAGACAGAAAGAGACAGAGCATGAGCAGGGGAGGGTCAGTGAGAGAGGGAGACACAGAATCCGAAATAGGCTCCAGGCTCTGAGCTGACAGCACAGAGCCCGACGCGAGGCTCGAACTCACGGACCGTGAGATCATGGCCTGAGCCGAAGTCAGACACCCAACTGACTGAGCCACCCAGGCACCCCAAAACCTTTAAGAGTTTAAATAGCTCACCTAATAGTTAAACCAACTGTTCAGTGATAAAGTTGTGATGTGAACCTAGATTTTCCAGTTTCAAATCCCATGATTTTGACAAGTATGCCACCCACATCCCAACGTATTTACAGATTTTATACATTCCCCAATGTTCATTTCGCTGAATATTTTAAACTGTAAAATATTTCTTAATAACCTTTTCATTTTTATCTCCTCTAGATCTATTATGCAATGCATACATGAATATAAGAATAATGAGCATGTGTTTCTTATTATGGCTGGCATAATTTTTTAAAACCTGTAAGTTTACATTATATCTTAACATCTTCGTCTTAAGTAAAAATATGCTGGCTTCCTTAATATCTCTACTGATAATCTGATTCTATTAACTGATCTCCATTTGTGTCACTTTTTTTGAGGAATTTTTTGTGTTTATTTTCTGTAATCCTTATGATTGATATTACTATCGTTGTTACTGAGAATTTATATATGCAGCCCTCTTCTTGTGCATTGCTCAAAACAGCTAAATGACAGAAAAGTAAATAATGATATACTTGGATTGTAATCCAGAGACCAAAATAAATATACATAAGACTATACTGATACTAATACATGATTAAATGAAAAGTAAATGGGACAAAAAGGACAAAGTTTCTTATAGAAGAATTCTAAATAATATGTGTAATACTCCCTCTCCAGAAAGCTTAACTCCCCTGCTCATTAAAAAAAATTTATTTTTAGGGGCGCCTGGGTGGCTCAGTCGGTTAGGCGGCCAACTTCGGCTCAGCTCATGATCTCGCGGTCCGTGAGTTCGAGCCCCGCGTTGGGCTCTGTGCTGACAGCTCAGAGCCTGCAGCCTGTTTCAGATTCTGTGTCTCCCTCTCTCTCTGACCCTCCCCCGTTCATGCTCTGTCTCTCTCTGTCTCAAAGATAAATAAACGTTAAAAAAAAATAAAAAAAATTTTTTTTAATGTTTATTTTTGAGAGAGAGAGAGAGAGAAAGAGAAAATGTGAGTGGGAAGAGGCAGAGAGAGAAGGAGACACAGAATCTGAAGCAGGCTCCAGGCTCTGAGCTGTCAGCACAGAGCCTGACATGGGGCTCAAACCCATGAACTGTGAGATCATGACCTGAGCTGAAGTCAGATGTTCAACCAAGTGAGCCAACCAGGCGCCCCTTAACTCCTCTGCTCTGGAGGATAATATTTGTTTCCAAAGAAGAGGGGATTGAATATGTGGAAAATACTAACTTTAGAGTGCAGAAGTGGCAGATTCATCTTAACCAAGTGATCAAGGTTAACATCACTAATGATAAGTCATGATGATACCATAAACCCTTGAAATGGTATGATGGGATGGGCACATTATCTCAGTGTTTTCCCCAAAACTCATAACTCCACTGTAATCCTAAGAAATCCTCAGACAAACAAAAACTGAGGAATATTCTATGAGGTACCTGACCAGTATTTTTCAAGAATATTGTGGTCATAAATAACTAGGGAAGACTAAAATACTGTCTCAGATTAGAGGAGATTAAGGAGATATGAGGATTTTTAATATACTTTGGGATCCTGGCAGGAAATAAGGACATTAGTGACAAAAAAATGGATGGATTGCAGATATATCTATAGTTTAGTTGATATTATTGTATCAATGTTGATTTCTTAGTTTGGACAAGTATATCAAGGTTATGTAAGTTAACATTGGCGGAAGTTGCATGAAGAGTACATAGGAACTGTGTGTACTTTTTTTTGCAACTTTTCAGTAAATCTAAATTTTTTCCAAGTTTTTTAAAACTCAGCTTTACAAGGTGAATTGCATCACCCACAGTTTCTGCTGCAAATCATAGATGAAAATTAATGCGCAGGTTACTGGAATGTGCAGAACTAGGATTCAGCCACAGGTTTCCGTGAGCCCTCAGGCACACCTGGTCATTGCCTGAAATGTATTTTTCCTCTTTGGAAATGAGTTATAATAAAAATTTATCAATTGATTTTATTAAGTACTGATTGATGGTTGGTACCCTTCCCCATGACAACTCTGAATTTGAGAAGCACTTACCAGTTTTAAACATGCTGCATTCTCATGGCTGGATACTCCCACTTTGTCCTTAAAGTTTTATTGAGACATCCTAGTGCAACCACTGTTTTGTTGTCACGTTATTGAGATTGTTAAGGTTTTTGGGGGAGGTAAAGGAGGGGAGTTTCAACAGGAATTACTCTAAAATTTCACAGAATCACATTTTCTTTTTTTTTTTTTTTTGATTTTTTTTTTTTTTAAATGTCCATCTGGTTTTGAGAGAGAGACAGACAGACAGACAGACTGACAAAGCACGAGCGGGGGTGGGGGTGGGCAGAGAGAAAGGGAGACACAGAATCTGAAGCAGGTTCCAGGCTCTGAGCTGTCCACACAGAGCCCAACATGGGTTCGAACCCACAAACCACAAGATCATGACCTGAGCCAAAGTTGGACACTTAACCAACTGAGCCACCCAGGTGCCCCTCAAATTTTCTAAAGTTAGGATTTGCAGTTATACTTTGGAGACAAAAATAGTTTGATTGACAATTAATATCTGGCTTAGAGAACATGCTTTTTCCACTGATGGAGTTGGACAGAAGGACTTAATTGTTTAGAAGTTTGAGCTATCAATTTCTTTATGCTAAATGCTTTTCATGAGGAGATGATTCTCCAGAAAAGTCATTATTATTGTATGAGAAGCCTAAGTAGGATGGGATTATGATAAGTGAAACTAGTTTTTCTACATTTTCAAAAATGTCTCTGTGGAGATGATTTACCTGAGGAGACAATTTCACAATTAAGGGAAAACTTTAAGAAAGTCAGATTGTCAACTACACCTAGGGACTTGCACAGAAATTTACTCACTTGTTCTGCTAACCTACCCCGTTCATTGAAGTTATGATAATATAAGAAGTACTAATATTTACATTGGTAGACTAGTTATATATGGTGCAAGTATCTCGATTTTCAAATTTTAGTTATTTCTTTGAAATTAAGGTGAAAATCATTTGGGTAAATATAAAAGATTTACATCACACATTTAGATAATGTGTAAGACTATAGATATTTTAGAATTGGGCAACTACTGTAAGTATTTTACTTTCTCTCCTTCATCCCCTGGCATCTGCTCCCTTCTTCTCTTAGTATTGTACAAATTGATCCTGATGCAAAATGCTATTGTTATTTATAATTTTAGTTTGGCGATATAAGTGTTTAAAGTTACATGTCTTTGAAAGAAAATGAAATCTGAATAGGTATTTTTTGCTGTCAAAATAAAAAAATATGTAGCACTTCCTAAAATGTTTTAAAATTGTTTTGGATTTAAATTTGTTTTTCAGAGTCAAGCAGCATTAGTCAACTGTTGCTCTTCATTTTTATTGTAGTTTTGGAAAATGAGCCAGGCTCTTCAAAATGTTACCTGATCTGTAATATTTATATTTTATTTTGTTCTCATCCACTTGCCTTTGTTGAAAGAACAGTGTAAAAAATGGTGCTCTTGTTTTCTCTATTCCTTCTACTTGCTGATTGTGGAATGCTTGTGGCCGTATGGCAATTAGGTGGCTGTGTTGGTTTTTAGGAAGTGTTGTGCACGAAATGAAATAGGAACTCCTGTTATTACTGCTTCCCTTTTTAGTTCTGTTCTTTAGTTCCTCAGAATTCATATGGAGATAATGTTTTCATATTTGAAAAAAGTTAAACTATCCTCTTAGGCTACCTTCTCCTTGTGCTTTTACAGATGTTTTCATCATATAAAGGAGATAATCCCAGTTATACCTGGAAAGAGATCATTTTAATTTAAAACCATTTTAAAGCAAACATTTTAGTCTTGATTATTCCTAAGACTATGCAGTATTTATCAATGAGTCGACCATCTCTCATGTAAATATAAGTTGTGATTCAAGATTATATAATGGTTTTGCCCCTAGTTTATATACAAGAACTCAGTAGATGCTTTTCTGTTTGGATGGGATCCTTGTGTAGGAACGGCTAGATATCAGAAGTTACCATCATTACCCAGGCAAACTACAGTTCCCGGTTAGATCAAGAATGAGGGTTGGAAGTCTCATTACTCAGAAATTGGGCAGCAAAGTGGGTAGGTATAACCATGGGAACCGGTTAGTCCTCCTCATCTCCACCAAGCATTTGTTGTAACTCCTCTCAACTTCTGTCTGCTTTTACTAGATAGTAAGAGGTTAAGCTGGATCTTCTCTGCGTTTTCCTTCCAGGTTTCAGATTCTGTATCTAAAGTTTTTCATAGCATTCTGAACTGTGGAAATAGATTAAAATAAAAACAATTGAAGAAATTGGTTCAAATAAACAGGATGTAAGAGGCTGAGTTTTGCTGATCTTTTTCCTCTTAGATTTCCTTGTTGGCTTCATGAACAGATCTGGTGGCTTAAGAGCAATCTGTGCTCTCATGGTCACCCCTGGAGACATCATGGCTGCTGTAAAACCTGCATCTCTTTGACATATTTGGCCAACCCATTTTCATATCAGATCCATAGCCTAATGCAGATCCATGTTCTGGGGGCTATTTTTCTTATCTGATATTAAGACTGTTAATAAGGCACTGGCCATTTGCAGGTTGTGAAATAAAACTAAAACGTCATACCTGTGGTTTTGTCAACCTATCAACCTGAAGGATTTACTATGTGACAGGAAACTTATTTGCAAATTAATTGTAATTTTCAAATGTGTATTTTCTATGTTGAGTTCCAAACATAAATTTTTTTCCCTAGCATATTGAGGATTTTTGAGTGTCCTACTGATCTAAATGTAATTCTATGATCTGGAAGCTATGTGTCAGAAATCCTGAAAAAGATATAAATTATAGTTCAGATTTTTCAGGTCAGAATGAGTTTTAAGATGTACCTTTAACATTTCAAAGAAAAAAAACTAATAAAATTTGATGTATATTATAGGAAATTTGATTTTGTACATTAATAAAAAGAAAATCTGCTTGGATAAATTATTTTCAATTTTTGTTACTAATTCCTGTTCAAAATTTAACTCAGCTTAGAAAGAAAATTAGAGATTTAAGATAAAAGATATATTACTTAATGAAATTGGAGACACAGAGATGCTCTAATAAATGTTTTGGCATTCAAAATCTCTACATTTTAATCTTTTCATTTTTAAATTTTTAAAAGTTGTAGTATAATCCAATGTTTCTTGTCACACATTGTACCACACTTTTGTAAATTAGTGTCAGTAATGATACTATCAGTAACTATACGTAGTCTACTAATAGAATTTTATTTTGACAAAAAATGTATGGATGTTTGAATTTCTTCTTTGTCTTATCATAGTTCTGTTTGGAATAGGAGCAAGTTTATAAATACATACTCTTTTTTTTTGGTCTCTTCCACTGCTGTCATTAATGATTATGAATGTGGAAGTAAGCAATTATCCAAAAGGGAAGTAGGATGTATCTATGTACCAGTATTTATGCTTATTTATATATACAGGAATTAGAGGTAATATGGGTTTAGCTAATAGGGGATGAATTGCTTGACTTCAGTTCAACTACATTGGGGCATTCCGTGTAGGATATTGGTCACCATGGATTTCAAATAATGCCTTTTCAGTTCATTACACTTCAAAATAGCCATGTGTCTAGGGTAAGTGGTGATAATACTGTGTTTGGAATAAAATCTTATGTTCTTTATTTAAAAAAATTTTTTCCACAGGCATGTAGTTGGTTTAAATTGATAGGGACTGCCAAATTTTCTGCCTTCATCTACAGGTTGGTTATTGAATCTGTAAATTTTTGTGTGAGTCAATTTATTCCCAACCCCACATCTCTCTGTCTCTTTTCTCTCTTTCTCATTTATTATCTAGAGAATGATTTGAAGGTCAGAAAAGTACATTGAGAAAAATCCTATTTATAGACCATTTTATGGTTGTTATCTTCTGCTATGCGTTAGCCTTGGCATTACTTCCAAGGTTATGCTCTGGTGTAGCCATCAGGAGGCACACAAGGTAAACTCTCCCCAGAGACTGAGAATGGGTCTGCCACATTGAATCAACAATATGATTACTGATGATTCTAGCAAGCTTCATGTAATTAAAAAATCCTGTCATAATTACTAATTTCACTTGTCTCATAATTTCAGGTTAGACATCCTGAAAATGGTTTCTTTTGTGTGTGTGTGTGTGTGTATCATTTCTTGGGAAAATGATAAAGCAGAAAATGGAATTCTCTTTGACCAGAATTACAGATTTGAAAAATAATTGTAAATTTAAAATCTGAAAACTGCATGGGACTGTTTGAATCCATAGGATGCATAGAAAGTACAAAAAAGAAATTTATATGCATTGAGTGTTTGGTATGTCAATATATGACACAATTCCTAATGATTTTTAAAAAGGTATTTGGAGTTTTTTCATTGAAACAAAGTGGAACTGTAGTTGGGTTTCTTTTGCTAACATAGAAATATCTGTTACTTCTATAATGTACATGAAATATTCCCATATTTCTGCAACATGGGATGTAGACTTGCCAAGGAATCTGACCATCAGCTAAGTGGCTGTTTCTGAGAGATAAAGCCTTGGAGTTGGAGCTTAGTATGCCAGGAATAAGCTTCTACCCCCAAGGCATTGGGTGGGTTCTGTGTGGTTTCTCTTTATTGAATTGTAATTGGCTTGGGGAGGGGTGCTGGGGAAGAGAGGACAGTTACTTTCTCTGCCCTGGAAGAGATTTACTGCATAACCAGGGTACTGCTACCAGGGAGTAGCAAATTAATATGCATTTCTCAGCCTGGGTGGCTTTTTGACACCTGATGATATGGCAGTACATTTAGATGATAAGGAAAATCCCTGATCACAGTAGGAACATCTGTTTTTTTCTGGCAAGAGGGAAAGCAAAGCTGAGAGGCTGTTTGGGACAGCCTCATAAGTGGAGGATTAAAATTGTAATTAAAAGGGAGAGTAATTCCTTATGGTATTTTTCTTGTAAAAATTTTTAGATAAGGTAGTAGTGGCTTTACTATAATAGGTTATTTCTTGTCATTAGCAAATTTAATAATCGTTAGGATTTTGTATGTTGGTCCTACTGATAGATTTTTGTAAGTCTGAAGAGAAGGATTTCTGTTTTTTGCTTTGAAGTTCACCAATGTATGGAATGGAGGCATTAATTTTTTTTTTTTGAGGCACTAATTTGATCATAGAATGAAATAGATTTAAAGTTACATTCTCCAAGTTTTTATAAATACAGCTCTAACTTGTTGCAAAAATATTAATGGCAAAAATTTTGTTGGTTTGGTTTTCTCTTTAGGTTGGGAAATGTAGATTTTACAAATACACTTAACTTGAAAATGTTGACTTTTTTGTAGTTGACTAGAGTCTGACCCATGAAGCATATAGATAATCTTGCATAGACATAGTTCAGGCTACCAGGTTTTTAAAATCATTTACACTGAAATAAATGTTTTTAAGCTGAAAATAGTATGCACTGTGTACATTTCAATGGAAATCATGAATATCCAAGCATATATCGTTAAGGAGAAATTATATTGTGTGTTATGATGTTTACTAGCGCAATCACATTGTAAATACAGAATCACAACTTTGTAGGACTATAATCTTTGTATGAGCCTGATCCAAAGTTCTGGATTGTGAGGAGAACATGTGTGAAATGCTGGTAGTACCTGCATGATACTATCAACAAAGTAAAATATGTATTACATAGTGATTAATGTATTTTAAAAACTCTTCAGTTTCTTGATCATGACTAAGGTTACTTCAACTGGACTTTTTCATACATTATAAATTAATGTCTGAATTCATTATTGACATTACCATAACAATATTGAATTAGAAAAACTTTTTTATTATGAGATGTTAGTGTCAAGTTTGTTTTTCTTATCCATTAACTACTCAAAGTTGATTTTATGAATATAAAACTGTGGAATTTTTCGGATGGAGTTCAAAAGGACAGATTTTTTTTTTAATCTTTAGCCCTTATCTCCCTTAATAAGATTACCTTGTGGTGGCCTGCTATATGAATTACATGTCATAATTGATGTAAAAGGAGAAATGTCACACTGCTTTTTAGATGTAATTGGAAGTAATCATATTATCCACAGATACTGTATATTGTAGGTGTGACATTAAATTGAAATAGACCTATAACAGTGGTATATATCTTGTAGTGTAAACCTAAAAGTACAATTATTATATTTCAGTGAAAATGATGCCTTTTGAAAGCATGCCCTTATCAGTTTCTAAAACAACTTGTAGACATGTTCTTTGAAAAGTCTGGGATTCTGAACCATGTGAAAATAGGACATACAACAAATATCCAAGAAAAAGCCTTCCATGTTGGTACAGGCTACTGAGCTAAGTGCTTGAGTTTAAAGGTGAATGGTGATCTTCTGTTTAGGTTTCACTGTAATAGTGGAAATAACAATTCTAAAAATTAACTAAATTATAAGTTAGAACTATAATTAGAAGTAAAATTAGAATGTAGTGGTAACAAAAAGCATGACGTTATGAGTTCTATTGAGAGAGAGTCAGGGAGTGCCTCTTAGAGAAAGTAGCAGTTGCATTGGGTGTTAAACACTGATAATTTCACAGAAGAAATGTTATGGGAAGCTAGGTTCAGAAAGATCATAAGTGAAGGTGAGGAGGCCTGTGGCACAGCAAGTGTGATTGTGTGAAAGTTCCTCTGGTCTACCTGTAGTGTCTGTCCGTGTGTGATGTGTTGCAACACACATTTTAGAAAAATCCTCTGTGGGAAGTGTAGAGAACATTGTTGGAGAGGCTAAGGCTGGGACCAGCCTCCAGTTACAAGGCTGGTGTACTCATTTCAGATGAGAGACAAATTGAAAGAGGTGAAGAGCATGATGAATATTTTTCAGAAGAGTGCCAGAATCAAGAGAGGAAGCGAGTTTCATTTTGGATCTATTGATTTGGAGGCATCTTTGGGATTTAGATCATTCATTTAGATCATGAATTCAGGAAAAAGTTTAGTGTTGGTGACCCATGCCTAGAAGTTGTCGGGAGGGACGTTTAGAAATTAGACACTTTTTGAGCTGGGCTAAGGAGGGAGTAGTGAGCAGACCATAGGTAGAGTCAATAAGGGCCATTTCAGTAAAGAAGAATAATGATGCAGATTCAAAAGGAATCAAAAGGAAGTTCCCAGTCACACACAGGCTTCTGGACACCAAAAAAGTGAGGATTTTGCATCATCTGGTCTCTTCATTTTAAAGATCTATTTTTCCCTTTGCAATTGGTATTTTGTCACTATGCAAACTTGCAGCTCACTATCAACTCTTCACCTAACAGGTTTTAGCATCCATTGATTAATAACTTATTTCATTAGAGGCTGAATGCGGTGATTTTTCTAATTGTATTCATTATTCGGTTTCCATTATTTGGCATTCTTCTGAAATGACAAGCTTCCCCTCATCGACTGGCACTGTTGCTTTCTCCGAAATATAGTTCCTACTGAAAAGGCAGAATAGATTTTTAACGCTTTCTATTTAATTATTCATTTTCAAAGTAAAGGGTTGGTGTAATAATCATCTCTAATGGTGGAAAATGAATAGAGAAGCCAGGTCTTTAGTCTATGGTAGCAGCTCCAAGATCCTTGATATCAAAATTTTATTTGTGTTTCTCCAGACTCTTAATCCTTCTTCACTTTGCGGACATCTACGATTCTGTCATTGGTAAATTTACCCTCTCTGACTTACTTGAATGTCTTATAAGTCAGATAATTTTGCTTTGTTCTGAAACTATCATGCCCAAGTTTTAAGGCAGGGGTCTTAGTATTTGGAGATACAGTGAGCTTTGTTTTCTTTAGTTGCTTTTTTCTTTTCTTTAGATTTTGTCTATGTCCTCCACTTATTTTACCATTTCCATGTTCCTGTAAATAGGGTGAGTCCCTAATTCCTGGCGGCGGAGCAAGATCCTAATCTTGCAGCATTCTTTGTGTGTGTGTGTGTGTGTGTGTGCGCGTGTGCGCGCGCGCGCGCGCGTTTGCTTGCAGTTCTATGCTCCATTACCACTTTCTTGAACTGCCGTAACCAGACCTGTACAGTTTTTCTAGTAAAAATTAGTTGCCCTTAATGTTCAATGCTATCAAGTTTTTAGTTTATTTTTTGTAGGTTAATTAATAAGAAAGACTTATAAAGTTTCATACTGAAGTTTATACTGGTTAATATTTATAGGTTTAAAAAGATTTTTCGTATGCCGTAGTATTGGCATAGGTCCAACACCATCAATTCATTTTTAAGCTTTGTTCTCTGATGAAATTTATGAAGGAGCAGAGAACACCGTCTTGGTGTCTGGCTAAGGTCTATACAATGCCAACCTATTGTATTACACTTTTTTGTTTCTATGGATTCACTGCTCATAGGGCTTAAGTAATGAAGGATAAGAATCAGTCATGTGTATAATGTATACAGCCATATTACCCTTAGCAAAGTTATTAAGGAGGATATTTTGGTACTTCTCGTAAAGTGGGATACTGCTGTAAGTAGGTCAAAGTGAGGTTAAGATTTAAATTTGTTCTTGTAGGAGATATTTAGATTTAATCGTTGAACTAAAAGTTTGACTTCTCTGACTTATCCTCGCCTTCTCATTTCTTTTTAGAACATTGAAATTAAGTTTTGCAGTCCAAAAGCCAAAGCAAATTGTTATAAGTTATTGCTTCAAAGAACAAAAATTAAACAGCATTTGGTTGCTTTGGGACTATTAAATATTTATCAACTAACTAGGTTTTTATGTAAAGACCTCACTTGCCATATGCATGTTAGGGTAAACTATTATGTATCTATTATGTACCATGTATTGAGATAATTCTTTTTCTTTATATTTAAATTAATGCTTACAACTAGCTTGTGAAGTAGGTACAGAACAGTCCAGAGAATCTTAAGTCTTGTGCCCAAAGTCACACAACTATAAGGATCTAAATAAGGAGCAAATTCATTAGTCTTTCTTATTTTAAACATTTTTGGTGAATTATAGATAGTATCTCCCAATATTATTGTAAGATTAGAAAGAAGACAAAAGGAAAATTCCATGATTGAGAGATCATAAGAATCTTGGAGAGAAATACTTTTCATTTTCTGGTGCATGTAATTGGTTGGCCTGGGGAGATTGATTTGGGAGGGAGTACAAGGTCTATTGTTTCGTTTATTGTGTGCATATGTGTGTGGCTTCCTTCCCTGCTATAGTCATTAGACTCCCTCATCCTAGACATATGACTATATTCATGAGGTCTAATCTGAGTGAAATGTCCTCAGTCAACTATTTTGTATAGACTCAGAAAAAATATTTTAAATATGCAGAATCAGTTTTCTGCTACTTTTGAAAAACCCAAGTACATCATTAATTTGCAAGGTCTGGTTTTTTACAAGACACCTTTTTGTTTCTTTTTGAATAGAAAGATGAAAACTACAGAAGCCTTCCACGGGATACTAGTAACTGGTCGCACCAATTTCAGAGAGACAATGCTCGGTCATCTCTGAGTGCCAGTCACCCAATGGTGGACAAGTGGCTGGAGAAGCAAGAACAGGTAACATAAATTAATCCTTCTATGTGTGTCATAGACCTAACTTCCTGGCCCATACTCCAAAAGATGTTTCCCTGCATCACAATGATGATTAAAGGTAAATTATTCTAATAAACTTTAGTTAAATTCCAGGCTGTATGTCAGAGTTTGTCTAACATAATTGTAGACTATTTCTGTGGTGGTCCCCAGTCAAAGATTTCTCATAAGTGGTTACAAATATTTGCCATAGATTCTGGAGTATCCTGATTTCAGAGTTTGTTATGTTGTTGAGACACAGACATTTGGCAGTGAACAGTACAGTTTATGAGTTGACTTTCAAGACCACTTATAGGTTCTTCTGTTTATTTGATAGGTAATAGGTCAAAGGACCTGAGGAGGCAAATTAAAATGTTCTGTTTTACCTGACTTCACTTTAGAAGAGAAATATGCTATAGTGGCATTTCAGAATTTACATTGTTTTGTAAGGTTCAGGGACTTGACCCTTTCATAAATATCAATAAACTATTTTAGGTTTGTAAGGTTTTAGAGTTGCTCAGTTTACTCCACAGTATAGCCATCTGTAGTTCCTGAAATCAGAATTGTTTACCACTCAATATAATAACTGGTTCCTATCCTGGTAATAAACAATCACTGTTAAGACACTTCATATGAAGACTGAGAATTTATCCGGTAAGTTTTGAAGTATAAAACATAAATTTTATAGTGTTGTTGTATAAAGTCTTAATTCTTTATTGTTAGTCATAGTGTTTTCTTGGAAATCCTAGTGTTTTCCTTGTAGTTTTAATAATTTTTTATGTTAAGAACACACTAACTGTGGTGCCTGGGTGTCTCAGTTGGTTAAGCATTCGACTCTTGATCAGCTCAGGTCTTGGTCTCAGGGTCATGAATTCAAGCCCCACATTGGGCTCCATGCTAGGTGTGGAAGCTACTTGAAAAATAACAACAACAAAACAAAAACATCCTTATTTCGTTACTTTGTCACTTATTTTCTCTAAAAAGTTCATATAGATGGAAGATTAGGTGAGTGCTCAGAGAATGTTTTGTTTCAATAATTTCTAAAATTGTTAATAATTCTGTTGCCTAGATACTGGAATAGCTGTTTTTCAATTTAGATTAATGATGACATTGGAAAGAAATCTGAAATGTTTTACTTAATTCATCTTAGTGTATGTTTTAAGCCTCCTAAAATAATTTTGTGTGTGGGGGGGTGTGTTTGAATATGAAATAGTACAAAAGTCCAGTTTGCCTTTGAAACAATGGATGGTATTGCAAACGTGCTGATTTTTATCATACCGTAAATGTTAGAATATAAGCATTGTGTGATGGAAATAATTTTAAATAATTAAAAAACCACGGAAGCTCTACTTAGGAAAAACATTCTTTTCTTAAACAGATTTTAAACTCATTGTTGTCATTATTACATTTTCTCTTTGAAGTAAATATTTTAAAGAATTAGATAGTTTAGCCTGGGCCTGGAATCAGACTCGCTGGTTACCAGCTATTTACCATAAATGACTTGGTATACTCATTTATTGAATGGGTTTAATCCTAGAACCTGCTATATCCACTGATGTTAAACCTGCCAAGGGGTTAGAATCATATCTGCTTGGTAGCCATAAACACTGGTTGTTAATACGCTTGTTAGAGAAAAAAATTGGCTGCCAAGAACAGAAAGTCTCGATTGTATAAGAAGAAGATACTCATTTTTCATTTAATAAGAAATCTGGAGGAAAGGCCAGTTGGGGATTCAGGGGAACCTCATTGGGGATCCAGATTCTCCATTTTCTGGGAGCACTACACAGTGCCTCCTTGGCTGTGTGCTCCAGTGTGTCCTTTCCTGTAGAGCCTCAGCCATCACATGCTTGCACGGAAGAAGAGGAACAGTTCCTTTTTATTCTGCATGGCTCTTTTTGAAAGCAAATACACCTTTCCCACAAGCCCCTCCCCCCACCCAAACAGATACCTTTCATGTTTTGTTGTCTAGCCTTGTATGAATTGCTTGTCTATTTCTAAATTGAAGGGAGTTGTTGGTTTAGACTAGGTGAGCTTGATCTGGAGCTGGGGGTGTGGGTATGGTGGTTTGTCTTCCTGAAACGCAGTTGCTGATCACTGAATATAGTCAGGGTCCCATTAAAGCAAGAAAGGACATATAGTTAGCTAAATGTGCTAAATATAACTATTTTTATTACAGGATTAGGAGAAAAAAATGGCAGTCCAGAGTTTCTAAAGTATGATATATTTAATTATATTCTAATAATGTAACTTTTACCATTGTGGTTGTAGACCTGTTTTTAAGGAAGTAATATAGCTTTTCTTTGTAGTTTTGGTATAAAATAGTTTCTTTTTACGCAAAATAGTTGCATTGAGAAGCCACAGAGTTTTTTTCTCAAAAGACCAAGGCTTGATTTTCTTCTGTTGAAGTTATTTGAAGCAGTTTTTCCACAATAAGCAGGTTTTTTAAAAATTGAGTACTTCCTTAGTCTATGTAGTTTAATGTAAATTATATTAGCTAACTGATGCCTGAGCCTGAAAACATCATCTTCCTTGGCTTACATTTAAAAAATGATGATCCATTCACTAAATTTGGCCATTTCACATCAGCAGGAAAATTAATTAGACTGAAATCTATTTTAACTGGATAAGAACAGCAAAGACAACACAAAATACATATTAAAAGTTTTCTTAAAAGTAAGTACAATTGTGTGGGCAGGAGAGGACTAATAGGTTATGCTGGACACACTGTAAATCTAGTCCAGATAGTCTCATTTAATTGTGAATTTATTTTTTTAACAGTTCCACATGAATCGTCTGACTTTAATGGCCTGATGTCTCTTCTGTGGCTTGTTTTCTCCTTAGTTTTTGCCATTAAAAATATAATAACAGACAAGCATTACACAGATAAAAGAATGTTTTATATGGTAAAACACACAAATCAACCCCCTGCCTTTACCGTTTGGGATCACCGGGGTGGAAATATCTACCATGAATTATGCCATCTGGACTGAGAGGTGAACAGAGTTCTAGATTTTATATGCCTTCAGTGGTTTTGTTTTTGCTCTATTTCCTCCTAGATTGCTCATCTCTCATTATCTCTGCTTTTTGAAGGCAATTATGACCACGTCCGTTTTGCCAGTGGGAATAAACTGTAGACATGAAAAGCACAAGGGAGTGTTTTAAAATGCTGAGCTAGTAGGCACCTCTGGAAGCTGTGTCTTTCTTTTTGTGAGATTGATCCTATATAAAGGGATATTGAATCTTTCACTCTCTTAGAATATTTGTAAGTTACACTCATATAATCAAAGGTAGGGTGTGCATCTTATTAGAACTCTGCACCAGGAAGCACCTGGAGTCAAGCTTAGCATGATTTCCAGAAACAGAAGTCCTGCTTTTCAGTGACTAATTGAGAATAGCCTGTACTTGAATCAGGTTCCTCTCAGAAGGTGTATCTCAGACTGTGTATCTTTCAAAGAGCATCATTTTCTTATAGAATCTTGGGACTTACTTTTTCTGAAATCTCAGAAGAGGCACAAAGGATTTCAACACTAAATGGGTTGTTGTTGTATTGCCTTGAAAAAACTTTTCATGCTTCTGAAATTTTGACTCTGAGACCCAAGGAACAACAACAAAAAAATCAACAAAAGCCTTAGTTTTGATGTTTGGCTATGCTTGAAGAATCTGAATTCCTTTTAATCATTACCATTTCCTTGACTCTTTGTAACTATATTTTAATATTGGCAGATAATAGATCATAAGCTGACTTTGTTCTTCTATCCCTACAGTTTATTGCAACTAATAAATTCCACAAAAGAGGAGGCAGGAACTTTACAATACGTTATTGGAAGAATTTAAGGCCTGAAAGTAGAGGGACCTAAGGGAAATTTAACCTAATTGGGAGCCTGCCATTTTCACTACCCTGACTTGGTGAACAGGCCTGAAGCCAATTAACAGAAATAGCAAGGAGGTGCAAGGCACATTCCAGCCGCCACTTAAGCTCTGTTGTAAGGGAATGGCTGCCCTGACCTTTAGAGAAAAGTCCGTGTTTTAGGGTTTTTTCCATCAAGCAAAAACTTTGTCTAATTGGCATATTATACCAGAGGAGGCAAACTGTGAGGAAAACTACCTTAAATGCTTGGTGATAACATAGTTCACGTGTGACAATGACTGTGCTCCACCTTCTCCTTTGTACCCTGGTCTCCCTGTCCCCATCCTTCCGTGTTGTCTCAGAATCTCAAAGCCATCAGTTTAAGGAAAACTGACAGTGCCTTTTCTTCTCATATTATGCACTTTTGTCACCATCTACAGCCATGATGCTTTCATTTCAGATTTTTTCATGAGGAACAGAACATCCCTGACTTTTGATATTTATTCCTTCTGACACGAAGGTGACTCATGTAGGGATGGTGTCTGTTTTTACATTGGTCTGAGTTGAGTCCTAGATATGAGAAATAGAAAATATCTGAATGTTAAATAGAAAACATATTTTTTCCTATTTTTAAATTTTATTTATTTTTTTAATTGAGTAAGTTTGGTATCCAATGTAGGGCATGAACTCATGACCCTGAGGTCAAGAGTCACATGTTCTACTGAGCCAGCCTGGCACTTCTAAATAGAAAACATACTTAAATAAAATAATGCTTGAGAAGAAATTCCTTTTGTCTTATTTTTAAAAAAGAATAGTTCAGCATTGCTTATTCTGATACTTTTTAAACTTTTGAAAAAATTTGCTCTTTATAACTATTCACATGATACAGAATGAATACATTTGCAAGTCATGGAAAAGGTAAGTTTCTAGGAACGTGTTTCATTTTTGCTTTTTATTATAATTTATGATTAAGGCCAAATTTTTGAAGATCTAGGCCAATAATAAATTTTAAAACTTCGAGCCTATTTTGCATGTGAGTGGACATACAGTAGTGAAGAAACATTTTAAGCTTATCCAGATTTTACACAAGAGTGGGTGGTTTAAAAAAAATGAATAAGCTTGTCAATAAGTAATTGTGGTACTAGGTGTTGTTTATGTTACCTTGGAGTGATAAGATGATGGGTGTCTGGGATGATCAGGTTGTGGGTCCTGCTTCCATACCTCTCATCGAAGTTAGTTTTTCCTCTGATTTGCCTGCATAAGGGAAGATCCTTTTCCAAGTGCTTAATAGCCTTTTCTAAATGGAAACAAACAAACAAACAAACAAACTCATTTTACTGACACCTTAGTACCATCCAGATGACATAAGTAGTCAGTTTCCAAATGTGAAATGATCATCCTTTTTTTTTTTTTTTTTTTTTTTTTTTTAACAAAATTAGGAGATGGCTTCCTTTGAAATCTGATTACAACAGCTGCAAACCAGTCAGTGAACTGGCCACAGGGTCATCTTGTTAAAACATGGAAGAGCTGTAGAAATTCTAATGGGGGCACGTGCAGGGTCTCCTGGCATCTGCCTCCTCATGGGACCTAAGGTTAGGTTCTGGTGCTGCCTAGAACCCAGGTCCTGGAGTGTGTGTGTGTGTGTGTGTGTGTGTGTGTGTGTGTGTGTGTGTGTGTGTGTGTGTGTGTGTGTTTATTTAATTCTTTAGCCCATAAACACTGAGAAACCAAGTGACTGCTAGGGTTATCTGGATAAAGATAATCAAAGCCCTCTGCCTTCAAATTCTAAAATTCTATAGTTCTCTATTAAAAGGAAGGAAATTTATTTATATTATTTCCTAATTGACAAACTTCTGCAGAACTTGGGCAGAAGCAAACATAATTGTGTTTACCTCAACAACAGCAAATGTAGAAACTAAAAACATCAAGATTGCTTTAAAATTAAATTTAAGTTTCATTATAAAATGCCAGAAATTTTCCTTATAGCAGAAACCTGTCATATTCACAATAATGTTAAAAATAAAACCAAAACAACCTTGGAAAAAAGTTTTCATGTCACCTGGCTATATTAATGCCAAAAGATTTTGTTGTGCTTTAATAATAAGCTGATTATTATAATACATATCTTAAAATTATTTGTGTTTTAAAACATGATGGAAGCATCCTGCATGTATGTGATGTTTTATTTTCCATCAGCCCTTCATAATGTCTAGCTTTATTATCAAAGAACTGTGAATAGGAATTATCGAGTAGAAGAACAGGACTAGAGCACAGGGACCCTGATAGACATTCTTCTGAGAAGGACACATTAATTTCCTGAGGAGCCTTGTCACCCACAATCAGGACCACTTTGGATGCTCTTTTCTTGTCCAAGTGATAAGTAGCATTTTACCTTTAGATATATTTAGTGGCAAAAAGACACCATGAGCTTGCAGAGCATGTATTCAGGACAGGAAACCTGCCCCTCCCGTGAGTGGGTCCTCTTGTCTGACCCATAACTCACCAGTGGTGTGGCCTTAGGTTGTATGATCTCAGCAAACTTCATTTTCAATGTGTGCAAAATGGAGAAAATGGTACCCATTTGGCAGATAACTGGCTCTGTGTATGAAGACTAAGTGACATGGAACATGTAAAATGGAGATCCAGTTTCTGGTGTATCGTAGGCACTTGTTAGATGTTACTTTCCCCCCATCTTTATTTTAGGTAAGAATAGACTTACTGGTTACACCTCAATAATTCTCTCTAGTATGGAGTGACCATTTTTTCCTTGCATTTTCTCCTTGCATATTGGAAGTGCCCTTTGGTATGGTGGGCTGGTTCATTTTCGTCCCTCGTGTATTTCTAATGCTCCCATCAGCCTTTTAGAACTGGATTCTTGCTTCTATGGCATCTTATCAGAATTAAAATAAAAGTTAATCTTTTTAAATCATCTCTGGTTCTTTTCTGAAGAACATAATCTGACACAAAAATGACATTAGCGCTAATCTCTGTGTCTGTGTCCATTTTTTATATTCCCTTTTGCTTTTGGCAAGCACGTGTGGTTTAAATACAATTAAATCTAAGAATACCATTTAAGAATGCTAAGTGTCTTACAAGGGCTTCTGCTTGGCCACTTGCTAAGCATCTCCGTCCCTCTGTCGTGTGAATGGAGTCAGGAAGGCACTGTTTGACTCACTGGCTTTTGGAATGTGTTGTGCAGTTTAGAGGGTCCTCATCAATTCACCTGTCCCTTTATGCCAGGCCCTATTTATTGCTTGTTTGGCCTATGGAGCTAAAAGCCTGCAAGCAGCAGGGAAGTGAGACAGAAATTCTACCCAGTGAAACATCTTTGGTGGTAGGTGGATTAACCTTCATGGGGAATCTGCTGGTAGCTGATGATTTTCTTGCCTGTGAATACAGCTGCCAGGACCAGATGTTTAGAGCATGCACTCTGGATAAAGATACATTTTCATTTTTAGCTATGACACTCAGGTGCCTTTTCATATTTTCATCGCAGGTGGTCTGAAAGAATTTTGTTGTGAGCTATGCGATTCAGTATGACGATGGAAAGAATGCATGCTTTATACTCTGATGCGTTTTATTCCCACAAATCTGTATGTCATTTGCTTTTGAAAATTTGGTCTTTATTTCTGTGTTCAGTGAACAGTGGAACTGCTATTCTTTCAAAAATACTGGTTAAGAAATTACGTTAACATTTTCAGTTTACAGTATGTTGTTTTCACTACCTGTTTCCTAAAGCCTGCCTATACAAATGGCATCACTCATAAGCTGTGTTTAATTTTGGACTGTTATGATCTAGGTAGGGATTTTTTTTTCTTTAATCAGTCCTTCAGAATGGTTCTGAGATGGTCCTGAAAAATTGCTATTTTAAGTGCTAAACCATTTTGCCCAATGGTTTTATGTTCTTAGTCCCCCCACTGAGGTCTGGTAATATGTGCCCCATAGTATTTTCATTGGGTCTGTGTACCTGTGATCCATTTTTTCCTCTGCTTTGTGGCTGAAAGAAGACTGTTGTGAGTTTTCTTTAATATCCAACAAATTCTAAGGAAATTAAAGCACTGAAAAGAAACATGTTTTCACAACATACCCCTGATTGTATGGGAGGGGGGTTTAGGGTGGCCTTTTGGGTTTCATCACATTAAAAACATACAGCTTTTGAAATATTTTTATTTTTGATAAATCAAACTTCATAAGACTGGAAAACTGAGGAATTTTTCTTTTTGTACAAATACCATAGTTCTAGATTGTAAGATAAAATTGCAAAGTCAATATCAATTGGAATCAAGTTAAACCCTTTGCAGAAGCATAATGTCTCTTTCTACCTTTGGTCATCTCTTTAATTCTCTGAAGTAATTCATTAACCGGCCCTCCTATGATTTAGCGTCACATGCCCCTGGGAAAATAGAAGCAGTATTACTCACATCCCCACTACCTTTTACAAATCTCCCTCCTCGTGCCTGGGAGGAGGTTCCCAGGCCTCTCAAAGGCTGCCCGTTTTCACCTGTCCTCTGTCTGTTGTCTCTTCTCAGTCTTAGGACTTTGCTATTTTATTCAACTCCTCTTTATGCAGTCATGACTGTGCTTCATCTTTCCCATTAGCAAATATATGCTCAGTTCACACGCCTCTTCCCCACAGGCCTCTGGCTTGCTGTCACCTCTGGCTTGCTGGCCCTCCCAATTCACAGATTTGGTTCCTTCTCATCTTTCATGTGTCAGGTCACCCTAGTCCCCATCTTTGAAAGAGAGTGACATGCCTGCTGCCTTCATTATTGTTTTCTCTCTCACTATTCTTTAGAATGTTTATGACTGTTTCCATGCACCAAAATGGCACAGGCATTGTCTTGTTTACTTTTGTTTGGAGCTCTTAGTAAGCCTTAATGCACATTTGGGTGAATAAGTGTTGCAATAAATTGCAAATAAAAAGTTTATAATGGCCTCACCTTTTCTGATACCTGTATTATGAATAGATTCGTTGTTAGGTGGTCTAGGTTTTATAATGTCATTTGATACAGTATTGTGATTTTCATTAATTATGAGCTAAAAATTGCAGATTATAAGTAAATTGAAGAAAACCTGCTAAATATTAAGACATATACATATGAAAACCTTATAAGAACAGTCAGACTTTTGAGTCATTGTTTGATTCCATCATTGCTTGTCACTTAGCATCGACACATGGCAAAAAGACTAGAAAATTCTTTCAGACTGAAGGACTAAGAAATGGGGGGGGGAATTCGAAGCTCAGTCAAGCAATGTTCCTACTTCAGAGAACTTGATAATATGATGGAGAGCACAGCCTTCCTTATCCCCAATTTATTTAATCACTTCTGATCTTTCTCTGAGAATGTCTTGTAATTGAACATGGGTTTAAGTGGTAAAAGGTGAGCACTATCAGGCTGTTACCAACAGGCTGTCTGTGTCTTAATGATTTCTGCTGAATTAGATTTGAGTACAGCAGCCCTCGGTAGACACCTGAGTGTCTTAAGGCTCTCTAGACGAGGTGGTGGTAGTAGAGGGTAAGAGCCACCGTGCCTTCAGTGAGCCTTAGTGAGACACAGGAAAGAAAAGGCCTCCCAGAATGCTGTTATGGGCCTGACATAGCCGTCAATTCTATTAGTTCCAAAAATATCGAATTATCAGAAAATATTAAATTACTCTTTGTGTTCATAACTGAAGTGACAAATTTTCCACTTAATTAGGAAAACAATATTTGAACAAACCATTTGATTATATTTAATAGTTTATAAGCAGTTGAGTTGAAAGTAATAAGTTAATATTCTCTTCTGAATGTGTTTATTTCATTTGTTTGAGAGCTGTTTTTTTTTTTGCTCTTTAAAATTTTTTTTAGAGAGTTCGAGGTTTTTCATTTTCATTAGAATGAATGTGAGTTATACCATTATTCTAGGACCCCTAGCTGGCAAAATTTAATTTTCTTTTAGAGATAAATTTATTTATTCTAGGAAAAATGGAGTTTTTTTCCTCACATGTATATAAAGTATGGATATGATAAATTCTGATCTACCATTAGCCTCTTGTACCTAGTCTGTAGCTTTTTGATATTATTTTTCTCATTCACTTCTCATACTAAAACTTCTCTTTTAATGAACATTGGATAGAATTAGATATTTGAAATGAAATTGAATTTTAGAAATTAGTTTCAAAGACAGAAGAAATATCCTTTGTTTCTGATGGAATTACACAAAAAGTTTTTTAGTTAAAGGACTTGATCCTGATAGGAAGACAACCCTACACAGGCTTGTAGAGAATTTAATTGGTTTTAAGTTGATGGTGATAGCTGTCCTTGCTCATTCCTATCCTCAGGGCTCATTAGACATCTAAATGAGATGAGCATTTAGAATTTGGAAGACAGTGTAACTCAATGGACTGTATGGGGATGAATTTGGTAACATGATTTTTTTTTCCTTCTTCCTTTTTAGAAAATGTTACTTATTTGATTTTTGCAAAAGTCATATATTCATAGTTCTAGATTCAGACGTTTCCTGTGGATACACAAAATAGTGCTTTCCAGTCCCTAGTGCTCCTCTGCGGTGTAACCACTGTTACTAGTTTCTCATGGATCCTTTCAAGTAGTACCATTCTTTTGTAAGAAAATGTGAAAATTTATTCTCCTTTCACATATTTATATAAACACTATCTACCACATTCTGTGCTTTAGTTTTTTAAAGTTTATTTATTTTGAGAGAGACAGAGACAGCATAAGTTGGGGAGGGGCAGAGAGAGAGAGGGAGAGAGAGAACCCCAAGCAGGCTTTGCGCTGTCGGCACAGAGCCAGATGCAGGACTCAGACCTATAAAGCCATGAGATTATGACCTGATTTGAAACCAAGAGTCATATGCTTAGCCTACTGAGCTACCCAGGTGCTCTGTGCTTTGATCTTTTTTGCTTAATATGGGTTGGCAGTCTTTCCATACTAGAACATTAAAAGTGTCTATATTTGAAACAGTTTAATAATCTTCCTTTGTATAGATGGGCCATTGCTGATGAGCATGTAGATTGCTTACTGTCTTTGCTGTTACAAACAATACTGTAGTGGAAAATCTTTGTATATAAGCCATTTTGCATTGAGTATCACTTGGGTAGATGCCAAAGATGAAATAGCACATTTGTGCATTTATACAAGAGTATATGTGTTTGTAATTTTGATGGCTATTTCCAAACTGACCTCAGTAGATGTTGGGCCAAGTTACACTCCTACCAGTAATGAATGCCCAAGAGATCCCTGTTCATTCTGTCACTTCACATTGCAACATGATGTTCTGTGATATCTCTTAAAGTGACTAGACATGCTTTTAAATAGTTCCCTTAACACATTCTCTAAAGCAGAAGGCTGTTGACACGGTTGGCCAGCATAGAGCTGAAAAAGGGCTTCCTCTCCTGTCAGGGAGCCAGTCCATTCAATTCTCTCTCTTCTCTAATGAAAAGGAAAAGTTTGGGAGTGGATGGAATTCTGGTTGCTCTTTTAGAGAATTGAGTCCACACATTTACAATTTGCTCAGAAGTAAATTAACCAGCAATGTCTCAGCTGCTCTCTTCTTTCTGGTCAATGTTTACTTCCTTACTTAACTTTAATTTCTATAACTTTTTTCTCCCCCTAACATTCCCCCTCCCCCAGTTTTTTGGGGGTTGAGTGAGTACTCTCAGACTTTGGATATAGGGAAATGTTCAAAACCTACAAAAATACATTTTAAGTGATAAGTGTTTATTAAAATTATTTGTCGTTGTATATGTATTTGTAATTACATTGTTGTATATGTATTTGTAATTACATTGTTGTATATGTATTTGTAATATGTTGAGTGTAACATATTAATAAATTTGCTGCAATAATCTTATAGGAAATTGATAACTAAATTTTAAAATGTTTTTCTTCAGTTCTCTCAGAAGCTTCTAAATAACATTTTTGTTAATGTTAAATCATAAGATTCACATAAATTAGATTTTCTGAAGGATTTTGTCACTGTTGATATAACTTGTGCATTCTTTTCGTATCTTATTTTTTTAAATGAAGGTTTTTAAAATGTTTATTTATTTTGAGAGAGAGAGAGAGAGTGAGCGAGCACGAGTGCTCATGAGCACAGGGAAGGGACAGAGACAGACGGAGAGAGAATCCCAAGCAGCCTCCATGCTGTCAGCCCAGAGCCTGATGTGGGGCTTCATCTCACGAACTGTGAGATCATGACTTGAGCCAAAATCAAGAATCAGACACTTAACCAACTGAGCCACCCAGGCGCCCCTCTTTTCATATTTTAGATCTTAGATATTTAATATATGCTTTTCTATTATGAATTAGTTTTACCATATACTCTCCCCTCACTATCTCCCCATGTTTACTTCCTCTCCCCTCTCTTCTCTTATTTAAGAACTACTCTATAATTGTTCTTATTTGTGTAATTTGCTAGAATGCAAATGAGTTAATTGATGGGACAGGAAAGGACAAGTATTTTTTAAATGGGTGGCTCACTAAATGCTTCTTGAAAGGTGCAAGTTTTATGATCGATTACGAATACTAACTTGTACACACAAATTCTGTAAGATTGGAATCAATAGTGTTTTCTCCCTTTAACGTACCCCAAGGTGAGGTGCTGTTGTAACTTATTTCTATGTTAACATTTTTTCCATTATGCCTTACACTATGTATATTAAGATAAAACTCTGTTTTAAAAGATTTCAGCTCCTTCCCAAACTTAATATGCTGTGTTGTCCTTGATTGCTGGAATTCACTGAAGGCTCATCTTCTTGAGATAAAAGATTTATTTTGGCAGAATTGGTCTGTGTGAGGGTTTGAGAATTTTGGCCAACAGATATAGTGTGTCATTTATACCCTTTCTCATTACATGAAAGATTATTGACAATTTAAATCCTTATTCTTTTGTCACTTGTTAGGACCAGGCATCCTTTCTCTCTTTCATCGTTCCACCATTTAAGGGCTTAGATGAGTGTTCATGAAGTCCTGGTTGATCAGAACTATCTCTGGATGTACTGATTAGTTTACTCTGCAAAGCAACTGGTTTAGATTATTCTTGTTGTTTCCAAATTTCTCTCTCCCTGGTATTCAGAAAGTTAAGATAGTAAGGTGTTGACATCTGAAGTTGCAAGTGAAAGTATCAGAGATAGCTATAAATGCAGTGATTTCCATCTTAAATTTTTTATTCATAGCATCAATATGTAGGCTAGAAATGGGTGTACACACACACAGTAAAAATAAATATATTAATTACAGATACCATGGTGATATTTGTGAAGCTACATGTAAGTGCTTAGAAAGATGGAATGTATGTCCCTATTCAGAAGGCCTTTTACCGTTCCATGATGCATGGTTTGGGATACTTTATGTCAGTTTTTCTATATCTTAAACATAGATAAAGTTCTGATTTATTAAATGCCATAGTTGTCAAAAATTGATATAGAATCTAAGTCTCTCCAAGAAAAGTCTTGTGTAAATATGAGCATGTGTTGCCATATGAATGTGCTGATTATTTTACCTTGAGCCTATTTTCATTAAAGGGAAAATATAGCCTAGGATCCTGTTGCTTGTATCATTGACCAACCTTGATATTTTGAGTATCATTCCTCACTTTTGCTATTCCTTGTCACTGGACCTCCTGTCCTGGAGATTCTCTTTCTAAATGTCTCTCAAAAGCCTATTCATTGCACTCCACCCCTTTCTCATTCCCATGTTCAGGCTGCCATCCTCTCTCTCGTGGGTCCCTGCAACAGCATCAGAGTGATGTGAGATAAAGACCCAGATTAATACCCTTCAGGGCTTTGACCATCCTCAGCATCAGTGAGGGTTGAAGTGGTTAACAGCTAGCTGTTCAAAGTCAAAGTGACCTGGGTTGGAATTTCATAGTATGTGTTATGCTGAGCAAATTCCTGAGGTTTCTAAGCTTCAGATCAGGTTTCATAACTTTCTAAGACGTATTTCAGGGGATCATGAGGATTAGATGAGACAATTCATGTAAAACTTTGAAAATGGTCCCTAACACATCATAAACACCCAGTAAACGTTAGTTTTGATGCTGGTGTTTTTCTCATGGTTGGCTCTTCCTGACCTTCCTCCCCTGACCTGCTGAGCTGCTTGCTGTCTCTCTCCTGAACTCGCTCTGGCATCCAGACTCCTCTCTTGAGCATCACATCACAGGCCCCGTGAATAAGCTGGCCGACTCTTCCCTTTTCTCGTCCTAAGTCCTGTTCTTCTGCTGTCAGCTTGGGTGGCTCTCAGCTCAGGAGACTTTTCCTGACATCTGCGTCCTGCAACCATCACCTTGTCCACACACATGCCTCTGCCCAAACCGAAGTAAAGTGCGTGTAGTAGTTTCTTACTCCTTTTCCACTGGAGCACTTCCAGGCTTCCTTTTAATTGTGGTGTTCTTTCCCTTTAATGAGAGGAAGGCCCATATCTCTGTCTCAGGGCTTCCTTTATTTCTCAGGGAATTGTCACCAAACTTCGGGTGGCATTAGATATCTGTCACGTTTACATCTAAGTGTACCATACTTTTATGGAATACATTTGTAATTGTAAGCAGGCTAACTGCCTGTGATTTGTGTATCTAAAAATGTTCTTCTCTTAAAACGTTTTTATAGCAAGCATTTTGATAAAGAGTATCTAATTTCGTAGATAGTATATCTTTCCTCACATATTGAATGTTTTACTTTTCAAGAGCCTCTTCCAGATTAAATTGGAGAAAGTTTGAGGGGAGGGCAAAGAATGTTAGATTATATCAGCAGAAATCTAGGCTTTTGGACTTACTCATATCTTAAGTCCCTGGAGGGACTAATTTTCCTGAGAACTTTGTATTTTAATCATAAACAGACCCAATTCACTAATACTTTTATAAACCTTTGGCTGAGACTTTGGCATTAATGTCCTGAACTTTGAGAAAGAGAAACATATTTTTGTAGGTTGGCCAAGAAAAATAGGTCTCCATTCAAATAAAAATAATATGTTTGTTATTTTAAAGAGATTTTTCCATTGAGCTGTGTGTTAAACTTTTTGCTAATTTAGTCGTCTAATGCTGCACATGGATGGCTTAGGCAGGAATTTGATGTATTTTCTATGCCTCAGTATAATGACTATTTGAATTTTAAAAAGTTCTCTTTTGACCAGGAAGTAAGCTGTGTTACTATATACGTTATTATTTAATTAACTTAATTTTGTTGTGGATTATAAAAATATGAATCCTGTGTCTCATTTTCTTACATATGTTGGAAATGGTAAAATATGCAAGGAATTTTTATTGATGGTGAGAATGTTTTCTTAAGGTACCTGTGCAATTTTTCTCCTGCTGTTAGTGGCTGAACTAGCACTTTGAATCTATTGTATCCCTAGAAGACTTCCCCCTTGGCTTCTCTGACGTTCTGTTTCTAACCTCACTGGTAGTATTTACAGAAAAATGTCTGTCTTTTGCTCTGCCTGAATGCACACAGGTCATTTCTCTAGATGACATTTCATGTGCTCTTTCTTGGTGTGAACATTTAGTGTCTGTTCCTGTCCCTCCAGCCTTATGCTTACCTACAAATGCCAGCTGATTGCTTCTGTCCTGGATGTCTTTGAACTACTGTCCCACTTCTTCCCAAGAAGAGGGGAAGTGGTCTTTAGTCTAAAGCACAATGTGGGTTGAAACTCCTTTTTCTGGAGCTGACTCTCCATCTAGCTGTGCAATACATCACAGCCCCTGTATGCCGGAATGACCTTCACCCTATTTGAAGTTGTAAGTAGTTAATTCCCAAGTATTTCCTAAACCAGAAAATTCTATAATTGTCTATGACCTTCTCATTTCTTTTAATTTTGCCATGAGTCTCCAATGTTTCAAACTTTTTTTTCCTCTTTTCCTTTATGTTTTATCTGTTGCCAGCAATGACATATTCTACCTTTATTCTTGCATATATGCATATCTTTCTACTTTTTTAGCACCTGTTCTCATCCCAGGAGTATTCCTTCTGACCGGACTGATGTAATATTTGTTTCTCTCTACCATCTGTTTCTTCCTTAGTCAATTCTGCATATTCCTATTTGGATTAGCTTTCAAACCACTACTTATATTGCATCACCCCCAAAGTTTA
Source organism: Felis catus (assembly GCF_018350175.1). NCBI lineage: Eukaryota > Metazoa > Chordata > Mammalia > Carnivora > Felidae > Felis > Felis catus. Next base: position 31,599,189 of record NC_058374.1, on the reverse strand, counting down.
AAAGCACGAAGAAGCTCCCTACTGCAGTCTGATTTAAAATTAAACTCATTAGCTTGGTATTCTATGTACTCTGTAACCCAAAATCTAATTTAACTTTTTTAGGCCTCATCTCCTACCATGATCTCATGCATATCCTGTACTCTATTGGACGGACTACTGCTCCTTCCCTTTACATAAATATTCTATTCCTTTTGATCAGATGTTCCTCAACTTTTTGAGTCAATATTGTGTTATTAATTACTTAATAAATCTCTAATCATGTGTGCACTGGATGCTTGCTGTAAGACATAGCTGTGGTTGGAAATGGAATGGTTGAATCAGAAATATTAGTCAAGTAGACCAAAACTGGATCCTCGTTCATACTTCTTAAAGTGGAAAATTGACTAAGCTTCTTAATCTTTAGTTTCTAGGAGTAGCAGAACCTAGATTGAAATGGCCACTTTTTGGAAAGTAATATTGTAAAAGTATCTCTGGAAAAAAGGGAGTGTGATAAAATTTTGAGGTTTTCAGTTAATGGTCTTTCCACAAAATACCAATCCATTTTTATCACATGATTTAGATTTTATTTTCATTACTTTTGAGTGCAAGATAGTCTGGGGCTCCCTCTGTGTGTAGAACCCTATGAGTGAATGGTATTGTATGCTCACAATCAGAAAGCTTAGAATCGATTCACTCCTTGAGGGATTTATTAGCCTGACCTCTCTGAGCTGCCATTTCCTTATGTGGGCAGTTAGGGGGTTTACCTCTTTCTTAGTTAGTACAGTTGATCAGGAACTTCAATGACCACACCATAGTGGTTAACAGCTTATGCTCTTGACCCAGAAAAAGTTAGATTTCTATTGCCCTTAGCTGTGTGATCTTGGTCATGTCACTTTGATTCCTTCCTGTTTTAATTTTCTTATTTGTAAAAAGGTAGACAAAAGAACCTATCTTGTGGACCTTAGTAAAATAATTTAGCTCAATATTCAGTAAATATTATTTTAATTATATAACGTGCTAATCAAAACTTAATTTAAAGTTTGTTGTTATTCTCTGCCACTCACCCTGTCCTACTGATTGCTATAAATTTTCAATAGTCATGTTCTATCCTTAGGAACTCAACTGGCTTCTTATTTTTAAATATAAGGTCTTGTAGGATAGAATAATAAGTAAGTTACATACAACAGTCTTGTCTATTGTAAAAAATTTTAGATTATGCTTTTTGTATTTGAAACATTTTAAAGTATATAATCAGTTTTCTGCTTGTATTTTCCACCTGTATTAGGTGGTTATGCTTTTCATATAATTGTATATGTGGTTAAAGTCCTATGATGCAAAAATGTAGCCAAGAGCCAAGATATACATCAGCATATTTTTCTGATTGTAGTAGAACTATAAACACTTCAAATAAGGTGTTTCTCAATATCTTACGAAGAAGTACTAGCATTATGGCTAAGCTTCTCTTTTGTAGGTAAAACAGATTTTTTACTTACTTGTATATATTGTTATTTACTTGTGGCTATGATGTTTCTCATGTAGGTTGATCTTTTATTTAAATTCAAAGAAGTTGAAGTGAATATAACTAGAGGCTCAATTCATGAGTATATTCTAGTTACCTCAATTTATGGATATTTTAGCCAGCACTTATGTTATACAAAAGTTTCATCGCCCAGCTTCTAGGATTTTGCTATTTTTTTTTCTTCTCCTCATTCAAACTAATAGTCTTTTTCAGGTTCTATGCTGTAACTACTTTTGGCTCTTAAATATAAGGGCATTAATTTTTATATTTTATATTTCAAATTTATTTGGAACCTTTACAAATTAAGCTACATTTTTCAAGCATTTTAGTCTGATGCTAGAAACTAAAACTGTATCTTTTTTAGACTATTTTTTTTTTTTTTTGTTAAATTTTTTTTTCAACGTTTATTTATTTTTGGGACAGAGAGAGACAGAGCATGAACGGGGGAGGGGCAGAGAGAGAGGGAGACACGGAATCGGAAACAGGCTCCAGGCTCTGAGCCATCAGCCCAGAGCCTGACACGGGGCTCGAACTCACGGACCGCGAGATCGTGACCTGGCTGAAGTCGGACGCTTAACCGACTGCGCCACCCAGGCGCCCCTTTTTTAGACTATTTTAAAATAAAACTTCCATATGTATCCTTTGATTTCTAAAATTGTTTTTATGTTTGTTTTTTTAATGTTTATTTTTGAGAGAGAGAGAGAGAGAGGAGAGACAGAGTGCAAGCAGGAGAGGGACAGAGAGAGGGAGACACAGCATCTGAAGCAGACTCCAGACTCTGACCTGTCGGCACAGAGCCCGATTCGGGGCTCGAACTCACCAGCTGTGAGATCATGACCTGAGCCGAAGTTGGTCGCCCAACTGACTGAGCCACCCAGGCACCCCTATATCCTTTGACTTCTAAAGAAGTAACTTACTGTACATTCTTTTTCTTAACCATTTTTATCATGGGCTGCCATTTTTTCCTACTGTGGTGTGACATTTTGCATTGCTAGCAAATTTTCATTGATTTTTCCATAGTTACTTTTAGTATGTGTGTGTGTGTTTGTGTGTTTACAATGTAGAAAAAAAACAGTCTTTGTTCTTTCTGTCTCCACCCCCCACCTGCCTTTGTGGTTTGAATCACTGAAGCCCCTGGTCCGTACTCTTGCTTGGTACTTTTGTCCTATTGGCTGGCTCTGGAGCTTTCTACTTGACGCTTCTATGTGAAGGTATCCTTTTTCCTTCCCAACAGTGAAGGGCAACACCACTTTCATCTCTATTTTGAATAATAAATTTGTGCATTTCTGTCCTTCATTTCCAAACAAAATTTTAGAAATACAAACAACTTGTAGAATTCTATGTATTTTTAACAATGAAGCAATCGTAGGTATTTGTAAGTGGACAAGGAGAGTTGGTGACTTTGGACTCTTTGCATTGTCTCTAATCTTACTAGGCCCATTCATAAAAACAATCCTGCAATCACACTGGCTTAAAAATTTCATAATAACTGAAGTCAGGGGGAGCTGGGAGAGGTTCTTCAGTTAGGCTTCCTGTCTTAAAGGTTGGACCAGACATGGAAGTATATCATGCGATGATTGTATTGCCTAATTCCATATTTTTGATAGTTGCTTACCTTGCAGGACCCTGGTCTACCTGTCTTCTCTTTCACTGCTATCTCTGGTTGCCACAGGATATTCTGACTTTCTATCCAGCTGTCCCTTGCTTCCACATGACAATATGGGATGTTTGTTTCTTCCTTTGTATTCCATACAGCTTCCAACCTCCCCCCCGCCGCCAAACCTCTACATGGCTTGCATCACTGTCATTCTCTTCCCTTTCATGATGTGACTAGTCTCTTAACTAGAAATTAATCACAGCCTCCTCCATTCTTATACTGTGAGTCAGGCACATTTGCAAAGAGGAACATTCATTTGAGCAACATGTATATTTACCATTAAGTTTTGGTTCCATAGCCAGTCTGTTCTACATTTGGAAATGTAAAACTAAAACTTCCCTTTTGTTTTTATTTAGTTAAATATTTCTATAGTATTGATTATAGACATCCGTGCTCAGTGTGGACTAAAATAATCCACTCCTCCTTATACTCAGATACCTTATACTCCATGACGTCAAAAGAGGACTGCACTCATTGTGCCTGTAATGAAGTAACAGAGGTGGGTGAGAGGCATTATGTGAACACTGCCATGGATGTGACAGCTTGGCAGGTGTTCAGGGACTCTACCCCAAAACACTGGGACTGCTTTGGATAAACAGTATTCACTTTGGGTCTTGAAGGACTATAGCAGTAACCTGGTAGAACAAGGTTACGGCAACATGAAAATAGAGGTGATTTTTGTTGGTGAGTGGTGTGTTGAGGGATTAGTGTTCATGTGAAGACAGTTGGATATTAGAATTTAAGTCCAGATTGTGTAAGTATCCGAATATGTAATAGGAGAAAACAATATTGGTCATGAAGAAAAGGGGTGGAGTCTGTTACATCACTTCAGAATACATGTTTCTTTAACCACTGAAGTAACTGGTTGGGAAGAGATTGCTGCATTAGGAGGATAAGAAATAATGTCCTCAACCCAGGCTGTTGCAGTAGAGGTAGCCAGAAGAACTCTGATAGAAGCTGGGAGGAGGAACCCGTTGGTCTTGGTAATAGTCAAGATGTGATTTTCTATGATTGAGACATTAAAAGTGGCTCATTACATTTTGGAGAATGGAGGGACATGCACCAGGTCTCTAGGAGGTTGAGGAATTAATGGGAGATATAAAACATGGAATAGGAAGAGAAATAGGAGGGAGGAGTTTTGTTTTGTTTTGTTTTTAAATGAAAGGAGGGATTGTTGCCTAGTTGCTTGCTGAGGGGAAGAAGACATTGCTCCTTTAATAGGGCTGTTTGCTCAAAATGTAGAGTTAAAGAGAATCAAGATCACCTTGCATTAATAAGCCAGATTTCATCATCCTTCATATTTGATTAGTTCCTTCTGGAGTCTTTCAGACCCTTCTGGTTTCTACTGACCTAAATGGTTTTGTGTTACTGGAATATATCTTATTGTCTATTTCTTCTCACAGATATGCTATAAATAAATTAAATAACATTGGGCTCGATTGTTTTCCCAAGGGATTCTGACTATTAACATCCCTGTTCATACCAAGGAACTTTTTAGATGCTTGTTTGTTAGAAAATATCATATTTTCTATGGGTTGTGATTTTATTTTTCACCTTATACATGCATTGCTCTATATAATGGGATGATGGAATGGTTTATCATCAATTTTTCACTTTTTTTCACCTATTCTTTTTCTGCTAATGTGTAATGTATAAAGCATTATATCTTATGCTATACAACATTCGTAGATATAGAAATATGTGAGCTTCAAAATAAAAGAGAATTTAAAGATTAACCTTCAGTCTGTGGTGACTTGCTTTTTGCTGGAATAATATTGCTTAGGGACTTCCTACAAATAAAAAGATAAAAATTGGACCAATTTCATGGTTTCTTTTCAATCTCCCGTGTGGTTATAAATTTGCCAGGTTGTTAATATTTGAAGTATAGTAACAATTCTGTGAATTAAAAAAAAAATCCTTGTGATTTTTAAGGTGTCTTGGAAAACCTCAGTAATTTTTCCATAATTTAACTTCTTGATACTCCAGTTCTCATAAAAACAATTTTAGTAAAAAAATATGGGCTGACTTTTCTTTTCTTCTCTTTTCTTTTCTTTTCTTTTCTTTTCTTTTCTTTTCTTTTCTTTTCTTTTCTTTTCTTTTCTTTTCTGTGCTGTTCTATCCGTGTGTGTGTGTGTGTGTATGTGTGTGTGTGTGTGTGTGTTGTATTTAGTTAGGATAATTTTTGAATTTTACTCTGTTGATTTTTTTTAACGTAGGAGCTTATTTGTTTTATTTTTTATTGAGTCATAATTGACATATAACACTGTACATTTAAGAAGTACAAGGTATTAATATGAAATACTTATTTTTTGCAATATGATTAACATCATAGTGTTAAATAATACCTCTTCTGTGTCACATAATTAATCATTTCTTTTTTTGTGGCGGAAACAATTAAGGTCTAATTTCTTAGCAACTTTGAAGTTTATAATATAGTGGTGTTGACTCTGATCACTATGCCACACATTAGAACCCCCGTGCTGAGCTGTTTATATGCACTGTCCTTATATAGAATCTATGAGGTAGAGTTTAGCATTATTGTCCCCATTTTCTAGATGAGAGACAGGAGTCTTAAAAGTCCTATGACTTAGTAAAGGTCGCAAAACAAGTATAAAAATCTGCATCCAAATCTAGGTCTCTCTGTCTAAAATCCATCATTGTTTAGTTTACTAGAACTGCATAGACAAAGATAGAGTCTCCATGGGTTAGGAGATTCCCAGGATTGGGGTATGTGTCCCTGGATATGTTTTGGGAAGTCTGTAAGGTCTGTTTCTTGAATGTACAGATTCTGTTTGGGTCTTTGCTCCGGTCCTCTGCCTAGAATGTTCTTTCCCCAGACACTCCTTCCTTAACTGTCCTTGGAGAGGAGGTTCCTGTGGTCTTTGTCGGATTCCCGTCCTTTCACCGAGCTCTTCCTTCACCTCCATCTACAATTACAACTAACTGCCCCACCTGCGTTTCCCACGTCTCTGTCCCCAGCTCCCCTTACTTTACTTTGGGTTTTTGTAGCCTTTTCTCACATGCATGTAAGTTACTTACTTATTACATTTATTGTACGTTTTTGGTCCTGCCTATTAAAATTAAGTTCCAGGATGAAACAAATATTGTGTTTTGTTCACTCATGTCCCATATGCCTAGGACAGTGCCTGGCACATCATAGGCATTTAGTCGTTGAATAAATAAGTGTATAGATGGATGAGAGTTCCCTGAATTCATAAGGAACATACCTTATTTTATGAAGTTACTCGTAGGAAAAGGGTTCATTGTTTTTTTTCAAGTTCTCACTTCATCAGACCACCCACTGTCTACCCCAAGGGGTAGAGATTCATATACTCATAAATTAAGTTTAAAACCTCATGGAAAGGAAAAGTAATTTGAAAAGATATCTGCACTCCCATGTTCGTTGCAGCATTCTTTACAACAGCCAAGATGTGGAAGCATCCTAAGTGTTCATCACTGGATGAATCGATAAAGAAGATTGTGTGTGTGTGTGTGTGTGTGTGTGTGTGTGTGTGTGTGCGCGCACACACACACACACGTGCAGGCATAGGCGTGCGCACACATGCACGTGTGTGGGCGTATACAATGGAATATTAATCAGCCATAAAAAATAAGGAAATCTTTCCATGTGTGAAGACATGGATGGACCTTGAGGGCATTATACTACATGAAACAAGTCCAACAGGGAAAGAAAAATGCTATATGATGATCTCACTTATATGTGGAATCTAAAACCAAAACCAAACAAAAAACCAAACTGCTAGATACAAAGAACAGTGTGTTAGTTGTCAGAGTAAAGGTGGTCAAAAGGTATATATTTCCAGTTATAAAATAAATAAAACATGGGGATGCAATGTACAGCATGGCAAGTGTAGTTAATAATACTGTGTAGTATATTTGAAAGTTGCCAAGAGAGTAGATCCTAAAAGTTCTCATAAGAAAAAGATTGTAAGTATGTGTTATGATGGATGTTAACTAGACTTATTGTGGTGAGCATTTCACAATATATACAAATACTGAATCATTATGTTGTACTCCTGAAACTAATATAATGCTATATGTCAACTGTATCTCAACTAAAAAAATAGGATGGATACTAGGTTTTCAGATACTATTCATAGAAACTGATAATATAGAGAACTAATAATAGTTCATTTTAAACTTTAGGGTCATTTTGAAAAGAAAAATTGTGTTTTGTATTTTAAAATTACAGATTGAAGAATAACAAAATTCATGTCCAGTGTTAACATTATTCTAACGTTGTATATATTTTTGAGACCTATATTTTTGGGTCCTCATTTGAGATAACAGGCCAAATGGTAGGAGTTAATACTAGATTAAATGTTATGAATACACATTTTAAATTACCTGGTGTAATGCATATCTTCTTTCTCTGAATGTGTGCTTGTGATATGTCTTGACTCAGTTCCACAAGAATTATTATACCCATGCAATGTACAATATGTTACTAACTGTGCTACACAATGACCATCTCCTGGTCAAAAAAAAGATACATGTTCTTTGTCAGATATGTGGCCATGATGCTGTATAGCAAATAAAAATAACAGGGGCACATATGCAGATGCAAACATATAGTTGAGGTTCACTGAGTTCTGGACTCATGATCACGAGCCATTTGATCATCTATTTCATTCTCTCAGTGTTCGTACACTCTTGTTTTGACCATCTGCTTGCACACATGAACTGGTTGTTAAAACTTTGAGTGCTATTGATCCGAGTACATCATTTAATAAAATGCGTAAGAGTAAGAGTTCTTCACTCTAGTGTATTCATTTAATTAAGCCCTTTTTATTAAAATTATTTTATTCATTTTCAAAGAAAATGAAAGAGTAGTTGTCTTCTTATAAATAGATACTCACCTTCACTAGGAACTATGGGACTGAAAATCAAGATATTGATTTTTTTTTTTTGGCTATAGTTTAACAAATATAAAATTACTTGTCATATCAAGTGTTTGCAATGATGTGGCCTGGTAGATGACTCATGTACTACAGATGGAAATGAGGCCTTTCTGAACGTGAATTTGGCAGTATCTGTCTTTGATTTCAGAATTTTGCTAATGGGAATATTACCCAAAGAAATGTTTGCACATTAAGTGCTAATTGTTACAGTAGTAAAATACTGGAAACAAGCTATCGTTGTCCATTAATGGAGGAGTGGCTATATTAATTATTTTATATTTGTACTATGGAATACTCTACAGCCATTGAAACAATTGATAAAAATATCTGTATAGATACTGGAAGATTTTTGAGAAATACTGTTAAGTGAAAATAACAAGTTTCACAGAATATATATGTTTCATTTCATATAAAGATTATATGTATATAAAAAGTGAGTTAAAGGGATTTTTTCCCCAAATTGCATGCAATGGTTAATTCTAAAGAGGTGACTTGGAATAAAATTGTAAGGGTGAAGTGGGATTTTCATATTTTATTCTGTGTACTTTAGCAATAGTTTAATCATTTATGAGAAGACTTAATGATGGGGAAACACTGCCATTTTTTAAAAAAATTGCTAAAGAGACACATATACCCCAAAACTAAGGTGGGTTGATTTCCTTTGCGTTAAATAATGTTTCTTTGCATTACCTCTGTCCCATTCTTCCCTCCACATCCAACATCTTCTTTAAATTTATTTGATTTAAAATTAGTGTATTAATTTAAAATTATATTTTGACATTTAAGACTAATCAATTTATTTTTATATTGTATATTTATTTTTATAAATGCATAGTGTCTTTATTAAAAAGTTTAATGCACTCTTGGGACAAGCTTGGAATCACTTGCCTTCAGAAAACAGAACATGACCAGATAAACATCTTTGTGTCAAGTGCAATGATTTAAAGGTAGTTACTCCATGAAGACTAGAAAATCAAAGATTTCTAAAACAGATTAAAGTAGTGTTAAGGAACGGTAATGATGGATATTTAAATTCACCTTTAATTTATTTGCTCCCACATATAATAGAAAAAATTAAGTATAGTAGAACAACAGTTACTTCACGTTCCCATTGGGAGTGCAGGTAATGTCCAAAGTAAATATATAATAAATACACAAACATATAATAAGCACCATCCGTGGCACTTTACCGTCTTGAAGAGTTTCATGATAAAACTCTAAAAAATTTACTTATTAAATCTCAGAGTTCAGCAGTCTGGCAGGTAGAATTACACTTTTTTTTTTTTTAATAGAAACAGTACATCCAAATATTTGGAAATGTACAATTATGAAATTGATTTACTTTTATAGACTTAATTAAGAGAAACTTCAATAAGTTTCTTTTACTAAACAAAAGTTATATATTATTTTACATTTGATTTTAGGCTTGCCTTGCTACTTTTCACATACTCTGAAATCCAAACCTTATCCCTTCTAGGTTGGATATTGGTCATTTCTCCATGTGGAGACTTTTATAAAATCACTTTGTAGTCTTCATTCAAGGGTATTTTAGTTCTACTATATTGAAAAATACCTGTGGAATCTCCAGTCCTGAATTTCTAGTCTTCTGCAATTTTAATGTAATACTCTCCTTTTTGTTTTTTTGTGAACATCAGAAAAGCTAAACAGAATAAATGCTGTTGGTAATTGAAAACTAGTAAGACATACATATGCTTCTATCAGTTCCTTACAAAAATTTCTCCCAATTCAAAATAAATTTAGATAAGTGGATTCTGTTTTCTATTTGAAAATAATTCATTATGTTCAAGTCGACTTTAAGAATATCTATGGCAACTTAATCTCAGTAGTTCAAAAATAAAACATATATGAGAGAGAAGACAAATGTTAGTAATTAGTGAATTTAGATGAAAGGTACATTGTGTTGAATATGTTTATTCATTTTTTTGTAGGCTTGAAAAATTTCAAAATGTTTTGTTTTTTAAGAAAAGAAAATTGTATGTAATGCAGGTTCTTTACAGTTTCTTTAATACTGCTAAGTGAATTTATTCTTACCCAAATGTGGTCATTTCAGTTCATGAGGTAAAAAATATTTCACAGTCCCAAAATATGATCTCTACTTAAGAAATATAAGGTCACAGAACTCGGGTGCTGTTTCATCGCTAGCTTCTTCCATTTGTTTATATTCTCACCTTCTGCATCCTGTCTCCAGAAAATGGATGTTAATGTTAATATCTGCCGGGTCTGGCCATGGTTTCAAACTCATGTTGTCGTAGGTTGCTTTTGTTAGTAGTCCAGTATATTCCAGGAGAACCAAGCTTCAAGTTTAGAGCACTGGAGTCCAGGACTGAGTTAGGTGTGAGCACAGAGATGCCTGAGGAAAACCTGACTGTGGATTCATGCTTAATGAATTTCTGAGTTTGCTCACTGGAAGAACTGCTCATTTGTGCCAACTGCCTTCTGACCTGGCTCATTTTGTCCAGGAAGCCCTTACTGATCATTATTCATGATGTTCTGTGCAGCCTCTTTCCCAGCCCACCTTATAAATGTGCGAGGAGTCGTGGGAGTGGGACTACTCTCCTGGACCCCTTCCAGTGGTGCACATCTGATTGTGACATGACAAGAGCTGGGTGATTGCGGGTTCTCTGCTCCTTCCCTCCCTGTGAGATCTTCACCAGGCAAACTCCATTTCATATTTACACCTTGTGATGCTGGTAATGGGTGTGTTTGTATTCTTTACAGATAACCTGTCCTGCCCTCAGGATGCTCTCCTTTTGACTATGGTAGATTTATTTTATTTTATTTTATTTTATTTTATTTTATTTTATTTTATTTTATTTTATTATTTATTTTATTTATTTTATTTTTTAAATGTTTATTCATTTTGAGAGAGAGAGAGAGAGAGAGCGAGCGAGCAGGGGAGGGACAGAGAGAGAGAGAATTCCAAACAGGCTCCACACTGTCAGTGCAAAGCCTGATGTGGGGCTTAACCTCACAAATTACAAGATCATGACCTGAGCCAGTATCAGGATTTGGATGCTCAACCTACTGAGCCACCCAGGTGCCCTGACTATGGTAGATTTATTTGTACACACTTGTTTCTGTGAATTGACAGCTGTTTGACAAAAGGTGGGTTATTTAACCAGTTTGAGCTGGAATTCTCTAGTTGTAGAACAGAAACAGCACATATATAGTCCCTGGCACATTCATGAAGATATTTAATGTTACCACTCTTGATACATGTTTTCTCTCTTTCTACTCATGTTTATTCTCTGAGGTAGTTTTTCAGTATTTAACTAAAATATCCATAAGATAAAATCAAATGTTCAGAATGTATGCTCTTAACAGGTGTAATTATTAAACACTAAAAAGAAATGTTATGCTTGAGGGCCTTGCATTTAGGTGAGTGCCTTGTTGAGGGAGATAGTTGGGGTGAAGTGCAGCCTGTGCTCTACACCCCAGCGTCATGAACCGCCCAAGGGGGCCCCTCTCTCAGGTCTCATCGAGGTGCTGCAAAAGTGACCGGATGCCCTACAGTGTCTAATCCCCTCATCACTGGCTTTTTATGTAAGTCGTGTTTGATTTTAGATAAGAATGATCCTTTGCTGTTAGAGTGGTTTATTGTTGCTATAAATTCATTGGTTGATAGTAATTCATTTGTTGGTTGGTTCATATAAGATTTAAACATCTGATATATGAATATCCCTGTTAGGATCTAAAACAAAATTAAGCAGTAATCTGGCCAAGTATGATTAAGTCAAAAGGAGTGTTGATACTTTATATTACTAATTTTCTTTACTAATCTCCTAAGAACTCTCCTTTCTTTCTAGTAGTACTCAAGACTACTTTAGTAATCACTTCCAGAGCTGGCTGCTACCTGATGGTGGGGATGTCTTCCCAGCTTTGTTCAATGACACTATGTTAGTAGTTTGAAATCTGCTGGTGGGGTGGGGTATTTGTATCACAGGTGTTGGCAAAGACTACAAACTAGGTCTTTTGTTTTCAAGCTACTTGTTAGACATTTATCAGTGCACTTCTGGTTCTATCACATTTTCACACCAATTGCTGGAAGTTTGTGGTTATCCCTCCAAAATACTGCTTTGGTAGTCTGTCATTGCGTTGATTTTTTTCTGTAACCTGAGTGGTCAAATTTCTGATTATCCCATGTGGATGTCCACATGTGTGGGTCTTTTGCCAGGAGGCCCACCCCTCTCTCCATGAGTTCCTGGAAGATTTGCTAGAAGGATATTGGGGTAGGTCTTGTCAGGTTACAATTTCCCAGTGCTTTCTTAGTGGCTTGCTTTGAGAGATATCTCAGGATTTTGCCTGAGGATGTGATTTAAAACTGGTTTAAATTTTTCCATCCTATCAGAGACACAAGACAGGGCTGAGTGTTCTTTGGGGGTGTTTTATTAAAGGTGTCATAGAATTTTAAGTGCATTGAGAAGACACCTGCACCATAGCAAGACCCTCATTAGGCTTGTGGAGTACAATATATGTGCTCCTATTTTAAAAATATAATTTGTATCTTGATGGCATTTCTTTAAACTGTCAGAAAAATGTCTGGAAGTGCACGTGTCTTTGACCTAGTCAAATATGTTTGATTCAACAACTTTGACCTTGGCAACGTTATTACTAATGCCACAATTTTTCTCATAGTTTAATGATTCTTTTAAGAAGATGGAATTGTATTACTACTGACTTCCTACCCTAAAGAATATTTATGAATCCCCCAAACTCATGCAATTCCATTTTTACAAAGAGTTCTCATATGTAAAAGTGATTTCCACAATGATAGAGAACAGAGACAAAGTGGTGTGGCCAAATGAGGAGTGAGTTTCACATTTTATGCCCAAGAGTTGACCAGAGCCTGAGAAATGGAACCTGCTGATACAGACATCTGAATCAGGCAAGTGGGGATTACAGAGAGAAAGAAGAATCAGGGTGAGAGAGCTTTGAGACTTATTTTAGCAATTGCCTAATGACAGATTCAGGGTTTTGAATGGGAAATAGTATTTGGTATTCAGAAGATTTCTGGAATAAGGGGAAAAAAGGTAGCTCTGACCCTTGAAAAGCTAATCTGAATAACAAAGGCTGAGCTGACTTTACAGAAAAAGTGTGAAAGTTTTCTGAATGTACTTCCCTCTCCTTTTCTTTATCTAAAGATACTGCCCAGTGTTCACAGGCATAAACAGGCCTACCATCTAGAGTCATGGTATTAAATGGATAGGTGTTGTGGCTTTTTAAAAACATACTTATTGTCTAATGTTTTAAAATTCATTGTGGTCTGTTATTAGTTACAAAGTCAATTTTCTACTAATAATCTCTTTTCAAGAGGGAAAGTTCCTAGTAGTCTGAACAACCTGGTGTATTACTTGGAAAACAAATAATCCTCTTTGATGCTCTTTCACCAGAAATTTCAGAAGTAAATATTTCAAGAGTAAAACAGTTTCTATCCCTGAGTATGACCTAAATAAATATTTCAAACCTTTTATTTTTGTAACTGAAAGTAACTAGTATGTGTTGTATTTTATATTTTTATTTGTCCTAAATATCATTTATTCAATCATTTTATGCTAAAAATTGTGATGAGTTTCTTTTTTCTGAAAGCGTATCTTTCTGGTAAATATTGATAAGACCGTCTTTCATACAAAATGAGCTGAAGTTTTTTAGTCCATTTGCAAATCATGAATTCCGGATTTAATTATATCCCAAGGGAACAACCTGAGGAAACCAAAAGTACTGACATAATTGGATCAAATTGTGTAATCAAAAGCAAATGATATGGTTATTAAATCTAATGAAATGATCTCTGAGCATTTAATTCATTTCTCTGATTCACGAAATTTTAGTAATGAGTGTGTTGAAATGGACATTCTAGGCAGTCACCGCTTCTAAATAGTTCTTTCCTCTAGACCATTTTAGGTTGGAAATATTTCTAAAGGTTGTACCTTAGAGCAGAGAGTGGTATTTGTGGGGACATGCGTGAAAGGAAAGGTGATAGGAAGTGAGGAAAGGGTCCTTATTAAAGGCAGAAGGAAAACAAAGGAGAAAATTGCTCTTATAAAGTACTGTTCCTTTTTATCAGCACCTTCATTTTATACAAAGTGAGCATGCTCCATACATTGGTAATCTATATGACATTTAAAGGAGTAATATTACTAGTCTATAAAGGTTTTGTTAAAATTCATAGAAAGCACAAGGTCCTGATAAATAAATGAATAGAAAACCTACAAAGAGCATATGTAGCACCACAAACGTGGTGAAATATTCAGTCTCACTAGTAATCTTAAATTCAAACTAGAATGACAACCAGGCTTCTTGTTGATTGGATTACCTAAGGGGTGGCTGTGTGCGTGTGTGTGTATGTATGCACGCGCATGCGTGCGTATGTGCACGTGTATTAGGGTAGCCAGTCAAGAACCGAGAAGGCTCTAAAATTTTATCCTCTAAACTAACTAGTTAGCTTGCCACAGTTTCATGGATGCTGATGGAGGACATGAGACTCCAGGGTCAGAGATGAAAGATTTCTTTACTCTCAGTACAGCCAGCAGCACAGGCATCAGCATATTTGGTTCAGTCCCCAAACCCATGGAAGTGTCATCAGTGGCCCAGATATGAGGCCTGCAGGCTCTGTGGGTTATTTATAGGAGAGGTTATGTTACCTCCCTTGGGAGGGAGATACTGTGTTCTCAGGACATGCAAATATGCAAGAATCTGGTGGACAATTGTCTTCTAGTACAGACAAAAAAAGTTGTGAAATGTATAGTTTAATATGAGGCTAGTAAAAATATCAGTTGGTTTGGTCCTTTCAGAAAATAATTTAGCACTAAGCTTTTTAAAATGATCATGTCATTTGAAGCATTCTGTTTTAGACTCCTTTCAAAAAACATAATCCTAAATATTAAAATCTAGGGGCTCCTGGGTGGCTCAGGTAGTTGAGCTACTGATTTCAGCTCAGGTCATGATCTTGTCATTTGTGAGTTCGAGTCCCGCATTGGGCTCTGTGCCAACAGTTTGGAGCCTGGAGCCTGCTTCGAATTCTGCGTCTCCCTCTCTTTCTCTGCTCTTTCTCCACACATGCTCTGTCTCTCTCTGTCTCTGTCTCTCAAAAATGAATAAACATAAAAATTTAAATCTATAATTACCAGAGTTGAAAAGTATACCATGATAAGTGAATTGATGAAATATTAAATCATTTAAAAATGTGTTCTGTACAATTTGAAATAAAATACATCAATTAAAACATTTATATGTTTTACTTGATTATGTAAACAAAACCTATATGGTTTCAAAAAACTGGAATGAAATACCAAATGTAAGGTGGAAAAGAGAGACCTCCTCTTGTATCAATACATTGTGTTCTTGGAGAGCATGCCATACTTTGATGATTTTAACCAAACTTTTGAATAAGATAGAAGACAGACTTATTTTTAAAACCAAAAGATATTTTATAAATCAACATTTAGCTTTACTTATGTAGAAGGAGGTTGCAAACACCTACATAGCGGGACAGTATTCCAAGTATTTTACATTAATTAACTCCTATGATTCTCATAGAAACTCAATGGACAGTATTACTCTTCCCAACCTATAAATGAGTAATCTGAGATATAAAGAAGGTATATTTGTCAGAATCATGCAGAATCCATGTTTTTAACCACTTGTCTAAGGTGCCATACCAATTATAATATGTGTTTCATACTTTAAATTAGTGTATTTGTTTAATATCTTAATTTTTGTTTGGCATTTGTATCACATTCTGGGTATTAGAGACAATGCAACAGTGGATACCTTATTAGTGTTGTTATTGTAAATCTCTAATATTATAAACTTTTGAACCATTATTTAAAATTGAGCATTCAAGCTAATCATCACTATGTACCTGTATCAAACATATAATTGATTTCATTTTGTTTACAATTGCTTGATCCCTAGGAAATCTACCAACAATTTTTTGTTTCATTGAATTCAACTAGAAAATTGGGTTAAAATATTTTTTTAAAGCTACTTCCTTTATTGAAGCCATTTATTGGTTTCAAGTAAGTTAATGACTACATTTCATTTGAGAAATTATAATATTGCATTGGAAAGTAATAAACCAGTACACATTCTGATACATGTTTACATGAGTGGATTTGTTATAGGACCCATGCGTTACTCTTTACTTGCTTATTAACAACTTAAAATAATGAGGTGTAGAACTTTGGGGACTACTATATGTTTTCTTAATAAGCCCTTCAAAATTAATAATGGTGAAATATGTGTTTATCACCTAGAAAAGCAGGGTAGTATATATATATCTATCTATCTATATATATATCTATATCTATATATATATATATATATTATAATATATCTATCTATCTATCTATCTATGTATATATATATATAGCAGAGTATATATATATAAAGCAGGGTAAAATATATATATATATATATATATATATATATATAATATCTATCTATCTATCTATCTATCTATCTATCTATCTATCTATCTATATCTTTGTCCTTATTGAAAACCCTTTTAAGTACTTGTGGACCACAGAGCCCAGTGATGAACTTGTTTTGATGTGTCTCTTCACTCTTACCTCCATTCTTTTTTTGATTCTGATTTATTGAAATTTCTTCTCATTATCTCACTTATTTTATACAGCATCTTAAGTCTTTTTCTCATCTTAATCTCTTCTGCTGTTTGGAATACTACACCCAAACATTGATTTAAAAAAAATCTCTCTGCTTGATTTCTAAGACTGATTAAATATAATATATATCAATACCAATGAGTAATCCTATCGTTGTACTGCCCTATGTTATCCTATTTTCTTTTTAGGCACTTGATTCTTTGCAAAGTCACTTTCAGAGAAATTCTAATATAGTGATATTATGTAATAGAAATTAATGTATAAAATTACTGTAAGGTTAAAAAAAATAGTAAAAATAGCCTTTCATTATTTTAAGAAGATTTTATGCTCGTGGTAAAAATACTTAACGCTATAAAGACACAATTGAAATCATTTATACTCTTGCCACCTAAATATAACCACTGGTAACATTTCCTGATGTTCATTATTTCTATGTTTCTCCTAAAATGGACCCCCCCCCCCACAATTTTAATAGTAATTGTCACTCTGTATGAAAGTTCATTTATTATATGTTCAGATTTTAATATTTGTTTTGCCACATAAATTTTATTATATTTCTTGTTCTCACAGATCCTGGCCCTGACACTAACTAGTTAGTTGGCTAGGATCACATGCATTACTTAAGAGTTTTAGGTCACTCTTCCTTGAGTAAAATATATTGAAAAACCTTGACAAAACTCAAGAATCACAGATCTCATTTTCAAAATTTTAGCTCACCCACTGCAGGGAAATCTGAAATCTATTCTAGGCCTAATTTCCTCGTAATGAAAATTCCTACCTTGGTGTGAAGATTAAATGAAAGAGTGTATATGCGGATTGTATTGTGTTTTAGATGTTTAGTAAAATTCATTCTTTTTTCTCTAAAAATGTTATTTTTATATGTAAGGTGCTTTGCATGTAGTGATTTCTGTGAGCCATCGCAGTTTCTGAGACAGACCAAGTTATTTCCTTTATTCAGATTAGGAAAGCAGGGCTTGGTGACATCAATAAGGACATGGCAGAGGCAGGTCTCCTTCCCAGGTCAGTGGTTCATTGTAGCTCTGCATGTGCTGGGTGTGTCCAGTATATCTCTAGATGTGCTCTCATTTACAGTGTTTAGTGAATCTTATTAGCAAATAGTTTGCATGTCAGCAACACAGGTCTGTTATCCAAACTGCACTGTGTACATGTCATTGGGGACTTACTATGTGGGCATGTTGCTTGCTTATGTTTGGAAAAAAGTTTTTGTACATAATTTGTAAAAATCTCTTATATTTTATTTATTGAAATATGCTTAAAGGCAATGTTGAGGATTAAACTGAGGTTGTACTGAAGACTAAAGAAGTAGATTCTTTACTAATGGGCACATCATAGGTCTTCGATATGTATTAGCAATTATCATTTTTATTTTTTATTATACATTATAAAATGTATTTTTTGCCTCTTCAAGAAGTGATTTGCACTCATCACTAGCAAAAGTTTATTTTAAAATTATTTCAGTTCCTATCTTAATCAGATATTAATTTGGAAATCATTTTTAAGCCAAAGAGAAAATTTTTTGAATGGAAATAGTTATATTTTCAAAAAATACGGTATTTTAGTAGCCAATGAGTAAGATAAGTCTTTTTTATTTACCCAGGTATTACTTACTTCCAAAATAAAACATTTTATTTTATTTTTTTAAAGTTTATTTATGTATTTTGAGAGGAGTGGGCAGAGAGAGAGGGAGTGAGGGAGAGAATCCCAAGCTCTGGCAGTGCAGAGCCTGATGCAGGGCTTGAACTCATGAACTGTGAGATCATGAGCTGAGCTGAAACCAAGAGTTGGATGCTTAACCAACTGAGCCACCCAGGCATCTCCAAAATAAAACATTTAAAAAAGTCACCTCAATAAGGACTAGAATGTTATTGTTAGAAAGGCAAGATGGTCAGATTACAAAGTCCTTATGTTTCAACAATTCATAAATTAGAGTATTTTTTCAGGAATGTTCAAAAGAAAACAAATTGTGTTATTCTGGTAAGCAGGCTCCATTTGAAATCAGATTGATTAGGCTGATTAAAATCTTATCACGTAATGGGCTGCTTGGCCATTAGTGTGTGGTGGGGGAACTATAAATAGTGCGGTGGCTTCCGTATTGCTGAAGTGGTGACATATACTTGAGTGGTCGTCTGTTTGGGATAAACATGGGTAGGAGTGAGTCAGGTGATGCTAGGTGGGATTAGTTATTGAATTCAGTGATGCTTAGGAGTAATATATAAGGGCTTCCTTATCATGGGGGCACAGGAAAAAAGGAAGAATAAAGTGAAGGACGAGATTCCAGTATGTGATTGGATATTGGACCAGATGTCTTCCAATACGATTCCTCCATGCCCTGAAATTCTAACAATCTACAGGAAGCAGACTTCCATTTTGGAACTTCATTTTGAGATTCCACTTTGCATGTAACAGGTGCAGAGATACATACTTTTTGTTGTTGTCTGTGGTGAGATAGCTTTCATAAATCAGCACCATCTGTTCTTCTTTTACAGACTCTTCTCTTGCCTTGGGTTGTGTGGAGTCATGTTGTGTATGTTCCAAGACAGGAAATGTTTCATTTCTGTGGTAAATGAAAATTTCATGGGCTGTGTTAAATACTATGTTTGCCATTCCATTTGATCAGTATTAACTTGAGATGAGAATGTTTGGAATCCTGTTGAGGGGATGAAGCTCACATTTAATATTTAACATCACAGGTACTGAGTAATTCCTAATATAGCCCACGGTTATTTGGTGTTGAGCTCTGGGTTCTGTGGAGTACAGTTTATGTTATAATGAACTGTATTTCATTTAAAAGTAGAACGGTTATTAATGTCCCTCTAAGTACAAGAAAAATATTTTTATTTTAAAAGGTCTTATTATCTAGCATTGTCTATTCTTAAAGGATTTGAATTAGCTTTTTTCATAAATGTTTTTACTCAAGTGGAATATAATGATCACGAAGTAAAATTATATTACCCATTTCCTGATTTTATTTGTTTAGGAGGTTGCCATAGCTTTATCATTTTCAGTTGAGAAGTCCCCCTCCCCCAGATGTTTTCAATTGTTTTCCACATGTGATGGGAAATTACTTTTCCCTGGTGATTTGACCAATTAATCAAGTGTGGCAACATTAACACAAAAGCCTTCTGGAATTGTATTTGCGATACTTAGGGGACATGGAAAGAGATTCTCCTTGGAATTATTTTTTGCCAAATGTGATCCCCCCAAAAAGTGATTTAATTCATGCTGTGAACATCCAAGTAAATATTTTTTGGGTGCTGTAGCTCATTAGTAGTTAACATGACTCTCATTAAGTTTGAAAAGTCTTAGAGACACTCAAAGAAGTGTGAAAAAGACTGTTTAGTTGAGCATTTTTGTAGCAATATAATTGGGCCCATTAAATTATTTTACTGTTAAGAATAATAAAAACACTTGAAAAATATTGTAAATTTGTTTAACAAGATAACATCAGAACTTTCATTTCCTTTTGTGCTTCATAAATATAAAGATCAAAGATAGGTGTGCAGGGAATTTAAGGAGGCAAAATAACTTTAGTTCTTTTAATAAGATGTTTTAAAAATGATACCTTATTTTTTAAAATTGTAGGCGTATGTATTCAAAATCTTTAATTCCTTGGAACTTAGACTTTAAATATAGACATATAGGTGATTGGTTTCTAGATAAAGTTTTATCATGTTATTGTAAAGAAGAAAGCGTACTTTTCATTTCCTTGCTTTATAAGCAAACCAGTTACAAAATTTCTGCTCTTTATGTGGTGGTCAATGGATGCACCATTCAATTTTTAAGTGTTCCAATTACAAATCCTTTACTTCTTTGCAATGATATCTACTTGAGTTTTTGGAGAAAATACACACACACACACACACACACACACACATATACACATATATATTAAATCTGTGACTATGGAGAAGATATTTAATACTCAAGAAGGAAGAAATACAACTAGATAATATTTGAAATTAAAAAGATCATTAGTTTAGCCAAATTTAGTATTCTTAAACACATGGGAGTGCTTGTGATTTCAGAATGTGTCGTCCATTGGTTATATTGAAGCTTTTTCAAGTGAGGCTTGGCCTTTATATCATTCATAGTATGGAAGAGAGTAAGATAATTAATTTTTCCTAGAAGCAGGGAACAAATAAATTCATATGTCTGTATCCCTCACTTGCCTAATACACATTTCAAACCTGGGCTAAAACTCTTTCTCCTCAGCCAAGCTTATCAAGTATTCATTTTCTCTTATTCTTTTCTCTCCTTTGACTAGAGCTCCTCCATCTTTTAAAAAAATTGCTTAGTCAATACAATATAGTAGGTAAAAGGTTAACAAAATCTTTCCCTTCTTCTGCATGAGAATTTAAACTTTAGGGGTTTGGGGCTCTTTTTTTCTGAAAACCTGATAAAGGCTTCCATCAACTATCTTTTTATGGTAAAAATGACCTCTGATTAGTAAATTGCACATGGACTCAAAAAACTATAAATATGTGACAAGCCGCTCTGCGCATGGTGTTGTTTTGAGGTACCAGCTTTTGTGAGGTGTGAGGCTTTTAAGTCAGGGTGATGCTTGCCATCCTCTGATGTGTGTCCTTTCCTGCACCTGAGCTGTGGACCGGGGACCCACAAGAATAGCCCCTGGATAGCCGTGTGGTCTGCTGCTCCCGAAGATGAAAGCGGAATGCTGCCTTGCTGGAACGTTGGGTTTCCTGCCTTAGGTCCTTTGGGCATTTCAAATATGTAGTCAGAATAAAAATATATAAACAATACTGGAAGGTTTCTAATGAAAAAAGGAGTACTCTCTATTCTGCTCCTCCTGATTTTCCCAGTCTGTCTCCTCAGAGGGACTATTTCATGCAGATATTTTTTTCAGGTATTTACTCCCATATTTCTAAATAAAATATTTATGTTGCTTTTTCCTGGTTACCAGTTATTAACATCTGTTGACTTGTCACTGTGGAAGATGGTTTTTCCTTTTATGCCACTTTTACTTTCCATGTCCCCATTTTCTCCCTATCATCTAAGTTAAAGTAATAACGAGCCTCACGTTATATAGTAACTTGTGGCTCACTGCATAAGTAAGTAGGTACTCTGATAAAATATTCTTTCCTACACATTTTCCTTTGTTGTTCCTGGAGTCCACTGCTTTGACCTTTTCAAAATTTATTTTATCTGTATATTTCTGAAAAATTCCCCCCACATTCTCCATCAGGTCTGTCAAAATAGTCTCCAAATGTTCAAAAACATCAGACCAATTATTAATTTATTTTTTTTCATGCAGATTGACTTTCCAGACTTCTCTATCCTTTTGCTCTAATCACAATTGGCTTCTGCTTCTCTGGGCTGTCTTTTCACCTTATGCTGGGGCTTTCCTTGAGTTCTGTCCACTGCTTTATTGAATTTCTTGGATTTTTCTGGTGCACATCCAAAAATAGCTTCCTATGAAAGGGTCCATCGGAAGTAAAGACTTTGCATTTGTTTCAAATTTCATTCTTGATTTTTCTTTAGTTGTTTGGTTGAACACAGAATTCACTGAAAAATTTTTTTCTTTTAGTGTGAAAGGTATGACTTTATTATAGAGTAGCATTTCACGTTACTTTATAAAGGCATTGTTGGGGTGTCTCGGTGGGTCAGTTGGTTTAAACGTCTGACACTTGATCTCAGCTCAGGTCATGATCTTATGGTTCCTGATATCCAGCCCCAGTACAGAGCCTGCTTGTGTGTCTCTCCCTCTCTCTCTCCACTCCTCCCTTGCTCACTCTCTCTTTAAAAATAAATAAACATGAGAAAAATTTGTAAAAGAAGGCATTATTATCATAGAGCATCTGTTAATGATATTTCTACTTTTGGTTTGCTAGCAGTCATACAAATGCTACCATTTGGCAATGCTTAAATTGTGTTGTCCATTGTTCTCCTCCATTTTTGAATATCTTGAGAGCAGAGAGAGGCCTTTGTCCGGGATTTTCCCTTTAAGGATGTCTATACCGCAGACGGCCTTGGTAGATAGGTAATAGTGTCCTCTTCCAGAGCAATGGGCAGACATGATTACTGCCTGTGTAAGGTATTTGGGTCCCCTAAGCTCAGGTTCCTTCTGTGTGTGCCAGTGTTCCCCGGTTCTCTTCTCATCACTTTGTGAGAATTTCAACTGTAGAAACCAGTGCATAGAAGGATGATACTCTGACTACTGCTGTAATGAACTGCCCTCTGTCTCTGACCCAGGGGTCTCATTTTTTCTGCTAGCATCCATGAAGCTATGCAGGCTAAGTTAGGATCTTTCAAGTAGGGCAAAACCATAGACTCTTCACAGTTCTTGACATCTAGTTTTTTTTCTCTGCAAATTTCCTCAACCTAACCCATAATGCTTTCCTCCTCATGACATTTATTTGATTGTGTACTGCATTTAGGTGTTTATATTTTCCATATGTTTTCTCATTTCAAAGACCTTTTATAATGAAGGTACTTTGTATATAGCAAAGCACAACAAATGTCAGGTTTTATGAACGTTTCTAAAATGTGGATGATACATTTTCTATTTGAGTAGGTAGTATGTTTAACATTAACTTGTATTGTAAGGTATAAGGTATGAATAGATGAATATATACTCTTAAATTATAGTTGTGTAACACTGCCTTGAATCATTTATTTGAGGTATGTTTTATGTCATTTATTATTTATTTCTCTTTTCAATAACAGCTAACATTTATTGGGCAATTACTATGTGTTAGGCACCATGTTATGGCTATTTTATGGATTCTCTTATCCCTCTCAATAGTCCTAAGAAGAAGATGTTTTTATTGTTTCTGTTTTACAGAAGAAGACATAGAAATACAAAAGGTGTATGTGAATTGCCTAAGGATATAAAATTGGCAAATGAGTACTCACACCCAAATCTGTTTGATTCTTGAAACCTGGCTCTTAACCGCTACATTCTACTATAAAATGGAGAGAAGGGAAAGGATAAGAAATATATTTTCTCACCTGGAAATTTTTTAACATTGTGTAGTTTGAATTATTATTTTAGGCCTTTAATATTGATTTGGGATAAATAATAGTTTCATTTTCTATGTGTAATGGAATTTAGTAAATAACTCATGCTAAAAGCAACTATGTTCAATCACAGCTTTTTAGAAGTACAAAACAACAAAATAAAGCAATACAGGAACTGATATTTACACATCCCGAAGCTGGGAAATTTTAAGTTGTGGTTCCCACAGCAATAGCAGCTCAGCCTCAGGGCAGTGAGTGTTGTGATCTAAACTGAACACCATATGCAGCTGCATGAAATAATATTCTACATGCTCGTGGGGGCCCGATAATGGCCACTATGGGAACAATGAATGTGTAAATTATCAGCTACTGTTTTATCACTGTAGTTCGGGGCATTTCATTTATGTGGCTGTTTCATAGTACAACCTAGGTGTTACACTGGTTATACATTATGGTGGCATTTCATAGTGTGTAAATTATTAATGGATCCTGAAACAAAATGTTTTTAACTTGAAAGATTATTTTTATGTTTTCCATCTAATTTATAAACACTTTATTCTCCTCCCTATCCTCATTGCCAATGGAAAAGCATACTTGTAGGAGTTCTTGTTTACATGTGAAGTGTGGTTTGTAGGCAGGTTCAAGATGCTGGTTAACCTTTGTAATGTATTATGTGCTTGTGCTTAAGAGATGACTAAGAAGTGTGTATTAGAGCCTCTTAAAACATAGGATCATCAATCTTCAACTACTTTGGTTTCATGCAGTGCACCACCACTGAGGACACATGGAACCTATCCACAACTTACAGAAAAATTCGGTGCATCCAGCTTCTTATTTTGGCAGATTCTCAGAGGAAATGTCAATTGGGTATTACCAACTGCTCTGCGTTGCCTTAATAGTGCTTGAAGAATTTAACATATTGTTTAACAGTGTGTGGAACCTAGGGCCTTGGCTTATCATTTTGTCGATTGGTGTCTTTGTTGATGGCATTTAAATTTCTATGAGTCTCTCAAGTACACAGTTGAAAATATATAATTTATCTTTAATGGTGAACTCCTATATAGGTGGTTTAATAAATTCACATAGAAAATCACTGTTATCAAATTTATATGTAGAAGAAAGGATAGACTAACAAATTACATGTATATGTAAGTTATATGTATAAACTTCCAAGAAACGGATTAAATACATTTTATTATTTTGTGTTTTGAAACTTAATACCCCAGAGATTTCTAGGGATGATTTTGTTTTTATTAGCAAAATATTTAAGGTATCTACTGGATGCCAGGCACTGTGGATCCAAGGTAAAGCACACTAAGCCTCTTAGTGACTATGATTAGAGATTCCAAGTCTTACTAATTTGATTAATAAGACCACTGATATCAGTCAGGCATGTTTACCATTATTCAAATGATCCTGAAAAGCCAACTCTACTGTTAGTGAACTCTTTAATTGAAAGACAATGGCCAAGGTTATAAAGTAAGCATATCCATGAGTGGCAGTTCATTTATTTTTATGAGCCATCACATTTATTCCACGTTCGTGTTTTGTAGTATTGCATACTTACCCAATTTCTACAACATGTGGGACCATAACTTTTACATAATATTTCATTTTAAAAGGAAGAACAAAAGTGGTGGTTGATTATTTTGCTGTTTGTACCTTTTTCTAGGCTTAGTACTTCATAACAGAAGTACATAATCAGACATTTGGCCTAGGGTAAGTTTATGTGAAATTTCAGAGGATGAAGGATTTGAGTCTAGGGTTGTACATACTGCATGCTCATTTTGACAAATCTGGTTTAGTAGGAACTGGGGACCTTTGAAGCGTTTGGTAGTTGTTAAGGTTTTTAATGGTCTCAACTGTTTGGATTAGTAAAAATGTTAAACGTTATTACCTATAGCCTATACATTTATTTATTAATATAACATTGTAGTAATGTATAATTACTTCCAAAAACATACACCAAAAAGTGAAATAAAAATGTTAAGAAAGTTCACATAAGTAGAAGTTCTTTTCTTACTATAGTTGTGTCTTGCCCACTTCCTGGGGTATGCTAACTCAGGAAACTTACTTTAAAATACAGCTTTTCATATACATCTACCCATCTTATCATTAAAGGTCATCCTCTCTGGAGGAAGGACCCAGTTAACATGATCATAATGCCTATCAAACTCCAGTTTTATCCAATTTCCTTTCACATTATGGAAGTAAATGTAACACAGAGTGTGCTTCTATTTGTGCTGTGTGTCTCTAGGATGAGGATGGGACAGAAGAAGACAACAGTCGTGTTGAACCTGTTGGACATGCTGATACCGGTTTGGAGAATATACCCAGCTTTTCTCTGGAGTAAGTTACTGATATTTTTAACTGAATTTGTAATATACATGTAGCATCACTGATAGCAGCAAGTATTCCAAAAGCATATGGCATGCGGAATGTTTGTGCTTAGTTAAAACCATGCGTTGCATTGGTTTGTTTTCCAAAGAGCATCTTTCATCTATTGAGTTAATTATCTAATATAAGAAGTATAGCATGGAAATTCACATGTTCTGTCCTGAGTTTCATGCCTTGGCAAATACTATTAAATTATAATATAAAATAGTATTTGATTGACAATGTCATCTTAACAGCACTGTAACTGTTTTCAAATTGCTTTGTATGTCATTGTTTTGGTCATTTGTTCGTTCCTCAACTTTGCTAAATTAAAAACAAAATGTGTAGATCTACTTTACTTGAAAAACCAGTTGGATCATGTAAGCATTAGTCATGTTAGTATATATTTTTTTGATTTGGAAAAATTGAATGTCTCTTGAGAGATTTGTTGAAATCTCTGTTTGTTGAAAAATTCGAATCATAGGTTAGGGACCTTGAACATGGTTTTAGGTATAAAAGGAAGAAGAAAAACTTTACTATATTATTTCAGCTTTACAATTGTCTTAAATATTGGCATGTTT
Source organism: Felis catus (assembly GCF_018350175.1). Lineage (NCBI taxonomy): Eukaryota > Metazoa > Chordata > Mammalia > Carnivora > Felidae > Felis > Felis catus. The sequence goes on along the minus strand of NC_058374.1, from coordinate 31,572,511 downwards.
AAATGGAAGGTGTTCTTAGGACTTCTTCCCGTGGTAATTTAGACCAGGGAGGGCAGTCATTCTGAAATTTTTTTTGACTTTGGGTAAAAGTTGAAAGGCCTAGATATCAACATTTAAACTCTTAACTCTGTCTTCTCTTGGTATTTCAAAGGAAGGCTCTCAAAAAACTGCTGTCAGTGAGAGTAATAGTTTCGAGAACCAGGTTATGTTTAGACAGATAGCAACCAGCAGTCTCCGTTACATTTGAGAAGACTTGCCATGTCCTAGTTCTTTTAAGAAAGAATGTGGAATAAAATAAATTTATAAGTTATATTCTCAGTTGACAAGCTAATCATTAACTAGATGTTCAAATGATATTAAGTATCTAAGATGTGAAATTCTATGAAAATATAAAAAAATTAAAAATTCACTTGAATAGTATTACATTAGTAAATATTTTGGCAGTATGGCAGGATTCTAATTTTTTCCTAATTAGTGTATGTGATTAAATATATGTGTGTATTCTCAATTTTGTTTTGATTTGTTTGATAACACTATCTTTAATTTTCTTTAGTCTTTATATTATATAGTGAGGACATTAATAGTATGTAGCATAACTTTATTTTTATTTACGTAATATAATTGAAGAATTAGCATTTCCTTTATAGTTGTCCACATTGCTTCAACTAGATATTTAACTGAAATACTAGTTTCAGAAATTGTCAGATAAGACCTACTTAGATTTCTGTGCACTACACATACACGTGCACACACACACACACACACGGAAAAATCTATAAAGGAAGTGAAATCTCATAAAAGGTTTAGAAAATTTACATTCTTTAAGTTAAACCAGTTTTCATTAAACTCTGGCTTATTATATTAATAGTAAAGTACTTTAGTTATGTAATAGAAGTAACTTCATGTTACTTCTATATCTCTTCATGACTTTAAAGCTCAATTACAAACACTTATGAAAATTATTTGATTTTTATTAGAAAAAAATTTTTTTTACATTTATTTATTTTTTGAGAGACATAGAGAGAGCACAAGTTGGGGACGGGAAGAGAGAGAAGGGGACACAGAATCCGAAGCAGGCTCCAGGCTCTGAGCTGTCAGCACACAGCCTGATGCGGGGCTCAAACTCACAAACCGTGAGATCATGACCTGAGCTGAAGTTGGTCGCCCAACTGACTGAGCCACCCAGGCGCCCCCAAATTATTTGATTTTTAGCAGGTACCTGTTGGCTTTGAGAAAGGAGTTTCATACCCTGCGTTGCAGTTACACTTAGAGAAGTAGGAAATGGTGACTGAATTATGGTGGAACAGTGGGATGTAAAGATGGCTGGATCACATGTGGACTGTCACCTACAGAAGCAAAAGCTTTTACCTCATTGAGTTATTGGAAGGAGCAATATGACATATGCAGGAGCACTTTGTAAATTTTAATGTGCTCTGCAGCCAAAACACCTTTACTCATTTAATCTATATTGTCCTTGAAATAAATACTGCGATGGAAAATTTTTCGTGGGAATCTAGAGTTCTGACTTACAAAATGTGTACTTGTATTACACATAGAACAGTGTGTGGTCCGAGAGAAATGGTTCTGTGTCATTTTAATGTAGTTATTTCTGCTGATTGCTCTCTCTGCATGCCATCAGGCTAGTGTTCAGGTATGTAGTGTTTAATGTCGCTTTCATCACCATGCTTCTATTCCAGAATGTGTACATGTATGTGTGTGTGCTTGGTGGGATTTTCGTTTTGTTCTCTTTTGTTGTTGTGTGTCTGTGTTGTAGCAGTTTTTTTGTTTTGTTTTGTTTTGGTTTTGGTTTGTTTACAGTACATGTTCATGCTCCCTCATTCATCATTGTCTCACAGTGATATGGTAAAGCTCGTACAAGTCCCCAACGATGGAGGGCCTCTGGGAATCCATGTAGTGCCTTTCAGTGCTCGAGGCGGCAGGTAACGTATCTTGGAGGTTTTTAATTGAATCATAATGTTGAGTGTTTTATCTTCATTTATGCTCAGATATAGAGTGGTGTTGATTTAGCATATGCTTAATAGGAGCATTTTCATTTGGGGGCACTCACTACTTCATACGTATACATCATAATCATGGAAAGCACTCAGGCTGATGAAGAAATCAAGCATTTAAATTATTCTAATAATTTTATTGGTCATCACACATCCCTGCAAACATTGTACTTTGCTGTACATTGGTGAAACACTTTAGAGTCAGAACTCGAGCTGAATTTCCAAAATTAAGGGAGAGCTTAAAGCAGTTTTCTGGAAAAATTCATCCAATAAAAATTATCTGGGTAACTTAGGGAATGATTCATGTTAAATTCATTTTTATGTTTATTTAGTTCTTTAATCTTGAAAGATTTTTACGATTATGTTTGAAATTTGTGAAAGTTAAATAAGCTATAGATGTATTTCCTACCATGCGACTTGTGGCTCCTTCTTTTTTCAATCTCTGCACACTCAAATGTCAAATTTTGTACGGCTAATGACTTCATTAATTTATAGAATGTGTATCTTTAAAAACTTCAAATGTTGTATGAGTTTCTTTTCTTCTGCCTTTTTTTCCTGTGAAAAAAACTATCTTTGGGTTTATTAAATTTTTATTTTAATATGTTTATTAAATTGTGAATTGATACTGCAACTAAGGGTGATGGGCCTCTGTTAACAACAAGTGACGGGCATTGCATCCTTGCCCTGGAGCTGTTAACTGTTAAGTGCTTGAAGTTTACTTACACACTCTCCTAAATCCCATCTAGTAATTACCTGGTGAAATCTATTTATGAACTACTTGGCTTCTCATTCTTTCTTTTATTGTTATGATTATATTTATTTATTTTTTAACTTCTTTACACTGGGACAAGAAAGGGGAAAGCTGGCAGATGGCCTTAGACCAGTGACTTGAGATGTAGTTCACATCTGTAGTTCACTGTTGCCAGGGAATTGCAAGCATGTAGCATGGTGTAAAAAACAGATGGAATGTCAGTGATAAGTGTGTGATTCAATTATTTACTTAAGTTTGTTGATTGAGTATTGTACCACTGTCCTAATTGTGGTGACTCCAGATTTCATCTCGTTGGTAGAGCACAGGCTTTATGGAATGTCTGGAAGCTGAAACTGATTTACCAAGAACTCTGCTGGAGTAAGAGGCTTGACAGTTAGTGTTATATAACAAGCTGTGAACTTCACCTTGAATTTTGAGGTGGTGTTATATTCACAGGGTTCTGACTGCTTTCTCTTTTTTCCTCCTTCTCTTTGTTTATTTTTAAACTCTAGAGAAGCATTGAAATTTCTTTAAGGCACTTTCGTTTAAACAGTTCTTTTTCAAAATGGACTTTGCCTTTATTTCCTTTAAAGAATACAATTTTAAATGATCTCAAAAGTTAAATCTTTTTTCACTTATTTTACGAGTAGAAAGAAAAAAGATAAGGTAAACTGTGTGGATTATAGCTTCCTGATATTAGTGTACCTTTACCTTCCTGTGGGATGTAACTTTTCACAAATGGGACTTAATTGTGTATATACCAGCTTTGAAGCAGTATTTCATTTTTTGTTGTTATTGAAGTATAATTGATGTTAGTTTCAGGAGTTCAATGTAGTGATTTGACATTTATATACATTCTGAAATGATCACCATGATAAGTCTAGTTACCATGTCACCAAAGTTAATAAATAATATCGTCTGTATTCCCCGTGACTTATATTCCCATGACTTATTTATTTTATAATTGGAAGTCTGTTCTTCTAGATGCCCTTCACCCATTTTATCCACCCCCAAAACTCACTCTCTTCTTGCAACCATCGGTCTTTATCTGTGAGTCGGGTTTTGCTTTGTTTTGTTTGTTCATCTGTTTTGTGTTTTAGATTCTACATGTAAGTGAAATCATAGGGTATTTGTCTGACTCATTTCACTTAGCATAGTACCTGGAAGCTCCATCCATGTTGTCACAAATGGCAAGTTTTTCTTCTATTTAATGGCTGAGTAGTATTCCATTGTATACCCATACCACATATTTATCCCTTCAGCTATAGATGGACACTTAAGTTGCTTCCATATCTTGGCTATTGTAAATTAAGCTGCAATGAACATAGGGGTACATATATCTTTTCCAGTTAGTTTTTTTGTTTTCTTTGGATAAATACACAGAAGTGGAATTGCTGAATTGTACAGTAGTTCTTTTTTTAATTTCTTGAGAAACCTCTGTACTGTTTTCCATAGTGGTAGCACTAATTCCTACCAGCAGTGAATGAAGGTTTTCTTTTCTCCACATCCTCACCAATACTTGGTATTTTGTGTGTTTGTGTTTGTGTGTGTATGTGTGTGGGGTGGGGTTAGTCAGTCTGGAAGGTGTGAAATGATCTTATTGTGGTTTTAATTTGCATTTCCCTGATAATTAGTGATGTTGAGCATGTTTTCATGTGCCTTTTGGCTATAGAAAAAATGTCTACTCAGATCTTCTGCCCATTTTTAATTTTTTTGCCTTGGAGTTGCGTGAGTTCTATATATATATTTGATATTAGTTGTTTTTTTAAAATATGAATTGCAAGTATTCTCTCCTATTTAGCACAGTACGTTTTCATTTTGTTGACAATTTCCTTCACTTGCAAAAACTTGTTCATTTGCTATACTCTCATTTGTTTATTTTTGCTTTTGTTGTTCTTGCCTTGGAGTCAAATCCAAAAAATATCACTAAGACCAATGTCGAGGTGGTATCACCTATGTTTTCTCCTTGGATTTTTTGGCGTTAGGTCTTATGTTCAAATCTTTAATCCATTTTAAGTTATTTTGCATATGCCTTAAGATGCAGTCCAGTTTCATTCATTTGCATGTAGCTATCCAGTTTTCCCATGCCATTTGTTAAAGAGACTGTCCTTTCCCTGTTGTATATTCTTGCCTCCTTTCTCATAATTAATTGATCATGTAAATATGTATGTATTTTTTTTCTTTTTTTTTTTTTTTAATATGAAATTTATTGACAAATTAGTATCCATACAACACCCAGTGCTCATCCCAAAAGGTGCCCTCCTCAATACCCATCACCCACCCTCTCCTCCCTCCCACCCCCCATCAACCCTCAGTTTGTTCTCAGTTTTTAAGAGTCTCTTATACTTTGGCTCTCTCCCACTCTAACCTGTTTTTTTTTTTCCTTCCCCTCCCCCATGGGTTCCTGTTAAATTCTCAGGGTCCACATAAGAGTGAAACCATATGGTATCTGTCTTTCTCTGTATGGCTTATTTCACTTAGCATCACACTCTCCAGTTCCATCCACGTTGCTACAAAAGGCCATATTTCATTTTTTCTCATTGCCACGTAATATTCCATTGTGTATATAAACCACAATTTCTTTATCCATTCATCAGTTGATGGACATTTAGGCTCTTTCCATAATTTGGCTATTGTTGAGAGTGCTGCTATGAACATTGGGGTACAAGTGGCCCTATGCATCAGTACTCCTGTATCCCTTGGATAAATTCCTAGCAGTGCTATTGCTGGGTCATAGGGTAGGTCTATTTTTAATTTTCTGAGGAACCTCCACACTGCTTTCCAGAGCGGCTGCACCAATTTGCATTCCCACCAACAGTGCAAGAGGGTTCCCGTTTCTCCACATCCTCTCCAGCATCTAGAGTCTCCTGATTTGTTCATTTTGGCCACTCTGACTGGCGTGAGGTGATACCTGAGTGTGGTTTTGATTTGTATTTCCCTGATAAGGAGCGACGCTGAACATCTTTTCATGTGCCTGTTGGCCATCCGGATGTCTTCTTTAGAGAAGTGTCTATTCATGTTTTCTGCCCATTTCTTCACTGGGTTATTTGTTTTTCGGGTGTGGAGTTTGGTGAGCTCTTTATAGATTTTGGATACTAGCCCTTTGTCCGATATGTCATTTGCGAATATCTTTTCCCATTCCGTTGGTTGCCTTTTAGTTTTGTTGGTTGTTTCCTTTGCTGTGCAGAAGCTTTTTATCTTCATAAGGTCCCAGTAATTCACTTTTGCTTTTAATTCCCTTGCCTTTGGGGATGTGTCGAGTAAGAGATTGCTACGGCTGAGGTCAGAGAGGTCTTTTCCTGCTTTCTCCTCTAAGGTTTTGATGGTTTCCTGTCTCACATTTAGGTCCTTTATCCATTTTGAGTTTATTTTTGTGAATGGTGTGAGAAAGTGGTCTAGTTTCAACCTTCTGCATGTTGCTGTCCAGTTCTCCCAGCACCATTTGTTAAAGAGGCTGTCTTTTTTCCATTGGATGTTCTTTCCTGCTTTGTCAAAGATGAGTTGGCCATACGTTTGTGGGTCTAGTTCTGGGGTTTCTATTCTATTCCATTGGTCTATGTGTCTGTTTCTGTGCCAATACCATGCTGTCTTGATGATGACAGCTTTGTAGTAGAGGCTAAAGTCTGGGATTGTGATGCCTCCTGCTTTGGTCTTCTTCTTCAAAATTCCTTTGGCTATTCGGGGCCTTTTGTGGTTCCATATGAATTTTAGGATTGCTTGTTCTAGTTTCGAGAAGAATGCTGGTGCAATTTTGATTGGGATTGCATTGAATGTGTAGATAGCTTTGGGTAGTATTGACATTTTGACAATATTTATTTTTCCAATCCATGAGCAGGGAATGTCTTTCCATTTCTTTAAATCTTCTTCAATTTCCTTCATAAGCTTTCTATAGTTTTCAGCATACAGATCCTTTACATCTTTGGTTAGATTTATTCCTAGGTATTTTATGCTTCTTGGTGCAATTGTGAATGGGATCAGTTTCTTTATTTGTCTTTCTGTTGCTTCATTGTTAGTGTATAAGAATGCAACTGATTTCTGTACATTGATTTTGTATCCTGCAACTTTGCTGAATTCCTGTATCAGTTCTAGTAGACTTTTGGTGGAGTCTATCGGATTTTCCATGTATAATATCATGTCATCTGCAAAAAGCGAAAGCTTGACTTTGTCTTTGCCAATTTTGATGCCTTTGATTTCCTTTTGTTGTCTGATTGCTGATGCTAGAACTTCCAGCACTATGTTAAACAGCAGCGGTGAGAGTGGGCATCCTTGTCGTGTTCCTGATCTCAGGGAAAAAGCTCTCAGTTTTTCCCCGTTGAGGATGATGTTAGCTGTGGGCTTTTCATAGATGGCTTTTATGATCTTTAAGTATGTTCCTTCTATCCCGACTTTCTCAAGGGTTTTTATTAAGAAAGGGTGCTGGATTTTGTCAAAGGCCTTTTCTGCATTGATTGACAGGATCATATGGTTCTTCTCTTTTTTTTTGTTAATGTGATGTATCACGTTGATTGATTTGCGAATGTTGAACCAGCCCTGCATCCCAGGAATGAATCCCACTTGATCATGGTGAATAATTCTTTTTATATGCCGTTGAATTCGATTTGCTAGTATCTTATTGAGAATTTTTGCATCCATATTCATCAGGGATATTGGCCTGTAGTTCTCTTTTTTTACTGGGTCTCTGTCAGGTTTAGGAATCAAAGTAATACTGGCTTCATAGAATGAGTCTGGAAGTTTTCCTTCCCTTTCTATTTCTTGGAATAGCTTGAGAAGGATAGGTATTATCTCTGCTTTAAATGTCTGGTAGAACTCCCCTGGGAAGCCATCTGGTCCTGGACTCTTATTTGTTGGGAGATTTTTGATAACCGATTCAATTTCTTCACTGGTTATGGGTCTGTTCAAGCTTTCTATTTCCTCCTGATTGAGTTTTGGAAGCGTGTGGGTGTTCAGGAATTTGTCCATTTCTTCCAGGTTGTCCAGTTTGTTGGCATATAATTTTTCATAGTATTCCCTGATAATTGTTTGTATCTCTGAGGGATTGGTTGTAATAATTCCATTTTCATTCATGATTTTATCTATTTGGGTCATCTCCCTTTTCTTTTTGAGAAGCCTGGCTAGAGGTTTGTCAATTTTGTTTATTTTTTCAAAAAACCAACTCTTGGTTTCGTTGATCTGCTCTACAGTTTTTTTAGATTCTATATTGTTTATTTCTGCTCTGATCTTTATTATTTCTCTTCTTCTGCTGGGTTTAGGCTGCCTTTGCTGTTCTGCTTCTAGTTCCTTTAGGTGTGCTGTTAGATTTTGTATTTGGGATTTTTCTTGTTTCTTGAGATAGGCCTGGATTGCAATGTATTTTCCTCTCAGGACTGCCTTCGCTGCGTCCCAAAGCGTTTGGATTGTTGTATTTTCATTTTCGTTTGTTTCCATATATTTTTTAATTTCTTCTCTAATTGCCTGGTTGACCCACTCATTCGTTAGTAGGGTGTTCTTTAACCTCCATGCCTTTGGAGGTTTTCCAGACTTTTTCCTGTGGTTGATTTCAAGCTTCATAGCATTGTGGTCTGAAAGTATGCATGGTATAATTTCAATTCTTGTAAACTTATGAAGGGCTGTTTTGTGACCCAGTATGTGATCTATCTTGGAGAATGTTCCATGTGCACTCGAGAAGAAAGTATATTCTGTTGCTTTGGGATGCAGCGTTCTAAATATATCTGTCAAGTCCATCTGATCCAATGTCTCATTCAGGGCCCTTGTTTCTTTATTGATCGTGTGTCTAGATGATCTGTCCATTTCTGTAAGTGGGGTGTTAAAGTCCCCTGCAATTACCACATTCTTATCAATAAGATTGCTTATGTTTATGAGTAATTGTTTTATATATTTGGGGGCTCCGGTATTCGGCGCATAGACATTTATAATTGTTAGCTCTTCCTGATGGATAGACCCTGTAACTATTATATAATGTCCTTCTTCATCTCTTGTTACAGCCTTTAGTTTAAAGTCTAGTTTGTCTGATATAAGTATGGCTACTCCAGCTTTCTTTTGGCTTCCAGTCGCATGATAAATAGTTCTCCATCCCCTCACTCTCAATCTAAAGGTGTCCTCAGGTCTAAAATGAGTCTCTTGTAGACAGCAAATAGATGGGTCTTGTTTTTTTATCCATTCTGATACCCTATGTCTTTTGGTTGGTGCATTTAATCCATTTACATTCAGTGTTATTATAGAAAGATACGGGTTGAGAGTCATTGTGATGTCTGTATGATTTATGCTTGTAGTGATGTCTCTGGGACTTTGTCTCACAGGGTCCCCCTTAGGATCTCTTGTAGGGCTGGTTTAGTGGTGACAAATTCCTTCAGTTTTTGTTTGTTTGGGAAAACCTTTATCTCTCCTTCTATTCTAAATGACAGACTTGCTGGGTAAAGGATTCTCGGCTGCATATTTTTTCTGTCTAGCACCCTGAAAATCTCGTGCCAATTCTTTCTGGCCTGCCAAGTTTCAAAAGAGAGATCAGTCACGAGTCTTATAGGTCTCCCTTTATATGTGAGGGCACGTTTACCCCTTGCTGCTTTCAGAATTTTCTCTTTATCCTTGTATTTTGCCAGTTTCACTATGATATGTCGTGCAGAAGATCGATTCAAGTTACGTCTGAAGGGAGTTCTCTGTGCCTCTTGGATTTCAATGCCTTTTTCCTTCCCCAGTTCAGGGAAGTTCTCAGCTATTATTTCTTCAAGTACCCCTTCAGCACCTTTCCCTCTCTCTTCCTCCTCTGGGATACCAATTATGCGTATATTATTTCTTTTTAGTGTATCACTTAGTTCTCTAATTTTCCCCTCATACTCCTGGATTTTTTTATCTCTCTTTTTCTCAGCTTCCTCTTTTTCCATAACTTTATCCTCTAGTTCACCTATTCTCTCCTCTGCCTCTTCAAGCCGAGCTGTGGTGGTTTCCATTTTGTTATGCATTTCGTTTAAAGCGTTTTTCAGCTCCTCGTGACTGTTCCTTAGTCCCTTGATCTCTGTAGCAAGAGATTCTCTGCTGTCCTGTATACTGTTTTCAAGCCCAGCGATTAATTTTATGACTATTATTCTAAATTCACTTTCTGTTAAATTATTTAAATCCTTTTTGATCAGTTCATTAGCTGTTGTTATTTCCTGGAGATTCTTCTGAGGGGAATTCTTCCGCTTGGTCATTTTGGATAGTCCCTGGCGTGGTGAGGACCTGCAGGGCACTTCCCCTGTGTTGTGGTGTATAACTGGAGTTGGTGGGCGGGGCCGCAGTCAGACCTGATGTCTGCCCCCAGCCCACTGCTGGGGCCACAGTCAGACTGGTGTGTGCCTTCTCTTCCCCTCTCCTAGGGGCGGGATTCACTGTGGGGTGGTGTGGCCCGTCTGGGCTACTTGCACACTGCCAGGCTTGTGATGCTGGGGATCTGGCGTATTAGCTGGGGTGGGTAGGCAAGGTGCACGGGGGTAGGAGGGGCAGGCTTAGATCGCTTCTCCTTAGGTGATCCTCTTCAGGAGGGGCCCTGTGGCAGCGGGAGGGAGTCAGATCCGCTGCCGGAGGTTTGGCTCCGCAGAAGCACAGAGTTGGGTGTTTGCGCGGAGCGAGCAAGTTCCCTGGCAGGAACTGGTTCTCTTTGGGATTTTGGCTGGGGGATGGGCGGGGGAGATGGCGCTGGCGAGCGCCTTTGTTCCCCACCAAGCTGAGCTCTGTCGTCAGGGGGCTCAGCAGCTCTCCCTCCCTTTGTCCTCCAGCCTTCCCGCTTTCCAAGCAGAGCTGTTAACTTATGACCTCCCAGATGCTAAGTCGCGCTTGTTGTGGGAACACAGTCCGTCAGGCCCCTCCGCTTTTGCCAGCCAGACTCGGGGGCTCTGCTTGGCCGGCGAGCCGCCCCTCCGCCCCGGCTCCCTCCCGCCAGTCCGTGGAGCGCGCACCGCCACGCCGCCCTTCCTACCCTCTTCCGTGGGCCTCTTGTCTGCGTTTGGCTCCGGCGACTCCGTTCTGCTAATCCTCTGGCGGTTTTCTGGGTTATTTAGGCAGGTGTAGGTGGAATCTAAGTGATCAGCAGGACGCACGGTGAGCCCAGCGTCCTCCTAAGCCGCCATCTTGCCGCTTCTCCTCCTGTATGTATTTTTGACCTCTCTGTTTTGTTTTCTTGATCTGTGTGTCTGTTTTGTGCCAGTACCATAATGTTCTGATCACAATAGCTGTGTAGTATAGTTTGAAATCAGGGAGCATCATGCCTCTAGCTTTGTTCTTCTTTCTTAATATTGCTTTGGCTATTTGGGTTCTTGTGTGCTTCCAAAAGAATTTTAGGATTGTTCATTTTAATTCTGTGAAAAATGCCATTGAAATTTTGATAGGGATTGCAGTGAATCTGTAGGTTGCTTTGGGTAATATGGACTAGAGTGTTGTGTTTTCATTTTTATTTGTTTCCAGGTATTTTGGTTTTGGCTGCTTCTTTTGTTGTTATTGTTAATCCATTGGTTGTTTAGTAGCCTGTTGTGTGGTCTCTATGTGTTTTGTTTTTTTCCAGTTGTTTCTTGAAGGTGATTTCTGCTTTCATACTGTTGTGGTTGGATAAGATGCTTAATAGGATTTTAAAAAAATTTTAATGTTTTTTTTTAAATTTTTTTTGCATTCTTTCTTTTATTTTATCTTAATTTTTATTTTTTAAAATTTACATCCAAGTTAGTTAACATATAGTGTAATAATGATTGCAGGAATAGAACTTAGTGATTCATCACTTAGATATAACAGCCAGTGCTCATCCCAAAAAAATGCCCTCCTTAATGCCCTCGCCCATTTAGCCCACCCCCCAAACAACCCTCAGTTTGTTTTCTTTTCTTTTTTTTTTTAATATATGAAATTTATTGTCAAATTTGTTTCCATACAACACCCAGTGCTCATCCCAAAAGATGCCCTCTTCAATACCCATCACCCACCCTCCCCTCCCTCTCACCCCCTATCAACCCTCAGTTTGTTCTCAGTCTCTTATGCTTTGGCTCTTTCCCACTCTAACCTCTTTTTTTCTTTCCCCTCCCCCATGGGTTTCTGTTAAGTTTCTCAGGATCCACATAGGAGTGAAAACATATGGTATCTGTCTTTCTCTGCATGGCTTATTTCACTTAGCATCACAGTCTCCAGTTCCATCCACGTTGCTACAAAGGGCCATATTTCATTCTTTCTCATTGCCATGTAGTACTCCATTCTGTATATAAGCCACAATTTCTTTATCCATTCATCAGTTGATGGACATTTAGGCTCTTTCTGTAATGTGGCTATTGTTGAGAGTGCTGCTATAAACATTGGGGTACAAGTGCCCCTATGCATCAGTACTCCTGTATCCCTTGGGTAAATTCCTCACAGTGCTACTGCTGGGTCATAGGGTAGGCCTATTTTTAATTTTTTGAGGAACCTCCACACTGTTTTCCTGAGCGGCTGCACCAGTTTGCATTCCCACCAACAGTGCAAGAGGGTTCCCGTTTCTCCACATACTCTCCAGCATGTATAGTCTACTGATTTGTTCATTTTGGCCACTCTGACTGGCATGTGGTGATATCTGAGTGTGGTGTTGATTTGTATTTCCCTGATGAGGAGTGACGTTGAGCATCTTTTCATGTGCCTGTTGGCCATCCAGATGTCTTCTTTAGAGAAGGGTCTATTCATGTTTTCTGCCCGTTTCTTCACTGGATTATTTGTTTTTCAGGTGTGGAGTTTGGTAAGGTCTTTATAGGTTTTGGATACTAGCCCTTTGTCTGATATGTCATTTGCAAATATCTTTTCCCATTCCGTTGGTTGGCTTTTAGTTTTGTTGATTGTGTCCTTTGCTGTGCAAAAGCTTTTTGTCTTCATGAGGTACCAGTAGTTCATTTTTGCTTTTAATTCCATTGCCTTTGGGGATGTGTCAAGTAAGAAATTGCTGTGGCTGAGGTCAGAGAGGTCTTTTCCTGCTTTCTCGTCTAGGGTTTTGATGGTTTCCTGTCTCACATTCAGGTCCTTTATCCATTTTGAGTTTATTTTTGTGAATGGTGTGAGAAAGTGGTCTAGTTTCAACCTTCTGCATGTTGCTGTCCAGTTCTCCCAGCACCATTTGTTAAAGAGACTGTCTTTTTTCCATTGGATGTTCTTTCCTGCTTTGTCAAAGATGAGTTGGCCATACGTTTGTGGGTCTATTCTGGGGTTTCTATTCTATTCCACTGGTCTGTGTATCTATTTTGTGCCAATACCATGCTGTCTTGATGATTACAGCTTTGTAGTAGAGGCTAAAGTCTGGGATTGTGATGCCTCCTGCTTTGGTCTTCTTCAAAATTACTTTGGCTATTCGGGCTTTTTTGTGGTTCTGTACGAATTTTAGGATTGCTTGTTCTAGCTTCAAAAAGAATGCTGGTGCAGTTTTGATTGGGATTTCATTGAATGTGTAGATACCTTTGGGTAGTATTGACATTTCGACAATATTTATTTTTCCAACCCATGAGCACATAATGTTTTTCCATTTCTTTATGTCTTCTTCAATTTCCTTCATAAGCTTTTCTATAGTTTTCAGCATACAGATCTTTTACATCTTTGGTTAGATTTATTCCTAGGTATTTGATGATTCTGGTGCAGTTGTGAATGGGATCAGTTTCTTTATTTGTCTTTCTGTTGCTTCATTATTAGTGTATAAGAATGCCACTGATTTCTGTACATTGACTTTGTATCCTGCAACTTTGCTGAATTTATGTATCAGTTCTAGCAGACTTTGGGTGGAATCCTTCAGATTTTCCATATATAATATCATGTCATCTGCAAAAAGTGAAAGCTTAACTTCATCTTTGCCAATTTTGATGCCTTTGATTTCCTTTTGTTGTCTGATTGCTGACGCTAGAACTTCCAACGCTATGTTAAACAACAGAGGTATGAGTGGACATCCCTGTTGTGTTCCTGATCTCAGGGAAAAAGCTCTCAGTTTTTCTCCATTGAGGATGATGTTAGCTGTGGGCTTTTCATAAATGGCTTTTATGATCTTTAAGTATGTTCCTTCTATCCCAACTTTCTCGAGGGTTTTTATTAAGAATGCTGAATTTTGTCAAATGCTTTTTCTGCATTGATTGACAGGATCATATGATTCTTTTCTTTTATTAATGTGATGTATCATGTTGATTGATTTGCAAATGTTGAACCAGCCCTGCATCCTAGGAATGAATCCCTCTTGATCATGGTGAATAATTCTTTTTATAAGCTGTTGAATTCGATTTGCTAGTATATTATTGAGAATTTTTGCATCCATATTCATCAGGGATATTGGCCTGTAATTCTCTTTTTTTTACTGGGTCTCTAGTTTAGCAATCAAAGTAATACTGGCTTCATAGAATGAGTCTGGAAGTTTTCCTTCCCTTTCTATTTTTTGGAATAGCTTGAGAAGGATAGGTATTATCTCTGCTTTAAATGTTTGGTAGAATTACCCAGGGAAGCCATCTCGTTCTGGACTTTTATTTGTTGGGAGATTTTTCATAACTGATTCAATTTCTTTGCTGGTTATGGGTCTATTCAAGCTTTCTATTTCCTCCTGATTGAGTTTTGGAAGAGTGTGGGTGTTCAGGAATTTGTCCATTTCTTCCAGGTTGTCCAATTTGTTGGCATATAATTTTTCATAGTATTCCCTGATAATTGTTTGTATCTCTGAGGGATTGGTTGTAATAATTCCATTTTCATTCATGATTTTATCCATTTGGGTCATCTCCCTTTTCTTTTTGAGAAGCCTGGCTAGAGTTTTGTCAATTTTGTTTATTTTTTCAGAAAACCAACTCTTGGTTTCGTTGATCTGCTCTATAGTTTTTTTAGATTCTATATTGTTTATTTCTGCTCTGATCTTTATTATTTCTCTTCTTCTGCTGGGTTTAGGGTGTCTTTGCTGTTCTGCTTCTATTTCCTTTAGGTGTGCTGTTAGATTTTGTATTTGGGATTTTTCTTGTTTCTGGAGATAGGCCTGGGTTGCAATGTAGTTTCCTCTTAGTACTGCCTTCGCTGCATCCCAAAGCATGTGGATTGTTGTATTTTCATTTTCGTTTGTTTCATTTTCATTTTCGTTTGTTTCCATATATTTTTTAATTTCTTCTCTAATTGCCTGGTTGACCCATTCATTCTTTAGTAGGGTGTTCTTTAACCTCCATGCTTTTGGAGGTTTTCCAGACTTTTTCCTGTGGTTGATTTCAAGTTTCATAGTATTGTGGTCTGAAAGTATGCATGGTATGATCTCAATTCTTGTATACTTATGAAGGGCTGTTTTGTGACCCTGCATGTGATCTATCTTGGAGAATGTTCCATGTGCACTCAAGAAGAAAGTATATTCTGTTGCTTTGGGATGCAGAGTTCTAAATATATCTGTCAAGTCCATCTGATCCAGTGTAGCATTCAGGGCCCTTGTTTTTTTAGTTATCGTGTGTCTAGATGATCTATCCATTGTTGTAAGTGGAGTATTAACGTCCCCTGCAATTACCACATTCTTATCAATAAGGTTGCTATGTTTGTGAGTAATTGTTTTTTATATTTGGGGGCTCCCGTATTCGGCGCATAGACATTTATAATTGTTAGGTCTTCCTGATGGATAGAGCCTGTAATTATTATATAATGCCCTTCTCCATCTCTTATTACAGCCTTTAATTTAAAGTCTCATTTGTCTGATATAAGTATGGCTACTCCAGCTTTTTTTCTGACTTCCAGTAGCATGATAGATAGTTCTCCATCCCCTCACTCTCAATCTGAAGGTGTCCTCAGGTCTAAAATGAGTCTCTTGTAGATAGCAAATAGATGGGTCTTGTTTTTTTTATCCATTCTGATACCCTATGTCTTTTGGTTGGCGCATTTAGTCCATTTACATTCCGTGTTATTATAGAAAGATATGGGTTTAGAGTCATTGTGATAACTGTAGGTTTCATGCTTGTAGCGATGTCTCTGGTAGTTTGTCTCACAGGATCCCCCTTAGGATCTCTTGTAGGGCTGGTTTAGTGGTGATGAATTCCTTCAGTTTTTGTTTGTTTGGGAAGACCTTTATCTCTCCTTCTATTCTAAATGACAGATTTGCTGGATAAAGGATTCTCAGCTGCATATTTTTTCTGTTGATCACATTGAAGGTTTCCTGCCATTCCTTTCTGGCCTGCCAAGTTTCAGTAGAGAGATCTTTCATGAGTCTTATCGGTCTCCCTTATATGTTAGAGCACGTTTATCCCTAGCTGCTTTTAGAATTTTCTCTTTATCCTTGTATTTTGCCAGTTTCACTATGATATGTCGTACAGAAGATCGATTTAAGTTATGTTTGAAGGGAATTCTCTGTGCCTCTTGGATTTCAGTGCCTTTTTCCTTCCCCCGATCAGGGAAGTTCTCAGCTATTATTTCTTCAAGTATACTTTCAGCACGTTTCCCTCTCTCTTCCTCCTCTGGAATACCAATTATGTGCATTATTTCTCTTTAGTGCATCACTTATTTCTCTAATTTTCCCCTCATACTCCTGGATTTTTTAATCTCTCTTTTTCTCAGATTCTTCTTTTTCCATAATTTTATCTTCTAGTTCACCTATTCTCTCCTCTGCCTTCTTCAATCCGAGCTGTGGTCGCCTCCATTTTATTTTGCAGCTCATTAATAGCATTTTTAGTTCCTCCTGGCTGTTCCTTATTCCCTTGATCTCTGTAGCAATAGATTCTCTGTTGTCCTCTATACTGTTTTCAAGCCCAGCGATTAATTTTATGACTATTATTCTAAATTCACTTTCTTTTATATTGTTTAAATCGTTTTTGATCAGTTCGTTAGCTGTCGCTATTTCCTAGAGTTTCTTTTGAGGGGAATTCTTCCGTTTCGTCATTTTGGATAGTCCCTGGAGTGTTGTGGAACTGCAGGGCACTTCCCGTATGCTGTTTTGAATAACTGACGTCGGTGGGGGGGCTGCAGTCAGACCTGATGTCTACTCCCAGCCCACCACTGGGGCCACAGTCAGACTGGTGTGTACCTTCTCTTCCCCTCTCCTTGGGGCGGAATTCACTGTGGGGTGGTGTGGCTCATCTGGGCTACTTGCACACTGCCAGGCTTGTGGTGCTGGGGATCTGGCGTATTAGCTGGGGTGGATTGGCAAGGTGCACAGGGGCGGGAGGGGCAGGCTCAGCTCACTTTTCCTTCGGAGATCTGCTTTGGGAGGGGCCCTGTGGCACCGGGAGGGAGTCAGACCTGCCGCCGGAGGGATGGATCCGCAGAAGCACAGGTTTGGGTGTTTGCACGGTGCAAGCAAGTTCCCTGACAGGAACTTGTTCCCTTTGGGATTTTAGCTGGGGGATGGGCGAGGGAGATGGCGGTGGCGAGAGCCTTTCTTCCCCGCCAAACTGAGCTCTGTCGTCCGGGACTCAACAACTCTCCCTCCCCTTGTCCTCCAGCCCTCCTGCTCTCTGAGCAGAGCTGTTACCTTATAACCTTCCAGATATTAAGTCCAGCTTGCTGTCAGAACACACTCTGTCCAGCCCCTCTGCTTTAGCAAGCCAGACTCGGGGGAGGGGCTTTTCTTGTCTGGCAGGCTGCCCCTCCTCCCTGGCTCCCTCACGCCAGTCCCCAGTCCGTGTAGCGCGCACTGCCTCTCCACCCTTCCTACCCTCTTCTGTGGGCCTCTCGTCTGTGCTTGCCTCCAGAGAATCCATTCTGCTTGTCTTCTGGCGGTTTTCTGGGTTATTTAGGCAGGTGTGGGTGGAATCTAAGTGATCAGCAGGACGCGGTGAGCCCAGCATCCTCCTGTGCTGCCATCTTCCTCTTGTTTTCTTAATGTTTATTTTTGAGAGAGACACAGAGCGCACATGGGAGAGGGGCAGAGAGAGAGAGGGAGACACAGAATTCGAAGTAGGTTCAGGCTCTGAGTTGTCAGCACAGAGCCTGATGCAGGGCCTGAATTCACAAACTGTGAAATCATAACCAGAGCTGAAGTCAGATGCTTAACTGGCAGCCACCTAGGCGCCCCTGGGTCTTGTTCTTTTTATCCATTTAGCCACCCTATGTCTTTTTATTGAAGGATTTAGTATTTACACTTAAGGTAATTATTGATAGATATGTACTTATTGCCATTTTGTTTAGTTTTTTTTTCTGGTTGTTTTTATAGTTCTCTGTTCCTGCTTGCTGTCTTTCTTTGTGGTTTGATGACTTTCTTTTAGTTTTATGTTTAGATATTCTCATTTTTTTGTGTGTATTTTAAGATTTTGTTTAATGGTTATCATGATATTCATATATGAGTGTGTGTGTATGTGTTTGTGTATGTGTAGCAATTTATTTTGATAGTGATTTAAGTTAGATGGCATTCCAAATGCACTGTATTTTTACTACCCATCCCCAGTGTTGTATGTTTTTGATATTGTATTTTACAGCTTTTTATTTTGCGTATCCCTTATCTAATTATTGCAGTTACAGTTGATTTTACTACTTTGTTTTCATACTAGCCTCATAAGTGGTTAATCTACTACCTTACTCTATATTTGCTTTATCAGTGTGATATTTTTTCTTTCATATATTTTCTTACTTCTAGTTATGGCCTTTTGTTCAGAGGTTAAAGAAGTCTGTTTATCAATTCTTTTGTATTGCCAGTTTTGTGGTGATGAATTACCTTATTAGCCTTTGCTTGTCTCGAACTTTGTCTCCTTCAGTTTGGAGTACCCTTGCTGGGTAGAGTATTCTTGGTTGGAAGTTGCTTTTGTTTTTTCCCAACACTTTGAGTATATCATGCCACTTCCTTCTGTCTTGCAGAGTTTCTGTTGAAAAGTCATCTTGTAGTCATCTGCAGTTTCCCTAGGTATTTTTCTCTTGCTGCTTTTAAAATTCTCTCTTTAACTTTTGACATTTGATAATTACAATGTGTTTTAGTGTGTCTTTCTGTGTCCTGTAGTTTGGGACTTTCTGTGCTTCCTGGACCTGGATGTCTTTTTCCTTCTCTAGGTTAGGGAAGTTTTTAGCCATTGTTTCTTCAAATAAGTTTCTGCCTCTTTCTTTCTTTCTTTCTTTCTTTCTTTCTTTCTTTCTTTCTTTCTTTCTTTCTTTCTTTCTTTCTTTTTCTGGGACTCATATAATATGAATGTAGCATGTTTGATATTTTCCCACAGATCCTTGAATCTATTCTCATTTAAACTTTTTGTTTATCTTTTTGAAGTTCTGTTTGTGTTTGGGTGATTTCCACTGCCTTGACTTCGAGATCACAGATCCATTTTTCCGTATTGTCTAACCTCCTTTTGATCCCATCTAGTGAATTTTTCAGAGCAGTTATTGTATTCTTTAGCTCTGTGAAGTGTGTTTGGTGTTTGCTTTTATTTTTCTGTCTCTTTGTTGAAATTCTCAGTCTGTTGATCTATTTTTCTTCTGACTTTAGCATTTTATGAACTTTTTCTCAGATAAATTACTTACCTGTTTCATTAAGGTTTTTGTCTTGGATTTTATCTTGTTCTTTCATCTAGAACATGTTCCTCTGTTTCCTCATTTTGCTTCATTCTCTGTATTTGTTTTTATGTATTATGTAAAACAGTTATATCTCCCTGTGCTTGTGAATGACTCTGTATAGGAGATGAACCTTAACATTTAACCTTACCCTTGTTCTTGGTTGTCTTTTGAGCTGTCTGTCCAATACATTCAGTTCTATGGAGTCCAGAACCCCAACCCTCCCACCCCACCCAAGTCTGGTGTGCAAGGGACACAACACATGCCTGTTCAATATGGCAGGGTCCAGGGGCAGAAGGCATGAGTCTGCTCATCTGCCATGCCTAGATGTGCTGGCCAGTGGGGAGGGGGTGTTGCTCTCCCACAGCTGTTAGTTGGTTAGAGTGAGGTACAAAAATGGCACCTGCCAATACTGGCATTAGCAATGTAGAAGTAGTTTATAAAAATGGTATCCACTAGTATTCTGTCCCTAGAGAGAATACCAGCAGACTTCTGCCCCTCTGGTAGATACTTTAAGTTTAACAAGTAAAGTTCTTTCACCTGTGGTCTAGACTTTTTTCAAACTCCTGTTTTGTGACCTGGGTCCTACATGTGAGCCCTTTAATCGGGAAATCTTTGTTCTTGATAGCCCTGTGGTTCTCCTTAATGTAATTCCTGTGGCTTTCAAAGGCAGATATTGGGGGTTCCTCACTCTGCTTTAGACGCTGAGGGTTTTGGTACCTAGCATCGAACACAAATCCCTTGCTCCTCAGGAAGAAGCTGTGTGTGTGTGTGTGTGTGTGTGTAGGTTTGTCCTGATTTATGTATGTATGTTTTTATTTGTATTTTGTGTTTTGAGTTTTTTCCCAATTGTGGGTCACTGTGTTGGGGGTTTTGGCAAGAGTATGTCTCTGTGTGGTCTTTTTGTCCTTTCTTGTGGAGTAGCTCTTCAGCTGGTTCTGAGGTCCTTTTCTGAGAGAACTCTTCCATGTGTAGCTGTACATGTGTGGTATCTGTGGAAGAAGGTGAGTTCGGGATCTTCCTATGCTGTCTTCTTGAACCGCTTCCTGCCCTCCCATTTAAATGAGACTTAACCAGTATTTCAATTATAAACATGCCATTTTCTGTAATTTATTACACATTTCCTCCCTTAATGTGAAAGGATATTAGGATAAAATAAATAGATGAAAAGCCTAGAGCAAAAGGAAAACAAGATAGATAAGTAAATGTAGTATAGATTAATTCAATGGAAGCAATTTCACAAAATCCACTGGTTACCATGGTGTTTAGAGATATAGAACACATTCAAGTAGACAAGTATCCCTTTGCAGAACTAAAAGTTGTTTTATAGCTGAGTCATTTTTAACATTTTTTAAATGTTATTTTTTTATTAGAGAGAGAGAGAGAGAGAGAGAGATGGGGGAGGGGCAGAGAGAGTGAGAGAGAGAGAGAGAGAGAGAGAGAGAGAGAGAGGAAGACACAGAATCTTAAGCAGGCTCCAGGCTATGAGCTGTCAGCACAGAGCTTGATGTGATGCTTGAGCTTATGAGCTGTGAGATGATGACCTGAGCCAAAGTCAGCTGCTTAACCACTTGCACCCCCCAGATGCCCCCCCAGAGTCATTTTTAATCTCGGTTGATTTGGCATTTAACAAAGACTGTCTTGTGCAACTTTCTTATATAAGGGACAAAGAGATTAAGAAAATCAGATTCTACAATTGTAAACTCTTCTTAGACATTACCAGTTTTGATATTGGGAAACAACAAAGAACAAAGAAATATTTGTTCTTTTCTCAGTACTTAATGTTGCTTTTTTAAGCTTACTCATTGACTTGATAGTAATGGTTCTTCAGAGTTAGGTTTTCATTGGGAGAGAAAATGCAGGCAGGCTGCTCAAAATCATAGAAATCAATCTTGAGGAGGCAAAGACACCCATGGTCCTTGTTCTCTGAAATGCTTACACTTAGATTCTTCTCATTCAATCAGAAACCTTCCCAAGGATTTACCGTGTGATAATTCCTGAGTTAGGTGCTAGGACACAAAGATGAACAGGACATAGTCTTTCTCTAGGGATCTGCAACCAAGATGGAGTGATGGCCCCAAATCACACAATTGTAATTATGTGATAAATGTTGATATATGATAGGTACTCCATGAATTGATAGAGGAGGAATTGTCTGAATTAGGTAACTGAAGCTGGCTTGTTGCAGAAGATGATTTCAAATGTGATGACAGCTTATAAAGGAAGCTACATCAGCTCCATGGTGGCTGAAAGGGCAAATTAAGCAATGTAGTGTAGCAGAAAGGAAGAAATTAAGTGGAACTTGTGAAGAAATTGCACATGTATCTAGTGGGAATAAAAGAATACATATTCATGGGATGTAAGTTGAAATTTCCAAGAATAATTTCACTTGTACAAAATTCCAGTCTTATTTGAGCCTTCTCAATTTTGAAGATACAGCTAATTGAAGAACACTTCCTGAATACTTCTTTTTGTAAAAGTGACCCATATCTGTCAGTATTGCCTTCTGATTTAGATTTCAAAGCCAAAAAGTCTAAGAAATAATGCAGGATGTGAATTATATATCATAAAGAGAAAACACACAACGTAGGACATCTCAAGTAAAAATATAATTCAGGAAAACAGGAAAAAATGTGAAGTCAATATCAGAGAAATTTTTATAACCACTTAAGTATTATTATGGCCTGAGGCATAATGAAGTTTTTTGAATAAGGATCTTGCTAGGCCTACTATTTTCTAGAGCAAAACTGGAAGATGTTTTTTGATTGGAGGCATCAGTGACACTTGGCATATGGCTTCTCATCCCCTGACCACTTCTTCAGTACCTAGATAGAGACACAAATAGATGCATGGAAATGACAGTTTTATCTTCCCCTTGATTCTGTTTTTCTTTTTTCTTTAAAATTTATTTTTTTAATTCCAGTTTACAGTTTAATATTAGTTTTAGGTATATAATATAGTGATTCAGTACTTCCATACATCACAAGTGCACTCCTAAATCCACATCACCTATTTAACCCATTCCCCACCCACCTTCTCTCTGGTAACCATCAGTTTTTTCTCTATAGTTAAGAGTCTGTTTCTTGGCTTGTCTTTCTCTCTCCTCCTCCTCCTCCTCCTCCTCCTCCTCCTCTTCTTCTTCCTCCTCCTCTTCTTCTTCTTCTTCTTCTTCTTCTTCTTCTTCTTCTTCTTCTTCTTCTTCTTCTTTTCTCTTTGCTCATTTGTTTCTTAAATTACACATATGAGTGAAATCACATGGTATTTGTCTTTCTGTGACTTATTTTGCTTAGAATAATACCCTCTGTCTCCATCCATATCATTACAAACGGCAAGATTTGATCCTTTTTTATAGCTAAGTAACATTTTCATTGTACATATAAACCACATCTTCTTTATGCATTCATCAGTCAGTGGACACTTAGGCTGTTTGCATTATTTGGCTATTGTAGATAATGCTGCTACAACTATTGGATGCATGTATCTTTTTGAATTCATATTTTTTTTATTCCTTGGATAAATACTAAGAAATGCAATTTCTGGATAGTAGGGTAGTTCTATTTTTAACTTTCTGAGGAACCTCCATATTGTTTTCCAGAGTGACTGCACCAGTTTGCATTTCCACCAACAGTGCAAGAAGGTTCTCCTTTCTCCACATGCTTGCCAACACCTGTTGTTTCTTGTGTCATTGATTTTAGCTGTTCTGACAGGTGTGAGGTGATACCTCTTTGTAGTTTTGATTTGTATTTCCCTGATGATGAGCGATGTTGAGCATCTTTTCATGTGTCTGTTGGCCATCTGCATGTCTTCTTTGGAAAAATATCTATTCATGTCTTCTGACCTTTTTAATTGGATTATTCATATTTTGAGGGTTGAATTTGATCAGTTCTTTATAGATTTTGGATACTAAACCTATATCGTATGTCATTTGCAAATATCTTTTCCCAGTCCGTAGTTTGCCTCTGAGTTTTGTTGATTGTTTCCTTCCCTGTTATACTGTTTTACTTTAGTCATCATCTTGTAAATTATTCAAAAATAAAATAAACTGATTCCCATCCAGAGCTCCTTTACACAGTTTCATTACCTTGAAATCAATTTTAACTTCACACATATAATTTGATTTCCTCCTGATTTAAAAGTCAAACATAACTTTCTTATTTAAATCACACATGCTACTATTTTCACGAAGGTTATGCCAAATAATTGTCATTTCCTTTGGCAGAAAACTGTGTTTTATATATTTTATATTCCTAGGTCTTAACCCATAGGTATTACTCAGTAATGCTTACACAGTAAAAGTGTGTATGAACCTGTGACTATCCATATTAGCTATGGCATTGCTATAGTAGATATAGAGAAATATCCTGGCTTGATTGTTGTTAATGAGCTTTTCTGAGGCTGATAATGCTAGGTATTTAAGAAGCAAGATAAAAAAATTATATACTATAGAAGTTGGGTTTATGAAATTATAAGATTTAAATTTGGTTTTAAGGGACTTAAAATTCCAACTGAAAAATGTGTTTATTAAAAAATCCATGCTACATTTTCAAAAGAACTATATGCACAAGTGCCATAGGGATTTAGCAGAAGTATGGAAATATTGAATGCTGTCGTCAACCTTCAGTGAAGCAATGGAGCTTGCTCGGTTCTTTGAAGAAAATATAGGAATTATTCTAGTGACATTCTGGAAAGATATTCTTTCCCAAGGAGAGAATATATGAAAGGAAGATGCTACATACACATGTGCACGATTTGGTAAGAACTAACGAGTAAAGGATTTGAAACAGAATGTATTATAAGATAGCACTGGAGGGATTGTTAGAAAGCACTTTATGAGTGACCTATGAGACTTCATTCACTAAAAATAATGGAGACATTGTTAAAGGTTTTTAGGAAATAGGATTGTATTTAAAAAAAAAAATTATTCTTTTACTTGGACTCTACAGTTTAACTTAGAGTGGAAATTCTACAACATTTCCCTTGTGGAAACAAGTGTGGCAAAGCATATTGTTTTTGATAAAATGCAGTCTGTTTTTCTGGGTCTTTTCTGTAATGGATATTTCCCATTTATATACATTCTTGGTTATTATTAAGCCAGTGGTCTTTGGAGTGTTCTATCACAGTACCTTTTCTTTTGCAAATAGTAGTTATATGGTTGTGCTTATTTTGTCAAGGAAGTTGTTGGATTCTCCCCACCACCACGCTTTTTTTTTTTTTTTTTTTTTTTTTTTTTTAAGATCTGGTATCTACCAGGCAGTGTTCTTGTTTCTAGGTGGAGGGAAGATCAAGGCTTGGCAAAACCTTTACAGGGTCAGATATTCAATGTTTTTGCATTATGGGTCACCTGAGTTTCCACTGCAAGCATTCGATTCTGTCATTGTAGCATGAAAGCAACCATAGGCAATATATAACTAAATGAGTGTGGCTATGTTCCACTAAAGCTGCATTTACAAAAACAGATGGCAGGCTTAGTCTTAATGTTGGCTTGTGGGCCATAATTTGACAAAAATGCCCGCCATCATGGAGTTTCTCTTTCTCTTTCTCTTTCTCTTTCTCTTTCTCTTTCTCTTTCTCTTTCTCTTTTCTCTTTCTCTTTCTCTTTCTCTTTCTCTTTCTTCTTTTTTTTCTTTCTTTTGTTTTCTTTCTTTTCTTTCATTTTCTTTCTTTCTTTCTTTCTTTCTTTCTTTCTTTCTTTCTTTCTTTCTTTCTTTCTTTCTTTTTTAAAATTTATTTATTTATTTTGAGAGAGAGAGAGAGAGAGAGAGAACATGTGTGAGTGCACTCACAGAAGTGGGATAGGGGCAGAGAGAGTGGGAGAGAGAGAGAATCCGAAGCAGGCTCAGTGCTGTCAGCTCAGATCCTGATGTGGGGCCTTGAACTCATGATACTTGAACTGAAACCAAGAGTCAGACTTTTATCCTACTGAGCCACCCAGGTGCCCCATGATGGAGTTTCGATTCTAATATTTTTCATATCTAAAATTCCTTCTCCTCTGTTTCCTATTCATAATATTTGGAGAGGGAGACAAGAGCCCAAAATTTCATTGCCACTTACTGGTAGATAAGAAGGTCTTTCTATTGTAACTCTATGTTATTAACTACCAACACACACCCCTAATTCTCAGGAATTCCCAGAAGGCAGCAAATTAAAAAAACAAACTCATTTAACATCTTCCAATTAGTAATAAGTACTCACAGGACTCTTCTTCGTTTATTTGATTGTCAATCCTGAGACTTAAAGGAAAAATCTAGTTTTGGAAAAGCAGCCCTTCCTTGGTAAGACAGGGAGGGAAGGAGGAAGAGTATGTGTGTCTGTGTGCGTCTCTGTATGTTTCTAGCTTTCTGCAAATGGCTCCTGCTGGCATTGCCTTATTAATCATTCACTTTTTATAGATGAATTTTTTTCAACCATTTATCTTCAATTTAATATTTACAGTATCAGGTGAAGGGTCTATACTCTCCTTTCAATTACTGCATTAAAGTTTTTCTTCATGACTTTTTCCCCTGGACTTTTTGCTTTATAATACATCAAAAACAAGAAGTTTGTTTCTTTTTCAGAATTTCTAGTTAGAAATGCTGTGTTACCTTTCTGTCAATCAGTGACTAACTTGACCACATGTTATCTTTATGTTTTTGGCAGAGGAGTTGTTCGGAACTGTTCGACTTTTAAGGCCAGAGATACTGGGACAGAATTCAGCTCTGTCTTTTAGCAAGGGAGCAAGTTAGCTTTGTTTAGCGTCAGTCTTTACATCTGAGGGATGGACACTCCAGTGACTTTGTATGGCTTAAATAGGAAAATATATGCAAATTACACCATATATGTAAAGTACATTTAGCAGAGTACTTGGCAGTGACAGTTAATAAAAATGATATTTTATCTTCCTTTGATCTTCCTGTCATGTGCGTTAGAATATCCTCCATATTGCTGATTATTCTGTTTGTTTAGATAGGTGCTGATTAGTGTATGAAATAGTAGAAAATGATCATTTTTTTCTTCTGTTTTGAATCCAAGATGAGAATTACTGCTGTCATATATTCAAGATTTGCAAAAAACAGTTGACCCTTGAGCAACACAGGTTTGAACTGTGCAGGTCCATTTATTTATGGATTTGTTTCCACTATAAGTACAGTGCAGTATGTAAATGTTTTTTGTCTTTCTTATGATTTTCTTGTTAACATTCTTTTCTCTAGTTTACTTTAAGAATATAGTATACGGTACATATAACATGCAAAATATGTGCTAATTGACTTACCTTATCAGCAAGGCTTTGGTCAGTAGTAGGTTGTTAGTAGTTATGCGTTTGGAAAATCAAATTTATGTGCAGATTTTTTTTACTGTGCTGTGGATCAGCACCCCTAACTCCACGTTGTTCATAGGTCAACTGTACATACTAGTTTAGTTCATTGGGTATATATATGTTAATGAAGAAATAGAGCCAATTTGAATTTCATGGAACCTAGTTCAGGTCAGGAAAGCTTTATGCAAGGTGTGTATATTTCAGATCATGGTAGAATTTTGAAATTATCACTTTTCAAAGAAATATGCTCTTGAACTTTGAGTATTCAATTTTCATTACTTCTGAGAAAACACAATGTAACTTCATGAACTGAATCTGTAGCTTTTATCTGAAAGTTTTTAATTGTGCTTTCTTAGCTGTAGGCTTACTTGTTCTAATAAAGGATTACAATAATACCTTTGTTTTAGGTAGAAAAGTATAGCTTACATTTCGATAAATCTTGCTTCTTTAAATATAGAAGTATGATGCTTGTCATTTCTGCCCTAAGCTGAAAGACTTCTCTATTTTTATTTACCTATTAGAGATTTAAAAAGCAAAGATTTTGTTTTTTAAACTTGGAACTTCTCTGAACTTTCTTCTGTTTGTATCTGCTATGAAGATGGCTGTGGTTCTCAGGGATCAAATGTAGATAATTTCTGGCCCCTCATGTTTAGTGTTCAGTGAACTGAGAGGGTCTTATTGATGGAATCCCATTCTGCATACTCCCACTCTGCCTTCAGTATGGTTGTGGTGTTTATACTGTGTCAGCTTTTGTTAAGATGAATTATGATCATGACCATACAACTGGGTGGCAGTTGTGGGAGTTTACATTATCAAAGCAAAACTCAGACTTGCTTAGCCAATTTAGATGTCAATAAAACCTTTGTTACTTATTTTCAGTTTTATCATTGGTTGTAATTTATACTTAGAATTGAAAATGTTAACATGTATGACTGAGTTTGTTTTAATTAAGTGCATAATTAGGCTAATGAACCTTGTGAAAATGTAGTGGTGCAATCCTTAATATAATCTAAGCAGTTAAATTTCTAATTATACATCCCAAATCATGCTGCATTTCAATGGCTTTGCTTTCTGTATTCTTCTTTGCACTGCCCCCCCTTTATGGTAAGAAACATTGCTCAAGAGCCATGAGGATAGGCTTAAAGAAATAGTTGTGTATTTGCATATTTTTATTGGAGGGAAGTTATTCAGAAGTGAGTTTCGTACATAGTGGACATAGTGTTTTTTTCCCCCAAATTAAAAAAATATATATAGGAAACAGTGGAAAAGGGGGTAGGCCTAGAGATGTTTCAGATTTATCAGGAAAAAAAAAAAATCTATGTGCTCAGAGAGCATATGTGCCAAGTAGGGTTTACATTAGATTTGCACACGAGGTGCAGGAGTCTCTGCTTCTGTCCCCCTAAACCCTACAGACACGCCTTCATAAGTCTGCCTGCCACATTCATCCATCCACCATGTCTCTTCTTCTGTGTCTGTCAGCACAACTCACCTAGGCAATTCTGCTCCTGGACTGATCCCTCCAAGTAGAGCTCACCTGGCTGCCTCTCTTCCCTCTTCTTCTTCATATATATATGTATGTATTTTTTTTTTTTTCTTGTGCAAGGTGACTTCTGGAAAATGGTTGTCCCCAATAAGGAATTCTGGTACTGACTTCCTAGAAGAAGAACTATTCTCTGTCCTAGCACACTGACATACCAAAATGCTCGGAATTTTGTTAGCTTCGAGTATTTTCTCTAAAAAGTGTTACAGGAACCACAACACCATAGGCAGTCAGTTCTTCATCACTTCAGAACAAATACTGGCTGCAGGTTGAATTTGCAAAATATATACCTAACATGTGTTTTTAATGATACAGTTTGAGATGGCTTTAAATTGAAAGTGGGAGGTATGGAAATCTCCGTGCTTGCTCTCATGTGTTTCAGGAACATGAAAGTGTTATCACTTACCCATGATTTCCCTTCAGAGGGTACTTTT
This sequence comes from Felis catus, assembly GCF_018350175.1. NCBI lineage: Eukaryota > Metazoa > Chordata > Mammalia > Carnivora > Felidae > Felis > Felis catus. The sequence goes on along the minus strand of NC_058374.1, from coordinate 31,544,058 downwards.
CATTCTCAGTCTTGCTGTTATGGTATCAGTTCAATTTTCTTGTGAAGTTTTCTTTTTTTTTTTTTTTTGATAGTTCATTCCCATTCCTTTTGTAATCATTTTCACCTAGTGAAGCAAATGAGATAATTTTGCAGATTATACCACTTTACTTTTAAATTAATCCATTCTTTTGGAGAGAATGATTCTAATAGTGTGGTCAAGTACTTAGAAATCAGCAGGCTACTAACTTCTCCTTAATTCAGTCTGTTCCATTGATTCCCTGATCACTTGCTGTGTTACTCAGGGTGAAATTCATCCTCCCCGCCCCCGCCCCCCCCCCCCCCCCCGCCCTCATCAGTATCCTAATCCTGAGTGCCGAGAAAAAGGATTCTGAGATTTTTGTGGCTATTTTAATAACTGGATTGTAAAAGCCTCTTTTAATAAACTTCTGTTTATATATTCCATGTAAATGTGATGGTGTATTTATTTATGATTTATAACATTTTCTACTGTATATTAGGATTACTGATGAATTAGGCTGTATATGCGGACTTAGAAAGACAAGCCATTCAATAAATGAAGCATGTCATGCTTTTTTACTTTGAATTATTATTCTAGAGTGATTCCCGGCTGGGGGGTGGGGTGGGGTGGGGAGTAGATTATAAAAGAAAAATGATTATTTAGATGAATACAAATGCATAGACCTATTGTGAAAAATAGTGATGCCACTTGTAGAATTAAATTACAGATTTCCAAGTTGTGTTATTTTAAACTGTCATAAATACTGAAAGGATCTATCTGGGGTAAATTTGTAAATTTAAACAAATCATCAATAATAGTTAACTGCTGAACAATTTTCATTAAACATAATCTGTCTATATATGTGTATAGATATATTTCGTTAAAAATATGTGGGCTATTTAGAATATATAACATATTTCAGAGTACATAAGAACCTAATAATTATTAGTCACTTTTTTTTTTATTATTAGTCACTTTTGATTACAGGAGTATTGTAACCATATTGAAAAATCATTCATGATTTCACCGATTAAAAACTAATTAACTAACTGGAGTGATGCTTGGTAGGGCATACTCTTACTGCACACTGAATGCATGCACTGTGGAATAGCTTTCTTGGTCTATAGAGAGATTTAGCAACAGGTGTGGCACCACATATCTGGTTATGTTATGATTGGCTGTGGTGGCTGAGTCATCGTTTCCTTCAAGCTGTCCTTTTACATGGTTGCTTTGATGGTAAAGTGGCCAAAATGTTTTCTACTTCTCATACTACCAATGACTGATTTAATTTGATTTCTCAAATTATTTTCTCTCATTCAACAGAATAATAGATACATCTTAATAATAATAATGTGTTGTCATAGAATACCTCAATCAATTGCATGGAATGCCTTAGTCAATTGCACGTAGAAACACACTAAGACAATAGGGAAGTATGGGGAGACAGATCATGGGCATGATGACATTTTAACATAACCTAATTATTGGTGGCATATTGTGGAATCTCTTCCTTCCACATAGGACTCAGACAGTTAAGTGCTTGTACGGCTATGTCAGTATACTTTGTTCTCACCTTTGAGCCGAGAGAATTTTTGTATTTGTTTAATTCCAGTATATGGTAGTAAGTAACCAAAAATTACCTGTGTAATAATGTTTTTATCAGTCACTAAGATTTTTTTTAGACTCTTACACTAGTAGGTACTAATCATCAAATGTTAAAATTACAAAAGGCAATTTAAATATTATCTCTTCTGGGGTACCTGGGTGGCTTAGTCAGTTAAGCATCCTACTCTGGTTCGTGAGTTCGAGCCCCCCATCAGGCTCTGTGCTGACAGCTCAGAGCCTGGAGCCCGCTTCAGATTCGAAGTGCCTCCCTCTCTCACTGCCCCTCTCCTGCTCATGCTCTGTCTCTTTCTCTCTTTCTTTCAGAAATAAATAAACGTTACAAAAAATTAAGAAAAATACAATTTAAATATTATCTCCTCTGATTATTTTTGCATGTTAGTAGACTTGACCATAGTAAAACATGCTGTAATATACTTAATAATAAAAATTAAAATGAAGTTAAAGTATGATTCAATAAATATTCATGAAAGAAACAAGTTTAAGCTGCAAAGTAACAAGTGAAAAAGGACTTTTGTTTTTAAGTCAATTTATTTCAGTTCGATCATATATTTGGTGTAAATGACATTTTCGTGAAAAAAAAAAAAGAATCTGAATCTAAGTTTCCCTTTGATTGTATTCTCTTTTGCAAAAAGTTTGTTAGAAACATGAGACTTGTTTGTATCAGCTCAACTCATTCAGTTTTCCTTCATTAATGATCTTGCTACCAGCTAGGTGCTTGAGTGTGCCTTGCTGAATGAATCCCATCTTGTCTATCTTCCAGTAGCTTACAACGTACCAGTAGGATAGATAGGGTATATATATAAGTAACAATTGTAGGGGAGCGAGATAAATGGCCACAGAACAAACAACAATTACTGTAAACATTTAAAAGAGGAAGCTATCTATTTGGCTTTTTTCCTGGAAAGCTTGTGTAGGACACAGCAAAAAGATCTATATCTTCCAATAGAATATATTCCAATAGAATATATATAGGCTATTAAAAACTGTGGTGTCTTCAACTTTAATTTTGGCAGGATTCTAAATTCTAGTATCTCTATGGATATTATCTGTAAATATTAGGATTATGAAAGAAGACCCAAGCTTTGGACAGGCCAAAGATTCATAAAAATTTTAACATGATTATCATATATAATTTATGTGAACTATCAAGTCAGTCACAGCACCAGAAGTAGGTGAAGATTCATGTTCCTTGTACTCTGCCGTATAATGTTTGCCTCTTGTCCCAGGGTATCTAGACTGTCCTTCCCGTCAGTCAAGAAATTAGTGCTCTAGACCAAGTGACACTAATAATTTTTGCTTTTTTATCTCCCTATTGGTCTCTTTGGAGAACTTTTAAGTTCATTCAGGCTTTTCTTTTCAACCTGCCATTTGAGCCCATGTTAAGAGGTGACTGATGTTATTTGAGCTGCCACTGGCTTTGTCCTATTTGTTTTCAAATGGAAATAGTGGCAACAAATTAGTTGCATTTGGGAGACCTAACAAGATTTTGAAATTCAGAATATTAGGAACTATCAGATTCAGATGCCAAGAACAGAAACTTTCCTATTTTTCTTCACAAATGCACAATGTGGTGAGGTTCACCTTTCTTCGTTACCTGCGCTTTCACAGAGAGATAGATGGGCTTTGCCGTCCGCAGTGTACCGGCTGGCTTCAAACAGAAAACCGAAATAGCCAAAGCTATTCACAAATACACGCTCATCTATGTTCCACACTGCGATATCCACTGAACCATCAGGCGAGCTCTGTTTGAAGCATTTCTAAGCGTGGAGAGAAGTACACGGTTTGTTTCGGAAACATAATCCTGACAAGCCGGAAACAATTTCTTACGTTTATTGAAAGGATCCATTTCTACACATCATTTATACCGTTGTACTTTTTGTGTTGGTGTTATTTTCAAATATATTAATAACGATTTAATGCACTCCTTTATCAGGAAGTCTTTGTAAATATAGTACCAGCATTAAAGCAGTAGGGCATTGTGCGTGGTAGAAATATTACATGTGTAATGATTTGCATTCTTAATGTTCCAGAACCCTGGGGTTATTAGTAAAACGATTGGAGAAAGGTGGTAAAGCTGAACAAGAAAACCTTTTTCATGAGAATGATTGCATTGTCAGGATTAATGATGGCGACCTTCGAAATAGAAGATTTGAACAGTAAGTGTATGCCGGCTATTCTACTGTTCTTTCGTGCTTTCGGCACGAGACAGTGTAGTGCATTGAAACGCTTCTAGCCACGTCTGTGCCTCTGTCCTTATCCTGGAGAGAAGTATTTTCTGCCGTTATCTAGCTTTGAAAAATTTAATCAAACTCCAGGTAATTACTACTATTAGACTATATTTCAAAATGCCCTCTGACTGATAGAGTGCTTCTTAAAATAATGTGGGTCCGATTTTGACTTCACAATTTTTCTACTTCCTCACCTTTTGGAAAATTTGCCAGTGTGCTAGTTTTTATTATCCTTTAACTCACATTTCCAACTTTGTTGTACATCGTGACTCTGCGTATGGATAAGCGGAGAGAGCTCCTGTGAGCACAGTGTGGTCCACTCAGATTTTCTTTATCCTGATTCAAGTCCTCGTTCAATTAAAAAGGTGACAGTTGTCCAGGTCTTATAAAAAACAAGGCAGGAGAGAGCAGAAATCAGAAGGACGTGGTGTATGTTCTGAGTCGGGAACCAGTGAGAGTTGGAGCAGTTTCTCAGGCTGGTGACAGAGCTGCACTGGGACCAAAACTTTTCATATTTTGAGTCACATCGGTGTTCTTGAGATCTTTGCATACACAGACTTGAATTAATTTTGCTGATAATGGATAGTTGCTCTCTATAGTTTTCTAAGTGTATTTATAAGTATATTCATTTCTTCAAAAACTCAAGTCATCCCCTTTGATTTATTTTTTAAATGTATTGGATAACATCATAGAGACAACATTCTATTTAATTTCTATTCCTATCGCAAGTATAACACCTCTGTTGTGCTTAAAATTATTATTTGATGATTTGTGATTGAGATTATAGTACTTTATCTGCAGTTGTAGACAGTTGTGTCATTTTTAGTTTGAGAATGAGAAATTTATATTTGGAGAAACAGCTATTCTTTTATCAGAGCTTACAAACTTGATTGATAAATGGGATATTAGAATTTTGTTTTTCAGTTTCAACGAAGTCTATCAGTTCTTGTTGCTTAATTAGTGTACTTAATTAAGCTCATAATATCTCCTAGTCTGCCAGTCTCCTTTTGCTAATTTTCCATTCTTTCTCAAACCCAGAGCACAACATATGTTTCGCCAAGCTATGCGAACCCCCATCATTTGGTTCCATGTGGTTCCTGCAGCAAATAAAGAGCAGTATGAACAACTATCCCAAAGTGAGAAGAACAATTACTATTCAAGCCGCTTTAGTCCGGACAGCCAGTATATCGAGAACAGGAGTGCGAACGGTGCAGGCCTTCAGGCCCTGCAGAGAACACCCCGACTGAACCACCCGCCCGAGCAGATAGACCCTCATCCCAGACTACTACCTCAGAGCACACACCCCTCCGGAAAACCGCCCTCAGCTCCAGCTCCGGCAACCCAAAATGTATTTAGTACCAATGTAAGCAGTGGTTACAACACCAAAAAAATAGGCAAGAGGCTTAACATCCAGCTGAAGAAAGGTATGAACCTCCTTGTTTTGTTTTATGGAATTTATTTTAAAAATCAACCCATTATTCTGTGAAAGAACTGATATAATGACTTAGAAATATTTAAAATTATATTTCTTATGCTTTTCAGGTTCATTTTGCTATTTCAGAATTAACATACAAAGTTCAGAGAATAAAGTCTTAAAAGTAAGCTTGTGTGAAGAAGGTAGCAGTGAAACTTTTTGGTAACAGAGGTAATTGCTTTCAGGATATTACTATTAAACCCAAAACAATAACGAGGAATTGCCTGTTTAGATGACCCCCTTCGATACTCAGATACAGCTCTCAAAGAAGACTTTAGAGCTCCTCCATTTCAACCCGATCATTTTGGCAAGGGCAAGTGATTGATTGGTTTGGAGCTGTAGCGGTTCGTGGTAGAAAGTAGGTTCACCAAGCAGGTAGTTCCATTGGCTCCTTGTCTCCTACTTTTCCAGAATATTGAACTACTTCCCTTTCTTAGGGTGACAAGGGAAATTTTAATGAGCCTTGCCAACTCTTTATTACATACATCTTACATCTATTAATTTATTTAAGTATCCATTCCGTAGTCTATGCATCTTTTTATATAGGAAGCATACTTTTCCATTTTGTTCTTCTCAAACACTCAGAGCTGACTAGTAGGCTTGATTTTCTGATTTCCAAACACTGTCCCCTCGAGGCACCAAGGTACACTTTTGCTGTTAATCATTCGTTTTAGCTGGACATTTTGATGTATTTTTAAATCATGTCTTTCAAAATGATGTCATAAAGAATATTTTTCTTTTTGTGAGCTCAACCAACTCCTACAGTCGGATGGAAATGAATCCAAGAAATATTGAGTGATTTCCTTAAGTCACATGGCTGTTGGCAGCAGATTCTTACTAGAACATTTTCCATATCCTGACATTTAGACCATTCTTCTTTCCATTTGGAGCAGGGTTTACAAGGTTGTAAACTCTGAGATTCCTGTTTCCTTTCTAATCATATTCTTTCATTGAACTTTATGTGAACCACAAACTCCTTATTTCTGGTTACTGACTTTTAAGCTCCAGATACCTGGTTGACATGATCAGGAATTGACAGCTTTACTCCACTTTGAAACCTCTTACAAATGCAGAGTTATATCAGCATAAACCCCGTTTAGCTTTGTTAATTCCTGAATGAGATAAATATCAGATCCTGTCTTACTTTTCCTCTACTCAAATGACAGGCCCTGTTTTTTAAGCAAAAACAGGTTAAGAAACACAAATGGAATTGTATAAAAGATAAAATTCTGCCTGGGATCTCTCAACAAAGGGAAAATATTTTACTTGGCTCTTGTCATAAAGATATCAGTTTATAAATACCATTGCCCTTGTACACTGACAGGCATATTCGTTTAGTTAGTTACAGTTTTTCACACAATTGTATATTAACAACTTATGAAACAATATGAACTTTTAGATAAAGTGAAGTTTATTTGCCACTAAAAGAAGCATTCCTTTGAACACAAAAATTAACAGTTTTATTTTAATAGCATTTAAAAAGATATGATTACATTGACACACATGGAGAAAGACTGCACTCAATCATCAAGATTAGAAAAATGGAAACAATGGTTTTCTTTGAAATGTTTTTCTGACTTTGAGGATTCTAAATGATATAGAGCCTCATGGCTCTATCTTCATTTAAATTTACTGTGAGAATGTATGACAAAAGGCTGAAACCAACTGTGTATTCTGTCAATAGTTAGAAATAATTTTATTTGAAAAATAAATTACGCTTATGATAAATGAGAGTGAAGAAAGCTGATTCTCTTCCATTAATGCTGAATACATATTTTAAAAATAATGATTGTATGAGAGTTTAACATGCTTTCATTGTAGCCAGCTGCTAAGATTTTTACCAATTAGGATTGTTACATTTAACATTTTTGATGAAGTCCATCAAAAACTTAGGGTGTGTCGGTGTTAAATTTTAAACTCAGTTCAAGGTGAACTGACATGCTTTGAATGATAGTTCTTCATAAACTGAGTTCAATTCTATTTACTAAAAAGACAGGCCTTCATTTTAATGATTCTTTGGCATAATTTAGGAACCCTGTCATATAACATGACAAAATAGGATAGCCCTTTATGTACTTGCTTCCGTAATTATGATTTCTTAATATTTATTGCCATTTTGCCATTCTCAAGTACCCTGCTCTTTTGTAGAAATTAGCTTTTTAATAAAGTCAGAGGAGAAGGTCAGTAATCTGTTTCAGTCAGTGCAAAATGTTTTGTTGGCTTTGCTAAATGAAAATTGATATCTATTTATCTTTCTTTTAAAGGTCATTGCCTGGACTTTTAGCTTACAGATTTAGGGGTTATTGCTGATATTTTAATAGTATTGAGGTTCATGTAACAGTCAGTCTTTATAGTTCATACAAATTAATATTGCGAAAGGAGAATAATTTAGAATTTTCTTAATAAATGTTATTGCAAGTCATTAGAGTTTCATGAAAGCCAGAGACATATGGAAACATCCCAGAAGAATAATTAGGAAAATTTCATATAGACAAGATGCCATTCAAGTCTTCAGCACGTAAGACTCAAAAATTAACAGTCCAGGCACATTGTTAAAGTGACTTCAGACTTGATGTAAATGAATGTTTTATAAGAACTTGAAAACATGTAGGGTAGGTTTTGTTACAGGTATAACAACAGAATGTAATTTTTTCCCCTTCATTTCAGCTTTGTTTCTTCTTTAAGCCACGTTTTCATTCACAATTACTAACTCAAATCACTTACTTACAGATTTATACTCTTGCTTATGGTTCCGTATTGAGTGTTGCACCAAGTTAGTGTATTCTTCTGCAGATTATTCACCTTTATGTAGTTCTTTATTCTTCCCACATGAGCAGTATTTCTCCTAGTACCATTTTGACTGAAATGGAAACCAATATCCTAAAAAGTAACTTTTTATTTTTTAATGTTTTAATATATTTCCTTATTTATTTTGAGACAGAGAGAGAGTGTGTGCCAGCAAGTGCAAGTAGGAAAGGGGCAGGGAGAGAGAGACAATTCCAAGCAGGATCCACACTGTCAGGGAAAAGCCCAACGTGAGGCTCCATCTCAGGAATCATGAGATCATGACCTGAGCTAAAATCAAGAGTTGGGCACTTAACTGACTAAGCCACCCGGGTGCTCCCAGACTAACTTTAAAAAGTTCTGGTTTTGGTGCCTGGGTGGCTCGGTTACGCATCTGACTTTGGCTCAGGTCATGATCTCACGGTTTGTTGGTTCGAGCCCTGCATCAGGCTCTGTGCTAACAGCTTGGAGCCTGGAGCCTGCTTTGGATTCTATGTCTCCCTCTCTCTTTTCCCCTCCCCTGTTTGTTCTCTTTCTGTCTCTCAAACAAAAAAATGAATAAACATTAAAAAAAAATTAAAGGGGCGCCTGGGTGGCTTAGTCGGTTAAGTGTCTGACTTCGGCTCAGGTCATGATCTTGCGGTTAATGAGCCCGAGTCCCACATCGGGCTCTGTGCTGACAGCTCAGAGCCTGGAGCCTGCTTTGGATTCTGTGTCTCCCTCCCTCTCTGCTCCTCCCCAACTCGCTTGCTCGCTTGCTCTCAAAAAAATGAATAAACATTAATAAAACATTTAAAAAGCTCAGGTAGAAATTAATCATTATTAGAAGTGTTATAAAAATTGTGTGATTCATTAGAAATTTGTTGTAGTCTTTACATTTTTTCTTGGCTCATTTTGGCTTGTTTTCTGTTGATTCTAGTAACTATAACCCTTTTTCTGCACTGCATTGCCTTTATGAGTGCCTATCAAGAAAGCTGCTTGAAGAACCTAAAATTTAAATTCTATGGAATGTTGCAGTAATTTATAAAGGCCTTGTTAATTTCAGTACTTTTATTTTATTTTATTTTATTTTATTTTATTTTATTTTATTTTATTTTATTTTATTTTATTATTTTTTTAATGTTCATTGATTTTTGAGAGAGACAAAGCATGAGCTAGGGAGGGGCAGAGAGAGAGACACAGAATCTGAAGCAGTCTCCAGGCTCTGAGCTGTAAGCACAGAGCCCAGTGCAGAGCTCGAACTCACGAGCCGTGAGAGCATGACCTGAGCCGAAGTCAGACACGCAACTAACTGAGCCATCAGGCACCCCTCAGTACTTTTAAACATAATATCATGATCTGTAGACTTGCTAACTATGATCAGAGATGGGGTCTTCACTGGATAATTTGCCTTTGTATTTTATTTTAAAAATTTTACTGATAATTGATCGAGAATATGTAGGGTGAGATTTAGGTGAACAAATCTAGGTCCTGTCAGTAAATTGTTGTAATTACAGTTTGGGGAGGTTCTGATATCTGTATCTAGTAAAACTTCTCTTTTCCCTATTTCTTTTCCATCTCCTGATCATTTTCTCTTTCCTTGCTTCATCTCCTACCCTTTAAATCTGGATACCAGTATTGCACAATAATGATTGATTTTGGGGGTACTGTGGATTGTGTTAGAATTTTTTTCCACATGGAGAGTTAAATTTATTTCACACGAAACATTCAGGCCAGTTTAAAACATTTAGCTGTGGTATTTGTATATTACCTTTCATTTATCTTGGACTAGATTCACATTTCTTCTTAGATTAAAGAATTTTGAAGTATAAACCATTTAAAGCTTCCATAATTTAGTCTACTTTGAAAAAGCTATTAAAATCTTTATGGTATTAAAAGCAATGTAGGCCCCTGTGAACACTACAAAATGTCAAGTTTAGGTAGAGAATAACAAATCTTTTATGTGCCATACACCTGTGAAATTCAAGGTATCTCATTTTATTTACTTCTTTTGTTGTTGTTATATGTTTAGGTACAGAAGGTTTGGGATTCAGCATCACTTCCCGAGATGTAACAATAGGTGGCTCAGCTCCAATTTATGTGAAAAACATCCTCCCCAGGGGGGCCGCCATCCAGGACGGCAGACTCAAGGCAGGAGATAGACTTATAGAGGTGAGTGACCTTCTAAAAGTCAAAAGTGCTGTGAGTGTTAAAAAGTTCCATTTTTAAGGGTCAGCTCATTTGTCACATTTTCATAAATATGAAAATAAATTATATATTTTAACAGAAGTACGCATCATGAAACAGTGAATTTCTGCTTTACTTCTACTTTTTTCTATGTTATTTGATGAGAAATATCTTTTCATTGAATTTGCTCATAAATTTTTAGTTACTCAGACATTTGGTTTATGAGATAACATTTGTCATTATGTAAGTACAGTGTCTGTTAGGTTATATTTCTAGATGGCTTTAAATTTATGTCTGGTAATATAGAAATGATATCTAGTTTGTAATCAGAACACAGACAAATGTAATAAATGAAAACAGTGTGTCTTGATGAGAGGAAATTTTGAAATGGCAGCATGGAGAATGAATTGAGACATAAAAATCAAATGTCAGAAAGAAAATAGTTTTTCAGAATTTCCTCTTCTGTACCTCAGGAGTTTCGGTTCATTGGTCTTTGAGACCATCTTAGACATACGTAAACATACATAGAAATTTCTGTGTGTGTGATCATTTGTATATATAGAAATAAAAGGAAGAAAGGTTGAAAAAATCTTACTAGTCATTTTTCTTAGTGTTTTCTTCCGAGAACATAGTCTGTATTCTTAGCAGCATATATTGTGTTTCCTAATTTTAACTAGTATTCAAACACTAATGTTAAGAGGACATTTTTATTGCATTTTCTTCTTTACTCATAACTTCATATGTAGTTTCGAATTCTGCAGATTGAGGTTTCTTGAAAAGTAATTGAGCAAAGGATTGCCTTTCAGATTTTTCTATGTCCACATTTTGGGCCTAGATTTCTTAAATCTTACTTCTTTCCTGGTCGTATTGTTCATGTGACACCATTTTTTAAAGGGGCACTGATACAATCTAAATAAAAGGAAAAGTCTGGGTATGAATTATATTTACAGTGCTGTTTCCAGAAAGGACCACTTGTCCTTGGGGCGTAAACTAAGTAGTATTAGTCCAAATTTGCATTTGTAGCTTTTTTTTAAGTAGTAGGAAGCTCACACAGGACTTGAATCTAGTCATCTTTGCCTCTGAGTGTCAAAAATGTGTGTCCTGCACCAGTCCCACTTCCTTCCTTCCCTTCCCTTCCCTTCCCTTCCCTTCCCTTCCCTTCCCTTCCCTTCCCTTCCCTTCCCTTCCCTTCCCTTCCCTTCCCTTCCCTTCCCTTCGCTTCGCTTCCCTTCCTTCGCTTTCCTGCTTGCTTTCTTGCTTTCTTGCTTTCTTGCTTGCTTTCTTTGCTCACATAATTGCTTTACTCTCAACACATCACAAAGGCAGTATTTCTATTTTTGAACATTGGGAAGAACCTCCAACCTGTATTTCTTTCGAGTTAGGTTTTATTTTCTGTAGCTGTCAGCTTTCTTTGAAACTGCATTTTCAAACATTTTAAGCCTAACTTTCCACGATTTGTACTTGTAGCTATACAATATCAACAATCTTTTGAGCAGTTTTTCTGAGCATCTGGAAATTGGAACACATATCTTAAAAATAGTATCAAATCAGTAATTTTTTTATTACCTGGAAATTTTTCCTTTCTTTAAACCTATTATTCTTAAATCTTTCACGCATTCACTTACTAGCATACATTGAGTGGTGGTCGATTGTGTTTGGTGGAGAGGGAAAGATTCCAAAACATATTTTAACTACAAGGATATTTTGATATTACAATTTAAATAATATACTTTGTTGCCTTTGACAAAATTTTATTTTTGTCTAAAGTTAATACTGAATAGTTTTTAAACGAAATTTTCACTTTTATTTCTTTTAAGTGTATACTGCTATCTGATAATGTTATACTTCTTAAAGATCAAAATGATGAGATTCCTCAGGAATTGGCTATTTTAAATCTCTTTGTTTTGGTAGAATTCTCTTAAACCATTGAAAAATATTGAGGTATTGCTACCTCAAACTATTGCTACCCCTTCAAAAATGTTATTATCATTCTGCATTCTTCCTTAATGCTTGCCTTTTAGGGATAAAAAGTTGTCTTCATAGTTTTCAGTAAAATTTCATTGAAAGTTATACCAAAAATTTTAGTGTGGTTTTACTATCCCCTATAACCTTGTTATTTTCTTATAAGAAAATCTATGATACACGAGGCCATCAAGATATCTCAGTTCAAAGCCAGTAAGTTTTGTGTTAACATGATAATTTGGATATAGTGCTTGTTTATTGCTTGTTACTTGTTAGTGCTCTGGTAGCTGTGGCTTTTGGTTTATTAAAGAGCACTAAAAGATTTACTGCTTCCTGGCTCACTTCTAGATACCTAGTCTATATTTCTTTGTTAACCACAACAGCCTGGTGGCTAGCAGATCATGGAAGAATTTACCATGAAATGAATTGTGCTCCATCGTAGACATGATTGGTTCTACGATGTGTGTCTTTTCTTCTGTCTTACGTTTGCATAGGATTGCAGCTGAAAACTTTTTATTTGTTTTAGGTAAATGGAGTCGATTTAGCAGGCAAATCCCAAGAGGAAGTTGTTTCCCTGTTGAGAAGCACCAAGATGGAAGGGACCGTGAGCCTTCTGGTCTTTCGCCAAGAAGATGCCTTCCACCCAAGGGAACTGGTGTGTAAATTTAGAGCAGATGAATGATTTCTGATGAACATGAGCCAGGGATCTGGGCTAGCCACCTGATGGCCCATGTTTACTAAGACATTTTCCAAGTAGTGTATATGTTTTATATATCTTTCAGCCTTAACTGAATATAAGCATTTTTTTCTTCTATTCTTTTTAGTTTTGGAAATAGATATTCACAATTTTGAATGTAGGGGTCTTTAAAAATCAAATTACATGGATATTTTCTAGGACAGCACATGTTTATTACTGAACGCTTTCAGATGGACTGATTGAATACAGAGATGTTGATTATTTCATAACTGTCACTTCAAAGGCTGGTGTTGAAAACGTGCCATCTTCTCCACTACATATGACAAATTTTCATATTTCAGATTTCATAATGCATTTAGCTAAACCAAATAAAGCTTCTTGCTTACTATTGTATGAAAAGAGTACCTTAAAGTATTATTGTTGAAAGTAAGGAGTCCTGAGTGGCACTGAGTCCCATGGCCATCAATTACTAATATAGACCTTATTTGGAATGACACAGAAACAAAAAGGCATTTGTTTGCTATTTATTTCATTTTTTATATGTGTATCAATATGTCTAAATTCAAGAGGTATTTACATAGTATTGGTGTGAATGAAATATGTATACTAAACTGACATAGTTTGAATGTTTTTCTGCAAAAAGTGCCAGGTTTCATTTATTGTGTAAAAACAACATAATTGGAGGAATCACTTTTATCTTTTGATGTGGTAAGAAAATTGTTTTATTTCTGGGACAAGTGGTATTTTAAATATTTCAAAACAGATTTGAGTTGGGCCATATTAGAACATTTGACATCTCTTTCAGTTAGTTCTTAGGCTGTCTGCAACAATTAATCTGTATCTACTGGAGTGTCAAGGTTTAAGGGGGCCCAGTTCCCAAATTTGCCCTGTCTCTTATGGCACAAGAGCCTTAAGTCTCTTATGCTAATATTTCAAGTATGGATATGTCGTGGTTATTAAAACTTTCTTTTTATCTTAAGCCAGATATATTTCAGTGTAGGAATACTACATCCCCAGGTTACCCAAATTTACTGTGATTTCATGGAATTTCAGATTGTGATAGGGCTGAAAACTGAACACTTGTGTTTTAAGTAGATTTTGAAAATTATAAAAATGTCTTTATTTCTATTTTAAAATGTTGAATGCATTATTTCTGAATTTAAATTCAGTTTTCCGTTTTCCCCCCACTGTTATCCAATTTTGTGCTTAAAATGCCACCTGATCCTAAATCTGGAGATGTCTCTATTAAATTGTAAATGAGCACTTAAAAAAAAATACTAGGCTTTAGCTGTGATTTGCTGAAGCTTTAATTCTTCCTCGGTACATCTTAGCCTGTGTAATAGTTAGCATCATCAGATTGCCAAAGCTCAAACACCACTCTTCAGCGGGCCCTTCTCAGACTTAGTGCCAACAGGCAGCCAGCTTAAGGTTATTCAGGTTCTTCTTGTCCAATTTTGATCTTCCAGGCTTCTGTTTTCCCCTTCTGCTGCTAATTTTTTTTTCCTCTTGGTTATTTAATTTATTGCTTGTGAGCTTTTCATTAAGGAGTGAGCCAGTAGGCCGTCAGTCTATTATTCATGTTGCAGCTGCTTTTTAAGATTTCAAAGAATATAATTCTGAAAAACTTAAAGTGGGGGATTGCATTTAAAATGATCTTTGAATCCAATTAACAAAACTCTTTTCCTCTGTTTGGGGTGTCTGTGTTTAAATTCTGTGTCTAAAACAAAATACTTTTATCAATATGTGCCTTTTTTTAAAAATAAATCAACCTTTTAAATATCTATCTAATTAAAGCAACTCTATAATATATGAAACACATCACATTTGTAACCGGTGTAGTATTTATCATATAATACTTGTGGTTCAGACTGTTATTATCTGGTCTAGCTATCAAATTAAAATATACCTCATAACTTTGACGTAGTTGGGAAATGCAAAAAACAGAATTAGAAACAGTGCCACGAATAGAGAGGCAGTCTGGTGAGATTTGTTTTCTTCCAAATAATAAATTCATGATATACTGTGAGTGAGGGAGTCAGAATTTACATCTAGGAAAATGTCTTAACACACACGCACACACACACAAGATAATATAACTGTATCACATGCACACACACACACACACACACACACACATACACACACACATACATATAAGATAATATAATCACATCAGTGAAAGTTTGGAAGACAGTAATACATCAGCCATAATATAATCACCCGCCTTATATTTTGTGGAATTTAAGAACCAGCAAAATTTCCTGTAGAGTCAAGCTTTGTGTCCCTGTGTGTTGAAGATGGCTTCAGTCAGTCTGTATTTATATTTTTCTTCAATTCTTCTAGAATGCAGAGCCAAGCCAGATGCAGATTCCAAAAGAAACGGTAAGAGCTTTGTCTTTTGCAGGATGCAGAGATGTTGAAGAGATAAATGGAACTAACTTCTGACTAATTAAATATGAAGTTACTTGTCCTCCCTCTTCCTCACTCACAATAGATACTACATAGATTCATTAAATTCCCAACTGGTCTCATCTTAAGGTGACTTATTGTTAATACCCTAGATGGATAATGTTTCATGATTTCCTTTGGGTAAACAGGGTTAGAACAGAGAGAGACATTAGAATAATTTGCTGTTCACCTTCACAATAAGAGGGACCAAAATTTGGTAAGTGTAGTAGTTTGACATACATATAAAAGTCTTCATGAGTTGTGACATGTTATATTTTCAGTGGCTACAAAGTAAAAACATAAATAAAAAAGAAGACTTGATTCAGGCACAGAAAAAATAGGGAGGGCTGAAAGCACAATAAAAGTATCATAAACAGAAAAAATAAAGTGATACATCTGTAATTAGGCTAAACATATTAGTTGTCATATTAACTTATAGCCATTACAAGTATTTTACTTATAAGTTAATGTAGCATATTATAACAGGTAATTTCTCTTAATAAAAGTAACCACTCACAGCTTAGATTAAAATGCAAACCTAGTTCTATTCTGTTAAAGAGACAAATCTTAATACGACCTGGAAATAAAGGAGTAAGTTGAGTTCTAGCAGGCAATGCTAATGTA
This sequence comes from Felis catus, assembly GCF_018350175.1. Classification (NCBI taxonomy): domain Eukaryota; kingdom Metazoa; phylum Chordata; class Mammalia; order Carnivora; family Felidae; genus Felis; species Felis catus. The sequence continues at coordinate 31,528,049 of NC_058374.1, read as the reverse complement.
TTGAAAGTAGGGATTGCCATATCAGCCTTTTCAGTCTCTGAAAGTATGGTTTTTAGTGTGGTTGCATGGCATGGGGTAAAAAGATAGGATGTTTTATACTGACACATAACATCCAGTAGAAATTCTAACAGTCATGATGCTTTATACATCAAACAACATGGCATAAAAGCGTATCATTTCCAAATTCTTCTAAGTACAAAGAAAATTTAACAAAACCATATCTCCAGTGGATGATGCTAGTGTGTATTTTTCAAAACTGTCATATTAGGTAGAAAAAAAAATAAGAGTGTGAAGAATTTGAATAACATAGTTAACAGGTTTGGTTTCTCTTTACATACTCATAAACAGATAACTTTGAATCTAATAAACAAAATGTTATTTTAAAATATTCTATAATCACAATCATGGTTAACAAGTCAGACCTCGGAGGAAAATCATTAAACAACCTTGAAAATATTACACATTCAGAAATATGAGTGATAGAAAATTTATAGTCATAGTTTTTTATTCATAAAATCAGTTGGTCAGTGATAACTAATCAAAATCACAATGGTATTTGTGTATGAATATGGTGGGAGTAGGTGGAAAGGGTAGGGGAAATTGGACAGATTGATTTTAAAGAATTTCAACTGGGCACAAGTGTGATCTGTACTATTTCATAGGCAATAATGACAGCAAAATGTACTGTAGAGCTACAATTCTTAAGATAGCATGATATTTGTTACAGGAATAGACAAAGAGAACATTTGAACACATTAGCAAAATAGAAACAGACCTGATGTATATGTTAAAGGTGGTATTTCAAAATAGTGGTAAACTATGGTTTATTTCATGTTTTAAAAAATTGGCTATTCACTTTAAAAAGTTACATTTTTTTTCTCACCATACACCAAAGTAAATCCCAGTTGGTTATGAAATTAAACCTTAAACAATATTAAAAATCATTTAAAAATATGTAAACAAGAATATAAATTAAAAATATGTGAAAAATCTGTGTTAACTTTGGGTACTGAATGTTTGTCCAAGCAGGGCAAAACCAAAATGTCATTAGATAAATAGATTTATTTGTGTGTGTGTGTGTGTGTGTGTGTGTGTGTATGTGCATGCATGTGTGTAACTTTTGTATAGCAGTAACCATACCATGAAATAGTGAAAAGGTAAATGCGAACTAGGGGAAGTATTTTGCAATGTGACCGTCGGTAAATAACCACCCCTTTATTGTTAGAATCTTCTTACAGAGCTTTTAGCAAAACAGAATGATTTCACACATAAAGTTCAGTTAACCCTTGAATGAGGGTTTGAACGACGTGGGTCCATGTATATGTGGATTTTTTTTTTTTATAAATATGGTGCAGTACTGTAAACGTATTTTTCTTCCTTATGATTTATTTAATAGTATTTTCTTTTCTCTAGTTTACTTTATTGTAAGAATACGGTGTATAATACATATCACAAAATAGGTGTTAATCGACCGTTTCTGTTATCGGTAAGGCTTCTGGTCATCAGTAAGCTATTGGTGAAGTTTTTGGGGAATCAAAAGTTATATGAGGATTTTCTAGTGTGTTGGGGCAGGGGGGAGTTGGGGGCATTGCCCATAATCACCACCTGTTAAGGTCTAGGACAGTGTGAGACAAAATCTTGCTGTAAGCTGTAAAGATAGACATATTCTCTGAAAACATTTAGGCAGTCCTGGTGGGGAAATTGATGATTAGTCTTGACCTTTTCAATCACTAAAGGGAAGAAGTGACATGGGCTTTCAATGAAGTATTCCACTGAGAATTCCAAAGTCCATTTCATTCCACTTCTCACCCACTAGCCTTGTGTGTTCAGGAGAAAATTTGCCCAGCAAATGACAATCCAATCACTAACAAAAGAAGTTATATGCATATGTATGTGGGTCTGATTTCTGATTACAATGGAAATTTTTTCTAATGAGGGTTTTCTGAACTGAGTCAGAAATCCCAGTTTTTTTTCTAAATATTTTCTTTTCCGTTTCTTGGTGTTTTGTTGTTGTTGTTGTTTATTTGTTTTGTTTTTACTGTGTCCTCTCACATCTGTGCCTTTGTTCCTGCTCTTACCATGTATATAATATAATACCATTTTGGGTTTTTAAAGGCTTCATGTTACATTTATAACTTAAAAAAAATTGACTTCCTGGGCCTCTGCTTCTCTTTGCACCTTTTGAGGGCAAGTCATTAAATTCATTCAAGTCTTGAAATTCTCTGATATTTGTTATTTAAACTTTTATGTAATTGTACGCACCTCGAGAATGGATAGGTCCTAAAACTCAATTAATCGTTTGTTCGTTGATTATTACAATGACCCATAACTGATTTAGTCTGAGAAATTGAAAATATGTCATTAAGGTATGTTGAGTAAGTTCAGTGACTACTAGACCTCTTGAATTGATGAGATATAAGTTTTCTGTACGTCTTCTAAATATCATCTTAATTAATGAGAGCAGCAGATTGTCTTCTAAATATCATCTTAATTAATGAGACCAGCAGATTGTAGCCAGGGTGCAATGGTACAAGAACATGTAGCTCTTGGGTCCCAAATACACCAGGTTCAGATGCTTGCTCCTGACAAAATCCAGAGGCAGAGAGACGGCTGGAGGTGAAACAAGAGAGGGATTTATTTCAGTGAGGCCAACACCAGGAAGACAGTAGGCTAATATCTCAAAGATTGTCTCCAAAGTGCTGAATATACTTCTAGGTTTATATAAGGAAAATGTGGAGCAAAGGTCGGTGGGTACAAGTGTTGCTGGGTGAACTGGAGAGACCACAGGCCCTGAGGCCTCAACCCAGCCTGTCCCAAAGATGGCACCAAAGGCTCTTGGTCTTGTTACGAGAAAGAATTCCAGGACAGAAACAATAGAGCATACGAGAGACATAAGCAGGAATGTTTATTAAAGTAAGAGTATACTCTGGGGTGCCTGGGTGGCTCAGTCGGTTAAGCATCCAACTCTTGGTTTTGACTCAGGTCATTATCTCCTGGTTTGTGAGCCTGAGCCCTGCATCAGGCTCTGTGGTTACAGTGTGGAGCCTGCTTAGGTTTCTCTGTCTCGCCCTCTCTGTTCCTCCCCCCACTTGGGCTCTCTTTCTCTCTGTCTCTCAAATTAATTAACTTGAAAAAAAAATCTAAAAAAAGTGAAAGTATCCTCTCAAGATGTGAGAGTGCCCTGGGGGTTGGGTTTCTATCTTATATTGAAGGTGTGGAATATTCACTACTTGGGGTGGGGATTTCTCAGAAGCAGGTTTTGAGCCTTTTCTTCCTTATTTGGTCAGGGGTTTCTGGCCTACTTTGTCAGCCATCTTGGGCCTATCTGGTTTGATCCAGCTCCTTGTGGTTTTGTTTTGGATTGTTGCCAGGACAGGCAACTGACTTTCTCAGTAGCTGGCCTTGACTTCCTTTTTCTTGGCCTCCAGGTCTTCTGTTAGAACCTAACTAACTGTCTCTAACACATACAGGTGGGCAGTGAATGTCGAGTTGATCATTGTCTTGGGGTCAGTCACACTTGGGTCTTGCTGGCTCAGGGGAGTCCTTATTGCCTGAGGGGCTAGTTTTGGTTCCCATGAGGACATTATTTGCCCACTGTGTCTTTTGCCTCAGTTAAGAGATAAGCTGAAAACAAGAACTTAATCTATTAGAAAGTACAGATTGAGGTCAAAATGGAAATAGTTGACGTCCTTTTTTAAGATTAGAAACTTTAGCTTCAAGTTACCCATTCAGGATTGAACAAAATGCCAAAATATTTAACAGAGGCTCAGTGTCACTTGCTCTGTGCCCTGACAAACTCCTTTGTCTCTGAGAAGTTTATTTACTTGATAGAAAGCACTCTTATGTGGATGTCCTGGTTGGACAAGACAGTACTTGGGTGTACTAAGTCACGGTGGTTCTCCAGAGAAATGGAACTAATAGGATACGTCTGTGTTTAGGAAGAGATTTTAGCATAACGGATTATCTAGTGTGATTGTCAGGGCCACCAAGTCCGAATCTGCAGTGTTTCAGTCAGCGGATTGCAGACCCTGGAGAGCCACTGGTGCAGATGACTTCCGATGTCAGTCTCCTGGACAGTCTCTTGGCTCAGGAAGGCCTGTGAGTTTTGGTTGACCTTTAACTGATTGAATGGGCTCCACCCACATTGTGGAGGCTTGTGTTTTATCTAATTTAAATATGAATCTCATTCAAAAACACCCTATAAACTGACATATAAAATTAACATCACAATGAGTTATTGGATTTACCTTCTGGCTAGAAGGCCTTAACTTACCAAAGTGTCAGTTTCTTCATTGGCTTCAAATAGGACTAATGCAAACTTGCTTACTGAGCCCCCAAGAACTCTTGAGTAAGATCCATGTCAAAATATAATTTTTTTAATGTTTATTTTTGAGAGAGAGTGCAAGTGGGGGAGGGGCAGAGACAGAGGGAGACACAGAATCTGAAGCAGGCTCCAGACTCTGAGCTGTCAGCACAGAGCCCAATACAGGGCTCTAACTCATGATCTCTGAGATCATGACCTGAGCCTAAGTCAGACGCTTAACTGACTGAGCCACCCTGGTACCGCCAAAATATAATTTTATGTTAAACAGATTCAAGGCTATTAGATAAGAGTAGGACTTTAGAATAATATGGTTTAGAGATGATACTAGACATTAAAGATAAGATATAGTCCATGCCTAATGTCATGAATTCAAAATGCATTCCAAAAGAGTTAATGGGTTCTCTCTATGGAAACTGCAGGGAAACATTGGGGAGTCTTTGAGAACCTCCCTGAAGATCAGGAGGCATCTTGATAGGCTACCTTCAGAAGATTTAGTCTTGATTTAGAGATTTAATGAGCTAGATAATAAGCATCATCATTAATAGGTTCATTTAATGGTTATAGTAGATCAAGTAAATGCTACCATAATGACCCCACTGTAAAATGAGAAAACCATAGAAGAAATTAAGAGAACAATCCCATTTGCAATAGCATCAAAAAAATGAAATACTTAGGAATAAATTTAACCAGGGAGGTGAAAAATCCGAACACTGAAAACTGTAAGACATTGGTGAAAGAAGTTGATGGTGACACAAATAAATGGAAATGTCCTCAGTGCTCATGGATTTAAAGGATTAATATTGTGAAAATGTCCATATTGTAGATCACCCAAAGTGATCTACAGATTTAATGCAATCCCTATCAAAATCCCAGTGACGTTTTTTTCTCAGACATGGAAAAACAATACTAAAATTCACACTGAACTATTAAAGACCCTTGGCAGCTAAAGTAATGTTAAGAGAGAACAGCTAAATTAGAGTCATTACACTGCCTCTGAGAAGCTTATTTACTTGATAGTAAGTATCAATAAAGTATTGATCGTAAACTGTCAATATAGTTTGAACTCCCTGAGTTCAAACTATATTACAAAGCTACAGTAATCAAAACAGTAAGGTATTGGCATAAAAAGGGATATACAGGCTCAATGAAACAGCATAAAGAGCCCAGAAATAACCCTATCTATATATGGCCAATTTAATTATGATAAGGGACCCAAGAATATATAATGGGGAAATGATAGTTGTGTTGAGAAAACTTGATGCCCACATGCAAAAGAATGAAACTACAGTTACATTTTACACCATACACAAATTTCAACACAAATGGATTAAAGATTTAAGTGGATTTATGAAACCATGAAACTCCGAGAAGATAGGGTGGGTAGCAACTTGAAATTGGACTTGCTGCTGATTTTTTGGATTTGACACCAAAAGCAAAAATAAACAATAGCAACTATGTCAAATTAAAAAGCTTCTGCACAGCAAAGGAAATCAACAGAATGAAAAGACTACCTATAGAATGGGAGAACATGTTGGCAAATCATCCATCTGATAAGGGGTCAATATCCAAGATACATGAAGAACTCATACAACCCCATAGCAAAAAATCCAAACAGTCTGATTTAAAAATAGGCAGAGGAACTGAGTAGAAGTTTTTCCAGAGAAGACATACAAATGACCAAGAGATCCATAAAAAAGTACTATGTTTCTATTTTGTTTGGCCTTTAACTGAGCATCATTGATCATCAGGGAAATGCAAGTCAAAACCACAAGAATAACCTCACAACTGTTAGAGTGACTATCTTCAAAATGACAAGCAAAATGACAAGTGTCGGGAGAACGTGGGAAAAGGGAACCCTATGCACTGTTGATGGGGGATGTAAACTGGTGCAACTACAATGGAAAATAGTATTGAGGTTTCTCATAACATTAAAAATAGAACTGTATGATCTAGCAATCCCACTTTTGAGTATATATGCAAAGAAATTGAAATCAGGATCCCAAAGAGATCCCTGCACTCCCCTATTCGTTGTAACTTTTTTTTACAATAGCCAAGATACGGAAATAACCTAAGTGTTCATCAATAGATTAATAGAAAAAGAAGATGTAATACACACACACACACACACACACACACACACACACACACACACTGGAATGTTATTCAGCCACAAGAAAGAAGGACATCCTGCCATTTGCAACAGCACAGATGGACCTTGAGGGCATTATAGTACAAGAAAGAAGTCACAGAAGCAAATATTATATATCATTTATAGGTGGAATCTAAAACAGCCAAACTCATAGAAACAGACTAGAATGATGTTTACCAGAGCCTGGGTGATGGCAGGAACCAGGAGATGTGGTTAAAGAGTGTAAGCTTCCGCTTATAAGATGAAGAAGTTCTGGGGATCTAATGTACAGAATAATGATTATAGTAAGTAGTATAATATATACTTGAAAGTTGCAAAGAGAATAGACCGTAACTGTTCTTACCACAAAAAGAATATATAAGTATGTGATGGGTGGGGGTGTTAGCTAATGATTTTTCAATATGGTAATCATTTTTCAATGTCAGTATATCAACTCAACCCATCGTACACCATAAACTTTCACAATGTTATATATTAATTATATCTCAAAAAACCTGGAAAGAAAAAAAAAACTTAAGTCAGACAAAGCAAAGAGGAAGCATAAGGAGGGAGAGGATTTTGGTTCATTACATCTCCATCAATATTTTTATACAAATTCATTGTGTGAAACTCGTCATCAAGCACTTCTGCAGGCCTATAATGTAAATTAATTTTGATACTCTAGAGAACACATAAAAGTATACAAAAACTTTCTTTTCTGAGTTTTTTGATGGAGAATTATACTATCATATACTAATCATATGTTGACCTTAATTGTTTGGTTTTGAGCAGCAAATATTGCTATTGTCACAAAACATTTTATAACATCTTATACTATTAAATGCTCAAACTTATTTTAAACTTATAATTCAAAGGAAAAAGCTTGAATTAAATGGCTCAAACTTTTTTTTTTAATTTATTTTTTTCTAGTAATCTCTCTATCCAACATGGGGCTTGAACTTAACGACCCTGAGACCAAGAGTCTCGGGCTCTTCCAACTGAGTCAGCCAGGCACCCTAATTCAAACTTATTTTAAAACTATGTTTCTCCAAAGTTGGGATAGAATAATGTTTTCATGATATTACAAATATCATAATGGTTTTGTACAGTCAATCTCTGTGTTAACTTTAAGGAATTCATTTGAAATTGCTTACTATTACTACAGTAAGATGGGGGTTCCTTAGTGTTTGGTGTGCTTTCCCTGAGAAATCTATCTTAGTTATTTTTTTATTATCCTCCTTTGTGGATAGTAAAAAATTAATATTTTTTAAATTTATTATATGATTTCTTTGCTGTTGAACTCTTAGGTTATTTTTTTATATTGGTAGAAATATCTATTTTAAAATGAAAAGTGTTTTAGGTATAGCAAAACTATTCTGGATTAGTTATTACATATAATTTTTATTCTGAAATGTTAGACTTTCAAAAATAGTACAGAGACTTCCAGTATACCCTTCACCACATTCCCCAATTGTTATTATTTAACCACATTTGATACATAATTATCTTTCATCCTCCACTCCCCTTCTGTCTACTTTTTTCTCCTTTTCTTCCCACTATCTATATATTTTTTCTGAACTGAGAATAAGTTGTAGATGTAATTCCCCTTTATCTGTAAATATTTCACTGTGTCTATCCTAATAACAAGGACATTTTCTTATGTAACCACATTAGAGTTACCAAAATCATGAAACTAACCTTGATTTGACAGTATTGTAGTACCACTTGCCCCAATTAATGTTCTCTATTGCAAGCAGAGATGAATGAATGAATGAATGAATGAATGAATGAATTCATATGAATCAAATTCTGCTCTGGTTTCCAATTCAGGACCATGTGTGGAATTTAGTTGTCATGTCTCTTTTGTCTTCCTTAATGTGGAACACTTCTTCAGTTTATCTTTTCAGTTTTGAAGAACAAGTTACTTTGAGAATGTGCCTCAATTTGGATTTGTGTGGAATTTTTTAATTTGATAAGGATTTTTATGACTTGACATTATAGATTAATAACTGTAAAAACATTTTGTTAGGGTATTGAGGAGGGCACCTTTTGGGATGAGCACTGGGTGTTGTATGGAAACCAATTTGACAATAAATTTCATATATTAAAAACAAACAAACAAAAAAAAACCCAAAATACTTTCTAATTTCCCCTGAAAAAAAAAAACATTTTGTTATCATATTTATATAATCAAGCAAATCAATTCTTTAGATTTTACTTATTTTATGTCTACCATTTGATTTGGAATAGAGTACAGTAAGGCCAGATGTGACATTTTGACTTTGCTAATAAGAATAATTAACCTTAACATATCAGCACAGATACTGTGTATAAACATTCATCACACATATGGGATAAATTGAAATGTATAACTTAAAGAAACTTTGGAGGGCTATTCTTTTTTTTTTTTTTTTTTTTAATTTTTTTTTTCAACGTTTATTTATTTTTGGGACAGAGAGAGACAGAGCATGAACGGGCGAGGGGCAGAGAGAGAGAGGGAGACACAGAATTGGAAACAGGTTCCAGGCTCTGAGCCATCAGCCCAGAGCCCGACCTGGGGCTCGAACTCCCGGACCGCAAGATTGTGACCTGGCTGAAGTCGGACGCTTAACCGACTGCGCCACCCAGGCGCCCCAGGGCTATTCTTTTGTGCAATAACTAAATGAAACCAAGATAACTTCTCTTTTAAAAAAAATCCTTCTCTTTATATTAAAAACAAGAACTCGTTCTTCTATGTGTGATAACTGCATATTATTTAATCTGTTTGTATTGAATAAATGTAATCTTTTGTAAGCCTTTTGTTAGCTTGACAGTATGATGTTCTGCATTACTGCATAATGGTTTTGTGAGAGCTACCATAAGATTTCCCCTCTGGGCACCAGCTCCTGCCCAACATGTATAACCATCCTCCTATCCTTTCCTTCCCACACTGGGTTTTGAAGAGCAAGAGAAATTAAAGAAATGGCACATAGTGGGATTTTTATAGTACAAAAAGTAGTGTATAGTGGATAGTATGAAATTCAGTCAGTGTAGAGGGGAAAAATCACCTGCAATTATGTGACTTCAGTGCCACCATTTTGATGTGTACTTTTTAAAATGATTTTCTTCTTTACTGATGTAGCTAATATATATCATGTCCTTGGCACATATCATGTAGGTAATGAATGTTATGTCCTAAGCAGAAGGACACAGTGATATATTCCTCCTAATGCTTTTACTGAGAAGACAGACATTAAAGAATTTATTAAAATAGGATATCAAGGCTTATACTGGGTGAAGTATTAGAAGTTAAGAAAGCTCACAGGATAAAACCCAATTTCTTAGTCATAAATGTTTTTCTCTTCCCCCAAATGGGACACTTTCTAAAGACACGTTAATAGCTGAATAGTGTTAATCTACTTAATATCATATGTAAAGGTTGTTTTTAATTTTTAGCTGTCCTATTAAAGCAGTGGACATCTGAACAGTTAAATCTTTGTTCCTGACCTCTGGTAGTTTTTTTAGGACATATTACTAAAGTACTATTTCTGGGTTAAATGATAAACAAAATGTAGAGGCTTTTGATAAGCATTGTCAAATTGACTTCTATAAATGTCTGTACCTTTTTATATTTCACCACTAGTGCAAGAACGTGCCCATTTCACCATACCTTCTGCATTCTTAGATTCATTACTTAAAACAAATTTTTTTCAGCAGTTTGATAAGCTTTGTTGCAAGTAGACGATGATGATGATGATGGTGATTATTTTGGTCCACTTATCTTTCTTAAATGTATTCCTTGTTCACATCTCTCTTATTTGATGTGGCAGTGTTCATCTTTTTGTTTGTACTTCATCAGTTTTGTGTAATAATGATACTAACTCCATGGAAAAGGGAGTGAGAAGTCAATTAATTATAGTGGAAAAATGAGCAGCAAAACACCTTGCCGTTCTGCTCACACTCAATGTGTGAGTTTTCCACACCATGTACTTCTGATACCCTCTGGAATTAGTGTTAGACCTCACAAGTTAAGGACTCAGCCCACAAGACTGGCTCCCACTCAGAATATTTTAAAGGGCACACATGGAAAGCCAAATGAAGAGATATACAGGGTGAAGTCTGGAAGTCCTCAAGCTCAAGAGCTATTCCTTTGGAGTTGGGGTGTGCCCCCGTTCTGGTACATGGATGTGTTTATCACCCTGGAAGCTCTCCAAACCCCATACTTTTGGGATTTTTATGGATGCCTCATCAATTATTAACTCCATTTTCAGCCCCTCTCCCTCTTTGGAGAATGGCTTGGACTAAAGTTCCAAACCTCTAATCATGACTTCTGATGATAAGAGTCCATTCAGGAGCCACCAAGGAACCCACCAAGTGTCACCTCATTAGAAAAGATATCCCTAACATCCAGAAAATCCCATGGGATTTAGGAGTTCTGTGTCAAACACTCTTACCAGGAATTACAAGGGTTTTTGGAGTTCTGTATCAGGAACTGGGACCAATGACCAATATATTAGCAGGCATTGAAGGCAGATTTTATATATTTATATTTATCTCCTTTTATTTCACAAATGGTAGAATGTTTGTTGAGTCATTTATTTCAGAGCCTGCAATCAGCTATTGGACTCACATCTGTAATTTTATGGTCCCATATGACATGCATATATATCCTATTTCTTTTGCCCCTTTTCATAATATTTTGTGCTCTCTTACTAATATCTTAATATACTGAAGCCCAGAGATGACTCTGCTCATGATTATTTTTCAACTACTTAAAGATAATCAACTTTTATTTCTTCTCTTATAGATCTACCAATTTTTTCAGATTAATCAGGATCAAAGGGACCTGTGAGCCAGCTGTTTCCACAGCTATTGGGACTATTTTCTGGGGAAGAAGGGAACCTGTCTGGGCCTTGGTGCTGCACACTTGTGGCTATTTTTCTATCTTCCTTCAGATATAAGTATTTCTGCTATTCTGAGGATAGTGGGAAAGCAAATAGCTTTCATAGTGCCCATCCAGCAGGCTTCTTACTTCTAATATGCTAAGCCATAATGCCAGTTTGAGTACTAGGTAAAGGAAAAAATGATAGGTTGCATTAATGCAAAATAACACTTGGGGTGTTCATACGTGTGTACGTGAGGGACGTATGAACTTGAGTGACATGGTCACGTACAAATGGCTTGAGAGGCAAATTAAAGGAAACACATTTATTGCGTTTTGTTGAAAGAATTTGACTCAAGAAACAGTTGAATCCGGATGGAAACAATCAAGGTGATAGAAAATTAGTTTCTCCTTTGTATCAGAATGAAGAGATCTCCATATTAGAAAACTTCGTTTAAAAAAGTTCTCTATAATATAGTGGCATTTAAAATGGTTTTTGAAGAGCAAAATTTTTTTAAAACATTTTGCTGCCAGAAAATTAAGTTCTAAACGCTGGCATTAATTTCAGTCTTATGTCAAGAGCCAAATGGATTAATAATGAAATATCAAAGGAAAGTACAATCTCTCACTTAAATGTTTTAATGATAATAATGACTTAACACTTGATAAGAAAGCTGAAAAAGAATATTATTCCCATCCTGCAGTTTTCATAATAAATGAAACTTTCCCGTGGAGAAAATAGTCTCCTTTAAGACAGGTTCAGAGTAGGGCATGTCAGGAAATGATTCCACCTTGATTAAAATTTTTCTTCATATATTCAGTCAGCTCCTTATCTTGATTTTTCAAGTAGAAAAATAAATGAGAATTTTAAGCCTTAGTAAAACATTATGGAAATGTAAAAATCAGTAAACATTAAAAAGCCAAACTGAAGATCTAAATCAGTAAATGACAATTAAGAACCTTCCAGATTTGAGGCAAACAGATGTACTCAATGATCAGACCTAAATGTGCCCAGCTAAGGACTATCTTTGGTTTTTAGGTCTTTTTAAATGCAACTTTTCCAGGAATATAAATACTGGTTCTGATTCAGAAAGTATGTTTTGCCTTTAAATACTTCTGAATTTGAAGTAATTCTGAAGGAGGCTATGGTGTGTTTTGATACTATTTTGTATTTCAGACATCAACATTTATTTATACATTGTTTTTATAACAGATTTTATATTGAGATAGCTGTATGAATTCACACAAAGTCATTTCTTAGTACTTTTTAGTTGTTTTGAACCATCTGAATACAAAGTTTATAAAGCAAAATAGATATATAGTATTAGTATTAGTAAGAATAGTATTAACATGGTAAATATGTGCTATGACATCAATATTTTGATATGAGTATTTGATATATTTTTTCTCCCCAATACATTGGTTTTATTTGATTCTCTGGAAATAGTTTAAATATGAACAATTTTATAATGAGCAGGCTTAGGTTTGATTTTGACTTTGACACTGAAATGTATTTTCTTTGTATATAGTAAACATAGCAATGGCCCGTATCTTTTCAAGTTGTTTTTATTTTGCATTTTTTATAGTTTTCCTGTTTTTAACATATTAGTAATTTTATTTTATTTTTTTTGAAACATACCTTGTCCTGGCAACTATGAGGTTGTCTTTTGCAAAGATGGCACAAAGAATGCCTTACTATAAAATGCTGACACTGGATATTAGTAAGTTAGAAATGTTACTTTACAAATCACATTATTATGGATTTGGAGATTTAAAAAAACATATCATTTGGATTATGCTAATCTAAAAAATAATCTTTTATCGATAAATGCTATACTTACAAAGAGTATTACATCTGGTGGAGATGTTAAATCTCCAAATTAAAAAAAAATATTGTTAATTTTGATTGTTATTAGAAAAATTAAAAAAAATTTGGGGACCGAGAAAAAAAGTTGAAGTCTACCCCCATTGCTCTGCAATAGGTTGCTTTCACACGTGTGACTGAGCCATTTTTAAAAGCACACTTTAAAGGATTCATTAGATAGTCTAGCCTAATTATGTACCATTAGATGTTTAACCAGTTTTCAATTATAATTTGATCATTCCAGTTTGAGTGACTAGGTGCATGGTGGAGAAATATTTCAAAATTAGAAAAAGAAGAGCAAGAATGTGTTTTAGGACTAGCTGCGGCATTTCGTTGTGATTTGAAGGCTCTGTGCCACATAGCTGTTATGTGGTTGGAAATAGTAACTTTGAAAAAGAATTCTGTCCTTACCGCTTTGAAGATGAGCAGTGTAGAGATATAAGAGGTTAAAGTCTTGGTCATGGGTGGGATTACTTGGGAGAAGTCAGAAGACAGATTGCTCCGTCCCTGGTGTGTACAAGTATTTTGATGACCGAACATGCTGTCTGTCTGCGGCTCATCAGGTTATACTCTCAGCTTTCGTTTCTTCTTGCTGCTTTAGGGAAATGGGCAGGAGTCGGTGTGTCTTCAATGTGTTGTGTTCTGAAACAGTCTTCTTATTCAGTGATGACTACAGTTATGAAATCAAAGCTTGCATATGCAACTAATTAATTAAGCTGGATTGCTTGGATATTATCCCCCAGCTGTATTATGTATGGTACGGTATTGTGGGAAGCTTTTCTCTAATGTTGTTTCTATCTCACGGATATTGAAGGTTAAAGCTCTCTAGTGGCTCTCTGAAAATGAATACCTTTTTCTGCTGACTTTGTACCATCACAACTTATTATTTGCGAATAAAATGATATACCATTAGTGAACATTAAACTGTTAATAACATCAGAAATTCCTGGTGAATAAAAAGACAAATGAGTTGTATTTATTTATTTTGATTCCTGCTGTTAACTGTTTTACTTTTGTGGTTTAGGATATATAAACAGACAAAAAAAAAAAAAAAGATCCCCAATTCTAGGAGTCTACATGTCTTCAGTCTTCAGCTGTATTTTTCCCTACTTTTCTCAGAATCTGGTTTGAGTTTGTTTCAATATTGAAACAAGTGCCACATGAAAATATTAACAGCTGGTTCCAGGAATCATCTGGAGGGGGTGCAGATGCAGTTATCATGGATCTTGTCACGGAACTTTGGTGGAAATACTGTGTGTGAGGATTACAGACTGCTCATTAGCAGTTTTTAAAAATAGCTATGAGAAAGGAACATTGGAATATAACGTGCTGTGCAATTTTGTTTCCTACTAGAAAGCAGAAGATGAGGATATTGTTCTCACACCTGATGGCACCAGGGAATTTCTGACGTTTGAAGTTCCACTTAATGATTCAGGATCAGCGGGTCTTGGTGTCAGTGTCAAAGGTAACCGGTCCAAAGAGAACCATGCAGATTTGGGAATCTTCGTCAAGTCCATTATTAATGGAGGAGCAGCATCTAAAGTAAGCAAATGTTAACTTTACCCAGCTTATGCGCATTAACAAAAATATTTAAGTACAACCCTATTCCTATCTTGGAAACATATACACAGTGTGGGGGCGGATTACTTGTTCCTCTACCCTCTTGTGTTCTTTATCTATGGCCTGTGAATTCAACTGGCAAAAGACAGATGAACAGAACATGTTCACAAATTTTATTGATGTTAATATTTAAAATTTTCCACATACAGGGGTTCTACAGAAAAGAGAAACCTAAAGAAGTGGTTAGACTCAGAAACTAGATACCATTTTAGCAAAGGGCAATGAATTGTGGAGCAGTGATTGGACGAGGAAAAGGGGGTTGGGGCTTTGGGGTGGCAAATTGTAGGACGGTAAATATATGGCAGAAACTAGTGGAAGATAAGGTTTATTTTGTACGGTCTGTTTTGTAGGCTGACTAATCTCAGTGCTCTCTGTGTCTCTCGTGATGAGGGTCATTTTTTTACTGGTTTGAGAGAGGAAAGGAGACATCTTCCTAAGAGGAACACTATGCCCTGCACTTAGCCAGAGAAGGGAAGAACAGAGAGCTCCTTCTCCATCTGCCATTTTTCAGTTGCCTTCAGCTCAAAATAGTCCTTATGCCACAATGGTGTGTTTTGGAGCAACATATTCAGATACCCTGTAACACTTACCAAGTGTCTTTTGTTTTCTTCATAGTAGCCCATGCATGATCAAACTAATAGAAATCTTGGTGGTCTCATTTGGGGATGAAATCATAGCTTCAAGTCCCCATTTTTGGTCTCACAGAATTTACAACCCGTAGCCCTTATAGTTGAAAGAAGATAATCTGTGCAAAGACTTAGCGGAGGTTCTGGCACAGAGCTGCCCTGCAGTAAAGCTCATCTTCTCCTTCCCTGACTATGGATCACCTAGACTATTCCCCAGTCTGGAGAAAGTTTCCTGGCTATTTGTTAAGGGGGCACCTCTCTGCAATTGTGTAACAGCCTTGAGCTTTTTCTTGTCTTGGGTTGTAAATAACCTCTATGGGTGTCTCTGGAAGCAAGAAAGTAATCACTTTGTGTCCTTTAAATTAGTATGCTATTTTGGTAAACAGATTATGATAATGACTTGGTTTACAAATGTATAAATGATTGAAATAGACACAGGCTGCAGTGGCTGCTTAGACATTATTGTGCTCGTGTTCAATTGGGCATAATCCATTAGGATTAAAGCCTCTTTTTATCCCCCTTGTATTTATTTATTTATTTATTTATTTATTTATTTATTTATTTATTTATTATTTTTTTAACTAAAGAGAAAGCAACTTCTTTTATAACAGTGTATTTAATAGCACTTATTTCTACCTGTTTTCTTCCCAGGATGGAAGGCTTCGGGTGAATGATCAACTGATAGCAGTGAATGGAGAATCCCTGTTGGGCAAGACAAACCAAGATGCCATGGAAACCCTCCGAAGGTCTATGTCCACTGAAGGGAACAAGCGAGGAATGATCCAGCTCATTGTTGCAAGGCGAATAAGCAAGTGCAATGAGGTAAAGTATAAAAAATGAAGACTCTAGCATTTGAAATTGTAATAAGACTAAGTTTTTGTCCTAATATTGGACAAAGAACGGCAGGTTCTGGGACTTTGCATCAAAATACTATAAATTGTCTTTGCTCTCTTTATTGCATTGTCTGTGGACTATGATTTGTTCTCTTAAATATGTGATCAAAATATCCCTAAGTGTGCACTAGTATTTCTGTCTCCAGCTCAACAAATAACACTGGGATCTTAAAAGCACCTTCAGTTGGTTCTCTTTTTGAAAATGGCCATACCTTCCTGTTGGGAGCGAACAGTTTCTCTTCTGTTCAGTAGTGTTGTTCCTAGGAGAGAGAAACAATGAAATAATGGCTTGTTCATTTGATTTATCAAAGTGGGATGCTTATTTCAAAGCCCCTGAAAGGGGAGAGTCTGTTTCTCTTGTGACCTTGTCAAAAATGTAAGTCTCCCCTCCTATTCTCCTGTGTCTCCTTTCTCCTTTACTAAAGGGTTGAATATTTTCCCCTTGACTGCATGCTTTTTCAGTGATATCTATTGCACAGTGCCATGGCTGGCTCTGAATACATGTAGCAGGTATGTAGTTAGAAACGAGTAGGAAGAATATCCTCTCTTGAAGGTTATGATCATGTTTTCCCAAATTGTAAAAACTTGCTAAGCAGAAACATACTTTCTTGCATAATGGGGCATTTGACAATTTAACAGGAATTATATATTTATGTGATTATATTAAACCTAAAAAAAGTTTATAGTTCTGTTATAATTTATGTGCCATCCATAGGAAATAGGTGGGAGCTGAGAATTTATAGAGCAAAGCTTGTTAAAAAAAAGTAGGGTTTGTTTTTGTTTTTAATCAATGCTCAACTCCCCACATTAAAAAATAATTTTTTTTAATGTCTCTTTATTTTAGAGAGAGAGAGACAAGAGGGGGGCTGAGGGGGAGACACAGAATCTGAAGCAGGCTCCAGGCTCCGAGCTGTCAGCACAGAGCCTGATGAGGGGATTTTCGAACCCACAAATAGTGAGATCATGACCTGAGCTGAAGTCTGATGCTTAACCGACTGAGCCACCCAGGCGCCATGCCAACTTCCTACATTTTTAAGTCAACTAAAAGGAAGTGCCTAGGAAATCATATAAACTGAAAATTATATCTAAATGGTTTAAGTGTTTTTCTTAATTTTAAAATCTATGTTATATGTATAAAGTGGAACTATTCAGATTGCTTGACCAATCATGCCATCCTGTAATATATTCCTATTTTGCAATGAAAGTTGAGTACTCAGTGTTGAGGTGACCAGTTTTGGAAAGGTTATTGACTATTATTTCTTTATTGTTTTTATTTTTCAAATGGAGAATTTGTTAACAATAAAGAGTTAATTTCCATAACAAGGGAACACTGAACCTTAACTTAAAATTCACTTTCATAAGATAAAAATTCACTTTCGTAATATAAATATAAATGCTAATCCTTCAGAGTAGCCTACTGGAATGGTTTTCCTGAGACGTAGAGTTTGTATTTGATGCCAAAATTTATTATTTTGTCTCAAAAATTATTAAATGATTTTTTAAATATAAGTCCTATAGGGGCACCTGGGTGGCTCAGCTGGTTAAGTGTTCGACTCTGGATTTCGCTCAGATCATGATAGCATGGTTTGTGGGTTTGAACTCCCTCTCTCTCTGTCCCTCCTCTTCTCTCTCTCTCTCTCTCTCTCTCTCTCTCTCTCTCTGTCTCAAAATAAATAAATAGGCATTAAAAAAATAAAATGCAGATCCTTTGAAGTGCTAAATGAAAAGTCTCCACAGTAAGTTCACAAGTATACTGCTCTTTATTAGGTCTTTTTCTAAACCTGAAGGACTTCACATTCACAGGACAGTATTCTCCGGCAGACGTTTATTGAGCATCTACTAATCTACTATATACAGGAAGTGTGTCAGATCGCTGGCATATGGCAGTGATTAAAAACAGACCATGCTCCTTCTCTCCTAGAACTTAAATTCTGCTGCAGAATATATCATATTCTCAGTCCCTCTTAAAATAAATTAGAATTTGTAACACCTTCTCAAAGTTTTCCCTGACAGATAAACATTGGATTAGAGTTCTAGGGACACTGAAAACATATGAATATCACTGAAGACCAGCATTCTGAATCTGGACATGCTTTTCCCTGATTCAGATGGTTCCTCGTTGTTCCCCAAGCAGTAGCAGAGCAAACCTGTACCAGCCTGAAAATGTTTTGATAAAAGCACTGATTTTATTCCCTGTTGTCCTGTAAAACACATGAAATTGGAATCCCACTGAAATATTTCTGTGTCTCATTCACTTCTGCATATGAATTTATGTGAATGAAATGATTTAAGTAAGGGAACAGCTGCAATAGATAGTAATAGACTTTAATATTCAATATTCCTTATGGTATCATTTTCATACATTGCTGGTTATTACTATTTCTTAGGAGGGTATAAGCTTATAAAACAATTATATCAAAAAAAATCTTATCATGAGTGCTGTGCTTTCTTTGTAATACTACCGAGAAGCCTTTTGTACTGACAGGATTTAACTAAAGAATTATATGAAGACAGAAGAGCTCAGTTCAGCTTCCCATAAGGCATAAGACATGATTTTGCTGCTGTTGTACTTATATTATATATTACCTTTGGAAAAACATCTCTCTGAATTACAAGAGAGTATGTGTAAATTGTGTTACAGTAAATATTGATATAAGCATACGGTATCTTGTCATGAATGAACCTCAAGCCAAAATAATGTGCTTTGAGTTCTGTCCTTCTGGGTCTATTAGTCAGCCACAGAGTCCGGTCTTTGACAACATCACAAAATTATATTTTACTAACTCATCTTTAAATCAAGGGTTTGCATACTTAATTTCAAGCCAGAGAAGATGAGAATTTGCAAAAGAAAATTGTACATTGTTACCTCTTTCCTTGCCCTTTTCTTGTATGAAGGAAGTGTCATATATTATCTTAATATTTTTATTCAAACATTTTTTGTCAACTCTCCACTCTAGGTATCATTTCACCTGAATTTCACTGAACAGCACACTTGGAGATGTTCTTGGGAAGAGATTTCTCAGTCTCTTTTGCTCAGCCTTTCAGGAATCTTGGAACACCACCCATCTTGAATCTTTTCTTAACCTGCTCTCCCCATTTTTCTCCTCCTTCCCTCTGGCTCTTCTCTCTCCTTTGAGGTTCATTTATTTCTGCCTGTTCTTTTATTGTTAGTACTTCTCAAAGCTTTCCCTGGGCTGTTTCTTATTCCACACATGCTCCCTGGAACATCTTCAGGTACCAGTGATGCTATTATGGTTCCCATAACCCTGTCCCCAGCTCAGAATTCTGTTCCAGTTCCAGATCCCTCTGTCTAACTGCCCATGGAGATACTTGCTGGTTTGTCGCTCAGGCACCTCATTCACCAGCCCCCAACGCTGCTGGCTTCCTCTATCCTGTCTTGCCTCCCCCCACCCTATAAACCACACCACTGCTCTTTCAGTTGTAGAAGATGGAGAAGGGGGATCACTCTTCACCTCTCAAATGCCTTTCCTGTCTCTATCGCCTCTGTTTCCAGAACCTCTCTCTCCTCGACCCACTCTTCTGCAGCCGCTCTGCTATTGCCCCACTCTAGGCCCATGGTCTTGCTGGGGTCAGTGCCAAAGCCTCTACAGGGATTTCTTCCTTGGTCCATTCTCCACACTGCAGTAAGGCAGGTTTTTTCGCAAAACAAATTGCTCATGTCCCTTTCATCAGATATCCCTTCGGGACGTTTTCAGCCTGTCCAGGACAGATGCCGGTCTCCATCACACAGCCCACTGGGACATGTGGAAACTTCCTGTGCAGTCTGCTTGAGCTACTCAGCACTCCTTGCACTTTCTTAGACACATGATACTCTCTGACCTCCAAGTTTTCCCCATGAGCCCATTCTGCTCCTTGTCCTCACAAAGACAGCCTTTAGATTGTAGTTTCTCTCACCGGGGTGTTTCCAGGGTGCGAGTACTTGCCTCCACCTAGCAGCATTTACGCTGTCATAGTTTCCTTTTTGGTTTTCTTTCATGAGGACTGTAAATTCTGAGATGTCCAAAATGTTGTCCATCTGTCATGTTTCTCTCTCTCCATCACTGAGGTACAACCCAGAGCAGACACCTAAGCATGAACTGAATGATAAGGGAAATAATCCTGGAGAGTTTTGTGTTTTGAGAAGAGCTAACAGGGGTGTCTGGGGGCTCAGCTGCTTGAGCATCTGACTTGATTTCAGCTCAGGTCATCAAGCCCTGCATTGGACTCCACACTGAAAAGTAGAGGCTGCTTGAGATTTTCCCCCTGCCTCTGCCCCTCTCCTGCTCATACTCTCTCTCTGTGTCTAAAATTAGAATAGAATAGAATAGAATAGAATAGAATAGAATAGAATAGAATAGAATAGAATAGAATAGAATAGAAAAAAAGAAGAGATAACTTAGTTAATATTAAAGACTGAAGTTCTAAATAAAAAAAAAAAAAAAAAGAAAACATCAGGCATGGTAACCAAATTAATATTTTGGCAGTGATTCTGAATTTCCTTTGCTTTCCTTGGATCTAATGTTCTTACTTAAGTACATTTAAAACATCTCATAAACAATAATTGTTTCTTTAGGAAAAAAGAGAAAAATGGCTTTCCCTTGTTTTGTGCTCCTGATTGATGGATTGACTTTTTTGGAGACAAATTTTGTAAGCCCTGACATTCTTTCCACTGGAAAAAAAAATACATAAAGCAAGAGGCAGAAACACTGGGTATCATCACAAAGGACACATTTGTTGAGGACCTAGAAGGAGATATGGGAGTAAATACCTGACATCATCCCTTGAGGATTGAAAGTAACCTGTGTGTGAGAATTATGCTGATTGTAGATGTCCCAAGGAAATTAATATTTTAGAAATTACTGCAGTCTAACATAGCTTACAGTCATCTCATTATATCGGTGTTAGACGTGATTTCATACAAAGCCTTGCCTTAGTACTTGTTGAGAATGGGACCAGGTGAGCTTTGTCTTACACCCCAGGCTGAAGGATCTAGTCATCAAGGACTACTTTAAAATGAGTTCTCTCTGTACATTTAATCCTCTTAGAATTAGAAAGCCATATTAAAATAGGAAGGGGCCTAAGGTATCATTTATGGCTCTCTTCACTTTATATATTAAGAAATAAATGCAGAAAGGTCAAACGATTTGCTTAATGGCTGCAAGGCCAAGGTAGTGGCAAAGTAATTTAGAAGCAGGGTGCCCATTCATCTTATGCATGTGAGTGGGCCTAATTGATTGTGATTGTGTTGTTCAGGCACTTTGTATTCCGGTTGTGTTAAGAGGCAGCATACAATAAAGCATGGGCTTTAGCATCAGACCTTCCCTTACATTCTGGGTGTGCTGCTTACAGGCAGAATGACTTGGGGGAACTTACATTACCGCTCTGATCCTTGCTGTTGCCCACGCGGCAGAGCAGGGTACAGAAGAGCTGAAATGCTGTCCTGATTGATAGCAGAGCCTAAACTGGCCACTCTTCTCCAAAACCCAAGCCTGCCCTTTTATTCATTGTTTTGTGTTTACCTGTCCTTCAGATGTTAGTACTTTCCACAACACAGAATTGTAATGTAGGCTCAATTGCTGTATTTCAACATTGTACTGTGCCCTCAGCTTTAGGCTTGCTTCCACATGGCCTCACATGTATAAATCTCCAAACCATTTTGAGGAAAATCTGAGTCGTTTACTTGCAAATGAATTTATTCGCCCAGTTATTTACCCAGTACCTGCTCTGTGCCAGGCGTTGGGGATAAAATAGAATAAGCCCATAAATACTGAAATATCGAATAATAAGAGTATGCAGATTGTTAACTAGAACTCAGTCTTAAGTTTGATGTAGAAGATTAGGGCCATATCTATGCCAGGTTTTCAAGGCTTATAGTCAAGATGGTGGGATACATTTTCTTTATGTGAAAGACCTCATTTGACCCATTAATGCTTACCTACATGAATGTGAGAATTTACTAACCCCCACAGAAATTATATTAGCTTTTTAAAAGAAGCCAGGATTTTAACTATTCCTCAGAAAGGTAGTCCAAGTATATAATGAAAAGCATATTCATTGGACAATATCCAGTTTCTTTGTTATTAAATAGCATTTGTATTTTCTGATTATAAAAGCAATATATCATTGTTTGGGTATGTTATCTAAGAGAGTATTACATTTACATTGTTTTTCAGTATTGGGGTAATTCCTAATTTTATACCTTTGTAAATGAAGTTATGATAAATATTGATTCACATGAATCTTTATTATTCACTTAGCTTTTTATTTTGTGAGGACGATGACCACAAAGTGAAACAAATGTCCGGGACAAGGAGTGTAAACTGTTTTTTGACCTGTGATAGACATGTCTGTATTACGTTAGAGAATGACTGTATCCATATCCACTCCTACCCAATATGAGTTATCTTACTACAACCAAGAGCTAATTTTTCTTTAAGGGGTGGAAAGGCTTTCCTGTGTTTCTAGAGATGGAGCTGAGGGGGGTCCAGCACAACTACCCCTACTCGGCACTGAAGTTGGACTGAAGAACATTTTTGCACCTTGAACAAGTTACAGAGTGAAAATTGCAGATCTTTTATTTGCCTTTCTTCTTCTAATGAAGTTTAATTTGGATAAGGTTTTTACGTAAGGAGACTTGCAGGGCCTGGGAGAGGCCCAGACTGTAGGCCATTCTGGGCCATTCTTCAGGACTGAAGGCGGCCCTGCCTGTCTGTGCTGCCATAGTGCCACAGTGGCATGTTTCTCGTTCTTAAACTGGCTTTCGTACAACAACAACAAAATCATCAGAAGATTTAAAACAAAACTGTGCTCCCCAATCAGGCTTTTTTTTTTAAAGAAATTAAAAGGCATTGTATCCTCTGTTAAATATTTATGTAGTAGGCTATTGATGTCTTCATTTAAATCTGTCTTTTTAGATGTAAATTAGACATGGTTAGGGAGGTAGGGGACATGAAGACTCTTTCCCATGAAATGTTCAAGTGTGAGGTTCTTTCTGAACAGGCACCTTACTGGTTTTTTTTTCTAGAAAGCCTGCATGTGCTATTTTCTAAATGGAATTTTTATTTGATTTCCTAAAATTCTAAAATAGCCTCTTAGATTATTTAGGGATTTCTCATGAATGGCTGTACAAGGATTTTGCCATCTAGAAGATTGCAGTTGTATGGTTCAATGAAATGCATCTGTTAAGCAAATGTGAGGATATGTTGTTTGTCTTATGATCAAATAAATTATACAGCAAGCAGGTCTTGTAGAGAGACTTGTATAGCAAGTCTCTTTAATATATGTGCTCATTTAAAATTTTCAAACATACTTGTTCTTAAAGGCATAGGGTATCAGCTTTTGTTTTTGTTTTTACCTCCCAAAGTACCTTGGAATTTAAGCACAGTATTCTTTCAGAAAATGTTCTTTTGTTTTTTTACATCAGAGACCTTGAATACTTAATTTACTTTTCTGTAAAGCTGTCAGTTGTAATCTGCAATTTAAAAAAAAAAGAAACTAATAAAACAAATCCTCATTTCACAATTTAAACCTTATTGAGTCTAATTCACTAGCGCTGCGAGTTGATTATGCTCCTGCAGTTTGACGTGCCTCCAATTGTAATTGTGTTGACCCTTCAATGCATTAAATCTCCCCAGTGCTTATCAAACTGGGAGAGATAAGTCTACAATTCGGAACTTCATTAAATATCTCATTTATATTAAACAGATGATAGCTTCTAACAGAAATAATAATTTGTTCAGATGAAGGAACCGCAACGGCTGTGGTTTCATCTGTTTGGAATGTGCAAACTCTCTCCCACTTTGCCGTGTTGTGCTGCTCCCCCCAGAACCCTCCCGCCAAGCCCTCTTTGTCTCTGGCTGCAAGCCAACACCAAGCGTCACGCGATATTAGTCCACGGGGTTAACCCCAGAGCCCACATTTGGACGACTGCAGTTAAGTGTGCTTTGTTCTTCCTCGAAGCAGATTTGTTTCAAGGCCTTATGAACATAGGTTCCTTATTCATATTATTTTTGTGAAGAATCTGACTTGGAGGCACAGCTGTTTTAAAGAATGCCACATACTGTTTTCATTCGTGGTGATAAAAACTGACCTATATTCTTTGCTTAGTAGATTGTCTGTGTTTGTGACATACACATCTTTGCTTCATTAGAATATTCGATCCCTACTTCTATATTATTTGTCTGCTGTTAAAGTGTTTTTTTTTTTTCAGTTACTTACTACCTTATATTTAAGATTATAGTAAGAGAATAGAATGATTTTTTTCCCGAATTTCTAGCCAAAGAAATATAGGCTCATTGAATTGTTCAAGACACCCAAGCTCACAAGTGGTCTTGAGGTCTTGTAGAGTAGGCAGTAATTCTTGCAGCACACGCAGAGATGTGTGCTAATTGTTAGGTGTATTTACCTACCATAGGTCTAAATCATGTAGCTGAGTTCCAGCTTCCATTCTGATAAAGCATCCTTTGTGCAGAGCAACATCTCATAAAGAATTCTGAATTAAACCATAACTTAAATTGACTTCAACCGATACTAACAGTCAAATTGAAAAAATAAGCAGCAAAATAAGTTATAAAAAAAAGCTTTTAATATACATATTTTTCCTCCAATGGCTGCAGTCTGACAGAACTTCATGGGAGGCACAGTGTAAAGTGGCACGGAAAGTTGGTCATTAGGCAGAGCTGTCATCACAAATTATTTTGGTACAGGGTGAAAAGTTCTAGTTCATTTGGTACCCAGTTGGATACAGGCCTTGGGCAAGTTGTTATAATTCCCCCATGCTGCTAATGGGCCTCCAGTACTGATTTTCCCTTGCCCCCTTTTCTCTATAGCTG
The DNA here is from genome assembly GCF_018350175.1 of Felis catus. Classification (NCBI taxonomy): domain Eukaryota; kingdom Metazoa; phylum Chordata; class Mammalia; order Carnivora; family Felidae; genus Felis; species Felis catus. The sequence continues at coordinate 31,502,902 of NC_058374.1, read as the reverse complement.
AAGTCACCTGGGAGCCCCTCTGGACCTGAGCTGCCCATTGAAACAGTATTGGATGATCGAGAACGAAGAATCTCCCATTCCCTCTACAGTGGGATTGAGGGGCTCGATGAATCACCCACGAGAAATGCTGCACTCAGTAGGATAATGGGTGAGTCAGGTAAAATTCTGTTTATCACAACTTATTTTTATGCTTTCCTGGTTCACTGGGAGGTTATTAATGTAATATTAATGTAAAGGAGGCCCATGTTTTCAAGAGGAAAAAGAGTAGGTTCATTATAATCATCCAGGAAGTGTTAATGTGAAGAGAGTAAGTCAATACATTGATTTTGTTAAGTGAATTTTAGATCCTGTAACGTGTGGGGCGAAAAAGAAAAGAAAGGAGTCACATGGTAATATTTTCAGTGATCAAGATATTTTTAGCTTGTTTGAAATAAGAAGTGAAGCCAGGTTTTAGGAAAAAATCAAAATGTAGTAGTGTGGGGCAAGAAGAATTCAAAAGTTGAATCTCTTCCCACAGCAGCACTGTTTAGAGGGAGAGGAACAAATACATATCTACACATTTGCATGTATATGAAATATTCGCATTTATTTGGTATGTGCTTAATAGGATGTTACCATTTTTTAATTGCATCTCTACTTTTTCAAAGCCCTCATTTTAAAATCTGGAAGCTAGTTTTTTGCATCCTTTGTTTAGATGCGACACCGTGCTGTCTGCACGGCCCCAGTGGGTAATGAGGTCATTAGCGCTTGCTCTGCAGCGGTTCAGCTTTCTACTAACAGATCCAGTTAATAAAGACTTGCTTTGCCACAGGAGTGGTTGGATTTACTGAGTTGCTCATCTTGGGATTAACTTGTGAGAGTTCTCAAATTTAAAACCTACGAAACTTTTGATTAAAATAGCACCTGACATAAAACACTTTTATCGCTGGTATGTGTCACAAGGCTCCCAAGTAAAACCCTAAATTTAACTCCATTTTGATACATTTAATGAAGATTTAATACAAATCAGGTTTCCATTATGAAGCCTCATTGGAGCAAGAATTTATTTCATTCATCAGTGGACGTTTCTGGAAAGCCTGCTATTGACAAGACATTTGTGTGTATACTTTTGCTCTAGATACAAAAATGAGAAAGACACAGTCTCTGCATACACAGAACTCTCTTCTGGGCAAGACAGGAAAAACACATGAACAAGGCTAATAGAATTCTCTGTTCTTCCTTTGGACTTTCTAGCTTTCTAGTTTGGAAAAATTGATAAATTCTCAATTTCTTATTCTGTTGCACATAGAACTTAGACCTGCCAGCCTTCTGCTTTTACTTTGTCAATATTTTTCCTTTTGCCAGGTTGGCATAAATGGAAGTAGAGGAAGGATACTAAAAACCATTCTACACCTGTTCGGTGACACACATTGTACATAGTTCACCACATTAATCTTTGCTTATTAATGATCACTCTTTTCACTGCTGTTGAATTTTCCATACTTCTTGGTTTTGGTGTAAAACTTTATCTTTGTAAAATACTTTTTTCACTGATGAAAATTCAGACCCTTGAGAGAGAAAGAGAGTGCATGTGTCCCTGGATCTGTGTGCATACAAAGTGATACGCTGTAATTTCCCCTTTATTATAGGAACATAGGACTTGCCATACTGAATCAGACCATTGGTCCACCAGTTCCTGTAACCTGCGTCCTGCCTCCAATCCCTGATGCTTCAGAGGAAGGCGAAAAACTAAAACTAAAAAACCAAAAAACCCCAAAATTCACCTAGTGACCTTTTGAAATGTTGTCTATATGGGTTAAGGATTCCGTCATTTTCTTCATAGTCTGTTTGCCCTGATTTTGTTAGCTGTGGCTTCATTAGTCCACTTCAGTTCGTATTACTGTTGTTTTCCCCTCCCCCTGCTAGAAATGGAATGGACTTTTCAGACTCCAGATGCTTTCCCCTGGGCAGCACTTCCCTCCCAGCTATGTGCTCTGTGATGTACTGTGCATGCCCTTTGGGAGTGGGGGTGGCAGACTCTTTACCCTCTGATGATAGGCCAAGTTAATGTTGAATGATTTAGATATTTTCTTAAGCTAGCTTTTACACATTAAACTGGAAACTAGGGATCCTGTATAGTTTTACCCTGAGAAATGTATATGCGTAACCCGATCCCATGTCTTGAGTTTTGCAAATTTGAGAATTCCTCAGTCTTCATCGTTCCCTATTCCAATATCAGCGACCCTAAGAAACAAATAGTTTGCTAAAATTAGAAATCATGGAAAAGATGTTAGCTGACAAGAAAATGCCAAAACAAGGTACCAAATATAAGATACTAGAGCATTGAATTCTATTAGGCTAAATCATTCGCGCTAGTATGTATTGATTTGCACATTACCTAGGTACATGGAAGTTTCTCAGGTAGCTCTTGTGTGGTTACAGGTTGTCTTTTGTATGTTTAGAATAACTCCTACACACACACTTGTGGACATGGTGGTATTTACTTCATGATCTGCTATGATTCAACTAGAGCTTTGTATTGAAATTCCAGCTTATTACTTTAAGAAATGACTAATTTTATGCAAACAGGGTGAGTTTTCACCTGTGAAAATTCATCATGTGAGACTCTAGACCAAAAAGGAGCTTTGCGGCTTTCTAACTCATTTCTGTGGGAACACATCTCAGGAGGGAAGCTTTAAAAAAATAGATCAAAATAGGAAGAGATGTTAGACTTGGAAGGATGTCAGGGGTCATCAGCCACACTTTCCCACTTAACAGATAAAGGAACAAAGTCACAAGATCCCATGGTGATTTTTTGTTTTATGTTGTTTTTGGTTATTTCCTGTTTCTAAAAGTAGACCTCTCTAGGGAATACTGAGACCACACAATAACTATTAGTGACATTCATTCTTTATTAACATCAATTTATAAATATCTACATCTTTAAGCAAAAGACATTAGGCAGCCTCCAGAATCTGTTCTATTCTGGCAAACAAAGTGATCTAAAAATCAAAACCTCATCTTTGAAAATAACCTTAGGTATCTACTCCAACTGAATTATCTTCTGTTCAGAGGAATTAGGGATCAGAGAAATTAAGTGACAAGTCTGAAGCCACAAGGTTTCTGTGTTTCTAAATCAGTTAGGATGTGTTTTTTTCTGAGTCCCGAGTCCCACACTACTTCAACCTTCATCGGTCCTCCTAGCTTGTGGTCTAATCAACCAGAGTTGTCACCAAGGCAAGATTTCTCCAAATGTCTTCTGTAAGGACCTACTTGCCACTATCACGGATATTCATCGAAAAGAAATCTCTGGAGATCCTACCTACGATTTCTTTTTTACAAAAGCCTTAAATTTTTTTTTTTACAAATTGCTGGACTATCTTAATCTAATAATCACAAAACAATAAGAGGCATGGTTAATTTAACCAACACTCTCGCCCAAATACATCACAAGTTGACATTTGGGGACATGGAACCTTAATTTTTTTTCCCCAAATTTTCTTTTTAAAGCAACCCCAAATCTGGTGTATTCATGTTAGAATTTAATCTCAGTAGTTTTTATATTCATAGATTTGTGGTGAGTTTAAATAATACTTTTGTTCAGCATGTTTTTATCATGTTAGAAATTCAACACAGAAAAATGGAACATTAATGTCGTTTTTATTGTGAGTCAAATCACTGGAAAACTTTTCATCTGTTTCTAGTGTCATTAATGGTGTTGCCTTCTATGTAAATGTACCAATGAATAAACGTTTAGTGACCAATCATCTGTATCTCATTGTTTCACTCCTCTTTAAGATATTGACTGGTTTAAATTTTAGTTTATAGTTTGTTGGTTAACTAGTTGAGGAAGGAGGAATATTTATCCATCTAAAAACAGATCACAGGCTTCTCAAGTCACCCTTGGAAGGTTTCACATTGATGATGTGCCCTGTACCAGCACACATCATTAAGAGGTATTGTTTAGGTGGAGTTTGTTAAACATGTAGTTTGATAATTGAGTTGTCCATTACTCCCTGTATATTCCTGCCTCCAGGTTCAGAAACCGCAATTCCTGGCAAGCATGTTAAGAAGTGGGAAATTGATGAAAAATGTGAATTCTCAGATCTTTGAAATATTAGCCCCCAGAATCATGGGTGAGAGAAAAAAGCTAAATTGTTTTCTTACTATTAGGAAAGTTTCTTGCCATTTATGCCTAAAATTTTGGATCACTTACGGTACAATATTTCTACTCAAAACAGCATATTATAAAAAAGGATTGTCATATGAAGAGCCATTCAGTGTTCCATATTGCTTATTAGGCTGTCTCTCAGAATATATTGTGTAAACCCAGGAGTTTTAGTTTTTGTTTTTAAAAACGAGTGCACTGTAATTACATCGTGATTTTTCCTTTCATTAAATTTTGCCTTTGTGAGGACTTGGCATTTAATGCTGTGACACGTGCCTTGTCAGTGGTGAGCTGTCAGGCATAACTGGTTTTGTCATTCTGTACACTTTTTGGGCAAAAAAAGTATGTCTTGAGAAGGACATATTTCTTTTGGTAATAGTACTAGAATGTCCAACCTTATTTGTGAATGATAATTTTTTGGACAGATTTCTGTCTTTCTGTACTAAAGTCCAAAAACTCAAGTAGTAAATGAGTGATTTGAATTCAGGAGAGGAAAACAATGAAGTATTAAATTTGATTTGCTTTATAATCATGAGCATTCATAAAAAGTTGCTAGTTTTCACAGTTTCTCAAAACGAACACATGTCAAATCAAAACAGAGTGTTTTCCTTGATAAAAAGCTGTGTTGATATTTCAGTGAGCATATAGTATTTCTATAATAAAGTAGTTGGTGCTAGATGATGAATACACTTGAAATTTCTAACACGTCTTCTTCTGTGGGTTGTCCTGGAAAGATACGTATCAACCTAAAATTTTTCCTTTGTTAAAGGTCTAGAATGATATATATCTTTAAAATCCTTCAAGCCTATATATGCCATCCCATAATTGCCAAAATAATGTGAAAACAAAAAAATCATTTGTACATTCTTATGAATGTTTATCTTAAAAATTAGATCTTAAGACTGATGTTAAAATGTTAAAAACTCTCCACATGTTGCTGTTGTGCTATTTTATGTTTTTTTTTAATTTTTTAAAGTGTTTATTTTTATTTTTGAGAGAGAGAGAGAGAGAGAGAGAGAGAGAGACAGAGTGTGAACAGGGGAAGAGCAGAGAGAGGGAGACCCGGAATCCGAAGTGGGCTCCATGTAAAGTATAAAATGGTGCTTGTAGAAGGGAAAATACAGCAATCCGTTTTATTTGGGTAGGAGCCAGTAAAGCTGGCTTACCAGATTGGGATATTGGACTTAAAATGAGAGTTTTCCCCTCCTGCTGTAAAGTGACAGGGAAATTGTCAATTCTTGCTTTGTTGAGAGAGCCAGGCCAGTGGGCCTGCATCATATTGTGTTGTTTGTTTCTGTGAGTATGGCCTCTTATGACATATCCACTTGGACCCAAGCCTTGCACAATGAGTTCTTATTCAAAATTATGGCACAGTTTTTGAGGAGGAAGCCAGAAGAAGTATGGGTGCTTTCGGGAGGAAGATGGCATCATTTGGACCCCAGCTTTATCTTTAAGGATTCACGACTTGAATCATAATTTTGTCCCAAGAAATATAAACATCTGTCATGCTGACCCATGCACCTGAGCAGATTTTTCTGAAAGAAACTGATCACCGTAGACAGTAGAGAGTCTTTCTTTACCAAGAATGCTATATCCAAATTGAATAAATGAAAATGTACAGGCTCGGCCTGAAAATTTGGGCAGTTAGATCTTTTTTTTTTTTTTTTAATTTTTTTTTTTTAATGTTTAATTATTTTTGAGACAAAAAGAGACAGAGCATGAACAGGGGAGGGTCAGAGAGAGGGAGACACAGAATCTGAAACAGGCTCCAGGCTCTGAGCTGTCAGCACAGAGCCCAACGCGGGCTCAAACTCACGGACTGCGAGATCATGACCTGAGCCAAAGTCGGCCGCTCAACTGACTGAGCCACCCAGGCACCCCTAGGCAGTTAGATCTTAATCTTTTCGAGATCACTCTTGCCATCTCCCCACAAGGTCCTGATTCTGCATGTACTCATCTTTGAAGTGTCACCAGAATGCACTGTGAGCTTTTCTCCATCATGAATTTAATGTTGTAGTTGCCGATGTCTAAAATCAATGTCCTCATTTCTCCTAGCAGAAAAGATCATATTCATCATTCAAAGCCCGACTGTGATGTTAACTTTTGTTAAGATCCCCAGCATTCTCTGCCTTCAGCTACCCAGGCAATTACAGCACAAGTGAATGCCATAGTACTTTGAGCACATCCTTCACAGCACCAATCACTTATCAGTTTTTGTATGTCTGTCTCTTTCTCTAGGGTGTGAGCTGTTTGGGGGCCGAGATTTAAGTCTTTCTTACATACTTGCTATGTGGTATGTCCCAGTGAATGAATGGGTGAATGATTGATGTAAGTCTGCAGGGCTTCCCTATAAATTTCCTGGTAAAATTTTTCAAAGGACTTTTGCAACTTAGAATCTGTGTAGCATTTTCACGTTAGCGGACATTCTGGAGATCATCTTTGGCGTTAGGAAACTTGAAACCAGCGAAATTGAATACTGTGCCAAGAGCTACATAGCTGCCATGTCAGAGGAGGGAGCAGACTTGAGGCCTCTGCTGGACATTTATTTATGAAAAATAAATTTCCTTCATTCTATGTTGTTCCACCAGGTTGAGCAGATGTTTGGAAATGTAGAGTTTTTCTAGTGTTGTAAAGTATTAACATGAATACACATAATGGATATCTAGATGGATATCTAGAATTTCTCTTACTTTTTTTTCCACTGGGCAGGTAAATACCAGCTGTCCCCCACAGTGAACATGCCCCAAGATGACACTGTCATTATAGAAGATGACAGGTTGCCAGTGCTTCCTCCACATCTCTCTGACCAGTCATCTTCCAGCTCCCATGATGACGTGGGGTTTGTGACCACAGACGCTGGCGCATGGGCTAAGGCTGCAATCAGTGATTCAGCAGACTGGTAAGATCACGTGCCGGGGTTGGAAAACATGAGTTAATTGCAATCACCTTCATTTTATGTTTAAATGGTCTATCATTAAGTGCAGTTAATCAATTTTTTTATGGCAGTGTCCTATTTTCATGATTTTAATACTCTTAATAATCACTCTTTTAATAAAAGATTCCCACCAACTCTGTAATCTTGCCCCATTGTTTTAGCATTTACAGGGCTGTACTTAATAATTCAGCCAAAACTACAACAAAATTACCACTAACCAAAAAAGAAAAAAAAAAACCTACTCACTTAAGTCTCATTGTTAATTATTTTAGATCTGTTTTAATTTGATGATTATTATTTATTAAATCAGTTCAAGCAGATCTCTGAGGTGACTGAAAGTTTATAACAATTAGATGACTTTGGCCAAATTAATAGCTGCTATGTTCGGGGAGTGGGAAGAAGCTTTTTAAAGGTTTTCTTTTTATAGTGCTGTCACCCTGCCATTTAAAATGCTTCCTGCTTGCTTTTAACATTATGACTTTTGGGGCAGCCTAATGCTGTTTCTTTCTCCTGTATCTTCCAAAACATAATAAAGCATTTGATATTGTTGAGCCAATGTGTGGCACGTGAATGTGGATGTGTGCCACAATCTGCATGCCTAGTAATTATACACATCCAGAAGCCAAAAGGCAAGTCCCTTCTAGAGATGACCTTGTGAGGTTGTAGTGATAATTAACAAAGCCATGTGAAGTGTTATACCAGAATTTTCTTATTGCCCTTTCTCTGGGGTGTTCCATGAATACATCAGCAAAATGATATTTAAATCCTTTACCACTTACCCGTTGCTGTTTTCTGTTCTTACCCGAACTTGTGGCCACATCTGTTATCAGATAGGAGGATTGTGGGGGCCGGCGTTGATTTGTGTTAACAATTATAGTGGTGATCTTAGCAAAGTTACCCTCTCCCCAGCCCTCCTCTCCGCTCCTTACAAAACCACACAAGCATCCAGCACACTCACCTGTGAATTCTGCAGATGTTCTCTTGGAATAGTCCCACCTGTTATTTGGATCCTTGAAGAGTCCATCTTTGTCTTGTCTTTCTTTCTTTCTTTCTTTCTTTCTTTCTTTCTTTCTTTCTTTCTTTCTTTCTTTCTTTCTTTCTTTCTTTCTTTCTTTCTTTCTTTCTTTCTTTCTTTCTTTCTTTCTTTCTTTCTTTCTTTCTTTCTTTCTTTCTTTCTTTCTTTCTTTCTTTCTTTCTTTCTTTCTTTCTTTCTTTCTTTCTTTCTTTCTTTCTTTCTTTCTTTCTTTCTTTTCTGTCTTTTATTGAAAACACAAGATGTAGAAATAGAGTGACACTCAAGCCTGCATGATATTAGCTTGTTTTTGAATGAGGTTTTTGGTTCAATGTAGAGGAGGAAAATACAACGTAAAGTCAAATTCCATTTGAAATCCACAGATGCTGTTCCACATACTGCTGCAGTTTGTATCTGTTTCTGAAAGTGAAAGCAACAACAGGGAAAGTAAGGATTAGATATTTGCAGTATTCAACTTAGGGACAAAGCCTTTGAATCTCCACCGTGATGAGAATTGTGGAGGTGGCCATAGGAATAGATCTGTTTGGGGCCTTAGAAAGCGCTGTATTGGTGAAAATAAATAAGTAACTAGCAGGAATAGATTGTGGCATTAATTTCTCTAAGGGCATCCATAAAATGGTAAGGACTTGTGCGATTTTGCTGTGGGGAAAGTGGAGCAAGGAAAGGAATATGAATGAAGGGTTATCCAAACAAGAATGGCAGCTGTTCTGAATCACAGCAGAAAATGTAAGCTTTTCTAGCCTGACAATATCTCCCTAATCCTTGATGAAAATGTTATGAAAACAAAAGGGCAATAAGACAGGATTAATAACTGGAATTTTAATAATGTTGGGGGGTCAGGGTATGGTTACATTCTTTAAAGAATCAGCTGTCAGTTTTGCAATTTAACTTGTTAAATATTCTAGTGTACTGTTTATTGTGTCTAAAATTAGTTTAATGGGTATATTGATAGGGAAGAATTAATTATGTCATGGTTTAAAAATATTTAGTTATTTTAAGACTTATTAACACACATACTCATTTGACATTTTAAATTGTGTATGTTTACAGTTCACTGCACAATTGTGGAAGGCTAAATATGTAAAATGGCTAAACTTTTAATTTGTTAATGTAGAATATACTTTTTTCACTCCATTAATTGTTTCAGGGAACATTAATAGTGTTTTTAAGGAGAAACAAGGTAAACCGGCAATTCTAATCTTAGTGACAACATCATTCCAAGGATATGGCATTAGTTTAAAAAATATGCCGATGTGTGGTATTTAGGTAACATTAGCACCAACAATTTGTATTTCTTTGAACAAGCTTTTACCAATAATTTCTATTAAATATGTATTTCATGAGCAGAATATTGAAAAGATCAGCTTTCAACATATGAAATAATTATTCTTGTTGAAAATAGATAATATAGAGTTTACTCTTGCAAAATTGCATCATAGTTCTTCTATGGGTTTTTAATTTTTACTTCTAGAACTATATTTTTCCTTTTTTTAGCATTTTATTTTTACTATTTTTTTTTAACTTTTTAAAATGTCTATTTATTTTTGAGAGAGAGTAGGAAGGGGTGGGACAGAGAGAGAGGGAGACAGAGAATCCGAAGCAGGCTCCAGGCTCTGAACTGTCAGCACAGAGCCTGACCCAGGGCTCCAACCCATGAACTGTGAGATCCTGAGCTGAGCCAAAGTCAGACACTCAACCAACTGAGTGACCCAGGCACCCCTAGAACTGTATTTTTTAATTGGGGTATATGTGCTCTAGAAATTATAAGCAAACTATAGTAAGCATAGTAGTACCTGACTACTACTACAAGAGCTTAATATATAAGCATATATCAATTTAAGAAATATGAGCAATGTGTAATTATATATATAATGTATGCTATAGCTATAAATACCTACATGCATGCACACATATATGTATACACAGTATGTAATCATAGTGATATGTTGGAGGGGCACTGAAGGCTTCAAGATAAACATGACCCTTTTTCTTAGTACACCAAATTTATTCAAAGTTTTACAGAAAAAATATGGTATATTAAAAATGAAAAGATTAAGTGTATAGTACAAAGAAGAAAACATTTATTAGGATATAACATAGTCTTTTACAAAATAAAACTGTTCTTGGTGAACTCTCAGGGCCTGTGGGATACATCTTCTCATTTCTCAATACCTGGGCCAGGACTAGGGTGAGACAAGCCAAGTGACCAGGATACAAAATATAGGGAAGGAGTTACTGTCAGGTGTTGACCCTCTACTTGCCTGAGCCTGAAAGTGCTTCCTTAAATTCTGAGTAAGGGGCACCTATCTTGTGTCATCCTAGGGGTCCTACTCTGTACTTGGTGGAAAAGATTGGGAAAGGCTGTTCAGAATCCTTGAGTGTTTTTTTTTTTTTAATTTTTTTTTTTTTAACGTTTATTTTTGGGACAGAGAGAGACAGAGCATGAACGGGGGAGGGGCAGAGAGAGAGGGAGACACAGAATCGGAAACAGGCTCCAGGCTCTGAGCCATCAGCCCAGAGCCCGACGCGGGGCCCGAACTCATGGACCGCGAGATCGTGACCTGGCTGAAGTCGGACGCTTAACCAACTGCGCCACCCAGGCGCCCCGAATCCTTGAGTGTTTTTAAGGACCCCATCTCTGTTATAATTTGTATTATATTGATAATTTGAGATAGAAAGTCTTTGTGGGGTGATAATCACTTACCTTGTATAGTGGTTTGCAGTTTACAAAGGGCTTTTACATAATGTCCTTGAATTCCCTTATTGGCCTCTTAAGGTGGGTAAGGCTGCTATTCTCTTTATTGAGCATTATTAATACAGTAGGCTCAAAACATTTCAGGTCACTTAACCTGACAGCAAAGCATTTTCCTTGATGTCTTTCTTTTCACAATTTTGGATTTAGTTCTTCTCTAAGAGCCAACTATCATTTCATGCACAGTAAACTGCAGCTACATTTTTGATATATATCCAAACCAGATCACTCTTCCTTTACCTGTGTGGATGGTAATTCTCTACGGCCATAAAAGCGAGAGAAATTTGCTTCCATCAGAAACATAAGGAAGGCTGTCATAAACTCTGCTGGCATGGTGGCAGTGGCCACTGACCTTCTTAGTATGTTTAGTTAGCTGTGGAAGGATTTTCTCCTACCTGGCCAGGTAAGGAAGGTGGCAGGGCGCTGACACAAAAGAGCGATTGACTCAGTGTTCCCAGCACAGAGAAAAACCATTTTTATTGTATGAACTCTGGTCAGAACACCTAGAAGTGCTTAAAAAAATTTTTTTTAACACGTATTCATTTTTTGAGAGACAGAGACAACATGAGCTGGAGAGGGACAGAGAGAGAGGGAGACATAGAATCCAAAGCAGGCTCCAGGCTCTTGAGCTGTCAGCACAGAGCCCCACGAGGGGTTTGAACTCACGAACTGCAAGATCATGACTGAAGCCGAAGTTGTATGCTTAATTGACTGAGCCACCCACATGCTCCCCTTGTGATCCTTTTTAAAGTGTTCACAGATATTTTACGAATAGGAGTGATGCTGTGTCATCCCTTTCCACTTCCAACTGTGTCCTGTTACCAATAGTTTGCTGTGTGCCTCCTCATCTCTGCTTGGACTTCTGTGTTGGTGTCACCCAAATCAAATGTCATCTGGTCTCCTGTGTCCCTCCAGTACTGTTCATTCTCCCATCTGTGCATCCACAGCATTGGCTCGGTCCTTCTGTTGTAGTATTTTTGTTAGGAACTTGTAGATAACAGAGACCTTTTTCTTCTTTTCCTTTCCTGACTTTGACCCAGCACAACACCTTAGAATAGGTTCCTATAAAGATTTGCTGTGTTGGTTTCTTCTCCATTGAATAAATATTGCTGAGAAACTACATTCTCATGAAACTACCTGCCACAAAGGTGTTTTTTTGTACGTTTCTGACATCCAAGATTAAAGACATACTCATTTTATAACTTCTATTTGATTACAATTCATAGAGCCCCTTGTATGCTGTCAATATTTGTATTCATATATGAAAATTTTCCTCAGATATTCAATCCTTCCATTTTCTAAAATATACCAGGCTTATTTTTGATAGTCACTTAGAAATAATGATGTATTAGGGAACAGAGTGAAGAAACTGAGGGAAATAAGGGAGGAGAGAACTCACATGGAGAAAGAATGACTTTACACTTAAATTAATTTTGTATTTTCCCATCACCTCCTATTCAGCCACAGTTGTTTCGTTGTTGTTTTTTTAATGGACTATATTTTTGTTTCAGCATTTCTGGGGAATATGCATATATATATATATAACTTTCATATGTGGGCATATATGATCTTTCCTAAAGTTGGATGTCCTCTTTTTTAGTAAATATTTTTATGTTTCTCTTTCTCTTCATACCAGCTCTTTGAGTCCAGATGTTGATCCAGTTCTTGCTTTTCAACGAGAAGGATTTGGACGCCAGAGTATGTCAGAAAAACGCACAAAGCAATTTTCAGATGCCAGTCAATTGGATTTCGTTAAAACGCGAAAATCAAAAAGCATGGATTTAGGTAGTGAGTACAATCTCCATGAATCTTTATCTAAATAAGGTTTGATGCTTTCGGATTAAAATTGATAGTCCCAAACACATGTCTGTTTACTTTAAGCAATAGAAAAAATAAATGTGAAATGTGGCAATTTGGCAAAAATTAGTTTTTCTCTGAGTTTGTGATAACTATATTTCTCATAAGTGGCATGTTTACATAATGTGCAATATGTTAAAATATATGTTTTCCTGATGATCAAAGAAACAAACACATGCATATCATGCTATGTTCATGCATCTTTATTTGGAAGATGAAGTGTTTTAACATTTTGGATGTTTAAAACCAGCTTTTTGAAATCGTATTTGGTTGGCTGTGGGATTCTTAACTAGAAGGAGAAGTTTTGGAGAGAAACCATTATCTCAATCCATGTCTAGAATTTGGTTACTTCATGATATACTTCATTTCGTTGCTATTCTTTAAGGTTTATTTAATAGAAACTCTTCTGTGTTGATAATTAAGGCATTTAATTGAAGTAATAATTTGGGAGAATATTTATTGTAGAAAGTGTTTGGAAGCAAATGAGAGGAGGAAAATAACCATAGTTGTTCAATCAAACACCAATCAGGTAGTGTCTCTTTTTAAATCCAAATCCACCAAAAAGCAAACAAAAAAGTAAAGTAATTAATTTTATCTATAAACCGATCAAATGATTTTAAAAACCTTTCTTAATCAGCTGAAACTTATTTATGCTGTTCTGTGGTGGCTGTTTGTACTTCAAGACTAAAAGCATTAATTTATCACATGCATAAAACAAAAATTTGGCGATGCATTGCCTTGGCTAATTATGATATGCTAACTTATAAATAACACACGTGTCTGTGAAATGACTGGCATTTTGCATGGAGACACTGCTTTCCCCCCCTTTTTTTGATTATGAATGTTTGCTTGATGTTTCATATTATTTGCATGAAATATTACCTAAGAATGATCACCTAACTGGAAAGATCCGGGAATGGTTGAAGCATGTTGGGCTGTGGGGACTAACTGTGCTAACCAGTATACATTTACCTTTTAACAGTAGCTGACGAGACTAAACTCAATACAGTGGATGACCAGAAAGCAGGTAAGAATGGACAGTTAGACTGTTGCCATAGAAACTGTGGTCCAAGGAGCTGATCATAATTATAGAGCTGCCAATCATATTGCATGTAAACATAAATATTCCAGTCTTGCACGGATGTTTTCATTTTTAGGAAATCACATTGTACGAGAAAAGAAAAATTTCCTGTTAGAAGGAATTTATCAGGGTGGTACCTACTAAATGGAAATATAATTTAGTGTTTCAAAAATGCTAAAAACAACCTAAATTTTAATTATATTTGTATAGGAATGTTTTGTTGCAATTAAATCAAAATCAAAATCCTAAAAACAGTATCTCTTCTAGTAAACTCTTAAGTGTCTAAGTCATTTACTAGGTATCTAGCTTGATATCCAAACAATGGTTCTCAAACTGGTGATTTTGATTTGAAGGATAATAGCAGAAATATAAATATTTTTCACTCTATGACAGAATCCAATATTGCTGTCTTTCATTGTTCAGAAAACCTCAGTTTTTCTTCAGATGCAAGAATTGGCTTGTAGTTGTCTGACATTGAGTTAGACTATGTAATGCATAAGTTTCCTTATCTTGACGTGAACCTATTTCAAAGGTTTTTGTTTGTTTTTTTTTTTTTAACTCATTAGGGCTTGCTTCTAAAATGCTGCCTAGGGGTGTCTGGGTGGCTCAGTCGGTTTGGCCTCCAACTTTGGCTCAGGTCATGATCTCATGGTTTTTGAGTTCAAACCCCACATCAGGCTCTGTGCTGACAGTTCAGAGCCTGGAGCCTGCTTTGGATTCTGTGTCTCCCTCTCTTTCTGCCCCTCCCATGCTCATGCGCTCGCTCTCTCTCTCTCTCTCTCTCTCTCTCTCTCTCTCTCTGCCTGTCTCAGAAATAAATAAGCATTAAAAAATAATAATAATGAAGTTTAAAATGCTGCCATTGTGTAGAATCAATGGATTATATTGAACTGGGTTTTTCATTATATTAGATTTTACTTTTTATGTTATATTATGAAAATAATCACAGGAAAGTCTTCATGTATAATTAAAGTAATGTATTTTGTACAATGGCACATTTATGATTTATTGTTATAAGTTTGGAATAGTGTTTTAATTATTCTAGATCCAGTATGATGTAGTCATATCACTTAGCACTAATTAGCTTCAATTCACCTTTTTGACCTGCAGTAGTAATTAATTTTAGCCTTAAAAAATATGTATCTATATACATGTGTAAAGATTATTGTGGACATGGTTGAAGTTTTCATGTTCTGTAGAGTAAAAAGATAGATTGTGAAAATTACATCCAATAAATTATAGGATTAACTATAGTGGAAGGCAATTAACTATAGCCTCAGCCCTTATTATGTAGTTATTTCTCTGATCAAACATAAAGTTCACTCAAACTCTGAAACAGGGCTAAAGAAAAACTATTTGATAGTTCATATATGCAAATGAGTAATTAGTTTTGGAGTTAATAACATTCAATACTTTTAAAGAAGTAAGCCCTGTCCAAATTAATGTTCATAAAAACCAACTCACACTGCTTAGGTTAAAGAACATGACTTTATATGCTACGCCAGTCAGGTACAGTCAGGAAATTATTTATTTAACTAACTTCCACTAAAAGGAAAAGACCATTATTGCAATTAAAAAAAAAATAATGATGATATCCAGATATCCAGAGTTTAACTGAAAACGTAAAATAATGTTCATGGAGAGAAGGCAGATTTTATAATCTAATTGAATCTTGTGTTTTTATTGTGTTTTAAAATGTTAGATCCTAGATAAAAAGAGCTTTTTCTTTTTTTCTCCCCTGCCCCCCCCACTGTGTACAATCTATCCTACCAAAGTAAACTGGAAAAGCTTGTGACAAAAAATTATTGCATAGACACCAAAGTACCTTTTAGTCTATCGGTTTTAAGTCTACATGAATAAAATATCTAACAAGGATCTTTTCCACCCTGCAGTATTAGACAGTGAGCAGATTTTCAGTTATTTTTCTTTCTTCACTTCACTTGAATTGTTAAGATGATCATGATTTTACAGTTTAGTCCAAAGGTTTTTGGTAGAGTCACAGTGGTATTTTAGCATAGATCATCTGTCTAGCCATAAGCCTTTCATAATGAAAATTGAATTCCATTTCCCTTCGCCCTTGCAAAAGACATCCTCTACTTTTTTTTTTTTTTTTTTTTTTTGGCAAGTGGGGTATTAGGTAGGAATAGAAAAATAGGCTTAGGGAAAATAGTATGATTATGATTTTCCCCT
Organism: Felis catus; assembly: GCF_018350175.1. Classification (NCBI taxonomy): domain Eukaryota; kingdom Metazoa; phylum Chordata; class Mammalia; order Carnivora; family Felidae; genus Felis; species Felis catus. The sequence goes on along the minus strand of NC_058374.1, from coordinate 31,486,907 downwards.
CTATTTCTGGATTTAAGGATCTGTTATGATATTTGGGGCAGGAGGAGGGGAGGATTTTCTTCATGAAAGAAAAGAGAGAACAAGAATAAGAAGAGAATTGGGTTTCTAACAGTTTAAATTTTTTACTTTTTTACATTTTATGTATTTTTGATAGGCAGAGAGAGACAGAGTACAAGTGGGGGAGGGGCAGAGAGAGAGGAAGACACAGAATCCGAAGCAGGCTCCAGGCTCTGAGCTGTTAGCACAGAGCCTGTCGTGGGGTTCGAACTCACAAACCATGAGATCATGACCTGAGCTGAAGTTGGACACTTAACCGACTGAGGCACCCAGATGTCCCATGGGTTTCTAACAGTTTAATCCTTGAATATAAAAAATAACCAAAGTATCCTAATGACCCAAAAGATTTATAAAGAGCTTTAGAATATTATTTTACAATTAAAAGACGTGTGTGTGTGTGTGTGTGTGTGTGTGTGTGTGTAAATAAAACTAATTTTTAGCCCATACTTTATATAAAGACATCTTTAATTTTCACCACTAATAAAGCGCTAAGTTTATGTCAGGGGTCTCGGTAGCCCTCATTCAGGGATCTTAAGGTATTATTTAATAAAACTTTCATTAAAGTTTCTTTGACAAATATCATACTTACATATTTGATATCCTTGTTACAGATAAAAAGTCAGCAAGTTCTTTCTGTAAAGGACTGGATGGTGAATAATGTAGGCCTTGCAGACCAGTCTCTGTAGCAATTACTTAGTTCAGATATGACATGAAAGCAGCCACAGAATACATGCAAACAAATGGATTCTCTGGATTTGGCCCATGGTTTGCTGATCCCTCGTAGATTCACACATTACAAATTTTGACTTTTTGTATAACTTTTTACTATGAAGATTTTCAACCATACATTAATGTAGATGCAATAATTCATTGATTTCCTGTCTACACAATACACATCATCACGAACATAATACAGTGTTAAAATTTCAGAGAGAAGAGTAGATAGGTAAGTCCTAAATTATGCTTACAGAATATCTATTGTTTATTTATAGTTTCATCATTTTTTTACCAGATTTGCTTTTGTTTATGTATTTTAATGCATACATACACTTACATATATATATGTATTTATATATACATACATAAATATTTATATGCATTATATATAGATATACATTTATTGTAGTAAATACTCATGCGATTTCTGAAATTCATTATTAAAATGTTTAGTGCTTTGAGTACAGCTAATGTTTTGTGAAGAAAAAAATGATGTTTTTATGAAAATCTTTACATGAAGCATGAAATCTTTATTGGAAAAATATGGATAGATAGATATGAATACACATACATATGTACATACAAATGTCCTATATGCTCCCAATAAAGTGTCAAATATTTGCCTTCTCAGAGTTTATAGAACTCAAATACAACTGGTAGTTATGAAAATTGATATATATGCTTTATTTGGAGAAAGATTTTCCTAGTGGCAATTCTTGAAAGTATAAAGTAAACGTCCCTGCCCACAAGTGATCTTTTCCTATTCTGTTTGACTCCTTGATTTCTTACTCTTTGTTTAGTTCTGGAACCAAATTCATTTTCCTTCTTGTGACATAACTTTTAGGGTATTAGAACATGAACTTGTCAAAAATTATAGTGCCTATCAAGAGAAAAAGTAAGATTGATCATCCTGGGAAGAAACAATTCATGTGAATTTTTGTCATAAAATAATCAAATATATACGATCCTGCACTGAGAAAGTTCAATAAATCATCTTTTTCTTCCAAGCACAATAACTGATGGAATATTACTTCTTCATTAGAATCATCTGTCTGCCTTTCTGCCTATGTTACATTTTTGACATATTTATTCTAAGTTAACAACTGCTACCCCATTGTGAAAATTAGGTGCAAGATGTAAATGAATCTTTAAAAGATAATTCTTGTTTTGACTCTCAGTTTATCTTTTATTCTGTTTTGTACTCTGAGCCATGCAAAGCCCATGTCATAATTATTTGCCTTCTACATGATAACATGTCCAGGCTACTCCTTAATTATTGATGAACATATGTGCTTGATGACCCCATGTAGAGAGAAACTACCTGCTCTCTCCTACCTTCTCATTTTTTTGTACCTGTCTTTTTAACAGTCTAAGTGACGAGCTAATTCTAAAACCTGGGTTGCCCAGGCAGTGGTACCAAGCTGGTATTTCAGTCATCAAGAGGCCAACTTCATCTGCCTTTGAGTGCTAGGTCAGGCAGTGATGGATGAGGCTGTCTTTCTTGCTTAAAGAAATCCATTTTGATTGCCTTTTAAAGCTTGGTACTGCTGGTATTCTCTCAGGCCTTCCTGCCCTATATCCTCAAGAAACAGAGCCAACTTGTTAATTCCCTGAGTCCTCCCCTGCCAGTCTAGTGAAATTTTCTTCTTAATTGTGAACTCTTCTTCCTTTTGATCATTGCTTGTTTCACAAGCAGATATCGTTCCCAAGCCTGTAGATGTATGGACTTGTATTCCGCTCCGTGGTCTCTCCTATACTTCTCTCTAGTGAGAGCCCTTATGTAATTTGTTTCTATTCAAATCTTCCATCATTCTCTCCAATAGAACATTAATATTTCCCAGGTTCAGGTTTCTGCCTGTTGCCAGGGTGCCCTAATTATATTGGTGACATGTGGTCTTTTGTGCTCTTTCTACCTACTGAGTTGTGTGAACGTGCAGTACGATGCAGAAGAGATTTCACTGAGATGAAAGTTTAATTTCTACTGTAAATAATCTTAAACTATCAAAAAATGATTTGTTAAGTTATGGAGCTTACTGTTGGTTGCTTACCTTAGCGTTCTCATCAAGTGAGCTCTGGGTTATTCTGCTTCTTTTAGATTATTTACATACTTGGAGCAAATGATTTGACCAAAATTTTATCTCTTGAGCTAAACATGGAGACTAATAACTTAGAGTTTTTCCTAAGAAGATAGAGAAAATAAACCAAATTTAATATATATTTGGGAAAAATTAAAATTAGTTACCATTCCTTTATTATTTTTTTTACCATTCCTTTATTTTTATAACATTTCCATCCGCACCTTAGAACTCACTGAGTGAATAATTTATTTATGTCCCTGATGTTTTCCGCAATCTGTAGATATTCAGGGATATCAGTTTCACCTCCAATTCTTTTTTTGTTTCTTTTTTCTTTCTTTCTTTCTTTTTTTTTTTTTTTTACCATTAATTCTAACTAACGTTTTAATTTTTGTAAACCTCCAAGGTTCCCCCAGCAGAGATGTAGGACCGTCCCTGGGTCTGAAGAAGTCAAGCTCACTAGAGAGTCTGCAGACAGCAGTCGCTGAGGTGACTTTGAATGGGGATATTCCTTTCCACCGCCCACGGCCACGAATAATCAGAGGAAGGGGATGCAATGAGAGCTTCAGAGCTGCCATTGACAAGTCTTATGATAAACCTGCAGTAGATGATGATGATGAAGGCATGGAGACGTGTAAGTTTATAATTTCTGAAAGAATAGCAGTTACAAACAGCTCTACAGAGCAGCAATTCTTCAAGTATGCTCTAGGGTTCCCCTCCAGGTACCAGAGGGATCAATGAGGACTAAATAATAATAATAATAATAATAATAATAATAATAATAGGATGTCATTTATCTTTTTACCCTTATTCTCTCACAAGTACACCTTGGGTTTTCTAGAGACAAGTCTTTAGATATTGCAATAGATTGAATGCAGAACAGATAGAAGAATCTGTCTTTCAACCAGATAGCAAAGACACTTGCTAAAAAGTAAAACAGTGCCATTGTTTTCACTCATTGTCTTTGGAAAATACAGTCCTTGTTTTATGAAAACATAATTTCTGTTAACCTTTAATTTTGTTTTTTATAAAGTAACTAATATTTTTAAATCTTCTCAGTCTTAGATCAGTAAATACTGTTACAGATAATCCACATAAAAATTATTTTGAGTCCTTAATAATTTTTAGGAGTTTAAAGCTATCCTAAGACCAAAATGTTTGAAAACCACTGCTATAATGTGATCTCTCCAGCAAATATATGTAATAATCTATGATTTTGAAAACCTATTCTTTTTTATGAATTACTCTTGCTTTCCTTGATCTGAGCTGGCAAGATATTTGTATATGTGTGTATTTGAAAATTGCAAAATATTTTAAGGCAAGATTGTTGAAAGTCAAAGGCTAGTATAAATGAGCAGTATGTTTTCCATAGAATATTGAGAAAAAAGTAGCATTTATATTAACACGTTTCAGGGAGCTATCTTTATAATTAAACATTCATGGCATAAAAATAACTGTTCGTTTTAAAAATCAGGAAAATATCTTTAGTAGTATATTTACTTAAAAGAGAAAAGACTTAAGAATCCTAATGGTAAAAACTGTTGGTTAGTGTACATTGTTCATAATTACTACTTTATACTTTTGGTCTTTAACTTCAAACATGACTCTATGCATCTATCCATTGTTAGAAAAGTTAGAGATACCACTGCACAAAAGTTCAAGCAGAAATCGGAGATAATTTAAGTGGATTGTAATTTACTTGAAATTTAACTGTTGGGTGAACTGCTTCTGTCACAAATGCCTAAGGAAGATTGTGGTGGGGAAGAAAATGATTTTTAAATAAAAATCATATTCAGAAGAGATTTATATATTTTTTAAATGTTTATTTATTTTTGAGAGAAAGAGCACAAGCGGGAGAGGGGCAGAGAGAGAGGGAGACACAGAATCCGAAGCAGGCTCCAGTCTCTGAGCTGTCAGCACAGAGCCCAACGTGGTGCTTAAAGCCACGAAACATGAGATCATGAACTGAGCTGAAGTCAGACGCTTAAACCCCACATTCTGAAGAGGTTTAAAGCAAAATTAGGTAGTTTTTGCCTATTGCACATATAGTGTGTTTGGAAAGATGGATACTGTGGCCATGATGTAGCACGCCAAGCAAAACTCGGGGAGAGGACGGCTATACCCCACTGCGCCTTTCCGACCCTTTACCTAATTCCTCATCTGAATCTGGATGGAGTTTTTTCACTCCATCCAGTCAGTGATTTCAAATGTATACAGCCTATTCTTGCCAGATGAAGAACATATTTCCTATTTTTGCTGCCAAGTCTGGGCTCCAAGATCCTGAGTCCTACGAGCTTTCCACCCTTTTAAGTTTTTCCCCACTGTCTCTGTGGTTCCTTTCCATCCTAACCAATATCATTTGTGCAGCCCTCCTATGGTAGCATCGTGCCTCAGTGTGTCCTGGGGGTGTATTTAATAAGAGATATAGTACTTTGAACCTTCAATGTTTTTTTTAAGCTTCTACAATATATGATGGTTTTGAACTTTTTCCTCGTTCTGGTTAAAATGTTTAAATTCCCTCATAAAATGTCATTTTCTCATATATAACACTCATTTCAAATGCATCAGGAGATGGAATATATCTCAATATAAGACATGTTTTTAATTGTAATGGGGACAGCCTTCAGAGTTTCTCACCAGTGTAGATAGGGATCTAAATTTGTCCTTATATAAAATTTAGTTTCCTTTTCTAATTTGAAATAACTGATTTAACTACATTATGTTACAACTTTTCATTCAGCAAATAGACAAATTATGTTTTATAAACCAAAGCTGAAGTTCTGGACAAGAGAAAGAGTCTTGTGAATGTGTGTACCTACAACCAGAGTGCTGTGTTTTCCAAAAGTCCTGATTTTAGAATTTTTCCCCCAGACCGGTCTGTTGAAATCTGGATACAAAAAAAAAAAACAAAAAAAAAACAAACAAACAAACAAAAAAAAACAGAAAAGAAAAAAAAGGCAGCTGTTGTACATTTCAAACTTTTGCAATGTGAGCTGTTGAGACCCTGCCAGTGAGTTACAGCAGGCACTGAACTGGAATTCAGGCCACTTGAGTCCTTGTCCACGTTTTTCTGATGAATTTGGGATTCTGGTCAAACTACCCAAAAGGCTTGAGCATTAAGTTCCTCATTGTAAAACTGAAGATTTGGACAATGGGGTCATGGATTTTTCAAACTGTGCATTGTGACGCCTGGTCAGGAGGGGAGGCTCTGTGGTTTTGGAGGGGTCCAGAAGTCAGGGGGAGGCTGAGTAGCAGGGACTCTGCAGAGCCACCGGCCTCACCCTTCACCCTGCTGTCCCCACTCTGTTGCCTCAACTCTTGTGGGTTTTTAAAGTCACTTTTATTACATTGTGGTTCTCTGTAAATGTTAATATTAGAAAAGGGTAGTTTGCAATGTTTTTAGAAAAGCCTTGAAAATCTCTGGTTCAGATGATTTAGATGGTTTCTGAGGTCCTTTCTAGTTGTAACATTCCATGATTTTGTGTACCTGTTCACTTACCTATCTAACTCCTGCCTGCTAGGATCTCTCACCTTCTATAGGGTCCACAAAAGACGACATCACCATGACTGTTTTATTCCTGTGTAACTAAGCACAGGGTCTGGCAAATCACAGGACTCTGAATATTCGTGACATCAATAAGTGAGCTCCTGCTTAGCTAGCACCATTGTGTGCATGTGGAGAGAAGGGGGGAGAGACTTTCAGTATGCAGTAAGATGGATGGTGGTGTCATTTCATCATTCCTGTTTGTTTTCCACACTGAGCCTGCATGTACTAGACCTTTGATGCCTAAGCAAAGTCTAAAAAAAAGTCCCTCAGGTCTGGTGTTACTGCTGGTGATCATTAGGCACCTTTACATATGACTGGATATGAAAAGGTGTTCTATGGCTCCAGTTGTGAGAAAGACCAGCTCAGTTAGCTCTTCCCTTGTTTCCCTACACACCGTCCTTTTCAGAGTCTGGCTTCTGGATTCTCAAGGCCTGGTCTGCATACTTCCTGTCCTTATGGCTTCCCAGGATCCACCTTCTTGTTTCTGGTTGTCCTCCACATCCTTGCTGTTGAGCGCACTGTCCCTCATTGCCAGGGAGTCTAGTATCCCGCCATTGTCTGTGCTCCGTGGGATTCTAGCAGAGGGTGCTTTCTTGTGCTGTGGTATGACTCCATCACAGCCACCGGGGGAGATGAACATGCCCTTTCACTATGGAACATTGCTCTGAAAAGAGGACCACTGACCTGACAGACAGTCCCTTTGTTACTCTATTGGTGTGCCTGAGATGTGTGGAGATGGAGGGTGGGCTGCTGTTGGAAGGCTGTGGGCCAAGGCCTGTGGTCAGGACAGACGGCTCCTGGGTTGCCATAGTTGGATTAAAGCACTGCCCCAGTCTCCTATTATCTACCCCAAGTTATCCCTTTTCTTCTTCACAAGTAAGATGCTTAGGCATAGGCATGGTTGGTTGCTCTTGTCAGTTGGGTTGAGCATCTCCCTGGTGAATATATTTTATGGCTCAGAACAGGCTTGCCTCTTCTCAGCAGTGTCGAAATCATGGCATGGGCACAACAATGGGGGCCAAGAGACTGGGGCGGCCTCCATGTGGTATCTGGTATCTGTCATCTTCTGTAACACTTACGTTCTTCCTGTGGAGATGGCAGAAGCCAGCGTTTTTGTCTCTCATTTAATCCATCTGGCCTTACCATGTTGTGTGTGTCTGTCTGGATCGAGATGGAGCTTTGTATTCTGGGACCCATTATCTCCGAGGCCCTACCTGTGCTTGACAGGTCAGGGCATCTACAATCTGCTCCCTTTTCTATGCAAATTACATACCCTGCCTGGATCTCAGCAAGTGGCTTCTGCATCCCCCATAATAAATCAGTTTCTGTTGCTACCAAGAAAATACATGCAATAACATTGCTTTGTTTTCTTTTTGAAAAATATATGGTCCCCCCCTTTTTTTTTCCTGTTAAAAGTTGCCAAATTGTAAGTCTTCCTATCAGTACAGTAACAGCTTTTTGTTGGGGTCAGGAAGTGAAACACAATGAAATCAAATACTGTCTTATTAATTGTACCTATTGATTTTAAGATAGATGCAGTTTGTAATTTTAAACGTGAAAACTACATGCCTTGAACAGACAAGCCATGGTAGACAAATTGCTTTTGAGTAGCTTGCCCACTTTTCTTATAGCACTCTTCTCAGGAGATAAAAAAGGACATTGCTCTAAAATATACATAACTTAGGTTAGCCATAGGAGATTTGAAGAAGGTAAATTTATGGTAGTAAATCAGCTAAGATGAGAGATTCTAGGGTAATTTTTTTTTGCTTATTAGTTATAAAACAGTATGTTGCATTTGATATCTTCAATTTTCTACCATCAGCATTCCACACACTGCTAGCCACTTTCATCACTAGTTATTTGAGCAAAATATGCAAACTAGGCCTAATTTTATCTTAAGCAAAACCCATTAGAAAATAGAAAATCTGTGACAAAATTCAGGATAGGGGTTTCAAAGAGTACTTTGTAAAAGATTTCCTATTTGATTAATATATACAATTGGATGCTGATCTCTAAAAATTTTTGTTCTGAAATGCTAGGAACAGGAATAGCCTGTCCCAGCCTTTAAGCCAATTTGTATACTTAAATATCACCTGCAATTGAAGAGAAGGAGCTTTTATTAATTTTAGGAAGTTTCTCAGTGCAGTATGGCTGTAAGCATGCAAAGTAGCCAAAGCTATTCCTCACATTTCTTTCCATAGGGGAAAATTAACTTAAGCTAAAGTACAATGAAAAGTTACATAGGAAGTGTTTGAATTATAGAATCCTCATTTCAAACACTTTTTGATAAGGAAAAGTATTTAAATAGTTGACCAAGAGCATACTTGGGAAACTGAATCATAGAGTACATACTTCCTGATTCATAGTCCTGTGATTTTTCTAGAAGGTTAAACTTCCAAATGGGAAAGCCCCTCACACTGAAACTACTTTAAAGTATTTAAGTGTGTGTTAATGAGTTGTGGCACCTAAAATCTGATTTTTAGGCTATAAGGTCCTGCGGGGCACAGGGTAGTCCAACCCAGTGGATAAACCAATACTTAAGAAGTAATGTGGTTAAGGGTCATTGTAACGCACAGGTTACCATGGCACCAAAAGTTGGGCTCCCCACTTAGCCTATGTGGAATTAGAGCAGATAGGTAGGTAGGGGGGAGACGGCCTCCCAGACAAGGTTTTGGTAGAGATAACTGCCATTGCTTGAGTGGTCTACACCTGCAATGCATAAGGAGTATATGAAACATCATGAGCAGTGACCTTTCCTGGATTGCCATAGTTGGATTAAGGTTGATGTATATAGTGCAGGTGGCAGCATAATGAGGAATGAGATTTAGGATGAAAATGGAAAACAGATCACAACCTTGTTTAAATTATTTGCATTTTATACTAAGGACCTTAAAGAACATTTGAAGAATTTCAACTAAGAGTAGGAGTGCTGGGGTTGTAGGATAGAGGATGGTTATCAGGGATGGGATGGTAAGTAGCAGTGTCAGTGGCAAGAAAATCAGTTATATGTCAGTAATGAAATAATCCAGGTGAGTAATGATGCTTGGCAATGCCAGAGAAAAGTAAGAAAATGCATTTACACGCTTAGCATTTCACACAGAAAGATGGATGGTGATGATGTGATTTTTTTCTCATTAGCACTTCCAGGCTCTGAAACTTAGAATCATCATCATACTGTGTAATCACTCCATTACCAAGCTTTCTTAATTTTTCCCCATGAAATCTACTAATTTCACTCCATCTGTTCAATCTAACTGAAATCCTCATTATTTAATATCTGAAATTATTGTTAGGATCTTCTAATTGGTCATGCTGTCTCTAGATTTGCTGAGTAAACTCTGTAATCACATTCTTATTCTCCGAGTACTTCAAGCTTCCATGCTCATTCTTGTCCAGACCATGCACTCTCCACGAAGTATATCTTCTTACTATCCTTGACTTTGCCCCTGCCTTCAAATGTGTACATTAGACTATCTTACTTCTTCAGGAAACTGTTTCCCAAGCAATCTAGTCTTCCCTTGACTTTCTAAAGCCCTGATTTTACAGAATGTCTCTGAGACTTTTTACTGTAAAGCATTTTTTTAGCATCAAGAAATTTTTGTGGATTCCCCAATATGGATTGGTTGGTAGTTAAGAACACTGGCTTTTGGGGGACAGTCATTTTGATTTCTCAATAAATAGCAAAATAGAGCATTGTTAGCCATTTACTACTTTATCACATTTATACATTGTTGTGTTATTTATTTTGTATTTTGTCACACACACACACACACACACACACACACACACACTTAAGAGTCAGAGCAGTGACCTGGAATCTCTTTCTTTGACACTGTAAATAATTTTCTATGTATTGTTAAAATATACAGTTGACACAAAGCTCACTCCTTGATTAAAAGTAAAATTTTTAGTGGAAGTTCCAACAGAATTGTGAGTGCTGCCATTTTGGTTGTGTAGCCAATCCATTCGGTCTGTTGAAAGGAAAGCCTGGAGCTTCACTGTACATTGTCCCCATGGAGAGGAAGCAATATCCACTGTGGACCATCATTTGAATGTAAAAATCAATTAGATGCCAAAAGGAAATGTGCAAGGGTTCAGAAAATTGAGGGTACGACCCTCATTGTACTTGTTCTGTAGCATTCTCTCGGGAAGGGAAGGATAATGGAGGTGACATTCTACCAGTATCTTCAGGAGCATTTTACCTGTTTCATTTGGAGGGATGATTAAAGAGAAGTTTAGAATATAAAGTAGAAGCAAAGAATGGTTTTTAGTATAAGTCTTAAATTCTTTGGAAGAGCGATCTTAATGGTTTTTACCCTTCTACCCACTTCTCACTCCAACATAAACAGAGCGGTTTTTGTTTGTTTGTTTAATGAAATGAATATACATATAGAATAGAGCACTTTTGGAATCATCTATTTACTATTTGAATTGTCCCCCAGTTGCTGAAAGCACTTCTCTGATACCACTTTTGAATGTCACATGATTCCTTCATCTGTCTTCACGGTCATATTCTTGGTTCTTCATCATGTCAGTTATTATTCCCACCCCACTTTTGAGTATAAAAGCTTCTTAATTCTTCATGTTTCATTCTTCATGCCAGCTTTTTTTTTTAAACATTCTGAAAAAGCTAAGTTTTTCCATTGCCAAGAGCTCATCATTCTAATGTTAAAAGTCAGAGTCCAGAAAAGCAGATCCTGTTATTCGACACCATCTGTATCACTAGCTGTTCATTTTCCACATCTTTCTTCCTTTCCAAAGTCAAAATATTCAACTTAAATAAGAAACAGAAATAATATTTATATCCCCAAAGTTCTTGAATCCTTTGTAGGACTTTGCAGTGCCTGGGAGTCTGACAGTCCTCAATTTATTTTTATTACATTTGCTTTTGTTTTGTTACCTAAGATTAATCCATAGAAGTTGGTAGGGGTCAGTGGATTTGCTAAGTCCAGTGAAATTTTCCAATTACTAATGTCTTATTGTAACTTACTGATTTTAAGTTTTAAGAAGATAGATTCTGAAGACTTAGTCATACTGTGTGCAATAATTCCATTTAATTTTTTGTCTTCTAAAATAAATTTTAAATTAAGAGTATGTGATTCTATCATTAGGTATTTCTAATACCTACAGTAGTCCTTCTTAAATGGAGAGCAGTACAGGATAGTTTTTCATGTGATTGGCTGTTTGTTCAATCATTCTGTCATTCACTCAACAAATACTTAATGATGCTTCTTTGAGCTGTGCCCTCAGAGGAAAGAACTTATTTACTGATGATTAAGAAGTAATATTATCATTTTCATTTTGTATTTCTCTGTTTCTATCTATTGAACAATTTATTTGTCTCTAGTAGGAAGTCTGAATAAATCATTTAATTCTAGCAAAGTTGTCACAGCTACCCAGCTCTACATTAACTGCTAACTCTTACACTTGTGATAGACTGTAGATATTCCACAGCTGCTCTAAAGTTTGATTTACACAATGTACCTGTTAGGATGCTTTCAGCTGCGTTTAGTAGAAAATTCAATGCAGACCAGCTCTAACCATGAGGAAATGCACTGTCTTCATTGCTGAGCTCTGGAGTTGGGCAGCTTTGGGGACTACTGATTTCATAGCCCAGTGGTATTAGCAAAGATCCAACATCTTCCTGCCCTTTTGGCTGCAATATCCACAACTCAGCTTATCCAGAGGGTAATTGCAAGGCCCAGAGACCTTTTACTTTCCTGTCCATATCCAACAGAGGGGAGTGAGCCATCTCCCCAAACATGGCTGATGGGGCCATTCTTGGACTAGTAACACTGGTCCATTAAATCAAGCAGCAGGCACCCATAGGTTGGTATATTACTGAGTTAACCCCTTGGAGCTAGATTGCATTCCTGAACACGATCAGAGTTCTATTAGGAAAGAGAAAGGGGGAATGTATTGTGGATAAGCAACCCACAGAGATCATTATAGTATCAACAGTAGCATTGCTTCTCAATGGGGGAGAAAAGACTCTCATGACCATGTAATTTAGAGTCAATTTTTGACAGTAAAATGTTTGTGATAACTAGATAGAAGTGTTTATTTATGGCATGAGCTGCAGAACTTTGAGTTTCAATTGAAACCTAAAGTCATTTTCTCCATAATCATTAACATATAAGTGCCCAATCTTTTCCAAACTTCTTGGTGACCCAGTCCTAACATGATACCTTGCAGAATTAAGTAGCTTAATTTGTAACATGGACTAGAATTTTAATTGAGCTGCATTTGCATCTGTTGAAAACATGGTAATTAGGTGTGTTTTAATTGCAGAATGACTATGCTGCATTAAAGAGACATAAGCATCTTCACATTATACCTTCTTAAAGGAAAAACCTAACAGTATCTACCTTTATAAATAATCACGTGGCACACTTCAGTGTATGGAGCAGGATAAAATAGAAATGTTAGGCAAAAATAGAAATTTCTATTTGTTTGGAAGAAGATAATCATCTTCCCTTGTGTAGGCTATCTGCAAAATGAAATCAAATAATCTTTAAAGATGAGCACAATTCAAGAGAAAAAAATATAAAACACAGCATTTAAAATAGATTATCTAAATATAAGTTTATAATTAGTTCTTGTATTGTAATTTAGTGTAGGAACACAATAGATCAAGCCACTTACTCCTAATATATTATCAGTACTTTTCTTAAAAAAATATTTATATGAATTTTTTTGTGGTTTCCTTTAAGTTTAAGGGAATAAAAATATTTTATGTACTTTATTATAAAGGTAATATTACTAAATGTACAAACATTGGCTGCAAAAATTTAAAAAATAACCCGATCAGTATATCTGTGACCTTGAATATACATAGTTTAAAAAATTAAAGATGCCTAACCAATTTATTTAAGCTTTGGATAATCACCATAATTCTGCATAGGTATAGGGCAAAGTGAGAGATACTTATTTTTTTCTATCAAATAATTTTAGAGTTCGAAGCATATATACTACGATACTCTAAAAGAACATCTTATGTTTGTACATATGAAGCCACATATTGCTAAATATTTTTAATTAGTTGGCATTCAAAGGGATTAGTTAAATCAGTACACCCCCAGAAGAGTTTCTGTGATAATGTATTATCTAAATTAGAATGTTCAGAATAAGCATAAAGAATTCTCAAATGTGCAAGTATCATTTTAAAACAGTCCACTTGCTTGGGGCAGGAAACTGAATTAGGATTTTTGATTTTATAAAATGAGGTTACAAAACCCGAAGTTAATAAATAATTTAATACTAATTTTCTCTGTTTCACCCAATTTAGAAAATAAGTGGTATTGCATACACCAGAAAATTATTGTGCCTATGAAAAGAATTGGCAACCAATATGACTTCAGCATATAGTCAGTTGTGAAGGCACTGCCTTTATTCTATTACCGAGCCAAGAGCCGACATATGCCCTTGTACTTCTGCCAAAACTATTAGGCAGAAAACTAGCAGAACCACTACTGATACTTCCATTCATGATTTATGATAATGGTTGCTGTGGAAGACTAAGTCATTTACATTTATTGAGCTCATTTTTTGTTTATAGTTTCAGACATTGTAGAGGGTTATAAAATCCATTAGACAATCCGTATAACACTAACAGTAATCACATGAAAAATAGTACAAACTGATTAGAGCAAAACCAAGTCTAGTGGGCCTTCCCGACATTGCCGTAGTTGGGGTGTGGCTAGTTTTGTCAGGCTTGATCGGAGGAAAATAGGTATTGTTCTGCAACTCGAAGAACAGTGATACCCAGAGACTGGAGAAAACTTCAGTTGGGATAAAGTCATGAGTCAGGTTTACTGGTAGTCTTTCATCTGAACCACCTCTTATGAGCAGCTGCTCTCTGCCAGGCAGTCCTCATTTTAGAAGAAGTTAGAGAATGAGAGGCAGACTTGTAATCATGTCAGATGGGAAGTACAATAATAAAAGTTTGTACAAAGAGTTATGCAAGTATGCATAAAAGGAGTTTTGGATGTTAGGAATTTTAGAAAATTCACTAGCACCCATTTATCTTTGTTGAGTATACCAATAAACTTGGGTTTTATAGTTCCTGAGAACTTTGGAGAATTGTTTTATAATGGTTTGGACGATTGTCTCAAAGTTAAGGCTACACCTGTTTCCCAAAGGGTTGAAACAGCAGTTGGCAATCAGGTACAACAGAGCCAAGTGTAAGGGTGTGTGACAAGATGCTTTAAGCCTGCTAAAGTTATATTTATATTCTCTTGGGAGAGTCACATTTGGAAAGGCTGCATATAATCAGCAAGTCATTGGGCTAATTGACCAGGATATTCTTTCCCTGCTCTGTGTAGACCAAAACAATTACAGCCTTAACTCAGCATTTATTTGTAAGGCTACTGAAAGCATACTGTAAATAGAGCATGCTGAAATACTGTAAAGCATTAACTAGCAATGCCCATCTGAAAGTTGTAATTGGCATCCTTTATCAAATCTGTACCATTCCCATTTATATATTAATTAACCAACAGGAAGAAAAGCAAATAAAAAAAAATTTACCAATGTCCTTTGGAGCAGGAGAATGGTTCACAATTCAGATAACCCAGTGCAGAAGGAGGCAGACCTTTCTAAAATCAGTTTCATGGTTGCTAATCAGTCCTAGAGTTTGTGTATGTTTGATCTAGGTTCTTGATTGATTTCATCAACATGAGCCACAAGTCACAGCATTAAATGAATACACAGGATTGACAATAGGTTTCTGAAATACAATGCTGACTGCTGGAATTATCTTCTGGACAGACTGTGTAGTGAGTGGGTGATAGATGACCTCTACATGTGTTGTATGAAGCATGGAATTGAGCAATCACAAACAGAGCTGATGAAAGAAATGCATGAAAGTCTTGCTGAAGTACAACTGTATGGGACATGAGACTAGGAAGAGCCCCAGAGTGGGACTGTGCTGGTCCCAAACCTTTCTGTTTCCTCAGCAAGAAATGGAAGATGTTGGTCTAAATGACCTCCAAAGTACCTTCCGGATTTAGACATGGTGATGCTTTTATTCTTTAGCTGTACTAAGGCATGACCTGCTGGGATGAGAAATATGTTGGCTCATGTTTTTTTGTTTTTTTTTTAAATTTTTTATGTTTATATTTATTTTTGAGAGAGAGACAGAACACGAGCAGGGGAGGGGCAAGGAGAGAGAGGAGACACAGAATCTGAAGCAGGCTCCAGGTTCTGAGCTGTCAGCACAGAGCCTGACACAGAGCTTGAACTCACCAACTATGAGATCATGACCTGAGCCAAAGTCAGCGTTTAACCCACTGCACCATCCATGTGCCCCTGTTGGCTCATGGCTAACTAAATGTGTTAAGAAAAGGAATTGGACACTTTTTTTTTTTTTTTTGGTATTATCCTAAGTAGCTCTGGCATTTAAAAAAAAAAAAACTTTATTACTTTGCAGTGGTCATGCCATTATTGATAGTCACTTCTCAGATTTGTGATGGTTTAATAGCAGAATACTGAGTTTGTTTTAACTGGTCTTATTATACTTTCATATTGTCTATTACTAACTGAATTGTCCCTTTGTGGTGAAGAAGCTAGACTTCGTGAATTTCACTTGAAGATACATTTACTTGTCTTAGAGGTCAGTTCTTTGTGAAATATTGAGAAGAGGCTTAACTGTTCTATTTGGTTCTGTGTTAGAAGAAGCTCAAAAACGTTGATTCACGTTTTATTTGTTGATGTACGAGAATAAAATGACCTCAGAAGTCAAGGGGCAATCTGAATCCCCAATCATTGTTATGATATTTGGAAGAAAATCTTAGGCAACCAATCTCAGAAAAGATTTATGATAGTGGCTGTTAGTATATACATTTATTGTTTTTTAATAGAGAAATTCTCAAAATTCTTTTGCTAGGTGGAAACCTACTCTTGTTTTCTTGTCATTCTTTCAAATTAAAAGGTTTAGGGTAGCAGGATGCCTGGCTGGCTCAGTCAGTACAGGATGTGACTCTCAATATCAGGGTCATGAGTTCAAGCCCCATATTGGGCATGGAGCCTTCTTAAAATAAATTAAAAAAAAAAAAGTTTGGGGTATTGAAGTTCCCTTGGACCATACGCTTATTAAGTGCTGGTTCAAAGAATGGAATATTATTATCACTAAGTAAATTTTGTATCTGCAAACTTCAGGGGAGTGTGAGGTTATTGATTTACACATTTTCCTGACTTTACCCACCTTTGTAGATGGACATGAAGAGTTATTTAGGATTAGAAGATATAATTGCATTTGCTTATGATGTTGACCTTATTTGATGACAATATAAGGAGAAGCTCCAGAAACTGTAAAGATCAGTCTTCTCTGTTCAGAAATCACAAACGGACATATTTGGGAGCCTGAAGAAAGAAGTCTTTGTGCTGAAATTGGTGTGCTTACTAGTGAATGGCACAGTTTCACAAATTAATGAGGGGCCAGATTAGATCTACCTTATCTGTCCCCATGAGGAAAGGAAGCACTTGAGGAACTGCTTGTTTTCTTTGCATTTTGCAAATCCAGCCCACAGGACCCAGAGGGGTCTATGCTGTGTGACAAGGGCCTACTAATCCCTCCAGCTTGCATGCTGCATATCAAGGAGGAGGTTACCCCAAGTGAATCAGCATCTGGCCCGAAGCGGCTTCTCTCTTTCTGTTGGCACATGATCTTCACATAGGAATACGCTGTGCATGGTAATCATCCACATCACATGTTCTGTTCTCATTCTCCTCACAAGCCAATAGCATAAGGGCGCCTGGCTGGCTCAGCTGGAAGAGCATGTGACACTTGATCTTGGGGGTAGTGAGTTCGAGCCTGTGAGTTGGGTGTAGAGATTATTTCAATAAATAAAAAGTGAAAAAAAAAAAAAGTAAATAGCATTGCAGTCCAGGTTGATAGCAGGCTGTACAGCAGTAGAAAATGTGGGAAAGCAATATCTTCCCATGTATTTTAGCTTCCTTCTCTTTGTTCTTTTGGTTCACTGTATTCCTTATCCTTGTTTGTATGTTTGTTTGTTTCTCTTCCAAGTGGAAGAAGACACAGAAGAAAGTTCAAGATCAGGGAGAGAGTCTGTATCCACTGCCAGTGATCAGCCTTCGCATTCTTTGGAGAGACACATGAATGGAAACCAAGAGAAAGGCGATAAGATGGATAGGAGAAAAGATAAAGCTGGAAAAGAGAAGAAGAAAGATAGAGACAAGGATAAAGACAAAATGAAAGCCAAGAAGGGCATGCTGAAGGGCTTGGGAGACATGTTCAGGTAAGTCTTCAACAACCCAAAACAGATGGTCGCTAAACATACGTGAGTGTGAGGTTAATACTAAATTTGAGAAGCACAGACTTGCAAACATTATCTCTGAGGTCCACCACAAATCTTTTCTCATTTTCAGTCTTCGCTATTATACTTGTAATTTGTACAGAATTTTGCTTTAGTTATTTCAGACCGTCTTAGCAGCCTTAAAGATGAGATCTTGCCAACCATGTAAATAACTGTTGAAAGGAAGAAAGGACAAGTCTTCATTTTAGCTATGCAGAAGAGTAAAAGCCCCATGGAGACAAAGGGCTATTAAAGCAGTGTTTGTTCTTTTGTGTGTGTGAACAATGGTTCATTATTTAAATTTAACATAGAACTCAAGTTAGTGGTAGCATTTAAAGGTTCATTAATAACAAGTCTAATAAATGTTGCAAATAGAGCTTCAATTAAGCTGTGTTGATTAATTTAATACTTATTACTTCAGTCTGTAAAGATTTCATTAAATGTAGTCTCTGGCTGTTTCCTGACAGTTGTTTTTGTGTCCCTAAATTATACTCTGGGATTACTTAGCATATCGTTTTTTTACAAATCATTGTTACACAGTAAAAGTGACAAGTTGTTCAGAAGTTGTACTGAAACTCTCCCATAAATGTTCATCTAAGGTGATTTATAATATTCAGGCATTTAATGTTAAATATAAAGATTGCTTGATTGTTCCATAAATTAAGCCCCTAAACATATCAAGATGATGGTTTGAAATTGAAAACATACAGCAGAGCCACTTGACTCTTCAAAAAGCAGTTACCCTGTATTAGGAATCCCTTCCTTTTAACTTTTTTTAATTGCAAAATGGGAACAAGAATTTTTATTTTCATGGAATTTCTTGATTTATGATCCTGAGGTTGACCTCAATAACTCAAGGAGTTAAAGATATGTCAAGCCTGCAAAGTTGAGGACTCAGGGCACAGCCTGCAGGCCACACCACACAACAGATGTGCTCTGTACACGTCTGATTAAATCGAGTGCCTGAAAGAAGTAACTATAGAGGTAGGTAACACAAAGCCTGGGCTGTTAGCCACATTAGCTTTAATCTAAATACAATGAGATTTCCATCTCCGATGCTTCAGGACACTGGGGTTCTCATAGTTTTACATTAGAGTTTTTCTTGTTTATATACCACTCCTGAATGTGTTTTCAGTCAGATCATCTTTCTTCATTATATTCCATGTCCAAGAATACTTACAGAATGAAATTGCTCTAACTACCACTTTATTTCAGTTTCTATGTTAGCCAGGGAATGTTTCCTTTTGTATATGCAAACTGACGGCTCCGAAGCTGGCCCCTACCTAATGCACAGACAGAAGACCATTGCCCATCCTTTAAAATTTAAGGAATATATGTTACTGTCTTCTTTAAATGAGAGAATACGAAAGAGGAGGGTATCTCCCCGAGACTTACACATTCAACAAGAAGTGCAGTCTCATCCAAGTGCCCTCCTGAAGTCTCACTGAAAGCCAATGGCTTGTTAGTTTTCGTTCATCAGCCAACAGTTCTTAGGTAGACCTAGTGATCTGTTCTTCTTGTGGAATAAAAAATAAGAAAATTTCTGGTTTGTTTTTATGAAATATGTTATAAATTATTTCATTACAAATTATTTTTTTCTGTAACTTACAACTCCAGAATAAGAGAGGCCATTTGGTAGATGTTTTCCTTTTGCGGCCAGAGGAGTGGAGAGTGTGAGGGCCTGGGGACATGTATGTTTCAAAGAGATCTTGACTAGTAACCCAACAACCACCTTTTTGCTAAAAGTTCTGTAAAATACTATATGATGTTTTCTCTAGATCAAATTCTGTACATTATACCTGCAACCTGTAGTGAGAGCCAGCTTTGTGATTAAGAAGTTGACCCATTTGTAATTTCAAAGGCCTGCATATTTTCAAAAACCAACTTCTCTGGTTAGGTACAGGAGCTAAAGGTTTTTTTTGTTTGTTTAATTTGTTTTTTGTTTTACTAAAAAATAAGCTTGTATTCTCCCAGTGTTTAAGAGTAGCTATTAAAGAAAATCACTATATTCATACCTTTCTGGGAACGTAGAATCAATGGTTTGCTAGAATCCACCCATGTTGGCTTTTGAGAACCAGTGGCTCAATGTTTAGAAATTTTGCCAAACACAGCCATTATAAAAATTAAATAAGTTTCATAAAAATCAAAAGCAATACTCAGAATTCACCACTTCCTAATTATGTTATCACATTTTATCATGATCTCTGCTTTCAAGGTTATCTACCCCTTTTGCACTGTCATGGTGCTAACACCTTATGCTGGTGCATAAACAGCTTTCCCCAGCTCCACCTTTACCACATTGTGTTGCCAGTTTAAAATCAGCCATACCATGGAAATGTACGAGTTCCACAAAACAGAGTTACTTCTCCTAGGAGATCAACACACCACCAAGTGAAGAATGGAATATATCTCAAGCAGAGTCTCAGTATCATGTCTGGTTTCCTCGAACATGGCTGTCTTCCATTTGGTTGCAAACCATTGCTTCCATCCTTGGGGAAGTGGCTGAAGCTTGCCAAACACTTCTTCAAAATGCTCTGAGAATAATTTATTAAACATAAAATAAGCTTTTTGTCTGATTGACAATTGGCTCTTAATCCTTCCTTCATACCATTATTTTATGTTCTAATAATTAGAGAAGACTCGTAAAGGATTGTTAGATTTTTCAAAATATTTTGTAACTACCTTCCATACTTATTGAATCCTTTTGAGACTAATACATTCTCAGGTTGATTCTTACATAGAATTTTCTTTTTTAAAATAACATAGGGGAATATAGTCCGGATTTAAAATTAGTCTCTTCCTTTCTTTTTGTTCTCTTAAGGAAATAGCGTGTGATTTCCTTTGCAGTATTGCTTTTAAATAGCTTAAGCAAAATGTGTATGTGCATATACATTTCTTAGAAGAGTTTGTAAGGACTTTCAAGTGCGGCTGCCCACTGTAGGCCTGAAGTACAAAGCAGAGATGTGCGTGTGCATTTGTGTGTTTATTGTTATGATTTTGTTTCTGTTTTTTTGGTTCAGATAACAAAGAAAGAGCTAAGGGGCAGGGACATTAGATACTGGGAGTCTAGCTTTCTAGGCATATAAACTTTTTCTCTTTAGTTGCTTGAAAAAGTAATAATATGTTTTCCTTCAAAAACAGGCTCATGGGCTCTTCTCCCAACCATCTCCCTCCATGGTCCCTGCAAACACACATACTCTATGCCTATCCCTATAAATTGTCTGTGATTTGAGGTCAAATTTGATGAGGGCCAAAAATATGGACCCTATTTTTAAAACGGCACCAGAGGAAACCATGC
The DNA here is from genome assembly GCF_018350175.1 of Felis catus. Taxonomy (NCBI): domain Eukaryota; kingdom Metazoa; phylum Chordata; class Mammalia; order Carnivora; family Felidae; genus Felis; species Felis catus. The sequence continues at coordinate 31,465,898 of NC_058374.1, read as the reverse complement.
ACATTGAATAAGTACTTTTATCGAGATAAACAGATGTCATGGTTTTCACACACTGAATGGTGGTTCCAAAGATGGTTTAATTATTGATAAACAGCTCTAGTAAAGAACGTTATGAATCATATAAATCAATCTTCTGTTTCTAAATTATGGACTATATGGAGTGCAAAAGCTGTCTTAATGTAAGTTTTAAATCGCAAATTCAAATCTATGTGAATTTGCATAACAAATGTAAAGTGTTTTATGTTTGTATGATTCTCTTTATATATGCTACATCTTCTTTTGCACATAAGGACCTCCTGTTGCCTTAATTAAAATGGCTTTGTATCTAAGAAACCTGAATGTGCTTACTAAGATAGGTAAACATGACTTGTCAATGTAATCATTGTGCAAAGTACAGAGCAGAGGGAGGGTCCAGCATTTTGACTCTTTGTTTATGTTTGATTCTCAGATACTTGGCTATTCAAAGTGAATATTTATTCCAAGATATTTTTGAGAATTCTGCAATTCTATGAAATAGTCACTAAAGAGGGAAGGAACCAACTCTGTCCTTTAGAAGGGGCGAGATCTATTATGTAATATTTTAAATGTGTTCATTTTTAAAGGAAAGCCACAGCATTGTTCAGCAACATGCTTTTGCCTTAGTTTCCATCTTTAAATGGAAATAATCCACAAGATTATAAAACCCCATATTAGGACAATATTCTCAGATAGTAAGTATGAAAAACTATGTGTTGCCCTTTTTTCCAGCCCTCAAGTACGATTTGATATTGCTTTGCCTGAAAGATTAGACTTGTTATCTTTTGAGTGTCGTGGAATTGTGTGTACGCTAAAACTAAAGGTTCTTAGACTTGACCTTACTCTGTACCGTTTAGATTTATTTTGTGCTTTTGTCCATATGTGAGAGCTGAGAACCTATCACTATGGAAGGCTAAAGCCAAAGTAATGTTGCAATATTACCATTAAAATTGAATCCTCCAATTACGTTTAAAATGATTACCTGTGTCCCTGCAGCATTGTTTTATTCAGTTCTGTTAGAGGAAATCGGTAATTTAGTTTGAAACCTTGTTTGGTTGAAATCAGATACACTGCTCTCTTTCCCCTTTTAGAATATGGTAGTTTTCCGAACACAAAGGACATGATCAGATTTTAAAACTTAATGTTGTAGTTTGGATTACACTCTTTAGGCTTTAGGAGAATAACAAACAGGAATTGTTGTTGCTTCCCTTACCTGTACTTACTAACTGTGTTGTCTATACCGTGTTTCTCATTTAGCCTTGCCAAACTGAAGCCTGAGAAGAGATGAACAACAAACCAGATTCAAAAAGGTCTTTGAGAAGCACATATTGCACAGTCGATTTTTAAAGCAAACAATAAATTTACTTTTAATGAATTCTTAGTGGCTGTTGACGAATTTTGTTTACGACATCAGCAGTTTTGATGGTTTAGTAATTTCCATATTAATCAATTTGGAACTTTTTCATCTTGATTTCGAGCTTGGGGGTTTAAATTACTGCTTGAAAAGGCAGAGAGTGTTTTTTCCTATCATTTGTATTAGCCCCTTTTCATAGCGGAAAACCATAGTCTAGCTGCTGGCGTATTCAGAAATCATCAGCACACACCAATCAGATGTTGGAATCTGCTTTCGAGATGATGTAACGTACTAGTTTGATTTCTTAAACAACACGGTGGCTAAGGACACGTGCAGGTGGTGGGTTAGCAGTCCGAGGGTAGTGAGGTGTGTGGGTTGGGATTGTCACCCATCAGTTGATGACCAAATTGGCCAGTTTGCAAGGTACTTTTTTAGTCCCTTTGTGGGTTACAGGGTTTAAATAAACAATGGGGGTTAGGACAATATCTGTGCTTCCCTTATCTGTGCTTGGGGGTGGCTGAACCAGCAAGTCCTTCCTGGGGAAAAGTAGAGATACTTTGGCAAATAGTAATTCTGAGATTTGCTGAGACCACAGGGAGTTGAGAGCACACACTCCTTTATAAAAATGTTTCTGGCAAGAGTCTGCCTGACCAAGTGATGTAATCACAGCTCTGTCAACGTGCAGGTTGATCTGAGACTGTCCATACTTTAGAATGAAGTTTTCTGCTTATAAGAAGCCTTAACTGACAATCTCTCCATTCTTCACATCTTCAAAATTGCAGATAAGACTCCACCTAGTTAGCTTTATTCTCTGCGAATGTTGGAATTGTATCCTACTTAAAAATAAATGTGATGAAGAAACAGAGAACCATTTAATAAAGGGTGTTGAGAGTTGGGGTGTGTGCCTGTGAGGACAGAACTGTGCTCAGACTTGGTAGCAGCTGCAGTCCGGCCTCACCCCGAGACCCTCCAGGCAAAAGCCCTCACCTGTAGTACAGAAAGGAGACACCCATAACAGTGTTTATTTGTTCATGTCGGAAATATTGAGGCCCGTAGATTTTTATGGCTCAGGCCTAATTGCCCTGCGGATTAATGCGACGAGTTTCACATTGGTAAAATTAAATGGCATTCTGTATAAACTGGCGATTTAGGGAATGCAGTTAAAATGCACCTGCGGAAAAGTCTGCCCATCTTTATGAAATGCAGGCACAGGACTTTGTAATAGAAAGAAAAAAAAAAAAGAACTCAAAAAGATAGAGTTTGCATAATTGTACTTGTTTTCCTGTTTGTTAGCAGGACAGAGACCAGCCCCGTTGTATGAGTACACATGCTGGGGGGATTCCTCGGAATAAGTTTCGAATTTGTAAATCCCAAGGACTTAATGTATGCTTCTCATTTGAATGGAAACAGAGATTCCTGTTTTTAACACAGGAAAATAAGTGTCAGATGGACCTGTTAGCAGAGACAAGTTCTAGGGTAGCTGATCTCATATTCTTCTAGAATTCTTCTCTTTCTTGTTAGCAGTTTTAAATAGAGAACCTCTGACATCGACAGCACTGCAGTTGACTGTGAGGAAGCCAGAGGAGGCACCAAGCATGACGGCGAGGCCTTTCTGAGACCTTTTCTGATGTTCTTTAACGCTTCTTTTCCACAGACCTGTGGCATGAATATAGAACACGAGTGTCAAGGATGACACCTGCTTTATAGTCTCCGTAAAGCAAACCTTTTCGTAAAAGAAATTTTTGACAGTTCTGAGATGCTAAGTCAATTTCAATTCCAGACGGTGTAGAAAATGGAATCTTTTTCTCTGCAATTGATGTGAAAATTGAAGGCTAGTGACTATTCGCTCTCTAATAACACAGGGTAAATAAAAACTATCACACCATTGAAAAATGTACTGGAAGACAGGCCAGGCTAATGACATTTACTGCAACATATATTGGAAATATTCTTTCTGAATGTTTTTATTTGTTTACCATTAGAGGTTCTATATCTGTCACATTAAATATAATGGGTCCAAGTGCCTGGTATTCCTAAATATATTTTTGTCAAGCCACAAATTATCATATAAAGATAATTGTTTCACTCTTTCAAATAGTCTTTTAACGAATTCACTGGGGAGGTGACCTCTTACATAATTGAATGTTAGATGGCTTTCCTGTGACCTGTTTAATAATAGCCAATTCAGAAACAAAAGACTAAAGTTGGATTAAATTTCATATCATAGTCAAATGCCATGTGTCCTGTTAACCTTTCTACTTCTTTGCTTTTTAGAATGGATGTGCTTTAAGCTAAGGCCAATACCTGTAGAGCCGTTGCGATGCTCTCTTGCTCGTTCTGGCACATTGCTCTGGCAACACCCTCCCTCTCCGGCATCATCAAGGATTACCCTTCTCTACTGGATCATTCACTTTGTCCCACACTCTGCTGTTATTTCCTCCATCTTAGAGGAAAGTCCACCTTAACCTCCCTACTCTTTCAACTGCTACCTCATTTCTCTCTGATGCATCATAACAAACTTTGATAAGTTTGTATTTGTTGTCTGCATTTTCCTGTTCTGCCTTAAACTCCCTTTGGTGAAGCCTCATCCCCCTTGGCTCCACAGCCTTTCTCTTGTATGTCACCAAGGGCCTCCTCATTGGTGAGTCTTCCCTGTGCGTCGTCACCTCACCTTGGTCCGCCCACAGCACTTGGCACGTTGACTGTTGCTCTTCTTTGAGCTCACCCTTGCTGGGCTCTCTGCCTTCCTTTCTGCCCACTCTAGTTCCATCCCCTCTGCCAGTCCTGTGCCATGCTCTGCCCTCCAGATATTGGAGTGCCCCCAAACTCAGGTCTTATCTCTATTCTCTTTTTCTCTTTTCATTAACACAGAGTTTTTATATGCTTAAGAAACAGAGCCTCTAGACTCTAAATACAGTCTATGGGCAGATGACGCCCAGATTCACATTTCCTGTCTGGGCATCTTCTTTGAACTCTAGATTTATGGGTCTTACATCTTCTTCATGTGCTTACTTGACCGTCGACACTTGACATGATCCCAACTCAGTCCAAATAGTGTCTGGAACTGTTCCTCTCAGTCTTTCCCTCTCAGATAATAGCAGCTGTGTTTTTTCACTTGGTTAGGTCCAAAACCTTCAAGTAATCCTTGACTCTTAGGTTTTCCTTACATTCCACATCCAGTTTTGATGTACAAAAGCAAAAGCCCTTTTGGCCTATAATTTCTATAAAACCCTGGTATTTTTCAGTACCCACATCCTCTGCCTCCTGCATTCCCCACCCCCCAACACTTTTCCTGCTTCCCCCTTGCTTCTTTACGATACATTCTCAATACTGCAGAGAGAAGTCACGTCCTTGCCTTCCTCTGCTCATCCCCCAGCAGCCTTCCACGTCATACAGAGGAAAGGTCAAAATCTTTAGAGTCACCTTTGGGCCCTCTAGGACTTGCCTTCCACCCTCAGCCTCTCTGAACTCTTTCCTTCTCCTCTTGCCTTTGCTAACATTCCTCCAGCTGCACTGGCCTCTCTTCCCTCCACTGCCAGGTCCACTCAAGTCTTTGTCCTTGCTCATCTCTCTACCCAAAACAATCTGTTCTCAGATACCCACAGGTTGACGAAGGTCAGCTTTCGGGGGGATGGGCCAACCTTACAAACATCACTCCCTCTTTTGGCATTACTTTTTGGCATTACTTTTTTCCTTTGCACTTACCACCACCTAATACCTGATGTGTCACACTTGGTTTAATCATTGGTTGACAGCCATCAAGGATTGGGAACCTTTTTCTCTATGTCCCAAGCAGACAGCCTGGTGCACAGTTAGTGCAACAGATGCCAGGTCGCCCGTGTGCCCTCAGCACTTCCTCCAACCTCCAGCCCAGCTCTGCCTCTATGCCTGAGACCTCTCAGGCCATGCAAGGAAGCTCTTCTTTGTGCAGGACCGCCAGAAAAGCCCTTGCAGTAACACTGCCTCAGAGCAGCCATCAACCAATGACCTACGAAGCCACTGTGAAAGCACTCCTGTCCCTGTGGCCCGTACGGTTATAATGTGCAGGCCGTGTGGTCCTCAGACCTGGAGCGCAGCAGGACCTGGGAACCTGTTGGGAATGCAGAATCCTAGGCCCAGCCCAGACCTCTTGCCATCAGAATCTGCAGCCCAACAGCCTTAGAGATTCCTGTGCACGGTCCAGGTGGGAAGGCCAAGCAGCCCCTCCCAACCTGCTCCCAGGGTTTGCTTCAGGCTTGAGCTTCCTGGGCCACAGTTGTAACTGGCTTGAGAACACTCTTTTTGGGCTGCTTTTCCTCCCTCCCCCAGTCATGTCTCCACTCCCTACCATTCCCTTATCCCACTGCCCCGAATCCTTGTCTCAGGATCTGCTTCTGGTGAAATCCAGACTCAGATGTGTTTGCCGAATGAATTAATAAATAAAGTTCCTAATGTAAGTGGTGACAGTATATGTGAGGAATTTCTACCTGGAGTAATTCTGCAATTTCTGACAAGCGGTCACACCAGGGCAGTGCTGGTGTTTGCTCCCATCTTTGGAAGATGATGTCACTTCTGAAGCCTGCCTGTAACTGAGCAAACAGTCCCCAGAGAGCAGGCCTTTTCACGCTCTACATCATGTCCTTTGGTTTATTGTTCAAGTTACCATTTTCCCTGCTCTTAGTAGCTTTCAATGATTTAAGTATTATCTGTTACATCAGACTTTAAAAAAGATACGATTTCCAAATTAAATCCTCATGCCAAGAGTCCCCAACCTTCAGGCTTTGGGTTGTATAGTGGAGGGGTCACAGATGCAAGCAAGCAAGGAGCAAATGCTAAACTTGCTCTATTAATGCCTTCCTAAACCTTAAAATGTCAAGCTCAGGAGATGCTGTAAGATTCTGTCCCTAACGGAAGTCAGAACCCTCGCTTTCCTCTTCACCAGCTTCCCAAGCAACAGCTGCAGAGAATGAGCTGATGAAAGTCCCCCTCCCTTCTGAAGACCACGCCCACATCGGTTTACAGGCCTTGTCACCTGCAGGTGCCACCACCCATAGATGGCACTCTGGAGTTTTCTCTTTTCCCTACCTGTCCTAGAGGGAGGACCCTTAGCTGAGCACTGAGGGCCCAGCGGCTCCAGGGGCCTGGGATGTTCCTGAGTCTTACTTGAAGTGTAGTTTGGGGGTGGGGCCAACTGTACCTCATTAGTTTCTCCTTCAATACCGCCTTGAATATTTATATTATAACTTACATCTCTTCTGTGTGAAAATGCTCTCTCTCTCTGGTTTACATAACAATTTCAGTCCTTAAAAAAAAAATTAAATAAAAGAACAAGTTTACAATTCTCTGCCCAAAGGAACAGGGACTTTGAACTGAACTGACGCTAACCACGTAATATCCCTACTTTTTGTATAAAGGTTTCTCTGTTTCTACTCTTCTGTTTCTAACTCTTAAGAGAGTTACCCTTTATCTCCTCTTGGCACATGTTTCTGATTTTGTTGGGTAACATGCTGGTCATTAGGACTTCCCTAAAGAGAAAAGGCATTCCTCATGTGTTGTACTTTCACCAGTACTCTGGCTAGCACTTAGCATTCATAGAATGTTGATATTGGTGGACAGTCTGCTAAGAACATTATTTCTATGACCCATGTAATCTTCATTAATATCCCTGTAGGGTAGGTGCTCTTTTTAGTTCCATTTTATGGATAAACTGAACACAAAGGTTCAGGGAGGTACTGATGGCCAAGGTAGAGCAACACTAAATTTGAACACTGGTCCACCCCTAGGGCCATGTTCCTACCCACTCTGCTGGACCACCTCACCCTTCTTAGTCTCTTCCAATGTGTTCTGCTGCCCTAAAGCCCTGTATGAGAGCCAAGATTGCTATGAGGTTAATCACGTGAAGTGGCATTGCTATGGTAGTCATGAAAAAATAGAGATTCCTGTTGCTAGCTGGGAAATGTGGAAGTTAGTATCCTTTAAGCATGACTTTTAATTTTTGTTCCTATTTGATTTCTTAGCATCCTCTGTCTATGGTCCTTTCTCTCCCAAAATAATTCTTAAGGACTTAGGAATTTTACTGTTAATTTAAAAATTACTTGTTGCCACATTTCTTCCCCCACACCTGACCCTCAAACCTGTCTATATTGTATCCTGAATATTAGTGATGAGTTAAAAAAAAAAAAAAGGTTAGCTTTGTCCCTGCTCTCTTCTTTCAAGATGGCCATATAGTCCTATAAATGCTTTAAGTCCTTTACTGTTTTTTCCCTCATTTTCCCCTTACTGTATACCTTCTTGTATCTCAGATCTTGCTCTACTGCTGCTGTTTCTTTCCTTTTATCCTTGTTAAAATAATCATGAGGCCATTCTTTTTCTCAGAATGTTTTCACAGTCTTCATTTCCTCTGCGAATCTTCTGATGTGTTGTACTTTCTGTCACTTTCTCCCATGCCCCGTCAGTGCCACCTGGATCAGCAAACTTGCCAGATCCTTGGATGTGCCAGAGACCATGGCTCAGCCTTTAGGGCCCTTCCTCTTGGGAGACAAGTCAGGCTCGGGGCTGCCTGCCTCTCAGGCACCTGCATTGTGTCTTGATCCTCATACCTGGCCTTGGCACATTTCCACTGCTGCTTGTAGAAAAATAATCTTTTATCTAATCCCTGCTTTTATAACTACTTTAGTCATTAGGAAAGCATCCCAGGTTTACTAGAATTTCAGTTTTCTTTTCTTTCTTTCTTGTATTTCTTTTTAGGGTATAGTGTTAATTTTTTTTTTTTTTTTTTTTGAGGAAATGATAGCATCAATTTAATCTTAGGTCAATTCTGCAAGTTTTAAGAAAGTAAACTTTGGACCCACTGTAGAAAGGTATTCTAACAGGATGGACATTTTCCTTTGGTGACCTTTCTAGAACATAGCAACAGCCAGATGCTTAGAGCATAGTGGCAAAGCACTGATAATCATTGACATAGAATGTTGTGTACTATACGCCTGAGTTGTCCTAGCCACACTGGGGGAAAGGTGATTGCCTGAAAATAAATTTGGTTTGATGCATCCCAACATTCAGGTAAGTGTATTTGCAAATGAGCAGTAAATCTCCTGATGGGGAATCATATTCAGCACTTAATGATAAGTATCCTATTAAAGATGAACTTTCACTGCTCCTCTGCAAATTGGCAGGTGAGAGGCACAGATCTGGAACCGAGGATGTCTGCAGCCTGTGAAGTGTAGCCTGACACTGTGCATGTCCTGCATGGGTGCTCCTGACAGGAAGGGCTGGTTTCCTGAGGTGGGCCAGGTGTGGGCTCCTGGCCCTGATCACTGCTCCAGGGAACCACTTCCTTCTCCCACCATATCCGGTCCCCACTTCTCTCACCCTGCCAGCTGTGGTAGTATGTGCTCTGAGGCAAGCCCAGGAAAACATGCACCCACATGCCTTACGCAAAGAATAACCAGGGGAGTGAGGTAACTTCTGAGGGTTTCACTGCTCACCTGGCAAAATCGTTTCTAGTGGTGAGCAAGTGGAGTTTTTTCAAGGCTGGTTATGGAGTATACGTGATTTCTTAGTAATTTTGAAGTAAAGCCATTCATTTATACATTTGACAAGTGTGCACTGGAGGCCTGCTGTATGCTGGGCACCATCCTGGGTGCCAGGGATTTGGGTGTAACTGAGAAGATGAGGCAGCACCACGGTGGCCCTTGTGGAGGGGGGACTTTGGGCGAGTGTGCCCAGCCCAGACTAGGAGTCAGAATATCTCCCTCCAGAAGATGGCATTATAACGAAATCCAAAAGGTGTTTTGAGTTCTCTTTTTCAAGGGGGTTTTGGGGGAAAGGAGCATTTTGTATCAGTGGGACTCGGGATCTTGACATGATCCTCAGTAAGAAACCTATTTTACCTTGCAACCCAGAGGACGCACACACACAAGCAACTGAGACAAACCCTTCACCGAGTTAATACTTGCCCTTCCTCTGTGTAGTGTGCTGTGATGCGCCTTGCTGGCAGGCAACAGCGGGTGGTGGTTAAGAGCCTGGACTCTGAAGTTAGATCACCTGGGTCCAAATCCCAGCTGTACACTCACCAGCCTTGTGTTTGGAGCAAGTTAACTAACCTCTTTGTGCTTTACTTTTCTCAGTTGTAAAGTATGGAGAAGAGTGGTACCTGCCTCACACCATTGTTTTGAAGCTAAAGTGAATTAGTGATATGTACAAAGCACCTTAGAACTCCTCCTCATACAAAGAAAGAAAGCACTATGTAAATGTTAGCTGCTCTTGATGTTACTATTATTATTCTGTAATTCACTTTTTTTGAAAATGCCAGGTGAGTCCTACCAAATCAATTTTACGTTCTCAATGGGTTGCAATGCCCAGTTGAAAAATACTATTTAGGTGGCAGAAATGCTGTAGGTTTGCAAGGCTTGGCTGAGGTTGGGTGGGGAGAAGATGGGGGGGAGGGGCTGTTAGGGAGGCAGGTGGCCGCTCATAATGGACTCATGGTATAGTTTGTACCTGATGTTAAGAACAAAGAGAAGCCATTGAAGAGAATGGCTTGATAAATTTACATTTTTTGGAAAATTAAAAGATGGCTTCAACAGCAGTGTGTGGACTAAAGAGCGGGCCCAGAGGGCGTGCCAGGAACTCCACTGGGCAGCTGTTACAAAAATGACGACCAGCCATGGTGGTGGCCTTGGGGACAGAGATATGATATGTGTTTCTCAGAAGGAATCTAGAGGTCCTGGTGATGTAAAAAATGAGAGAGAAAAAACATTAAGAAATAATTCCTACAGTTTTGGCCTGATGAACTGGATTGATAGTGCTACACTGACTAGAAAACCCTGGAGGAACATGGTATTTGGAGAAAATGGGACACAGGGACTCTGACTTGCACTTGTCTGTGACACACCCAGTAGGGGTTGCTGGTGAGCAGCTGAGGGAGAGGGGCTGTAGAGATTTGAAGTCCAAGACAAAAAACCATGGTAGTATTTGCAGCCAAGGCCATGGTAGTATTCATGGAAGGGCTGTCTGGGATGTGTGGGTGCAGGGAAGGAGGAGCAGGGAAGGCCAGAGCTCTGAGGACCCTTCAAATATTGGGGGCAGCTTAGGGCGGGGAGTGGGGTTGGTGGAAGCTTTTGGTGACATAGGAAGCTTTTGGTGCATCTATCTGCTGCAGATAGAAGGAAACCAGAAGATTATGCTCATTAAAGCCAAGACAAGAGTGTCTTTTATTAATTAGAAGGATGTGATCAACAGTGTTTCTGCTGAGGAGTCACTAGGACTTGTGGCCTTGGCTGCAAAGGAATTACTAGCATCAGTAGATGTTGCTGGACCAATTTTGAATGGTTACCTATTTTACATCATATACTTTAGTGTTTCTGTGTGATGCCGGTACAGACAGAAGCCCTTGACATAATTCTTGTTCTAAGTTAAGGATATCATATATTATTTCCTGTTTTAAGAAGCAAGCTCTTTTTTTCCAATACTCTCTACACACAAAAAACCTGCCATATGTCTACATTTTCTAGCAATAACCTTTTAAGTGACACATTAATGCCAATTGCAGATTTTCACAAAGAATTACATAAATTAGAATATGAGGGATTAATTTTTTCAAGTAAATTGTTACCAAAATATAACTTGGAAGAGAAGCAAATTTAATGATTGGTTTTGTTGACTATGGGATCACTTTTTTCAGGTGAGAGGATTTCTCATTCCTTCTCTCTGCTTTATCTTTTCCCCTACGTGTTGGCAGGTATGTCACTGCTGAGCATATGACCAGAGTAGGTGTGATCCCGATGACATCAGCTGCTCTAAATTATGATAATACCTTACTTCCAATTTTCTCTCATGTTTACAAAACCAGAAAAGTACTAGGGTCAGATAAATAGCTTGCTTCCTTAAAATGCCAGCTTTAAAATTACTTTTCTTTAAAGCCTTTTTTAAAATTGTGACATTTAACCATTTAACCATTTAAGTAGGAGTCCTCAGTCTATACTTGCATACATTTTCAGACCGTGTTTCTCAGAACCAATTTTCTCGAGATTCATTAGTGCCTCCATTCCTGTAGCTTAAAAAAAAAACCTTGAATAAACTGCAATTTACAGATATCTTGTGTTTCAAGGCAACACTGTTCATCTTCTATGTTCTATCCAAGAGGATATAAAGTTGTGGATACATTCAAACTATTAATGCTTTATGTAAACTATTGAAATTAGTATATTGAGCGTGTGCCCATTATTTTTAGTTTGTTGCCGTTTCTGAAGGGTTCCTCGCTGTGCTCTGCCTATCTGCATCATTTTTAAAACCTTTTTATTATTTTTTACAGGCGTATTTAATATCATCAATCATTCTATGTATTATGCACTTTATAGTCATTGTTGCGTTCAAAATCATTTCAACTAGATTTCTTGCTAGAAATATATTTCCCATGAAAGTAGAGAATTAGATGTATTTCCTGCTGTGACACAATTTTGATTTCTTTTATATTTTCAATAATAAAATATTATAAACCAAGTATTATCTTTTAAAAAGTAGAAAATGAAGCTAGTTAGCTATTGTTTGGTCATAGATACCATTACGATCTTTAAATAGGTTACTCCTAAGATTTTAGATCTGCCTTATCAATTTTAATGAACCAATAGAGAAAAATGTATGTAACATTTTCCCTATGGAACTCTTTTTTGGAAAGGTCCCATATTTAAATATAGTTTTGTCTATATGGGTCTTATTACCTTTACTGTAAAGATTTTATGATTTTACTCTTAGAGTAGACCCCTATCTATTTAGTCTGGCAAAATTTCTTTGAACAATATTTTTCTCGTGCAATGGCAACTATGTAATTCACTAAAGCAGAATACTCTTACTATTTTCAGGTAGTCTGGTCAACAATGGGAAAATGCCTTTTCATTTAGAAGTGTCCTCTGCTGTTGTGTCTACATGCAGCTGATGGGCAGCTGTCTAATTTAGAGAGAAAACACTTATTAACAGCCAAAATAAAAGAGAATATATGAAGGCGTCTCTAGTCACCAACTGTAGAATACCCAAATAGCATCAGAAACAATGAGGAGAAAATGCAAATCATTTCCGACTCATGGAATGTTGTTTTCTTCTCATTTTCGTACTAAAAGTCTTTCAGCAGGAGTAGCAGTGTTGGCCTAAAGAGAGGAGGCTTCATTTGGGTGGTTATTTTCAGTTGTCTCAATTAGTTCTGCTCTTGAAAGACTGTTGGCCACCGTGGATGGACTTTGAGGGTGACGTCTTTCAGAGTAAATTAGTTGCTGGGACCTGGGGGGCTGAATAGTGAAGTATGGATGTGAAGATGGGATCATTTACAGAGATGTTGCAAATAATATATTTTCCTTTTCTCTGTTTGGAAAGCCAAATGTATGAAATACTCTTTCTTGCCTTCTTATCTCCATGATTTTATCTGTAAAATATTGTTTTGGTTGTAGCACAGACTCAAGTAACTGTCGTTTAAACGAGATAGGGCTCATTTGTCTCTAAAACAAGTCTGGAGATTGGCAGTCCAAGGCTTGCATGGTGGGTTCAGAGGGTCAGCAAAGTCCCTGCCTCCCTTCAGTCATCTTTACTATGTTTTTCATTTTTTTTTTTTAACTGTGGTAAAATAGTCATGATATTTACCACCTTAACCGTCTTCCAGTGTGCTGTTCAGGGCCATTAACCACATTCACATTGCTGTGCAGCTATCACTACTGTCCACCCCCAGAACCCTCTTCATCTCACACAACCGAAACTGTATCCTTTAAATGCCAAACCCATTTCCCCTCCCTGACCCATAACAACTACCATTCTGCTTTCTGTTCCTCTGAATTTGACTCTTCTAGATACTTCATATAAGCAGAATCATACATTATTTATCTTTTTGTCACTGGCTTATTTCACTTAGCATCATGTCCTCAAGGTTCATCCATGTTGTTGTTAAGTGTCAGAATTCCGTTTTCAAGGCTGAACACTATCTCACTGTATATGTAGCTCACATTTTGTTTATCCATTCATCCATCAATAGACATTTAGTTTGAGTCTATCTTTTGGCTTTTGTGAATAATGCCACTATGAACACAACTGTCTTAAACATGTATTTCTACCTTAGTTGTCACTTCATGGTTAAAACTTTAGCCATCTTATCAGAATTCTAAGCAAAAGAGGCAGGAAAGGGAAAGGGGAACTTTCAGTGGAGTCAGTCCCCTTTCTACCAATCATTCTTGAAGTCCCATATCAATTTCTATGGCCACAATTTATCAATAACAATGATAATAGTATTTATTGAGAGCCTATGTGTGCCAGTACAGAGCGAATGTATAATTCCTTTCATTCTCAATATAAACCTGTGAGGATGGTTGCATTTTACTAAGGAGGAAATTGAGGCTCAAAGAGGTTAAATCCAAGCGGAGTGAGTCATGTGACTGTGTATGCCACATAGCCAGGAAGAGGAAAAGCTGGGATTTTTGACCCAGAAATCTGGCTGCAAATGTTTACACTCTTAACTGCTGTCTTCTGTCTTCTGTTCCAATTCTCAAAGGAACCAAGGGAAAGTAATTTTATGTCAACTAGGCACATTTCCTCTCCCTGCCAAACCAGGGTTCTACTTCTAAGGAGGGAAAGGAGGATGGATATTGGAAAGGCAGCACCTGCTATGGTGAGTCTGCTCCTGGGAAACCTCTATGAGTCACTGTTTCTGAAGACAGGTGGCCTCAGGCCTCTGAAATTGGAGCTGCTTTATAGCACTGGGCTGCTGTTCACCCTCATTCTACTCTGCTGGCCGAGACCAGCCACTACTGGCCAGATCATTTTGGCTTAGCCAAAAAGACAGGAAGTGGACCACAAATACTAGAAAACCTTATTATATCTACCACTTGAAATGGTCATGGTCTTACCAACTTAGCCTAGAGGAGCTACCTAGAAATGGAGGAAGGAATGAGTATATGGGTATTTTTGTTAGAAAATCATATCTGTTATATTGAGGGATGATTTCTGCCAAGAGTTTAAAAACATGATTGTGTTTAATCTTTGCTACTACTATTTTTTTAGAGATAATATTTTTATTATTTAACAGTGCCAATTGTAACACTTCAGATAACCTACATCTTTCTGATTTTGGAGTACAAGCTCTTAATCAGTGTACTAATGTTGATTATACTGACTTTGGTGCCATTTTTATGGATACATTCCCCAAATGTATTCTTGGGTTACAGCATGCTAGATCTTATTTTCTGGGACTTAGATGGTCATTTGCCTTCAGTCTTAACCATCTCAGTAGAAAGAGACTTCCTTCTTCAGTGTTTAGGAAGTAGTCCTTAAATAAATGGGGCATTCTTGGGTGAGGACCAACATACATTTTACTGTCCTTTGAGCCCTCTTCTTATTGTTTGTAAATAATGAAGCTGTTGCATTGAACTTAGTTGTTTATCTTAAACCCTAGCCCAGTGGTTCTCAACCCCCAGGGTTTTGCTCCAAAGGGGACTTTTGGCAGTGTCTGATGACTCACTGGGTTGTCACCAGCAGGGAGGAGTGCCACTGGCATGTTGTGGGTACAGGCCATGGATGCTCCTGAACATACTATGATGCCAAAGAGAGCCCGCCACCCCCACCTCGCCTCTACATAGGATTGTCTGGGCCAAAATTTCAATTATGCCACAGTTGAAAAAACTGTGTCCCTACCCACACTGACTGCTCTGTGACATGTGTTTGCATTGTTGATCTTCAGATAAGCTACCCAAATGCTTTAGTATCTTATGCTCGGTTGTCCTTGGATCCCCCATCGGCAGCTTATTTCAGTTGTTACTCTGTATGGAGGAACACTGCCCCAGTGTCTTAGTGGATGCTTAAGAGTTAAAATTACATTGAAAACCTTCAAGTATTTTACAACGCACGTGGTGTTTCACCATTGAAGATGCTTACATAGTGAGTGATCCTTCTTAAAATTTATTTTTAATATGATTTCAGTGTAATAAATACAGATTTTACTTTGTGAACTGCCAACATATAAAATAACATAAACAGCCTAAGAGACGTTCAAAGAGGCTGAGGTCAGTCTAAGAGGGAGACAAGTATTCTGTGATAGAAAGAATTGGGGATGTAGATTTGAAGCTGTCTCTTCCCAACCCAGTTCTAACACCTCTGACACTTAACCCGTCAGCCTCAGGTTCCTCTTCACACATTTCCTTCTCATGTTCCTCTAAGAACTAAATGAAAGAATTTGTGTGGAAACCTTTTTGGAATTTTAAGATGTTGTACGTCTGTCAGCTCATGTTATTCATTAAGTTCTTTTCTCATGGGCTTCTCTTCCCTTAGATTAATTATTCCTGCATTAGTTTATTAGCTTCTAGATAGGTATTCTGAGTGGCTTTGCTAAAAAAAGATGTATAGGTTATTTCTATCCTTTGGGGGTAGAAATAGATCTATTTATATTATATACTATCCTCAACAAAGTGAGATTTGCTAATACCCCATGATTATACACACTAGTTTAGGCCAGACAGTTTCAAACCTCAGCCAAGGAAAAGCAGCATAATGATATCCTGTAAAAGCAGACGTAACTGGGGAGACTTGAGAATTTAAACTGATATCCGTGGTATTGGCTCTGGTTCCAGGACGGTTTATTGGACAAACAGGGCACACTCTTACGGACCTCCACATTTTGGCTTGCACTCTCCAGTGAGTGCGTGGAGCCTCAGACCACACAGCAGGCAGTGCAGACGAGACAGCTCTTAGGAGATGGAAATAAGCTGGGATGAGAGGAATTCCAGGCCAGTGCACAGATCAACAAGTTCTATATTTAAACGCTTGTTGAACTATTTAGTCAAATAAGGAAAAATGTGGTGGTTTGCCATTTGTCAAATTTCATGTTCCCCTTCCCATGGAGGCTGGGCTGATTGGAGATGAGACGCTAAGCATGTCTCCTTGTTCTAAGCCCTTGTCACTCTGTCCCCGAAACTGTCCCAAGATTTTTAGATCCTAGTTACCAGCTGCACTCTGAACTACCGTTGAGTCATAAATAATAGTCAGTGCTGTGCATCCTGGGGGAGTGAGTCACAGCACGGAAGAGTAAAGAGCCTTTCCTGAGAAGAGCTGTTGCCATTTTGTAGTGTCACACGGTCATCTTCTGTATGTGCTATACTCGTCAGGACCCAGGTGTGCTGCAGGAACACTGAGTTTACCCAAATATGTGACCTTTAGTCCTATGTTCCTTAAGAGGATGGTGTGACTCAGGTAGAGTGGGTTTTGGCTTGGAGGCCTGTGGGAATCCGCTGGCTCTTTTCTGCTCCAAGAATTAGGCGTGGCCTCCAGCTCGCACCCTGCAGGGTTTCTATTGGGCCTTATAAAATGTGTCGGCTCCCTAATATTAAATCTGAATATGCAAAAGATAAAAAATGAACGTCTGCGCCTCTTAATTTACTCTGTAGAGAGCATTCTCTAAGATATTGAATCAACAGAAATTGTTCCCTATCATCAACAGAAAAAAGTGCTGACTGACACCTTAACTTTACAGATAATGAGATCTTTGGGGAAGTTTTAATCTTTCAAAGTTTCCAGGAGCTATACCAAAGGTCTGTTCCCCTCCCCTCCCCCAAACTTCAATGACCATATTTTCTGTTTGTGTCACTTTCATCTGCTCTGTAAATGTAGAAGCATAGAACATATTTGAGAGTGTTTCAGCTGTACCTGGAGCTAAATATCTCCTATCAGTAGTTAGAACTTTGAATTTGAATTGCAATGCATATTTAATTGAGGGTGAGTATTTCCAACTCAAAAGAGATATTCCTAAATTGTGCATGTGTTTGCATTGCCACATAAGTGTTTGCAACCTGGATGCAATTTGAGTATCAGATAGGCAGATGACAACAGAAATTATTATGATTATCTTTGTTACTAAATGCAACTGATTCTTTGTCCTAATAGAAAAAAAGGTGGATAGTAAAATATCTTTCTACCCTGTGCTTTTTCTTTTTTCAAGTATCCTTTTGAATAGATGTGTTTTTTGACTTAGGTCTTATTAGCATTTCTTATGGGGACTGCCTTTGGGGCAGTACCACTTGCTAAATTGTTCTGACGCTTTAGGAAAAGGAAAACCATGGTAACCAGATGTAGGGTATGATTATTTGCCTCTGACCTGGCAAAGTGTTGAGTTTAACAAAAGAAGCTTAATAGAAATGTTCAAATTGACCCTTCTCATCACTTGGGCTGCTTAGAGCTCAATCAATCTCTCATTATTATCAGAGTTATTCGAGCAAAGGCAGCAGTGATAGTATTTTTCATAATCACTTCTTGAGCCAAATGTAATTTGCAATTTGGAGTATTGTATTATGAAACAATAATGCATTAAAATGAACAGTGCAAGAATTAGGAGTATAGTAGTAAAGAAAGGATCTGGAGAAGTAGTTGTGTGAAAGGCCCTCTCAAAATCATTATAAGTGGACATGGCTGATTTCAATGCCAAATTAAGCATTTAGAAAAATCAGAATCATGTGTTGTTGTTACTATGTTTAGGTATGTGTATGTTTATTTTAGATGTGATATATATATATATATATATATATATACATACATATATATAAATTATATATGTATAATTTATTATAAAGTTGTAGTTAAGGGGGAAACAAAAAATACACTTTGCATATTATTTGCATCTCCATGTTTTGTGTTATGGGATTTGTGTGGTTTGATTACCTATGTGGGTATATGTTGAAAAAAATAAGGTGTATCAAGCCTTATAAAAATTTTGTAAGGAAGGAACAGTAATTACTATTTGACCCCTCTTTACAAAGGGAATTTATTTGCTACAGAAAATATGTCATGCAGTCCATGAACTAGCTGATGCCTAAAAAGCTTTAACGTTATAATTAAGATATACTTCCACTCATCTTCTGTCATTTTACTTGAATGGCTCTAAGTATAGGTTATAAATATTATTTCAGAGTCATTTATGTATTTATCTTGTGTTTTGAAGGATTACTGTGTTTGCTTGTTTTTTTTTTTTCCTTAAGTCTTTCCATTTAGATTCTATGGTAGTGTGTGTGTGTGTGGGGGGGGGTTTATTTGTAAGATATTTGGAATTTAGAATGATTCATGTAAAATTAAAATTGATAATATGCTGGGTTCAATTTCTTCATTGTCATTTTAATATTTTCTTGTTCCATATCCTTCCAGGACTCCTGAAGTGTCGAGTTACTAGACATATCAGTGCATCCTTGATTAGATAACGCAGGCTACACCAGGGGAAGAGTGCACTTATAAGGACACTTAATGGGAGTCCTGAAAAGGGTGTCTTGTCCATTAAGGGTATACTGCATGTCTAAAGGCTGTTCTAGCTTGGTTAAGTAGAAGCTATATTTTCTTTAAAAAAAAAAAGTTACTTATTTTTTCTGGATGTCAGGCAACCCAAATTTAGTTTATTAAATCTAATCAGACTAGCACTGATGAAAACTGTACACAATCAAATAATGGTTGTCAAGTTTGTGAATTTCCTTTTAAAGAGAACCCCTGCTAAACTCCGCCAAGTTAAAACTGCATCCCATTTTATAAAAGCACTATCAAGTTGTCATGTACCCTTTCTAAGCCTCCCTTCTCATCATTGTTGATTACCAAGATGTTTTTTGCCTAAATAGGAGCTTTCTGCTTTTCATAATCAGCCTTCTCTTCCCTGATTCATCCAGCATTGCCACAATCTACTGCTGAGCAAATCAGTATGCTATCATGGTAGCGATTTCTTAAAATGTCACTAAAATATGTAAGATCCTGTATGGGAAGGACATATTAGAAGTGACTTGTTTTTTTCTTATTTATGAAATGGAGGCTGAGGCACAAAAAAAATAGGGCCAGAAACTATGAGCCACATTATTATAAAAGATAAATGCATGCAGCGAATTCTTGCTGTTTTACCCTCTGATTGGGTTCGGACAGTTTGACATGTTTCTGCTGTTGCCTGGCCGTATTTGCATATGTCAGTACAGACAATTTTGGCCTATGGAGTATCATTGCATTTAGAAATATTGGCAGTGTCCTCGGTATGTGGGTAGTTTTTATGATCCTTTCCAATGGTTGAGATCAGTTCTTGACCTTGCCCCAGATTCCTGGTCTTCATAGACAAGTTCCATTTGGGAACAATGTCCTTTGGACCTCATTGCTGCAGGAAATGCAAGATTTATCTTATTTATTTCAACAAAGATGTTTTAACCAGCTGCTGTAAGTATAAAAGCATAAGGGTAACTGACTGTCTTTGGCTCCTCAAGTTTTTGAGGTGGCTGGGTGTGGTAAAAAGAGTCTTAGGTCTGAAGTCTGGCTTTGCTACTTACTTGCTATATGGCCTGTGAAATCATTAAATTCCCCTGAGGTTTCCCCTAAAGAGGAGGATGATAACACCTACCTCACATGCTGGTTGTGAAAATCAATGAGATAAAGTACGTAATAAAAATTCAATAAATTCTAGTGAAATGTAATTAAGTAATCAAAAGAGCATTCAACAGGTGTTCAATTATATGTCTCACTTAGGATTTACACAAAGTGAACTTTGTAGGTCTGAGAATTTCAGTTTCTCTAGATGTATCCAAGCACAGGCCCACTGAAATCTCCTAAACTAGCTATGAGGTGACCTGAACTCTTCTCCTAGTTTGCAGTGTGACTTTGGGCAGCTCTGCATACCTCTTGGACCTCAGTTTCCTTGTTAGTCAAATACAGACATTGAATGGGTGACCATCTTTCAACTTTGATTTTGCAGAAACGTGTACATATTCCTGCAGTGTGTATGGAATCTTATTTTTGCAATAAAACAGTCTACAAAGATATATGGCCAGATTTTTTTTTCAACTAAAATTTAGAAGAGTTTAAGGCTTTAAGGCAGAAATAAGTTCATAATTGTGTTAGAAACCAGAGTGATGAGTTGAGAGAAGTCAATGCTAATACCAAGAATGTGAAAAAAGATTGAACCAGAATCAATTGAAAAGATTTTCTAGAGAAACTTGGATCAAAAACCATTTAGGAAAAGTATGACACAAAAGACTATAGAGGAATAGTGTTAACAGCTCATTATTTTGCTTTGACTTGAGTGAATGGTATGTTCCTGAGGCATTGCCGAGAGTTTGGAATAGAGGAATAACACAGTATAGGGTATTCGATTTTGCTGCCCAGAGTCTTGAATCCGACTCATGGCACAGCTGGTATCTCTCAAGGATCTTTAGGGTAAATGGCAGCATCATCACAGTGGTCAAAGACAGGATAGCACAATGGCTGTGTCCTCCAGAAACAACTCCTATGTTAATAATGAGTTACCGGAGAAAGGAAGTGATTGAATCATGTGATGGTGCAAATATTTAGAAATGAGGGGCAAAATGAGTTAGATGACCATGTTGACCATTCTAGTCTTGAAGTCAGATGTTCAGGGAGGATGGGTGGCTTCTAGTCACTGACACTAAATTTGTATTTGATCCATTTCAACACTCTCCTAGGCAAGCAGTATCACGTAACCTACATGCTTGTTAGGGTAAATAGTAAGGCAAGTATTATAGCAAAGCCCTCTTTAGATGGAAAGACCTTGGTAATTAGCTGTGAGAAATACCAGATTTCTAGGTGACATTTCAGTGATTTTTTTTTGAAGAAAATCTTATTTCAAAAATTATTCTGCAAAGCTTACGAGATAATTGGTGCTGGTTATTGTGTTCATCTATTTTTAAGTAAGGCAGAAGATTTTTAAGACTTCTACTGTATCATGTTTTCAAATACGATATTAGGAAACTCCATTTCATTACAAATCCAATTATATTTTTTATTTTATTTATAGCAGGATGCTGTGCATGATATCACTCAGCATAATTTTTTCTGAGGATCTCTAATTTTATTAGCAGTATAAAATACAGTAAGATATTTCAATGTTATTTGTACTGCAGACAGAATTGGGTTAATTTATTAAAAACTGAAATGATGGTTTAGTAGCATGAAACTCTTACAGTAAAATTTTAACAACAGTTCTTTCTATATGAAAAGAAGAGAATTTTGTTACAATCCTGTGATTTTTTTTTTCTTTTCCCGTTCATCAACAAGTGCATGTTTTGCCCATTATTCTTTACTATAGTAATATATGTGGCCAATCTGGCAGACAGCAATGATCTCATTTGTAACGCGTCATAGTAAAACCCATTTAGCAGATTACTTGGAGATTACTTTAGCTGAATGAAAACACTGCTGTATTCTTTATGAAGAAAGCCATATGTTTAAGAAATGTTACAATCAATTCTACTCTGATAAGACAGGGCTCATCCACTGTATCTTTCTGTGAAGGAGTCTTTAGTGGCTTGGTGGCATTTTTGTACTTTCTTCATATAGCAAGGACCTGTGACATTTTTCTCTATCAACTTTTTCTCTCAAGCTTTATATTTTTATTTTTGTCTCTTATTTTTTTTAAAGTCATTCTTCTATGTTAATATACCCTAAGATATGACTAGCAAATTTTTCCCCAGGTGCTGGGGTCCAGGATGACTTTCTGTTCCAGGGTCACATCCATTGGATAGTAGAGCTTTCTGTTTGAGCATGTGTGGTGGTTAGTCAGAAGGCAGTTCCTAAAACCGATTCTTTGCTGAGAATGGGTTTGCTCCCTGGACATACCAAGTACAATATTTTTTTCAGCTTTGCTGTTCTTTGGAAAGTGACCCATTTGAAATTCATCTGTGGCTTATAAAAGATAATAAAATAAATGTAATTGATGTCTTCCAAGTTTTAAGCAGCTTGCTATGGAATAATTGTTTTCATAGGTTAATTACTGATTTTAGTTGTGAAACTGACTTTAAGAATACATGTATAGCTCAAATTTTTCAGTGACTTCACCCCTCTTTGCAGGAAGAATTAAACTGATAAATTAAGAGAACGCTACAATGTATTGGCAATGAATGAATGAGTGTGGAGCTACTTTCTTTTTCTTTTTACACTCTAGAGTTGTTGGTATATATATTTTTTCACCTACAGCCTTTATTTTATTCTGTCAAAAAGTTACAGCTGAGGGATTCATTTTTATCCCAATTATAAAGTATTATGCTGTGCTTTTATAGTACGCCTTAAAGAAATCACATAATTTATTAACTATTCCCCCATGCATTAGGGGAAGTGTCCAAATGTAAACCTATAAACATTTTATCTATGGTTTCTTTACTTTTTAATATATTAATCTTGAATTTATACTTTTAAAAAGGAAGTATACTATAACAGTTTAATAAATTTACAAATAATAAAATAATATATTCTGGTGATTCAGAGGCAGCATTCGAAATATTTTAATATCAAATAAGTGAGAAAAAAGCAGTTCTTATATATGAGTCAGGATTCACTTTTTTTTTAAAAATCATGTATACTTAGAAGAAAAGTTGAAATTTGATAGAGATATAAAACTGAAACTTTTTCCACAAACTAGCACCAAGTTCATTAAAAAATAAATATCTAACCTAGGTAATTAAACTCAATGTTAGGTTTGGTACCAAAAAAATATCTAAACCTTTAAATCATAGAATAGTCAACCACTCTTAATTTTTCCTTATATTATTAACTCAAAGAGAAAATGTACATGATCTCTTATAAGATTAAAGTGTACCTCTTGGTACAAAGAGATATACATTTGACTCTTGAACAATACGGGGGTTGGGATACCAATACCCTGTGCAGATGAAAATCCATGTGTAACTTTTGACTCCCCTAAAACTTAACTTCTAATAGCCTACTATTGACCAAAAGCCTTACCAATAAGATAAACAATGTACTAACACATATTTTGTATATTACACATACTATCTACTGTATTCTTACCATAAAGTGAGCTAGAGAAAAGAGAATTATTAAGAAAATCATAAGAAAGAGGAAATATAGTAGTATACTGTATTTATAGAAAAAAATCTGGGTATGAGTGGATCCATGTTGTTCAAGGATCAATTATATATCTTGTGTCATGGCATAGTGGTTTTTAAATAAAATACAGTTTTGAATATATGTAATCTAGAATGTGAACCAAAACACTTCTTTAAAAGCAAAACAGGGGTGCCGGGGTGGCTCAGTCAGTTAAGCATCTGACTCTTGATTTTGGCTCAGGTCATGATCTCATGGTTCATGTTCAAGTGCCAATGGTGCAGAGCCTGCTTGGAATTCTCTGCCTGCCTCTCTCTCTCTCTCTCTCTCTCTCTCTCTCTCTCTCTCTCTCTCTCTCTCTCTCTCTCTCCTTCTCTCAAAGATTAAAAAAAAAAACATAAAAAGGAAAACAAAACAGGTCAATATGGCAATGTTGCATCATTTGAGGGATATTTATGAACTGAAAAATGGTTAAAATGATTTACTTTTCTTTAGGAATCCCTCTTATAAGCAAATATCATATGTTTAGATTTGAATTTGCACTTTTCTTGATGTTAGAATTTGATACATTTTATATTTCCAGACGCCTCAGTGTTGCAGAATTTTCAGGATGGGAACTCATGGGGGCTTTAAATACCATCTACATGCTGATGATGCTCAAATTAATTTGTCCAGCTCTGTCCTCTTCCCTGAACCCCCTGTAGATGCTTAATATATTTTTGTCAAATGAATGAACATTATGTTTTAGATGTTGGCTCCTACTGAGATGTATCAGTTTTTTATGTTCACTCTTTCATTTATTTATTAATTCATTCTATAAAGTCAGTCATTATGCCTTACTCTTAGGCATTATTGATATATTGACAGAAATAAAGGAAAGAGAAAGTTTTAGTTTTTATTTTTAATGCTTTATATTTATTAGTTTTAAAAGCATAGTACATTTATCCCTTGCAAGAAGTGGTCATATTCCGGGCTCAAGTTCTTAGGGATTTTTTTTTTTCTCTTTGCAATTGCAATGATCTTCCAATTTCTAAATACAATTATAATTTAAGGATAGATTTGCTTTATAGAAGTTAATTTAAAAAAAAAAGAAGTTAATTTTATAGGCACTTTTGAATGCTCTCTAATAATATACATAATTATTAAAGAAATGGTGGTGGTATTTTAACTTTTTTATTTTTTAACATTTAAAGAATGCTCTTCTTTCCTTATTTATTTATTTTATTTATTTCAGAGAGAGGGAGCACAAGTGGGGGAGAGGGACAGAGGGAGAGCAAGAGAGAGACTCCTAAGCAGGCTCCACACTGAGTGCAGAGCCCCACGTGGGCTTGATCCCAAGACTCTTGGACCATGACCTAAGCTGAAATCAAGAGTCAGAGGCTCAACTGACTGAGCCACACAGGCGCCCCATGTCCCTTTCTTATTTATAAACCCCTTTGCAAACAGTGTTACTATTTAATGTATGAGATGTTCCTGTGTACACATGTACATTCCCATATACTGTAAATTCGTATTTGAAATTAGATTTATATTAATAAAAGAAAGACCTATGCTACAAACCAAGCCATTAGTTGAAGTGCTTTTTTCTCTTTTATATCAGTTTTCAACTACCCTTTTTTTTTTAACTCTTCTCCTTTTTGATATGATTATCAGCATAAGCCAGATTCCTACTTTGTCTTCAGAAATAAATAACATATTTTATATATTTATGACTGCTTAGTTGAAGAACTGTCTATAAAAGGTTTCTTTTTTGAAATATCTGGTGAGCAAATCACTAAGATGAGTATTATTTGAGGGTAGGTAGTACATGTATGAGCACGTGTTCAGACAACACGGTCTTTTATAGAGAAAAGGAACAGAACAGGACAAAGAATTGATAGCAAGTCTAGGCTTCTGAGATATGTTGGATGCCAGAGAGGGTATTTGTGTTTTCACAGAGCTGCCCAGCTCAGCGGCCATCTGTGAAAGTTTATGTGGACTGGTTTTCAATCATGTGTATGTTCCTCATGTTTGTTTTTGAGCAGATATAGATTCCACATTCACCAATTGCTTCTCATCAGATTTCAGAATAGTATTTGATGAGAATGCCTTAAAGCTTTCAATTTAATAAGCTCAAAGTGTTATAGCAGTGTAAATTATCCTTTGTACTTTAAACCTTGTGAACATGGCCTTGTTTGTCTGTTTTTAAACTATGATGAATGTTTCCAATAAACCTGACTATGAAAGTAAAGAATAGTTGTTTATGGAGAGATTATTAAATAGATGATTGTGGATTACCATTCTTTAGTCTTAAGAGAAACCCATTCTAATGCAGATTTTTGGCCTCTATCATTTGAAGTATTCAGCACTCAGTCCTATACATTTATTGTTTGTTCAATAAGGATGAACTATGAAGTTGTTTATTTGTGTTTTGCCAAAAGA
This sequence comes from Felis catus, assembly GCF_018350175.1. NCBI lineage: Eukaryota > Metazoa > Chordata > Mammalia > Carnivora > Felidae > Felis > Felis catus. The sequence continues at coordinate 31,440,301 of NC_058374.1, read as the reverse complement.
AAAATGGGTATTGAGGCCATTTTCAAAAGGGTTGTCTCTGGAAAGTTCTGATTAAAAGTAATTCCAATAAATTGATTGAAAATATTAATATTGGGCAAAAATCATGATTTGCAGGTGACCTTTTGGCCCTTGTTTTGAGGAAGCTCACATTTCATTGAGTACATATGTCTTTGTCACAAAAGAATGAAAACTCATTTTGTATATATTGACAAGTTAGAATTTTTTGTTATCAACAGGTTTGGCAAACATCGAAAAGATGACAAGATTGAGAAAACGGGTAAAATAAAAATACAGGACTCCCTTACATCAGAAGAGGAGAGGATACGAATGAAGCAGGAGCAGGAGAGGTAGACTTCAGTCATTTGATTAACCCTCGTCAGATAGAGCTTTTTTTCTTTTCCACTCTTTTTTCTTTTATCTAATATGAAGAATTTGTACTCCAATGGTTTTTAGTGTTTCTGTGGAATAAATACAATGTAAAGAAAGATTCAAAGAAAAAATCATGTGTTTATTTGAGGCATTAAAGTGAGTTTAAATGGTTTTAATTAAGATCTTTGCCTAGGAGATAGTTTAGATAAATTAAATAACATTAATAGCATAATAACGTAATTAAACATTAAGACTGAACTTATAATCACTTTTAAAATCACAAAGAAATATTTACAATTCTGTTTCATTCATTTATGAGTTTATAGTATTTTATAATAATTTTTAAGACTATTTCTCTGGGAATAAAACTTTGAATTTTGATATCTCATTTAAAATATTTTGATTTATAACAACAATTGAAGAGACTGTTGCTTTTGGGCTATGTTGTTTTTCTCTCAAACGAGACATTTGTTTCTTTCTTTCTATTTTCCTATCATATTTTGTGAAATTTTCCACTTAAATTTGACTGTTATCTCTTGTTGAGACATTCCATAAGAACCCAAAAACCAGTAAAATGAATGAAAAGTTACCTTAACAGATATTGAAACCCATTTTGATAAGTGATTAGAATTTCTCTTGTTGTCATTCCCCGGGGATGAGAAAGCCACCTCACATTTTTGTCATTAGAGTTTGCAGACTCATAAGGAGCCCCCTCTGTATCATCACTTCACATTTTCAGAGGTGCCGCAGCAAGAGATAATATGCCTGTTGTACTCTGAATAATCTGGGGTACGAGGCAGTTTTTGGTGCCTGGCTCAAGGCTGAAAGACTAAATATTGTCCATAACTAAGATTAGAGTCCAGCACCTTCAATTCCAGATTCTTGCTAACAGTTCTAGAGTCAGGGTACTTTCAATCTCACACTTAATGAATGAAAGAACTAGAAAGAATAATCTATGATGGTTTTCTTTACAAGAGATTAATGTTTGGATATTTTTCCAGTCATCTTTCTCCTATATCTGAGGTTTGGGGCTAAGATAGTTACTCTGATTCTCTGTTTGTAGCTTTTCAGAACATTAAATATACAAGGGGGGAAAGTATGGACTTTTAATTTATGATGCAAGTCTAGGTTCTTTCTTCTGGTACTTCTCCAGTTTTGTTTTAAACCCTTCCATTTTCTTAATTTCTAGGACTCTTTGATCCTTTTCAATTTTGGGATCCCCAAACTTATTAATAGGCTCACTGTTGTCAGGCCAAGGCACACAATATTCCTTAGTGTATATAATATGGTGCTCAACTGCTCAGTACTATAAACTTCTATCCTAAAAGTCTTTCTTGTCACTAAAGGAAGAGAGCGTATACCAACTAAATGTATGTACTCAGATTTATCCACAGGCAAATATGTGATTTGTGGGAGAACAATCTGAGCAATAGAAACATTATACCTCTCTTCTATTTTGATGCCAACTATAGGGGATAGCTTCATGTATCCTGTACCATTGTTCTTATTTGAAATATTCTTTTTTCCGGTTTAAGATGGTTACTGTGTTTCAATGCAGAATTCTATCACCATTTTCCAAGATACTTGTTATTATGCATAGTCAAATTTTTACAGCCAAACAATGATTTTTACATAATGGTTTCACTTGTATTATTAATTTGCCTAAGGCACAGTTCACTTTCAGTTTTGCTTTTAATCTCCATCTCTGTACCTCTAATGATGCAATACTTCTGGGAACTAGGTTGGTCATAATGAATTTACAATGTGCAGGAGGCCTAGAATAAAAATCTTTTAGGGTCAAGGAACCAGTGAATGGTCCATTAAAAAAAATCAATTAGCTTCATAATTTAAGGAAACTATTATACTCTGACTTTGTATTTCAGGAACAGTTTTTATAAGTATGTTTTATTTAAACTCATGGATCTTGTAATAGAGCAAGTGAATGCATGAGACTTAGTGAATTACATAAGTGGGGCTCGTTTAGTGTTTGGTATTTGGATAAGGCAAACCTTTTGTATGTCCTTTCTGTTCTGACCAGTGGCACTGGCAGTGCTTTGTTGGAGAATGCAAATTGCAACTTCTTTGGGAAGAATTTGAGTGGAGGAATAGATAAAAATAAATAAACCGCTGCTTATATTCTCATCATAGCCTTTACTCATTGTGGATTAGTAGTGAAGCATCTCTTTTAACATTATTTACCACTGTAGCTATTTGAATTCCCAAAATTATTTTGGGTGATTTCATATGAAAATAGAAAACCAGGGGCGCCTCAGTTGGATAAGTATGTGACTTCTGCTCAGGTCATGATGTCACGGTTTGGGAGTTCAAGCCCCGCATCAGGCTCTGTGCTGACAGCTCAGAGCCTGGATCCTGTTTCAGATTCTGCGTCTCGTTCTCTCTCTGCCCCTCCCCCACTTGTGCACTAGTTCACTCTCTCTCTCAAAAATAAATAAATGTAAAAAAAATTTTTTTTTAAATAGAAAACCTGACATCCTTTAGTTATTAGTTATGACATGTCCCAATCCAAAAAATAGTTTTTTGACCATACACATCCACGAAGCCTGCATATGACTCAAGATATAAATATGGAACAATTGAAAAGACAATGAATGTCATTTCAAATGTGTTCTCCTACCAGGTTAAGATCTATTTAGATAGTTAAAGTAAATTAGATTCTTCTGAGCATGGGTCTGAGATTACATTTGATTTCATTTTTGCTAACTTCCTCCCCTTTCCTTTCTACCTGCTATCATCCTTGGGAGATGGAGTCTTGAATAAATGCTGTTCACATAGGAAGAGCCCAGCATAGATCTGTCCTCTGTCTCTACTAGCCCTGCCCTGCCAAGCAACTTGAGACTGCATGTGTAGGCTCTCTTCCTGAGAAGCAGGGAGTCTGGGGATAATGCCAAGGGTAAAATTAGCTGGTCCCATGATGTGCTATTTTGACTTCTGACTCCAAGCTCTAAACCTAGTTGCTTGCCTTTCAGAGATGCTGTTGGCCACATTTCGGCTAACTGGGGAAATGAAGCAGAGTGATTGGTATTTGGAGCCGAGGTGTGAATTCAGTGCTTGCTGCCTCTTATTGGGTTGTCTTTCAGGTGTGCCTAGGGACAAAGCCCCCGTTGGCTCATTTCCACCACAGAAAGATTGGGCTTCAAACTCCTAATAGAATATATTTAATTAAATGATCTGTGTAACTTCAGGCTCACTTAGCTTCCATTATGGTGACCAAGTGTCCGAAGTAATGTTTGGCTTTCTATTGTATTTTTGCTCCAGTGGTACCTCCCCTTAGGCTTTAAAGGTTGATATTGAACAGTGTAGTGTGGGAGTTTCCCAAACAATGTTTAGCAGTAGAAAAAAGGTTCCACAATGCAAATCTCTTTGAGAAACACTTGGTTAAGCCAATTGATGCATATTTCTTTACTCCATTATATCTCAAAACTCTAATTATGTTAATGTACCTTGTGAGTTACCAAGATATGAATAGAGATTCATCATTTCCTAACTCATTTATTCACAGAACATCCCCCTTCACTTTTTGTTTTCTGTGGAACACTAACATCTCAGAATTCAGTCACTTGGGAAATACTGGCAAAGACCATTGGCTCCTGGGTCAGCCATATCCAGCTCATTCATCTAACTGACTGTGGAACTCAAGGTTGATTGTTTCCCAGAATCATGAGCAAATGTAGAACCACTGTTGGTGATCTGTCTATATTTCATGGCTTCTGTTTTGTCTACTTACGCATCTTATTTCTGTTCTGTCTTTCATTTTCCATTGTTTTCTTCCCCTCATGTTTTTACCTGTTTAAAACATGTACCTTTTTAAGGTCTAAATCTAATGTATTCTAATTCTAAATCTATTCACAATTTGAAAGAAAAAACATAAATTTAAGCCCGGAAAATAAAAATTTATCTGTAATAACATCACTGTTAACATACTAGACTATGCCTTTCCAATTTATTTTCTATAAAATATGTATTTCCACACATGCATACTTTCAAAAAGCTAAATCTATTTTCATTTTGATTTATTTTGCATTTTTGTACATTCTTAGAAAACCATGTTAAATTTTTTTCTGGAACAAGGTCAAGTCTGTATGAACAGATGGATGGATGGGAAGGAAGGACAGAAAGAAGGAAAAAGGTCTGAAAGATGAAATCTCTGTACTATCTGGCCAGATTCCTCAACTCTGAAATATTTGCTTCATATGTTATTCATTCTATTATATATATGATGCTAACTGGCTTGCATTTTGTATTACTCAGCCAGGGATACCTGTTCTGATATTCTTATCTGTATCTATGTAGTAAGTTGTTCTTGGAAGTATTTTAAAGGGGACTGAATGATTCTAGTGGAGACATGAAAAAGTTAAGTGAATTTCTTATGAAATTCTCCCAGTATGTGAAGGATATTTATAAATCTGCTAAGGAAATGTATGGCTAGAAATGTTCCATTATTCAAGGAGATAATCCTTCTTAAAAGCTCGTGTTTCCAGTACTGGGGCCATTAAAGTGTATGTGCTGCACGTGCTATACCCAGTTCTCGGTGCATCATTTTGCAACTTTGTGTGGCATTTCTGCATATGGTTCCCATTCACTGGCATTTCTTTTTTCGGTTTTACCAGTTGTTTCCAATATCTGCTTTGTGTAATTACTTGAAATTTTGATAGAAACTTTTTTTGTGGTGTTTCTTAGTTGGTAAGATCCTTTTCAAAAGATGCAGAAGTTAACATTTAAGCTAACATTTAAAAATATTATAATGTAGTAGTAAAGTGTGTTTAAAGTGCATGGATGAAAAGTTTGTGAAATTACAGGAGAAACAATCAATAAAGCAGTAATAGGTATATTCCCTGTGTATCTGAAAGAGAAGAGAAATTTTTACTCATTTTGGCTTCAAACTTAGTATTCAGGCTCCCTGAATTCTGACCTTAGAACCCAGGTAACCTGGATAATCTTTGCATTTAGATCACATATTGTCATACGAACAAAGCTTAACTTTTAAAAAGTAACCTCTTAGAAAATCTACATTTTTCTATTCTGTAGCAGAATTTTCCATATTTTCTCTGACCTCTTCAGTCCTTCAGAAAAATCACCTCTAATCACTGAAATTAGTTTCATCAGACATTTTTTAGAAAAATTTATTGTTGCAGGTGAACAAAAATTTTAAAGTCTATTAACTATGTGGAAGTTCACTAGTTAGACCAATATTGAGCATGTGTATGTGTGTGTGTGCGTGCATGTGTGTGTTTGGAATGGATTTTGTTGAGAGAACATAACTGGAGTAGGAAAAGGCAGTTTTGTATTTGATGAGAACCGTCTTAGATGTATTTGGCATTGCAGCATCTGTTTGAGTTGGAAATAACTGTAGGTGCTTCGTTACTCATAAAGTCAGAACATAATGTGAGTGGATGCATATCTGTAAGGCTGTGTGTGTTTTGGTTTGTGAAAAATTATTCTAGTGTTTCATTAGTCAGCATAAAGGAGAAGTTTTTGTCGTTTCACAATATGTTACACATACCATATGATGGTCTAAATTTTGTATTATGTTGTTCTTCCTTCTCTCAGGGATCCCTTACCTTTGTTAAGAGGGAGAAAAGATTTAAGTCTGTTAACATTACAAAATTGATATACGGCAATACAACCAATGCGAAAATAGCTAACTGCAGAGCTTTGGGAAGGTAATAGGTTGACAGGCTAGAGTTAATAATGAACACTCTCCAGAGATGGTAATTTGGAGTCTAGATCTAGTTCTTAAGAACTTAGGTATTTAGCAAAGTGGAGAAATTCTACACCCATATGTAGGCACAGGGGCTCATAGGAAGGAGGTGTTCTTCTAACTCCTTAGATTCTGTGGTTTTGTGTTAGTCATTTGTGGTATCTCTATGAATGCTTTTTTTTTTTTACCTCTTTTTCAACTTTTAGCCATATGTATATACATATATATGTGTGTGTATGTATATATGTATATATTCAAATATATACATATATGTATATATTCAAATATGCACTTATATTCATATATACATATATATGTTTATTTTAGAGAGAGAGCATGAGCAGGGGAGAGGGGCAGAGGGAGAGAGAGAGAGAATCTAAAGCAGGCTCTGCTGTCAGCACAAAGCTGGATGTGGCGCTCAATCCCATGACTGTGAGCCAAAACCAAGAGTTGGATGCTCAACCAACTGAGTCACCCAGGCGAACCACCATTTAATATTTTAAAACTGATATCGTTTCACTTTTAGTATTAAGGGATGAAGCTTAACTTGTTCCCACCTATTGTACGATTCCACTGTGGATTTGTACAACTTGCCATTTTCCCTTGAACAGGAAATGTACCTTCAAAACAGTTGGTCCTAGTCATGAATTTTTTTTTTCAGGACCCGTTTAGAATATGGAAGTCTTTTCGTCTCAATTATCTTTTACATCAATATTACCAAGAGATAAAATCCCACTTAAAATGATGACTGTTTTCAAAGTAAGAAATATAGTGGAATATTGTCCCTCTCTTCGGAGTTTGGCATTGATGCCAAATTGGAAGCTTCTGTATTGGGAGGAGCCAGTTGTGGGATTTATGTAGCAGGGTTGCCTGATGGATTGAGGAATTGAGCCACAGTATTTCTGAAGTCTTCCATCTGATGAGGTGTTTTAAGGGGCAAAAACAGCATTCATTCAGTTGACCACAAGCTACTATTAAACTGAACCATTCCTTCCAGTTATATTGTAGTTTAAATTTCATTCTGCCATGCATTTAGGTTTTATTTGATGAATGTCTGTAATACTGATTTTCAGAGAGAGGAAATACTGTGAGGAAAAGATCTTTGTTCCCAGAATGAGGCTTCTGGATGGCAGGCCAATAAGTTGGGGATAAAATGTTTCCCAAAAGAGTTGATTGCAAGGTTTTAAACATTGTTTTGAAGATACTTAACAACTATCTGATATGTAGCAATGCAACATTCATTTTAATGTTTTTTGGGAAACTAATATTAGTATATTTTATCTTCTGTAGACATTTACAGCATTTTTATTAACATTATTAAAGGTCAATTTCTATTTCTTGGAGTGTTCTAAAAAATGCACCATGGTTGTTCCATGTATCGAAGTTTTGTTACATTGGAGGTGACGTATTTAGGATTTAAGTAGACCACTGATTTCCATCCTGAGGAGTTGGTGACTCGGTAGTGATTCTCATGCCTGTACCTTTTCTGTATATATGAAGGCCATACTTAATAGTCATAAAACAGTTATTTTCATCTTACTCTACTGCAATTAGTGCTAAAAGCCATTTATTGTAAAAGCAAAAAATCCTAATGAATGGAAATGTTACAAGAACAGAAGTCTTGTGTGTCTTCATCATGCATCATCCATTTTAATTAGAGAAAAAGGTGGTGAACACTGTGACAAGAGTCTAGAATTAAAATCATTAATTGATGTCAAGCTGAAGAGAGACTGTTAGCATGAATTTAGTGACAGCAGGAAAGAAATTAACCTTATTACTTTATTTAGTATATTACATTATTTTGTGTATTGTTTTCTACACAGGTTCAAGGCAATTTCATTATCATAGTGGAAGATACTTTTCTTTTTTTTTTTTTTTACCAAAAGGGTGAGAATATTTATGTTCGAACATAACAGACTGATATGATAAATTCTTCACTTGTTAAAAGTCTTACAAAGTTTTAAAAGTTTTGTTTTTGTTTATATTTCAAGAGCAGGAAAATAGTGCACGATGATGTTGCCCATCAACATCAGTCATTACGGCTGTCTGCTCTCAGAATAGTTCTCTTGTATAACTATGAAGGACTATCTGAAACACTTACAGCAATAGACATTTATTTCTTTGGCTAAGTTTTGGGCTAATCAGTTACTTCTGTCATTGCTGAAGTTTGGCCCAAGATAAATAGGAGGGACAATGCTAAACAACAACCTGACTGTTCAGAAAAACGAATGGCTCTCACATCTTAGAGATAATTTGTGACCTGAGGGTCATGATAAAAGAATAGAAGAGGTGTCCTTTCATAGCACTGACCATCTGGAACTATTAAAGGCTGAACTGCAGTATAATTACTGTCTTTTTTTTTTTTAAGTTTCCTTAAGAAACTATATTATTTTCATTAAGATGCCAAAGATATTTCCTCCCCTGATCCAAATATTTCTTTTCTAATATAAATCTGTCCAGAAACAATGAAAATATATCATATGTAAATATAACATGGTTGCGTTCCAAAGTCCCATTTCTCACTTTACAATAAACAAGACATTCAAGTATAAGAGTATATAATAAAGAAAATCATTTGTTAATTTGACTATGAATTGTCACTACAATTCACAAACCATAGTGTGTTCCTGGTTTTCAAAATCTACTTTTCAGTGACATTTGCACAGCAGCAGGCTTCGTTAGCAATGATTCCTAGAATGAACTTGAAAATGCACGTTAGTCCAAGCTGGTAACCAGATTCTTTAGCCTGCTGCGGCACTAGCCCCACTTCCTGAGCCACAGGTATGCTGCAGTTTCATTCTGAGGTTTCCGTCACAAGTGTGAGCCGCCAGGGAAGAAAGGAGGGATGCAAACAGCTTTTGTGGCTTGGGGATAAATTCATTGGTGATGACAAGATAAACAATAAAAATATTAAGTTCATATGTTATTGGAGCTTAGACAAAAATTAATGCCTTTAGACGGTGCTATAGATGTGACTGTGTTTATTGGATTCAATGATTAGTGGCAACTAGTAATAATGTACAAATTTGGGTAAAAGAAAGCAAATGGGACTGGGCTTTATGAATAGTACCGCATGCTACTGTTGAGCACTTCTTCTGAGCAATTGACTTGATAGAAATTGAGTCCCAAAATGAAGATTAGTTTCTGTGTAATTTGGAACAAAAGAGCATTCAATTCCAGGGCCCATCAATAATATATTGAAACAATTGTGCAAGAAGTTTGGGGAGATTATTTAGGTTTTGTGCTTCCCTTGAGAAGAGAATGTTCACATTCTCTTTTTCTGGTGGCTTCTTCTCTTAACAGGGCTGCATTTTCTAACATAAGTAAGCTGGATTTTCTTCACTTTCAGTGGACTGAAGTTCAGCTACCATAGGGTCCACTCATTTATAAACCAATCCATTACTGTCTTTGATTTTAGGGGGTTCTCCCAAAATTTGGAGAGTTTGGCTTTATATCTATGGTAGTCCTACAAATTTCTACAGGTTCCCAAACTTCAAGACTTATGTGAATGCCCAGTCACCCTGGATATTATCTGTAGTTAGGTGATTGTCTGATGGTATCACATATAGTAGTAAAGTGGATTGTCAGATAAGTGACCATAAATGAGCTTCAAATAATATCCCATTGAGTTGAAGAAAGAAGTAATTTCTCTCTTCTGTAGTTTTTCCTGCCTTAATACAGAGTCAAAAAGACAGTATGATGCAAAGAATAAAATTATCTCTGAACTTATATGAACTTTTCATCATGAATATCTAATATTTAGTAGTAATCAGCCTTTATAATAACATCCTTGACTGTTATAATCACTCCTAAATGAATAAGTAGACTAGACTATAATAAGAATTCTAGTATAAATTTAGCTAAATTTGACATTAGAATTTGACTTACTATTTCTCTTATGGGTATTATGTCTGTGGGACTTTTATTTATTAGAATCTAGGACCCTTCCTGATTAAAAAAAAATTAACTTTTCAGTAGTCTCTTATAAATTAAGTTATTGGTTTTCACCTCATGAAATAAGGTCCTTCTAGGGAGGTTTTGGGAAAATGTGAAGCGTTTTTGCTTGCCTCCATGTCTGAGGACACTGCTTGATGACATGCAGCGATAAGCAGTTGTGCAAGAAGTTGTGCACAATAACAAATTATCCTTTCTCAAATATCACTGGACCCCTGTTGAGGAGCACTAAGCTAGGTGAATTTAAGTACTTCCATTTCATAGCCAGGAAATAAAAGAAATTAGAAAAAAATGACCTAGCAGTTCCAAAATTCAGATAAACAAGACTGGCATAATGGTGATAGCCTTGATGTAAGAAGAAAACAAGGGAGAAAAATGCAAATTTTGCTTGCAATGCTGTGTGACAACTTTCTGGGTTTTTAAAAACTTTTTATTTTGGATTAATTTTTGATTGACAGGAAGTTGCAAAGACGGTACAAAGAAGTCTTGTGTAGCCTTTATCCAGTTTCCCTAAACTGTTACATCATACATGCCTATAGTACAATATCTAAACCAGGAAACTGGCATTGGTGCCATGTGTATACATAGTTCTGTGTCATGTAATCACATGTGTGGTTCATGTAACCACCAATGCAATTAAGAAACAACTATTCCATTGCAAAGATCTTCCTCGTACTAATACTTTATGGTCACACCCACCCCCCTGCTCTCACCATTGCTAAACCCCACCATGATCACCATCACCCCATTGTGTTCTGTTCACCATGTCTATAATTTTGTCATTTGGAGAATGCTATATAAATGAATTCTTATAACATGTGACCTTTGAGATTGACTTTTTTTGCCCATATAGTTTAATAATGCCCCTGAGATTGATTCCAGTTGCTGTGTATATTAATAGTCTGTTCATTTGTATTGCTGTGTGGTACTCTTTGATAAGGATATACTTTGGTTCACTTGACCATTCACTTATTGTTGCATATTTTGGTTATTTCCTGTTTTCGAATATAAGAAACAAAGTGTCTATGAACAATTGTGTACAGGTCTTTGCATGGACTTAAGTTTCTATTTCTTTGGGATAAATGCCCAGAAGTGCAATTGCTGAATGGAATGGTAAGTGTATGTCTAGTTGTGTGAGAAACTGCGAGACTGTTTTCCAGCTGATGGTACCATTTTACATTTCCACCAGTAATGTATGTTAGATGCAGTTTCCTTGCATCCTTGCTAGCATTTGATATTCTCACTTTTTTAGCTGATCTGATAGGTGTGTAGTGGTAGCTCATTTTGGTCTTAATTTGCATTTCCCTAATGGCTGCTTTTGTTGAACATTTTTATCTGCTTATTTGTTACCAGCATATACTTTTCAGAGAAATAAATTACTTCTTGTCTTTTGCTCTTCTAATTGGATTGTTGTTCTCATTGTTGAGTGTTAGGTATTCCCTATATATTCTGGACATGACTTCTTTGTCAAATATGTGGTTTACAAATATTTTCTCTTGGTCTGTACTTGTCTTTTCATTGTCCTATTAGAGCCTTTCAGAGAGGAAATGCTTTTAGTTTTGGTGACGTTGAATTTATTTGTCTTTTCTTTTATGGATGATGCTTTTGGTATTTCTACGAATTATCTGCAAGTGTTAGGTCCTAACGATTTTCTTCTAAAGTATTATAGTATTACATTTTTACATTTAAATTTGTAATCCATTTTGGGTTATTTTGTATAACATACGATGTTTAAATTCAGGGTGCTTTGTTTTTTGTTTTGTTTTGTTTTTGTTTTTGCATAGGAATATTTAATTGTTCCAGCACTATTTATTGAAAAGAATGCTTTATTCTATTGAATTGACTTTGCACAATTAAAAGAAATCAGTTGGTCATACTTGGCTATTTCTGGATTCTTTATTCTGTTCCTCTGATCTGTGTATCTGTCCCTCCACAGATACCACACAGTCTTGATTACCATGGCTATATTCCATCTCAAAATCAGGAAGTGTGATTTTTCCCAGTTTATTATTCTTTTTTTTTTTAACAATTGTTTAGCTACTCTATCCTTTTTCTTTCTATATAAATTTGAAAATAATCTTGTCTATATCTGCAAGAATCTTCCTGGGGTTTTTATAGGAATTATATTAAGCCTGGATTTCAACTTGGAGAGAATTGACTTCTTTACTATGTTGAGTCTTTGATTCATGATCACAGTAAATCTCTCCATGTTTTAGATTTTCTTTGATTTTTTTCATCAACATTGTAGTTTTCAGCATACAAGTTGTATGCATGTTTTGTTAGATTTATCTATATATGTTTATACATATCTATAAACCAACCTTTAGTTTATCTGTGTATCTGTATATTTATGTATATATTCCATTTTTTAGTGCTTGTAAATGACATCATATTCTTAATTTCAGCATCCATGTTCATTGACAGCATATAGAAATACAATGGATTTTTGTGTATTAATGATGTATCTTGTTACTTTGCTGAACTCGATCTTTAGTTCTAGGAAACTTTGAGATTTCTTGGGGTTTTCTGTGTATGTAGACCTGCAAATATATCATTACGTCATCCACAAATAAGAATCATTTTATTTCTTTTTTCCCAATCTGTGTACCACCCATTTCTTTTTCTAGGCTGATTGCACTGTCTAGAATTTCCAGCACTATGGGGGAGCAGACATCCTTACCCTTTTCCTCGTCTTAAGATTCAGTTTTCGGGGCTCCGGGGTGGCTCAGTTGGTTAAGAATCTGATTTGGGCTCAGGTCATGGTCTCGTGGTTCATGGGTTCTAGTCCTGCGTTGGGCTCTGTGCTGACAGCTCAGAGCCTGGAGCCTGCTTCGGATTCTGGGTCTCCCTCTCTCTCTCTACCCCTCCCCCACTCATGTTCTGTCTCTCTCTCTCTCAAAAAAAGAAACATTATAAAATATTTAAAATAAAAAAAAGATTCAGTTTTTCTCCATGATGTATAATGTATGATGTTACTAATAGGTTTTTTGTAGATGCTCTTTATCAAGTTTAGGAAGTTAGTTATGCTCTATTACTAGTTTTTTTTAGAGCTTGTGTCATGTTGGGTATTGAATTTTTTCAGATGCTTTTTCTGCATCAATTCATATGATCATGTGATTTTCTTCTTTAGCCTGTTAATAGGTTGGATTACACTGATTGATTTTTGAGTGTTGGACCAGCCTTGAATTACTACAATAAACATCACTTGGTCATGTTATATAATCTTTTTTACATAGTGCTAAATTCTACTTGGTAATATTTTGCAAAGGATTTTTAATTCTATATTCATGAAGGATATTGGTCCATTGTTTGTTTTTTTAATTTTTTATGCTTTCTGTGGCTTTTGTATCTTTTCTGTATTATTTTGTATATATATTTATGTCATTTATGCTAGCAGTGGTCTACATCAGGTATGATAAAAACAAATAATTTTGTCATGAAATGTTAAGCACAGTCTAAAATATTACTTTATATAAATAAAACTTCACTTTTAAGTATACATTTAAATTTGTAAATATTTAATAGAAATGGTTTTCCCAACAAAAATCATTAAAATTCTATTGAAAATAGTTTAATTATTTTTAGATAGCTGAAATCAACCTAGGATGTAAATTATATCAGTATGTTATAGGTTGAAAAGGTCTTTCTACCAAGTAGCTCAATAAAATCTTAGGAAATATTTAAACAATCTTCAGTAAAAGTGGTTATTTATGATCTGTTTCTTAGTTATAACACACTCAAGATTTATTTTAGAATTTGATTGGATCCATGCCTTCTTGTCCTTAATCTCAGGATTTGCCAATTCTGTATATATCACATAAAATCAAAGCTGGTGTTATTAAACAGATCTTCTTTTGCCATTAATAGAGAAATTATGGGTGTGGATTATGATTAGGCTTTGTAATATGTTGAATGTGTATGGTATATTTATAATGAGTAAGATGTATACATTATGCACTCACACATAAATATATAAATATACAGCATGTGTGTGAGTGTGTAACTTTAAGAAAAATCACTTCTTGCCTTAAAAAAATTCATGAGTAAGACCCAAATGGGTGCCTAAAAACTATCTGTTACTGGCGAATTTCTTAAACTAATTAATAAGTGACAATTTATTTATTTATCATTTTTTTAAAAAATTTTTTTTTCAACGTTTATTTATTTTTGGGACAGAGAGAGACAGAGCATGAACGGGGCAGGGGCAGAGAGAGAGGGAGACACAGAATCGGAAACAGGCTCCAGGCTCTGAGCCATCAGCCCAGAGCCTGACGCGGGACTCGAACTCACAGACCGCGAGATCGTGACCTGGCCGAAGTCGGACGCTTAACCGACTGCGCCACCCAGGCGCCCCAATAAGTGACAATTTACATGAAGTTGTAAACCATGACTATGCCTTACTGACGTGAACAAAAGCTATCTGAAGTGATTATTTCAGAGCATGCATGACGTTACCTTGACAATCCAAAATGTATGTAACATTGTTTATACCATCAATCTTCTTATAGCTGCATGAAATAAAATATATTTTATGACCTATTTTGATGAATATTTTTGTATATACAGTTCTTAGAAAAGACATAGTTTCTCTTGTTTCAACTTGGTTCTAATTTTACAGGATTCAAGCCAAAACTCGTGAATTTAGAGAGCGACAAGCTCGAGAGCGTGACTATGCTGAAATCCAAGATTTTCATCGGACATTGGGTTGTACTGATGAGTTGCTGTATGGGGGAATGTCTTCCTACGAAGGCTCGGTGGCTCTCAACACCAGACCCCAGAGCCCAAGAGAAGGGCATATGATGGATACTCTGTATGCCCAAGTGAAGAAGCCACGGAATTCCAAACCTTCGTCTGTAGACAGGTAGGCTGCAGGAGCAATCAAGGTATTGCTTCCAAATCAACTTTTATATAGTTTTTGACAAGGGAGTAGATTGTTCATCAATTCTCAAACCACAGCTGCCTTTTATTAATGGCCTTTAGAAAGCCGTTGTGTCTAAAAGTATTGAGTTTACACAAATCAAAGCCTAATGGAAAGAGGAGCAGAGGTTTTGACAGCTTTTCTAATGATTCCAACATATTTCATCTTGTTCTTAAAATGGTCTCAGACTGGAGAACTAACCTTTACTTTGTAATTCTGAATTTCCTTTTGTTGCTAACAGCACCTCTAGTTATGGTAATTAAACAGATAGAGAATGCTGCGATTTGTTTGACTTAATGATTTAAAGGACCTATTTTTTTTTTTTTTTGGTAACATGATTTTCTATTATGAAAGAATTAGTGAATGAGATGTTTAATGTAGTCAGTCTTCAAATTGCGTGTTAATAGCCACAGACCATGGGTGTGATTATGTATATTAGTATAGCACAAAGGAATGAAATGTTGACTCTCAATTAACGGCTACATATTTATTTCAGAATTTAACTGACTATATTTTTATTAAGGGCTATATATTATTTCAAATTCTGAAACATTTAAAAAACCTATTTTTCTGTCTCTCCATTTATATAGTCAAACACCTTATAAAGTTTAGTTCATGAAGAAAATAATTATCATTCATTTTTAACTGAAACATATGCCTGTTATTGTCATAAACAATAGCTAATCTCATCATGCATTATAATAGTTTCTTATAATCATTGCTTTCCAGGGGAGCTAGGCTTTGAACATTCAAAATAGGTTTCACTTAAAAGGTGTGGTTCTCAAGAGTTAGCCTGCATCAGAATGACCTGGAGGGCTTCTTCAAACACAGATTGCTTAACCCTTCCCCAGGCTTTTGATTCAGTAGATCTGGAATGGAGTAGTGCCTAAAATTTGCATTTCTACAAAGTTTTCTGGTCCGATGCTGTGCCGCTGGTCTCTGGTACTGCACTTTATAGACCTCTGCAAAACTGCAGAGGAGTTGGAATTATTTCATCTGTAGCACACACATGTTATCTTGCTGCTACATTTTGCAAGCAGCCTATGTTTTAGTTATTTACTTCCAGCTATTTTTAATAGAGGTTTGCAGACATAACAGGTAAGCTTCCGGCAAACCCAGAAGGAAGCATTTTAAAGAGTAGCAAAAGGGGAAGCAGACGTTAAGGTAAAACTCTATCTAGTCAGGTTATTTTTGTTTTCTTTCTTTCTTTCTTTCTTTCTTTCTTTCTTTCTTTCTTTCTTCTCTCTCTTTCTTTCTTTTAGCTGGATTTTAGGTTTTCTTCATTGTTTTATGAAAATCTATTTGATGTTGACCCTGATGAGTAAGTAATATAAGTTAACATAGAAGGTTATGGTTTATTTAAACCACATTGGTGTGGTCACTTTGAAGATTCAAAGTGCTTGTTAACTAGCATTGATGTGTCAAGACTCAAAGAATATGTTCATTATCAGTAACAGTAACATTTTCTTAAGAAATTTCTTACTTGTTTTTTGCTGTACTTGCAAAAGCTGTGTGTAGAAGGTCAGATCACACTTGAAGGCCATGAATGTCCCATCGAGTGTGTTTTCTTGGGAGAAAGGGCAGCAGAAACACTGGCATTGCTTATTGGTAACTTTCGAAAGAACTGAAAGAAAATTAATGTTGTATTGATCATTGATAAAAATATGAATCATTCCCAACAGCTTCTGCATCTAGTTTAAAAATCTGGTAAAGTAGGGGATGTTCTTAAAATTTTTTTTTTCAACGTTTTTTATTCTATTTTTTGGGACAGAGAGAGACAGAGCATGAACAGGGGAGGGGCAGAGAGAGAGGGAGACACAGAATCGGAAACAGGCTCCAGGCTCCGAGCCATCAGCCCAGAGCCTGACGCGGGGCTCGAACTCACGGACCGCGAGATCGTGACCTGGCTGAAGTCGGACGCTTAACCGACTGTGCCACCCAGGCGCCCCAAAGTAGGGGATATTCTTATAGTGGTTTGTTCACATGGCTTTGGAGTCCCACCTGCCATGGAAGATGGGAGTCAGGAGGGATCTCTCCAGTCCCTGAGGGCCGGAAGCGATTGTTTAAACCCCAGTCTAAAACCCAGTGCCCTGCAAGAGTCTAAATCTCCCCTGAAGATGTCTACAAATTTTCAAAAGGGCTTATGTGCTCAGAGCACCATTTGCTACTGTGCTTCAGCATCCCTGCCTGTGGTCTCGGCTCTGCACTGTGCTGACCCCACACTAAAACTCAGCCTCCTCACTAATTTCCATCAAAAAGCCACTGGGGGACACCTGGGTGGCTCATTTGTTAAGTGTCCAACTCTTGTTTTCTGCTCAGGTCATGATCTCAAGATTCATGAGTTTGAGCCCTGCATAGGGCTTCATGCTGACAGCATAGAACCTGCTTAGGATTCTCTCTCTCCCTTTCTCTCTGGGCCTTCCCCACTGATACACACGTTCTCACTTTCTCTCTCAAAATAACTAAATAAACTTAAAAAACAAAAACAAAAAGCCTCTTGGCAAAACATTTCAGAGGACGCTTTGTCTTGGGGATGAGTCAGACCAGACAGTGAGCAGTTCAGAAATCACATCATAGATATCACTATATTCAAAAGCCCCTTTTGGCCTCATTCATGCATGGCCTTGACAGCTGTGTACCACTGGGGACCTTAAGTTCTCTGCATCTGTGCCCCCAAATGGTGATTGGACTAGAGGATTTCTAAGGCACTGCCAACTCAGGAGAGATATACTTATTTTTTTCTTTAAAAAGGATCACAGAAACTTTTTAGTTTTCTGCAATTCTTATTTTTGCAGAGGACAAGATGTCCATCAAACACCATTATGAAATTATATTAGTAATACAAGAACTTGGGACTTACTGCACCTGTAAAGTACATCTTTACCAACCAGTCACAGAATATGAATTTGGCTTGGAAATAATGGTATCACCTCCATTGTCTTTTTCTGTCAGAAATAAAGTGGTTTAAAAGTGTTTCCCAGACTTGAGTAGTATAGAGACTCTTTTTAAAGGACAATCTCTTCATTCTGCAGTACAGAATTAAATAGTTTTGATTATAATGTTACTTAAATATGTATAAAAATAAAATAGGACTAAACTCCTTCTGTTTACAGCCATTATACAACTATAAAACCAAACATCTTTACAAATTAAATACAAACAAAACAGCAAAACCATTACATTCAAATGAACAACATTAATTTAATGTGGCCAATAATGTGTTTTAAAATCTAAACTCTTGCACAAATCATTAATACGGTCGTGGCTGCTCTATGGCAGGTTCATTTGGGTTTGCTTGTCTACCCCCACAAGCCCAGGGCTGACTCCATTCCCCTGTCTCTTTTCTCAGCAAAATTTCTGCAGTTCTTATGCGTGTGTGTACCCAGTTACCTTTGGCCTGTATGGTGCATCATTGAATCAATTACGCCTGAAGTCCAACCTTCTTTTAAGTATCAGTAATTTGAGACAGTGAAAAAACCATCTCTTGGTGCCTTCACGTTTGTTGACTTAAATCCAGACAGTGAAATAATACACTTATAAGACGATCTAGAAATGATTATATTAATTTTAAAATAATCATTTGAATGAAATCATAAAACTTGAAACTCTTCAGAGTGTATTTCCTGTACAAAGAATATAGCCAATAAAGAAACTCCCATCAGTTCACTGGATTTCACCAAAATATCCAATTGGTGAACCGGTGCAACTTTACTATTCAAATTTTTGGATTTTGTGGGAGTATAGTAGTCAGTCGACAATCTGAAGTGTAGCCTGCATGTATTTCTGGGATTTTGATTGTTCAGTAAGAAAGCAGTATTCTGAGTTTCATTGCTTAATCATTTTGTTTTGATCTTATAGTCAGAAATGTGGATCTGATAGTTCTGCATGGAAATAGCCAGGGATAATTCATTAAATGCTGTGAATTTGATGACAAAATAGGATATTTTTTCAATTTCCACATATTATTTATAAAATGCTTCTTTTACAAGGTACCTTCATACTACATCTGGAAATATTTCTATGCTTGTTTAATTTGATTCACACATGAACTATCATCTGACTATATGTGTTGGTTACAGTGTCATTTTTACTACTTTTTATAAATGCCTTTTTATTAATGCCCTTTTCATATTGGATTGCTGCTAAAGAGAAGCCAACCCCTCCCTTCTGTTTTATATGAATAACAAGGCTTAAAATCACAAACAGTGGTGTAGTTACATTTTATCCTGATTATAACCAGGGGCCTCAAAGATTTAGCCATGTAAATGATTCATGATGCTTTATTTGTTTGGCAAGATTGTATTTCCTGTTGGTCATTGTATCTTCAGCTGGCTAGAGTACTTGAGAGTCCGATCCAGTGCTTTCTGATACATTTCTCTCCACTGTGGAAGACATTCTACCTGCCTCACCAATACCTATTCTTCCCCTCGTCTTTACTTAATAGAATCCCAATTTTGTTCAGGCTGGCAGTGTGCCCAGATAAGAATTCAATTTCCCAGGCTCCTTTGCAGTGAAAGGTGATCGTGTGACATTCTGGCAAATGAGTTCAAAGTGGATCTAAGCTGGAACTTTGTATAAAGCAGTTTTTTGGGTTTTTTTTTTTTTTTTGGAAAAAAGTGGAGTCAACTCAGCTTTTTCCCTTTGCCATTTTCCCTTCTTTCTGCCTAGAACTTGAATGAACGTTCCAAAGTGGGGTTTATCTAACACTCTTGAGGATGATGGCCATGTGGAGGAAGAGAGATGCAACCTGGCCCCTTGAAACACTGTTCTAGTCCTAGCATGCCCACCCTCTTTGTCACCTGTATAACTAAGCCCCTCATTTAAGTCACCCTCCGTCAAGGTTCTGTTTCATGGAGCCAAATAGCATTCTGAGTCTAGTAAGTTACACACAAGAGCCCAAAGGGAATGATCACCCTTAGATCAAGGCTATCTATTGGAGAACTATCCCCTGGTCAATTCATTTCCACAGTACTTTGTGAAAATAAGTAGTGGGCAAAAGTTTCCACTGATGCTCAATTAGCTCTTCTACTTTTCATTTTATTTAGCCTCTACTTAAATAAACTTTATCAATCAAATGTCTGCTGGCAGACATCCTTCTTCACTCTGATACACCATTATCTCCTGGCAACTCCTAACCTCTATCAACAATCCTACTATAGAGTAGGAGGTGGTAGAATGTAACATATAAGAGCCTGAACTATGGGGCACACTGCCCAAGTTTGGTTCTGGTTCATCTACCATCAGCTGTATAACTCTATGCTTCATTTTCCTCATCTGTAAAGTGGGGATAATAATGACACTTACTTTACCAGGCTTATGGAGGACTAAGTCTGTTAATGCATATAAAGCACTTAGCACTATGCCTACTCCACTGTAAGCCCTATTTAAATGTTTAATGTTGCTATTGCTTTTAGGAAATGGGCGTTTCCTCAGGAAAGCACAGCATCCCCTCCTGGTTGCAGGAACAAGCAAAGAATGACACTGAAATGAATTGACCTAGGTTTTATTCCTTATACATAACATACGTGCAAAAGTGTGTGCACGTACCTCTGCTGATACCGCTTTAGTCATTGAGTAGCTTGGTCTCTAAGTATTCCCCATACATCACATCATGAACAGTTTCTCCTTAAATTAGGACTTCCTGGGTTCAGTATAAGCCATTGCTGAATGAGTCCTTCTTCAGTGTAAGTACTTATAAGTGCTGGGTACTGTAAAATGGCTTATTTGAGAGTAAGTCAGGGGATAGTCCTGTAAGAATGTGATCTCTCAACTTATTTCAGCCCTTTGACAGTTTGAAAGACTTCATTTTGCACTTTCCTGGAATTCTTTGAAGTTCTTTGTGTTCTACTTTCATGAAATTCTTGCTGATTCCAAGCTTGCAAAGCTCCATGGAGATGTGGAGGCTTGAATTTCTAAAACCTTGTCTAAAATGTTAGCATTTCTACTTACACTAAGGTATTTTCAGGCAAGGCAGGCAGGCAGGAATCATGATCTTAAGAACTGTCACAGACTGCATTCTAGAACAGTGATTTTTCACATTTCAGCATGTATACAAAGAACCTGGAATGCTTCTCACAAATGCAGTTTTATGGCCCTCCCTTCATAGATATTTGGAGTCAGTAGGTCTGGTTGAGGGCTAAGAACCCAGATTTTCAACAAGCACCTCAGTTGACTGTAAAGCAACCATTAGTCCATTCACCCTTTGGAAAGCACTATTCTTTTTTTTTTTTTTATGTTTATTTATTTTTGAGAGAGAGAGACACAGTGTGAGCAGGGGAGGGGCAGAGAGAGAGACACACACACACACAGAACTTGAAGCAGGCTCCAGGCTCTGAGCTGTCAGCACAGAGCCCGACATGGGTCTCGGACTCACAAACTGCGAGATCATGACCTGAGTTGAAGTTGGATGCTCAACTGACTGAGCCACCCAGGCGCCCCTGGAAACCACTTTTCTTGAGCTAATGAAAACAAACAAATAAAACGAAATTGGAACTCTAATATAAGTTAGTATATTAAGGTCTATTAACGGTAAAGCTGTGAACTAATTTATAATTTCTGTATTGGGCACAGCTTTTTAAAAAAAATGTTTATTTATTTTGAGGGAGAGCGTGCGTGTGTGTGTGTGTACACATGAGCAGGGAAGGGGCAGAGAGAGAAGGAGAGAGAAAATCCCAAGCAGGGATCTCAAGACTCTGAGATCATGACCCAAGCCAAGAGCAAGAGTTGGATGCTTAACTGACTGAGCCACCGACGCACCCCATGGGCACCACTTTATCTTGGCAATCATTTATGTCCATTGTTAACCTACGGTTAAATAGTCATTTTATTTAAAAGGTCAACTTACAGGTGTGATATTCATAAACTTTAATCAGGGTTTCTTGACACTTACCAAAAGTTTCATGGGAGTTCAACAACTCCCATTTAAAAGTTTAGTATGCTTTGAATTCTAATAAAGAAATGATGAAATGCTGGTCAATAGTATTTTTATTTACTTGAGGACACCAGGCAATTCATACTTTTATATCCAGATGCCGGAATCTGTAGTTAAAACTCCACAGAAAGGCAGCTCTAATGGGCATTTGCTGACTGTCACCATGCAATCATTTGCCACCAAGAGTGCATTGTCCTCAAGTATAATTGAAATAAAATAGGTACTGTGCCGCTGTAAATCTAAATAGCAGGGAAATAGCAGGCTAGACTCCCCCAGCTTGTTCAGGACACCTTAATGGAAACATAAATACCATAATCATATGCTTTTTGCATGCATTTTACCACTAAAAAGAAAATGTGGATTTTAAAAGAAAAGACCTTTGTGAACTTGTTTTTTTTCCCCCATTAAAACTGAAATCCAGTTGTGTCGGAAGGGAAGTCTGACAAACATAGAACAAAATGAATTTTCTTAGATATAGGTAGTTATTAAACACGTGCTCTTTTTAAAATGTTGGGTCACATAACAAAGTTGTATTTGCTCTTCAGAAAGTCAATACCACTTTATTTACTTACATTTGCTTTGTATTATTCACCTTTGCTTTTCTTGAAATGTGAGAAAGCAGTGCTCAAAGGTGGTAAATCTTCCTGTCATCATGAGTTTTGCATGTTGGTGCCATTGCTAATTAATGTGCTCTACCGTGGCCCCTTCTCAGGGCCCTTAAGCTATCCATTTCTGACCTTGGCCAGCTCCATTCACCTCAGGAAATGTCCCAAACTTTGTTGTTCCCTTCAGCATGCCTCTCCTGTCCAAAACTACCACATACCTCCATCCAAGCCCAGGCTCCTTCTTTCTCCCTGCTTGTTGTAGGTCACTCTCCTTCTTCCAGCCCCAACCCTACGCTGCAAGGAGCCTGCTCCGTCAGTCCTCCTCGGCCCCTTCTTCAGCCTGTGCCTCTCTGCCCACTCTCCCACACAGTGGGTTAACATGCAGATATCTTTATCATGCTGTTAAAAAAAAATCATTTTTTACCCTCTAGGTATTTTCTGCCCTATTTTTCCTCTTCACTTCTAATCCAAACTTCTTGAAAGATTAATCTAGATTTGATATAGATGGCTGTGTCTTCCTTCCCACATTTCTTTACCACCTGCATTTCATGTGGTAGACACTGCAGTCTACCCTCCCCCTCCATGATGCCCATGCCCTAATTCCTGGAACCTCTGAATGTGTTGCTCTGTACAGCAAAAAGAACATTGCAGATCTGATTGAGTTAAGGATCATAAAGTGGGGAGATTTTCCCAGATTATCCCAATGGGCTCAATAGAATCATAAGAGTTTTTATAAGTGAAAGGAGGGGGCAGGAGTCAGAGAGATCTGAAGATGCTGTGCTGCTGGCTTTGAAGACAGGAAGGGGCCACCAGACAAGGAAACAAGTGGATTCTAGGAGCTAGAAAAGGCAAGAAACAGTCTCCCCTAGAGACTCCAAAAGGAACATAACACTGCTGACACCTTGATTTTAGCCCAGTGAAACCCATCTCATTCGGACTTCTGACCTCCAGAACTACAATATAATTATAGTTTCCTAATGGCCTCCTAGAGCCAATAAACACTCCTCTTCTTTCCACCTGGGATCACTTGGTGGCATTCCTGGAACTCTGTCCTCTGAGTTTCTGTGTATCGTACTACTACCTCTTGCTTCCTACTTCCTCTCTGGCTTTTTTCTTTCTTCCTTCCTGACTTCCTTCCTTTCTTTTTCTTTTTTTTTTTCTTTTTTTTTAGCCTTTAATTTTAATTCCAATGTAGTTAACACAGTGTTATATTAGTTTCAGGTGTACAATATACTGATTCAACAATTCTGTACATTACATGGTGCTCATCATGATAAGTGTACTCTTAATCCCCATCAGCTGTTTCACCCATCCCCCACCCATCTCCTTGCTGGTAACCATCAGTGTATTCTCTGTACTTAAGAGTCTGTTTCTTGGTTTTGTCTCTTTTATCCTTTGTGTATTTGTTTGTTTTTTTTCTTAAATTCCACATATGAGTGAAATCACATGGTATTTGTCTTTCTCTGACTGACTTATTTAGCTCAGCATTACACACTGTAGCTACATCCATGTCATTGCAAATGGCAAGCTTTCATTCTTTTTTATGGCTGAATAATATTCCATTTTGTATATTATATCACATCTTCTTTATCCATTCATCTATTGGGCATTTGGACTGCTTTAAAAATCTGGTTATTGTAAATAATGCTGTAATAAACTTAGGGGTGCATATATCCTTTTGAATTAACGTTTCTGTATGTTGAAGGTAAATACTCAGTAGTGCAATTACTGGATCGTAGGGTAGTTCTATTTTTAACTTTTTGGAGAACCTCCTTACAGTTTTCTAGAGTAGCTGTACCAGTTTGCATTCCCACCAACAGTGTAAGAGGGTTCCCCTTTCTCCACATCTTGTGTTGTTTCTTGTGTTGTTGATTTTGGCCTTTCTGACTGGTGTGAGGTGATATCTCATTGTAGTTTTGATTTGAATTTCCCTGGTGATGAGTGATGATGAGCATCTTCTCATCTGTTGGCCATCATGATATCTTCTTTGGGGAAATGTCTGTTCATATATTCTGCCCATTTTTAATCAGATTATTTTTGGGGTGTTGAGTTGTAAAAGTTCTTTATATATTTTAGGTACCAACCCTTTATCGGATGTCATTTGCAAATATCATCTCCCATTCTGTGGGTTGTCTTTTAGTTTTTTGATTGTTTTCTTCACTGTGCAGAAGCTTTTTATCTTGATGTGGTCCCAGTAGTTTATTTTTGCTTTTATTTCCCTTGCCTCAGGAGACATGTCTAGAATAACATTGCTACAGCCAATGTAAGAGACATTACTGTCTGTGCTCAAGAAGACAGAGTATCTTTATATTTTTTAATTTTATTTTAAGCCAAGTTAGTTAATGTATAGTGTAATAATGATTTCAGGAGTAGAATTTAGTGATTTATCACTTACATATAATACCTAGTGCCTGTCCCAACAAGTGCCCTCCTTATTAGCCCATCCCCCCACACAACACCTCTCCAGCACCCTCAGTTTGTTCTCTATATTTAAGATTCTCTTAATGGTTTGCCTCCGTTTCTCTTTTTATCTTAAGATTCTCTTCTCCTTGCCTGCTAGTGGAAATAGCTCTGGACCACTGCTATTCCCTATGTGGTTCTTTGGGATAGAGTTTTAACTACTGCATGGGACTGGTGATGGGTAATCTGCACTAGCCCAGTCCTCTCCTTTAAGCCCCAGATCCTTGGAGTTAACTACCGGCTAGGAGCAGATCTTCCTGTGTCTCTCAAGCACCTAAACCCAACCTATCCAAAACCAAATTCACCTCTTCTAGTTTCATGGGCCTAATCTCAAAGAATATCATCACCATCCATATATTTCCTCAACACATAAACCATTCTTTTGCAGCCAGCCTCCTTGCCCTTCCCCCCATTCAGTGACAAAGGCCTACCAATTTTACATTCTAAATAATTCCACATCTTTTCTCTGAGTCTGCTAACTCATCTCCCTGTTCCACTCCAGTCTTATTCTCCTCAAATCCCTGCTTTTCCCAATACCTGGAGTTTTCTATGTAAAATAAAGAGCTGACATCTCATTCCCTTGGTTAAAATTATTTTATTGCTGTTCATTGTCCCCATGATGCGTCTGAGCCCTTGGCATGGTGTCTATGGACCTCTAAGACCTCCCATTTCAGCCTCATTCCTAATTACATCAGACTGTGTCATACTGGTTCACATCTGACTTTTCTAACAGAAGATCTGCTAAAAGTATAAACCTAACTTCATGAAATACATAGGTGAATTAAATGGTTCTTTGGTTGTTCTATGTTCTGCAAATGTTAAATTTTGGTGGGTAAAAACAAGCAATCACCATTCATTAAGCTATTCTAATATAGTTAGAGATGCAGCAATTAAATTAAAGGCTGAGGTGACATAAACAACCCAACAAATGAAATCTTGAAACTAATGAAGCCATAAATAAGGTCATGGCTAATTTTAAAGACTTCTTGTTTAATTCTTTTTGTTGATTAACATTGCCTGAAACCACAATTTGTTTGTAGAAGTAATGTGTAATGGGGGTTGTTTATTTATATATTTATTTTAGCCTTAGAGAAAGTTTAAATATTCTGCAGAAATATGAGGATAAGGGAAAACTATGTTAGACCTTGGTAATTATCGAACAAATAATCTTCCAGCACAGTGTGTTTGCTTTTGTTGTAATGTCTTTCCCTTCACAAGGCACTGAACTTTTGTGTCTTTGATGACGAGCTAGCCACACTGTGGTCAAAATCTGCTTGAGCTGTTTGGTATTTCATTTGATTTTAGCCTTCTAACAGAAGCTCCAAATCCTGCTTTAAATGCAACTTGGCATGATAACTCATCTTTTTATTTTGTCCCAACCACCTGGCTCTCCTGTCCTGTAGACAGTCCAAACCCATGGATTCAAGTACCAATCTTAACTGGTGTAGAGTGGTCTTAGATTGGTATTATTTTCTTTCTTGCTCCTGAACAGTGATGGAATATCAGTCAACTATTAATACAAATTCATGAGGATTTATGTGGAGCCCTGTTGTGAGATGCATTTTCAACTTTTTGGAAGACTTTATCAAGGCCTGAATCCAAAAGCCATTTTTAAATTAACTTCCCAGATGTTCTAGAGCTTTTCCTCAGGCACCCCCAGCTCTCAACGTGGATAAGTGTTTGATTAGTCTCTATTTGCTGCTTCATTCCTCTCTTTCCATTAGTTCTTCATTGGTTGATTTTGTGTAATTTAGGCAGCAGCAGGAGTTGATTGAAAAATATGTTTGTTGGGGGTGCTTGACTGGCTCAGTCAGAAGAGCATGTGACTCGATCTCAGAGTCGTGAGCTTGAGCCCCACATTGGGTGTAAAAGTTACTTATATAAATAAAATCTAAAAAAAAAAATGTGTTGGTTGTATTTTCCACCCAAGGAAGTGTTTGGGAAATCCTTAGTGTCTTCCACTAACATAGATGAATATATGGAAATGTGGAAATTCTAAACTTACTGTATTGTTACAGAACAGAAAATAAGTAGATAATTCATATGGTCTGTGAATGTGTAGTAATTACTTGAATATATATTTGAAACTGCCTACAAAGGACTCAATAAATGTTCATAGAATGAATGAATCAATGAATGAGTGTGTATTATATACATTTCTGTAATACAAATATTTTTAAAACTAAATTTTCTGTATCAGTTTATGTCTTTTATTATTAGTCCTACCTAATAGACTGTACAAGGGTTACATGATTGAATCCTTAGGAGTACAGAGCTTTGAAAACTTTTGTTCTCAAAAGAAAATACTTTGGTAAGTGTCTCGTTCGTAATTCCTTTTGGTGACGTCTCAGGATGGCGGGTGCTTTTCAGTTTAGCTTTTTTAAAAATTTGCTATAATTTTAAAAGTTGAACAGATATCATTGGGCAAAAAAACTAATCTTAGCCTGAATTTTCTTACCCTTGTTTTAACTGAAATTCTTGGTTACCCTTTAGAAAGGTTTGTTTAGCCCAGCCTCAGGTGATGTTAACCTTCCCAGGGTTGGTGCCCAACTCCACGTGGGGCAAAGGAAACACCAGCAGGCCACTGAACCCAGCTCGTAACAAAAACTCAGGTTATCTAAATGGAATGAATACTACCTTCAAGAGTCTGGAGGACTTCCTGGGTGTGCATGAATTCAGACTAAAATGTAGTGACTTAGAAGTAACGAGTAATGTCAATCCAAATAGAGGAAATAGGATGAAGTCTGAATTAAAGAGTGTGTCAAAGATACCATACTTTGAACTTTAAAGCACATCCAACAACTCAGATGAAGGACTAACAGTTTTAGGTAAATTTTACCATGGAGTTTTTAAATTCTAAAATCAAATAAATCAAATTTGCCTAAATTTTGTTTAGATGAGATTCATTTGCTGATTTAAACACAATCAGAATAGAAAATGATTATTCTAAATTCCCTTCAAATACCTTTATAGATTTTCAAAGGTTATTAATAGTGGTATCCAACATAATTGTAAACCACCCATCAACAAAAAATACTGCTATAGTTTCATGTTGGCTTCATATAATTCTGGAATTGTAAATTAATAAATTAATTAATATAAGTTTATTTATTTTAAGAGTCAGGGGCAGAGAGAGGAGAATGAGAATCCCAAGCAGGCTCTGCACTGACAGTGTGAAGCGTGATGCAGGGTTTGAACTCAGGAACTGTGAGATCATGACCTGAGCTTAAGTCAAGATTTGGATGCTTAGCTGCCTGAACTACCCAGGTGTCCTTGAAATATATTTAAAAAAATAAAAGTATATTTTTGTCTTTCATGAAGAAAAATGTGATTTAAAAGGAAAAGTTTGTCATTCCAGAACTTACTGATTATCATGACTGGAATACGGTTCCTCCCAAATAAATCTGCATAACAACCAAATAACAGGTATCTTTTGCCTCTCTTTTCTGGTCTCTGCTCTGCTACTTAATAGGTCATTTAATACCAGGTACAAAGTTTGAATAGCAATAGTTGCTTAGTCTTTGGAAGGTTATGTAATAAATTGGATCTGCATCAGGCACTTAGGCAGAGAAATGGTAAAGTAAAATTTTCACTTCAAATCTAAAGTCTAATGTTTTAAGTCTAATGTCACTTAGAGTTCTTAAACATGATTGAGGAGGGGATGGGAGAAATGCAAGTAGAATTAGGGGGTACTGTGGGACGCAGGGTATCAGTTGTACGAATTAGGGACTATGCAATTCCTAGAAGTACCATCAAAGTAGTGATTATGGACGTGGACAATTATGGTGATTTTCTGGCAGTTGGCAGTCAGCGACTTGAGGAATGAGGGTTTTCTCTAAATTTCACAAAGTCCTCATGTGGCCTGTGGGGGAAGGGAGGATCCACTAAAATGACTTAAATTCTGTATAATTATAATTCTGGTACAGAAGAGTTTTGTTTTGGGTTTTGCAAGCTGCATTAACATAACTTTTAAAAATCACCCTATTTTTAACAGAAACTAAAGCTGAGGATAAATACTTATTTCTAATTATTCTCTTTTTCTTCCATTTCCTTTTTTCCTTTTGTTTGTATGTTTAAGCCTTGTGAAATATTCAAGGGCTTGAACTCTTTGAACAAGCCCAAAGATTTTGTCCATATTCATCTTACACTTCTGTGGCTGTTCATGCCCCTCCCCAGGAGTTATTCTGGACACCCCTGGGTGCTGAGAATTGTGGAAATGTTTGAGATACAGACATTTGTAATTTACCTCCCAGGTTCCTCCCTTTCGGTGTTACCTGACAGACTGCACACAATATGTTGCACATAGAGTGCTATGAATTAAATGGGATGCTGAGGAGATAGACTAAATTAAGGGAAGAAGGGGCTTCTAAGAGGTGGTGTGCTTGTGTTGCATTCTAAGTGGGTCAGAGCCTATATATTCTACATAAAAATATAAAGGTAAATAAAAATATAAAAGTAAATGAATAGAAAATTTTGTAAGATTTTGATAAATAATATATATATTTAAAATATATATATATATATACACACACACACACACATACATATATATGTGTGTATATATATATAGTTTTGACTGACAGTATAGTTAAGGTGCTGAATTTATATTTATACTCCTGGTAAATAATAAATATGGTCAACATTTACTGTGTAAACTCTTTAATACCTTCTGCCCCTAAAAGCCCCTGGCAGGGGCACCTGGGTGTCTCAGTTGGTTAAGCGACCAACTCTTGATTTCAGCTCAGGTCATGATCTCTTGGTTTGTGAGATCGAGCCCCACATTGTGCTCTGTGCTGACAGCATGGAGCCTGCTTGGGATTCTCTCTCTCTCTCTCTCTCTCTCTCTCTCTCTCTCTCTCTCTCTTCCCCACCCCTGCACTCGCTCTCTGTCTCTCTCTGTGTCTGTCTCTCAAAATAAATAAACATTTTTTAAAAAGCCACTGGCAGAATTGTTGTGGCTTTTCTCTCTGGTTTGATGCTTTGGAAATGTTTATAGATTTCAGCAAGTAAAGCATGCCCTTGGTGTCATGAACCTTCAATTAGGTAGGGCCTTAAGGCCTTACAGGATAACAAAGTTAAGCTCTGCCCCTGTTAGGTTGTCACCTAGTCGTTTCTTTGAGCGTGGGTCCAGGATTCAGTTGTGATGAGTGGGAGCTGTGGTTGGTGATACTGACCTTATGGATCCAAAGTAGATTTGCGAGAATATGCCTTTCATATAGTATCTCTTTAAACATTTGAGGAATCTAAAATTCTTGTTTTGGCCATTCTTGACTGTGACTGGCTTGTGGTTTGCAATATCGCCAGGCTTTTAGACTTTTCTGGACCATTACGGGAGATGGGATCATTAGTCCCTTGCAGTATCTGCTGAGCACCTACTAGACCTGGAGTACCTTGCTAGACCAGTTCAGAAACACTGGCAGATCTCGTGAAATCATGATTTAGTCAATATTTTCCTTCTGATATTATTTTTAAGGAATTTTATTTGCATCTGGGAAAGTCCCAGTAATCCATCCTTGAAATAGATGATCCCAAAATGTGCTACCCTTGTTTCTTTTAAAGATTAGCACATTTTTGGGGCGCCTGGGTGGCTCCATCGGTTAAGCGTCCGACTTCAGCTCAGGTCATGATCTTGCAGTTTGTGAGTTCGAGCCCCGTGTCGGGCTCTGTGCTGACAGCTCAGAGCTTGGAGCCTGCTTCGGATTCTGTGTCTCCCCATCTCTCGGCCCCTCCCCTGCTCATGCTCTGTCTCTTTCTGTCTCTCAATAATAAATAAATGTTAAAAAAAATTAAAAGATTAGCACATCTTTGAGTTCCCATGGTCTTTCCATAAGATCTTCAGTTTTTATACTAGATTAGGGCAAACTGGATGGAGGCGTAGTGTTATTCCTGCTGACCGAGGGGTTTACAGTCTCACTCATAACTGAAATGATGTGCTGGCTGAAGGGCAGGTACTCTGGGTTTTTACCGGGACATCCTTTACAGCAATTGCATAAGAGCATCACGTCCCCACTTTTACATCTAGCGCATTCTTGAAAATGTTTACAAGTGAAATGACAGGCACACAGGACCAGGCGTCACCCTTTCTCATGGGCTGATGTTTTTTTTGAGTGCTTCCTGGACTCTCCATGCTCGCATATGGCCACCAGGGTGAGTTTTCCCACGTGGCCTTCATGCTTGAACTTTTACTACCAACCAGACATCTGGAAAGACATTTAGTCAGGGCAAGGTAGCCAGGACTGTTGACAACAAGTTGGTTTACCATTCCAGGCAAATTCTGGGGCATCGGAGACGCTGCAGTGAGTCACAGGTGCTTCTGTGTGGAATGCCACACTCAGGAGCACTCACCTGTGAGGGGCTCAGCTGCATCCGAGGGGTCCTGGCTCTGTCCCCGCAGCAGCTGTGGCTGGGGGCTGGGAGCAGACAGTGCCACCAGCAGCGACTAAAGTGGCTAATATGAGGAAATACAAATAATTTACAATTGCCACACTCTCCCCTCCTTGCCTGTACTTCCTAATTACCTTTTCTGCTTTATTTTTCTTACTAGTGCTTATGATGTTATGATAGGGCATAGGCATACACTAAAAATGCTGTTTGTCATCCATCTCTAACAACTAGCATGACATTCTGCTTTCAGGTGGGATTCTTTGTCTGTTTTGTGCATGGCTGTACTCCAAGGCCTGGCACACAGCCATTCAAATACGCTGAATGAATGAATGAATAAAACCACACTCCTCATCAGCACAGCAGAGGCACTTTGTGGGACGTGGCGAATGAGAAGGAAAACTGTAAACTGTATGCCAAGTCGAGAGGGCCTGCTTTAGGAAAGAAGTGTGGAATTTCTTTTGGGACAATGTAGTTAAACATTTTAATTGTTAAAGTCACTTTGCTTATGCTAGATCCATAATTCTGACAGGTTTGCTACAGCTTACATAATTTTGAGAGAGAGGTGATGTGATACGATACTATGCAGTATGATACACTAAGGTAGATACGATCTAGGTATGGTTCAGGCCAGGTCAAGTTCTCCCACCAGCTCTGCCAGTTAACCTTCTGTGCCTCCCTTTTTGCACCTGTAAAATGGGGATGATTATAGCACTTACCCCATTGGGGTTTTTCTGTATATGTGTGTGAGGATTAAATGAATGACTACATGTGAGGCACTTTGAACACTGCCTGCACAGAGAAAAAGTCCAGTCGTGTTGCAGTTATTATTACTGTCATCAACATCATCATTATTATGCTACTGCCACTACCGGCCAGCACCGTCATCATCTATTCTTGATTTCTAAGGACATTTAGAAGCTAAAAAGTTTGCTGCACAAATTGTTTTGTGTGAGCATGATATATGATGCTTCTGTATTTTTTAAGCATCTTTTGTGCGTAAAAATTTATTGTAGGCTTCTCAACTTTTTATTCTGATGGTACCATTGATGTCTGCAGCTTTTTGCATTACACGCTGGTGCTGAAATGTGCATTGCTGTGGACATTTGATTGATTTCTGTAATTAGGAAGCAACTTAATCTACACTAATGTGGTGCAGTGTTTAACTTGAATAGCCACAAATTCATTTCCAAAGCAGGAGACTAAAGTAAACGAGGGTTATGGTATTTGAGAACATGAATGAAGACGGCACAGGCCTGGGGCTGGAGTCAGATTCTCCTATAGCTTGTGATGCACCCCATGGGTGATTCTATCCTCCTCCCTTTGCAGAGGCTACTTACGGTTTTCTTCCTGGAATGTGGGGTGGCATGATAAGGCCATTTTAAATAGCTCTGTGATACATTTAAATAAAAACTACCGTGTAATTGCATAATATTAGTATTATAAATGTCTTGTATTCATTATATGATAATTAATTAAAATAAGGTTCAGTGTTAATAAATATGTAGTAGAGAATATTACTGATGTTTTATTTATGGTAAACAGGAAATGTCCCTTGTGATTTATTTATTTTTTTTTATTCCCAGCTTGGAAACGATCAATCAGATATGAGAAGGGGATAGATTTTTTCCTTTATGATATGTTTTTTTCTGGCACATGTCCATTTACCTGGGATTAGCTACACACATACCTCACAAAATGAGGTCTCATTATATCCAAGGATAGCTAAATGCCCATCAAGGAATAAATGAATGCGTTTGAGTTGTTTTAATTAGCTAGGTGTGATTTAAAGGTTGCCGAAATCAAAAAGGCTTATTCATTTTTCATCAATAATCACTTACCTTAATATTTCATTAGAACCCGCTGATTTGCAGACCTCCTTCTGGGCTTTGATTCATTATGACTGCAGACATAATTTAACTTTCCCTCTTTTTCTCATTCTGTATTATACTCTTTCATCTCTGAGACACTGTTAAGATGTTTCCAACATTCTTCACAAGGCTGCTAATTGTTCCCACTTTTTTTTTTTTAACTGTACTTAAAGCTAAGAGTTCTAGGCTGTGGAGTGCCATACGTGCACACACTCACGTGCACGCATGTGAACACACGTTTTTAGACAGTTTTCTTTCATCATTTGAACAGCTGATAATAACGTGCAAATTTTCTCTTCTGTTTCTGTTATGTTCTGAGACCAAGGACTGATTTATCATATGCAAAAGTCAGGAAGTAAATAATTTGGACACATTCTTAGACTATGCCATCAATTTGAAAGAACAAAGAATCCTGTGTGTGGCATACTCAGCAGATGAGATCACGATCTGTACATATACCTTATTTTCAAAACATTTCTCTGGTTGCTTTAGAGGCAGACTTGCACTTGTCCTCAGATGCTCAGTGTGCTTATGTCTTCAGGTAGTGGCACTGTCCCAGGCTTCTGTGCTGCCACCTAGGGAGCACTGCTCTGATACAGTGAAACTAAGAGATGGGCCCTCATGTGAATATGATACATGTGCAGAAAAGAGCCCTTCTTTCTTCTTAAATTGTTCATTGACTGTATGTGACTGATCACAGTTAGACACAGCTCACACAGAGCATGGGAATCTGATTGGAACCTCTTAAAACCTCAAATTCCAAGTACCTCTTCTTAAATGCATAGATAGGTCCTAGGTTTTTTGGAAGTAACTAACCTAAAACATTGAAACATGCCTAGCACAAACAGATTCTGACAAGCTAATGCTAGCAATGAAAAAAATAAGTAGATGGATAGGTACTTTCATTTTTTTCAGATTAATTATAAAATAGTATATGTTTGTCTTCTATAGCAACATTAAGCAATTTTGTGTAAAGTACATATTATTAACTTTCACGATCTGTAACAGTTTGCATACTGAGCAAAAATTGCTAAATGTTAAGAAATAAAAACTTGTGCACTTAAAAATTTGGTAAAATGTATATGTGTACAGAATTATAAATATTTTCATTGGATTGGGACCTTCCCTTTTTAATATTTCCCAGAAAACTTAATGCTGACTTTCTTTGTGTCCCAGATTGATTTTTTCCAGAAATATTTGTAAAAAATTAATGAGCTACCAATTGATCTTTAAATATCTACTTATGGAGAATTAATTAAAAGAATGCGTATGTATTAAGAGATTTTAGCCCCCATGAAAAATTATTAATCCTTGTTTACCCAGAGCTCTTCCTTACCCTTTGCTTACCTTTGAAATGTTTGTTGATAACTCTTTCCATCAAATACTTTTTATCCTTACATATTAACGTTAACATGACTTGCTTGGTGTGAGGATGTGTATTTCAAGAATTCTATTCTTTGCGTATGAGACTGTTCAAGATTCTGGGACAAAGCTTGAAGATAGAATGTACAGTGTCTCTTTACTGGACTTTATCTTCGTGATCTTCTCAGCCTGCCTGTCCTGCTTTTCAGCCTTTGTTCGACATGTGAAAGCAGGCATGAGCAAGTGCAGCGGGGTGATGTAGTAGACCCGTGTGGCTCTAGATTCAGGTCTTGGCTCTGCCACTTACTCGGATGTTTGGCAAGTTATTTAACCTCTGTGGGCCTCGTTAAATTCATCTGTATTTTAAATTTTTTGTCCCATTGTTAGACCATATGTCAGCTGTGTCCCGGTTTTTATATTTAGAAAATATGTTCTTCATAACCAAGCATCATGATCCGTGTTAGAAGCTATTGGGGCTAAAAGAGAAATACAGATCCAATCTCTGATGGTAATGCTCTCCTAGTCTTTTGGGAGAATAACAGACGGATTTAAATAACACAACCAGTTTTATTGACCATGCTGTTTATTTTAATAGCTAGACCAGAATGGTTTGATTGACTTTTTAAAAATCTGGTATGTTTTTTACCATATGGACAAGGCCATATCTAGAGTGCCAAGCTAATAAGCCTTCTTTTCTCTGCCAGTGAACCATGAAAGTTGTTAGCAAAATGTTTTATTTTGAACTGATCCATTTTCCAAGCTCTTAGTGATATAAACACCCTTCTTAAAAGATAGAGTGCAGATTATCATTCACCAGTCACTGGAAATTTGTTGCATCAAAGCACTGTAGGCAATGAGTATGTGAAATGGTCTAGAAAAGAATGTATTCTGTGTGGTTGAGGGGTGCCTAAAAATGTTATAAAACTACCCTAAATCAGTTGATTGTGGATACATGGTTACAGGCTTTGAATGGTCTTCTAACCCTTGAAGAATGTAAAACGGGGGAGTTGAATCATACTCAGCAGTAACATAATGTTTTAGATAGGATGGCTTTGTGCTTTTCTCATTGGTATAAAAGGCTGTGTACAAATCATTCTGAGTCATGATACCACTAATTCCTGTGTACAGCAATGAAATAACAGTATCAGATGGTCTTCTCACCTAATCCATTCTTAGGTATTCATTGTATCCCTAGCTTCCTTGGTACCATCAAAAGATTTCCATCTTTCATTTTTCTCCTCATAGTGTTTGTGCTTTCCTTTATGTCCTTGAGCATACGCATTATATTTAAATTAGCTTCTGAAAAGCCCTTTTTTCCTCTAACTCCACCATCACTATATATTCTGGGTCTGTTTCTATTGACTGATTATTCTCCTGGTCGTAAGTCACCTTTTCCTCCTTTTATGTCTAATAATTTTTTTTAATCAGATGTTAGACATGTTGAATTTTATTATATTGAGGGCTGGATTTGTTCTATTTTTTAAGAGTGTTGGATCTTTGCTGGTAGGCAGTTAAATTACTTGCTGATTGTTTCTTGTTTTTAGGTTGCTTTAAAATCTCTTTTAGGCTGTGTCCAAAGTAGCTTTCTTGCTGAGGCCTAATTTAGCCTGATTTCCAAGATGTGGCCCTTCTTGACTGACTACTCAGTGTGTTCAGCCAAGGTATGCCATGAGGTCTCTTCCTTCAGCTGGAGAAAAGTCTCCCAATACCCAAAGGGTGCCTAGATGGCTCCGTTGGTTAAGCATCTGATGCTTGATTTCAGCTCAGGTCATAATCTCATGGTTGTGGGATCAAGCCCTGCGTTGGGCTCCATGCTGAGCATGAAGACTGCTTGGGATTCTCTCTTCTCCCCCCCAACCCCCCACTCCTTCCCCACTCATGCTCTCTCAAAGTAAACAACAACAACAACAACAACAACAACAAAACACATTAAAAAAAGAGAGAGCGAGCTCAAAATTGTTTATCTTACTGGGAATTATTTTTTTCACAGAAGTTGTTCCTGTCTGGGCTTGTGGGTTTTACCTGACACATGCACAGTTTGGTGTTCTCAAGCAGATTTCTGCAGCTCTTTCTCGGCATAGATCTCTCTTCTCAGAAAATCTGTCCCACAAATTCTGACCACCTTAGCCTCCCCCAATTCAATTCAATATTCTGTCTGTGTGACTACGGTACAATTTGTTTTCCTCTCCCTGCACTGTAGTGTGGGAATGGCTGCCAGACAGAGAGGCTGGGTAGGGCTCACCTCACTTGTTTCCTTTTCTTAAAAACAGTTCTAGTTCTAGTTCTAGTCTTTGTGATCCCCAGTTTCTGAAAATAGTTGTTTCCAGTTGCTTAAAATAAGAAGGTATCTCTACACCACTTATACTCTTATTTCCAGAGATGGAAATTCTTTTTTTTTTTTTAAGTTTATGCATTTATTTTGAGAGAAAGAGAGAGGGGTAGGGAGGGGCAGAGAGAAAAGAGAGAGAGAGAGAGAGAATATCCCAAGCAAACTCCACACTGTCAGCACAGAGCCTGATGTGGGGCTCGAACTCATGAACCCTGAGATCGTGATCTGAGCCGAAATCAAAAGTCAGACACAACCAACTGAGCTACCCAGGCACCCCCAGAAATGGAAATTCTTTTTTTTTTAAATTTTTTAGTGTTTTATTTATTTTTGAGAGAGAGACACAGTGGGACAGGGGCAAGGAGAGAGAGAGACACAGAATCTGAAGTAAGCTCCAGGCTCTGAGCTGTCAGCGCAAGAGCCAATGTGGGACTTGAACTCATGAACCATGAGATTAAGACCTGAGCAGAAGTTTGACACTTAACCAACTGAGCCACCCAGGAGCCCCAAGAAATTCTTAAAACATATTTAAAACATTTTTCTTCCGAGAGTATCTTCATTCTACTCATGTCAGTCCTACTTCTAAACCACTCACAGTTGGCTTCAGTCCCACTTGATTAAGACTCTTTGCAAATGACCAAATTGCCAAACCTGGAGACCATAGTGTAGTTTCTCTCCTACTTGTTCTTTCTGAAATATTTAGTATTGATGACCACTCCTCCACACCATCTTGGAAAGGTGTTCACATTGGATTTAACAGGACGCTCTTCCTTTGTCTCATATGCTCTAATTCATGTCTTTGTTGTTGACCACCCCCTTTGGGGGTGGTTCTTTTATCCCCAACATGTTGTAATTCTCAAGTACCTACTCTCTGATCCAGTTTTCTTCCTATCATGCCTTCAGCTGTCACTTTTATGTAGTGGATTCCCAAGGTCATTGGAAGTGGAGTTGATCTATTTCTGAGTACCAGCCCTACTTCCTACATGCCTCTCTGTGTATCCTGACAGTAGCACAAACTCAACAGTTAACAGATCTAGTGTCATCTGTGTCATCAAAACCATAGTCACCACGGTGTTCCCTCTTTCTCTGCTGTTTTTACCATCATCCTCCGGATCTCCTGTGCTCTTCCCCACCCCTTTCCTTCATCCCCATATCTAGTGATGAGGTTTTATTGATTCTGTTTCTGTACTGTCTAACCAATTCGTCCCCACTTATTTCATTATTCTTACTCAGGGATATATTATCCGTTGTCTGGTATAGTGAAGTAGCAGCACTTACATTTCCATGCCCCTCTCAATGATCTGTGATCTGTCTTACACAGTCCTGTCCTGTCACCTTCCTAAAGTCTAATTTGGGTGGCATTGCTCCTGCTCAAAAAGACTCACTGCAGAATCAAGTCCAAACTTTCTAGAGTGGCATTCTCCTCCTGGTGAACCACCACAGTCTTAATCTTCTGTGTTTGTCCTTGTTAAAACTCTAATCATACTAGGCTCTTTGCTATCCCAGAATATGTCTAGCATTTCTCTGTCATATTCTCCGTCACATAAGCTTAAAAAAATAAACAGTCTGAAACTGATGCATACAGCTCTCTTTATTCCCATTGTTAAAACCCGAATTCTCTAGATGCCATCTCCTCTGCAAATTCAGTACATCTAGTTAGAATGAACCTCTCCTTTTCCTTGGATTCAAAACAATTTTCTTGCCTACTAAGAGGTCCTTAAGTGTTTGCATAGTAGTGTCAGAAGCTATCTGTATCCCCTCTACCCTTTTCATGATTTCCATTTTTTCTCATGTTCTGGATGTCTTCTTTAGTGATGGTGGGAAATCATTAAGGCATTCCCTGAGAGCTGCTTTTAGGACTCACACTGCAGATAGAAAGCCGGCTCATGCATAGGGATGTTGTGATCACTCTGTGGGTGACTTCTCCTATAAGAAGATAAGGATAAGGGCCTTATTCACTCTTATACCCTGCAAATGCTTTTGCACATTTTTGGAGAATTTAAATGTGGGTATGTAGGATGAATAAATGAAAAAAATTTGTCCTAAAGTTATTGAATGATTTGATTTGAGGTGATTATATGGCATGTGACTTATGGCATGTAAAGATGATTTAATTTATACAAGTTAGTTATATATTACTTTGCAGTAACATATCAATGATGGAATAGAATAAATCACCTTACAAATCCATTATTATACTTTTTTTTTTTGCGAGGACAAAATAACTCTAATTCACTATTGATAAAGAGGTGTGCATATGTGTATTTTATAATATATGCAAATCTTTTTTCTCGATACATTTCTTAAGTCAGTGACCGTGATATATCCTTCTGCTGATGATGCTGGATTCAAGGCGAGGCATCCCAAGGAAACAAAGAGTACAGGTTATTTTAGGACCCTTCAATATCTCTACTCTTGTCTGTGTTTCTTCCTGTGCAGATATTCAGGCACTACTGGGCCCTACCTTTAACTAGGCACAACATTTTGCTGATTTCCTTTAAATGTTTCCTGAGTAAGAAACACATTATTCCTTAATCAGCGTCTTTTGAGATGTCTGTTTACACTAAACAAAGTCCTATTCCAATTAGTTTCAAATTCTAAGCAAGGCGCTGGTAATTAAACATTGTCTGAAGGAGTGTCCTGTTCCTGTATTCCAATATTAAAGTCCAGGTGCAGGAGAAACAATATTAAACTTATTAGCACGTTTATCAATTTAACTGGTCAGCCACAAAGAAGCACTATATACTGATATAAGTTTCTCTCAAAGTTAAACACTGTGAATTTGGGAAACTACCTCTATTCCTTCATCTGTACAGTGAAGTAACTGTATACAAATAAATAGTAATGATCACTAACTTATGTGTAGGATAAATGAGATAAGATAGATAAAACATTTGGCATAATGCCTGCTTGCAGTATTACAGATATACTTAATTGTGGTGTAGGTAAAAAATATGACAGAAATAGGGACGCCTGGGTGGCTCAGTCGGTTAAGTGTCTGACTTCAACTCAGGTCATCATCTCATGGTTCGAGAGTTCGAGCCCCATGTTGGGCTCTGTGCCGACAGCTCAGAGCCTGGGGCCTGCTTCACATTCTGAATGTGAATCTCTCTCTGCTCCTCCCCCACTCCTCTCTCTCTCTCTCTCTCTGTCTCTCTCTCTCTGTCTCTCTCTCTCTGTCTCTCTCTCTCTGTCTCAAAAATAAGT
The DNA here is from genome assembly GCF_018350175.1 of Felis catus. Lineage (NCBI taxonomy): Eukaryota > Metazoa > Chordata > Mammalia > Carnivora > Felidae > Felis > Felis catus. The sequence continues at coordinate 31,400,198 of NC_058374.1, read as the reverse complement.
AAACACTAAAAAGTTTTTTAAAAACTATGACAAAAATATAATAAATCAACCCTTTTAAAAATTCAATGAGAGTTACAATTATGTAAAGAAGCATTTAGTTTTAGCACATTATAAAATCTTGGGCTTAATTTTAGATGGAATTTAATCTATATCAACTACTGGCCAAACTATGGAGTAAATAAAATGAGATAATCCCTGAACATGACCTATTGAGCGACATACTTAATATATGTTGCATATGCATAATAACAGTTTTGTATCTATCCAGTGTTTTCTGAGTAATGTGTTGTGAATGTGGGCATCAGCTGGGATGAGAGCATTTCAAACTTGGACTGTCAGTGGATGAACCACTGTAACATTAATTGGCAATAGAATTTATTTCATAATGTGTGTGATCTGTTGCAGTGGTAAAATAGATTATTTTTAGATTCCCATATAAAATTGTTTTCTCACTAGATAATTATAATTGGCTCTGTGTGTAACACAAATTTTAAATATTTTATGTTATTAGTAACACCAGCGTAACACGGGAATTAACAAGATAGAAATGCAAATACATTTTCTTGTTTCTTAAACTGTGGCTGCAAACAGAGAATTGGTTCTGTAAATTATTTTTAATGTGCTCACTTTTCAACAAGGTCCTTAAAGTGGTAATCATTTCTCAGTTTCCAGCGTCGAGGGGTAGTAATGGCTTGACAGCTGTAATGTTGCTTTTGTTGGTGATGAAATACCGGTTTTCATTAAATTTTATGTTAAAAAATACTTATTTAGAATCATAGGTTTCTACCATTGTAGAGCTGGGAGGACCTGGTGTAACAGCCTCTTCTTTTACGGAAGTGGGAGCTGAGGGATGGGGGTGTAGACTAAGGTGGTTGCTGCGTATCATTATCTTTCCTGCGGCAGAAACACCCGATGTGGAGTCCAGAAACCACTGCCCTCACATAGGTGTGCTGCCCGGTGTGAGTCACCTGATTATCAGTAGTCTTTTACAAATTTATAAAACAGACAGAATCACACTTTGTCTGCCAGTCGCAAAAAGGAAGCTATACTGATGAAATAAAGTCTATTTGTGAAAGCATACTTAAAGATATAAAGGTCTACCTGTATGTCTCATACTGTTATAATTACCCCTGTCCTGTGACTTCTTCTGTGACCGCTAGAGTGATGTTGAGGAAATGCATTAATTCGAAAATGCAACAACTTTGAAAAGTAGAGTACACCTTACTGTACTGGTGGTTTTGTGGATATTCCTGGACTTAGATATTTCTGTTATAGGCAATACCCAGGTAAGGATCTAATTGGACTTCAAGTGAAAAAAGATTTGTTTTTAATAATAGCTCAATAAGTACTGTATAGTTATAACCCATTGATTTCACAGTTACATTAGGTAGTTACAGCTACCTGTGAGGAGACAGTGCCAGCGCAATTGCACTGTTGACCATCCTGTCTTATTTAGAGGTTGGTAAGGATGCTCTTGGCCAGACATGGAGGTCCATTTCGCCCTTATCCCTGAATTCCATGTTGCCCTTTCACTCCACTGGCCCCGGTGGTTGTGGCCGAGCTGTGTGACTGTTGCAGAGTCTTATTAGACATCCTAATGTCTCTTCATTGCAATTATGACTGAGACACGTTGACCCTGTTCTGCATTAAGCACTCACTCCGTTTGCCTGCTTCCTTGGTCCTCATCTACTTCGGTGCTGCTTTCCACTCCTCTTTTATTCTTTTCTTTATTTCTGCTGTTGTTGATGCAGCCTCGCCTTTTCACTTCTGTGCACTTTGGATGCTCTGCTCTGTTTCTCCTGAGGCCTGCCTGGCGGAACTCACTGCGGCCAGGGACACTACTGCCCTGGGCTGCTGCTCCCCAGCACTCCCTTCATCCAGCCACACTGGCCAAGGAGAGTATTCCCAAGCTCATTCCCGTGCACCTGGCATTTCGTTTGCTGCATGCCCTGCCCTGGACCTTGACATGAGACAGGCTCACTCTTCAGAGTGGTCTTTTCGTATGCCCAGTCGAAAGCCTCAGGCTGCCCCACCCCCCAGTCCCTCCCTAGCCTGTGACCCTTCTTTAATGCTTGCATACATATATCCCTATCTCATTTTGCCCTATTCATTTATGTGTTTTATTATTTCTAATTCTGCCCTCCTGAATATAGCTCTATAAGCTCAGAGACCCCATCTGTCCTGTCTACCTGTCCTGTCTGCCTGTGTGGTAGCTGGCTGCAGTGGGTGCTAGCTGATTCTTGTTTTATGCATGTACGTACGTAATATACATAACATACATATATGTTTATGTATGTATATTTACATTAATACATGAATGAATGGATGTTTATGTGCTTATAGGTATGCATGTATGTATGCATGTATGTATGTAGAGTGTGGGCTTCCCTCCCCTTGCATGGTGAGTACTCTTACCTACTCTCAGAAAATCATGCTGGCTGGCAGTTATCTGACTATGAGGTGTGCCACCAAGAGAAGGTCCTTACCAGGAGCAAGAATGAGTCCTCTCCTTATGGTGCTTTCTGTTCCAGGTTTTTAAAGTGCGTACCTCCTTTTCACCAAATTAAAAAATCCTACCTTGCCTCAGCTGTATTTAAAAACCTCTTTATCAGGGGTGCCTGGGTGGCTCCGTCAGTTAAGCATCTGACTCTGTTACGGCTCAGGTCATGATCTCATGGTTCATAGATTCAAGCCCTGCATCAGGCTCCATGCTGACAGTGCAGAGCCTGCTTGGGATTTCCTTCTCTCTCCCTCTCTCTCTGCCCCTCCCCTACTCACACTATCTAAATAAATAAATAAATACTTATCAAAGATTTTGCTTTTAACCCTTCTTGCATGCCTTCTAAAAGTTCTTCTTTAATATGTGTTGAAGACCTTCTGGAAACTCTTACCAATGAATTAACTACATTAATAGTAGCCTTCCTTTCACTAAATCTTAAAATTATTTTAATATTAAAGTAATACTTTTTTGTATAAAGCTTAGAAAACGCAAAAAAGGAAAAGATCTCACCCCAAAATAATAATTGTTAACATTTTAGAGTATATTCTTAGGGGCACACACACAGGTCGATATTTACAAATGTGTACTTATTCAGAGCTAAAAATAGAATCATATTATACATGACTCTTCAATAACCTGCCTTTTTACTTACTATGTCACAAACATCATTCCATGCCAGTAAATATTCTCTTACAAAAGTATTTTTTTAAATGGCTACAATATTTCATTTTATGTATTTATCTTGGTCAGACCAATTTGGGGTTCACAGCATGAGCCTCAGTTTTCTTATCTGTAAAAGGGAACAGTAATATTGCCTTAAATAGTGTCACAAAATTAATTGAGATAATGCACATAAAGAACCAAAAAGAGCACCTGTATATAGTAAGGACTCAATGATTATTAGCTGCTGCTTATATTTATCCATTTCCCAGGATCTTTTAACAATCTAAAATGCACTATGCTCTCTCTTACTGCTATTTTTTGCAAATTACAAAAGTAATTGTATTTTATCAATAAAACATTTTTAAACTCTAAAAATGCACATTTTCTCTATTTTAAAATAATAGTACCAGCAGATGGTAGGGCATTTCTATTTAAGACAAATCCCAAATTAAGAACTTTTTGGTTTTATAAAAGGTGGTTTAGGAGTTTCCACCTGAAAGTAAAAGTTCCTTCTATTTCCCTTAGCCCATCTCATCCTTGGCCTCTCCCACCTCTTCGATCTGACCTTCTGCTAAAGGTTGATGTTCCAGCCGGCTGTTTCAAAAAGAAGCCCAGGAGCAGAGTGCTCCTTCTTTGTGGCTAGCTTTACTCTTCTAGATTCTCGTATTTTTTATCCCCTTTCAGGGCTCATTGGGCTGCTGGCCTCAGGGTGGTATGAGATAAAGAAATTGTTCTCAGAGTTGAGTAGTTTACCAGGGTACTTTAAGAGTGCATATGACCTTCAATAAAAAGTTGTTCGATTTAATTTAAAGTAAACCTTTCTTATTTTGAGTCTTCCCTTTCATTCAGTTAAGCATATAAGTAAAAACATGTAGAAATGTGGAACAGTTTCTGGTATTTTGGATTTAAAAAAAAATACCCATCTCTGTTTCTGATGAAGGTCTCTTCCCCTTTTAAGATATGTCAAATTTATCTTCTGAATTACATATATTTAAAAACCTACATTTTTTCATGGTTGTAACATGCACTTATTAAGAGCTGGAAAGAAAATGCCGTTTAGGCTTTACATTGACCCAGTGTATCTATCTGTTACTTTTTTCTCCACTTTATGAGTTCATATTTCTTATAGGGGATGAGGTAGGTTAGAAATGAATATATCCTTTCAAAGTAGAGTCCATTTCAGAGTGAATATATCTCTTCCCTTGACCACCGTTTCTCAGGTAGAAATTTAAAATGTTCTGTTCTGCATAATTTAAGAGTTTTCTCTAATTTTGAAAATATTTTCTTATGTTTTTCTTTAAAATGGCATATCCTCTTTTTTTCCATATTTCTCTTTCTTAGTATAAGCCTATTATTGGCTGCCAGCTTCTTCCTCCTGGGCCCATATGTGTGGGAGATATTGCAGACCGAAGGAGTTTGTTCATGCTACTGACATTTGTATTGTCTAAGTGGAACTGGCTATTGAAAAATGCTCACACAAAACCTCGGCCTTTCCTTTATTAATGCACTAAAGATCCCGACCGAATTTAAAAACCAGGAGAGCCTTGTTGAGCCTGAATCTGTTAGGCTATGAAATGCACCCTGGGTTTTGAGGAAGAAGTGAACACATTTATAGCTTTAATTACTCATTTGGGATACTACAGTCTGTTGCCAAAGCCAGTTATCATCAGCTTTGATTAGAAATCAGGAAAGACAGCTGCTGAAATGCAGAGTGAAAAGAATTGTATTGGATTAGAAAGACGTTCTTTTGAATCTGAAAGAGAAAGAAAGCATCTTTGGGAAACATCTGAATATGCATTTATTTTAATAATTAAATGGCTAGAGGTATAGTACAGTATGCTGTGCGTTGGAGTGGTTTTCATTATTAAATTAAGTGCCTTTGTTCAACTCATCTAGATTTTTTCATTGGCTGCTGTATTCTTTTTCCTCTTTTAGTTCCATTTTGATGCAGTGTTACATCCCTATTTGTGGGTTGAGATGTGTCAGTATTCATAAACTGAATTCATGAACCATCTTCCCAATCATTTGGGCTGATGAAACACCATTTACCCCTGTGAAGCCAAGCTAGGAGAGGCATATCAAATACTGCATTCAAATGCCAAGCCTAGAAAGACAGTGTTCTTTATTCCTAATCCTATGTTCATGGAGAAGGACTACTTTGAGCCTTCTTATCTTAGCAATGTAATTTCAGATTATAATGTATATCAGAATAATGTCATATGCACATGCTCATAATATCAAAAATTCAGAGTTAAATTCACATTCATGTGTTCATCGTAAGATCAAACGATGTATCAGGAGGATTTACTTTATACCTTTTGAAAGCTGTTTGAGATCTTGTATGGAAACTTGAATAAGGCACTGTCCTATCTTTAAACTTTGCAAAACAGCAGCTTTTCTCTTTTCTATAAAAGATCACAGTTATTTGAAAAAGTATATAAATAATGTGTATAGAAGTATGCCGATCCCTTAAATAACTGCATAAGCACTGAGAATAGTTGTATTTACATTCATATTTGCAGGAGAGTAAACATTTATGCAAATACGCTAAGAAAATTACCAAACATTCCGTCCACATGTGCTCTAACTTCAAAGTAAAGCTGAGAATTGTCACCCAATTATTTAACTCTAGGTAGTATAATGCTTAAACAAAACAAAGATAACATTCTGTACCTACACAATGGATCAAAACAGCTTCCTTCATCTTCACTTTGGACCATCTGTTTAAAGAAACTAAAAACCCTCAGGAAGCAAGCCTCTAATCTGTGGTTAAGAGTTTAAAGACACATGCTCGTTCTGACAACCAACACTATGTACTGAGTGCTGTAATAGGTTTTGTATTAGCTGTAAAAGGCTGCGTGGCTTGACCTCAACATCTGTCAGCTACAGCTTCTCTGTTCTTAATAGGAATTTAAAAATTCTTTTCGTAGAACATTTAATTCTACATTATTTTAACATCAGCTATGATAAATACTGGCAATACTGTTTTCCAGGAGCTAAATTATTGTTCAAGTTTCCCAGTGCTTGAAGACTCCTAATTCTCAGCCCACCCCTATAACCCCCTTGCTGAAAAGAGCCACAGACATGTGCCAATAACATGTTTGCATAATGGAAATCATTCAGACCTGTTGGAGAATAGATTTGATCGGTGCTAAAGGAATAGTGAAAGTCTGTCCCGCATCATTCCTTCTAGAATCCCACTAAAACTTTTGAATATTTTACCTTGGTTCAGAAATTTTGGTATTTGTTAACATTTTCAGTCTTTGAGCATCACCACGGGTCTTAGAACCACTTTTTCCTATGAGCTAGTGTTCCAAAGGCAGTCAAAGTTTGAGACAATTTTTACATAATGCAAAACAGAAAAAAACAACCAACACACACACAAAAAAGGCGTCTACTTTACTAGAGGTGAGAGAATATTTTTAATAATTAATCTTTTAATTATCTATAATATAGTCATTTTAGGAAAATGTCATTATTTTTAGTCTTTATTTGACATAGTTAAATAAATGACCAGTTCTTTATTATAATTGAGGGAAAACTCTAGTAAAAGTGACATTAAAACTATACTGATCAGGCATCCCTGGAAACTGAAGAGGGGTTAGAGGTAGGGAGGCAAAGTGGGTACTAAAAAAAGTATAGTATCTATTGCTCGATACGGTTTTCTTTGATGGATATTGTGTCACTGGACAGTAGGTGTTAGATTGTGGAACTTAGTCATTAACCTTACAGTCTGTGTCTCTCACCCTGTTTCCCTACATCATGAACTATAGATTATTCCTATCATAGCCGTCACACACCCTAAAACTGGCCTCATACTTCGGTAGATGGTTGGATTGGGCATAATCTCCAAGATTCTAGCATTTACTATTTCACCAACTATGAAATAGATGACATTGTCCTACTAGCAACCTTCAGTTGTGCAGGATATTCTTGGTATCAAGTCTCCACTAATATAAACACCTGTAAAAGTATATGAATGTTCTTACATGGTTGAATACTTTTAGAGGGAAATATTGTGTTTGGAAGCATTTCAGCTGGAAAATGCATTGAAATGGATATTGTCAGACGTTTTCTTAAAACAAATCAAAATCATTTAATACTATGTAAAATATCAAAGACATGTAAATGTAAAAGCAATGATGGTGACCGTCACTCTTGTAAATATGCATCACTGACTCAGATTTAGACCAATAAGATCACAGGCGAATATCATTAGTCAGAACTCGGCACAATCTGCTTTCATGCCAGTCACATCCACACACACACGCACATTTGTTTGTTTATATCAATCATTAGAACTCAGTAACTAAACAGCAGTGGTGGTTAATGTGGCATTTTATAAACACATAGATGAATTGGAAAAAAGCATATTATCCACGAATAGTGACCAGGTGTAAGTAATATTATGCAAATACCCAATATATAAATATCCATCACAAAAATATCTGTGAGTAGGAGACAACATGACAAAAGCAAACAGTTTGAATAAGCTTTTTTCAAAAGTCGAAGTGGGAGACTATGGAAGAATGCCTAGAATCTTCCCCGCCCTTGAGCTGACTCTAACCCAAGTCATCTTCATGCTTAGTGCAGCATTGGGCTGACTTTGTGGCTCTCTTGTCTGCTTCTTCCCTGTTGCACCAAACACTAGACTTGATACTATTAGAAAAACTCGTGATATTTCAACCAATGGAATTCAAGGAATTTTTATATTTCTATAACATAATAATCTTTTAAAAAAATGAATGCAGAAAATTCAGCAAAACTCAATAAATTCACATTAAGTAGGAAAAAGACCAAACTAAATTAGCGGTCTAAATTATAGAATCTTAAAAAAAATTAATAGTAATTTAATTACTTTCAGATTCATGGAGTTCCTTGGAGAAAATGCTTTGGTAAATAAGAAAAATTTACATATAGTACATCAGTGAGTAAATAAAGCAGTGTTTCTGAAGAATCCACCATGGACTAGTATGTTTTAAGTGGTTTTCTCCCTAGAGTGTGTGCATGTTATTAATTTATTTTGCAAATCATTCTTTATAAAAAATAGAGATATTTCTGATTTTTAAATTATTTGTGGTATTTGGAAATCATTCATTTATAGAAACATAGTAGGAATGCTGGTCATTCATTTACTTTTACATTCATTGTTCATTGAACAAATATATATTGAGATTATGGTGCTGGGTACACATTGGTGAGTTCAACAAAGTCCCTGCCTTTTATAATCATGGGGGTTGGAATTACCTAAATACACACACACACACACACACACACACACACACACACACATATATATGTATATATATCATATAATTGTATAATGCATACTGCATACATATTCAACTATAAATTGTGATAGGGACTTAGGGTGCTAAAATACTTTAGGAGGAAAGAGATTTCTTGAGAAAATGCCATTTGGGCTGAATCCTGAAGGACACAAGGAAGTCAGACATGGGACTAGCAGGCGGAGCTTCATGAACAAAGTGAAAGGCAGGGAAGAGTTCATCCTGTTTCAGAAGCTGGAAGGAAGCCAGTGTGGTATGGGATGAAATCAAAGAGGTATGTGGAAATCAAACCTACCTAGGCAAAGCTTACAAGATAAGTTTTATGCAAAGCGCTATAGGGGAGCCATTATAGTGTTTTTTAGATTGTGAGCATAGTCTGCTTTATAATTTTAAAATATCCTGATGGCTGCTATGTGGAAAATGGATTATAAGGTGGGTATGTCATCCAGGAATACAAACTATATTGGGTATTTCAAACAGGTGGGATTTAGTAAAGGGGCTTGGTTATGCAGTCGTTAGAAAAGGAAAAAGATAACGGAAGTAGCTAGAGACACTAAGTGCAGAAAGCAGCTCTGACAACACACAGCCAAGGATAAAAAGGTGGCTGTGGAGCAGAGACAGTGGATTAACGCCCTGCACCATGGGCAGTAGCAGGTGCAGAAAACCTGTTGCACTGGTCAGGGGATGAAACAAATGGGGGCTTGGAATAGGTAGTAGGATGGCAAATGAATGGATTTGAGAGAGATTTTGGAGCTGGAACCAAGAAGACTTGCTGTTGTGGGTTGATTTCTCTGAGTAGGAAGTCAAGATGAACTCCCAAGCTTCTGACTTGAACAACTTAGTGTAGGGTGGCACCACTTATTGAGGTAGATAGATCAAGAAGGGGCAGGTGTGGGGAGAAATGGAAGTGTTGAATTTAGAGCATGTGAAGTGTGGGATGTCAAATAAACCATTGGATATGTGAGTATGGTAGTCAAAGGAGACACAAATGTGGGAATCATCAACTTTCAGATGGTTTTTAAGACTATGGAAATGGATGTACCATGTAGGAAGAGGATAAAGAGAGAGAAAGTCTATTCTGAGCCCTGGGGATTCTCCAGTGCTGAGACATCAGTCAGGAGTGGGAGAGAGTAAAGGAAACTAACACAGGATAGAAAGAATAGTAGAAGGGAAGTTGAGAGAGTGTAATAGTGTAAACTGAGACAGGAAGGAGGCAGTGGTCAGCTGTTTTCAGTGGTGTTTTGAGAGGAGGAAGATGTGGACAGAGTGATGACTGTGGATTTAGCCACATGAAGACATTTGGCTACATACCTGATGGAGTAGAAGACGGAAGAGTTTACAGAAGGCAAGCACACTCCATCATAACAGAGAGTCTCCTGAGGGGACAGAAAGACCAAATTATCTCCTCAGCTCAGGGCCCAAAGCAGAGCTGGGCAAAAAATGCTTATTCCTACTTGACGCTAATGTATTAGAGTTTGGAGAGGGTTTGTTCCTAGCATTTATTCTATACTTGCCATGAGACAAAGATCCCAACCATTCTTCCACGTTGCTTTCTCAACATTATAATTTGAGGAACAAGTAGTTGTTTACATTGCACGGCATCCATTACTCTGTGATTTTCATCATCAACCTCCTCAAGTCACACAGCTCAGCAAATGAGGAAGACTCCACTCGCATGTCTGAAAGTAATCTTGTTTGAAAAAAATCTCAGGAAATATTTGTTCTTTTAGGATCTAATCAAAGGCTTGCCTTTCCTTAGTGCCAAAAGGCGAGGCCTACAGTGCTGCATTTTAGCAGGTTTCCTAAGCTTTGTAGGTCTCCTCTCTGGTGCCAAAGCTTAGCAGTGTTCCTGGCACCTTTTCCAGCTGTCCTTCCTGTCTGTCATGTCCCGGTCAAGCCATCTTCACCGAATAGATAGGGTGATAAAACTGCAGTGGATTGGAGTTGCTGGAAGCCAACATCTTGAGCTTTATCAGTCCATAAATATCCCATCTATGCTCAAATCATAATTGAGATGTTGCTTTGTATACATATAAGGCATTTTCTCAAGTAATATTGTCTCAGCAACAGTAACATCTGCTTCTGCTCTTGGGTCAGGATTGGAAAAGGGATTGCTTGCTAAATGATTGATTAATATTGGGACCTTTATTAGATTCTGTAAAATGTCTAACATAACACTGGGAATTTCAGATTATCATCTGTCCTTACATAAGTTACCTTTTAGTTTGCTTTGCTACCATAATTAGAGAGACAAGAGCAGAAATCCTATTTCTTGGTCAAAGTGCTATTTTTATAGCAAGACAAAACATGCATTGTCTTACTTTACTTATCAACAGGCCACACTGCTGTTCACTAAGGTTGTGTTTAATAAGTATGTTCTCTTGGGCCAAAATGTCAAATATATCCCTAATGAGTTCAATGACATCACTGAGCATGCTTATGTTCCTTGCCAATAGTCAGCATTGTTGGAGCAGATCACATTAGCTGTCGTTTGAGCACAGATGCCAAGGTCAGGGCATTAACAAGCAAGAGAGGCTCAAAAAAAAAAAAAAAATGAAGATTTAAAGCAAAGTCTGTCCATGTCAGAGAACAATGGGCGGCTGTTTAGAGAGAGTGGTGGAGACTTTCCAGAGGAGGCACTTGATATAGACAAGTTTTCTGTGTATCTCCGCCCTGTGAAAATTGTGTAAGTCAGTGATGGACCTGAAAGATGATCATCTTTAAGCCGCAACTGCCACTTTGAATGTTGAGTTTTGGAATATGCTGCAGACAGCCCTGACATTCTAAAATTGATTGAAATTTTATGACCTTCAGAGGTAACTAATACATTTCCAGCTGGTGTGACTTCTGGAAATAATAAAGTTCAGCAACCAAAAGCTGATTCTTCATAACAAATAGTTCCTGAATAAATACTTTTTTTTTTTTGTCTTTTAGGATCATAATGCTAAAACATATGTCAAATGAAAGGGAAAAAACTCATGTAACATATATTTTTTTTTCCTGTAAGAGTAAAGTTTATAATTTCACTTCAAGAAATGTTGTTGTGTGTATGTATGTATATGGATTTCTGAATCTAGTTTGGCAAACTTTGACAGATTTTCATGGCAGGAACGAGCATCTCCTTTTGGGTATAGCTAGAGTAACCTAAGAATGAGGAGCAAGCAACCTTGCAAGAGTTGGTGTGTGTGTGTTTTGTTTTGTTCTTTAAGTTTTTGCTTGCACACTTGCCCTTCTGCTTTCTAAACTTGTCATTTTAAGGAGAACAGAAGATAGGGTTCTTATTTTCCAGGTGGCTGGTTTGCATTGAAACGTAAAAGGCCAAAATAGGACAAGACATCTCCAGTATGAAATTGACTAAAAGAGCATCATTTGGAGGAGATACAGATGTTCCAGGTCTGTATTCAAGTGCCCAGAGGGAATTGCTAGACATGGAGGGTTTCTGATCTTTTCTTCCCTAAGTGAATACCTTGATCTTAGCTATATCAAAGTGTCTGTTTACTATTGTCCTTGATAAACGTAAACAGAAGGCCTCGCTTCACCAACACGGATTTGAAAGAAGTCTGTCTTGATAGAGCAAGTCTGGGGTGGAGACAGAGGGCAAGATGGAGCAGGTATACAGCACTTCTGGTACCGGGCGGTGCTGTGGTCTGTACTGGGTTGCGCCTCATGTATTTCTCTTAGTTTAGGAAACGGACAGGTTGAGGCTCTCCTGGTTTCTGTGGCTGGGTTGGTTTATGTTCTATTGTATGTGTTTCCTCATTGGTTACAGTCTTTGATTTGTGGTTGCTCAATGTATTAAATAGTGCCAAAAGGCCAAGTTGTTTCCTCAGCTCAGGGCCTACCCAGAGCCTGCCAAAGAAAGGTTATTCATATTTCCCATTAATGCATTTGAGTTTTCTATCTTGCCTCATAGCTGGCCAAAGGCATAAATCTGAACTAAAGCTGTGGTCTTTTCAGACTGCCCAAATGTGAGTAGGAATGAACATGAGAGCCACATGATGAGTAATGAGTAGTGATTGAGTAGTTCCTGCTTAAACTTTTTGTAGGTGACCAACGATTTTGCAATAAGAGAAGTATTTCTTATTGCAATAGTACCCCATTCCTTCCTTCCTTTGGTTATTTGTTTATTGCTCAACAACAAAAATAACACAAAGTTAAGTTAGGTATGTTAAGAGCATAAGAAAGATGGGGCAGGACATTGTTTGTGATCTAGAGTTTTTAATATGGTTGCAGACACACACATGCACATGTGCGTACACACACACACACACACACACACACACACACACACACACACACCAACTAGAGAAGAATAACAAAGGGATATATTAGTAAGAGCAAAATAATACCATTAAGGGGCCTTATACTTAAGCTTACTAGTCGTGGGATGTGTTTAAAAAGAATAGTGTGAAGCCATATTTGGAGGAACAGACACAAACAGCTCCAGTGAGAAGCGGAGGCATGCCTAATGGAAAGAGTCTTGTAGCTGATGTGAGAGGCTAAACGTTGGGTGCCCACTCACTGGGATCGGAGTAGCTGTTTGGGGGTTGAGGCAACAGACCAGAGGGTACAGGGGTCTGGAGGTTTTGTGGCTGACAAAGGTGGTTAGGAAACACAGCTGGTAGACCCCTTCGTCTTATCTGGTTCAAGAGAATCAGACACCAGGAGACTTGGGTAGTTTGGATATAAAAAGAAAAACAAGCAATCCCAGACAGGGTAAGGTGAATGTAGAAAAGAAAAACAGAAGAGGGAATTCAAAATAATCCCAGATTTACCCTCTAGGTGCAAAAGCCCATGAGGATAACAGAGGAAAAGGTGAAAAGAGTTTCACATAATGGACAGTGTTGGCATAAATCAGGGACGTGGTGTTTATTCATTCTTTTGTTTTGTACTCATTTGTTTAAAAATATTTAGCACACACCAGACTATTCCACTGTTAAGCTCTCTAAAAATCTTTGCCTTTTCCTATCTTCATCCTAACCAGTAATTTTAACAGTTTTATTGAAGGATAACTTACACCCCATAAAATTCACTTGTTTTAATTGTACAATTGAATTATTTTTAGTAAATTTATAGAGTTGTGCAGCCATCACGGTAATCTAGTTTTAGAACATCTCCAGCATCCCCTAAAGATTCCTTGTTCCTGTTCTCACCCCGTAACTCCAGCAGACATTTACCTGCTTTCTGTCTTTTTAAATTTGCTCTTTCTGGACATTTCAAATTTCATGCAAATAGAACTATAAAATAAATAGGTATCTCTTTGCATTCGGTTTCTTTAACTTAGCAGAATGTTTTTGGGTTTATCCGTATTGTAGCATATATCAATAATTCCTTCTTTTTATTCCTCCATAATATTTCACTGTGTGGATAGACCACATTTTGTTTCACCAGCAGACGAATATTTGGATCTTTCCAGTGTGGGGCTATTGTGAATAATGCTCTTATGAATTTTTTCATGGAAGTTTTTATGTGGACACATCACATTTATCTTGGGCACATACCCAGGAGTGGGATTATTGGGTTGCAAAGTAAGTTTAACTTGATAAGAAACTACCACACCATTGTTCAAAATGATTGTACCATTTTACATTCCCACCAGCAGTATAGGAGAGTTCCAATGTATTCATATCCTCATCAACAGTTGTTATTGTCTTTTTTTTTAAATTATAGTCATCCTAATGGGTGTGAAATACTATCTTATTATGACTTTAATTATTTGCATTTTCCTAGTGACTAAAGATGTTGAACACCTTTGTTTATTAGCCATTTGTGTACCTTTTTTTTGGTAAACTATTCATAAATTTTGACTCTGATTTAATAAGGCTGGTTGACTTGGTTTCTTATTATTTTTTAAAAAAATATTTATTTATTGAGAGAGAGAGAGAGAGAGAGAGAGAGAGAGAGCAAGAAAGCAGAGGAGGGGCAGAGAGGGAGAGGGGGAGAGAGAGAGTCCTAAGCAGGCTCCACTCTGCATGGAGCTCAATGTGGGACTCAGTCTCATGACTGTGAGATCATGATCTGAGTCGAAATTAAGAGTTGGATGGATGCTTAACCAACTGAGCCACCCAGGCACCCCTGCTTTTTATTATTTAGTTGTTAAGAGTCCTTTATGTATTCTTGATATAAATCATTTAAGAGAGATGTGATTTACCAATAGTTTTCCCATTCTATCTATGGCTTGTCAATTTTTTCTTTTAGAAAAAACTTTTAATGTTTATCTTTGAGAGAAAGAGACAGAGCACAAGTGGGGGAGGAGCAGAGAGAGAGAGAGGGAGATACAGAATCCAAAGCAGGCTCCCAGCTCTGAGGTGTCAGCACAGAGCCTGACATGGGCTCACGAATTGTGAGATCATGACCTGAGCTGAAGTCGGACACTTACCTGACTGAGCCACCGAGGCGCCCCTTTTCTTTTTTTTTTTTAATATCCAAATATCCACCCTACAGTCTACAATTAGCATTTTTTTTTAAATTGGGATATAATTGACATATAACATTTTATTAATTCCAGGTATACAGTATAACAGTTTATGTATCTGTTGCAGAATGATCACCGCAACATATTTAGTAGTGTCCATCACCTCACACAGTTACACTTTTGTTCTTGTGATGAGGATTTCTAAGATTTACTCTTTTAGCAAATTTCAAAATTATCACACAGTATAGTCATCATGCTGTACATTACATCCCTCTGACTTATTTATATAGCTGGAAGTTTGTACCTTTTGACCACCTTCACTCACTTTGCCAATCCCCCTGCCCCCACCTCTGGCCACCACCCATCTGTTCTCTGTATCTATGAGTTCAGGTTTTTGTTTGTCTGTTTTTTAGATTCAATATATAAGCGAGATCACATGGTACTTGTCTTTCTCTTTCTGACTTACTTCATTGAGTATAATGCCCTCCAAGGCCATCCATGCTGTTGCAAATGACAGGATTTCCTTCTTTCTTATGATTGAAAAAATTTGTGTGTGTGTATACACACACACCACATTTTCTTTACCTTACCTCCATTGGTGGATACTTGTCAGTTTCCTTAATGATGTCTTTTGAAGTACAAAAGCCCTCAATTTTGATGAATCCAATTTATCAGTTTTTCTTTGTACGATTATACTTATGTGTCATATCTAAGACCTCTTTCCTCCACCCAAGGCCATGAAGGTTTCTTCTTATGTTTTCTTCCAGGAAACTTTCTTCCAAAAGTTTCAGTTTTAGCTTTTACATTCAGGTATGTGGTCCATTTTGAGATGATTTTTGTGTATGGTGTGAGGAGTAAGGAGCTGAAGTCACCTCGTGTACACATGGATGTCCTAGATAATAATTAAGTCAAAATACTTAAGATTGCATGACAAAGTTCCATTCCTCCTATGGAACCTGTCTTGGATACTTAAGGTTTTTTGTGATGTTTTCTGTGTTCTCACTTCTCCACTCTGATAGAACTTGTTCCTTCCCTATCTCTTTGTTCTTCTGTCTAGTGTTGAACGTAGAACCCTCTACTGTCATGATCTACTTATGTTCGTCTCCCTCACCAGAATATGAGCTTCTTTATCTCTTTATCCTCAGTGCTCGAAACATAGTAGAACCTAAAATATTTTGGGTTGAATTTAATTAAATATCCCCTTCTGTGAAACTTGAAAATCTCCCTCTTCCTCTCCATTTGTGTGTGTGTGTGTGTGTGTGTGTGTGTGTGTGTGTGTGTCTTTCCAAATTTTAAACCCGCTAGCATTTGAAACAACAAACACCGTGAAAAGAGTCCAGGGAACCAGCTTGTTCAGGAAAAGGAATAAATCATTCTAGCTGACAGTACCCAGATTTCTACAGGGCTGCTTTGTAGCTTTTGGAGATAGACACATGCAAAGGGACAGTGATTTGATGGGGCTTGAACAGGGTGATGGATAACTGCTACAGCCCTAATGAAACAGCATATCTATGAAAACCTGGAAACCGTCAGATGACAGCAGACGCACGGCCGGTTCCATCTCTATTATTTACTCGCAGTCCTTCTGCTCTCTGTTCTGCTGAGGGCTTTCATCGTCCCTACTGATTGCAAAGATGCACCCGCTTCCGTCTCCCTGTCCTTTATACTTCCTGTTGTGGCACCTTGAAGCACAGTGTTTCTACTCACAAGGTGACCACACAGCCAGTGCCTCAGGGATTTATCCTCAATTTTCTGCAATAAGAGATTGTTTATATTTCTTTATAATCAGGTAGGAGAGATTCTAATGACTTTCTCCACAGATATTTATTGAGGATTCAGTATGTATTATGCTCTTTGCCCTGTGTCCTGTGGAAGATACACACACACACACACACACACACACACACACACACACACACACAGCCTGGTTCTTCCCCCAAGGGGAGTTTTCAATGTGTTTAAAACATTGATGAAAGAAGAAGAAATACTGGTAATATTGCTCCAATTCCCCATGTGCCTCTGCAAAATCTTGTGAGATTTTCCCAAATCCAGCTGAGAAATAATCTTTCCATATTGTCAACTTAAGCAGGATTCAGTGAGCAATGTATTTGGATATTGATCTTCTTAACTATGTCTTATGAAAAGCTTTTATCAATCTCTTAAGGTTTGTTGTCTCGAGACAGGAATATAAGGGCAGTAATGATCCTAGGATTTGGCATAGGCTCTCAGAATGAGACTTCTCCCTCCTGAGGCTGACCGACTCAGAGGTTTGATCCTATCAAACTGTAGGGATCAAGTATATTCTCAAGGTTTCAGAACAAGCTCTTTAATATCCACCTTTATTTCCTCACCTTTCATCTACTTTAAAATATGCAGTTTAGAATAACGATGAGGCTGGGATTTGGAGCCATAAAGTCCTGGGTTGGAATCTTGGGCTGTGTGTCCTTGTGCATGTTACATGGTATCTCTGAGCCCCAATTTCCTGTTTTGTGGAAATGGGGTTCACGTCTGTCGCAGAGAGGTTTAAAGGCTAACTAAAGAATATGGAGGAGTTGTATAGATCTGAGCCTAGTGCATAATAAGCTAATAAATGGCTGTCGTTGTTAATGTTTTTAACTACTTCTGTGCTGACTTGAAATTGATCATGTTAAGCCTGTATGATCTCTCCATAGCTTTATGTGCCTCATATAGTGTTCCTTGCTTTGAGTTTTTTGTATGTATGCTTTACATTTCTTATTAGACAAATAACATTACAGATACAGTCAGATTTGTCTCCCATTCCATTCATCTTTCCCCCTTAAGCCTTCTCCTCCTCTGGTCCATTTTTTAAAAAACTAACTCCCAATAAATTGGGCGCATGGGTGGCTCAGTCAGTTGAGCATCTGACTTCGGCTTAGGTCATGATCTCACAGTTTGGCTGTCACATCAGGCTCTGTGCTGACAGCTCAGAGCCTGCTTCAGATTCTGTGTCTCCCTTTCTCTGCTCCTCCCCTGCTCACACTTTGTCTGTCTCCCTCTCCCTCAAAAGTAAATAAACATTAAAAAAATTTAAAAAAAATAACTCCCAATAAATTAATATTGATTCAAAAATATAGAATATATAATCCATATTCAAGTTCCCCCAACTAGTATAGTTTGGGATCCAAGATACAGTTAAGTTTTATGCATATCATTGCAATGTGTTTTTCAGTTTCTTGTCATCTAAAATATTTCTTCTTGAGGTGCCTGGGTGGCTCAGTTGGTTGAACGTCCAACTTCAGCTCCGGTCATGATCCCACATTCATGGGTTCGAGCCCTGCGTCAGGCTCTGTGCTGACAGCTCGGAGCCTGGAGCCTGCTTCGGATTCTGTGTCTCCCTCTCTCTCTGCCCCTCCCCTGCTCATGCTCTGTCTCTCTTTGTCTCTCAAAAAAATAAAGTCAAACGCTAAAAAATTTTTTTTGAAATAAAATAAAATATTCTTTCTCTCCTCACCCTCTTTTTATTTCTTTTGACGGTGCTGCTGGTATAGAGTCTGAGCCAGTTGTTTTATAGTGTTTCATAGTGCAGATGTGCCTGGGTGTTTCCTCATGACCCAGGAGAACTGTGAGATGATGGGAGTGTGGTCTGCAGGTGTGGGTGCATGTGCTACTCTGCCCCTTGCTTCTCTTCGACGTCACATGCACTCCCCAATCTTTGGGAACCTGCTTCTCATCTAAAACAGGAGACCTATAACATACACTATGGGGGATGGTTAGGAGTTCCCAGTGAGATGATGTAGACAAAGGTCAGTAATTCTAGGCACATGGTAGACCCCCCAAAAGGCTTTCAGCATCTGAATAGCAGAGAGCTGTTGGTCAGATAGGGGAGAGGAGAGCCTAGCAGGACCACAGAGGATGGGAGTGGAGAGCATCCTAAATGAGAGCTGTCCAGGGTAGCACGTGCTTTGGAGGGCTAGGTGTCTTATTTCACTTTCTTGGATTTATCCTGTGTGATTTGGAGTCCAGAATGAGCGGTGCAGCTGAGACACTGGAGCAGTAGACTGAGGCAATGGATTCTGAGTGCTTGTGTGAGCAGAAGAGCTCTCTTCAGGGTTAAAAGTTAGGTAAGGGCCTTGCTGGTGGCTTCTGTCCCCAGAGCTGAAATGCTGTCCATCCTGGGCCTCTGGCAAGCTCCTTCTGGACACCCCAGATGCTCGCAGACCTGGGATAGCTTTCGGGAAGGTAAGGAACAACTCTCTCCCTTCACCACCACCAGATGGATCTCTCCCTCTCTCAATATATTATTATCCTAGTTAATGCCAGAAAGCTGCTGCTGTGGCTGTTGCTTCTGTTATCACATTTATTGCCAGAGCACTAGCATATATAGAGGGTTCCAAATCTTTACGGTGTCTCCCCTGTCGGAGCCCAATGTTGTCAGTCTCCTGGAGGAGGGGCCGTGTGCTCTATTTCTGCCGCGTTCAGCAAGAAGGGCAGCTCCTGGTCCTTCCTGGGCAAGCCTCAGTTTGCCTAGGTCACGCCGGGGACAAAGACTTCCACTCAGATCACTGACTCATGCTCAATTTGAGCTACGTACTTTGTGAGGCCCAGTGCAAAATGAAAACTCTGGGTCCTTTGTTTAAAATGCAAGAAAAAAGTGCTATTAAAGGTATAAAAATAGAAAGCTTTTTCTTTTCTTTTACAGTTTCTTTTCTGGCCTGTCATGAGGTTTTTAATTCACTATGGAATGTTGTTCTAAGTAGAGAAACATTGAAGTTTTAAATTATCAGCATGGATTTTACCGTTCATCTTTGTAGCATGCAATGCCATTCTCTTTGTTATGGTAAAATCCACGTAACATAAAATTTGCCAATCTTAACCATTTTTAAACTCAGTAGTCCTAAGCGCATTCACATTGTTGGGATTAATGCCACTTTTAAATACAAATGCAAAAGCATTTAACTTGCATGCCGAATCACTGAAATGACCTAATTTGTGCTTCATAGCTCATACATGCATACGTACTGCCTTGTCAACCAAGTAGTGAAACGTCACACAAAACTAACTCAACTGATGATACTCTCTTCTTGATAAGCCCACACTCCACTCATTCTCTACCCTTGACTTACTGTCGAGTAAGGAAGGAGTGAAAGGTCACTCCATCTTTCCCTTTCCATCTGTGCCATCCTTTACAGTGTGTTTGGCTAATTATGGAAATGAACACAAGTCAGAAAGGATATGATAGGGCTCCTTGCTCATTTCTGTTTCTCGGAACACCACTGCCTTCCTTCTGCATCCAAAGCAGGTTCTGGGAAGAGCAGCCCCTTGGGGTGGTAGCACCTCGGCTGGACTCCCACATGTCACAGGCCTACCACCCATCGAGAATGGTAAGGGCTGATGGGGCGCAGAGAAACCACACAGCACATGTGCGTTGCAGGGTCTCTGCTCCTCACACACTCCGTGGTCCCGTCAGACTCCACTTCTACAACACAAGTTCAGATAAATTAGTAAGGATTTCAGGACAGTGACAGCAGAGCCCTCTGCCCAGGCTGCACCAGGAGCTTGGCCCTGCTCATGGTAGATGTTTTACACAGCATTTCAGGAAGGAAGGATACTAAGGGACTCCACATGCCCCTTCAGTCAGACCATGTGGAGTCCTGTGGTCTGTCCCCCACAGTCTGGCCTTGCTTGCTTGCTTGCTTGCTTTCTTTCTTTCTTTTTTTTAATGTTTACTTTTTACGTATTTTGAGAGCACATTTTGAGAGAGAGAGGGAGAGAGTGCACAAGAAGGGGAGGGGCAGAGAGAAAGGGAGACAGAGAATCCCAAGAAGGCTTGAGATCACGACCTGAGCCAAAATCAACAGTCAGATGCTTAACTGACTGAGCCACCCACGTGCCCCCTGGCCCTGCTTTCACTCCACTCCATTTCTCCCTGCTGGGAGCTACCTCCTGGAATCCCAGATGTGATGTGCTAAGTGCCTAGGACAGGGTTGGACTTGCTGTATTCATCAGAATATACTTAACGAATCCAAACTGTTTATAAGACGTGGAAAGCATTAGTTACCCGATGAATATTTTATTGAGTGTGTGATGGGAGGTGCAAATAATATTCACAACTATGACCTGAGAAGAAAGTGTCATCAACCCATTTTACAACTGAGGAGATCGAGGCCCCACATAGGTAGAATGGAGTTCGGCATTCCTCAGTTACATTACAACTCTCCCACCCCACCCGTATTCTGGTTTCAGAGCTTTGTCAGTCATCCCTAATCAGAGGATGAAGAGAATCCCTTCGTCTGCCACGAGTCACCAGCCCCATTAGAGGCAGTTCACGTTTGAGCATCAAACCATGCAGGTGAAAGGCACGCTGGTGTGAGGTACCAGGTGCAATCCAAGTGGAAGAACGTACTCATTATTTTGAAGGTTGCAAATGGATTTCAAAAGCGGGACTGTCCCTTTCGCTCACTTCTGGACATGAAAGTGCGCATTTTTCACAACGTATTTCTTCAAAAGCTATCAGAAGCTTCATATTTAAAAAAAAAAAAAAGTGCAGTGTGTCCCTCCCCATCATCTCTGTAGTTCCCCTGTGGCTGAACATTTTAATCAGCTGTTTTTGTGCTTTAAAGATTTTTCACTTGATTTACAACTTGTAGGAGTGGAGTCGCAGTGAGTAATCAGGGAGAGCGCCATAAAGAGGACAAAAGGAAGGTGAAACACAGCGTTAATAATTTAGTTTCAATAACCTTAAAAGGTTTACTGTTCACTTTTAACCTTGTATCCCAAAAAGCAAGCTACTGCAGTGAATCATAAAAATGTTTCTTTTAATTTGCAAGTCATTTATTTAAGTATGCTTACAGGGACTGATGTATCCCTTAAACAAAAAGGTCAAGAAGTGACAGCAGCTGCTTGACGCGGTTCTGGCTATTTGAGATGCCTTTGATGGGACAGGTTTAAAGTCTGTAGAGCCTTGTTTTCAAGGTTTATGGATTATTACAGCATCAAGTTATTAATTTAATAACATTTTAGATAGCACTGGGCAAATCAAAAGAAACTCAGCTGTCAAAGAGGCAAGAAGAGCGTAGAAGAGATTTTTGAGGAGGAAAAATTGAGGAAGAGATTTTCAGGTGATATTTAACACCTGATGTCAAAAGTAGGGGGCAGGCTGGGGTCATGCTTGGTGAGGAACTTTAAAACACCTGCAAACTAGAATTCTAACATCTCAGGAGGACTGCTAAATTAACAGAGAGACTTTCCACCCAGATCTCATTACCAGCCCTATTAAAACAATCCCCCTTGTACATTACACTACACTGTGGCACAGAAAATCACCAGGTGCATAAAGGTGCGCTTTGTTTCATAATTAGGGGGGATGCATGTTCCAGCTAAAGTGAAAGAGCTAACGGCATATTTCTTCAGGGTTCTTTCTCCTCTTTAATTAAGAATATGTACCATAAATAAATGGAACCAGTTTTTTTCCCTAGAATTCTTATTTTTCTGGTATAATAGGATTTGTCATTATATTATTTCTCAGTTTCTCAGGAAGTATTGTACAACACTTCCTCCTGCCTTGCCATCCCCACAGTTGGGAGATAAGCCTCCTAGCATTGCCTTGTATGATTAACCTTGAAGAACAAGAGAGGCTGAGATTATCTAGAAATCCAGAAGAAAGGTTACTAGATCCTTTCATTTTGACCTTACTGTTTTAAATGGGCAGACCCAACTGAAAAGGGGAACTAATAATTCCTAAACCTTCAGTGTATTTTGCTTTAAAAAAAATTTTTTTAATGTTTATTTTTTGAGAGAGGGAGAGAGAGAGAGAGAGAGTACGAGCAGCGGAGGGACACAGAGGGAGAGACAGAATCCAACGCAGGCTCCAGGCTCTGAGCTGTCAGCACAGAGCCCAATGCGGGGCTCAAACCCACGAACCGTGAGATCATGACCTGAGCTGAAGTCGGATGCTTCGCCGACTGAGCCACCCAGGTGCCCCCAGTGGATTTTGATTTTTTAGGTGAACATTTAAAGTGGGCTTGGCCTCTTCTTTAGGTCTGTGAATGCTATAGCTACTTTTTTTGGCCCACCTCTGCCATTTCCTACTGCCGTAATACCAACTGCTTCTTCAGTGTTCGCTGATGGGCTTGGGAGTCCGGAGAGCTGAAGTGCAGCAAGAACTTGGGCAGACAGCCAAAGCTTTCTGGTGTGTTATCTGGTCCAGTTCTGTTCTTTCACCTTCTCAACTGGATACCCCTACAGTCAGGGCCTCCAGGACCCCTTTTTGCACCTGTTAGAAAAGACACCCCTTCCTCCAGAATCATTATTTCCTCTCTGTGTGGCATTTTACTAAAACAGCATACTTATTGTCACCTGCCATAAAATCGTCACCACAGTTGCACATTGACATTGTCTGTGATGCAAATGGCGCCCACTTAGTATGGCATGCTTATGCAGTGCGCAGCCTGGGCATCTGTATGAGATAAGAATAAAGAAATTATGAAAAAAGCTTCAGAATAAAAATCCTGGGTCTGCTGCTCACTAGCCATGCAGCCTTGAGCAAACTGTTTAGCCTCTGGGACTGTTTGCTTATCTGTTAGAAATAAGAACAGCACTTCCCGGCCAGGTAAGTATGAGTGCCACATGCACACACACAGCAACATTAGCTTCTGTCTTCTCTGTTGTCAGGGCTTTCAGTACTCACTACATGAAGAGAGGATTTTGATACTTGCTTTACAAATTTTCCTATCAGAGTACTCTTTTTTTAATGTTTATTTTGAGAGAGAGAAGGGGGGGGAGCAGGGGAAGGGGCAGAGAGAGAGGGAGAGAATCCCAAGCAGGCTCTGCACTGTCAGCACAGAGTGTGATGCAGGACTCCATCCCACGACCCTGGGATCATGACCCTAGCTGAAATCACGAATTGGATGCTTATCTGACTGAGCCACCCAGGTGCCCCCCTACCAAAATACTCTTGATTGGAGAGAGAATCACTTCAGATTGTGATGGGCTCCACTGAAAATAACTGTTTTATATTTATAACTCTTTTATATTTTTGCTGTTGATATTTCTAATGTCTGTTTTGGGGGGTGTTACTCTGAATGCTTTCTATAAGGCAGAAAAGTTCATCATTACGAATCCTAGCTTGTCACCATTTTCTTTTAGATTACTAAAAAGTGAGGTTTGACAAATGAAATTTTGATAAAAATTGTCTTACAGTGCTGAAATTCAGGCACCTACCAATGAAGCAAATTGTTCAACATCAGTGTCTAGTATTTAATAAGTTATTTTGTCCTTGATGGACTAGCATGTGTTACCCTGATATGTGGTCTTGTGTGTTAGCTTCACATAAGGCCTCAGGAGACTAGAATTTGGGAACTAGCTTGTTCACATGTCCCCTTGTCCACCTTGTTTCCCCCCTGAAGAAGGCATTCCAAATGTTGGGCCCTCACTGCACTGTTACTGAATCTCATAAGCATCATGAATTTTTACTTTTCAGGGCTCTTAGTACTGGCCACCAGCATTGACTTGATTTCTTCCAATTGAACTCTCATGTCTTTTGGTTGGAAATTTCTTGAATGCTTCACATCTTCTGTGAGCTTCCCTTTCAGCCCATATTTGGCATGGCTTCCTCACTGTCTGGCCTTAGAAAATGTTGGGTTAGTTTAGTTAAGTACAAGATCCAAAAGCAGAGACCTAATCTTAAAATATCTTTATGATGTGTTATTCTCAGATGCCACTGATTAGAGAACAAATTCATTTTTTCTCATCCCCATCATCTTTCTCCTTCTGCATCCCTAATCCTCCCTGTCCTCCTCATCCCCATCCACCATGCCCTCTACCCTCCTCCCTGCCCTCCATGCCTTCCTTCTGCATCCCACACTCCCTGCCCTCTCCTTCCATAAGGTAGGATTATATCACCTATTACAAAAGTCACTTTAAGGATGACAGTGGTAATAAATTGTTATTTCCAAAGGTTTACAGAAGTATTGGTCTTATACAAATGGAGTCTTTTTATGAGTGTGGAAAACGATCTGTGCCCTTCTTATTTTGATAAATCAAGGACAGCATGAACCAGTGCTACAGGCAGTATCAAGTACTTAGCACTCACTGTCTTCCAAGTGATGACAGTAGTATCTAGCTCTGCCTTCCTGGAGAGAGCCAGCGAGCGCCCAGGGAGGGGACAGCAGTAAGGTGGCTTATGCCAGCCCTCGAGGGTGATGTCTGAAGGAGGACCAGAATTCCCGGATTTCAGACTCTGACCTTCCATGCTGGAAATAATTCCTGATCACCCACACGAGTCTAAGGAACAAGAATGATGCTTTGATGGGTAATCATAACTAAAGAAGCCATTTGCCCAATATATAGTTAAAGAAGAAACAAGTATTTATTCAAAACAAATAGTTTCTTTTTCTCAGAAAAATGCCAGCGGTTAAGGTGGGGGATAGACTTTAAGGAAGACATTAACCCAGAACATGTGAACCAAAGCAATTTCCTCTAAAGTGTAATTGGCTGTAGTGTTAATCTCTATGTCCATAGTCAAAGAAATCACCATTATAGTTTTCACATGTGAGGGAAGTCAGAAGTGCCTTGTTTACATTACTGCCATTTATGAAACATTTAAAACAGCTATTCTGCTGAATAAACATTCAAGAGTCTGAAGGATAAGCATATCACTTAAACTTCGTAAGACTAAACTTTCCAAACCATTTCCTGCCAGAGGGACCCAACAGCAAAATTGCAAACTCTGTGCCCTGAGATGAGATAGGCCGAATTAGATTAAGCAGCTTACTGTTGACATGTCTATTGATCTGGGTTCAGTGCAGTTTCCTGTCTCTGCCAGCAGTCAGATTGCTGTATACAATAACACAGTGGCCTGGTTTATGTGAAATTGGGGACTCCAAGCATCAATTACTCCAGGAAGGCAGTGGCACTGGGAGATAAGGTTAAGCTGCTTGCAGTGTTTAAGACTGCTAAAATCCAAGCAACATGTTTGCTGTCTAAAATGTTGCTTATAAATTTGACAGTGTTCCATTTATAAAATTTCCAAAGAGATCATCCAGTGTTATTCTCTGCAGGTAGTAGTACAAATAGCATTATGAATGCTTATTGTTAAAGCAGTGTAACCCACTTACTCAATTTCATGTGTGTTTCTTAAATATTTATATCAAGGTATTGAACTGGGTGGCAGGACGTCAACAATGGTATGGAGCCATCTTAGACCATCAGCTGTGCCCAAATGAGAGAATGTAGTTAATGTAAGAAATAAATGTCAGCCATCTGATGCGAATATTTTGTTTTCTTTTTTCTGGGACCAACTGAATAGATTTAGTCAACTGCCTTCTTGTATTTCTAATACCCACTCGTATGTTTTTAGAGAGTACTTACTTTCCTAATGCTAAATATTACATCTATAATGCAAAAAGCATGGAGAATACAGAAAAGCACAGTGGAAAACACAAATGTCATCACCCAATGATAATTATTTTGTTCTTGGATACAAGTATTTCAGGTATTATTTTAAAATATGTGACTCGCCTTCTCTCCCCCTCCCCATGTCTTTACGAAGCACTTATTTACAGTTAGAATATAATTTGTTTTTCTTTTCTTTCTTCTTAGTTAAAGGAGGTATCACTTTTCTTAGAAGGTTCTTACCTCTTACTTCAAACATTATAGAAAGGATACAAGTTGAGCCTACGTTTACATACTTCTGTAGAGAGTAACAGAAAGATGTTTTTTAATCCATGGAGGTGGAGATCTTAAAAAATTCTTGATGGATCAGCTCTTTACATCTGTTCATACAAGCTGTTTCATACGTGAAATGTAACTCCCTATTCCTGTAAGAAATATTCAGAAAGCAAGTTCTATGCTCTCTGCTAAGACCTATGTGGTATGAATTGGATGAAAGGATACATTTTTGAAAGTGACATTTCAGCTTGCCTATCATGGCATTTTATGTATTTTTCAATACACATTTATCTCAGAAATATCTTCCTTACTTTATTACAGGTAGAAACAGAGTTTCATATAAAACTTAGGAAATCCCTTAAATACAGCGCTGATGAAAACCAGACTTGGAAATGTGACAAGTCAGGGCACATTTTGCTAATTTAATTGTATTTTCCAGGTTGACCTCCTGAGATTGGTACTGTCCTCAATAAGGCTTTGCAACATTTACACCGTACTTTTCCATTTTATATCTTCCAAAAGTGATACAAAATGAATGTATTTAAAATGTATTTAGCATTTATTGGCATAGTTTTAGGTTTTATCTTTTAATGGGATTTTAATTGGCTTTATTGCAGGATTTATGCAAGGTGCCTGGAATGCCAATAGGCGAGAGGGACCTAATAAGTAAAATGGGCCATTACAATTAATGCTAATATGACATCTGTTAGCAAAGCGAGTGGGTTAACTTCCTGACTGGGCCTGATACTTAAGGGAAACCAGGCCTGATCATTTTAGGTTTGGGGAGTTGCCTAGACTGTTTGAAATGCTGAAGACTCATGTCATAGTCTTCTTTTAATTGAAAAGTCCTGATCATATGAAGGTCCCAATTACCTTCAAAATACCACTTTCTGATATTAGACTTATCCTAAGAAAGACTCGTGAAAGGCCCTCCATATAGGGAGGGTACTTTTAGGCATTCATTATATGACAGACAAAATATAAACATTTTTTCCCATTTACATGGTGGTGGTGGCAACAAGGAGGAGGGCTGATGGGAGGAGGCTCATGAGCCATTCTCTCCTGTGTGCACAGAACAGGTACCCCCAACTCACATTGTGTGATGCTGTAGAGGTCTTTGTGGTCAATTTACCTTGTCACTGTGATGTGGAAGGAAGAATTACCGACCGTTTTCATAGGAATTGCATGTGTAGCCACATTGATAATGCCAGTGACTTTAGTATGATTCTCTGAAATCATAAACACCCACCTGCTCCCAACTTGTAGACCCCAAAGAGATATAAAGTAAGGCACTCTACTTAATCAAAAAAGTCTATATGTAAAAATCAGCATGAAAAGTTACCCTGTAAAAAGTCAAAATTAGCTGAAAAATGTGTAACAGAAGAAAGTCGGTGGTTTGTCATTGTCAAATGAAACAGTCCGAAAATGTGGGGTTGAACTGGCTGCTTCACCTCTCACCCTGTGAGCTACCCAAGGGCTGGTACCTTGTCCTCATCTCTTTTATTTACATACCCATCTTATCTCTACTCCAGGATGGTGAATCCTTTGAGGACCTCTTCATATCCCCCACAGAACCTAACCAAACAGGAGACCATATACTTAGAATCCTCAGTAAACACTTATTTAATCATTGACTTGAATCAAGTTAGGCCAGTAAGTTTTCTGTGTCTGGGTAGAATGTAGGGAGTGAGGACAAAATAAAGGTTGACTTCGTCTGATGGAAGACTTGGTAGGGGAATGGGACAGATTGTAAGGGCCTAAAGTGGAGTGAAGAGCATAAAAGGAGCCATTGATTGAAGTTTTAGGTTAATTTAATTAAGGGTGGAATAGAAGAGGAACGACAGGGCTTTCAGGATTCTTGTGAACCTGCCGTTTGGTGGGACTGTTGTTGAAGACCTCTCTCCTGGACTCTGCTAAGAGCTTCTTAGTTGGTTTTAGTCACCAGTTTCTCCTCTCTCCAGTCCATCCTCCGTATGGTGTCACTCTTGATTCATGAACAGCCTTTCTTAGCCCATTAGCTAAAGGATTGTATCCAGGCGTCTTAAACTCTTACTGTGAACGTAGCGCTGTCACCCCACTGCTGCAGCCTCTCCCTGGAACCCCCTGTAAACTCTCCCACCGACTTTCCACCGTCCCCTATTGCATGAGGGGCTAAAGGACATACAAGGCATGTCTTGGCCTTGTCTGCCTTATGGTTTTAACATTTTATGGTTTTACATTGGGAGTTATTTCCCTAAGTGAGGTTCATTTCTGAATATCGTTGTAGTCCTCATAGCCAAGCAGAGTATTCTCACTTCTAAATGATGGAAACAAAGCTGGAAAAAAGAAAACAGAAAACAAAATCATGATGCCAATTTGGGCTAAAAGAGACTGCCACCAGGGATCAGGCTAAAACAATGGAAAAGACAGAAGGCGGCTTAGGGAGGTGTTGACAGCCACAAGATCCAGAAGAATGGGCCAAGGTTAACAGGACTTCAAATCCTGGCATGAGTTTATTGAGATACTTTTAATATATATTAGTGAAGTTGTAGGAATGTAGGGAAATAAAAGTATGGGGAAGGAATACTAATTACGATTGTCTGATTTCCCAGTATGGCTCAACAGATAGCATCATAAATTAAGCTAGGTGATAGTGATTTGAGCACACTTAAGTAGAATGGGCAGAAATATGCATGGGAGCAAAATATAGGCCAAAAATACATAGGAGCAAAAAAGAATTTTTTTTATAAATTCTAAATAAATAACATGCTACATGATATAACACAAAGTGGCCTTTCCCGTTGATGGAAAGGAGGAAATACAATGTTCCCTGCTCTTTTTTTCTTATTTCTGCCTCTTTTTTTTTGGCTTTGCCATTGTCCTCTCTCCTGTCTGCTTACACACCCTCCCCAGATTCTGAGCATTTCTAAGTGTACAGTCATTTCCCGATATCATGACTCTGAACTTAAAGAGGAAACACCTACTTTGTAGAAGGTGTCTTGGTAGAGAGGAAAGGGCCTGCCCACACTTTGGGGTCAGATGGGCCAGACTGGGCCTACAGCTTTACTCAGCCACTTCCTGTCTTTAGGGCCCTCGACATGTTTCCGTATCTATTGGTTGGGGGCAATTACACTGACCTCACAGAAGTGTAAGAATTAAGGGTCAAGGGAAGAGAATGAACATTTATCAGTATTTATAATGTGCCAGTCATAGGTCAAAGGCTGAAGGGCTGCGTATGCATTCTCAGTTCTCATGACAACCGGGTGAAGTAGGCATGATTAAACGAGATAACACATGTAAAGACCTTGGTATAGCAAGTAGGGAACAGTACATTGTCACCTCCTAAATTTGGGGGGGAGCCAGATCACAGCAGGGATTGGCACCATACCCCATACTGTCACACTATGTTGAAAAATTAGGCCAAAAAGCAATTGTCTGTTTCTGAATAGTATTGTGGGCTGAATTGTAGTTTTCTTAGGAATCAGATGGTTGAGATCATCCCAGCCCACTGCATGTCCCGGGAAATGAATCCAGGCTGTGGCTGTAATGGCAATGAGGTAGGATGCAGAGGTGAGGTCACTCTTGTTTCACAGTAACAGCATCTTCTCAGGTAGCAGGTTTGTGATAATTAATATCTATTATGTCAGTCCAGAGAGAATGATAAATTATTTGTTTGCTACCAATGGGTCTATCTTTCTTCCTTGTATATAGAAAAGCTGTAACAACTTGAGCTGTTCCAGATGCTACAGAAGTCATAGGCTTCAACGCAGGGATGGTATCCTACAAGAAATCTTTCCATCTCCACTGGTCTCATCAAATTCTTATCCAACATTTACATGCAACATATATGGGGCAATCCACCCATGAGAGAACAGTTCTGATTTATGTTAACATATCACTGAGAGATTAAACCACAGCCTTGATGAACAGAGGAAAGAAATAAAACCTGAATACAGCTGACCCTTGAACAACATGGTTTGAACTGTGTGGATCCACTTGCATGTGGATTTTTTGGGGTGCAGTACAGGACTATAACTGTATTTTCCTTATGATTCTCTTAATTACATTTTATTTTCTCTAGATTAAGAATACAGTATATCCTACATACAACACCCAAAATGTGTGTTAATTGTTTATGTTATCAGTAAGGCTTCTGGTCAATAGTAGGCTAGTAGTAGTTAAGATTTGGGGGAATCAAAAGTTATACATGGATTTTTCAACCACACAGGGGTCAGCACCCTAACCCCACATTATTTAAGGGTCAACTCTACTGCTATTCCTCCAGTTTCTCCTCTCTTTCCCACCCACAACATGAACACACATATGCACAACATGTACGCATATGGACGGATGTGCACACAACTCATATTTATATTGATCGTGGTAACAGAGGAGATATGCAAGATAGTTTCTTATGTTATGTGTTGGGAAACCCTCAGTCCTGGCCTTGCACATATCACACCAAGACAATATCATGCGAATGTTCACAATTTGACATAACTTCT
The DNA here is from genome assembly GCF_018350175.1 of Felis catus. Classification (NCBI taxonomy): domain Eukaryota; kingdom Metazoa; phylum Chordata; class Mammalia; order Carnivora; family Felidae; genus Felis; species Felis catus. The sequence goes on along the minus strand of NC_058374.1, from coordinate 31,369,220 downwards.
AAAAAAATTCTTCCTATCCTTGCAATATGTGGATACTTTTAGAAAGATACATGTTAAAAAGTCAGGGAATCTAATCTGCGCTAAGTAGGATTTTTGGCAACTGAGGGTGAAGGTTACGCATGAATGATAAACTGGTTACCTGTTTTGGATTTCTGTCTATAAACGTCTTACCCCATACAGTTTTATCATTACCACAACTCTGTGATTAAAATGATAATGTTAATGATAACTAATTATGATAACTAACATTTATTAAGTGCTTTCTCTTGCAAGAATTTGTATACATTCCCTCAGATTTCACAGCATCCTTGTGAAGTGGACACTATAAACAACAACAACAACAACAACAACAACAACAACAAAAACACTTTGCAGTACACAGCATGTTTACAGACCTAGAGAAATGGCTTAGCCAAGCTCCCGGAGCTACCAAGCAGTGGAGTTAGCATTTGAACCCATTGGAACCCATGTCTCTCGGACTCCAGCATCTTTGTTCCTAGTTAAGAAAATGGAGTTGAGAAATATTTTCCCTGTTTATAAAAGGTGTTAAATTTTTACTCCCAGGGCAGCTCCTCCCTGTTAGTATTTAACATTAATATTAATATTATTTCACAAAGGACAGAATCAGCTATGCTTTGCTGCTCAGAACGCTTCCTTGCCCAAGTTCTAACACTGGCACTGATCATGCTTCCATGTGACTTCTACCCCTCCTTCATTTCTGGAACGTTTAATAGCATGACATTGAGAGAAGTAATATTGAATCCTGACAAATAATCGCCCAACCAATATTCTGCTAGACTTCTTGATGAGAAGATGTTTCCTACGAACTGAAGTTTGTTTTTCATTAAAACAACCAGGACATTCATATGCTGTTCATCTCTTGACCCGAGAAATGAAATTTAAAAGAATCAGGGATTCTTAGGTTACTGATGTGGAAAGAACATTTGAAGTCATTATCCCCCTCTTCTAGTTCATTTTAAATGACAGAATTAAGGTTTCCTTTGTTTTACCTTTTTTTTGGGGGGGGGTCAAAATATATGAAAATTTAGTGTGCATTAAAGTGGTTATCCTCAAATAATATTAATTTTGTCCTTTGGTCAAAATATTCATATTTCTGAAAGTTTAAGGAACTTGAGATATTTAAGTTCTTGGAGAAGTGCTAAAGGGTCTGTTTTTTACAGAGATTTCAAACCGTCACTGTTCATTAAAAAAATTACAGAATCCCTTTACAATTTTTTAATTGTTTATTTATTTAGATTTGAGAGAGTGAGAGAGAGAGCACAAGCAGGGGAAGAGCAGACAGGGAAGGAGAAAGAGAAAATTCCAAGCAGGCTCTGCGCTGTCAGCACAGAGCCTGATGCGGGGCTCAAACCCATGAACTGTGAGATCATGACCTGAGCCAAAGTCAGACACTCAGCCAACTGAGCCACCCAGGCGCCCCTACAATTTTAAGATATCAAAACCTATGTCTGTCAGCATCTGAAAGGCGCCCAGAGAGCGTGTCCTGAACCCCGCTGGTAGCTACAGAGCAGCCTGGCATTCTGGTGGCCTTTGGCTCCTTGGGGTTTGTATGTGAAGCTCTAAGGTGGATGCTGTTGAAGCATCGAGGCAGTAAAGGTCTGATTGCTGGAGATGGGCTCACTGCTCCTGCTCACTGCTCTGTTGCCCTGAGGGAGGAGTACTAGGGAACAGGCCTGCCATGCACCACGCATTCCTGTTGCCACCCTTGCTATGACTCTTTCCTGCCTTATCCATTCTCTTTCACCCTGTGCAAAATGAGACTCCCGAGAAATCGTCTCTCAATGTGCCTGTGCCACTAGGTGTGGTATATTAGTAAACAGTCTTGTTAAAAATGAATTTAAAGGCCTGGCACACCCCAGTGGTGTTGGCAAGGATTTGAAGGTAGAGGACAGAGGGATATCATTAGCATTATTTTTATGAGAACTCACTAATATTACTGTTCTCATCTTGAACAACTGAACAGTCATATGCAAAACCTCTGTAATTCAGCTCAGCCTCCCACATTGGGGCCACCTGCAGGCAATCTTCACTTATACGTCATCATTATTGTCAGTTACTTTTCTTTGCTAAAATACTTCTTTAATGAATGCTATTATTTGCACTTTAGAGAACGGCTCATTATTCCTGATTTGACTTGTGTCCATGATGGCGACTGAATTCTTAAAAAGATGATACATGTAAGAAAAAAGGTAATTTTTATGTTCATGGCTATGTGTCTCTAAAAAATGCAGTTCTGCTGACTTATAGCTAAAAGCAGCTCATTAATTAGCAAAAGTACTTAGAATTGTTTTACACCATAGAGAATATTTAAGCATTGAAAAATTGGAGAAGTATGTTCTTTCCGTGAGAATCCTAGGCATATTTTGTCCAGAGAGAGCTCATTACTTTTTCCTCTCTTATACAAAGTTAGACCATGGCCTCTTTTGACATAAAATTTTTACTTTCTGAAAAAGGACAGGAGGCACACTTTTTTCTTTTTACATCAGCCATTCGGAGTTTACTAATAATGCTTCCGTGTCCACTCTGAAGGGAATTTAAATCACCTTAAGAACTAGAATTATACTGGTTATTTTTATTTCAAGCTGGGATTAAGAAATTTAAAATGAAAGAAACACTTTTGATAAATAGCAATTGAGAATTCCCATTAGGTTTACTGTGTCTTTATTAGTGCATGTTTTGGGGGACTTGTTACAAAAAAAAGGAAAATCATCTTTTCTTGGTTGAAGGAAGGTGGTATGTGCATTTAACCCTTCAGCAACTGCAGGCATTATTTATGTAAGCAGCTTTGCCCTGAGTAAGTGAAACTCAATCCATGGTGTCCCAGAAGCAGTGACCTCTGACACTACCTCTGGGGGCAGAGGGCAGTTGTTCTTCACCCACCTTGGAAATGCTTTTACCAGGAACCCCAGGGCTGGGGTTTCACTTCTGCTCCACGCTGATTTGTTTACATTAAATTAGCTTGCGGGACATCAGCTATATCCTACAGCACTTAGTGTAAGGCTGTTACTGAAAACCATGGCTGCTGTTCTTATTTTTATTTATTACTTTTTTTTTAACCCAAGAGTTGCAAAACAGCCATTTGAATGGGAGATAATCAGAAGACTGAATCTTAATGAATCATGAGTCTCTGTATAATATAAAGAGGAAATATATTTTTGGAGCAAATTGCGGGTATAAGGTTAATAAATCTTGTTTATCTGATTAAATTACAAACAGGGAGGCATTACCTGCCCCAGACTCACCAAATACACGGACTAACATACCTGCAGTCATGCACACACCATGACAGATGATGGCTTCATGTTGGGCACAAAGGAAGTGGCACCTGGGTGCCTGTTGGTTGATGAAACCTTGTAGAGTCCGCTATTGAGCCTTTTGAATTATAGGGTGGTACCACTATTTTTTCTGACTACTTTCAAGAGAACTTCCTCCAGAAGCATACAAACAGGACAAAGCCTGGATCCAGTAGGAGCTTGACAAATCTCAGTAGCACAAGGAAGGGCATAAGGGGGCCATTTGGGGCTCACCCAAGGCAAAGGTAACCATTTCCTATTTTCTGACAGTGCTGGGTTTGCTGGAACATTGTCATGGTGACCAGTGACACCTGAGATCTTTAAGTCTCGTTTCCTACCCCAACGTACTACAGATCTGGCATTAGTAGCCAGCAGTGATGGGTCTCCTGTCCAGCCCTGTTCTTTTCACTTGCTGTCTCTGAGCCATTGTATCTGGCAGAGTGCTTGCTCCTTGTCACCCAGCAGCCTCCTCTCACACCTGCTTCTGGACCCTCCAACCCTCCTTCTGTCTTCGCGAGAATGAAGTAAGAGTCCAGTGAAATATGTATGTGATTGACTATCAGGTTGTATACCCGAGCAAAGGATTTTTCACCTCCATTCCTCCCTCCCTACCTACCCCCACCTTCACATTGGTCCTCAGCCATGACCCAGTGGGGTTTGGTGACAGCAGCCCTCAGATACCTAGCCCCAGGGGGTGGAGGGGACTCTATACACAGTACACACCACAGTGTGCTGCTTCCTCCCAGTCGAAACAGCCAGAGCAGAAACAAGCCAGAGAATCCTTGGGATCTGTTGCAGATGAGGTTGAAAAAGTGAGGAGCCCTGAGGAACAGTATCAGGAGGTGCGTCTTTGCATTTCTTGAGGACCTGGTCTCTGTTTCCATTCTTGCCCCCACTTTTACCTTTTCTATCACCGTGCCCTCTTTTCCTGCCCTCTCGCCTCAGTTCCTCAGGGCTTGGCATCCTTCTCCAAAATCCAAGCCTGTGTCCTTGTCTTTGTGTCTGATACCTCATAAGAGTCATGTGTGATTATAGTTCATGGATTTACTTTTGAAAACTGATCAAGAGAATAGAGTTGGAAGGGAGTTTATGTTTAAAAAACCTTTTTAAACACTACAAAAGTATTTGAATATTTAATTTCTTTACTAATACATTGAAAATTTTTTGCTCATTAAACTTGGCCAAATATAGCATTTTATTAGAGATTAGGTCAGCCCAAGAGTATTTTTAAACTCAAGCTCAGATATCAGTATAACAGACTCAATATAGTCAGATCAGGCAAGTTCAATAAGCAGGTATTCAAGATCTCAGCTCCTGCTGATTTTCACCTGAAAGTTCCAATAACTCCAGCATCAGATGTCTCCTAGTTGAGAAATACAAAATCAAAGACTTTTTCCATTGTTAAATACATAACACATCAAACTGATTTCACTGGAGCCCTGAGGTTGCTGTTGACGAAATGTGCTTATGATGCAAACATTTACAGTGTGTTATTTTAATTTTTTTTGGCAGATTATTGTCCCCAGACTCAAATTATGCCTTACATTTGTCCTAATGATGCCAGTACAATTGTTTTGCTTCATTATGGCTGACTGTCTAAAGCTACCTTTCCCTTGAGTCACTGAAAGTTTTATTGGAGTTCTTTAATATGATCATAAAAATTAATGAGCTTGTAATTAGATATAAGAGAAGCAAATCCAAAGTTTGCTAAACAAACAGTTGTTCTACTTATGAAGAAAAATCATATTCTGGCTAATGTCCACATTAAAAAAGGTAATTGGAAAATTAATTCAGATTTCTCTTCTAACTTTCATCCATCATTGAAATCAATACTATCAATAGCATCAACCTTCCATTTCCCAAGTGAGATCTAGGCTTAGTCAATACATTTACTATAAAGAGAGCTCTAATCAAGGGATGGAATAGAACTTCAATTCATGAATATTCCAACTGTAATCGAGCTGCCACTGACTTTTAATTAGAACATGAGAGAAATCTTGAACTCTTTCAAAGCATTCTCCAAAATATATCAGCTATCTCCCAAACTTCTCTTGCATATGAGCACAGCACTTTCACGCCATCCCTATTTAATAACTTGATTATATTTTATACTATAGCAAACCCAGTCACTGATATATCAGCAGAACTCAAGTGAGTGGACTGGGGGCAGTGATTTCTCTGACTCTGGGAACACTTGCTTCACATTGGAGGGTTCTGTCGTTCTATCTCTTGGTAGAGGCAGAAAGAAACAGAGCCCTCTTTTGCATTATACCCATCCCAAAAATGACCTTAGACATTAAACTGCCATGGTGTCTTGGCACAGGCAGAGGGAGAAACTGGAGATGTGTCACTGGAACTGAAGCTGGCAGCAGGGCCTGGGTGGTGGGGAAGGTGACACTAGAGAAAGGGAGCCATGCCCACTGGGTTGTATTCAAATGCAGACCTCAGTGGATACAAACTCTGGACCCTCAGAATGCCAGGCATTCTCAATTACTGCCAGCTCAGGTGGCCATTGTCACTGAGTGGATTTGCTAATCTTATTTTTTTCTGGATCTAAGCCACTTGTCTCTCGTGTGTGAATAACAATAGGAGAAAAAGATCCATGTATTGTGCCTTAACTATTACCAGGAGACATATTAAACATATTTAGACCTATTTTTCTTTTTTTCTTCTCCTATTAAGTTGAGTATAAACTCATAAAAAGAATGGATTCTACAATGAAATTTGATGAATGCCGCAATATGCAAAAGCATCACTTGAAATACAAGGAAGAGGAGGTTTATCTTACTGAGTTCGCAGATACATTGGGAAGTGGTTTGGGTCACGGGCCATGGCCCTGGTTCTGGATCTGCTGTGTGAAGTCACTTAACTTCTCTGTACCTCTGTTTTCATCCTCACTTATACTCTATGATTTTTGGGCAAGAAATGATGTTTTCTTCTTCCAAAGAGTGGATCTCAATCTTAGTAAGTTCTTCACACCTCTCATCTGTCAAATGAAAAGAGGATGTGTACCGAACATGCTTGACAAGTCTTTAAAATATTTTAGAAGCTCTCTGATCCTTCTCTCCAAACACAACGATGTTCTGGGGTAGAGATCCTGTCGTTCAACTTTGTCTCTCTGGCACCCAGGGCAGTTATCAGCAGAAGTAAGCACTCAGCACTCAGTTGCTAGATGAGACCCCATGTCTCCTCATTTGATTTTCAGGGTATCGAGAGCTCTGTATCCTGATGGGATGCTTACATGAGTCTCTTAAATATATTAAATTTCATTCTTTAAAAATCAGGTCATTTTATTTTTAAATTCATTCTTGCTGTAGTAAAATGCATTTTACTTCTAAAATTATTAAATTCATTTGCTTTTTAAATTATTTTTTAAATTTCTCTTTATTTTTTTTTAATTTGTTTTTAATGTTTATTTTTGAGACAGAGAGAGACAGAGCATGAACGGGGAAGGGTAGAGAGAGAGGGAGATACAGAATCGGAAGCAGGCTCCAGGCTCTGAGCCATCAGCCCAGAGCCTGACGCGGGGCTCGAACTCACGGACCGTGAGATCGTGACCTGAGCTGAAGTTGGACACTTAACCAACTGAGCCACCCAGGCGCCCCATTATTTTTATTTTTAATTCATTTTAATTTTTTCCTTTTCTTTTTTGTTTAATCTCTTCATGTATCAACACTCATTTCATTTTTTTAACAATATAATTGACATTTTTGGGCGTATATAACTATGAATTGTTAACATTTAGAGCCTCCAAAAACTCAATTTTAATTTCTCTTTGATTTTCTACTAATTTATTTAAGTCAACTTGTATGTATGCTGAGATAAGGATCTTCCTCTGTTATAAAGTGTTATTTTTAAAAAATGAGAGAGGGGCGCCTGGGTGGCGCAGTCGGTTAAGCATCCGACTTCAGCCAGGTTACGATCTCGCGGTCCGTGAGTTCGAGCCCCGCGTCAGGCTCTGGGCTGATGGCTCAGAGCCTGGAGCCTGCTTCCGATTCTGTGTCTCCCTCTCTCTCTGCCCCTCCCCCATTCATGCTCTGTCTCTCTCTGTCCCAAAAATAAATAAACGTTGAAAAAAAAATTTAAAAATGAGAGAATACCTGTTTTCTTTCAAGAAGGTTCTCACAGTGGAAATAAGATCTGATTTATCAGCATTTCCTGAGGAGCAGCTACTAACAATAATATTAGTGAATTGCTTTCTTTTAGTGTACTGTGTGCCAAACACTGCTCGCTGTATGTAACACAGGTTCCTTTACTTCATTCCAGGAGCCCCGTCAGAGTAGATGAGTGGACATCCTTCTTTGACAGATGAGAAATGAGAGACTTGGAATGATTGCACAGTACATGAGGACAGAGACAGGACTCTGTCTTCAAATCTTGCCCCGTTCCCATTCCAGGCTGCCTCCCTGTGAGCAGATACCATTTATAAAGATGATGTGGCAGGTGTGTGTGTGTGTGTTCGCATGCACACACAGGCACCCACACGTGTCCTGGAGGGAGGGAAAGGGGAGATTTGCCAAGAAGCTGCCAAAGAGTTTGTTGCACGTCTACCCTGTTTATGAAATAGCAGAGGTGGGTGCAGGGACAGCCACACTCATCTACATGCTTGTGTTGACCACGGCAGCCAGCTGAAAAACCATCTGCTATTGGAGCCCTGGTGTCTGCGTGTGAGCTTTTGTTCCATGATGCGGCAGTAGGCCTAGTGTGGGAAGAGCCAGCGGCCTGGTGACCAATGCTTTGTCCCCTTCTTCCTGTTGTCACTACTTGGTATCTCTTGATGTTCAGTGCCCAGCTAGCCCCGGTTCCTTATTATACATCAAGCCGAGCAGTTGGACCAGCACCTGATACCTGATGGGCGACTGATACCTTCTCGGACAATAAGTACTAAGCCCTGTGACAGAAGGCTGTTAACAGTTTCCTTTTTCTGATACAGACTAAGACTCCTCAACCAGAGATGAACAAATAAGCAGATAGATCCCATGTGTTGCCACAAATCCATTTCCTGACCCATTTCTTCACTCTTGTGAGGTTTTAACTCCCTCAGTTTCTGGCAGAAGTTCCATGGGGCGGGGGTGCCTGGGTGGCCCAGTCAGTTGAGCAGCTGACTCTTGATCTCGGCTCAGTTCATGATCTCATGGTTCGTGAGTTCGAGCCCCATGTTGGGCTCTGTGCTGACAATGCGGAGCCTGCTTGGGATTCTTTCTCCCCCTCTCTGTCTCTGCCCCTCTCCACTTGCTTGTGCTCTCTCTCTCTCTCTCTCAAAATAAATAAATAAAAACTTAAAAAAAAAAAAAAGCATTCCACAGGGCAGCAGCCAGCTTCCTCTAACGTCTTCACATCAGCAAATACCACGCATCCCTAAATGTATTAACTGTCTACAGGAAATGTATGATTTCCTTTTTGTTGTTAGGAGGATCTGGAAGCCAGCACTCACAGGGGCTCTAACTGTCTGGGTGGCGTTAGGCCAGGTCTTTAGCCTCTCTAAGCTGTGAAAAAGAGTCGTGGTTCTCCCTGTCTCATGGGCTTGGGGTACTAAGTGAGACAAGGAATATAAGCTGATAACGTAGCTAGAGATCAATTAGTTACCATTATCATCACCATTCATAACAAAGATCTACATGATCATAGCCTCAAGGATAATTTATATATACAATTCTGCTTTTTTTGAGCAGGCCTTTACTTACCATTGGCTGTCTTGATTACTTCCTTGCCTCAGCGCAATTCGGGATGTACACGTAATCTCCTGGCATCACTGGACCATTTTTTCATGGATATAATATTCGACTTTTTGTTGGGCTATGCGATTGCTCCTCGCACTTGAGGAATAGTCTTTGGTACAGAACCTAGGAGGTTGTAACTAAAAGCTCACGCCCTTCTTTGGGCCCAGTTGATTCACCCGTTCTGATTAGTCACTCAGAAGAGAACGGTTGCATCTTCTGTGTTCAAAAGTAGGAGGAGGGGGTGCCTGGGTGGCTCAGTCGGTTAAGCATCTGACTCCTGATTTCAGCTCAGGTCCTGATCTCACGTTTTGTGAGTTCGAGCCCCACATCAGGCTCTGTGCAGACAGTGCAGAGCCTGCCTGGGATTCTCTCCCTCTCTCTTCCCCTCCCCTGCTTATGCTCTCTCTCAAAACAAATATATAAAACTTAAAAAAATAAAAATGAAAAAAAGGAAGAAGGAAGGTGCTGTTGTTCTATACACCTGGTCCAAAGGTGAATTTTGAAAACTGTGAATGCTTTCTTCTGTTCATGTTATTATTCGTATTTCCTCAAGACAACAGACCCGCCCTTGCTGACAGGTAACTGAAGTTAGGACTGCCCTCAATGGCCTTGGAGCCAAGCAAAGCTCCCTGGTCACCTGCTTGAAACCATGACTTTGGCTTTGTTAACTCAGCTCTGCCTGCGCTAACCAGCCACAGGGGACCACCTGCTCAGAGCACTTGTTATTACCTCTTGGTCCTCACGCAGTGCTTCTCTCTCCAGTTCTGTGTGTGGCTTGTCTGTGGCTTCTGCAGGTCAGTCTTTATTAAGGGAGCCCCTCTGCGCGTGGAGTAGGGTGACACACATATTAGGGTGAGTTTGTAGCTCTCAGGTCACTGCCCAAATAAATCCTTGGTCTGGGTTTAATCTGGCAATTTTGCTTTCCCTTTGTAATTGCCTACTTTGTGACACCTTTTGAGGGAATTAACTGCTTTTGACAATTTTGTAATCTATAAAGGAGTATCAGGGTGTATTTGTTGTTCAGTTGACTGTCATAAAACAAAATAACAGCCAGTGAAAATTTTCCACAAAAAATAGAATAGTTCTTTTTTTTTTAAATAATAAAGGGAATTGTGTTCATTATAAAAATTCAAAATCGTAGAAAAGCATAAAGAAAAATAAAGATGATACCATGGTCTATCAAGATCCCTCCAGGACAGATCTCCGGATATTCCTGTGTATATGCACATGCCCACCAGTGATTTCAAATGGTTGTTCTTCTAGATTTCAAATTAATTTTAGTTAAAAATTGGTAAATTGGTAAAACTTACTGAAATATGATAAATCTTTCACTAAATATTGACTATAAGAACAAAAGACCAAAACATTAAAATCATGATTGTCAGGATTACCAGTGATTTTTATCTTCTGTTTATCATCTGAATTTATTAGCGTTCTTTGATAATGAAGAAATAAAGTGATCTAAAATTTTAATTTGGGGATGCCTGGGTGGCTCAGCATTCGACTTCAGCTCAGGTCATGATCTCATGGTTTGTGTGTTCAAGCCCCACATTGGGCTTGCTGCTATCAGCACGGAACCTGCTTTGGATCTTCTGCCCCCTCTCCCTCTACCCGTTTCCCACTTGCACACTTTCTTTCAAAAATAAAAAAAAAAAAAAAACATTGAGAAAAATTTTATTTGGTCAGTAATTATGCTTATAGAATTTTTTCACAATTTTAATTACTGCATCATCTTCTAAAAACTTGCTGCCGTCATTTCTAATGTGAAGAGGTATAATGTGGACATCAAGGTCCAAGATCATGTCTCATCCATCTCATTACATAATAACAGATTCATATTCTTCGTGGTAGGAGGTAGGGTTACACAGTAAACTACAGGGGAGAATTCAAGGAGACAACTAGATGATTTATATTAAAAAAAAAAAAGTACCTTGATGTGTTAACCTGGAGTCCTGGATTTGGTATTCACTCAGTAAGTATCTGGTCTGAGTAAGAGTGAAGGCTAGAGCAACTTTGATATCCTAAAGTAATTAAACACAAACTAATGATTTTTGCATTGTTGACGGTTCCACAAAGGAGTATGTACACACCAGGAACTTGGAGGTTGGTTTTGTTGTTGTTGTTATTGTTGTTTTTCTTTGTTTGGTGGAGGCAGACAGGTGGTCTCTATTTTTTTCTTAGAGGAAAACAGTGTATCGTCCTAAAAGTTCAGTCTGAACTGAGTGCCAGTGGGACAAAAACCAGGAGGCTGAGGGTTCATTCCAGCCCTGGGCCAATCAGTCCCTCAGACTGAGTAATTACAACATTCAGACCATCTGTGAATACTCAGAAGCCAACTGAATCTCAAAAACAAGCAAGTGTTTTTCCTAAGAATATATACATAGTATTTGGTCACTGCAAAAAATTGTTCAAGATATGAGCTAGGTAGGGGTGTGTGTGTGTGTGTGTGTGTGTGTGTGTGTGTGTGTGTGTGTGTTTGCGGATGCATGCCCTATACATATACACACACTTTAAATTTGGAATAGAATACATTGTTTGAAGATACTGCACTATTCAAATTAATTTAACTTAGTTCGGAGCTGAATATTTTCTCATCTAGGGAGTGCAGTTGGGAAAGCACAAGGTCATAAAGTGTAATGTCTACCTGTTTCCAGATACAAGAAGCCATTTCATAAGGTGGATGAACAGAGCTCACATTACATGGTAACATCAAAAACAAAAGACTTAGCTGACGGAGGCACTTCATAGGATGTTACACAGATAATTGGCTTTAGCTCTGGTCTTCCTCTTATCTTCATTAGCAATCAGAACAGGAAGAGTACGAAGTATTTAACTTAAGTATTACAAAGTATTAACTTAAAAGATACTACAGGTCAAAAGTAAGTAACAAGAAATGCCACTATCATGAAAGTCATGTGACAGAATGAGTTCAAAGCTTCCCTGGAAAGTCTGTGTATTTCATACATTGTTCAACATAAGGTGGGAGTTAGGACCATCCTGTATTTTATCCAAAGTTGTCAAAAACACAAGAGCTAGGACACAATATAAGGAGATGCAGAAATAGTAAGAATAAAGGTGATTGTAAAAGTGACTCCCCAATTACGGTGCTCCTAGATTAGATTTGATGGGGTAGAGACTAGCACAATTCAATGCACTCTAGATACAGCATTATGTCACAAAGCTGAGATGGAGTCACTGTATAGTCTGTAACCCCATGGAGCACTTCAATGCTGAACTCCGTCTGGGTCACTTATTTCTAGAAAGTGTAGACAAGGGGCCTCCCAGGCCAGCAACAAGACTGATTAAAGGGATGGGAAAAGTCATTATGAGAACAAATTAAATGACATAAGAATGAATAATTGGGCTAAGAGGGGGTGAGGTAAGTTTAATGTAAATCAGCTCTATTATAGCTCATATTTCTTGAAAGCATAGTCTGTGCACCAAGCACCACGTAAGCGCTTTGCGTGCATTCCGTCGGTTTTTACATTTCTCTTTCACAGTGAGTTACTATTATTATCCACATTTCATAAATCAGGAAACTAAGGTTTAAAGAGATGGTGAATGAGCATGCCCAAGATTTTGTAGCTAATGAGTGGCAAGCTTTCTGCTCGTGGGTGATGCAAATATGTATTCGTTTGTGTGCATACATAGAGCCCGCCCTCTTCCATTTGCTGACATCACACACCTCTTCCTCAAATTCCGTTTGGGGTGTTTGCGCCCATCTACATGACTCTAAATACATTTCTAAGTGTTGCTTCTTATGGCACCTTCTGTCCTTTCTCATTTTTTATGTAACATATGATGTCTGATATTCTTAGTTATATAAATATATCCTGTCTCCTAAATGGAGCTAATTTCTTGAGAATGGTAAATGTGTCTCCTGTCCCAACACATAAACACACTATAAATGTTTGCTTTTGAAGTCTATGCTTATCATTTGTCTCTTTTAAAGAATTTTTCTCTGACAAGCACCTAGCATGTCACCATGTACTGTCAGTTAATACTCACTTTGTATCTTAATGTGTGTGTGTGTGTGTGTGTATTCATAGCAAGCATTCTGTGCACTGCTTACTATATACATTACAGTCACAGAATGCCTGTTCCAAGTGCCAGACAGGGCTTGAACGGAAAAGAGCCAGACACCTTGCTCAGTGGGATAAAGAAAGTCCACCGTCAGTGCTGAGGATCTTATTTGTCTAAGACTAAATAAAAATGGGCACATAAAAAAAATCAAGTTTATTTTAAGATTGGGATGAAATAAGATGAAAATTTAAAGTAGAAACCACAAACATTGGATCAATTGTGTTCAACCTTTTTGCAGCTCTTCTGTTGGATTAATTATCGACCTGTTTTTTCCTTAAAACACTGTTTGGCATATTATTTGTACCATAAAGCAATTTGGAGTCTCCTGTTAGCATAGAGAAATCGTTTTGGCACATCTAGAGATATTTGAAGACAATTTAGGGTGTTACAATATTAGGATGGAGGATCATTTCATTATTCAATTATTCTATTCTGCTACAGCAAAAGTAGCAAATCTGTTTTATAAATAAGCATATGTTGAATTATAACTTAATGGATAAGTTCACCAGACCTTTCTCTAATATATGTAATCACTCCTGCTATAAAAGTGAAGTTTACAAAGACAGACTTTTCCTAAGCATTTAGATAAAAATAGTGTTTCTTGTGCTACAGTCCCACTGGTACTCTTCAGGGACTACAGGTGCTAATTTAGATACATATCATCCTCAATCCACAGTGTGTCCTCCATCATCCACCTCACAGTGGCTTGAGAATGGAGGGAGAAAAGTGTTTGCTTAAAAAAATAGCTTTCGCATGTTATAGGGTATTCATCGTGATTTCTTGAATTATTTTAGGAAACTCAGTTCTCACTGATTTCCAGAGACCACAGTTGATGTATAAATTCCCTAATTTGTTTACTTTAGAGAGATCGTCTCAAGTGCAGCATCTGTTTTTGCTTTTTCTGCGCGATCTTGGTTTTACATCAGGAGGACGGAGGCACGGGGAAGTCACGTGACCAGCCAGAGCCCACACAGGAAGCTCCCGGAGTCTGATGGAACTTGCACCTCCCAGGATTGCCCCTTGCCTCCCTTACTGCTTCAGAGAGGCAACTTCTATGCCTAGCCTTTCCACTGTTTTTCAAGGATAAACTCCATCTGCCAGATAACATTATTTTACAACTTGAAGAATGTCAAAACTCTAATTTTGCCTAGGCATGTCTTATTTTGGACAGGCGGCTTTCTTTCATGAAGCGAAGATCAGTAACCTAAAATTACTTTCAATATGCAAAGGGGAGAGCCTTCTGTAAGTGCAGTAGTTATTTATGAAGCTTGGGTGGGGGAGCTCCCGATCATGTTCCAAAGAAATCAGGGAGATAAAATTTTAATGTTGAAAGCACTTATATTTTAAGCGTTTTCCACCATTTTGCTCCCTCCACTGTTCTTGCAGAAATGGCTGCTGTAGGAGACCTATTCCCAGAGCCCTGTTTAGGCTCATGTTCAAGATCACAAGGAGAGGAGCACCCCATATTTTGTGATGTTAGTAGAAATACAAGGCATTGCAACCCAGGAAAGTTTCAAGAACTTCCATCTCCAAAAAAATAACCAACTAAATTTTCTGACACAAAGAGTGTCCCAAACTGGTCCTCTAGCTTCGGTTAGCACTTCTGTAAGGAAGGCAGAATTATTGTGAATATAAATTCAAGCTCAAGAGAAGAGAGGGATGTGGGGAAAATCCAATTAACTAGAGTGAATGTCATACAGAATAAACTACCCACTGCTAAAAGAAATAGTTTTTAAATTGGATGAATCTTTAGAGTAGAATTGATAAAATATGTCCTTATTGTATGAGAAGATGCACTTTGCAAATAATATTTTTCAGGAGGCATCATCTGCTTGAGAATGTTTCATGTTCTTATTAAGAAGGCGATTAGAAGTTTGGAGCCTTTTTCATCATTGTTATTAACTTGCAGGGGAAAATCTTCCTACTCCAGTATTCATTAAATGGATCTCTTTGTGTGTACAAATATTAAAAGTAGTCTTGAAAGCACTTTAGGTAAGCAAGGAAAAAATGCACTGTTTGTTTCCTCATAGCATTGACATTTTTATTTAGGGAAAAAAATCCATGAATTTACAATCTCTCCCTTTCTAGGTTTTTCAACATTTCTTGCAAATTGTATGTAAATGAATGCAAATAAGCAATCCTCACTAGCAAGCTGCTTAGAAGTGTAAAATGCATAAAATTAAGATGCTGGGAGAAACGTGCATCTAATTAAGGTAGCATGTAAAGAAATGTTTAAATTCAAATTAGATACTTCAGTGGAAAGAATTACTTGTTTAATTCAAAAGGTGTTTTGTACGATTCAGGGAAGGCTTGTCCTTAGCGGTATTCCCATTTCCTTCAAAAATCAGTTTTAGGGGCTCACGCTGGCTCAGTTATATTTTAAAACTGAGTTTAACCTAAAAGTTCGAATGCTACAACAATATGTTCTAGTTTTAATGCCTCTAACCCAGATGGAGAGGCAGGGGTGGTCATCATTTGAGAATGAGGATGGTAGTGATGTGGCTGTTTCTGTCCCATCCACATGGAGCCCCTGTGGTACTTCCGTGTAATGGCTTCATCCAAAGCCTTGAGACACGCAGACAAGAGCCAGCTAGTGCTTCCTGGATCCGAAGATTTTCTGTGCAAGATGGGAAGGATGCAGGTGCACTCCATCAACAACCCCCTACCATGCGGTTACCCCACTCAGGTGGACACATTCTTGATTCTTTTGGCAGTTTCAGGCATCTTCCAGTCCTGCCTGGGACAGAAGAAAGGAATTAGTTTAGGGGAGCCCGAGTGGCTCTGTCAGTTAAGCCTCCGACTCTTGATTTTAGCTCAGGTCATGATCTCGCGGTTCATGACAATGAGCTCCATGTTGGCCTCAGTGCTGTCAGCACAGAATCCCCACTTGGGATATTCTCTCTCTCTCTCTCTCTCTCTCTCTCTCTCTCTCTCTCTCTCAAAATAAATAAAAAAAACCTTAAAAAAAGCCTTTGGTTTAAATAAATGGAAGAACTCTTTGCAAAGCATAAAGCAGCAATGAAATTATTGAAAAGTTGAAGATCTGTGTTGAGAAGACATAAACTATCTTGTAAGAGTAGCGCTGTTCCTGCCCCAGATGCAACAACCTAAAGGGCAGACGGAAAAACAGACAGGAAAGTAGTTCGTGCTAGATTTTGAATGCTTGAGTTTGAAGCGTTCTGCTAAGTCCCATTCACATGGTAAGAGCTCTTACTTTCCACCAGATTGTGTGCTTAGACCAAGTCCTCAGATTTCAAACGCATCCATGTTTTAGCCCAGAGTATCTGTTTCCTGGCTTCAGATATAAAATTAGTTCATTGTTAGGAAACAGTTTTGATCACATGTAATATATAGAACTCTCTCAGTCTTGGGTCCTCTCATCCAAAATTCCTCTGTCTGCGTCTGACATAGGAACCAGGAGGCGAAGCTGATACTGTCGTTGTTCATTTGGAAGGTTGGCTGTCTCTTTCAAGCAGGGGCAGAAATCCTTCCAAATCAGTGCCTATCTGCATTTACCCTCTCTTCCCCTTGTGCCTCAGTCCCCATGCTCATCACTGCCACTGAGCCTGGACCACATACTGAGCCACTGATATTGTGAATTGGAAAGCATCTTCTGGCTGGTCTGTTTTTGAATCTCCAACAAGTTGGTTCAAGTTCAATCTAAAGAGTCATAGTTGTGTCTTCCTTGGGGCAGGGGATGTTTTCTGTGTTGACCTTGGATTATACCTTGCTGTCTGCTGGAGCCCTTCTTCCTCTGTCTCTCTGATTCCTTGGTACTTTAAGTGGCAATCTCAGCCAGTGATTGGTGTGGTGATGGCCGTATCCTCCACACAGAATATACCTAGCTGCCCACTTCGTATTTTTCCTGGAGGTCCCATGTTTCAGCACCATCAGCACACCCCAATTCAATTCGAAAACTTTCCTCCAGACAGGCTCCTTCCTGTCTTCCTTCTCAATTCTAGGTCTCTCCTGGGTAATGATGCTATGACCTGCCCCCATCTGCTCCCAAATCACTAGTGCCCCAGATAAAGCTTTATTTTTCACCTGAACTTATTATGGTAGCCTCCTACCTGCTCTCCTGCCTCTCGTCATCACGTGCCTCTTCACTTCTTTCTTTTTTACATCATTGACAAAACTTTTTTTTTGCTTGAAACCTGACACCTCTCTCACATCCCTGATTAAAGGCTTTTCTGGTGGCCCATCATCAACTTTGTTGATCTGGAATGGTCTGGACTCTACTTGCCCTGCCAGCCATTTTACTCTCTTCTGCCCACAGTCTCTGCTCAGGCTGGCTGCACTATAGGGCTTGTGAGGGGCCATGCCTATGTGTATGCCGTTGCTTCTGCTGTCTCTCTGCCTGAAATGCTCCTTGCCCACCGGCATCCTCTGTGTCTGCCTGGGAGCCTCCTCCCCTGCCTCCTGCTCCTCAGGTGAGGTGGGGTGGGGTGGGGGAGCGGGGCCTCTCCTCTCCCTCCTCCAGGCCTGAATTTGTCATGCTCTCTTTGCTTGCATGTAGGGCCTCTGGTTACAGCATTCATCAAACAGCATTGTAAATTGTTGTTCCCTGGCATGCCTCAGTATTAGGCTGTGAGCTCCTGAGGGCAGGAATTGCACTGGCTGAGAAGGTGCCCAGGGATAAGACCAGATCAGTGATTCTCAAGCTCTCTGGTCTCAGGATCCCTTTACACTCTGAAAAATTATTGAGGGCCTCAAAGAGCTTTTTGTTTATTTTGTGGGTAAATACCTATTGATATTTACTGTATTTGAAATTTAAATTGAGGGATTTAAAAATCACTTACTAAGACCTTTAAAAATCAACAGAAATAAACCTATTACATGCTACTATAAATGATACATGTTTATATAAAATAACTATTCTTCAACATTAAAAAAAGCGAGAAGATCATCATCTTGCATTTTTAGAAAGCTCTTGATGTCTGGCTCATTGAGAGAGGACAGCTGGATTCTCATAACTGCTTCTGTATTTGATGTGGTTCATTGGGTTGTTTTGTTTAAAGCCTATGAAGACAGTCCACCTTGATTGTGTTTCCTACATCCAAACTTGAAAAGTGATAGTTTCTTACATGCCATTGTGATGTGAAAACTAAAACTTACAGGGATAAACTTTTTGTTCTGCTATTCAAAATGCCTTTTAAGTACCTAAGTCTGAGTAACAGGTTTTTGTCAGTTGTTCTTTTTAAGTCAAAATGGTACTCTGTGAAAAGAAATGACTAGTTCGGCTCACAGTTCAGTCACACATGTGCTTTTCCTTGAGTCAGACAACATACTTTGGTGTATAACACAACAGCTTTATGTGTACTTGGTTTCTCCTGACAAAACATTAGAAAGATTCAGAGGTGCCTGGGTGGCTCAGTCAGTTTTGCGTTCGACTTCAGCTTAGGTCACTATCTCACGTTTTGTGAGTTCGAGCCCCATGTCAGGCTCTGTGCTGACAGCTCAGAGCCTGGGGCCTACTTCAGATTTTGCGTCTCCCTCTCTCTCTTCCCCTCCCCTGCTCGTGCTTGCTCTCTCTCTCCCTCTCTCAAAAATAAAATAAACATTAAAAAAAAAAGATATGTACTCAGGGGCAAGATTTACTAAAATTAATATTTACTGCTTCATCAAGGGTATGCCCAACTGAAACCTGCATTTATCTCCCTTCAAGTGCTTCGAGGGGAAGAATACAATGACCACCAGGATTATTGGTGCTACTGCCTTGATTGGTGCCAAACTTCCAGCTGTTTTATCAGCTCCCTTGCCCACTGCGTACCATCCATGCAAATGTTAATTCAGTGAAGAAGGGAAATAACGTCTTAGTATCATTATAAAGTAGTTCTGACCTTGTGGACCCTTTGAGAGGATCTTGGAGACCCCCGGGAGTCTACAGACCACACTTTGAGCACCAGGGTCATCAGTCAGGCAGAGGCGCTTGACAGGGACTACAGAAGTTAGTGCTGTGCCAGGAAGGGTGTGAGGGGACGAGTGGCAGGTCACATTGGGACTTTGGAGTCCCTGTGTTGGCAGCAGAGTGGAGCATTTCTGGGGAGTCAGGGAGTGGGAACTGGACATTATTGCCAAAAACTAGCCAGTAAGATTGAGTAAGCCCGATTGTGTTTAAACACTTTTGGAGTGGTGTCGTTATTCAAATCACATTCAGTTGCATGAATGTACTAGGTTGAAGGTACTTCTTGGTGCTCTTATTTCTGCTCTGTAGGTGTCATTCAGTAAATGGGCATATATTGGGCATATATATGCGTGGATCTGGTAGGTAAAACTTGGATGTGTGCACATCACTGGCTGGTTGGCCTCCCGGATCATTACTTTCTGACCCACTTTGTGTTTTATCATCAGCAGTACATTTCTTGCACTGTACACATCTATCCTGTTTCATATGTGGAAAACATTTGTTTACCATGGAGACCTCCTACTCAGTGGAAGCGTGGGAGACTCATTACTCAGTTAAAAGGTCTAGGTCAATATGATATTCAGAATAATCACAAATCATTCTAAACAGGCTAGCAGTGTTTGCTTAGGACTCCATTCAGGAGTCCTGCCTCTCTGTTGATTTCTTTAAAAATACTAAGCAGAAGACAATGAATCTTCAAACTCAGATGATTCCATTGTGATTGATCTGAGCCAATTTTTAAGGTAATTGATGATATTGCCTTAGTTGAGTCTGTTAGTGCAAATAATTATTAATCAATATGCTCTCAGCTCTTACTTCAGAAGATAATTCTAACACATGATTTATTCTGAACATTTCAATTGAGCTACCTTTACAAGAGGAAAATCAATTGGCGACTGGTCTAAAGCACTTTAATTATCTTCAGCTCTGTATTCCTTTCTTAGCCGAATTTACCCAGGTAACAGGCTTTCCCATTCTGGCAAGGGTGACAGGAAGTTGTTCATTACCATGGTACAAAGATAATATATGGTTCATCTTTGATTGGCTAAGTTGATTTAAAGTGATTTAAATACCTTTAAAACAAAGCATATGGCTTTACTTTGGAGAGTATAGTTAGCATTGCCCTGGAAAAAGAAGGAACATACTGTCAATTACCATTCAGTTGGAAAGCAGTTTGCTATAGCAGATAGTGAATGTCGTGAGTCAATTTCCCCTGCAAACATGGGGACACCAGAATCGTTGAAAGGATATAAAGGTGTGAAGCATTTCAGAGGCAAGGCTTATAGTACTCCCCCAATTGTTGCAGTTTTTGGAGATGCTTTGTGGCTTCCCTATGCTAAGGCTTTCCAACCTGGGATTTGTTGTTTTGCCCTTTCAGGCAATGTCCTGATGAATGTTGTGGTTTGATATTTTTTTTCTGTGAGAAGAGATGCAGAAGAAAATAATCAGCACCAGGAATGAGCCTTGCCTTTGTTCCCCAGTGGAGCTTCCAAGCATCTGTTTTTGTTGTACTTGTGGAGGGTACAGGAATGTGTGGGCCTTGGCCTGGGACTTTAAGACATGATTCTAACAGATGGGAATTTTAAACGACAGTTCCCTGAATTGTCATCGTAGAAGCCCTTCAACTAACATTGAGATGTTGTGTTACGCTTCTTGCCCAATGTGGTGCCTCTTGCTGTTGTTGTAGCACATCCAAATGGCAAAATGTTAAGGCGTTCAGCAGCTTTTTCCAGGCCAGCTCTTCAACCGCCTCCACTCACAGAACACCCAAAGCCTGGGCCCAAGACTTCCCACACCAGCAAACTGAAACCCCAACTCGTTGTTATCAGCCTTTTCAGTGTCCTGTCTCCAGAAGGTAATGTTCTTGAGCATTGAATAGAGTTCACACTATCAATTAAACAGTGGGAGAGAGGAAAGATGAGTTTGAAAAGGACATGGTTTGTGTTTGTTTGTTTGTTTTTTCAGGAGCTAGTTGAGACATTCTTGGAATGTCTGGCTTAGAATTAGCACTACGGGGAAGACCAAGAAAAATGAAGCCTTGCCTCTGTCCACAGACAGTCGCAGCCCCGTTGGGAAGGGTTGGAGTAGAGAGGTGAGACATCAGACGTGGGAACACAGCAGGGAAGGGACTGGCCCCAGAAGGGCTAAGGGTGAGAAGGGGGGTGGCAAGGTCTTCCAGCAAAGAGGAAGGAGAGGTTGATGGGTCACAGATTGGAGGATCTACAAGGACCCTCAAGGCGGTCTCTGTTTATACCCTCCTCCACTGCTTCACTCAATGCTCTCTGGGAGCACGAGCTCATTCTAGGCTGATGAGAGGGAAACTGAGGCATAAAATCTGAGGTCAGCCATGGTCTCTGTGATGACTTCTTTCAAAAGGACTCTCAGAGCAGCTGTCAGAGTTCAGGGGACCTTACAACAGTGAGGTGTGGCTGAAGGTCACAACAGTTATGGGACTCCCAGCTCATAGTCAACTTGTACATGGCAAGTCCCAGTGTTTGGAGACCTTTCTGATTGGGGCACTCTAGAAGCTGGATGGTTTCTATGAAAGTTGTGTCATCTATACTTGAACCTTCATCCAGCACACTCCTCCTGCGTTTCTTCTCTCTCTTTTCTCACACCTTGCCCATCCTTGGAGTTAGTGTGTGCAGGCTAACCCTTCTCTAGTTCTTGGCAGCTCCCTGGGATATGCACCTTGACTGGCTGTGCGCTCTTAGGCAGTCACCCAGCTCCTTGGGGCAAAGTTTTCCTATCTGTAAAAGGAGTACAATACTTCACTCATGGGGTTTCTGTGAGCATTAAATGAGATATTAAAGCACTTTCTAAACTGGAAAACTATTACATGATATCTATGTATATGCACATAGGTATACATGTAATATAATATGTAAGGTGTCGTTTTACTTTTCAGTTCTATTATTCCTTCTTACCTGCTGCCTGCTCAGGGCTTGTCTGTGTTCCCTGTAGCTGTTCTGGTTTTGAGATGAAGCCCTGAGTAGGTTGTAGTCCTTGCTCACCCTATCCCCTTCCTACCAAAGTTATGTCCTAGAGCAGAAATGTGAAAGGTAAAAAATATCCTGAAAATCAATGCCATGTCTGTATTATATGTACTAGTTCAGTAAACATCCAGAAAATGAAGGAATTACTTGAAATTATTTGTTCTTTCTTTTCCTTTCGTGTTTTGTTTTTGTTTCCATATTTAATATACAGGAAGACTAATTTAAAGCCATTTCTCCTTCCTCTAAATGTGTTTGGAGATCTCTTTGACAGCTTTGCTCCTAATATTGCGTAATACTAATGACGTGATATGAAAGACCATGGTCTTTAGTACAAAGGAATGGAATTCTCAAAGACCAATAAAAGTTGCCAAAGATATTTGCGGATTAGGACCCAGGGTAATGCTTACATAACCTCCAACTGTTTTCCCAGGTTTAAAGTGAAAATAACAGAGATAAAGGCAGAAGCTACATGTGTAAACGTGATATACTAATAGCTCATCCAATCTCCATTAACAAAATAAACCAGGATTCTAGACCCTAGAAGTGATAGCCATGGTGTCGAATGTCCTGTTCCCGTTCATTCCCAAGGATAGGGCTATGACAGGTGAAACACAGCATTTGTTTAAACAGAACAGGGGAAGACTGCAAAACATTCAAGGGCAGGAAGCAGCAATAAATACTACATGCGGTTGGAGCAGCAGGAGACCCTGAGGTGAGCAGAATGTAATCACTCAAAGTGGTGTTCAGCCGGGGCCTCTGGGGTCCCACCAAGGGACACAGTGAACTTTCTAAAAAGTCAAGACCTCTGTCTTATCTTCTTCCAAAGATGAGAAAGTGAGATGTGAAACTCCTTTCTGGAGGTGAGATTTGTTTTAATGATAGGTTCTGATCTCTTTTGCAGGCTTTGAGCAGAAGAACCAAGGGTCCAAAAATAGCTCCTTGAAAGAAAAAAAAAAAAAAAAAAAAAAAAACAACCCACAGCCTCAGGGCCTGGAACACAGGCTGATATGCAGACATGGTGATCTGGGGTTGTAAATCGACAGTCCCTTTAACGTAGGAAGACCTAGTTAAGGAGACTTTGGTTTTCTTATAAGGCATGAATAAGTGCTCTGGGCAGTCTGCCCCTTTGGAGAACAGAATAATGCTAATAATTTGCATTTATATAATACCCCTTGGCTTGTGGATCTACAAGCACTTTGCAAACATTAATTAATTCTCTAAGCCCCCCGTGAGCCAGGGGGTGCCATCGGTAACTAATCATGAAGGAGGGCCAGTGATTCTTGCCAGAGTGGATATGCAAGTTAGAGAACACTGCGGGCTTGGGAGCCGAGGAGGTGGAGTGGAATTTTTATGAGAAAGAACAACAAAGGTAGAATGTTGATCAGCCTGTGTGTGGGAAATAAACCTGGATATTATGACCGGGGATGGAGGTCTATCAACAACAGTTTTGTTTCTCTCCTGTGATTCCAGGCATTTGTGGTGAAGCGGGCTCTGTGAGGGCTTTGCCTCCTGCTGTGCTCTCTTCATTTCAGAGCTCTGCTTGTACTTTGAGAGCCCAGAGGAAAGATCAGGGCTCAGTTCACCTGTGCCCAGTAGATGAGCACATGCAGCAGCTGGAACATACTGGAAGTCAGTACTCATGTAGCTGTTCGAATAGTCAATTCAAAGATTCATTGATTGATTGATTGACTGATTGATTCACTCAATCACTACTTTATTTGATAAACACATGTTTTTGAATTTTTGTTCCCTGTTAGATATTGGGATTATCCCTGAGGACTTGTATAAGAGAAAAACAACTGCCTGTTCATGGTCTAGCGGCTCAGTGCTATTTTCTTTATTCTCTCCATGGCATGTAAATATTTTCATTTCCCCAGTTTGCTTATTTGACATAGATGTTAGGATCATTGGAATGTTTCTGCAATTTGGATGTAATTTGCCAATAAACATTATGTACTTGAATTTCTTATGAGAAAGACACACTATGCATAGAAGATAGTAATGATGTGTCATAAAATAACCCATTGATGTATATAGTTAAATTTCATTAATTGTGGCCTCTTAGAAGGCCTGTTTGGAAATTGTGAAAAGTTCAAATTTTAACCTTTTTTTTTAAAGAAATGTGGCAGTTTTCCCTTCCTTCCTTCCTTCCTTCCTTCCTTCCTTCCTTCCTTCCTTCGTTAGAAGTGTAGTTTGAAGCTAGCCAAAGTGCTGCTTGTTGGTGACACTCAAATGCATGTCCTGAGTAGACAAAATGTGCTTGTGATCTTCTGGCCTGTATCACCTGGAACAGATGGGTACTTTGGAAGTGCTAGGAATTGGTTAGAACACTTGTTTCCTAGAATAGATTCCCACTATACGAGATTTTCAGAAAATGCAGATCATTTGTGCTTATGCCCTTTATAAATTAGTGCAAATGCCACCTTCAATCTAGCTCTTTCCAACTTATAAGAATTAGTGGAATGTGCATTATTGCCAAGTATTCTCTGTTCACACACATGTGTCTCTACTAAGGTGTAACTCGGATGAAATGAAATGATTTCGGTGCGGGTGGTTAAATCATTTTTATGTTGCCTTCCAGTTAACTAGTATAGAGGGAGAATATTATTTGGGGTAAAAATGTATATATATTTTTCAAGTAGTTTTGAGCTCTAGAAAAAGAATGAGATGATGCTATTGCTCCCAACATCCTTGCAGGAGCTGGCTGTCAGGACAGTGACATAGGAGTGGACTCAGGAAGGGGAGAGCTCTGGTGTGTGTGAAAGATCAAACACTCCAGAGCTGGGATTTCTCCCAGCAAGACACACACTTTTTTCCAGGCTATTGCCAGCTGGTTTTGCTGTGCGGTAGTGTTAAGCTTTACAGATTGAAAACATCTGGCTTTTCACCAGCCATGTGTACTCAGAAGGAGAGTAGTGTTAGCTGAAGTAAATTCACCAAATTCTTATCTGACACACTGAGTTGACCCGAATGTGATAAGTTGGGGCGATTTCTCAGGATGAATCTTGTTTCCAGCTGTGCAACTTTTCTCTCCTTAACCTGCCTTTGGAAGAATCCTAGTTTTAAAATTTGGAGCCTGTGCCTCTATTTGAGGCTTTCAAATGCAATGTCAATCCTGAGTTCTGAAAGTACCCAGAGTCATTTGCATAGAGGTCAAACACCATGTTTCCTGTAGGAACTTCCTGAGTTATGAAGTTAGAGCAATCGCTTGTAACCAGATGTCAGCAGGTTCCAAAACATGACTTGTTACCTGTTGCTGTTAAGAGCCGTCGACTTCTGGTGTTACCTGATTTCTGAGGCAATAATGGAAAGAAAATCTGTAAATGGTAGAAAAGTTTGTATTTATCTACTGGATACATACTGACAAACAAGAACAAATTAAGGTGATGGACTTTGGTTGTGTTGACCTTTTGACAGCAAGGTATTTCTTCTGCATGAAGAAGAGGTGGGGAGATGGTGAGGCGCTCAGTCTGGATCTGTGTCTGAATTTTAGCAGACCAATGTTTTTACCTTATTAAATGGACATTGTACAGATGCATATTTTCGAACAGCGATACACAAACCAAATGTTTGTTAATTGGATCATGGCTTCCCACTGAGTTAAGACTTCAGAGCTGACTGATCAGTGTTTATAATTGGTCGCTCTTGTCATTGGTCCTACTGCTTTAGCTTGAAGTGTCTCAAGAAGTTAATGACCTGTTAAAATAAAATCCACTAGAGAAAGTCTTGAAACAGACTGGTAGAAGCCAGGAGTATTTATATTGTGTCAGGAGTAATTTTGTACACCAGTTGTGTGCCAGGTGTGTATGTGTATGTGTGTGTATATGTATGTATATATACACAATATAATAGCACAATAATCCAATCAAGATGGTAGTAATTACCTCATGCGACATAGAGGCTCAGAGAGGTGAAGTGGCTGGCCCAGGTTACACAGCAAGTACATTCCTGTGTTAGTTGCCTCCCTGGTTACCAAAAATATTTTAGAGCCTAGGTGATAATCTTGGATAATTTAGCCTAGCCCCCCTTCCTCCAATTTTAAAGAGTTCAAGGAGAAGAAAGGAAGCTGGTAATCTTGAGTATACAGAGTGGAGTATCAAGCACTGAGCTGGACAGTCTTCCCCTTGCTAATGATGCTTCTGCCACAGAGACTTTTCTTTTGTTCCATATGCACATTTGTTGTTGCCCCAGGGCCTTTGTATTTGCTGTTTCTTCTGCCCTTCTGTTTCCACAAAGCACCATATAATGTACTTTTTGTTGTTTAGAACTCAACTTTCTCCTCTTGTGAGAGCCCACACTGACCACGCTCCCTCAACAAAATTGCATCTCAAACACCCAAGAGAGACTCTACTCCCTGTAAATGCTGAGAACTACCCTTCCTGATTACCTGCCTATGTTACTGGCATTCTGTATTATGAAGGAGTTTTAAGCACAGTCTGGCTAAACTGTGACGTTTCACCTGCACGCGTGCCTGTTCTTCTTTTACACATTCCTAAAGGAAGCAGTTGAGAAACAGACTTTATTACAAATATAATGTGGTTCTGTTTGAGGGATATTGTGATTGCTTTCATTGCTTTTTTGCCTTGGACTTAGTCTTCCGCTTTCATAAACTTGAATATGGGTTTTGTGTAGGTTTGCTGGGTTAGAATTTGATAACAACTACAGGATAATTTCATTTAGGACTGCTGTAGCCAAGCATATGGTATTTGGTAGGAGTTAGTGAAGAAAGTCAAGTTATGTTAGGAACAAATGAGTTCTGAATTTCATTTCAGTCTGGGGACATTTATTTATCTTGGATTGTTACAGAGATTTTCTGGATTGTTTTTCTATAATTACCTTGATTAATATTTAAGTGGTATGTTTACATTTTGAGTTGATTTATATGAAGCTTTGCGTTTTCTCCACTGAAACACTCTGGTTTCTCATGTTACCACAGTGATAGAAACCACTCTCTCTGCCCCTTGCCTTCCGCGTTCAGAGGCTTTGCTTTCTCAAGTTGAAGAATGGCAGCATATCCACACATATTTTGTGAAACAGCAGTAGTCACACAGCTAGAATGTTCCACCAGAGGGCTATCCTTCCAGATCTCCATGCTATTTATAGATACCTCTACTTAGGGCCTCTGTGACCTGCAGTAAATTTAAAAATACAGTCCCTAAACTATGTGGTGTGTGCATGCATACTTGCTGAAAATGAGTTTCCTATGTGTTATTTCTGTGTTAGAAGGCTGGAAGAAATAGCAACCTCTTTTCTCCTCTTCTTGGTGTTTTCCCTTGCTTTCTCTCGTCTTTAGTTCCTGGGGAGGTGAGGCCTGGCGGGCAGGGCCAGTGTATTTGCCTGGCTGTCTGACCCCAGTGCCTCTTTCCTTTTACATCCTCACCAAATCATTTGTCTTTTGTGATCCTCCATTCCATCATTAGTAGAATAGTTGCAATAATGTAGTCGGTTCTTGTTAAAATTTCAAAAGCACTGTATCCATGGACCGCTGTACAAAGCATGGAAAGTTAAAATTATTATATCCATTATCACCAAACCGTTTTTCCCTTCATTGTACCACAAAGTGTTCTTTTTCGGTTTGGCTAATGTCCATCTCTTTGTAAACCCCAACCCCTGTGCTTCAAGGTTTAACATTTCATGATGAATGTAGACCAATCCATTCTACACTGTGATTGCAGATAAGTCAGTAGAAACCATTAAGGAGGAGATGTGAGGTTTTGTTTTTTTCCTTCTGTGTGTGTGTATGTGTGGATTTTTTTGTTTATTTATTTTTGAGAGAATGCACGCACGCATTAGTGTGCAAGTGGGGGAGGGGCAGAGAGAGGGGGACAGGATCTGAAGTGGGCTCTGCATTGACAACAGAGAGCCCGATGTGGGGCTTGAACTCATGGACTGTGAGACCATGACCTGGGCCGAAGTCAGATGCTAAACCGACCGAGACACCCAGGTGCCCTTGTGAGGTTTCTTTTAATTCCTGTTTTTCCTTAGGAGGAATTCTCACAGGGAAGGTCAGTACTTATGAAGCATGCTATCTCTCATGGATTTTGTTTTTTCACAAAGAGATTAAAATTCATTATCTTGTTAAAAAGAAAAAAAAATGTTGGCACTCATGTCTTTGTGGTCTGGTGGAAAGTATGCTGTGGCCCATTGACTGAGCTGACTTGTTCCCTGGAACGCCTTGACTTAATCTCCCCTTTTGCTACTGAATTCTTAGGATTTCCATTTGCTGAACTTGGATTTATGAATAAAAGAAACCAACTTTCCTATAGTTACTTTATGAGAGAAGGCTTGGCTTATTTGCAGTGCATCTTTTATCTCCTTGTCTCGGCAAACGCGCAATTTACAGAGATTTGCAGCCAAAAATGGATTGTTCTAATTAGGTCACTTTTGTCAAGCATAAAAAATTTATTTATGTTATTTTGTATTGCAGAGCCAGTAGAAAGTAGCTTCTCAGTCATTGGTGTGTATGGTTTAGGTTATGTTTTTTAATTATAGTGCATCCCAGGACCAAGGATAGTAACTCGTGTAAATAACTTGATGAGGTCGGAAGCACTTGAGGAAAGTAAAATGGCTGAAGGCGAGAAATTCCCACCAGGGGAAAGAAATGTGGTGTGCAGCAGATTGAGGGGCGAGGGCCAAGGAAGCAAGAACTCCCTCTTTCTGGTGTCGCTCTGTTAACTGCAAGGGCGATGTCGCAGGATCTTTAAAGCGTCTGTGATGTTACTGAGACTGGTGCAGGCTTACCGCCCTTTCAAGGGAACTCCTTGATCATACATTCGACTAAATCCAGGCAGTTGGAAAGCAGTTCTTGTGTTCTAATTGCCCAGTGGGCTGAGGTCTGGGGACAATAAGTGGATATCAGGGAAGGGTCAGGCTTGAAAGCTGGCAACCCAGTGAGCAGACCAAACGCAAGAGAATGAAGGATGGCTTCTTCTTCTTTCTTCTTCTTCTTCTTCTTTTTTTTTTTTTTTTAAATTATTTTGTCTAAGACAGAGGTTTCCTTTCTTCAACATTTTGAAATCTGGTTGATGAATACTTGTCAAGTTGATTTGCGGTATTTGTCTTCTCTTTTTTCTTATTCCATCAGATCATGAATGAAAAGCCCAGCTCTAAAGGAGGTTGAGACCAAGTATGCTCCCCACCCCCCCTAAAGAATAACAGCACAGGGCTGCCTGGGGAGGTGGGGGGAGTGGACTAGGTCCAGGGTCAGACAGTGCACATCGCTGCTGTTATCTCCTGCTGCATCCTTCAACCTCTGCTCTGCTGAGGGCAATTTTAAATATTTGTTGTGTTTTGTTTTGTTTTTTTTTTTTTTTAAATACTATAAGTCCTTTTGCTACTTTATTGTCTTCAGCACACCTATATATACTAACCTTGGATTTTAAGATCAGGACCTTGATAATAAGAGCTAAGAGTGGCATGGGCATGTTTCAAGGCCAATCCAACTAGGACGGGGTTTTGACAGCAAAAAACAACCTTGATTGTGCACAATTGCAAATCTCTTTCCACTGACAATCTTGTAACCTGGGAAAGCCCTGTGAATTCAGTTCCTTTGTCATGTAAGGTTTTATGATTGGCTGACTTTCATCCCTCTATCAGGGCTTACCACCTCCCCTCCCCCCCCCCCCGCCTTTTTTTTTTTTGGTTTTGTCTTTTAATTGTAGTCATTTCCGGATCTGATTGCACCAGCCTCTGCGACACCTAAGTCCCTTACCCCAGAAGTCCAGCCCCCTTCCAAGGCTTTTCCCAGTGTGTGTTAGAGAGACTGGTAAGCCTGAGAGGAGGTGGGGGTGGGGGCTGCAGTGACGGGTACAGGTGGCAAGAGTTGCCCCAGAGACAAAGCACAACACCACTGGGCCCATTATTTTGGTTGGAAATACGTAAGAAAACCTTTCCTCAAAGTGGAAACAATAAACAAATTATCCACTTCCACAATCAGCTAATTGAGGCTGTCTCTCAATAAACAAGTGGACTTCCTGCTAACAAGCACTTTTATGAACTTAATCGCCAATGCTTTTCTGTTTTTCTGCCCTTCCCCCATGTTATTTATGCTCACTAAACTTTTTCTTAATAACATTACATATTAGTAATACTTTATGTCTCTATTTTTGCATCCTCTTGGCATAGAAGTCTGTGGCTGCCATTTGATTGCCTCGTGCATTTTTTAATTGGAATTAAAATGAAATCGATTTAACTCTTTTTATTTTCCTGGCTCTAATAAATCAAGGAAGGGAAGTGGCAGCCACTGAAGTCCATATGCACGCAAGACCTAGTCATTTTAGGAGCATGGGAAGAGCCTCCTTTTTTGTAATGACACCTTGGTTTAAAATCCTGCCAAATAGATCACTTTTGTCCAAAAAGATGAAATAAAGTTTCAGAGAGACATATTTGTTAAATATTTGAATCACATACTATGTATTTGTGGACTGTTCTCCACTAGTGTATGAAGGATGCTCAGTAACTTAAGTCACTATTTGAAAATTATCTTAATGGAGTGAGAGGAAGAGAACAGTATAAGTATGAGGAATAGAGTAGCTTAAACACATGTTTTCTGTTTAACAATATAAGGGGATTTAAATGAATTGACACATGGGGATTTAACACTTAAATTGTTAATATAATTTTACTTTAAAATTCTCAATCATCCCATAAAATTGATTGTTTTAAATTCCCTTTCTTGTATCTCCTGTATTATTCACTCTATATTACCTTCTAATACAAGGGAAAGTAGTAGCTTTATTAGGCTTTTTAAAATCCAAAGCATTCATTTATTATAAATTGATACTTGGATGTCTAAATAAAAAATCCCATTTCTTGCCTGAGGAATATTTTTCCCCAAGTGAAAATATATTTTATTTTATGTGATTGTGCTGATAAAATTGCTTAGTGCACTTTTTGAATCAAAAATTCATGTAGACAATTTAAATGTGCAAGTTTATGATCAAGTCTCTGGAGGCCCCTGCACTGGCATATGGAAGCATATTTAAGTTTGTTTTTAATTTCCTTTATGGCTGGCATGGTTTCTTTTGGTTCAGACACAACGCACATCCGCTTACATGCACGCATGCGCGGGGGCCCACAGACCCCCCCCCCGCCCCCGCCCCCCACCAGCAGAAAGCATCAACGGGGCTTTTCCAAGTTATTAGGGCAATTTTCTGAATGAGCTGCAAAACTGAATTTAATATCTTTCTTTAGAGTCATCAAGGACCAAAGCCCATCATCTGCCAGCCCTGCTTGATGCTTAGCTCTCCATGAAGTTAATGTGGATTTTGTATATACAAGGATGCATGGTGGGGGGAAGCAAGCAATTCTTTTTGACCATGTGCTGTTAATTCCCATTAACAACACAT
This sequence comes from Felis catus, assembly GCF_018350175.1. Taxonomy (NCBI): domain Eukaryota; kingdom Metazoa; phylum Chordata; class Mammalia; order Carnivora; family Felidae; genus Felis; species Felis catus. The sequence goes on along the minus strand of NC_058374.1, from coordinate 31,337,855 downwards.
GCTCTGATCAGTTAGTCCTCATCAGCTAAGGCAATGACGCCAGATTGATACGTTTAATAATGATATTGCTAGTAACTTTACCATTATAGATACTGGGAACTCCAGCATTACATTTTAAGCATTTGTATTATTTTCTAAATACGATGAATTTTAAATTAATCTTGAGGTGAATTTGCATTATAAATAAAATGCTTCAAATTAACTAGTGCCATTCATTTCTGTGATAACTGAAAAGGTAGCTGTCTATTATCAAGGTCATTCCTTTTTTCTCAATAAAGTTGTACACAGAATTTTAGTATATAAGACTAATCAAAACAATTTTACTTTATTAGGAAACATTTCGTTTTAAGGTCAGAAGTATTACATTTATATGTTCTTACAATTAATCATTGAGAATATCGAGTCATGTTTGTAGAATCTTAGGATTCTGAGAAACATCATTTGAAAAACAGCCACCTACCAAATGGTATCCAAATTCTTTCATTTGATAATAGTTTTACTTGAACCATCACCTAAATCTCCACCTGATGTTGTCCATTTCATATCAGCCAGATGGGTTGACCCCCTGTGTCCTGAGCCTCAGGGTTTCGTAACTACACATCGCCAGTCTGGACTCCTATTCCTCTCCCCTTTCTTTACACGTTTTTCTCAACCTTCAGGACACAGCTCAAGCTCTTCTTTCTTATAATTAACACCATTTCATAACATGTCTTGTATTAATATTCTTGGCTCTGTAAAGCTGTTTAACTGCTTATATGTGTATGTGTTGTCTTCCCATCATGATTGCAAATTTCCTTTGGTTAAAAAATAAGAAAAAAAAATAACACTCTCCCCAAACTTAACCTAGCATGTGCTGTGCATGCACTTGCTGTTTACCTAATATTTGAAGGAGGAATTTATGACAGCCATCTCTTTCAAAAAATTCATTTCGAGGTATCCTTCTTGAGTAGATAGCACAAGTTTATTTCTATTTGGGCCTGTGTAAGCTGGCCTCCATTCTCCTGGAGACCTTCATTACGCTTGGTGACATACCTGATATGGAGATCTAATGGTCCACCCACCCAGCCAATGCCACATATGACATTGCTTCCAGAACCAACCATATGTAATGTGTTGATTGGAGGAAATGCTTCCTGTTCTGGCCAGAGAGGGTCAGCAGAATCTCTGTGCTGCTGCCTTCATGATGGGGGCTTATGGCCTTGGGGCTTTGGCTGCAGAAGAACTCAGTGCAGGGATGAGAGTTGATAGCTAGGATTCTTTGGGCCATGCCAACTTGTTGCCCTTCTTCCTCTGCTGTGACCAAGACCTTCCTATATTCGGAGCCCAGGTGCTCTAATGTGGAGAATGAAGAACAGTGACCCAGTGGCTCCTTTAGTGGCAGGGTGTATGAGTGGCTTTTCCAGAACCTGGGAATGACCTTGCCCTTAGAGAAGCAGTTAAATATATGCCTTCCTGCTAGGAGAGGGAGAATAATGGTTTGGAAGTTGGAGGGTTTGATAAACACTTTTCTTAGCTTTTCCATTGTGGTGGTGTGTGTGTGGTATACGTAAAAGTAAGCTGCTTTTCTGCTAAGTTTACCCAAGAGGAAAATGATAACATTCTTCATCTTAACAAGTTTCCTGTAATGCTGCATATATGAAAAATGGGCTCATTCAACCCCTGGGGGAGGAAAGAAGTTACAAATTTTTCATCAAACTTTGTGAATGAGTATTGAATGTTTTCTCAGAACATCGGATGTTTCCTTACCCACCTCCAACATCCATCCCCTGCCTTCAACCCCTACCTCCAGTTGACAAATGGAACTGGATTTATTACGACATGAACAGCATGAATTCCAACATTGTGGAGATGGGTATGGCGATCAGCCTTGAAACAGTTTAAGCTGAGGTTTGCTAGTACTCTCTACCTATAAAGGGCATGCAGTTTGTTCCATAGTCCACTAAGAAAGCATGTTGAGGGACTCTGGGGTGTTCAGAAAGGAAAAAGGCCACACCCTCACAGAGATTAAAATCTCCTTGTGAAAATAAGGCATCCATATGTGCAAGATTAATGCATGCAAAAGGGCTAGATGATTCCTTACTAATTAGTCATGTGGTAAACAAAAAAGTGCTTGAATTCAAAACAGGCTGTATCTCTGATGTCTGAAGTGACTTGAAAGATTTTATGAAAGGATTCCCAGTTGGAATAGGATATAAAGTAGTAGCAGAGCTGGTAATGATGAATATTTACTGTTTCGTGTTTGTTTTCTCATTGTTCATGTGTAATAATGAATACATTACTCATTACTTCTAATCAGTGGATATTGTTATGTAAATTTCACAGCAATTATCTATACCTTTTTAGCAGCATGTTTTAATTCCCATTTACGTAATTTTGCTTGAATATTTATTTATTTGTCACCAAACAAATAGGAATCTCCGGAAGCCTGGAGATATGTGATATAGTGTAAAATGACTTGTGTGGTGAGCGGTGACAGGCAGCATGGGTGACCCAAGTCCTTGCTACGCAAATGTGGTCTATGGACCTGCAGCACGGGCATCACCTGGGAGCTTGTTGTAAGTGCAGAGTTTCAGGCCCCGCCTAAGACCTGTTGAACCAGAATCTGCATTTTCACAAGATCCCCAAATAACACACATGCACATTCAATGCGTCACTTTCCTCAGTTATTCTTACTAAGCATTTAGTGTTCCATTGTCATCTAATTCTGTTGGAGCTCGTTACAAAATTGTGAACGTGGGTGTTTAATTGCTCTATATGTAATTTTCTCTGAGTGTGACACATTACTTGATAGAACAAAGTTCTATAGTATTATGGATGAATGATCCTGGCCATAGCTCTAAGTTAAGTGAATACCTAAACTATTTTCCCAGCACTTGGAGTCTTTCAAAACTCAAACCATGCTTTGAAAGACACCCATTTTCCCTTTTATATCTAAGTCCATATGAATTCAATTTTGTGGGAAATTTAAGCCACATGTTTCTGATTCATTTACACTTAACCCTTGAGAAGGTTGTGTTAGAACAGCAATTGCCTGTCCAAAAAATCTCAGTCTTTTAGTAAATCCTTCATATGGGTAGAGAGATGGGGAAAAGAGAAATGGGAAGAAGGCATTAGAAAGACCCCAGAGAAGTCAGGGTTTGGGTTCAGCACTCAAGCTGGAAGAGGATCTGTGCAGATTCCAGGAGTAGACAGCTTCTGTTTTACACATCTTTGGCAGGAGTAAAGGGTGGTGACTGTGTGGTCTCGCATGCTGCAAAGAAACAGGGACATGTGTATGTCACACAGCATAGACAGAATCCATATTTTTACTAACCATACCTTAACATTTCTCTCCCTTTCTTCTTCCAGTTGCATTTGTGAGATATCTGGGTTGTGACCCCTGCAGACTTTGTCCATATTTAGTGTTAGCCAACCTCTTAGTGACACTGACAAAGGATAAGAGGACAAAGTGCTGCCCGTGGTTGCTGGGAAAGCCTCCGTGGGTGACAGGATTAAAAACCTCTACTTCAAGTATTGTAGTTTGAGCTGATGTATAACCAGAGAATCTTGAAAATTCATTAAGCTTCTTTTTGCCTCTTGGTAAAGCTTGCCTTCGAGCCTCATTGACTCCTATTCATTGTGACACCTTTTTTGTATGTGTGCACATGAGAATATATGTCATGAGTAAAGAGTGAGGGTTTATGGTGAGAGAAAACAATGATCAAATGAATCATGTTTTCTATTTAGACCTCTGTCCCTATGTGTAGTGAGTTTGTTTAGGTAAGAGGACTTGGTTTGATTATGGTTCTTTAATGGCCATTGATAAACGAAAGGGCATTTGAATTCCATGTCTAACACATTATTCCTGGGAACCAGTAAATACATATTCATATGACAGATGCTCTAATCAAGGCTGAAGGTCTTACTTAAATATTTTAAAAAGCAACCTTGGTGCCAGAAGGGAAAGCAAATGCTAGCCAAGATGGTGATTTTGCCAGCTTCCCCATTGCTGTAGGCATTCACATGATCATCTTTTGTTGTGGCATGTAATGCCTTCAAACATGCCGTGCCCTTTTTCTAGAAAGAAAGCTTTCCTCCTCTGTCATCAGCTCCCTGACTCTTTCCTTCCAGGATCCCCCGACGTTATTCTGTGAGCCTTCCCTTGCCCTCTGTCTCTGGCGGCAGCCACCATCTGTGCTTCCCACATATCCTGGGCTTACCCCTATCCTAACATTTGTGTTTCTGGTGTATAATTAACTGTTTCTGTGCCTGTCTTCCCCAGGGCAGGGACTATGCCTTCTGTACCACTAGGCCCACCACCTATGGCAAAGGAAATACTCAGTAAAGTTGTTGAATGTATAAACCTGGGACTCAAGCAGTGCCTGAAACCAGCTCTTAAATGCTAAATACCTTCTAGTGATGCCCAACTTAAAATCTGAGCTTGTGGACTGAATTTGTTAAGCATTCTGCAAATGAATCTAGTGTTGTCGATTCATGTCATGTGGAAGCCGAACCTTGCTTCTCTGAGTATAGTCGGGGCTCCTCTCCACTGGCCACCTGGCACAAACCCACAGTGGTTTGAGGAGGCTGTGTCAAGGAATATGGTGGCTCACTGTGGCCATCATGACTAGAAAAAGAATCCCAAGCAGATGTCTCCAAAGGGGCTTTGTTCAGTCATTGGAAGGTAATGCTGTGTGGTTTCCATTAGACCGGTATGCTCCATACCTCACTCCATTCTTTAGCTTGTTGAAAACACATCCCAGTTTTAAAGACTTTCACAGATGACATTTTCACAGTTTCCTTCTGTAACCTATTCCATTATTTGTTTAATAAGTCTCGCTGTCAGAAATATATTCTTTTGCTCTAATCTAAATCCCAAAATGCCCATTTTCCTCCATTTGGTCCCCAGTAGAGAGGGGGAACAGCTGGCCACCTCAAAGTGTTCTCTATCCATCCCTTGGATCATGTATCATCTCCTTAGGGTTTCCAAAAGTTTCTCATTATATTTGTGAGTAAAAATAAAACTTGAACTTTCAACTCCTGAGTTTATCACCAGAGTATTCAGCTTCCTTTGTCACCTTCCGCTCTCCTCTGGGTCTTCTCCCATGCTGTGTTCTGTGTCCTTCTGTGAACATCATGGGAAACCAAACTTACTCCTGCACTCTGTTCTGCATTTGGTCTTCCCCCGCAGTTGTAAGCTTCTTGAAAGCAAAGATTGCACGGCTCTTCTTTGCATTGTCTGCAGTGCCTCATATGTAGAAACAGAATTTTCAGCAGCTACTCTTTTCTTTGACGTACCTCACCCCAGTTTGTCTGAAATTGATCAGAACATGTAGCTGGTGAACTTAATTCTGACTCATAGGAAAAAGTCTGTAGACAGCAGAGGCATTTTAGAAAGAGAAGCTCCGCACCAAAATTTAATGTGAAAAGCACAATGCAGAACAGAGAAGATTCTGCAGCATATATACATTTCAGAGTCTTTTATTCATCAACAAGGCAGTGGACATTTCTAGGTAGCGTTAAAGCATGTTCTGTGAAGTGCATTTCCATGGTGCAATCCAATATAGAAAGTGGATTTGTCGGTATTACAGATAATTAGGATAACAGTAACACCCAGAATTACCGTGAAAGGATTTTGTGTGGCATAATGAATGCCCTCAAACTAGTTAGGAATTCTTGGATGAAAGAAGATTCAGAAGTGGGAGTTTGGGTGTTGAAAAGACAAAAGCAAACTGTGTTTGAAATATGTTACCAAACATCATGTTTTATGAACACAGGGTGGCAAAACATCAGGACACAGCTGTTGATTTGAGATGCTCTTTTCAGAGCCAGGGACCCCTGTGCAGGGAAGAGCCTGTCAGGATAATCAGAGTAAAGCACATCACCCTTGTGATGACTTACCAAATTGTATGCCTGTCCTGGAGATTTCCCCTGATGTCCTAGGAAGTGTTTGGCTAAGTGGAACCACATAGCTATGTGTGGGCTTGAATATTTAACTAACATCAAAACCACGCTTTGGCAAGATATGTTGGCATAACCCAAAAACATACTCTCCGCTCTCTGGATTAAAGGAAAAAAAACCCAAGTCAGAAACTCATTTTAAAATTAGAGTTCAATATGACGTGTTTTATATTGACATAATTTTGCAGAAAAAAAATGAATAACCACTCCATTTTAAATCAAAGTTCACAGCAAGACAATTGCCTGCTAAACTCCCATGACAAATATAAAAATATTGCTAAATATTTCCAAAACTTAGTGCATCATGTATTAAATTATTAACACTTTTCGTTGGAGGGGACATCTTTTATTCAATATATAAGCTATACATCTCAGAACTCTATTTTGGTAACTGACACCAAAGCTATAAAATGAAGATAGCTTACATGTTACAGTGCTGTCAGATACCCGGCCTTTTCATTAAGGAAAAAAAGAAGAAAAGAAAAACCCCACATCAAGCCATTACTAGTGGCATGACCTTTGCTCAAAAGATCCATGTTTCAACATAACACTCTTGCACCCCTGGGAGGGGTAAAGGCCAAAGGGCAGCCCTTTCTGTTAATGGTGCTACGTGATTTTAGGACACAGGGTCAGTGGATATTTCAATTAGTACCAAGAGTCTATTATTGTACCAAAGGACACAAATAAGTAGCTGTAAAAATGATCAGATTAGAAAACAAATTAGAAATTAATAGGTCTTATGACAGGTCTTCCATGACTGGAGACCTGTTTAAGTATAAACAAGTTATTCTATTTGAAGTTAGTAGAATAAGTTTAGAATATATCAAGGAAAAATTGCCCTTAAGACATTTTTGTAGTTTAGTCAGTTCTGCTTGCTATGTGCTTTCTAATTTTTTTTCATCTCAGAAGATGTACTTCTTTCCATTTACCTGAATATTACTTTTTTCCATTTTCTACAAATCATAGGAGTAATTTCTTGAGGTTTTTTGTTTTGTTTTTGTTTTTGTTTTTTAGTATTTCTTTCGAGAATGAAAAAGTCTTGTCATTTATGGAGCACCTTTTCATGAAAATCACTCAGTAGTGTTCCTCACATAGACTGTTATAATGAAAAGGCATTTCTGAGAGCCTAATTGTGTGTGGCACACCATGCAGCCCAGCATTGTAACCCATCACACACCAGAACGTGAATGCTGGCGGACTCGAGCAATGGTGGTTGATGTTCATAATGACCCTGAGTTGTTCGGTATAATTTTGAGCTAAGGATACTTTATGATAGTCAGACATTTTGGAAGTAAGATATACGAATAATTATCAGTGAACAATATATAATTGGCCATTATGGATAAGTGGGAGATTTCGGCAGCCAAGTTTACCTGTTGCCTATCTTCTCAGACAGACACACAGACACGGGCCTGCTGGCAACAGATTTAAAGACAGTGAAGAAACTGAACCCGCACTGCAGTGGGTATAAATCTTTAGTGGTACACCAGGTTTACATCATTAATGCCCAGACAAATTGGTCATGCTTTTTTATTCTCACAAATCACTCTCTTAACTATCTTGATAGTTTTGTTTTGCAAATAGTGACCCAGACAGAGTGTATCATTTCAGATGGAATATGCAGAATGTTGATATTGCATCATACCAGCCACCTTTCCTTAACTAGAGATGGAGAAAAACACAGGTTACCAAGATCTTTAAGATTTATTTTTACTTTGTGTTTTTAAAAGAGAAGTGTTTCGGGGAGAATTAGAGATTGTGTATTGTGGGGGTGAGGAAAGGGTTTGCATAGTGTTTTGTAAGTGGCCTCTCTTCTGTCCCAGCCATGGGCTTAGAGTCCTTAAGGCTTACTGAGCTCTTTTTAATGCAAGTGAAATTTCTGATGTTTCCATCTGCCAGTTCAAAATGGAATTTTATCTTGAGACTCAGGGAAAGAATTAACATTCATCAATACTTCTTAAGAAAGAGCACAGTCCATGCTTTGGCACACACTAAGCTTTATTACTAAATTTAATTTTGTTTTCCAATTAATGTTATCCAATAGAACAACTGTTTTCAAAGCTAATATTTTATCAGCAATAAAGTAAAATCCCTTACTCCTACTTACATGCCACTGAGTCCAGCTCATTGAATTTAAGGGAAGGATTAGGGAAAGAAAGAGAAAAGTGGCTGATTTTTAAAGACAAAGTGAGAGCATTTACCAATCTAGAGATAATAGAAGTAGGGAAGGCTTGGGGAGAAAGATTTCCTTTTTATATTTAACAGGTTGAAACTGTTGTCAGCATATCCAGGTGAGATACCCATCAGGCAATTAGGTTAATGGATGTGATTTTTAAGAGCAGTCAGAGCTGGAGAGGTAGATTCCCCTGCATGAAAATTGTCACAGGATGGACCAGTCTATGGATGGCTGCAGAGATGACAGATGAGTCATAATTTGGGGTTTTCTCCCCAAGATATAGAGAATTCACATTTTAGCCAAGAGAAAGAGAGTTGGCAGGGTCGATGTTTGCAAGAAATATGAAGACCAAAAACAAGCCACTCATGGCATTAAACTTTTAGAAAATCATTTGGGTTTGCAGTGGGAGCCACTGAAGCCAAATTCTGGATGTTAAGAAGACGGTATAAGTGAGAGTGGAGTGTCAGTGACCCTCGTGCGATGTTGGGTATAGTAGAGTAGAAATGGAACTTGGTATTTATGACTCAGTTGAATAGGAAGGTCAAGGAAAGGTCATTAAGCTGAGATAAATCAACCAGCAATGAAGGAGGCATTGAATGATACAAGAGGGAAGTAACTCAGGCAGTGAAGTCCTAATTACTCATCCAGAATGAGCAAAGGTAGAGAGGGAGGTGTGTTGGCAGGTGGGAGGAGGAGACTGTGAAATCACAGACACAAAGACAGGGTTATCAACCACAACAGTTCTTCCTCTTGGGCCTTGATAAAGTTTGTCCCCCACACAGCATTTTATAAAATGTGAGCTGTTCAGTAAGATTTCAGTGAACACATGAATCTGGCTTTCAACATTTCTAATTTTGCTGATTTTAATGTAAAGATGTTCTGGCATGCTGGAGGTATGAAGGAAGGCCAAAGTAAAATTTGGTGTCTGCATAGCAAAGGGGGAAGAGCTGGCAAGCTTAACGGGCAGCACCGGAGAGATGGGAGAGAGGCTCCATGTAAAAGTGACAGAACAGAGATTTACTCTGCTTATAAAAAAGAAAACTGGGTGAAGACCTTGTTCTTATTCTCAGAAACACAAGGGTGTTATGAGGATGAGTCTGACTAGTTTTCTCCTACTCTTATGAAGGCCAAAATCAGGGGAAATGAGTTTAAATTAAAGGTGGTTCTTTTGTCTGTGTTTGGAAAGAACTTGAAGAACTGTAGGATGGGATACCAATGAGCTGTGGTGAATCTTTAAAGAAAAAAAAAGTTATCTGTTTTTAAATAACATACATCCAGTTGGTTGAAGTCAAGGGTCAGCAGTTTCTTGAAAATTTTCCAGCTAGTGACTTGATAACTTCACAATGGGTGAATTCAATCAGTCTGTCATAGAAATGCTACTACTTGTTTTTTTTTTTTTAATTTTATTTTTTATTTTTTAAAATTTACATCCAAATTAGTTAGCATATAGTGAAACAATGATTTCAGGAGTAGATTCCTTAATGCCCCTTACCCGTTTAGCCCATCCCCCCTCCCACAACCCCTTCAGCAACCCTCAGTTTGTTCTCCATATTTATGAGTCTCTTCTGTTTTGTCCCCCTCCCTGTTTTTGCATTATTTTTGTTTCCCTTCCCTTATGTTCATCTGTTTTGTCTCTTAAAATCCTCATATGAGTGAAGTCATATGAGTTTTGTCTTTCTCTGACTGACTCATTTCACTTAGCATAATACCCTCCGGTTCCATCCATGTAGTTGCAAATGGCAAGATTTCATTCTTTTTGAGTGCTGAGTAATACTCCATTGTATCTATATACCACATTTTCTTTATCCATTCATCCATCAATGGACATTTGGGCTCTTTCCATACTTTGGCTATTGCTGATAGTGCTATTATAAACATGGGGGTGCATGTGTCCCTTTGAAACAGCACACCTGTATCCTGTGGATAAATGCCTAGTAGTGCAATTGCTGGGTCATAGGGTAGTTCTATTTTTAGTTTTTTGAGGAACTTCCATACTGTTTTCCAGAGTGGCTGCACCAGCTTGCATTGCCACCAACAATGCAAAAGAGATCCTCTTTCTTCGCATCCTCACCAACATCTGTTGTTGCCTGGGTTGTTAATGTTAGCCATTCTGACAGGTGTCAGGTGGTATCTCATTGTGGTTTTGATTTGTATTTCCCTGATTATGAGTAATGTTGAGCATTTTTTTTTGTGTTGGTTGGCCATCTGGATGTCTTCCTTTGAGAAGTGTCTATTCATGTTTTGCCCATTTCTTCACTGGATTATTTGTTTTTTGGTGTTGAGTTTAATAAGTTCTTTATAGATTTTGGATACTAACCCTTTATCTGATATGTCATTTGCAAGAAGATATGTCATCTTCTCCCATTCTGTCAGTTGCCTTTTAGTTTTGCTGATTGTTTCCTTTGCTGTGCAGAAGCTTTTAATTTTGATGAGGTCCCAGTAGTTCATTTTTGCTTTTGTTTCACTTGCCTTTGGAGACGTGTTGAGTAGGAAGTTGCTGCAGGCAAGATCAAAGAGGTTTTTGCCTGCTTGCTCCTCCAGGATTTTGACGGCTTCCTGTCTTACATTGAGGTCTTTCATCCATTTTGAGTTTATTTTTGTGTATGGTGTAAGAAAGTGATCCAGGTTCATTCTTCTGCATGTCGCTATCCAGTTTTCCCAGCACCACTTGCTGAAGAGACTGTTTTTATTCCATTGGATATTCTTTCCTGCTTTGTCAAAGATTAGGTGGCCATACATTTGTAGGTCTACTTCTGGGTTCTCTATTCTGTTCCATTGATCTGAGTGTCTGTTCCTGTGCCAGTACTATACTGTCTTGATGATTACAGCTTTGCAGTGTAGCTTGAAGTCTGGGATTGTGATGCTTTCTGCTTTGGTTTTCTTTTTCAAGATTGCTTTGGCTATTAAGGGTCTTTTCTGGTTCCATACAAATTTTAGGAGTATTTGTTCTAGCTCTGTGAAGAATGCTGGTGTTATTTTGATAGGGATTGCATTGAATATGTAGATTGCTTTGGGTAGTATCGACATTTTAACAATATTTGTTCTTCCTATCCAGGAGCAGTCTACTTGCTTTTTTTTAACCCATACCAAAAAACTGTGGAAATAAAGTGCTGTGTGTGTATCTGTGACATCTCTGTCCAACCAGGAGGGACATTAAAGTCATACTTTATGAATTTTGAAAAAAGAAAAACTACTTTTACATGTTAGTGTTAGATTGTTGCATACAGTAAAAATACAGGTTGTCTTCAGCCGTGGCTGTAAAACACATCCGCAGAAGTTGTCATTGGAATTTGCTTAAATGTTTCTCAAAGTATTAAAGAAAAAAAAGTCTATAATTCATTCAGACCTCTACTTCTGACCTTGATTCTGTTGTATTGCATTGTCTTATATTCTGGTGAGAATAATTCAACAAGGGCTATTCATTAAAAGCTTTAGAATATTCAGATAGAGTACAGGTTGTTAGAAGTGTATTCCAATGGTATTGGATGACCTGGAGTTACCCATTTTGTGTTCATTCCTGGAGATCACAGGAATCCTGGCACTCGCGGGCAGAGGCTGTATGCACTTGCCCCTTGGAAAAGTAAACTGATCATGCTTCCACGTGTTTAATACTGCTAACAACTCAGTGAAAAAAGTCCACATTTGAGACAAACAGAAACTTTTCCTCTAATCTGCCACCACTTAGTCAGAAATGGAAGGAATTTTTTTATGGCCATCCATCCTTTTCTTCATTATTTGGTTGCTCTTTGTTTGAGTAAAAAGCTGTTTATGTCTCTGCTTTAGGCAGAGGCTGTATGAGTGATTTGCTCTTCATTGCCTTCCTCAAGTTGACCAAAGTCTGTGGTGCTTTCATTAATCACTTCTCAGTACAGGTTCACTTTTTAAGTATTAAAAAAAAATACTAACATAAAGTAACAAATAGAATAATACTCCAGTTTAATTACTTTGCTTATTATTACTTTCCGTCCTATATTGTTTTTGGAACCATTTGGTATGAGAGTAACAAGAAGCGATTACAGAGAGTTACCGTTACCCACTGGATCCCCATCCCAGTGGCAGGGGTGGGGTTGCAGGGGTGGGGGTGGGGGCTCACTGCAGCGCATGCATGGTTGGCAGCCCAAGCAGTGCATGTGCAGATCACAGCTTTCTGAAGTCCTGTAACACAGAGGTCTGCAAGCCATGGCCCACAGACCCAGGTACTTCCCCACCATCTGTTTAGCCTTTGTGTGTGGCGCTCTTGCACGACAGAAGTATAGTTGAATAGTTGACACAGGCTGTTTGACTCAGAAAGCTGAAACTATTTGCTATTTAGCCATTTATAGAAAAAGATTGCTAGCGGTTCTCCATCCCACTGTAAATTATTTGGGCCCCCTGTCTTTTTTAGTTTTGTCTCCCACTCTTGTCTCACTCTTCTTCAGTTGGGCATCTTGTGTCCCAGCCAAACTGACCTTCCTTTAAAAAAAAAAAAAAAATCTAGGGGCGCCTGGGTGGCGCAGTCGGTTAAGCGTCCGACTTCAGCCAGGTCACGATCTCGTGGTCCGGGAGTTCGAGCCCCGCGTCAGGCTTTGGGCTGATGGCTCAGAGCCTGGAGCCTGTTTCCGATTCTGTGTCTCCCTCTCTCTCTGCCCCTCCCCCGTTCATGCTCTGTCTCTCTCTGTCCCAAAAATAAATAAACGTTTGAAAAAAAAAATTTAAAAAAAAAAAAAAAAAAAAAAAAAATCTATCCACAGCATCTTGCCTGTGTTATCTTTGGTCTCACGCCCTTTCTGACCTTTTCAAGGTCTTCTTCTCTTTTAAGATCCTGCACACATGCTTTCTTACCCAAGAAATCTTACTGATTCCACTAGCATGGATTACTCTATTTTTAATGTAATTGACAATCCTGAATTTCGCGGGTATTTCCTATTCCAGTCCATAGAGTGTCCACGAACACAGTCTTCTCCCCAGACTTAACCTCCAAGATAAGAGCTTGGCCCTCCAGGTGCATCTGCTCTGAGTCCCACGCAGTTTGGGCTGTTGGGCTTAAATCCCCACCATCTTGAGTCTAGTGGGTGACAAATCATTTGTTTCTGAAGTCACATGAAATCACCCGATAATCACAAAAGCATTTCAATTAACTTACACTAATGGAGTCTTAGGCAGTTCTTATTTTTCTGTGCCCCTCATTTCCTTAGAACTCTACCTGCTGGTTTTGGGAAATGTTTCCAGCTCTGAAATGATGGGGTTTCAGGCTCCCATGTGGTCGTGGCCCCTAACTGAGCAGCTCACCCCAGATTTGGGGGATGAGTCTGAATTCTCACAGTCCTGCCAGTAGTATGTGTCTGGCTTTCAACACTCATCAGAGGGCACTTCCGTTACTTGTGGGGTCCTTCTAGCCTCTCTGTCAACTTTTCTTGGAATTTCCTTACTAATCACTACAACTTATTTCATGAAGTCAGAATTCAGGTGAGTGTTGCAAACTTAACTCAATCCAGGTACACCTCATTCTTCTTCCTAGCACATAATACAATGCTAGTTAATCATCAGCACATATTTTTATATATATAAAATCTCGTATCTTTCTTTCTCTAGGGGCCATGTCTTATTCATCTTTTTATCCCCATCAGGGTAGCACAGTGCCTTTCACTCACTGTACACTACAGAAATGTTTGAATGGATCCATTCCTTACCCTCTTGGCATTGAATTTTGATTATTACTTCTCAATTCATGCTAACTCAATTGTTATGATGTTTCTCCTTAGTTTGCACTGGCCCAAAAATGAACCTCACCTGGATGATTAAGTCGTCCTCCACATGCTTCCTCACTGGGCCTCTGTACTAGAAACAGGTCCCAAACGCATTTTACTCCTTTTCTGACGAGTTTTGTAGTAAGTTAATGGCTATATCATCCTTTGGTCCAGCTGGTCAATAATGGCAGAGTGTGAATGGTCAGAGTTTACATGTCAGCAAGAAGTCTGGGGGTATGCACCATTGTTCTCTTGTGTTCTCTTACCACTGGAAAGCAATTGCTTTGAACACCACAAAACGATTACAAAAGATTATACCTTTTAAAGGCAATCTCTGCATCTTGTGCAGTGTGAGAACACAGTCTGCAAAATGTAGTGTGACTTGCACAGCAATTACTCACCTTGTTAGATCTAATTTCAGAATGCCTCAATTGCCCATTATTTTAGCACATTTTTAAAAATGTACCCAACAGCAATGTTGAAACTGCAGTTCTCTTGAAGACTGTTGTGTCGGTGCCTACTGATTGCAGCAAGCTGTACACACTTTTTTCAGTATAAGCACTTAGAGAACACAGAGATCAATTTTTTTGTTGATTGAAGTCTTGTTAATTTGCAGTACTATATCATGCATTGAATATAGTGAGTCCTCCAAATAATCAAAGCTTGCTACTTTTTAATTTTTTTTTTTAACGTTTATTTTATTTTTGGGACAGAGAGAGACAGAGCATGAGCAGGGGAGGGGCAGAGAGAGAGGGAGACACAGAATCGGAAACAGGCTCCAGGCTCTGAGCCATCAGCCCAGAGCCCGACGCGGGGCTCGAACTCACGGACCGCGAGATCGTGACCCGGCTGAAGTCGGACGCTCAACCGACTGCACCACCCAGGCGCCCCAAAGCTTGCTACTTTTAAAAACCGAAATATTTTTCTATGCTATCTTTAGTATTTAATGGGGATTCTTTTAAAGTATATTTAATGATTCCTTAACTTCTTCAGCAATGTATTCAAATGATAATTAAACCTTACTTGATGGTTCTAGGTCATCTATTTGTATTGATTATTTCGCTGGGTTATTAAGATGTAAAGAACTGATTGCACTTGTATCAAAAAACTTCAGGTTGTTAAACTATTTTACTTTGGTTTTATAAGACTTCATGTAGCCATCTATGATTTTTCACTCCTACTCTTGTATCCTTGATGCTATTGATATGCTATCTTATGTTAAATACAATTCCAGGGTGAGTATGTTAAGATGACTGACTATAGTCCATAGAGAACCCACTCCTCACGTGAAGGCAGCATTGTATACTGATTACAAGTGTGTACTCCATTTTAATCCCAGTCCTGCTACCTAGTAGCTGTTGATCTTGGACAAGTTACTTAATCTTTCTTTTTCTCTCCTCACTTATCTATTAAATGGGCATGATAGTACTCACTTTCTAGAACTATGAGGATTAGGTGCATAGGAGAGTGTCTAGTGCATGGAAGGAGCTAAATAGCTGTATTAGCTGTTTTGTTGTGGGTAACTAATGGATAAGGTACCTCAGAGACCTTCGGATTTTGGCCAGCCAGATTGGAGGTTTGACAATTTACTCACAGTGTGGATTTATTATCCTATCTCCCACAATTTTCAGATTACCCTACCCTTTTCTAGAAGTTACACAGATGTAGAAGCCTTGTTTCTACCTATGTAATCTAATTGGTAGTTATCCTAGAGTGAGGGTTATTTGCATATATGCCTGTGTGCGTACACTATTGGATACACTGAATAGCCAATCACCTACCCTAAACCATAGCACTGAGTGCTTCCCTTACACCAAGTTATTACTACTCAGAACAGCCCATCACCAGCTGTAGAGACTAAAAAGAACATTTGTAACTTGCTCCAGGTCCTCCAGCCAGTGACAGAGAAGAATTTAAACTTGGGTCTTTCTAAAACCATACAATGAACTAGATTCTTGCCTCTCCTACCCCTCAAAGAACATGCAGCTGTTTGTATAGCACCTATTCCCATGGGTCTAGTTGGAAGGGATTGCTTATTACCAGTGACAGAATCCCACACTTGAAACTCTGTGGTTGTTTGGTTCCATATACTCTTGTTTCTCTTTCAAGATTTGAGAATGCCAAAGGCCATAATTCCATCCTGAATTTTGGAAGTATCAGATGGAATGATACGATCATAATCAGTATCTCCAAATTCTTACCTCCCCATAAGTCTTTCAACCTCACCAACTCTACACATCTTTAATAGGTTCAAGGGCTACACCATCCAATATAAAAGCCACCAGCTGAAATTGACTCTTTAAATTTCAAGTAATTAATTGAAATAAAAAATTCAGTTCCTCTGTTGAATTAGCCAAATCAAGTGCTCAATAGATACATGTAGCTAGTGGTAACCATACTGTACAGCACCAATGTAGAATACTTCCATCATGACAGAAAGTTCTGTTGGACAGTGTTGTAGAGGGATATTCACAGGGACACATAGCACATACACAGTATTATTAGCCAAGGTTTGGGACCTGGTTTCGTTTTAAGTTCACTGTGGCACATAGGAGAGGATCTCAGGAGAGTTTCTAGGCTTCCTTTTGCCTTTCAGAATGAAACCTAGACTGACCAGAGTCAGGCCTGAGCAGAGGCTACTTTTCTGTTTCTCCTGGGCCCCACCTGCATCTTGCCTGTTCTTAAGCATGTGGGCAGTATGACATAGAAGAGATTGGAAGCTGTCCAAGAGATCCACAGGAGTGGAGAAGCCAGAGAGAGAAGAAACCCAAGAGAGATTATCCATAAGATTCTAGGGTCTTTAGCTTTTCCCATGAAAGTTATTGTCTACCTTTGGGTCTTAATGATTCCATTTTGCCTTTGAATCATTCCACAATTTCTTTCTTGAAAAGAAATGAGAGATGGACAACTTTTAGGTTTAAGCCATGAGTCACCTCCCATTGTCAGGTTATGAAATCATCTTAGTAGGTTGACATCAACAATTTTTTTAATTTTTTTTTTCAACGTTTATTTATTTTTGGGACAGAGAGAGACAGAGCATGAACGGGGGAGGGCAGAGAGAGAGGGAGACACAGAATCTGAAACAGGCTCCAGGCTCTGAGCCATCAGCCCAGAGCCTGACGTGGGGCTCGAACTCCCGGACCTCAAGATCGTGACCTGGCTGAAGTCGGACGCTTAACCGACTGCGCCACCCAGGCGCCCCGACATCAACAATTTTTAAAGAGAGTGAGGTAGAATAGATAATGTCAGAGTATACTAGATACAGAAATTTTTTTTCATAATCTCTACTTTAGTTATATATATGTACATTTATACATATATATATATTTATGTACATTTGCACTGGTTGCTATGTAAAATACTGTGGGTTGTGTTCAAAGTCTGAATAATACTGGGTTAGAATTATAGTTAGCACAATAAATAAAATTCTTTTTCTAATTTTCCAATGCCTATTTCCATGATAGCACTACACTTGCTTCGTCATGTTTTATGTCATCCTTTTATGGGTATCAGAACCATGAAAAATCCTACATAGAAGCCATATTATGGTCTCAAATCTTTAAGTATGAGCCACAAGTTTGGAAATCTTGGAAATATATGATGGAAATAGTTTTATTGTGAAATCTGCAGATTTGAGTGGAAGGAATCCTTTCTGGTTGGTTTTACAGGGGGAAATGCTGTATATGTGCTCATAATGTTCTCTGTTGCACACACAGACTATAACTACTTGTAAAAGATAATTAAGGAAAATGGGATCTATTTTCATCCCTGGAAAACATAGATCAGAGGCCCTCATTCGTTCAACAAATTCATGGAGTATTTACTTGACTGGCATTGGGATCAGGGCTAAGGACACAAAGATGAATATGATGAGGTCCCTCCCCTTGAAAAGCTTGTTGTGTCTTTCGAGAGAGACCGGTCCAGTGCACAGGCACCTGCAACGTAGCATGAGTATAAGACAGCACAGAGGGCTGGTGGGAGTAGATGCATCTTACGCAGGCAGAAAAGGGGTATTTTCATTCTTGGGACCTTGCCTTGTCCAAACCAGAATTTTCTGCCCCACGTCACCCTCATCTTCCCCACCAAGTTGAAAATCTCCGCCCTTGATAATGTATGTTCTTGTGTAAAGTTCACTGAAGATCAATGCACAACCATTCACAGGATTTATAAGTAGCTATAAAATGAGATTTTAAAATTCAGTTTGAGTCTTTTCATATAATAATCATGTTCATGATTCAGCACAGGTTTTTTTCATGTTACATTCATACTCAAGGACTCAAGGGCTGCTTTTTTTTTTCCTCCTTTTTTTTTTTTTTTCGCTGAAAGAATGCTAACAGGAATAAATTGAGTGGGATGAGCCTTCATTGTCACCTTTTTTCTTCACTTAAGTATTTATAGTAAGAAGATTAAATGTGCAGAAGCTGTTCTTCCCATTCATGTAAACCCAAGATACGAGGAATTTAGTAAGTGCCTGGGTGGTGGTTTGGTCTAATGAGAAGAGCATCGAAATGGCAGCTGGGTGAGCTGGAGCCCAGTGGGGCTTCCGGGAGGTTGTTCCTCACAGGCTAGAAGCAGCCAGCTCCTGCTGGGGACTTGTGTGGGGGCCAGGAGCAGAACCTCCTCACGCAGAACCTTGACTGGCAACTCTCAGCCATCACATCTGAGTTTTCTTGAAGGAGCACTTACGAAGAAGCCCTTTCCTTTTAACCCCTTACCCCCTTTTGACCGTTAGTTCCCACTTACAAGCTGGGACATCTAGCTTGACCACATGCAGTCTGTTTGTGGACGTAGAATATTTGAAATTGTGGATTTTCAGCAGAATTAAAGACTTGTGGCTGCTCTATAAAATATGAAAGGTAATCATTTAGTTTCTTGCCTGTTTATTGCATCTCGGTCATGGGCACAGTTATCAGAGTGGGAAGCAGGTCAGAGGTGTGAGCTGCAACCCTTTTTAGACTGTGCTGAATGGCTGTATTTTGTTGTCCTGCTTTTGTAAAACAATCGCCTTGGATGAACAGTGTTGCATCTGCTTTGTAATTCTGAATAGGATGGTCAGCATGTAGATGTTCAATTCCCAGAGGACCTGTTTGTCCACCAGTGGCTGCCATGACTCCACAGGACTCCTTTCTTTGGCTCTTTGCTGCTGCCATGGGAGTCCAAAACATAACTATAAATATACACATACCTATGTGTATGCACACACATTTTTATTTTTTTTAAATGTTTATTATTTTTGAGAGGGAAAGCACGTGAGCAGGGGAGGGGCAGAGAGAGTGGGGGAGAGGAGAATCCCGTCCTGTCAGCTCAGAACCCGACCAGGGCTCAAACTGACGAACCGTGAGATCATAACCTGAGCCAAAATCAAGAGTCAGATGCTTAAGATTCTAAAATCTTATTTATTGTGGCCTCCTCTATTGTCATCCTCTTTTAGCCTTGTGGTTGTAAGACTTTCATTTCTTTGTTGTCATTTTAGAGGGTGTTTAGAAGCGATCTGGCCTCATGTAGGAGTTCAGTCTGTCATGTTTGATTGGACACCACAGCAGCTCCATCCAGACCGGGACCCCGAACCACTTGCTGCCTCCCCTTCATGTGGTCTGATATCTCAGCACAGCCCACACTGATTCCTCACTCCAAGCCCAGCCCAAATGCAGGGATTTTGGAAATGCATCTGGCCTAGGCCTCCACTTTCCCTTCAGAGTTGGTCCCTACCTTCTCTTATCTTCATACGCACACAAATTTACTTTCCCTTAAGACTTTATCTATTATTACATTAGCTGACTGTTGAATTTAGGAATAGTTTTCCACATCTACATATTCTCAACAATTTGCATATTACCTGGCATTTAATAGGTGCTTCATAAATAACCATGGTAACTGTCACTAAAAACTACAAATTACAGAAGTATATTATAGTGGTTTTAAGTCTTAACTAATCTTCCCATAGTAACTGGGAAGACTCATTCTCAACCAGAACCAGTGAGGACCAACACCTGAGGGTAGCCACTACACTGGCAGGCAGGGTGTTGTGTGTGTAGTTGGGATGCCGGGAGGATGTCCCCACCACTTCTGCCACCCTGTCTCTCGCACATTAAAAATGAAAGATGGGGACGCCGTCTGAGGTGCACAGACTCTTGAGCAAATGTGCTTTAGTTTCTTACAATACAGGTGTGGCCCAGATGTTCAGCACTTGGAAGTAACCTTAATGCTCCCCTGTCCACGGTGGTGCCTTCCTGATGAGGTGATGCCAGCTTGGATTGTCTGTTCCATCCGTTGGCTCAGAATCCATGCAGCCTTCATTCCAGGCATTGTTCCGTGAGCCCCTTGTCAGGAAAGCCACAGTGTGTGGGTGCTGAGGGGATTCACCATGGCTACAAGATTTGCAGCATCTCTTCTCACTCACTCACCGAGGAGAAACTTTCACTTGAATTTGCCCAAAGCATATTAATATCTTATGTTTCCACAGAGAGTTTGTCATCACAGACTCCTGTTATAGTTTCCCATCCTGCAGACCGTCCCCACCACAGTCTACACTGTCATTTCTGTGGCAAGTCTGTCTGTCAGAAAACTCTAATTGCTTTATGTGTGAGAACATTAAACTGCAATAAATTTATGTACGCAGCTGCTCCATTACTAGAGAACAAGTTTTATCTCCTAATAAATTGATGTTTCTTTTTAGTGTCAACTAAAACCAAAATTTACATCCAAGGAAGTGAACCTTAACATTAAATACTTGCTTCAAAGCCACTAGTGGTAAGAAAGGGTACTCACCACCCAACTCTAAAAAGGCTAGAGTGAGGGAAATGATTTCTTCCTCTGTTAATTGTTTCTTGAAAGCATAATTGCACAATGGCTTTAATTGAAATAGGAATAGAAGCTATGCCCTTTTAAAGCAGATACTGTAAATAGTGTCATCATTTGCTATGAGTTATACCATTAGGGAAAAGACTAAAAAGCTTATTTATGTTGAAAGATAAGGGGGGAAGGAGATTTGCTTTGGTGGTTTGTCTAGTGTTGCATTTAAGATAATGGAATAGACACTTAAAATTCTCTGGACTTTGATTAATATTTAATTTTTCTTTTCTGCAAGACTTTGAGCTGAACTGATTACCAACAAAAATACATCTTAGACAAAGGATTTGTATAAATTTGACTTACTTTAGAAGGTTTGAATTACATTGCCAAATGCTAGTTTTCTTCTTATTTCTGTGTTTATTATACAGCAAATATGGTACTCTTTTAGAAATGGTATACATTAAACACATCAATTGACTGATCCCATGTGGAATAAATATGAAAAAGTATCATGTTACTTTATATTCATATTATGAACTGAAAGTTTATTATATATACATGTATGTGTTAGAGAGAGAGAGAAGGAGAGAGAGATCTCTTAATTCAAGTGTGGTACAGATTAGAAAGCTTTCCCCCCAATGTCTTTGTATCAGAAGATTTGAGCAATAGAATGTTAAAACATGAGCTAGCCTGGAATGGCTCTGGGTTAAATATCCACATATCTACATTCTCCTAGGTCTGTCATTCTAGCTTGTTACCTGTCATTTACTCCCCAGGGCCTCAGTTTCCTCATCAATAAAGTAGAGGAGTTGGTCTCAATGATTTCAAAGCTGCTTTTTAATTTGAATGTTCGTTAATTCTAAAAGCAATGACCCTTGTGATCACTGAGTATTGTCTATAGCATGAGATTTTGAGTGGCCAGTCATTCCTTCCATACTGTGTAGTTAACTCTTAAATTTTCCTTTTCTTTGCCTTTAACCTTCCATTCAGTGCTGTCCCTAGCCACGTCTGAGCTGGAAGACAGAAGGGCAAATAGTCCAAGTACAGATTGGATATTGTTCTATGCCAGTTCTATCAATTATCTGGGGAATGATTAAATATTCCTTTTTTAAAGCCAGCATTTTTTTAAAATGGCATTTGAATAAAATATTAAATGCCATGATGGAGATCAACACACCCTCAAACACATAATTAAACAATCTGTGGTGTCCTGGCTCCAGCATTTCGGAATAGTTCTAAAGTTGATGGGATGATTTTTTTTTTTTTTGAAAGTCTGCTAGCTACAGGGTTTTCAAAGTAAAAGGACCATCCTGTGAAAAGTCTAGTAAAATGCATGTTGGGTCTCCAGGGTAAAATTAAAGGCTTTAACTAGAAGATGGGCCTCTTTCTCTTCAGAAAAATCTGGTCGTAGTTTTCCACAAAGCCATTTTAAGTTTAAAAGAAAAGAAAGCAAAAGTATTATGATGTTTAGTTGGCATGTTCTTTTCATGGCAATTTCTAAAAACTTCTTCGTACTATATATATGTTGTGAAGAATCTTGTATAAGTTGCACATAGACTATATTTAAACTTATTTTATAGTACTAGCAGTCTACTTTTACTACCAACATTACTATAAAGATTTAGAGTTATTATGTCTTTGTTTATGTGCTCCATTGTTGCTATATCATGAAGTCATCTTGAGCCAGCTCCTTGGTCAGAAACATAACCTCCAATTATAACATTGCTCCTATGGGAAAATGTGATCCACTTTATATTGTGGTTTCACATTGTGGTGAAAAGTAGAGAATGCCTGCATTTTTTAAAGTTTAAGTTTTTCAACTCACTATACTGTCAGTTATGACTTGGCAAGATGTGAACAGTGTGTCTTAGTCTGAAGTTGGTTCATGGATTTGAGTAGGATTTCAGTCCCCCACCCCAGGACCATTCAAAAAGGATAGTAAATGTGTAAGTCAAACTGAAGCCTTAGCTGGAAATTTTGCTATTCATGTTTTTGGAATAAGAATTTTATTTAAAATGTTACAGAACGGCAGGCATCTCTTCAAGGCAAGGCCAAACATCTTGATATTCCAAACGTAGTCTGCAGTCCCAGTTACTAATAAATCCCGTTATTTCTCTGAAAAATTCAAAAGCTTGTTGTCTTTTTGTGCCCCATTTTGTCATTAATCAGACTTGTATTATTGGTGAAACCTTTGCTAATATTTTAAGTACTTCTAAGATCCTGCAGAGAATCATGGTTCTAAGTTACAAGAATAAAAAGTAAAGCTCCTCAAAGTTTTTTGATGTTGCTATTAAATTAATTGAAGATGTCCAATCAGCTTTAAAAAAAAAAATCTCTCTTTCATTCTAATATCCATTGGGACTTAGAAACCACATACACTAAGTAGCTCATCTACAAAAAGACTATAAAAGTGAGCACAAGTCTTGGTCCAGAGAGGGACACACCCTGTACTGTCTCTTCTATTCTTTTCATGAGAACAGTTAGCCAAACTACAGGTGGGATAAGGAACATATTCAGTCACAATATTAATCTAACATCAGGAAAATGGGAAGGTTAATCTTCGAGTGTTAGACTTAGGGTAATCATGACAATGTTCCATCACCGCTGTCATATTTAGTTCATTTAAAATTTTAATTTTCTTTAAAGTTTTTTCAATTAGCGAAACCTTAGAGCTCATGAAAGGAATCAGATCAACAGCCCCTCAGGAAAGACTCTGTCACCAGTAAAAGAGATGCTGCCTGCCAGCAGCCCAGGTATCACAAGCCTGAGGCCCAGCCTGGAGGGAGCAGAGAAGTTTGTGTTGGGACCTTGAAGGGATTCCCTGCAGTGAGCCTTTAGCAGCATAGCCCGTTCTCAAACAGCACATTTTTATATCCCGTGGGATCCCCACATCATAAGCAACCCAGTCTTCTTTTTTGCTTCTCTATTGTTATTGTATAACCACTGTGAAAAGTAAGAACAGTTCTTTTGTAAGGGTATTGGTTGGATTTATCACAGAGTCTCATCCCTCTTCTTCTATATGCTTGCTCCATGTGATCTGATCCACTCCCACAACCTAGATTATGCCTGTATATATGTTGATGACCACTGAAGCTATATCTTCAATTTCACTTCTTTCCTGAACTGCAGGCATGGATTTGTAACAACCTATTCTGTGTCTCTGTAGAGGTGTTATTTTAATTCATTGTATTCAGAGTTGATGAAGTGTCTATTCTGTGCTCAGCACTGGGTTAGAGGCTTTCTTATACCAGATCTCATACTATTTACATACACATGACATAAATATTATTATTTCTATTAGAAGAATCAGAAGTAACTACTCAAAATAGAGAAGTATGGTCGTGCCTGGGTGGCTCAGTCAGTTGAATGTCCTACTCTTGATTTTGGCTCGGGTCATGAGATCGAGACCCACCTTGTTTAAGGTGGAGCCAAGCTCATGCTTAAGTGTGGAGCCTGTTTAAGATTCTCTCTCTCTCTTTTCCTCTCAGTAAAAAGGAAGGAAGGAAGGAAGGAAGGAAGGAAGGAAGGAAGGAAGGAAGGAAGGAACCCTAAGCTTTATATTCCATACTTAGTAGAGTGGTCATTGTGACCCTCTAGGACATAAAGTTTATTCATGTAGGAGTTACAACCATCTAATTTCCAAAAATTGTTTGAAGCAGTTTGTAAAAGTAGCTGCCAAAGTTTAAAAGGAGGGGCGCCTGGGTGGCGCAGTCAGTTAAGCGTCCGACTTCAGCCAGGTCACGATCTCGTGGTCCGTGAGTTCGAGCCCCGCATCGGGCTCTGGGCTGATGGCTCAGAGCCTGGAGCCTGTTTCAGATTCTGTGTCTCCCTCTCTCTGACCCTCCCCCGTTCATGCTCTGTCTCTCTCTGTCCCAAAAATAAATTAAAAAAAGTTGAAAAGAAAATTAAAAAAAAAAAAAAGAATCATCCTTAGGGTGATAACTTTAAAAAAAAAAAGTTTAAAAGGACACAAAAAGATAAAAGGTATACTAGGAAATTGGTTTGAGTAATTATACTTGAACATTACCTCAGAGGTTCCTGTAGCCAAGGCAAAAAGTATAACATAAGTCCTTACTCTGTAACTAAAGAAAATATATGTTCATCTGGAGAAATGTTTTCACTAACTTCCAAGTCATTTTCAACTTACATACTTGTATAAGGGAAATTGTGTAACAAAATGACCATTTTCAAATGGTTTATGTAAGATTCACGAGTGTTCTCATTATGATCAACTGTGTGATAAATGGAAATACAGGAGAGAGTCTATATAATACCTTCTCTGGCATTATATGTTAGTAGTAATATCTTACATATATACTTTCTAAAATAGAAATTGCATAACAAATTGAATAATGTTTGCAAATATAGGGTTGCCAAAAACATAAATGTTCGCATTATAACCATTTGTCATACAGACTTCTGAACTTTTTATTTTTTATAAAAATGTTTTCCTGGGAATTTAATATAACCTATAGGTATTTAGCTTTCTGATCAATATTCTTGGTCTTATTATGAATAGTAAAATGTTCATAAAGAATTTTGTAAATCCCCAAAGGAAAGGGAAGACCTAAAGGAACAATTCTGTTTCAGATTTCTCTCAGGAAAGTCACCAACAATTTATACCTAAAACTGCCAAACCAGTTCAAGGTTCATGGTTTTTAAGAATATTCAAACTATCATCAATTATTTTTATTGCCATTTTGGTAAATTGATATTATCAAATTCCATAGTACTACCATTTTTTATCAATTGTAAGACACACAATTTTTCCCAATTTAAAATCTTTAATATCAAGATATTTCTTACAACCAAGGCCAGTTTAATTGGCAGCATTTTCTTCCTCTCTTAGAGATTTGTCAAATGTGTCACCATCAATGAATACTGAATTCAATGAAATATACTTCATACATATTTCTTATATTTTAGCTCCTTTTACAACACACACACACACACACACAAACCCAGACCATATTAATTAAAAAAAAAAAAAAAATCTTGATTCTGCCAACGAAAGTGTAGAGGATTACTTCTCTGAAAGTTTTGACATAAAAAGGAATTGTATGGTTTCGTTTTATTGGAAAAATGGAAAATCAACACCTTAATTGAATCCATGTTATAAGAAACCTTACTGACTTTATGGAAATAATTTGGCAAATTTGCATTGTTTCATGTAGATTTGTGTTAATCAAACACACTTTCAAGGTCATTAGATGTTCTGCATTTTATCCATCTATTCCATAGATTCCATACTTCTTCATAAAGTTCTCTAGATAATGTCATGCCAAGACTGTGGAGATGACATTTTTGATGTCAAAACAAAATAATGTAGCAGGAACCTATAGAAACAATGTTGCAGTGACAAAATGAAATGTCAATGGAGGTCTATTGTAGCATAATGTCAAAACAAAATGTCAGCCAAAATCCATGGAGACACTATTATGATATCAAAATGAAACAATATCTGTGCCAGTCTGTAGAGACATTACAATATGAGAAAAGACAAAACAAAATGATATCTACTGAGGCCTGTGACTTCTGAGTCTCAATATACCTTCATGTCAGATAATTGGCTTGTGACACACACGGGTAATATTTCAGTACAGATCTTCCTTTACTTACAGTGGAACTATGTCCAGATAAACCTATTTTAAGTTCAAAATATTGTAAGCCAAAAATGTATTTAATACACCTAACTTACCAAACCTCAGACTTCACCCAGCCTACCTTAACTGTGCTCAGAACATTTACATTAGTGTGTAGTTGGGCAAAATCACCCAACAGAAAGCCTATTTTATAATAAAGTGCTGAATATCCTGTGCAGTTCATTGAATACTGTACTAAAGGTGAAAAACAGAACACTGTAAGGGCGCATGATGGCCGTTCTCCATTGTTTGTCCTAGTGATCACGTGGCTGGCTGGGAACTGCATTCCCGGTCACTGCCCAGCATCTCAAGGGACCATCGCACTACATATTGTTAGCCTGAGAAAAGATCTACATTCAAAATTCAAAATACAGTTTCTACTGAATGCTTATCATTTTCACACCATCATAAAGTAAAAAAAAAAAAAAGAAAAAATCATTAAAGTCAAACCATCATAAGTCGGGGGATGTCTGTATATATTTCCTAAATCTTTTTTTTTTTCTTTTTTTTTTTTTTTTTTGCACAACTCCAGAAAATATCCAGAACTGCTTCTATGGTATAAATATCTATGTTATTGCTGATATTTATATCTACATCTCTGCCTGTGTCTAGATCTAAATCAATGTCCATGTCTATCTCTGACTAGTTTCCTTCTGGGCTTCTGTTGCTGCTGCACACATAATTAGTTCTATTTGGTCTTGGCTTAGCTTCCCTGCACACTAGTATTTGGACATCAGTTGAACGTAAAAATACAGGAAAGACAGTGTTGCAATCTGCTGGTAAAGGATCATACTGAGTTTTAACAGATGCTTTGCTCCATTCCTTTCTCCTCTTTTCTCAGGTATAAGCTGGCACTACCCCTGCCTTGGTGAGCGTTCAGGCATCAAAGCTGGTTTTGATATGTGCACCTGAATTCCTGTGACCTTTACCCCTTCTGCTCATGATTCAGTAGCACCCTGGCTAGGCAGTTACTCTACCTATTTCCCAGCACTTTGATAGTAATTGAAAGATCAAAAATCCTATGTTTGTTGAAGAAAAATAAATCTTTATTATAATCTGTAATCATGTTAAATTGAGTTATTTTCCCCAACAAAGTTATTTAAGTTAGTAAAGTGTCCTTCTAGTCCATGAGCGTGGACTGTCTTTCCATTTCTTTGGGTCATCTTCAGTTTCTTTCATCAGCGTTTTATAGTTTTGAGAGTACAGGTCTTTCACCTCTTTGGTTAGGTTTATTCCTGGGTATCTTATTATTTTTGGTGCAATTCTAAATGGGACTGATTCCTTAATTTCTCTTTCCGCTGCTTTGTTATTGGTGTATAGAAATGTCACCGATTTCTGCACATTGATTTTATATCCTGTGACTTTACTGAATTCATTTATCAGTTCTAGCAGTTTTTTGTTGCAGTCTTTCAGGCTTTCTATGAGTAGTATAATCTCATCTGCATAGAGTGAAAGTGTCACCTTTTCCTTACCAATTCGAATGGCCTTTGTTTCTTTTTGTGTCTGGTTGCTGTGGCTAGGACTCTTAGTACTGTGCTGAGTAATAGTGGTAAGGATGGACATCCTCATCTTGTTCTCAGCGTTTGCCCATCGAGGATGATCTTGGCTGTGAGTTTTTCATATATGGCCTTTAATGTGTTGAGGGATGTTCCCTCTAAAACTACTTTCTTGAGGGTTTTTATCATGAATGGATGTTGTACTTTGTCAAATGTTGTTTCTGCTTCTATTGAAATGATCCTGTGGTTTTTATCCTTTCTCTTGTTAATATGATGTATCATGTTGATTAATTTGCAGATATCGAACCCCCCCCCCCCCCTCCTGCAACACAGGAATAAATCCCACTTGATCATGGTAAATAATTTTTTTTTAATGTATTGTTGGATTCAGTTTGCTTGTGTTTTGTTGAAGATTTTTGTGTCTATATTCATCAGAGATATTGGCCTGTATTTCTCTTTTTTTGTGTGGCGTCTATCCAGTTTTGGTATCAGGGTAATGCTGACCTCATAGAATGAATTTGGAAGTTTTCCTTCCTTTTCTGTTTTTTTGGAATATTTTGGGAAGAATAGATGTTAACTGTTCTTTAAATGTTTGGTAGAATTTGCCTGTAAAGCCATCTGTCCCTGGACTTCTGTTTGCTGGGAGGTTTTTGATTACTGTTTCAATTTCTTTGTGGTTATTGGTCTGTTCAAGTTTTCCATTTCTTCTTATTTCAGTTTTGGTAGTTTATATATTTTTAGGAACATATCCATTTCTTCCAGGTTGTCCAATTTGTTGCCATACAGTTTTTCATAACAATCTCTTACAGGTGTTTGTATTTCTGTGGTATTTGTTGTTATTTCTTCTCTCTCACTTGTGATTTTATTTATTGGGGTCCTTTCCCTTTTCTTTCTGATAAGTCTTGCTACAGGTTTATTAATTTTATTATTTTTTTCCAAAGAACTAGCTCCTGGTTTCATTGATCTGTTCTTTTTTTTAAGTTTCTATATCATTTATTTCTGCTCTAATCTTTATTATTTCCTTCCTTCTGTTGGCTTTAGACTTTATTTGTTGTTCTAACAAATACTGTTAAACCATCTATACTACCCAAAGCTGTCAACACATTTAGTGCAATCACTATCAAAATGCCAACAGCATTTTTCACAGAACTAGAACAAATAATCCTAAAATTTTTATGGAACCACAAGAGACCCCAAATAGACAAAACAACCTTGACAAAGAAAAGCAAAGCAGGAAGCATTACAATTCCAGACTCCAAGTTATATTACAAAGCTTTAGTGATCAAAACGGTATGGTACTGGCATAAAAATAGACACATAGATCAATGGAACAGAATAGAAAACCCAGACATGAACCCATAATTATGTGGTTAATCTTCAACAAAGCAGGAAAGAATATCCAATGGGAAAAAGATAGTCTCTTCAACAAATGGTGTTGAGTAAACTGAACAGCAGCATACAAAAGAATGAAACATGACCATTCTCTTTCACCATACACAAAAATAAACTCAAAAGAGATTAAAGACCTAAATGTGAGACCTGAAACAATGAAAAAAGCACAGTCAGGAATTTCTCTGACATCAGCCATAGCAACTTTTTTCTAAATAGGTTTCCTAAGGCAAGGGAAATAAAAGCAAAAATAAACTATTGAGATTACATCAAAATGAAAAGCTTCTGCACAGCAGTCAACAAAACTACGAAGGGACCTATGGAATAGGAGCAGATATTTGCAAATGACATATCTGATTACTGTCCAAAATATATAAAGAAGTTATAAAACTCAACACCCAAAATATGAATAATCCAATTAAAAAATGGGCAGAAGGCATGAACAGACATGTTTCTGAAGAAGGCATCCAGATAGGTAGCGGACACATGAAAATATGCTCATCATCACTTATTCAGAAATGCAAATCAAAACTACAATAAGATATCACCTCACACCTGTCAGAATGGCTAAAATCAGCAACACAAGAAACAACAGATGCTGGCAAGCATGTGGAGAAAGGGGAACCCTCTTGCACTGTTGATGGGAATGCAAACTGGTGCAACCACTGTGGAAAACAGTATGGAGGTTTCTCAATAAGTTAAAAATAGAACTACCCTATGATCTACCAGTTACACTACTAGGTGTTTACCCAAAGAATACAAAATAATAATTCAAAGGGATATCTGCACCCTGATGTTTATAGTAGCATTTACAATAGTCAAATTATAGAAGCAAACATATATATATACATATATATATATATATATATACATATATATATATATATATATATGGCTCTGTAGATTACAAATTCAATATATATAATGGAATATTTTTCAGTCATAAAAAAAGAATGAAAATCATAAAAAAGAATGATGGAGCTAGAGTGTATTATGCTAAGCAAAATAAGTCAGTCTGAGAAAGACAAATACCATATGATTTCACTCATATGTGGAATTTAAGAAACAAGACAAATGAGCAAAGGAAAAAAAAGAGAAGAAAGAGGGAGAGGCAACCTAAGAAACTCTTAACTATAGAGAACTGATGGGGAGGGTGAAATAGGTGATGGGGATTAAGGAGGGCACTTGTGATGAGCACCAGGTGATGTATGGAAGTGTTGAATCACTATATTGTACACCTAAAATTAATATTACACTGCATGCTAACTACCTTGAATTAATATAAAATTTTAAAAATTAAAGAGAAGCATTAAAAATTGAAGCTTATCGGGGCGCCTGGGTGGCGCAGTCGGTTAAGCGTCCGACTTCAGCCAGGTCACGATCTCACGGTCTGTGAGTTTGAGCCCCGCGTCAGGCTCCGGGCTGATGGCTCGGACCCTGGAGCCTGTTTCCGATTCTGTGTCTCCCTCTCTCTCTGCCCCTCCCCCGTTCATGCTCTGTCTCTCTCTGTCCCCCCCCCCAAAAAAAAAGTTGAAAAAAAAATTAAAAAAAAAATTGAAGTTTATTATATTATATACCTGAAACTAATATAACATGGTATGTTAATACATACTTGAATAAAAGAATAAAAATAAAAATTTTAAAAGTGAAGTGTCAAAGTATTTGAACAACATTTTAGACAGAAAGAAGTGAAAATTTGACTGTATGAATCAACTTATAAAGGTCAAAGGGTTTTTTAATTCATATTTTAAACAGCTTGTATCTGGAAGTCAGTATTATTGATTTTTTTTCACATTTTTATGTGAAAATGCCTCAAATAGAGAAAAAGTCAAACTAGAGAAGGGAAACTCTTCTGTAAATCCTATGCCCCAAAATAAATAAAGATCTTCTCATTTGTTGCCGCTGCAGTATAATTTTAAAATCATGTGTAAGCAATATGATACAAAAAGTCTCAATTAACTAGAAGTCTACCAGACAGATCCACAATTAGCCAATGTGTTTGCAAGTTACACTTTTTTTTTATTTTTTTTTAACGTTTATTCATCCTTGAGAGAGAGAGAGGCAGAGTGTGAGTGGGGGAGGAGCAGAGAGAGAGAGAGAGAGAGAGAGAGAGAGGGAGACACAGAATCCGAAACAGGCTCCAGGCTCTGAGCTGTCAACACAGAGCCTAATGTGGGCCTAGAACCTGGGACCAGCAAAATCATGACCTGGGCCAAAGTCAGATGCCCAAACCACTGAGCCACGCAGGCACCCCTGCAAGTTACACTCTTAAGAGAAAGAGGTAGATGCCTACAAAGTGCTGCTATGGGAGTTTGTAGGAAAAAAAAAAATCAGCGAGAAAACAAAAGAGCTTTTGGGTATTATCCTGTAGTTGATGGAATAAGATTCAGCTTAGTTGTTTCCTTTTTCTAGTCAAATACTCAATAATGAGAACTAAAGGTCATGAGAATCTTAAAACTCCCTAAAAAACTTAAGTGGTATCCATTATTCCTTTTCTCCAAAATGGAAGACACTTTAGTGCTTTCTAGAAGGATATTCAAACTCAAGGATTAAAACAAACGCACAAAAAAGACCTTTGACAAACTCTTAGTTAATCAGAACATCAGTTGGTTCTTCTAAGACTGTGATTCTCCAGGATCTTATACTAGGTTTAGTTTGCTTATATTAATTCACACGCATTAGCTATAGAACTATGCTCTGTCTTAGAAAATGGCATCAGCTCTGTGTGTGGTGGGGATGGCTGGAGCCTCAGCCTATATTCTCAAATTATGCTTCAGTAGCTATGGTGAGGACCGCACTGTGCGAAAAGTCATGAAACATTCTACCATGAGCACCAGTGGGATAATTTTTAAGAGATTCAAGTGGCAGCTGGTCAGTATTTGGCAGGAGAATTAAGAGTAGAGGCCAGCAAATATTGAAACAGAGGGTTAAAAATTATAAATCATAATCACCACTTTGAGCAGTGGGAGTAAACTTGTATAGTAAACATCTAAAGTCAAACTGTGAATTTCATTACATGTCAAAGAAAGGAAAACTACTTGGTGTATAATGCCAGCACATGTGTTTGGGGAAGAAAAGTTTGGAGGAATTGGCTAAATCATAAAAATAAGATTTACTCTACATTTGGAGCTTTGTAGATTACAAACCCAATGCTTTAAAAATTTAGTCTTCAAGTTAATATATATAGAAATATTTTTTAAAGTATATACATACACACATATATATGCATATTTACATATATATTACTGTATATAAAATATATAAATGTAATGTGTTAATATATAAATAGTCTAAAAAAGTAATTTATATGTATAAATTCTAAAATAATAACAGAAATAATTCTAAGGTTTATTGGGGAACAGGAGACATAAGAAAAAGCTAATATAGTGGGAAAGAGAGAAAAAAAATCAAAATTTCATTCTGGGAGGTCCAGCATATAACTAATATGTTTTCTAGAAAGAGAAAAGAGGTATAATGATGGAGATATTATCAGAAAAATAACAGAAGAAAGTTTTCCAGAACTGGAGAACTTAAGATTCTAAGTTGAAGAATTAACTAGTGCCCTGAAAAATCCATTTTAAAAGGAAGCAGCATTGTGAAGTTTCAGAATAACAGAAATAAAGAGATGATCCTTTTAAAACATATGCAATAAAGAGTTGGGAATCAGAATGTTAGATTTCTCAACAGCAACATTGGAACCTAGAAGGACCATGAAGCCACACCTTCAAACATTGAAGGGTAATGTTTCCAAACTGCAATTCTATATCTAACCAAACTGTCAATAAGTGGTGATAGTTTAAGCATGTAAAAATACATGTTTTTGGTTTTTGTTTGTTTGTTTTGTTTTTTGCTTCCAATACATCTTCTTTTAAAGAGCTACAGAATGTATCCTCTAACAAATCCCAGGATGATGATGAAGGGAGGTGCCAGAACTTCCACTGTGTAGAAAACTAGAGAGCCAGTGCAGATTGGAGCATGGAAGGAACACTTGAGTTGAAGGGCTCCAGGAAAAAAAATTGGAATGGATAAACTATGATAGGTTTGATTATGTGGAAATGTGTATTAAGAGGCTATAAAGAGGGAGAGGATATTAGCAAACGACATATCTAATAAAAGACTTTCATCCCAAATATACGAAGAGCTCTTAAAACTCAACAGTAAGAAAACCAACAACCCAATTTTACAAATGGACTGAAGCCTTTAAGAGTTACCTCACCAGAAAAGGTACACAGATGGCAGGTAAGCGTGTGAAAAGATGCTTCACATCACGTGTCATCAGGGAAACGCCAACTAAAACACCCGTGTGATGCTACTACGTACCTAGGAGGATGACCAAAATCTGACAACATCAAATGCTGGTGAGGATGTGCAGCAACAGGAACTCAATCATTGCTGGTGGGAATGCAAAAACGAAGACAGAAATTTGTAAATTTCTTACAAAACTAAACACAACTTACAAATCTAGCGCTTGTGCTCCTTTGTATTTACCCCAAAGAGCTAAAAATTTATGTCAGCACAAAACCCTGCATACAAATGCTTATAGCAGTTTTATTCATAACTACCCAAATTTGGAAGCAATCAAGATGTCCTTCAGTAAGTGAATGGATATAAACTGTGTTATATCCACACAATGGAGTAGTATTTAGAGCTAAAAATAAATGAGTCGTCAAACCATGAAAAGACAGGAGGAAACTTAAATACATATTACTAAATGAAAGAAACCAACCTGGAAAGGTTTCTACTATGTGATTCCTATTATGTGACATTCTAGAAAAGGCAAAACTATGGAGACAGTAAAAAGATCAGTAGTTTCCAGGCCAGGTGGGAGAGGAAGGGATGAATAGGCAGAGCACAGAGGATTTTAGGATGGAGAAAATACTCTGTATGTTACTATAATGATAAATAGATGTGATTATACATTTGTCCAAACCCATAGAATACACAGCAACAAGATCAGACCCTAATGTAAACTATGGACTTTGAGAAATAATGTTGTATCAATGTAGGTTCATGAGTTGTAACCAGTGTACCACATTAGTGGGGGATGTTCATCATGGGGGAGGCTACACACGTGTGGGGGCAGGTCATCTATGGGAAATCTCTATATCTTCCTCTCAATTTTGCTGTGAACTTAAAACTGCTTGACTATCAAGGGTGGAAAAAATTAGGCTCTAAGAAAATGAAGCAAAAGAAAAACCAAGAATGTCATAGAAGAAAGGAAATATAATCATAGTGCTCCATTTGAATTAGTAATGAACAATATTTATATAAATAGTGTTAATACAAAAAATTTATTTAAAAGCTGTGCTATTACTCAGGAGGATGTGGGAGATAACATTGGAATTGCAGTGTGCAAGCAAGCAAATGCTTTCTCTACCTTCATAGGAAGTCAACAGATAATGTTTAAAATTGTTCAGAAATATGTAGTGAATATCCATCAACTGATGAATGAATACACACACACACACACACACACACACACACACACACTGGAATATTGCTCAGTGATCAAAAAGAAAAATGAAATCTTGCCATTTGCAACAGCGTGGATGGAACTAGAGAGTATTATGCTAAGCAAAATAAGCCAGCCAGAGAAAGACAAATATATGATTTCACTCATATGTAAAATTTAAGAAACACAACAGATGAACATAGGGGATGGGAAAAAATAAGATTAAAAAAAAGAGGGGGGGAGGCAAACCATCAGAGACTCTTAAATACAGAGAACAAACTGAGGGTGCTGGAGGGGTGTTGGGTGGGAGGATGGGCTAAATGGGTGATGCGCATTAAGGAGGGCACTTGTTGGGATGAACACTGGATGTTATATGTGAGTGATGAATCACTAAATGCTATTCCTGAAACTATTATTAAGTATATGGTAAACCACTTGAATTTAAATTAAAAAAGCAGCGCACTTGGGTGGCTCAGTTGGTTAAGTGTCCGACTCTTGATTGTGGCTCTTGTCCTGATCTCACAGGTTGTGGGTTCAAGCCCCACATTGGGCTCTGTGCTGGCAGCATGGAGCCTGCTTGGGATTCTCTGTCTCTCCCTCTCTCTTCCCCACTCCTCCTCCTCTCTCTCTCTCTCTCTCTCTCTCTCTCTCTCTCTCTCTTCTTTCTCTCAAAATAAATAAACATTTAAAATAATTAAAAAAAAGAAATATGTAGTGAAATACCAGAGGTATTTAGTTAGATATGAGAGTTTGTTAAATCCCTAGCTTTTGTTTTGTGTAATAAAACTTTGTGTAATTTACTTTTAATAATATTGAGTACAGTATTAAAAATCACTAACTGTATGGAAGAAAGTGATCCATGCAAGAATCATCAGCAAACTGTATCACAAACCAGGAATTATGATTGATCTGGGCTACCTCAGGTTGAATTAAAAAGGATTATTGTAGAAAACAGTGAAAAGCTTTAAAAGTCTTTATCTTGGGACTGGGTAGACAGAGGGACAAGAGGTGAGGAAGCAGAAGAATCTTTTAAGACTTTTAGTGTTTAAAAACATCAACTATGTATATGCAAGTTTTACTTTGAAAAAGTGTAATTTACAAAACAATGATACAAGCAATTTTCGGAATTTGTCAATAATTCCAAATCAATATGGTCACACTTTTTGTGTTTCTCATAACAGTTTAACTAAACATGAAATGGGAAGTCAAACTGATTGATATTTCCATCTCATTTATTTCCTTTATCCAGATAAATTATTTGTAAGTTGGGACATGGCCAAATCGTGAATTCAATAAAAACCTAGAAAATTATTAGCTAATAATTATGATGTTAATTAAGAACATAAATAGATATAAAAAAACTATCAGTCAGTAGAAGTATTCCAATGATCTTTAAAAATGTTTTAAAATCAATGATATGTATAAACTCTTCATTTGGGCACATTCAATGTCTGTTTTTTTAGAAAACCAGTAAGTATATGTTTCTGCTTTTATTCTAGTTTTCAAAAACCTTTCAGAGTTAGCCAGTCACGAAATCACAGGCACTATATCTCCTATTACATTATTTTCCATTTTAAATCATTTCAGGAAAGCCATATAGAATTTATCCATAATTTAGAATTGACTTGAGCATTAAGCACTGTATTGCATTGGAATTTTTATCTTCGAAAAAAAAAAAACATAGCTTAGTTTCGTATAGTATTTTGCAATTATGCTGTCATTAAAGACAGAGAATGCAAAAACCAAAAGAATGTTATCCTTGAATTCTATGTAATCATTTCATGATTAAAGAATTAAAATAATGGTTCTATAATTAGTTTCTATGCTTGTATGATAAAACCTCTCTAATATGAAAAGGAACATGATAATCGTTTTATTTTGTCATCAAAACCCATCAGGTTTTGTAATTGAATTTCCATTGCTGTTTTATTTCAAATTTTCATAATGTACTCCTGATTTTCATTCTTCTTTTCATTCCCCAGAATTTTCACTTATAATGTTGAATTCCTTTGCTCTTTATTCAGACACACAAATGTATGTTTTAGTTAGAAGCACAGGCTTCAGCTGTGGGTCACAACTGGCTAACCTTTATATCCCCAGTGGTTTTATTGAAAGAATAGCATAATCCATAAACTTCCTTCAACTCTCTAACCTATTAGAATACCTTATATATGTCCTTGCCGTTTATTAGACAGTTTCTGAAAATCACACGATCTACGAAAAGTAAGTACACTTGGGGCATTAGCCCCAAATTACAACAGCGTCTTGCATTGTGCAGAGAAATGACATATGTGTTTTCTTATAGGCAATAACATTTGATTTTCAAGAATGTGTTTAAATTCATGAGTTTACCTGGAAAACATTTATTCCTTTCAGGGCACGTAGAGTAGCTTACTAGGGAGTGAGGAAGACTCACTGCTCTCCACTGCCCTCGCCCACTCTCCTCTAGGGGCCTCGGGAGGTTTAGTCTGGCTTCTCCAACCATCTCTGGGGTATTAGGCTCTAACATTTGGGCTCATGATACTCAAAGTTCATTTGTTGGGAAGTTTTATGAGAACGTGATTTCTGAAACGAAAACTTTGATAATTAGTTTTTCTTTGGTAGTCTTTTAAATCCTGTGAAACAGTATTACTTTGTGCCAAGTTTTAAGCAAATGCCTCACTGAAGGTGTGACTGCAATAGATTTTGCAATCTTTTGGGGTAGAAAACAGCTTGGATTATTTCTGTGAAATTTACTAGTCAGGAAACATGACCTCGGGCTCACAATAGAATGTCTTTTTCTGTGTATTTATTGTTGGGTCCTGAAATTATGTATGTCTGTGCACGTGTGTGTTCTTTGTAGCTGGAGGAACTCCCCTCGAAAGAGTAAAGCTAAATTTTTCTCACTCCTGCCTGAGACCAGTGACAGGCTAATAAGGAAGAGTGATGATAGTAATAAAATGGGGCGAGGGGTACATTCCTGAGATTTTGCTGCTTATAAAATGATAGCCCTGTTACCAAATGACCACACTGGGACCCAGGGTGAGATCCAGGCTTGAGTCTTTCTGATGCAGAGAGGTGACCCTCTGTGTGACTCATCACATCAGAAGCAAATGCTGTCTTAACAGCTTTGGTGACTACCTTTTTAACCCAGAGAACATAGCTGTATGTTTTTAATTTGTTATGATTTATTACACTGAAATTGGTGTGAAATGGACAACAAATCATGGGTGTCAAAATCTGAAAATGAATTTTATCAGCTGAGGAAAGTGAGTGCCTTTGGGATTTGCATAAGTTTCTCATAATTCTTTCCATATTACAGATGATGAGCAAAACTGTGAAAATAAACTGAAAATGACATGATATTTCCTAAGTAGCTAATTTCACATGTACGTATAGACACATATAAATATAGCCAGTTAGCCTCACTTTAGACTTTCTCTATAATTCATAGTGATTTGTACATACCCACAGCGACATTTATCTAAAAACCTTAAAGTAAATATTAAGATCATCGTCACATCTCACAAATGTCTGAGATTATCTATAGAAAACTGCAAACATTATAACAAAGTGTTTACCAACTTTATTTCTTCACTGTTCAAACCCAGAAGAGAATTTACACCTATGTGCCAGTATAAAATTGCTAAGATTGAAGAAACCTCTATCCCAAAATTTCAGATGTTATAAATACCCATCAGCATTGAAAAAAAAAAATCTCCCCTTGTTAGAAACTAACTTTGCATGCATAATTAATTGGGGCACCATATTCCTGCTTCACAACCAGAAGAGAAATTGAATTCAGGTGTTTGGTGAACATATGGGGGATTTACTGTGAATTTATGACCTGTGGTTTGAGTGTAAAACCCCAAGATACTTGCTGATAAAACTTAATGAAGCTTGTGCAGAGGAGCTATTTTTATTTGTAGTTTAGTAATTGATACATTTCTTGGTTTAACCCTCCCAGCCTTTCCCCCATTTCTCATAAATCTTCCAGTCTGAGAGAGAGAGCCAGAGTAGAAAGCCCTAGTCTTCTTAGCCAGAAGACTAATGCTTACCTAATATGAAAATTCAGCTATGCTTTTTCACAGTATTTCGGTCTGCTCCTTCCTCCCATCCCTTTTAATCTATCAATTTGTGCTTTTTCACCTGCACAAGTAACAGGAGGCAAACCCAAGTGCTGTGGGAGGAAGCACTCTAGGTTCCTCCTAGAAAAGCAAAAGCCTTCACGGAGGGGTGACACCACTTTACTCCATCTTAAGAAAACAAAGATAGAGGTGCAATGTAGCTCATCATTAAAACTGAGTCAACAAAGCCATTGCCATTGGAAGGTTTTTACCCCAGGAATAAATACACCTTCAGGAACAGGATCCTGCCACACACTCCCTGGCAATATCACTCTGCTTCTCTGCACCTAGGGTTTTACGAAGAATGCTCCTGATTTGAGTGCCAAGAAAGAAAACACATGACAAGTTTTCCATTTTAACATACGGGGTGTAATGGGTTTAATGAGAAACCTGTGTTTGCTCACTAATTTACAGCAATTAAGAACTCAGTTCTGACATCTGTAGATTATAACTATTTGTCTGGCGATTACAAGATCAGGAATAGTTTATGGAATTGCTAATCAGTAGAGAGAAATCACTAAGGGAGAAGAATGTAGTGTACCTGTAGTCTCTAAATGACACCAGCCCCTAGTAGTCGTGCTACCATCCCTTTCTCGTTCAGTGACATTTCTCCCCCCAACACTGTTCAGGAACTTGTTTGTATCCACTTTATCATGCTGACAATCTGTCTGTTTTGAAAGGATTACAACTCTGTACATCCGTGCATGACATCACAGTAAGACATTGCTTAATGATCTGAGACGCTTGTGGTCATTGCTGGCTGCCTGTTTCTAAAACTATGTGACAGTTCTGCCCTACATATGTTTTCTCCAGTGTCACTTTTTGCCTTCTCCAGCCCTGGTGTCTGTTTCAAGTGACATCCATGAAATAGCTGAAGTGTAGACTTGCCGTTGATATGAATAAAGGGACGAAAAGTCTGCCCTTTTCTAGGGATGCAAGGAGAATAAGGAATTGGACAAAGAAGGGAAAGGTGCTTTAATTTTTCTCTAGTGAAAATATTTTGAAAAGTAATGCTAAACTTGAAGGGTTGTTTATACAATGTAGTAGATCTTTAGTCTTTTTGTTTGTGGACCTACCAAGGAAATCAAAAAAGAGATACATTTCCCTGAAATAAGTGGACCGAAACATAGGGACATCCTGTGAAGGTTGAGTTATCTAAAGACATCATCAAAGGCTCAGAAGAGACAGAGTTCAGGAAAACATGGTCTCTACTTGTAATAAGCGGTGTCCTGGAAGCTTTAACTTACTATCTTCTCCTTCCTAAGTGTGCTGGGATGCAGACCATACTGATGTTTCAGACGTCTTGATTGCAAAATCCCAGAGTCTGGGAGACGGTAGGACATTGAAGCGCTAGCAGGTGGAGAAGAAATAGTTCCTTAAGCAGGGAGTTCCTTAAGCAGCAAAGCTCTAGGGTGCCCCTCTGGTGTACGCATGTGACACCTGAGGGAGTGCTGGAAATACCTCAACGGGAATAAGCTGCGAGTGTGGAGTTGCATGATATCCAGGATCTCAGATAGAATTTGGAAATTAACTCTTTATTTTTTTTAATTGGGAAAAGAATAATGTCCTTCTGCATTTCTGGTAATTGGATGCCAAGTGCAGGTGTGAAATTCAGTAGCATTTGGGATAGAATTTTGTACTTAGGCCAAAAAGTAAATTGCTATGGCTGAGAGGTATGTAGCAAAAATGAAAAGGCTGAGGATATAAGCTGATATGGTTAACAAAATCTTTACCTTGTGTGCCTGTTCTTTAGTAAATGGGGGATATGAGGGACATGTGCTAAGTCCTGGACTCTGGGTAGACTAAGTAAAGCCAGTTTTGAACGAGGAATATCTCCTCATAAGTCGTGTCAGATCCTGGCAGGTCACCAATCTCTACCAGGAAGAGAAACAAGGAGTGAGCCCTTGAGTTCAGTTTTACCGAATGACCTGGTTGGCAGGTCTATTTTCACCAGACCCTAAGAAAACACCCACATTGCTGCTTTGGGTTTCATGAGGACTAATTTTTGGAGATTACAGAGCCAGAACAGGCATTTTGAGTGAAGTGATGGGGAGATTGACCTAAGGAGTCACTCTAAGCAATTGGGTAGATTTCTATTGGAGCATTCTTGGCTATATACTGATGCTCAGTGCAAAGCACATTTGATTGGTTTCATGTGTTAAGATCTGGCAGTAACCATCTTTCAGGGACATCTTCTGCAATAGTATTTACTTTCTGCAATTTTTCTCAGAGGCTAGAACTTTGGAGTGACTAACCATATAAATGGTAGTGGTAAAGCTCATTCATAAAATATGATTCCTCTCTTATATTCTGCTCTTCTAACCAACATGTTTTTGCAACAGTGGGTAAGGCATAGGTCTTTGTGCTTCTAGGCTACTTTATTTCATTTAATAAGTATGTGCAACCTCCCTCCCCCAACATTGTCTAAGGTGATGTGATAGTGGTGGGGGGGGGGGTGTGCATATGCGTGTTTAAGGGAAGGAGGTTTAGAGTTATCTTTCTGTTGTCTTTTGTTGCAGTGGAACACAAAAAAGCAGACCCACTGTGCAATCACATTTCAAACCCCCATTTGCATCACATCCGCTAACATCCTGTGGGCCAAATCAAGACACATGGCCAAGGCCAACATCAATGGGTATTAGTTCAATTAATGCATAACAAGTTAACACAGGCTTAATAGCTTATTATATCAGATCCTATGGATCAGTTTCTATGATCCAGCAATGGCTCAGCTGAATCCTGTGCTCAGGGTCTCATCCAGGTGCAATCAAAGGGTGAGCCAGGCTGGGTTCTCACTGGAGGGCTCCACTAGGGAAGCACTTGCTTCCCTGCTCCTGGAGTCGTTGACAGTATTCTGTTCTTTACAGCTGTAGGATTCAGGGCGGCTCTCTTCTTCAAAGCCAGAAAAGAGAGATAAGGACTTGCAAGATGGACACTGCATTCTTATATAATCACACAAATGTAATCATATCCATTCCTTGACCTTTGCCACAGTTCACTGGATAGAAGCAAGTCACAGGCCCTGCCCACACTCAGTGGTGGGGGCCAGGTATGGGGCAGGGAGAGCGTTGGACAAAGATGCAAATACCTGGAGGCGGAGATCATGGGGCCACTTTGAAGTCTGTCCATTACAAACATTTGCAGATCCGCTTACCCTGCCACAGGGACGTGACATACAGAATATATATGTGTTAAATGATTGTGATGAAGGCATGAGCTTAAGAAAGAGAAACACATGTGGAGGTAAGTTATAAACACTCTGAAACAGTGTTTGCTGGAAGAATCAGAAGATGGAAAGGAAACGAGAGGATATTACAGGAAGAAAGATATGAGTGAATTTACCTTCCTCTCTTTTCTTATACTAGAGATCTTAATCATTTCTCCCTTCTGGGCACCATGGAAAGCCTGGCTCAGTTCGTTCTCTCCCTTCTGTCTACCTTCTCCTTTCCCTTTC
Source organism: Felis catus (assembly GCF_018350175.1). NCBI lineage: Eukaryota > Metazoa > Chordata > Mammalia > Carnivora > Felidae > Felis > Felis catus. Next base: position 31,295,682 of record NC_058374.1, on the reverse strand, counting down.
ATGTTTTTCTTCTTTGTGCAGAAAAGATAGTGTATACCAAGATGGTACCTTCTGGTTGTCCCTACTATTGAATTCTGGCTCTTCAAGCTATGGCCTCTGCTCCAGTTTTCCAGATTCCTTTTGCATAATTAAAAATGCAAATGTTAAGGTATTTTTAGTCCATAAAGAATTAATCAGTCACATCACAAACTCTTCTCTTTCAGCATATGCTCATCTGGAAAGATAGGTCAGAATTCAAGCCTGTAGGGCAATACACCCAGGCTTAGATCAGAAGGAGCAAACAATTTAGGAGAGGCAGGACTATATGGACAATGCTGAGTTGTCTTTTTTAAAAAAATAGTTGTTTCTTGGGCCTGTTACTAGGGGATCACTGGCCTTATCTTGGTGCAGTGGAAGTAAATAGCCTAGAAAAGCAACATATAAAACAGGCAACATCTACAGAATACAAAATAGAGGTTGCAAGTTAGCTGGCCACAGACCTGTTTGGTATTTGGTTTTTGTTTTGTCTTGCATAGGACCAAAAAATAAAGTAAGCCAACATTAAAAATTTGGGCAGCAGGGGAGAAAACTATAGTTCTGACTTCTCTTTAAAAAAAAAAAAAAATTAGAAGGCAACACCAGGCTCACATCCCTTCAGGACAGCAATCTACTGGGACCGAGTAAGGGTCTCCCTTTCTAGACCTAGCATATTACTCCCATTTGTTACAGAATGTACATGGGTACTGCCACAGCCATCAAGTTTCGTTCACTCTTTAGTTAACTGCCCCATAGGCATTGGAATTTGTCCCAGCCATGAAGTTTGCAGGCTGAATTGTTTTCAAAGTACTGTCCATGTACCACCTGCAGTGCTTTTAAAAATATACTGATGCCCAGGACCTGCACAAGACTGCCTGAATCAGAATCTCTCTAGGTGAGTCTCAGTCGATCAGCAGGTTTAAACAAGCACTCTGGATGAGTCTCATACACATACTATGTATACACGAGCACGACTGTTGACGTTTCTCTTCTCATTCACTGTACCTAAGGAGATGGTTGGATAGCATGGCCTGTGGAGCACAGGTGCAGGACAGGATTTGGCCCTTACCTGCAAATAGGATCCTTGCTGCAGTTAGCATGAACTGGTATGCTCAGCTACTTTTGCAAAGCACATTGCAGTGGTCCATTCTGAAGGCTGCAGAGCCTAGTCCTCTGTGTGATCTACCTCTACCAGGAGAGGGTACAATCACCATGGTAATTATGGATGAGAAAGATTTGAGTTCCATATCATTCAGGGCTGCACTGTGCATGCCGGATTAGGAATCTCTGTAGTGTATGAGCCAGTGCTGTCAGAAAGACTCCCAGATATCACTGAACCAAAACAAACCCTCTGCACTTAGTGTAAAATTTATATATAAACACACACACACACACACACACAACACACACACACACACACACACACACACACACACAAACACACACACATAAAAGTATAAAAGAAAATTCCAGCTGGACTAAAACTAAAAAAACAATGTGCAGGGGAAGGCTGAATTAGTGTTAGACTTAAATTGTCTTATGTCTGTCTGTGTGGATTCTTTATAAAAAATAAAGCATCTCTATAATCCCTCTCTTCATCCCTCCTTTCTGTAGAAATTATGATTTAGTGGCTTGTCATTAAGTTGAATTGTCTCTCTCACTCATCTGATCGATTCATGGTATCTTTATTATATTCATCACACACACAAAAATAATGAGCAACTGGAAGTTGGCAACGAACCTAAATATAAGTTGATTGGGATGTGTAGGGATTAGCCACTAATGCTAATGAATATTTAAAATTTCCTTTGGCTGTCTTGGCAGAAGAGCTAACCAAGAACTTTAGAAGTCCAAATGTGAATTATTGGCCTGTTGTAGACTGGCCTGAGAAACAGAGTGAGCAGTTGCAATGGTTTCATTCTTGAAGCCAGGATTTCACCTTCAGACTGCCAACTGGTGTCCCCCAAGGATGCTTGATGGTCTCCCAGTCTTTGGAAGTCATCATCAATCATGAAAACCATTGCAGCCTGTTTTTCAATTTCAGCCCTTAGAGTGGCTTTGCTAGTCTTAGGCAAGTTGGTTGCCATTCTCTAGAGCAGAGGAAGAAAGGAAGCAAAAGAAAAGAGAGTGAAGCAGTGTATCACCAGCTGCTGAGATTTGAAATAAGGGCAAAAGTGACTTCCAGAACTTGGCTTATACTGTGAAAAACATCAAGGTCACCAGAATTTAGAATTAAGGACACTGGGTCAACTTCCCTTGTTGGGAGATTTGCACTTTAAATTAACTACAAATAGTAGGACATCAATTTTCATCAATGGCTTGGACTTCATGAACTTAATAATTATAGGGTTAAAATTCGCAATGGTACATGAAAATAATAGGAAATATTTCTGGTTAGACCTATAAAATACTTCTTCAGTCAAGCTTCCTATAATCCTTCTGTTAGAAGCTATGAAGAAGTATTCCAGGAACAAAAAAGGCACATTTGGAGAAATGGCAATGAGGTTAATGAATGCTCACTTTCCTGTCTTATGAACTGTCTTCATGCCTATACTACCACTGTTTCACATGGAAAGCAAGGAGTTCCAGAGATTGGGTGTTAACATTGAGAAGCCTTTATTGAAAATCATTGCGTTCAAAACTATAAGCTGCCATATATGTTTTTTAAAAGCCAATTAACAACCTTGGGGCGCCTGAGTGGCTCAGTTGGTTAAGCGTCCAACTTCGGCTCAGGTCATGATCTCATGGTTTGTGGGTTCAAGCCCTGCATCGGGATCTGTGCTGACAGCTCAAAGCCTGGAGCCTGCTTCAGATTCTGTGTCTCCCTCGCTCTCTGTTCCTCCCCCACTCATGCTCTGTTTCTCTCTGTCTCAAAAATAAATAAACAAAAAATTTTAAACAGTAAAAAAAAAAAAGTAAAAGCCAGTAACAACCTGCTTAAGAGTATGGAGGGCACTTTTAAGCTGTATACAAATGTAGACTGAAGCATCATGCCAAGTAGCACATTTTATAGGCCCATTAACCTTTAATGTTCTTAGGGCAATCAGTTCAAAATATTTGTCGGAAGAACAAAGGGAAGGCAAGCTTTTATTGACTGGGAAAATAATCAAATTGAAAGTATTGACAGGATGTTCCAGAAGCTCTAATGAAATTAATAGAAACATAAAGGTGATAGGGATCTACCCCATAGTTTAAATGATTATCCCATATTCTTGGAAGACATTAATATTGTGGTTCTATATGCAAATATTTTCAATTTGCGATTTTTAAGTCTTTGGAATTCTTCAAAAGGCATAGAATTATGTCAAGACATATATGAATTTGAGATTTTTATATACTCTACTATGACAGACTTTCTCTTTACAAGCCACATCTCTCAAATTACATTACCCAGGAGGGTGGGCAGCCAGAAAAATTCAGATTCACACCAAATAACCAGGGCAACATGTTTTCAATGAAGAGACCTGCTCTTCTAATAGCTTACAGCTCCCCATTCTGCTAGCATTTTGGAGGGTATATATGATAAATATAAGGCTTGATTCTTGTCCTCAAGGAGTCTGATGTTTTCTTGGGGAGACAGCATGTGCCTAATACGCTTGAATAAATCCCCTGATAGGATACGCCTTAGTCCTCAGGGAGTAACATAGACCAAAAGTGCCATGAGATTTAAGATTGATTTTGGCCGTCTCTACAACTCTTGCAAAATACTGTGTTTAAAATCTGTATGATTTTATAAAGCAGGGGCTTTGGAGTCTGATCTATGTTTTACTAAGTGATACAACATGGCATAGTGAAATGAGGGCTGGACTGGACACCAGAATAATCTAGATTCCAGCCTCGCCTCCCCATTGGTCAGCTGAGAGACCTCAAACAAGTCACTTATTTTCTTTGGATGTCAGTTTCTACACGTGTATGTGCACGCACGTGTGTGTGGAAGAGAGAGAAATACTACCATCTGTACCTATCTTACAAGCTTTTGGTGAGGATAAAACACATTAACACTATAAAAGAAGAAGAAGAAGAAGAAGGAGGAGGAGGAGGAGGAGGAGGAGGAGGAGGAGGAGGAGAAGAAGGAGGCAGCGGCGGCGGCAGGGGCACCTGGGTGGCTCAGTCGGTTAAGCATCTGACTCTTAATATCAGCTCAGTTCTTGGTCTCAGGGTCATGAGTTCAAGCCTGGCATTGGGCTCCATGCTGGGGGCAGAGCCTACTTAAAAAAAAAAAAAAAGCAACATTACTATTAAATAACTGATGAAATCCAACTACCATCCAAAGTTATTTTTAAAATGCTTTTCATTTATGCTGTAAGAAACTGCATTTTGTGTATAGACCTTTGATAACTCCTAAATAGGAACTTTGTATCATGGCATTACGAAAACAATACTGCACATTTGTAAGGCTACAGTGTATGCTGTCACCTTACTTGATTGTTGCAAGTATGATATTCAGAGAAAAAGTGATTATTATGTCCACTTCATATGTATGAAAAAATCCCACAACTCAAATTAAGTGCCTTCGTCTAAGAAGGTGGAGGAGCTAGGACAGGACCCTGGTATTTCTGATTTGTAATGCAATGTCCTTTCCAAAAAAATTTGGCTGCCAACACCTTGTCAGATTACAGAAAGGAAATGAGGCTTTTAAAATACCGCATAAAAAAGGAATGTCTAAAAATACCGCTTGCCCTCTTGAATATCTGCCTGAAATAACTTCAGTAAGTCTTAATCATAAGAACAAAATGAAAACTTCTCTTAAATGCCCAAATATTGTTTTATAAATTCACTTCCTCTTAAACAGTGTCCTCTCAAAGCAAGCTGCCATTTTTTTTTTCCCTAGCAACTGCCATTCACAGATTGTATCTCTGAAGGGTGTTCATTCTTGCCCCTTCTCTCTTTTAGCAACAGATCAACTCCTAGCAACCATGATCGGATACAGCGTCTACGGCAAGAATTTCAGCAAGCAAAGCAGGATGAAGATGTAGAAGATCGGCGACGTACCTATAGCTTTGAACAACCCTGGGTGAGTATTTGGTTCTTCAGCACAGCGAATAGTCTGACAACTTCCCTGCAGTAAGAGCCCCCAAGCTGTGACCTTAGCCCTTTATGAAACAAGACAAGATGGAGCCAAATTCCTTTGACCTTTAACATATTGACCTTTCCCTCATTTCCATCTGGGTTGCATCATTGCTAATTTCATTTTATATCTTGTTGCACCATCTGTCCATTGCATAATCAGTTTTATTCGCCTTATGACAAGACATAGCAAAAGGATTCTTGCTCTCAGCTATGCACTTTTTTTTTAAAGTTTAGTAAATATTTTTCTATATACATTTTCCTCAGAATTGGAGCCAGAATAAATTAGTTCAACACATGTCTATTGTGTATCTACTATACACAAAGTACAGTATTAAGCAATTCTTGATTCTTTATTCTCCCTTATCCCCTTTGTGTATTTGTTGAATCCCTCTTATTTATCTGCCCATATCCCTGTTCTAGTTTATCCTCCTCACAGCCATCAGAGTGATTTTTTTTTTGGAGTTTATTCATTTTTAAGAGAGAGAGAGAGAGATCAGGGGAAGGGCAGACAGAGGGAGACACAGAATCCAAAGCAGGCTCCAGGCTCTCAGCTGTCAGCACAGAGCCTGACATGGGACTTGAATTCACAAAATGTAACATTGTGACCTGAGCCAAAGTCGGATGCTTAACCGACTGAGCCACCCAGGCTCCCCAGAGTGATTTTTCTAAAACAGAACTCTGAATGGCTTCTCAATGCCCAAGAGAGAGAGTCCAAATTCCACAGTGTGGCTTGCTAATCCTCCCCAGTCCAGCCCCAGACTTGTGCTCTTTCTGTTCTTGTGTTTTGTCTTGGAGATGATGGCACTGCTGAGAATGAGAAGCATTGGGGTAGGTTTGGGGGTGTTAGAGATGATGGGAATTAAAAAAAAAAGTATTGTTTATTTACTTTTGAGAGAGAGAGACAGAGCATGAGCAAGGTAGCAGAGAGAGAGGGAGACACAGAATCTCTAGGCTCTGAGCTGTCAGCACAGAGCCCAACATGGGGCTCAAACCCACAAACTGCAAGATCGGGACCTGAGCCAAAGTCAGACACTTAATCGACTGAGCCACCCAGGTGCCCCCGATGATGGGAATTTTGAAGAATATCTTTGGAAACTTGAGGGAGACTCAATTAGACATGAACATACAGGCTACTTGAGATAGGAAATTCTAGCTGAGAGTATTAGTGATCAACATGGTAATGTGACCATAGCTAAAAATGCTTAGAGGGAATAGAAAAATAATTTTTTGATTACTTCTGCAATGGGGATTAACGAGTCAGACATGGCAGAAAGTCAAGGAAGGTACTCTGGAGGCCTGGGGAAGAGGCAGGTGGAGCATCACCCACTCTGGGTAGGATGGTGAGTACAGCTCAGGGACGTATATCCTAATTGCATGGGAGGATGCAAGAAGGGTCAGTACTCTAGGGGTTCGAAAGCCTAGGGGCTGTAGTCAAAACAATATATTTTTTGGACTCCTGGATCTTGGAGGTGGGACAGTTCATGATGATTTGAGGTCAAAGATATGCCATCCATGTGAGTTCCTGAGAGAACAGAGATTAAGGTCCAAAGAGTTAATGAGTTCAGTTCAAAATGTTGGGATTATAATTACATTAGGTATATGGGAAGGTAGGTTAGAAGGAAGAGTAGTGTTAGAAAAGGCTTACAGTTAAAAAAAAAAAAAAAAGATCCTGATTTATTTTGGAAAGGGTATGGACCCAACTGCCACAGAACTGAGAGGTCGGTTATATTGTAGGGAAGGAGAGATAAAGGTAGAAATGTAGTCGGAGCCTTCAATGCTAGATTGGAAGGCTGAAGAAAGATGGTATGAGGACAGAACACTGGCCCACTGGCCAGGCAACCTAGCTCTTCAGGACTGTTTTCTTGTATGTTAAACCAAGAGACTTAGAGTAGATGGTTGAGTGTCAGTTATTAAACCCTTTGTTATAATGAAAATTTAAGAGAAAGCTGAATGTGTCAGGTAAAGCAATACAAGTAGAGCTTCTCCGAGTGTGGTCCACAGACCAGCACCATCAGCATCACCTGGAGCTCCCTTCAGACCTCCTGGATCTGGGTGAGGCCCAGGAATCTGTATTTTAACAAGCCCTGGAGGGGTGATTCTGAAGCATGTTACTTTGAGAAGCAGTGATCTAGAGTTAAATAATCTCTGAGGTCCTTTTTACTCCTAAAATCCAACACCCTCAATATACTCTATACAAGGGCAGAAACCTATAAACGTTTTGATTAAGGGGCTTAGTGACCAAATTGGGGTCTGTGGAAGATAATTTTGAGAAAGGAGAAGATGGAAAAATGGGAAAAGCAGTACTAGTTTGAAGGACTTTGCCTCTGTTCAGGTGAGGAAGGAGGAGCCTAGAGCAGCCAACTGGCCATATGAAACCACCATCCAAGAGTAAAAACTCCCCATGAAGTCGATCCTAGCCTAACTTTCAGAGGTTATATAAGAACTTCAGCAGATATAATACCTTAAAAAATCTCTAATTGTGTTTCTGCAACAACGTTACTATTAAAGGTATTGTTTTTCTAAAACATTTATTTTTATTTTTATTTATTTAGTTAAAATTTTTTTTAATGTTTATTTTTGAGAGAGAGAGAAAGAGAGACAGAGACAGAGACAGAGACAGAGACAGAGACAGAGACAGAGACAGAGTGTGAGCAGGGGAGGGGCAGAGAGAGAGAGAAAAAGACATAGAATCTGAAGAGGCTCCAGGCTCTGAGCTGTCAACACAAGCCATGAGATCATGACCTGAGCCGAAGTCGGACACGCAACCGACTGAGCCACCCACGTGCCCCTAAAACATTTATTTTTAGACGATCAAGTAAATTGAGTCATTCCCATGTAACAACATGACAGAATTATGTTAATCTACTTATATTGTTTGCCATAATTGACTTAATCTCTTCCTACCAGCTTTCCTAAAGCAGGATTCTTTTTTTTTTTTTAATTAAGTTTTTTATTTTAAATCCAGTATAGTTAACAAACAGTGTTATATTAGTTTCAGGTGTACAAGACAGAGATTCAACACTTTCATACAACATCAAGTGCTCATCACAATAAGTGCCCTCCTAATCCCTATCACCTATTTCACCCATCTCCTCACCTACCTCCTCTCTGGTAACCATCAGGATGTTCTCTGTAGTTAAGAGTCTGTTTCTTAGTTTGTCTCTTTTTTCCCCTTTGCTCATTTGTTATGTTTCTTAAACTGTTATGCTTCTTAAATTCCACATAGGAATGAAATCATATGGCATTTATCTTTCTCTGACTTATTTTGCTTAGCATTGTACTCTCTAGCTCTATCCATGTTGTTGCAAATGGCAAGATTTCATTCCTTTTTATGGCTGAGTAATATTCCATTATATATATACCACATCTTTATCCATTCATCAGTTGATAGACACTTAGACTGCTTCCATTATATGGCTATTGTAAATAATGCTGCAATAGATACATCGGGGTGCATGTATCCCTTTGAATTAGTGTTTTTGTATTTTTTGGGTAAATACCCAGTAATGTGATTACTGAATCGTAAGGTGGTTCTATTTTTAACTTTTTGAGGAATCTCCATATTATTTTCCACAGTGGCTGTACCAGTTTGCATTCCCACCGACAGTAACAAGGTTCCTTTCTCTCCACATCCTTGCCAACACTTGTTTCTTGTGTTGTTTATTTTAGCCATTCTGACAGGTCTGAGTTTTGATTTTCATTTTTCCTGATGATAAGTGATGTTGAGCATCTTTTCATGTGTCTGTTGGCCATCTGGATGTCTTCTTTGGCCAAATGTTCATGTCTTCTGCCCATTTTTAAAATGGATTATTTGGTTTTGGGATGTTGAATTGCATCAGTTCTTTTTATATTTTAGATTCTAACCCTTTATCAGATATGTCATTTGCAAATATCTTCTCCCATTCTGTAGATTGCCTTTTAGTTTTGTTGATTCCTTTGCTGTGCAGAAACTTTTTATTTTGATAAAATAGTTTTTATAGTTCCAGTAGTTTATTTTTGCTTTTATTTCCCTAGCCTCAGGACACATATCTAGAAAAATGTTGCTATGACCAATATCAGAGAAATTACTGCTTGAGCTCTCTTCTACGATTTTTATGGTTTCAGTTTTCACATTTAGGTCTTTAATCCCTTTTGAGTTTATTTTTGTGTATGGTGAAAGAAAATGGTCCAGTTTCATTCTTCTGCATGTTGCTGTCCAGTTTACCCAACACCATTTGTTGAAGAGACTGTCTTTTTCCCCATTGGATATTCTTTACTGCTTCATTGAAGATTAATTGATCACATAATTGCGGATTTACAACCAGGTTTTCTATTCTGTTACATTTCTATGTGTCTATTTTTGTGCCAATACCATACTGTTTTGATTACTACAGTTTTATAATATAAGTTGATGTCTGGAATCGTAATACCTCCAGTTGTACTTTTCTTTTTCAAGCTTGTTTTGACCATTCAGGATCTTTTGTGGTTCCATACAAATTTAAGGATTATTTGTTCTCATTCTATGAAAAATGTTATTGTATTTTGACAGGGTTTGCATTAAATGTGTAGATTGCTTTGGGTAGTATGGACATTTTAACAATATCTGTTCTTCCAATCCATGAGCATGGAATGTCTTTCCATTTCTTTGTATTATCGTCAATTTCTTTTATCAATGTTTTATAATTTTGGAGTACAGGTCTTTTACCTGTTTGTTAATTAAGTTTATTCCTAGGTATTGTTTTTGGTGCAATTGCAGATGGGATTGTATTCTTAATTTCTCTTTCTGTGACTTCATTATTAGTGTTTAGAAATGCAGCATATTTCTATACATTGATTTTGTATACTGTGACTTTACTGAATTCATTTATCAGTTCTCATAGCTTTTGGGAAGGGTCTATTGGATTTTATTTTTTCTTCTCTTTTTTTCTTTTTCTTTTTTTTTTTTTCTTAAGAGAGAGAAAGAGAGAGTGTGCGTGAGAGCGTGAGTAGGGAGAGACAGAGGGAGAGAATCTTGGGTTTTCCATACATAGTATCATGTCATCTGAAAGTAGTGAAAGTTGTATTTCTAATTTACCAACTGGGATGCTTTTATTTCTTTTTGTTGTCTGATTGTTGTAGCTAGGACTTCCAGTACTATGCTGAATAAAAATGGCCATCCTTGTCTTGTTCCTGACCTTAGGGGAAAAGGTGTCAGTTTTCCCCCATTGAATATGATGTTTGCTGTGGGTTGTTCATAGAATGTCTTTATTATATTAGGGTATGTTCCCTCTAAACCTACTTTGTTGAGGGTTTTTTATCATGAATGGGTGTTGTACTTCATCAGATGCTTTTTCTGTATCTATTGAAATGATCATATGTTTTTTATCCTTTTTCTTATTGATATGATATATCATGTTGATTGACTTGAAGCAGGATTCTTTTTTGATGTGTGGTAAACATCCCTAGCAATGTATTTTTGCACAGAAAGGCTGAAAAGAGGAAAGAGTACAGTGGCTACCAGAAGGAGAAAAGCAAGTATATATGAAAATGGTTCTCAAACACAGAGTTCTAGCCTGCAAGGCCCTGCAGGGGTTTTCTCAGTCTCCATACCATACCATGAGGAGCAGTGGAATGCCACCTGACTTTGCCTGGGAATGTGGATTTCAAACCAGCATATTTGCAGCATTGCTGTGTAGTTAGTTATCTAATTGATCAGATGTATTGGGTGCTTACTATGTTCAGTCAGTGTGTCTGGTGCTAGAGAACAAAGATGGGGAAGAAAGAATATCCTTAGAGCCCTACAGTCGAGCTGATACAACAGAAAAGAATATTTTGTACAGTTTATGATACAGGTATACATGGAGTATTAAACACAGAGGAACCATGCCCAAATAAATTGTGGGTGGTTAGGAAAGTCCTGAAAGAAGACCTCAGTGCTTGCTTTGGGAGCACATATCCTAAAATTGGAGGGATACAAAGAAGAGTAACATGGCTCCTGCACAAGGATGCATGTAAATTCATGAAGCATTCCATATAGAGAGAAAGGAAAGGAAAGGAAAGGAAAGGAAAGGAAAGGAAAGGAAAGGAAAGGAAAGAACACCTCGTTAAATTTGGAATATATTTTAAATACATAACTTTGAGAAAGAGAGAAACATATATTTGGGAACTAAGATTGATGGGATTTTTTTTTTCTGGCTGGTGACATTGTATCTACATGTGAAATGTCCAAGTTTGAGACTAAATGAGCATTTCCTACTTCTTAGCTGTAGATATTGTTCATTGGGAGATGTAGAAATGATTTGATATCCATTTTGGTCCCCTTATATGATTTTTTTTTCCTAATGGGGGTGGTGAATATGTTGGCATACATTCCCATGCCAGCTACTTAATATGAACAATCATGTTAGGAAAAATGTTTGAGAAAATCTTATACATCCAGAAACTCACCTACAAAAGGTCATAGGCCAAATTGTTGTATATCAAAATGCCAAGGCAACTTTAGACTGAGCACTTGGCTTGTATTATCATTTCCTGTAATGAGTGAGCAGGGAATTATTTGGATGACAGGCTGATTACTTTAGGAATGGAATAATTTCCTAAATTGTGGGTCAGAAGTTGACCTTTTCTTTTTCTTTCTTCTTTTTTTTTTTAATTTTCAAACAATTGGGATCTTGCTGTTTTTTCTCCTTTCTACTGATCATATAAATGAGCTTGAAGTGACTATAATTCTACTTAGTGTATTAACTTTCATACCAATTCTCCTTGTTGCCTTAATAAGGTTTTGTCCGCCTCAATAAGAGCCTCAAAATGTAGCTGAGTCTATGGTTTTTATTATCTGTTTTACAAAATGAGCTTTGAGTATCTTAGTTTTTTTTTTTTTTCTTTTTCTGTGTATTCTGACCTTAAAAGGTCAGTCTGTTTGGAAAGGATGAGACTATGATCTCACCCATTGGAATGGTTTGCAATCATTTTAGTTGTAAGGAACCAGATATTTGTCTTCAAGCTGTGTGTCCCTCTTAGTCCATATTAGTTGAAATTGTCATGCTTGTTGGAAATGCCACACACAAAGTGTGACCAGATGTATCATATAGAAGATCCGAGCCAATTACTTTACATACAGAGAGGGATGCTGCAGAAAATTCATCCAAGTAGCCCTTTTCAGTTCATCCATTTTCAAAATGTTCTCCCTAAACCCTAGCAGTGTGGAATGCACCTGTTCCTGGGCTTTTGTTCAAAATAATGTTTGGGCCTGAGGGAGCTGATTTGTGGCACAAAGGGTCTTTAGATGAGCAGAGGCCCGGGAAATTCCCTTAGCTCCATAACTGAAGTGCATTCTCTCCCAAGTTGGTTAAGAAGAGGAGGAGGAGGACGACGATGACAAGGAGGAGGAGGAGGGGGAGAAGGAGGAGGAGGAGGAACAGGAGGAGGAGGAGGAGGAGGAGGAGAGGAGAAAAAGCAACTTCTTCACCATGTAATGCCAGGTGCAGCATAAATAAAGCAGCAAGTTGCTTTAAATCTTTCTTAAGATAATGGAACAATAGCTGAGGTTAGGGTTATTATCACAGAGCTCAGATATGGACAGAACTTAGTGTTGCTTTTAAAAGAATTAAATTGCACGCTGCAGACATAAGTACAGTATGCTGTTAAAACTTTGCAGATACCTGAGTGTTGCCCACAAGGAGACTTGCTGGCTGAGGCGGTTGATAGATGGGATAATGGAGCCTTTAATAGCTATATTGCTAAATCCTTTCCATCCCGGGTTGGTAGTGACTCAAAGTAGTTTAGTCCTTCAGATGGAAAATTGATCCTCTGCGATGTGAATACCCTCTTCTCCCCCAAGCTTTCTTCCCAGCTGTCTGTCTTTAAACAACAACAAAAAAAAAGGTCTGTCCTTTTTTCCATTTTTCTGTCTGGGACTTTTAATGGCTCCTCTTCCCTTTTTTAGGGTTTTGTCTGCTTTAATTAGAGAGCCAGTCTGTAGTACACAGCCACCCTGAACCCCTGGATTGCCTTCCCTGTACCTGGGAAGTTTGAGAAAATGATGCTTATCCTTTTGTTTTCATCTCTCCTAAGACTTCAAGGATATCTCCTTTAATTTCCTTATAGTGGGGCTCCATGCCTTTACTCAAAAAATGCCTTCTCGGTTGATAGCTTTGCAGTTCAAACTGGGTGGAAATCACCTCCCTTGGAAATCAACCTGGAGAAAGCCATTCCTGCAAGCAAACAGGGACCCTTTACTCATGGCAAAAGCCTCTGTGCTGCTGCAAAGTAGACCCCTTTCTTCTAGCTCCAATGACCCATCTCCCAGCTGAAGGCTCCAAGACCCATGGGCCGTGCTACCGGCAGAGACCTCAGGTAGTAGAAATGAATGAAGTTGCCTTTGGTCATCATTAGCATGGGACACTAGAAGGCTGGCTTATTTTTAGAGCTGCAATTTTCAGTATACCTGCTGTTTAAGGAGGGGGAAAAGTAGATCCAAACACTGGTTGGCAAAGACGAGAGAAAGACAAACGGTGTGTAAAAAACAAACATGTACTTATGAAAATTTTATGAGGGAAACTGGTTTGCTCTGCAGATTTTTCAAGCATTACTCACATCATTAGTAGCAATTAGGCTTTTCAACATTCAGAACCCACAAGAGTTCGATCAATAGTTGTAACAGTATCTTGTGTGATGGGATAGAGGTGGAAGGCTGTGAAGGCAGGATGTATAGACAAAAGTTAATTTTGTTTTGATTAAAAGTTGTAAATGAATCTACTATACAGAATAATTACCAAGCTTAGTGGTTGCCACTTTTTTTTTTTTAAGTTTATTTATTTATTTTGAGAGAGGGAGAGAGAGAATCCCAAGCAGGCTCCATGCTGTTAGCGTAGAGCCCAGATCGGGGCTCTATCCGTGAACTGTGAGGTCATGACCTGAGCCAAAACCAAGAGTCGGACGCTGAACTGACTGAGCCACCCAGGCGCCCCAGCAGTTGCCACTTCTAAACAGAGTGAACAGTTTATGCTTTTTACATGATTCAATGGCATAAAAGTCTTCCTACCCTCTACCAAATCTTTAAATTACCATTTTATCAGAATGTGGAATTTATATTAGGGTTACAGCAAGTTTGAATTGCCAACATAGGAATTCCAAATCTCAGGTGGATGTGTGTCCTTTTAGTTATTGTCACCATCATTATCTTTATCATCACTTTTCCTCTAAAGCAGTTGAACTTGTATCTTATTTTTGTTTTCCATATGTGCCCTTGAACATAGGTGAAAATTTGAAAATTTTATTCATTTTGAATAGAAAACTCACTCAAAAGTATCATTTGTAAGAATAGTACATATATGTGTGTATATGTGAAGATATACAGGTGCACACACACATATGCTTACACACTATGTGAAGAAAAATTAGAGTACTTAAAAATTATTTTCTATAAATGCTAATAAAAGAGTAATGAGTTTTATTTCATAAGTGACACATACACTCATAGATTAAGGTCTAAAAGTCTTCCAATATTCCTGGCTCTAAATGGTACTGACACTTTGTATGCTGTATAGTTATTTTTGTTCTTTCTTTAGTCTTAACAGTTTTGTTTTATATTCTTATTTTGGAAAAATAAGAATGATTTTATTTAACTGAGAAAAATGTTTAGTTAATGAAATCTGGTGAAAACACTATGTTTTCACCAGTGATTTTTGATATTTTGTTTTACACTAATAAGTGATAGCCAAATTGTGTAGTTTTCCCAAACTTTATATAATTTTTTGTATTGTATAAATACTGTCTCTCCATAATCATGATAGAGACCAATACTTTGCAGCTCATTTATAAAAGCAACATGCATAGTTTTCACTTGTGGCTTTAAACATAAGCCATGAAGAAATTTACATATCATGGTCCTCCAGTGTACTGTGTAACAGATAACCATGTATTTATTTCTATTCACTACCTCTACATTATTATGGCCCTGCCAGCCTTGGCAATTTTTTTCTTAAAAGGTCATTGCTTGTCACAAATTTCATCATAAACAAGGCCAGGTCATCTGAGATTTGTATTCTGAAAACAGAGCTATTATTGTCTGGCAGATATCCAGAATTAATATTTTTAAAAAATTTTTTAATGCTTATTTATTTTTGAGAGAGAAAGACAAAATGCAAATGGGGGAGGGACAGAGAGAGGGAGACACAGCACCTGAAGCAGGCTCCAGGCTCTGGGCTGTCAGCACAGAGTCTGACGCAGGGCTCGAACTCACACACTGTGAGATCATGACCTGAACTGAAGTCAGACGCTTAACTGACTGGGCACCCAGGCACCCCTTGATCTCCAGAATTATTACAATTATAATTTACCTGTGTGTTTCCCTGTATATATATTACTTTGTGGTTGTAGCTGTTAATGCTGTTCTTTTTGAAAACATGAACTTCTCCCTGGGGTTACAAATTACCTTTCTTCATTTCTTTATTTTTATTATTTTGGACTCCAGATACATTATTCTATTTCTGCCATAGAGATGGAAACCACTGTATTTAAAAGTCAGGATTGTCGATTATAATACTGCTCCCACAATTTACATTTTTATGAGATCATCATTGAAGTCATGAATCAGGTTATTTTTGATTCGGGCCAAGTATAAAACTTGCCAGGATAAACTTACGTCAGTGTTGCTCTAGGCTGGTCATGTATACAATCTTCCTTGAGATCTGTGGCTCAGTAACATTTCATCTTAAAGATAAGGGGAATTCTTCTTAAGAACCTACCCTTCTGCATGCTTTGAAAAAAGAAATGGAATAAAAGTCATCGTAGTGGGCAGACTAGTATGAAATATGTCAGTTTGCCAACACCAAACTCATTCACACATGTTAAGTTTTCAGATCCTGTGTGATGATAATTTTATTATTGGAGTTCATCAAGATCCAACTGGGTCCTTGCCATGGATAAGGTTTGAGGTGCACAGTGTCAGAAAACACACAGTTGAGGAAACAAAAGCCTTTCAACTTTTTTTTTTCTGTCAGAATCAAATTTTCAGGCCTCTGGGAGAAACAACTTAAAAATACACCTGAAATGTCTACAAGACCTTGCATTTTCTTTTCACATCTCCACAAGCAGTGTGTCACAGAACAGCATGAGCTTAAGAAGCCCGTTACTAAATCCTGCTGCAGAATGCCAGATCTCTCAAGACTGCTTGACACATGTATATAGCTTATACTGAGTGAAAAGGAAAGGGAAACGTGGTTCTTTTTGAGGGTGGAAAGAAAACTGTGTAGTATTTTCTTGCTTTGCTTTCCCTCTGTCCAGTGGCTTCTCTCAAGCTTCCCAAGCCTCACCCTGAACAATAGAGCCGCTCAGTTTTCTTTTTGGCCAGCCTCATCAAGTGTAATGGAAGAAAATGTCTGTCTTCTTTAATGTAGTTGATGAACAATTGGTTGACGCTTTGTTTACATAAGCAGAACTCACTCGGCAAAGTGTTTTCCTCGCTCAAGGCACCACTGATGTGTTATTTGAACGGTGTTGTGGAGCGGGTCTCAGAACACACATTTGTTCCAGTGAGTGTGGTTATAAACATCCACTAGTAGAGACTGGGGTATTGTAAAGCCTAATCTCTTCACACATTATTTTTGTATCGGGATATTTTTAATATGCCCACTGACTATGCCCATATGCTTTGAAATTTTTGCCCCATATAATCCTTATTATTGCTTACCCACAAATACGATAATGCTGGCCAGGCAGAAAGAGAACAATAGATGATGCTTTCTTTCTGTTCACACAAAAGCCAACCACAGGAGCCACTCCTTAAGTAACAAGCCCACATGCTACCTTACAACTCTCCAAATGAAAGCAAAGACTGTTATTTTAGGAAACTATTATCAAGTCAAAGTCTGCCATTGGTGTCTACAAGAGAAAATCGATAGCTTGTTTTTAAGAGGCATTCTTCATTCAGAATATGCCTATTGCACAATGTTGCGTCACACAAAGGGGAGCAGAGGTTAGCAAGTGCCAAAAAGGATTACTTAGTGAATGTCACTGATGCTACGATAAACCACTGTTGGGTATTTTGTAGAGTTAGAGGCATCGTTGTCTATTTTGAGCAGACCAACTTTCATTTTCAAAGGGCAGATCTAGAAGGTAAGCTAAAAACTGTCAGTGAGAAGCTGAAGCATCCACAGGGGCTTGATCTGCATGGCACAATATACACAACCAAATATCTGAGTTTGCTGAGAGGCAGCAATCAGTGGATGACCTGCTGACCAAAGTATTTAGCCAGAAGGAGTAGAAATTTCTCTATAGGGTATAATTAACCTAGGTAAAAATGCCATTTCCTAATAAGTAAGGGAAAATGTATTGTCTCATAACCAATTCAAGGAGCTGTTAGCTGTTAGCTGTTAGGGTTTATTCTTTTGATGAGTGTTTCCATTTGACTGCCACCCCTGGGTTGGAGGAGACCTATACATGGCGAACGGTGCCTAGTGTCAACGAATCTCCATTCAGAATTTAGCCATCACCCTTTAGGAGAAGGGGAATGAGTTCTATTGTAGCCCTACTGCTAGCCTAAAATAGGTAACCACTGAGAAAATTCACCAGCACAGCCAACTTGCAAGTGCACACCCATGGACTTTCCCACTTCTGTGAATTATTGTAGCAAAATTTATTTACTTATTTATTTTTGACATTGGCATCTTATGCTCTCCTGAGGAGCCTTGCTCCCCTGTACTTGCTGGATATACAGGGGATGCAAACTGGTGTCTAATGTTGGTATTTACCAAACCATCAGGAAGACTGGAAAAGTTGACCCCTCAGGGCACCTGGGTGGCTCAGTCTTAAGGGTCTGATTTCAGCTGAGGTCATGATCTTCTGGTGAGTTTGAGCCCCCACATCGGGCTTACGGCTCTCAGCACAGAGCCTGCTTCTGATCCTGTGTCCCTTACTTCTTTCTCTACCCCTCCCCTGTGCTCGCTCGCTCTCTCTCTCTCTCTCCCTCAAAAGTAAATATTAAATAAAAGAGAAAGAAAAGTTGGCCTCTCAATTTCAGACCATTCTGAAGCCATAATCAAAATTTAAGATGCTTGAGTATTTGGGGCTCATAAAAGCAAATAGATAACCTCTTTTCTCACACTTGGGAAAACTGCAGTTGGCTTTTTAAAAACTCACCACATCTGTAACATGTTTCTAGGTCAATCCTTAAGAATCGGAATGAGGCCCACCGGCCACATGATAGCCAGACTGCCTCTCTCGCTAAGCGTGTCGCATTTTTGCCCTTCAGCCCAACTCCAGAGCGGCGGCGCAGAGCGGCAGGCACTCGGTGTCGGTGGAGGTGCAGATGCAGCGCCAGCGGCAGGAGGAGCGCGAGGGGTTCCAGCAGGCCCAGCGCCAGTACAGCTCCCTGCCCCGGTAAGTCCCAGCCCGGCCCCACGGGAAGCCCCTCCTCCACGCGCTCGTCCTGCGGGAGCCGGCAGGCAGAGGGCGCTGCTCAGCCTGACCCCGGAAAGAGGCCCCCCGGAAGAAAGAAAAGTGTGGCAGAAGATGCCGGCATTGTCACCCCCAAGCTCCCTAATCGCGAGCGAGATGATCTGCCATAGGAGCATCGGGCTGAGGGGTCACACCCGGGCTCTGGTACTGGTTCTGCTACTTCCCAGGTGGCCGCGGACCGGACGGGTTCTTCATCTGAAAAATGGAAAGCTAATGCTTATTTTGCCTGGCTGGTGGGGTGACTAGAGTGATGCTGTGTAAACCTAGAGCTCCGTGAAACGGGGGGGTGGGGGGGTGGCGGTGCTCCACGGTCTGTGCCCAGGTAGGATCTCTCTTGCTCTCCCGCCATCCTTACACTTGTTCAGTGCGGATCCTCAGAGTCCCAGGGATGCCCACCTCATGAGCAGACTAGCCCGGGGCGGGGGGGAGGGGGGGTGGTATCTGCCGGGCTCCCCCCAAGGAGGTACCTCAGCCCCACGGGTTCTCTGCCAAAGGCCTGGAGAGCACTCAGGTGACCGAGCCCTAATACCCTGAAATGATAACCCTTTTCCCATCTGAGTATTTCCTCCGTGCACAGTGAAGAATAAAAGTACCTATTTAAAAATACTCATCTTCCCAAACTTCCTATGATTCACTCCTATAATCACAATTCTTACAGGCATTTGTTCTATTTCAAAACCAGGTGACAAAAACATTTTGGTGGAAAAAATCCACTTACCATGTTTGTATCAAGTAGATTGCTTTGACTTTGAGCAGAGCAGTGTGGAAGCAATGTTTCTCTGTGTAAACTTGACTGACCTATACAAAAGTGGTCTTGATTTGCTTCTAATTTTTAATAAGGATGAGTCCCTGTAAATGTTAAATAATCCCTATAATAACAGCGAGGGACTTGGCTACATTGACGTGGATCAGACAAGGGAATGAGGGTGTGAATGAAAATCTACCAGGATGAGTAGCGTCATTCTCCTAATGGTAGTTTACTAGTATTGTAGTATTGTTCATTCAGTTGTTCTTTTTTCATCTAGAAAGCTCTATCTCCTTTGAAAACTAAATTTTTTTTTTCTTTTAAATAAGAGAATTGCTTTTTTTCTTT
This sequence comes from Felis catus, assembly GCF_018350175.1. Lineage (NCBI taxonomy): Eukaryota > Metazoa > Chordata > Mammalia > Carnivora > Felidae > Felis > Felis catus. The sequence continues at coordinate 31,276,088 of NC_058374.1, read as the reverse complement.
CACATAGGAGAATAACTATTTATTTAGCCCACTCTGGGTAAGAGTCACTGAAATTTAGGTCTGGACAGGACCTCGAACACGTTGTCTTACAAGGAAGCAGCTCAGAGAAATTAAGTAACTTCCCCCAAGGTCCCACAGCTGGTCCATAATTTCTGCCAGAATTCAAACCCACACCTGCCTGTTCCCTAAACCCTGATTTCATAAGGCTCATTGCTACCGAGGGTTTTGGTTCCCAAGTCTGGAATGTCATTGGGTATAGGTGCAAAGTTCCTCTCTGCGCTCTACTTCCCTTAGCATATGGAAGAAGGCCACTGTATGAACCAGCCCCATGCATCAAATGTGAAACATTCCAGGATTATACATAAAGGTTCTTCTGTATAAAATCCCTCCACCCTGCCTGTTTGGCTTGCTTTCCATCAGATGGATGAGTGTGATCAGGTCGATGGATTGACATACCTGACGGTCAGTAGCACATCACGGCCTATTCGAATGGCATTGCCTGTGCAGGGGCTGTGATCTTATTTGATTGGCAAATTGTTTGACTTCATAAATTTTAGTTGTGTTTGAGAGTATAAGAAATGGAGGAGAAATATCAGAAAGCACATGTAAGAGGTGGAGTGAGGTGGGAAATGCACAGGGCTGAGGAAGGGAAGTGGGAGAGATGGTGGGTGAGGGCCCAGAAGTGTACACAGCCTGGTGTGAGAAGAACCGCCAGGGTCCCAGTCCTGGGGAAGAGGGCAAAGAGGGATCACTGACTTTCTCCTGGTCGTGTTCCCAGGTAGCTCCATATTCCAAACTGATGCTCCGCTGTCTTTTCCACCTCCTCCTCTAGGCTGCCCTTCCTCGCTCCCCTTCTCCCTTCTGAAGCACCTGCTAGAAGGATCTAATTCATGGAAGGGAGGGTTGCTGCTGCTGGTACTGCTGCCATCTGGAGTGTTTCCCTAAATAACAAAAACTCCCTCTGGGTTCAGCGTAGCCCTCTTATTACTACTAGGCATTTTATTCTGTGTTGATATGACAAAAGCAGAAATCCCACGATGAAAAAGTTGTTTCAGGCAAGAGGTCTGGGAGGTCCCTACAGCCTGTTCTCTGCCTTTAGAGAACAGTTTCTGGATGGGAGTGTATATTTGTGGGAAGATTTAGGAATGCTGAGCCACACCCAGCTTAGGCACCACTTGACAAAGGCTGTGTGCGGAGATCCGGAGGAAGGTAACAAGACCAAAGAGGAGCTCAGAGGGAGATAGCAAGAACCTACATGGGCTTGAGTCAAAACCAGATTTCTGACGTGATATTCTTCAAAGACGCTTGACCTCTGCTTTTCAGATGTTGACAGCAGAGTTTTGTCTAAACAAGTTGGTATGGCATCCAATACCAAAAAGACTTCACACACAACAGAAGTTCTCTTGAAAAGTGGAGCGTAAAATAAAACAAATGGTCAAGACTTTGTACCAGTAGCACTAGAGAAAGGGGTCTGAACTGAAGGGACGTATGCAAGCCGAAGTGGTGTGTAAATTCTCACTGTGAATAACCAACTTATAGACGGAATTCAAATTACATTTTGAAATGTCGGTAAGGGATGCTAGTCAAGTCATATCACTAGTTCGGGAGGAAAGGAGACCTGAGAGGACCCACACTTAATATTCAGTCAGAATAGGGTTCCTTTTTAATTTTTTTTTATTCCTAAACTACTTATTCTTTTTTCTTCTTTACTCTCTTTTCTTTAATCCTTATAAAATTTCTAGATTACTTAGTGTTCAAAAGGCAACTCTAAAACTGAGTAGAAGCATGTTCAGTTATAGTCACTGATAGAAAGACTTACTGAAGATCCTTTATGAAATATATGTATTTTTTCTTCTCCTGCTTACTCTCCATTTGCTCTTCATCTTTCCTTCTCCATGGCTTCCCGTCTGTTGGTGGTAGACTTCTCTGTGTACACCTCACTTCCCCTCTGTCTTCCTCACCCAGACATGGTCTCCCCACCAGGCCCATTTATTATGTCTCTCAGCTGCTTGTCAACTTGTCAGCCTTGGTATTTATATCTTTCTTCATCCTTCTGTGTCCTCCTCACCTTAGTGACTAACTTGCTTTCCTGAGGCATTGGGTCTTTGGTGTAAGATGATGGTCTACATGATGGTGGTCTTCAAGCCATATTGGAAGCAGTTACAATCATTAAGTGATAGCTATTGCCAAACCAGGGCATTTGCCCTGAGTGGATTCAGAAAACTCTAGTAGGCTCATTCTAGGACCAGACATACCTGTGTGTTGGTTATAAAGAAATTCAGTGAACAGAGATTGCTGCTGTTGTTATTTGTGGCCTTTGACTAAGCAATCACGGGACAGTAAAAAGCTTCTTTCCAGTCTCTCAGAAAGTGGAGTTGTCTTCACTTAGAGAAGCTTCTTCAGTTATTCTTTGGTGCCTCTCCCTGCTTCTTGATTTCTACCCAATCCTTCTCACAAAGGATGGAAAGCTAATATTTTTTTTAATTTTTATTTAAATTTTTTTAGTATTTATTTTTGAGAGAGAGACAGAACATGAGCAGGGGAGGGGCAGAGACAGAGGGAGACACAGAACCCAAAGCAGGCTTCAGGCTCTGAGCTGTCAGCACAGAGCCTCACATGGGGCTTGAACCCACGAACCACAAGATCATGACCTGAGCTGAAGCCGGACACTTAATGGCTGAGCCTCCCAGGCACCCTGGAAAGCTAATATTTTGTTTATTGTTTTCCGTTGGTCACAAAGATGTCTCCCAAAACCCAGAGGCTAATCTTTGATGACAAAGTGACTTTGCCTTCAAACTACTCTTCCAACACCCATTAGTCAGCCATTTACTGTGTGACACACTTTTCTAAGCATTTTACATGTGTTATTTCACTTATTTTTCCCTGTATCCTATGAGGTTAGATATCTGGCCTGTTTCACAGGGGAGACAACTTGGGCCCAAACAGTATAACCCTCCTGGGGTCACACAGCCAGCAAGTGGCAGACAGGATTGGAATCTCTATCTACCTGAACCTAAGCATCATGTAGAAAACTTTCATTGTCTGCTATTTTCTCGAGTTTCTCTATGATCTGATCATTTCTTGTCCTCTCCTTAATTGAGAGCTTGTTGATACCACACTTACCACGGAAACATGTGTATATATGTGTTTGTGTACCTGTATCTGTGTATATGTTCTTTCCCCACATATCTTACTTCAACCCTCAGTGAGGTCTTCTTTCTTCCCTCTAGACCGCTTAGTTTGAAGAAAATTTTAGCTACAAGAAATTCTTCTTTCACATCATCATAATTTCTGTCCCTAACAAACCTTTAGTGACTTCTTGATGTGTTTAAATAAAAAAAGACTCTGTCTTCCTGAAATGATTCAAAACTCAGCTTACAGTGCATGAGAGCCATAGAGCGAAGCCTTGGGCTTTATAGAGTTGGGGGTTGGGGGCTGGAGAGGGTTAGTGGATCTCAGTAGGCTAAGGATGAAAAAGAGGTGAAATTTCTGTGGCCTACTTCTGGTTATCTTTAAATTGATTACTAACCCATGAAGGAATTCCACTTTTGTTGCTGTAACATCAGTAACAAGTTCGTTGTTTTAATTAAAGTTTCATGATTAATGTCAAATCCCTGGTTTCGTGCTGGCACTTTCCATCATTCATGTCCCTGGGCAGATTAATTTATGACTTTTTAAGTGAAGATAATCAGTGCTTTAGGCAAATAAACTATTCCATCAAATCTAAGGATTCTTGCCTGGGCTGATTGTACGAATGGTCTGATTCCCATTAAAAGAGAACCAGATAAAGGTAGTGGACACTGTTCAGTTAATCACAGTCATATCCAGAGGTGATGCTGGACACCCCCAACTACATTTTAGGCCATGTGGAAAATGGGGAGATTTCATCCCAAACCATACTGATGGCACTTCTCAATGTTCAAAAATGCAAATGCTTCATTCCTGTGAGAGCCCCAGTGTCTGCATAGATCGCATTTTCCCTTCAGAGTCTTTCTGAACATCCTGTCATGTTGTGTGTGTTGATGTGAAAGCCTGAGCAATACATACTGTCGCCAAATGATTTTCTTATTGATAAATGGAGCAATATATTTTGTTTTATTACTCAATTCTCTCTTCCTCTCTTCCATTTTTAAGGCGAAAAATTAGGACATGTCTTCCTTTCTGGCACAAATTGTTTTACTTTATCATAGCCAATCTTATTGTAAATTCATAAAAGCATCTAGAGACTTGATAGTAAATTAAAGATGTTTCAAAACAATAATGTTTCCTGAAATGATGTGCAACTTTATTGCAGAAGTGATAAGACTTAGAAATTTCTATATGGCTCTGATTTATTTCCCTATCCTGGAGTGACAGAATGGGAGTTAAGTAGGTTATCCCTGCCTTCAGGGAGGGTATGGTGTGTAGGAAAATAGTGCTTACTTTACAGACTTCCCAGGTTCTACAGGCCTGATGAGCATATATGCTGGAGAGTGTCGGTTGCTGACATATACATCTCGAAAGCCAGGACTTTAAGGGACTGCCTGTTGCATTTTTAATCATATAGGAGTCTAGACTTAAATCTTTCATAACTGAACTCATATTGTAATCCATTACATGTACTTCCTATTAGCTAGTGTCTCAGGCATTATGGTGGCAGCTGTGTAAAATATTTGTTTTGCTTGTTTAGGATTGAATTGTAACATTCTAAAACGAGCAATTCCTGCTGGGGTAGAAGCTGCCAGATCACTAATACCCCTGTAGAGAGTCTTGCCAGTGTGTCTAAATTGCAGGAGGTGCTGTTACCCTATGTAGAATCAGTAGTGCCTACGGAGACACAGAAGGAGGACCCTTACTTTTGGATAGCCACCCAAGCCCTCAGTGCTCTCTCCTGTTTAGCCATTGTTTGCTGAGGACAGTCCTGTGTTAATCCTCCAGCCCGCATCACTGTGCCTGACACATGATTGCAGTGCAGCACTACTGGTTGAGAGGTTCAAATGCATATTCCACTTCCCCCTTCCCCCACCTCCTTTCTCCCTTTACTTTCTCTCTCTCCCCTTCTCCCAAGCCTCACACTAACCTTTGGGATTTGCTTTTCTAGGCAAAGCAGGAAAAACGCCAGCTCTGTGTCCCAGGATTCCTGGGAGCAGAACTACCCCCCTGGGGAAGGCTTCCAGAGTGCCAAGGAGAACCCCAGATACTCCAGCTACCAGGGCTCCAGAAACGGCTATCTGGGCGGGCACGGCTTCAATGCCAGGGTGATGTTGGAGACCCAGGAGCTCCTTCGCCAGGAACAGAGGCGGAAAGAGCAACAGATGAAGAAGCAGCCTCCTCCTCCTGAAGGGCTCAACAACTATGACTCATACAAGAAAGTCCAGGACCCCACTTACACCCCTCCCAAGGGGCCCTTCCGGCAGGACGTGCCCCCCTCCCCTTCTCAGGTCGCTAGGCTGAACAGACTCCAGACTCCTGAGAAAGGGAAACCCTTCTATTCCTGAACAGGAGAAGAGTGGAGGCTTCATGTCATGCAATAAAGGACATTTTCTTATGAAGACTTGTATTTTGGGAGTTTTTTTAAAACCTTGATGGTACTATGGAATTTTTCTGTTTGTTGGTATCAGTGCCTTTAAGCAGTATGGGCGAAGAAATGGAAGGCCTTAATGTCTTTGCCACTATATCTCAAGTGTCTATTTCATGGAAGGATTTCCCACCATCTGACAATCACCTGTTCGAGGCATTCACATGCTCTGCACCTCTCTGGAGTACCAGGAATGTTCACCTCCCCCATGAGATGTCCATGGCTTTATGTTACAGCCCCCTGCAACTTGTGACAAATTACCTTGAAGTTGAAGGTGATATCGATCCCTCCTTCTCCCCTTTCGGTTTTCTTTGATGTGAGGTGACATCCCAATCTCTGGTGGATCAAAGTGGGTGACATACACCAGAAATTGGGGCTTTATGGTACTTCACAGCACAGTCATTTATGGTACTTTGTAATCAGTGTGGTTTTCCCTGTTCTCTCCCAGCTCCTTGCAACAGGAAAGTTCCTTCATCCTAGTAAAGAAGCTAAGCCATATCCAACACTGTCTGGTTATCATGGGGGTCCTTTTGCAACTGCCTTATAACTCGACATTACCAATAAAGCGATCATTGTAGTCTGTGTTTATAAATACACTTGTTCGGTCATGTTCCTGACACGTGTGTTGAGTCAGCGCAGCTCTGTGTGGGGGACAAGGGACAGGGAGTGACTTCTGGTTGGGGAAGAATGGAGCCCGCCCACCGGCCCTGTGCATATCATGACGTGGGAGGTGGTAGCTAAGAAAAGAATTCTCCCAGGATGAGCTTCTGGCCCACAACATCCCAGTAATTATTTTAATTAGTTTTCGTTTGACAGGTTGGCAGGAAGGGCATAGAGTGAGACAAAGATAAATCAGACGGTCGTTTTGGGATTCTAAAAACTCATCGGCTTGCTACAGTTTTTAAAGTCAGTTGGAAATCACGTTTGTCTAGCACACCCAGATGCTGTATCTCTGCCTGGTGATGCCATCCATGCTACTAGATAATTCTGCCACAAAACGAAGACAGATAAGGGAAAAGCTGTTATATCACCAAACAGTGGTAACAAAAGATTGCTCTCATGTCAATATTGTAATGTGTGTGGGGGTCACAAGGACCTCGATTGCTCCTGTGTTTTCAGCTGTCCGTCTGAACGTCATGTGTTGTGAACCATGGCTGGGTTGCTAAAGTGCCTGCAAATCCCGATGTGAAGAAAGCTTGAGATGAAAGCTCAGCACACCATGTATTAACAAAAAAAGAGAAAACAAACAAAAAAAGACATGTACCGATATGCCTTTTTTTTTTTTTTACTGGCACATTGTATTTTTGTGTCCACTTGTTTTTAGAAAATATGTGAACTGTCCACACGTACCTGTGTCTCTTTTGCATTTCTGTGTAATGGTTCTATGTGTTCATAATGTGTGGCAATGTTTAAATGGTGTTACCAATGTAAGCACAGTGACCTTGGATGACAGTAGCTTTTTCTTACAGCCTTCCTTGAGCTGTGAGAAACAGCTTTCCCTGTACATATGAGACTTCTAATAAAAGGCATATTTCTTCCTGTTCTTTGTGGTGTCTCTAGTGCTCCTGTGGAAACTCCTAGCTGGGTTTTGGGTTGTTCATTTATTTTTTTTAAGTATATTAGCAGATGTGATTTCTTTTTTCGTATTTAGAAAAAGTTGAAAGTTTCCTTATATCTGCGTGCAGAGATGGAAGTGCATGATTGACTGCTTACTTGAACACCTGAGGAGGGGACAAGAAAGAGAAAAGGACCTGCTTAATGAGTTTACTGGAAGGCCCGGGCTGCCAAAAGAAGCCTGGGGAATTTGGAATTGAAGGAGCCAATACTCTAGAGCTAAATAAAAGAAAAATTATTCAGAAAGCTACATGATATTCCCATTATTTTCCTTTGCTCCCTCTGGATCATTTCAGCAAGCCAAACATTTTGAGGGAGCCCTAGCCCTGCGTACCATGAGCCCAGAGAAAAGTCCAGATTCTTTTCCACTTTCAATACCAACCAGTTCTTATTTCCAAATTACACAATAAGGCTTTGCTATATTTTTTAGATTCATTAATATGTATATGGTACTTTGAAGGCATAAAGGGCACTAGATCTACCCTAGATGCGTCTTGCGCACAAATATCCCTGTGCGCACCACCTCCCCTCCCCACCTCCCGCAAAGGGCAAGCTTTGCACAGACCTGTTGCAAATTCCCTCCGTGTGGGGTGCCTGCATCAGCTGGTTGTCATAGCAGCCTTCGGCCTGTCACTAAATCCAATTCTGTCACCTCAGGATTAGTTATGAGAGGTGTGTAGCAAGCCAAGAAAATGGCACGTCTTTGGTTCTTATATGCATGCGAGGTGTGGGGAAGTAGAAAAGAGAAGATGGACAGATTTGTTAATTTTCTCACTGACCAGGAGGCCCATTGCAAATGCCAAAACTCACAGGTTGTTTATCTCAACGGACAGTGAGAAGTGGAGCAGGAGAGGTAATATTGTATGTTCGGGCACCCCAATCACAAAGGGATTTGTAGATTAAAACTGACAATTTGAGCTACACTGAGAGAAGTAGGACTAGATATGAATCAGCACAGAAGGGGGACATGCTCTACAGAGTAGTCTTGTCCAAATGGCTGACCTCTGGCTCCAGAGCAATTCCAAAGGACCCGGCAGGATCACGGGAAGAGCGTATCTACAGCAAGAGCCAGGCCAAGGGTAGTCAGCATGGGCACTGGGCTCTATGGCCTTGGGGGGAGGGGGGTAGTCCCAAGTCACAAAAGGGGGTCAGTGGCACCACCAAGGCCCACACTCAGATGAGGATGGGAGTGGAGTGACTCTGTTGTCCCTCAGTAAAGATGGTCCCACGGTTACATTATCACCACTCAGTCCATCAAGGTTATATAAAGTCTTATAAATACTTATAATTAGTTTATAAGATAATATGATATAAGACCTCTGTATCATATGTAAGTTAAACGCTATCACCCATCTCTTCTCCCTGTGGCTGGTTAGACCAAAGACAGTTCAGAAGTCAAAGCATCCCATGGCTGATAGGGTTGTCCCACTAATAGGAAGGAAAGTGGCACCTTGGCTTCTCACTTCTGCCACAGAAGTCAAATGTATCCAATAAAGGACCATAAACCAAATGAATTTTCTGTTTCTTTGAGTGGGGACAATTGATTTAACTGCAAACCCATTTTGAAGAAGGACAGCAAATAAGTGAACAGAGCTGACCACTTGGCTGACCAGTGTGCTTTTGTGATCCTGTTCCCACATGAGTCTGAAAACAAGGCCAGAGGGAAGGGACAAGGCTTCTCTGTCCACATCATTGCTGGTGATTAACCCAAATAGGGCCACCATCTTCCAAACTTCCCTCCTTTCTCCAATAGTTTTTATTAGAAAGTACACGTGTTTGCATGTGAGTGTAATGGGCATATGTAGCACATGTAAAACGCGTATGTAATTCTATATTTTTCTGGTTAGTTTAATGTGTTCTTTATTTCATCCCATGAGTCCTTGACACCCAGGTCTTGCCCCAGTTGAAATCAACCTAAGATGAAGCAGATAGTACTTTGCTTCTGGTTTTGTTTGCTCGTCCTGGAAGAATAAGTCACTAAGGTTCATCTAACTACCTCTAAGTATATCCCATTATGGATGTCTTCTGTGGATCATATAGTGGGACAAAAATGTAAATGTCTATGTAACTCAGTTCTTTCTTTTCTTCTTCTTTTTTCTCTCCTCTCCTCTCCTCTCCTCTCCTCTCCTCTCCTCTCCTCTCCTCTCCTTTTCCTTTCCTTTTCTTTTTAACAAAGATTACTCCACTGGTGACATGTCAGGTAAGGAGATAATCCTCTTTTCTTCAGACACAGGATATCATCTTAATAAGGCAGCTAATAAGAACGTTCACAGGTCAGAAAGTGAGAGTGACGGAGATGCTATAATGGAAAGCCACCTTCAGCTCTGAGTAATGATTAGATCACAATGCTGGTTGAATTAAATTTAATTTTTTTTTAATGTGTGGAGGATGAGGGTTATAATTTTGAGCATAAGCTTTTTTTTTTAACAAGAAACTGATATTTTACCTTAAATCTCATGGAGAAGGGGTGAGAGTGTCATTGAACTCCATGTAGAAGGGACTTATTTCCCATTAGATGGGTGCCTTTCTCCAAAATTCACCATCTTCCCAGCCAGTGCTCATCCCCTGTTCTTTCTCTTCCTCGAGTTTTCATATCCCATTCAGCAAAGTAAAAAATACATGGGTGTCCTGTGTTCATACGTCTCATTTCTGTAGGCTAAACCCCATATTATAGAATTTCATTTTGAAAGGCTTCCATTATGAGTCCTATAAGATCAGGCATCCTTTGCTGAAGACAAGATTTTTTTTTCTTCCTTTCTGAATTCAGATGTACATGATAAGTTTTTATTTTCTGATTTTTAATTTTTTAAAGCAAATAATATGTGCATTGGCCTGTCACTCCCCAGGAAGATCCATTCCGTACTGGACACAGGAGGAAAGTACAAGAAACGAGGATAGAGCCCTCCCACGGCGAGACTGAACAATTACTCATCTTTCATCCTCAGTGCTTATTTGCTCACAGGATCAATTAAATGTGTGAAAAACACGTTTTTCTGAATTGCTCAACTAACTGCTGAGTCACCTCACACTGTTGTTGGCTTAGAAAAGCCATTTGGAGTTTGTTCCCAGACACTGTGGATGTCTCATGATGCTCCGACTCTATTCCCGGGGTGTCGTCGGCCCCAGCAGATCAACGGCTGGAAGGTGGTGCTGGTGGCAGGAGCCCTTCTCCGGTCTCTGAAGGCAAGTTTGCCACTTGCTAGGAGGCTCCTCCCGAAGCTGAAGTTTGGCTCCCATGAAGGATTTTATGATGCAAATATTTTAAGTACAACTTTGAAGATTTTGCCATTAAAAACAGTCTCCATGGCTCAGGGCCCAGCCGACTGCAAACTACAAGGGGGAAAAGTGCCATATATTGCTGGCAAGTGACAGGAAGGAAAACAACACAAATTTCTAAACCAGTCGTGACCTTGGCTAATGATCTGGTTTCAGGGTTCAGTTCATATCTGACTTGCTTTTATTTAGCTCTAGTTGTCAGTGGCAACATACTATCACCGCTGTTTATGTTGGGATGAAATGGGTGAAGACATTAATGTAACAACCCAGAGACAGGTCAGATTAGGGCTCGCCAATGAATGGGGGGTATTTTGGAGTAATGCAAACCTTTGAACTTGCCTTGTGAAGCCTCAGAGTGAATTTGTCCTACACGTGCCCCAACCTTCAACTCCATTTCCAAACTTTCCTTCCTTTTATCTGCTTGGCTTGACTCCCATCTGAGCCCAAGGAGCTCCCACTCTAGTTCAGGCAACCAGAGTCTACAGATTCAGATTCCACAAAATCTGAACCTGCAATGAGAGTACACAGGCCACCCCTGGCTTCCACTTTGTTTGCTTGATTTGTTCATGTAGCACTTTACAATTTTGCACAACTTTCTCATCTTCTCTGAGTCTCCAAACCCCGTGAAGCAGGTTAGAGAAATGAGAGACCAGTTTTACACATGAGGAAACTGAGACTCCCAGAGTTCGTGGCTTGCCAGTTGGTGAGCAGCTCCATCAGAACATAAAACCCATTGTTCTGACAGCAGCCCACCTTTGTGGTGTAAAGTTGTATCAAAAGTAGAGGTTTTTTTGTTTGTTTTTAACAATTTTAAGGTCCTTAATGATAACTCATTGATTGGGAAAAGAAACACCATATAATGTATAAAGAGTGATGAAGGTAGTAATGTCTTGAAAATAAATTTGGTAACCACCATGCCATTTACATATACTTGAAAATTCCATATGCATATATCACGTATTGTAAATATATACATTACATGACATAAACAAAATGGTTTATTCACATTGTAGGGCCAGTGTGTTTTAAATTTCAAATATTTACTGAAATAGATCATGCCAGGCTTCCATGTGGATTTGCAGACCCCACTGGTTCCCTTGTTGATAACCACTGTTCCATGCTTTGGGTCCTCTGCTTCACTATTTAAATCTCTTAGACCAGAAGGTATTCATTCCTAACTAAGCCAGGTTTTAACGTTCAGAAAAGAAAAGAAAAGAAGTCACATGAAATTGAAGACAGCGAAATTTCAAAAAATGATAAAATTAGTATCTGAAATAGGAAGAAAAGAGGATATAGTGGAGCACAGAGTGGCCACGACAAAAAGCCAATCCTAGCAGCCGCATTTCTGAAGCAGATGCAAAAGAGACCCCAAATCCTGAAACAAAATAGAAAAGATCACTGGGAGATTGTGAAACAATAACAATTTGCATTAAATCATCAGCTGTTTTCAGCACAGATGGGAAAAGCCTGTTACGAAATGTTGTAAGACATGTGCAGTGGGTTTCAAGCTGGACATGCATTAAAAACATTCTTAAGCTTTCGCATTGGGAATAAAAATGTAAATCATTTTTAGTGATGATTTTTTTTTCTTTACATATCATTATTCTTTGTATTTTATCTTATTTTTGTTAAGGAGACGACATAGTAATAGCCAGGGGGAAATGATCCATTTATAGAGTTGGATAGATAAAATTTATCTTCAAAGAGGTAGAATATTAATTATGCATGGAAAGAAACTTTTAGCTCTGAAACATTCCCAAGGAAACGAGTGGCTTATTTCAATCAAGATCCTAATCAAACACAGTTCAGCATCTCAGAGAGAAACACTGGCAGCCACTGAGATGTTTCAGAGCAGCAGGCATTTTGTGCAGCATCCCAGGCCCAGTGCTGCCGGGGACGCTCCCTGGGGTTCCTCTGAGAGGGCCCTGTCTATCCTCAGTTCCTTGCTCCTTTAAATGAACAGTTGGGTTGTGAGGCAGGAGCCAGTGGCCAATGCTCCAGTCCCCTCTCCTCTGATCCCCTGCCCCTAGAGAAGAGACATAGACAGCCACAGACTCAGTGTCTGGAAGAACTGGCTGGCCTAAGGAAACGAGTTTCCAATAACTAATCCAGCTGAACGAGGCACTTCCCTTGGCTCCAGCTCTCCTTCCCGTAAGCCAGGAAATGTTCTCTCCATTCTGTAGGGGATGGCTCATCAGGGATTTCTTATCTCTGATTGGCTACTTCATATACTATGCTAGTATCTTCTGCTGCCTATCTTCAGTCCTTTTAGGTGTTCCCTCTGGATTAATTGAAAATCGCGGATATCCTGTTTGTGTGATTCGTTCAAGGTAATTGTAAGGCCATGAAGAGCCCAATATTGATTTTTAAGGAAGATGCCACTTTATATGGCCTGAAATGTGCAATGTAGAATGTGGAGTCAGTTTAGGAAAGATAATTATCTCATATTCATTCATTCATTTATAGCTCCCGTAGTCCGCCAAGTGCTGTGCTAGATGCTGAGAATACGCCAGTAAATGTTACAGTTGCGTTCTAGTGGGGAATAGCTATATAACAGAGCGTGAAACTTGGCAGGAAGAAAGAAAAGGAGGATTGTGGGATGGAAAATGAAAAGGGAGCGAGGGGGCTGCTACTTCAAGCAGACAGGAATCTCAGTTGAGCAGGGATCTGAGGAGGTGAGGGAGCCACGTGGCTGTTTGAAGGAAGAGCATGCCCAGAAGGAACCACAAGTGCAAACTCCTGAGGCAGCAGAGTGCCTGGTACACTTATGGCACGGTAAGGGGGCCAGGCTTAGTGTTCTGTCAGGGGAGGGTGGATAAGAGAGAAGCAAGAGAGTTTCCACAGTCGTGATCAGAGCTGGACAAGGAGAAAAGTGAGGACAGGAGTCAGGTAAGGACACAAAACAATGTTGGTCAATGGATTCCGGTCAAGGAAGGGTTGGAGCTGGGGAATTGGAGTCAGCAGTGAGTGGGCACTTTGAGGAGAGTTTTGGAGGGAATACTGATAGGTGTGACTGTGAGGCAGAAGACGAGATTAATGGAGGTGAGGCAGTCAAGGAACAGAGAGACCAATATGTTAGTAGGATCTTCTTCGTGGGCGTTGAAATCAGCAACAACAATAAATATGGTTGTGAGACAGCAATTCCGGTGCTAAAATCTTCACAGAATGGAGATTGATAGAAAACCATCACCAAGAGTGAAATAACACATATTATATCTAATTAACAGCTTCAAAGGAGTGTGTGTGTGTTGGGGGTGGGGTGGGAGGTTATGGAGAAAGGAGGGATCATGACCTGGAAGTGTCAGTAAGGAGTGAGACACCTATCCCATTTCCAAGCCCAAAATACGTGCTGTGTGAACAAAAACCAACCGCCTCTGAAAAGGCTGGGCATGTTGATTAGGACAAGAAGCAGGTGGACACTGGGCAAAGCTCTTTAGGGACTTCAGACTACATAATAAGGGAATCCTAGAAGTCTTTGGCTGCTGCTGAGGTCTGAAGAAAAAGGGAAGCAAAGCTGAGGTCTGAGGGGTGGTAGACATTCAATTCTAATTATCACTTACTTCTCAGATGCTGAGAGGGAAGAGTCTTGCAAGGAACATTATGGGCCCCCTTGCCTGAGGGCAATGCTGTATCTTCCCGCTTCTCTGCAGTCCAAATCCCCAAACTCGCTTCACGCCATATGCACCTGTGTCTTGACAATACATGTATTCACGCATTCATTCACTCATTCAGAGGTGAATGTATACCAATGTGTGTCACTGTGTGTTCAATGGTGAACTAACGAGACATTGATGTTCTTATAAAAACTGCAGTTCAAAGGCAGAAGCTAACGTTAATTAAATAAACACACTAATAAATGTAGTATGTTAAACTGTGACAAGAGCTCTCAAAACAAATTTGCTGGGAGCAAGAGGTGGGGGCAGGGTAGGTAGTTAAGCTGAGGACAGCAAAAGGTTGGGACAGTGACATGTAAGCTGAGACCTGAAGGGTTCTGAAGGCTGAACGAGAATTTGACAATATATCAAGAACCTGGAAACTTCATCCCCTGTGACATTGAGGTTTCATTTTCTAGAATCTAGCTAGCTAGATTAGGCATGTTAATTAGAATCTAGCTAATGAAACAGCCCAAAAAGTGGATAGAGATTTTTTTTTAAAAAACAAACATTGTTTATAAAAGGAAAATGGGACTTAACCATGTAAAAATAGGGAAAAAGCTAAGTAAATTATGGTATAAAATGTGGTGCTATGTTATCAGTTTCTCCAATGCTTCTAAATACATTTCACCAACACAGAAATAAGATGACAACATAATGCTCAATAAAAGAAAGTGGGACGTGAGGTTGTGCCCCAGCCTGACTGCACACATCTGCATGTATGTATGCACAAGTGTGTGCATATGTGTACATGTGAAGGAAGGGAACCAATACGCCCGATATTAATAAGAGTTTTCACTGAGTGTTTGGACCAGGATTTGTATTTACTTCTTTTTCTGTGTCTCCATTGAAATAAAGATAATCACTTTGTTTAAAAATTATTCTTAAATTTAAAAAAATTTTCAAAACTTTGTAGTTAGATTTTGTCTTTTCACTCTTTGGCTTTGGAGTTGGTCACATGTGATGGCAATAGTCAGTCAGCAAGTGTTTATTGAACCCCCAGGGCACCCGGGCCTTCTCCACGGCTGTGGGAGGACATTTAACGTCAAAACAGGGAAGGTCACCTGGCTTGAGGTGAGTCAGGGTGACTCAGGGGGGAGGTGGGTAATGGGCTTGTGTTTCCATGAAAGGGTGGCATTGAGGAGGGGAGAGGAGGGAGGAGGACTTGTGTAAGAAAAACCACCATGTGCAACTTTCAGAAGTGGGGCTTAGCCTGTGTGAGCAGCTCTGTGGAGATAGGCATGGGCACCTGAGCTGGACGAGGCAGGGTGGAGCCAGCTGCAGAGAGGTGTAGACACCAGGGGCCCATAGCGGGGAAATGGTAGACTCCTGAGCATTCAGTTACTCATTAATTCACCACACACTTGTTGAGTGTGTCAGGCACCGTTTATGGAGCTTGGGATACATTAGATAAAAACCTCTGCCCTCATCTGGCTTACGTTTGAGTGTATGTTAGGGGAGTGGGGTGGGCGGTGAGAGGAGACAGACAAACAACCGACTCAATAAGTAAATGTTAAGAGTGTAAGAAAAGTGATGCGTGGTCGAGGGGAAATGAGCCGCATATGATGAGCAGGTATGTATGTAGAGGGTGGGTCTGGTCACCATACTGATTGGGGGTCATGGCAGGCCTCACAAGGTCTCACTTGTGCAAAGGCTGGAAAGCAGGGGTGCTGAGTCTTGTAGAGACAGATGGAGGCCGGGCTGAAGTTGTTGGTAGTGAAGAATCCTAGAGAGAGTGGTTAAGGTACATGAGTGATAACTGGAAGACTGGTGTGTAAGGCACAGAGAAGCACAGATGTTATCACTGTGAATACCGACATCAACACAAAGGATGGCAAGAGCAGCACCAGTGAAAGTGGCAGTGAGGCAGGATGCGATAAGACCCATGTAGGGTGATTGGGTTGGAGGTGGAGTCCAAAGACATGAGTTTTGAGGAGAAAATGCAGGCTTGCAGTGTAATGGGAGTAAAGGAAGAGGCCTACACTTATTTTTTAATGTTTATTTATTTATTTTGAAATAGAGAGAGAGAAAGAGAGAGAGAGGAGAGACTGTCAGTAGGGGAGGAGCAGAGAGAGAGAGGGGGAAAGAGAGAATTCCAAGCAACCTCTTGCTGTCAGCATAGAGTCCAACACAGGGCTCCATATCACTAACCATGAGAACATGACCTGAGCCAAAATCAAGAATCTGAGCCACCAAGGCACCCCAGAAGAGGCCTACTCTTGCTCTAAATCCAGGACTGCGAGGTGCATGAGGTGAACTGCTTCTTCTTGTGCCGGCTGTAGGGAAGCCGGGCCCCAGGTGGTTGGGATTCAGAGCAGAGGTTGAGAATGCAGATTTTGCATTCAGTGAATTCCTGAAGCACTGGGGATGGTGTCTAAAATGAAAAAGGTGGAATTGAGAACAAAATAGCAGATGTACAGAGTTTTCTAGGGATTAGAATGTGAGGGGTGAGGGGTGCCCTGGGAATCTAGGGCCTCTTGCAATGACTGCCATAAACAGCAAAAATGGACCATTGTGGTGGCAAAGCCATGACTTGGGGTATAGATGGGAAGGTGTCTGTGGCCCTCTCTTAGCCCCTATAAATGGATGTGAAGAGATCTGGGGAAGCTATGACATACTCTGAGCCTATGCCTCCTCTTGACTCCCATTGAAGGAAAGAAGGCATGGTCTTCACACCAGGACACCAGGGTCACTTTTGACTCATGAGGAATGCTCCCAGTGGATGGATTTGAGGCTGTCTGGGGAAGCCATCATGAAGAACAAGCAGGGAAGAGGTAGGATAAGAGCAACATCTCAGGAAAATTAACTGCACAACATATGCAGGTGGATGGATAGAAAGATTAACTAAAAGATGGAAGGCTGTACAGTATCAGATATTGCAGAAACCCAAAGAAATGCAACTGAATTTCTTGGAGGGCAACTTGGTTTGTCTTGAGATTAATGAATGACCTGCTCAAAATATTTGGTGGTGGTGATGACATTTATGTACTTTGTCTTTGGTGTATTGACATGATCCTCTTTCAGTGGATTAGTGTGTGCCTTAGTCTGGGTCTCTGAGGGGCAGACATCAAGATGAGCTTGGATGTACAATAGATGAATTGGAGGGGGATGCTGGTGGGAGGTGATGGGGAGGGAGCCAAGGGAACTTGAGAGAGACATCAGACCATGATGCAATGCTGTGAGGAAGAGAGGGGAGAAAGAAAGGCCGTAGACTACATGAAGTTATGGGAATGTTTGATGAGGCCCATGGGGAGTCTTTGTGCCAAAGTCACCCATCAGAAGAGACCCAGAACAAGTCTGCTTAGTGTCTATTCTGCACTGTTGACTGGGAGAAGCTCATGGAAAGCATGGTCTTGTTACAGAGACATGGGTGGATTTCAAGGGGACTGGAGCAAGGGCCCTCAGTCAACTACACTGGGGAACTGGTAGAGAATCCTAGATGCTCACCTTTAGGGTTGCAGATCTGAGGTTAACTCTCCATTCATGATGATTTCCAGAACCATCTGCATTCTATCTATCATTCACTAGACTTTGTGTTGATCTAACCTCCTCTTGCCTGGGATATCTTCCTACCCAGTTCATGTGTCTTAGAACATAGTTGAGACTGAATGGCAAGACAGAGGGGTACTATCTGGTTCATTTTTTCTCAATAAAACACTGTGCAGATCATGAAAGTTCTAAGAAGTGAAGATGTTTTCTCTGATATTGCTTACTATTAAGAGTAATAACTGAAGTTGGAAATGTTGATATAGAATGATAAAAAGCGCCACATTTCACCATTCTCTTTTCATAAAGTCTTATTGTTTTGTGGTATGTTGCAAGAAGCCCCAGAGAAAGAAGATGTGCTCTAAAACCATCTCCAACTGGGTGACTTTTGACAAAATTTTGAGTTTCCTTACCTACATTGGGAGTAGCAAATAGTCTACTCTGTATCTGAAATGGCTGCTCCTCCCCACCCCCAAGTTATTGCCAATTGAAAGCCAATATTTAGATTGGCTCCTGTCTAGGAAAAAACTCTCTCTTCCTAACTGGTAACCATTCCATGCTCTATGGGTAAGCATAACTGATCAAAATTAGTCTGGCTGCTCTCCAAACCCCCTTGGTCAGTGGGAATTTGTTGTAATTGACTAGCGACCTAGACTGCAGAAAGTAATAGAGAAACTACCTGCAACTTAGTATGTGTGGGAGAGGTTTGGAAGAGGTTCTTGTTTCCCTTTTCTGAAAAAAGCTAAGTGCAAAAAGGAGGAGCCCAAAGTTTCTAAATCCTCAGGTTGGTTCAGAAACCCCTTTACTTAAAAAAATTTTGTTAACATTTATTTATTTTTGAGAGACAGAGCACAAGTGGGGGAGAGGCAGAGAGAGAGACAGAGAGAGAGAGAGAGAGAGAGAGAGAGAGAGAAACTGAAGCAGGCTCCAGGGTGTCAAGCACAGAGCCTGATGCAGTGTTCGGACCCGTGAACTGTGAGATCATGACCTGAGCCAAAGTCTGATGCTCAACTGACTGAGCCATCCAGCTGCCCCTGGAAACTCCTTTTCTTAATCACTGGTTCAGTAGCTAGAATAAGTGAAAGTTCCCTTGCTATGATGAACTCTTGGCTTGATCTTTTCTGAGTGGCCTTTATTGAAAGGTTTTAAAGTTTAATCAGAAAAAGAATTGTTTAAAAGTTCAGCTTTTACAAATCCCAGAAATAAGAGCTCTCACTTAGCTGTGATTGATTTCTAGGCTAAAGAGTCACACTGTAGTGAAGAAGGAACATTGGAGATACCTGTAGGCTACAGATGTTCTCTACAGGGCAAAGATCAGCCCAGCGTCTCTCTCCTCCCATTTATGCCTCAAATCACAACTTTTTTAACATGTGTCCACATGATGACTGTTTTTCACTAGAGTTCAAATAGAGAGTGAGCCAGAGATATAGAGAACTTGTGTAACACAATGGACATTTGCGGTATAAGTTTCCCAGCTCATCCTTGGGAGAAAAATGGAGATGGGACAAAGAACGGGCACCTGGCCCTTATGCAGCCGTTTGAATCTTGAGATAACCAGAAGCCTAGGAGTCTAGAGCCATATGATTACTATTTAATAATGTTGGCCATTAGGAGACCGTCAAAAAGTCATGTTCTGGTCAGGAGTGCCAAATTTCCACTCGAGTCTTGGAGAGACTGGCAAAAATGCTGGCTTTGGCAGATGGCCTCTTGGCACAGGTGGATGTATTGATCATACTTGAATGGTCAGAAATGCTACTCCCTCTCTGATTAAAAGTTTCTTACAAAGGAGAACAAAGGCCTAAGGTCGTTGGCATGCTAAATAGCCTACATTAAAGAAATCTCTACATTAAGGAGTATCTGTTGCCAGAATCCACATTCTGGTTGTTGCCACAGTGTAACTTTAATGGATCCATTACTGGTTTTTTGTTTGTTTTTGTCCTTTCAGATGCTGTATCCTTTAGTCCGACTTAATCATCATGCATCTTCTCTTTGCTCATTTTTTTAAATAAACTTTTTTTTTTTTTCTAAGATCTGTGGCTTTTACTGTAAAAATGAGACCATCAGCTGGGAAAAAAAAAACCCACGAATACTAGGGGTTTTAGGGACACACATGTTAAATCCCATTTTGGTGAATCTGAAAGTGAAATTCCCAAAGGCATGTTGGAACACTTTATAAAGTGATTCATCCACATGCCACAGCAGACTCAGGTCCATTCAAATGCAGATACTTTGGGCCATTGTCTTAAAAATAGTTGGAGCCCTTTGATACCCCATTAGAGCATCCTGTATTCTTGATCTTAGGCTAGCTCCAAGACATGATTCTGATGCCTTGATCTCCATATTGTTCTTTTCATCCAGTTAACATCAGGATTTGCTTAATCCTCGTATGTATTCTAGGCTTGTTTCTGGCTTTGGCTTTACTTCTACCCTGAGCATGTCCTTCTTTGGTGACCCATGCTCCATTATCTTTTGGTTTGACCCAACAGCTCAGATTGCCTCTCTCCAAATGAACCTCAGGCTGGGATGACACTCTGCTGTCCCCAGATGGCACCCAAGGGCACTACATCCATCACTTCTGATAGGTTGACTTTGGGAAATTAATTGACCATGAAATTAACCTGGCTGCTCCTGGCTTTTTTCTCGTAGTAGGCACTCAATGTTTGTTGAGTGAATGCTTTGTATGAAACTTTAAAGGAATTTTAGGGGGCGCCTGGTCGGTTATGCGTCCGACTTCAGCCCAGGTCATGATCTCACGGTCCGTGAGTTCAAGCCCCGCGTCGGGCTCTGTGCTGACAGCTCAGAGCCTGGAGCCTGTTTCAGATTCTGTGTCTCCCTCTCTCTCTGCCCCTCCCCTGTTTATGCTCTGTCTCTCTCTGTCTCAAAAAATAAATAAACGTTAAAAAATAAATAAATAAAGGAATTTTAAAAATGTTCTTCCTGTGGTGACTTTTTAATTTTCCTTTTTTCAATTAAAGCAATTATGTAGTATTTTCTGTAAACAATAATAGAGCAGGAGAGTAAGTTATAAGAAAAGAGATATTGGTATGACTCTAAAGAGAAACTTAAAAAGACAAATACTCCTGGGGAGCTTGGCTGGCTCAGTTGGTTGCTCGACTCTTGATTTCGGCTTAGGTCATGATCCCAGGGTCAGGGCATCGAGCCCCATGTTGAGCTATGCACTGAGCTTGGCACCTGTTTGGGATTCTCTCTCTCTCTCTCTCTCTCTCTCTCTCTCTCTCAAAAATAAATAAATAAATAAATAAATAAATAAAATCCTGAACTTCAGTGACTGTATTTGAGAGTTATCCCTAAATGAAATTCAACATGTTTTAATAGAATTGGGTTGGTGGAATTTTGACCCCCCTCCTTCTCAGTTTTGATTTTAGGATCCCTTTGTTCATCCCTGATATAGTGGTATTCCTCCAGGATCTGTCCTGGACCCTCTTCTCTTCTATCGTTCTGTCACCTCCCTGCACAGTCTCTTCCCCTGCCATCTAATGTTGAGGGCTCCCAGACCCAGGATCTCTGTGACCCTCTGCTCTCTCAAGGTCTGCATTTAGCCTGCCCTGCTCCTGTCTGTTACCCAGGGAGCCACTGCCTCTGCTGCTAGTGCCCTCTGTGAATTCACCAATGCTTGTGCCCAACATCTGGTTTTCTGGAGCCCTCAATGACCCACTGAGGCTCACTGTTCCCCTCTGATTGCCCTGATCTGAGTGGAATTGTTCTTAGCCTTGCTTGTGATACAATTTACTGCAATGTCAAAGAGACTGGACTTGAGTTAGGTGATCTGGGTTTGAATCCCAGCTTTGCCACTTAGTACTAGGTGATCTTGGACTTTAATCCCTCCAAACTTTAGTATCCTTCTCTGTGAAATAAGGACAGTAAGAGTATCTACCTCACAGGGTTGCTTAAAGGATTAACTTGTAATGCAATGGCTTATTTCCATGCTTAGAACATAGTAAGTGCCCCCCAAATGTTAGTTTTTATTCTTCACAGATTATTCCTTTGTGAAATTATCTCCTTAGGTTTTTCCTATGGTCGTCACTTCTATCCAAGGGGCTCAAAAGGGATTTTACATGGATGCTCAGAAAACTATATCCTGAACAGATCATTTCTATGCTCTTCATCCCCCATCCACTGGTCCTTCTTTCCTGTTTCCTCCTTTTCTCCAGCAGAAGACTTTTACACAAACTTACTGTTGGAAGCTTTTGTCTCCAATTTATCATGCACTCAGAGTGCCTGCACTGGCTGGGACCCTGTTCCCAATAATCTTTCCAGGATTAAGGATTTGACTTTTACTCTATGAGCAGAAACCACCACTGTTGTTCCCAGAAGAGCTTGCTCATCTGGCCGGGCCTGCTGATGACTGATAGCACTGTTGCTTTCTGAGGATTAGATGAATGCATTCAGGATATTTACTTTGACTCATTTTTTGGGTTTGTTATGCTTCTAAGGGATTTCCCCACATGTTTGTATGGTAGTTTCATAAATAACTATAAAATCATAATTTGTTTTTTGAAGCTTATTATTCTCTTTAAGTTTCTTAAATTATTAAGATTATCTGGTTTCTTGGGAAGTAGTAGTGTTTCAGAGTAATTTAATTCTATACTATGGGGAACAATTGGGTACTATCTGGGGGGACACACTAAAAAAACCTATTAAATCTACTCATTCTTTAATTTTCCTGATTCTGCAGCTCAGTGAGGGTATGGTCCCAGGTAAGAGAATATTTGTCCATTACCCAGCTTGCACAGATGTTGCAAGAATTCTCAAATGACTCCTTCTTGCTTTTGTTTTTGTTTTGTTTCTTTTGCAACAAGAAGGGCTCCCTGCATGAAAATAGACCAGCATGTAGAAGTAATGCCCAACTGTGAGCAAACAGTGTCCAACTTAGGCAGACACACAAGCACTGAGGAACACAAACATTCTGAGCCCTAATAGTCCCTGGTGGTCAGGACCAGTTTGACCAAGGGGTGACTTTCTAGACTATTCAGAGCCATCTGAATAGTTTCCAGTACCTTGAAGCCAGCCATCCTTCTTCAGGGCCAACATTATCAAGCCATTCTGCAGTTCAAGGAGCTCGCATATCCTCATGGTCTATGAAAAGATGTCCAACTTTCTTAGTCTGGCTTTGAAGCTATGACCCAGACTTACCTTTCCAGACTTCTCTCTCATTATATCCCACCTCTAAACTTTACCTCCTATCATCACATCCTGCATTCCTGTCTGACTTTTGGGTCTATGTCACTCTGGACCAGAAGATCTCCCACCACCACCCCTCACCATCAGCCATTCTCCTTCTTGAATCTACTCACCTTTCAAAGTCCAACTCAGTTTCCATCTCCTGATATAAAATTCCTTCCAGCTGCTCTAGGCTCATGATTTCTCTCCACACAGAGCTCTTCAATTACATATTCCATTGAGCACTTCTTATGCTTAATTCTTCATTCTTGGTAATGATTTTGTGTGCTGGCATCTTATTGCTCTCATTGGTCTCTTGGCTTCCTGGAGGCCAAGACTGTATTTGTGTGTTTTTGTATCCCCCTAAGGGCCTTTCCTTATGGTGGTTTCCCTGAAATGTTCTTGATTCATTGATTAACTTAAAGCAAGTCCAGACTCTTTGGGGACCTGTCAGCTTGTCAATCGCATAATTCCTCACCTAACAGCAGTGCAGAAAGTCAACATGATAGGATCAATTTCATTCTGATTGAGGGATAAGTCAGTTCAGCAATTGGGCAGGCATCATGGACTGAATTCTGTGCCAAACATTAAAAAAACAACAAAATATCTTGGGCACAGTTCTTACCTTCAAACAGCCAACTGTTTAGGAGGAGATGTCATTTTCAACATGAAAGCATTAGGGAACATTATTTGCCCAAAATAAAAGACCATATTCCATTAGAGTGTTAATTGATTGAACTCCAAAGTTGAGATGTGTGGAATAGGTGGAAAGTGGTGTGGGTTCCAAGGTGAGGGAGGTAGCCGCAGGAGGGAGCCCAGAACAGTTTTAGGGTAGAGGACAGGATGGGTGATGTTTTCTGTCAGAGGGACAAGAAATACCTTAAAACATGTGTAAGGGAAATAAAATGATTGAATACTAGTTACTGATCAGGCATTATGTAGATGCCAACTCATTTGTTCCTCATAGTTTCTGCAAGGCATACCTTATCTTCCTATCACAGAGGAAGATTCACTAGGAGAGGTTCAGTGGCTTATCCATAGGCAGTTCCCAGCCCAGGCCACGCACTGTCCTTCAGAGCAGCTGATGCATCAGGGCAGAGAAGAACCTCACTAGAGCAGTGTCCAGGCAGCCAGGGACCACTTTCTTCCTCTCTTAAGATGCAGTTTGAAAGGGAAGAAGTGTTCAACTTAGGAAAGAGACCTGTTCTAGGCTACTTCTATAATGGCATCCCATGATCCCCACTTACCTGTTTCTAATGAATAAATTACAGCAAAAGTGATGGGTTGTCTACTCCACAATTCAGTTATCAGAGACTGTGGCTTCCATCACGCTGGCACTTTCTCCTCGGCTCTCCTTGCATGTTCCCTCTGAGAAGACAAGCTACCGTATTGAGAGGCCCATTTGTCAAGGAACCAAGGGCCTTTTCTATCCAGCATGTGAGGAGCTGAATGCTGCCAGCGACAGTGTGAGGGAGAGGTCTTCCCCAGATGAGCTCTCAGATGATATCCCAGCTCAGCTGACATCATGGCTGGAGCCTTGAGAGAGCCTGAAACAGAGAGCCCAGTGAAGGCTCACCTAGATTCCTGACTCACAGAAACTATGAGAGCAAATACCGTTTGGGGAGTAATTTGTTATGGAGCACTATTTAAATTATGGACCCCTTTCAAATGTGGTTTCTCCTATGGTTGAAATCTGACCTGCCATTAAGTGCCTGAAGCATTATTCCCTTCAAGTGAATTACACAATTTAAAAAACATTACCTGGGGGTGCCTGGTGGCTCAGTTGGTTGAGCATCCAACTTCGGCTCAGGTCATGATCTCGCTGTCTGTGAGTTCGAATCCCATGTTGGTCTCTGTGCTGACAGAGCCTGGAGCCTGTTTCAGATTCTGTGTCTCCCTGTCTCTGCCCCTCCCCCACTCATGCTCTGTCTCTCTCTCTCTCTCTCTCTGTCAATAATAAATAAACATTAAAAAATTTAAAAAACATTACCTGAATGACATGCCAATCTATATGTTTGTAGTGCATCTCTCATCATGCTTGGTCCCTAGTAGGTGCTTATGTTTGGGAAGGTGGGAATTCTAAGGCTATTTTCCACTATCAGAAATTCTGGAAAGTAGCTAGGAAGTCTGAATTTATAGAAGCACATCACGTGCAGCAATATTCTATTTTGGTCCTTAGAGTTGCACAGTTGAAGCAGGGGAGACCAAAAACCCCTTCTTCAGGCTCCTCTGGCCCTTTGATTCGACCTAGTCCTCTGCTGTCATGCTCCCTCTAAGAAGCTCTCTGAAATGCCATTTTGAAGAGAGGGTCACAGCATTTTTCAGGCCTATGCCTATTGGCAGGACACACACCATGTGTTCCCTGCTTCCAGTGGAGGAGGGCTGGACAGGCTACTTCCAGCTAGTTTAATGTTCCTCGTCTGGGACCAGACCCCAACACCAGTGCTCTGCACACTCACTCCACATCACCCAACCTCAGTGAAGAAAAACAACCAATCTCTTGCTCTAGTTTTCTCCCCAGCCATGGGTCACAGACTCATAAACAGTTTTATGTATGTATTGTGGGCGGAGGCAGATTAACAGGAGAACTCATGAACCTTAAGCTCCAGGGCTGCTCTCTTACAAGGCCCCTTCCAAGACCTTGTGCCCAGTGGGATATTCATAATTTTCTATTCTTTTATAAAGAGAGCTCCTTTAATTGTATGAGTTTCATACTCCAAAAAACCTAGATTTTCCCCTGCTCAAGTGATCTTTCTAGGCATTGTCTCCAAAAAAGAAACCTCTGGTCTTCCTCCTTAACATGGCACTTGGGGCTTCTGTGCCTGGCCCTTAAGTATGATTCTCTCTGCCTTGGTTTTGTCCTCCTCACTGGGATTGCAGGCTCTGTACTAAATTTCCAAGTCCACTTTTCCTGGGGTGAGAGAGACCCTGGTGTCAAATTTCCTTTACTGCTGGCCTAGAACCAGAGGTAAGGCCTGCCTGGACCTGGTTCTAGGAACCAGGTCCATTCCCAGCCAGGTACATTTGCTGGAGCAAGGAGACCAGACACACAGATTCCACTTCCCTCCCCCTATCACCCTTCCCACTTTGTGTCCCCACTCAGCCTTCCAGGGGCCACATGCTAATGTTTCTAGGATGCATCCCTGCCCATATCCCATACATTCAGATGCTGAAGGCACTCTATTTGCCCTGCAGCTGATTTAAGTTCCCAGGTTATAGGCAAACTGTAGGGAGCTGTGGAGGAAGGGACTATCCTGCCATTATCCAGAACACTAATTGTACTGGAATCTGGTGATAAAGGTATGAAGAAAATCATTTTTTTTTCTGCCCTGGACTTTGGCCAGAAGAAGTGCAGAGGAATCCTTTTGTGAATAACCATTCACAAATTTCAACAATTGTTCACTCTTGATTCTAAAAGTCTCCTTGCATGAATGATTTTCTCATCTTTATGCAGAATTTTTCCACATTTTTGTTGACTAAAATATTACTAATCTAATTTCCTATTAAAAAACTCATTTCCAGCATCGCAGAGCTGAAAGGTGCTACCAGCCATTTAGTCTTAAATTTACATACAACAAATCCTGTAATCTGATGGGGGCTTTTACACAAGGGTGGCTGCAAGCAATTACATGGGCAAAGAAATATTTTAGTCCAGAGCTGTGTGCTGTGTTAATTTCATCTGTTGAACTCCCATTGAGATTTCTCCTATTGTTAAATTGCCTATTGATGTGGATTTAGAGAAGAAACTCCACCAAATACAGCAATTCAATGTTCTAATTCTGTTTGTGCTCTAATATTTTCCTTTTAATTATAATTTGGGAAATTGGGGTTTATTAGGAAGAAAAGAAGGCATCCGACTGGAATAATTTATTCCATTTCCCCCCACTTAGCACCATGACAAAGTAGAACACTCTCCAGGTGACGTATTGATTTGGAAAGTCCTGGAAAAAGTCTTGGTGTCACAAGAGAGATTGAAACAAAGCTCTGGAGTGGACTGGATCTACTGATGCCTGATATGGAGAAAGTAAGGAATCTGGGATGCTTACCTGGGACACACTACATCTACTGAGAAGGTTTTAAGGGGAGATGTCAGAAGAGGCTAACTCCAGGTTATGGGGAAATACAGCTTCAGATGCTATAGGCTCAGGGATTGTCATGCCAGTGCATCTCCATCCATCCATCCATCCATTCTTTATTGAATGATAAGCATGTATTATATCCCAACTTTGGTATTTAGTGTTTTAGAAGATGCACGGTAAATATTTTAAATTCTTTTATTTAATCGTTATTCAACAGTCACTGAATATCTATGTGCCTGGTATCATGGTAGGTGCCAAGGACACAAATGTGAAAGATGGAGCCCTGACGTTTAATACCACACAAGCTAATCAATCCTTTTTAAAAATGCCCTAATGAGTGTTACTGTAGAGCAACAAGGAACACAGAGTTGGCCTAGACCGATTGTGTGTGGCAGTGGCCAAGAAAGGAGAAGCTGATGGTTGCTTAAGTTGCATCTTAAAAGATAAACAGGATAGGGCGCCTGGGTGGCTCAGTTGGTTAAGCAACCGACTTTGGCTCAGGTCATGATTTCACAGTTGGGGAGTCCGAGCCCCACGTCAGGCTCTGTGCTGACAGCTCAGATCCTGGAGCCTGCTTCAAGTTCTGTGTCTTCTTCTCTCTCTGCCCCTCCCCCATTTGCACTCTGTTTCTCTCTCTTTCTCAAAAATAAATAAACATTAAAAAAACAGAGGTGATTGCAGAAAAGTGTAAAAGACATGTATGTTTTTAAAATGGCTTTTTTGAGGCATAATTGATGTACGATAAATTGCACATATTTAAAGGATATAACTGATGTGTTTTGTCATGTGTATACATCTGTGAAATCACCATCACAAGAAAGATCATCATCCCCAAAGTTTCCTCACACCCTTTGGTAATGCCCTCCTGCCATCCACTCCATCCCCAGGCAACCACTGATATACTTTCTTTTAATTATGAATGAGTTTGCATTTTCTATAATTTACATAAGTGAAATTATATAGCATGCTTTCTTTTTTTTTGGTCTGGCTTCTTTCACTCAGCATCATTATTTTGAGATTCATCCGTATTGTTGTATATATGAATGGTTCATTCCCTTTTTTGGCTGAGTGCTATTCCACTGTATGGATTTACCATTTGTTTATTCCCCTGTTTATGGAAATTTGGGATGTTTCCAGGTTTGGGCTATTATAAAGAGACCTGCTGTGAACATTCATGTACAAATCTTGGCATGGAAGTAGCTTTCTTTTCTCTTGGTTAAATACCTGTGGATGGAAAGGCTGGATCTTATGGTAAGTGTGTGTTTAGCTTTTTAAAAAACTGCCATACTGTTTCCAAAGTGATTTAACCATTTTACATCTTTACCAGCAGGGTAGGGGAGTTCCATTTCTTCTACATCCTCATAAAAGGTATATGTATTTTGTCTGCCATTGAGTGTAAGGGACCCCAAGGTCTTGAGAGCTGAGTGGAGCAGTCACAGAAGCCCCCGACTGCCACCTCTGCCCAGTCACCAGGCCACCAGCTCAGCGTGGGCATGGTAAGAGCAAGAGTAGCCTTGATGGCTCATGCTGGGAAGCTTCCCTGAGCCCACTGGCAGCCATGCAGTCACATAATATGGAGGCCAGGCTGGTGCTTTTGTTAAACGGCTCTTCTTAGAAAAGCTGGTGAGCTATAGACACCGCTCCTTTATCATTTTTCCTCATGAGAGGTTTCAATTCTATCTACCTTGCAAGACCAAATCCTTCCCAAATGTATGCATCTGTCAGTGAGGAGGATTACAGAAAACAGCTCACATCATGTCCCAAAGCCTGCCTTGCATACATTTTCCTCTTTAAGCTGGCCAGCCACCCACCTTGCTTTGTCCTGCATCCGACTGCATAATTATACTCCAGTGGCCCAGCAAAGCAGACAGGGAAATAAAGAACTCCTGCTATTTCCCTTTGACCAGCCTTTACTTCTGAGACCTTTTTAACCTCGTTTTTCCTGACATTTCTATAGGCATTTGAAAATGTGGTGATTGAGAGAGCAAATGTGTGCCCCACAACATGCCTCCAAAACAGGGGAGATTGTTATGTCTAATCCCCACCCTCAGCCTTGGACCCGAACGACAGGAGCAGCCAACACCAAAGAAGATTAGGAAGAAAACACAGGCATGCCAGATGTGTCTGTTCAGAAAATACTGAGGTCTGATTTGCCAAGGAACTGGGCATGAGTTTTCCAAGCACTGAACCAAGAGCAGTATTCTGCTTTCTTTTTGCACAGCCACCATTCTCTTTGTTATTTTCTCCATAGTTCCCTGGCTTCCTTCTTCGGGAGAATTTTGGTTCAGTTTGTGAGTTTGTATTTGTACTCATGGGATTAGGTTTATGGGAAATATCCTAACAGAGGAAATCGGAAAATTGAAAGTTTATGTTTGTAATCACACATTCCCGTGGTGAGATGTCCTTTTGAAATCTGGCATGTTGTCCCACAGCCCATGTTGGAGATGTTGAGGAAAGTAATTCCAACCATCTCATGCCCAGAAGAGAGCCAAGGACACAAGAGAAGAGTGGCCTGCGATGCTGGATCAAGACCAGAAGCTCAGGGGTGGGGCAGGGAAGCAGAGGAAGAAAATAATCTGGCTGATATTGCTGGGAGTAGCTGTGATTTCTAAATTTTGTGTTTTCCATCAAGTTTCCCAATATCTGCCTTTTAAAGGGTCACATCCTCCTGGAAGATTTTCTTGGATTTCTTCATGTCTAGACATAGGGAGAAAGAGAAAATATTGGTGAAAATCATGGTGACAGAATGTTAGCACTTGAATAGACCTTGGTGATCTGTGTCCACACTCCTATTCCACAGATCTGAAAACTGAAGCTCAGGGACATAATCATTTTCTCTAGCCAGTTGATTCACAAATGACATGCATAAAACTTGGCCGTATATAACTCTGGGGTAAAGGTAAATCCATTACCAAGAGAAAAACATGGCACATTTGGGGCTACCCAAAAGAACATACTGCCCTAAAGAAAAATCCCTGAAGGTTTCCCACAATAGTGTAAGCAGCAGCAACATTTTTGTCAGAGTATGGCATTTGGAGCTGATTTTGGAACGGGGCCACCATGTTGTCCACCTGATCTGAACCTTCTGGTTCCTGCGTCTTCAGAACTAGGCTTGTCATGAGCCCAACTCTACCTCCCAGCTCCTTTCACCCTTTCAATGAATCTGCTGTTCTGGGAGCAGTCTCTTCATGTCCTTTCAGATACTGTTCTTGCTGCTAACTTGATTCAGCTTAAAAGTTCAGATTTCTCCCTCAAAAAATCTGATTAGCACATCCAAGGTGGACATAATTTACCAGCAGAGATATTGGCTTGCCTGTGGATTTGTTGTCTACTGATAATACCATATAATGGGGCTGTGGAGAAGGGATGTATTACTTAAAAGGTGGTTCCTTATGGACTTCCTTTTAGTGAGTGTTATAGGTGAGGCAGGCTCTGGGGTAGATAACTCTAGCACTGATGTATGTGGTGATAGCAGGACAACATAACTGATGTCTTCCCTCAAATTTACAAAATTCCCAACCCATTTGCAAAGAAACTATATAGTCACCTCTGGGCAGAGGGACAAACCAAATTCTGGATATAGTTATTGCTGAGGAATAAAATTGAATATTTCATTCTGTTGGTTAGCTTTGGTTGGCTCTGTTTGGTTCCCAAACATTGCCCAGATTTTCATTCAAGTCTTCCTTTTTCTCATAAAACCAAGGTGCTTAAAGTAACCAGGAATATTCATTCAACCATTAAGTACCAAGTATGTTCAAGACACTGCGAACAGCCCAGGTGATCCTTACTTAACAGATGACAAAGAATGTTTTGCCATGTGATCTCAAAGGACAAATGTTGAGTGATTCTTTTTTTTTTTTTTTTTTTTGTAGAGGCGGTATCTTTCTTTATAAATCAGATTTGATTACAAAAGGTAAATAATTGTTGGTTGCTACACAAATCAAATAGACTTTAAGAACTTAAAAAGGAAATACACTCAGCCATAATAAGTAGTACTATGGTATATTCCCCACATTTGGAGTCTTTCTATCCTGCTATTTCCTAGGTATAAGTGGTAAAGGACATAGAAGCAGAGAGAGAATTGTTCTTCCTGGGGCTGTGCAGTGACCCTGGGGGTTTACATTCCTGCATCTATTCCATCTCAGTTGAGCATTGTAATCTGGTGATGGCAATCCTATTTGTCTTGTCAGATTGACCAGGACAGGGTCTGAAACTTGATCCTGGCCAATGAGACATGAAGCAAAGTCTGTTGGGGGTAGAATTTCAAGGAAGAGAGAGTGTGCCCTTTGTGCTTCTGGATGCAGCCAAGTGTAATTGGTTTGCTAGGACTGCCATAACAAAGTACCAGACTGGCCTAAACAACAGAAATTTATTTCTCACAATTCTGGAGGCCAGAATTCCAAGGTCAAGGTGTCAGCAGGAGGAGACCTCTCTCCTTGGCTTGTCATTGGCCATGTTCTTCTGTGTTCTTACATGGTCTGCTTTCTGTGTCTGTGTCCCAGTCTCAACTCATGGACACTAGTCTGGTTAGGGCCAACCCTAATGACTTTGTTTTGCCTTAAGTACCTCTGTAGAGACATATCTCCAAATCCAGTGGCATTCTGAAGTATTAGGATCTAGGGAGTCAACATGTGAGTCTGGGGGACACAATTCAGTCTACCCTCCCTGTCTGGCATGAAACCTGGAATTGCACCAGTCATGTTGCAACAGCCCCAGGGTGAGCCCAAGTTTGAGCAGGAGAAGAGCAGAGTCAGAGAGCCAGAGGCCTGAGCTCCCTGTACTGTTCTGCCCTCTGCCAAGGGGAATGGCCAATTCCCTCATTTGTTAATTTAGTTTGAGTCGACGTTTTCAAAGGCATCCTAGAGAGAAAGACATAAAATGTCAGAAGTGAATATTTAAGCAATCAGTGTTTACAGGGCTCTTCTGGAGGTAAGAAAGAAGCACACTTTATTTTTCCCTCTTTTGGAGGCACTGCTTTCTTTCCTCAACTTGTGAGTACATGTAAACAACATCTCAGGGTCTTGGCCAAGCCCTTTCTTCCTTGGCCTTGGCATCTCTGGCCCCCCCATGGTGGGTGCCTGAGTCCCCACCTCTGTACTCAGGCACAACCCACTTTCTCCTAGGTTGCAAGCTCTTAGAGGGTGAGAACACCACTGTGTCCCCTTCAACACAGCCTTACTGAGCCCTGGATGAAGTGAATTAATTTTTTTCCTTTTTTTCCTTGCCAGGCATTGTATAACACAGAGGGGATAGACTGTGACTAAGGAAAGTTTTATTCTCACAAAGCACAGATTCTGGGCATTTTCAATACCCAAAGATGTGGTTGGTGCTACCACAGCAAGAAATAACAAAAATAAGCACAGGTTGTTCTGAAAACATGTGATGGGTGATGTCTCACCAAACTTAGTGCTCAGGGAAGGATCTGGGAGTGCCTTTCTGCTATTTTGTCCCCTACCCTTGAGTTTAGAGTGGCAGGTGGAGACAAGGACACGAGGAGTCCTTTCCATCATTTCCCTACACCCAGAGCCCACTCAGAGCCCCCGCAGACTCTCATGCAGAAGAATTACACTGGGCCGAGTCCCTCCTTCCAGACAGTCATTCCAATTCAGTCCCAGCAAGTTTCCGTTGGGATAAGGATGGATGCCAGCTCCCTGGGGGAGGGATTCAAGTTGTGGAAAGAGCAGAACTCTGAGGACATCATGTTACATCCACTAAAATGGTGTCGAGAAGCACAAGGGGCTGGGTGTGCCTACAGAAATAGACAGTACAAGGAGGCCTGGGATTGTGCTGGGACAATCTGAACCTTGAAGATTTCTCTGTGACAGTGAGTGCACTGCAGGTTTTTCTGGGACAGTGACTTCTGGGTCACTTACACCACTACACTGGCCATCTGGCCACTTGTGGGCCTTGGGCTGTTTTCCAGTATTGGTGCTGGCACTGCACCAGCACCCACCCACTGAAGAATACCAGCCATGCTGTGGCCAAGGAGGAAAGCCCCATGTGGAATGTTGGAGAACTCTTTGCATCAAGGGCAGAACCCATGTTTGGCAGGAAGGGAAGTCCTGATTCAGAACTTGAAATCTGGATTTTCTGCTAATCTGATGCTTTTCCTTCGGCTGCACAATAATATTGTTTTGGTTGCTAAGAGACCCTCTTTTAATTGAATACTGGGTTGAGTGTCTCTAGTATGATAATAGACCATGCAGATGTTGGGGGGATAGCACCGTGCCCAAGTGACAATCAGACCATTTCTCAAAACAAGCATGTCATAATACGCAAGTGCCTTTCCAGATTTTCCTCACAAGGTGCTGAGGCATTGATTTGTGATTGCAAATGCCAGATTCCCTCCTTATAGCTGTGACATGGCCCTGCAGTGTGCTATCTATGCCTGTAACCGAACTTGGCTTTGTTTTATATATAGACTGATATTCTGTGGGCTATTAGTCTGAATGAGCCACTATCCTAATGATCAGATCATTATAATGGGGCATTAGTTTGATGCAGGGTAATGAAATATTGTTACCTCAATAGGGCTGGCTGTCTATTGTGGACCTTATCTCATAATCCCTGCTTAACAGAGGCATCCTTGGTTCCTTTTGTAATAGAACAAGTACCTGATTGAAGATCTCTTTGGAGAAAGGACTTTAGTGTCATTTAAAAAGCTAAGATTAAAGTTTAATATTCCTAACAGTAATTGCTCTCTGTTTTGTTTTTCACAACCCAGAGTCATTGTTTGGCCAAATCTCTAAGGGGAGGGGAGAGAAGCGAACAAATAATCTTGGCTCTGAATGCCCTGATAAAATTAATGTGTTCTTTTACTTTAGAGACAGAAGGAGGTTCATGCATTGTTTGCCAGGCAATTTTCTAGCACACGGGTATAGTGGGCTGCAAGATTGGGTGTG
This sequence comes from Felis catus, assembly GCF_018350175.1. Taxonomy (NCBI): domain Eukaryota; kingdom Metazoa; phylum Chordata; class Mammalia; order Carnivora; family Felidae; genus Felis; species Felis catus. The sequence goes on along the minus strand of NC_058374.1, from coordinate 31,242,340 downwards.
TACCTATTTGCTAAGAAATCAGATATAATCATAGTCAAGTTTAAGATGTCGATTAGTTCAAGACCTTAAGCAGATGTTTTGTTTCTCACCTTGGTGGGCTGATTGTTGTGTGAAAAGAGTGGCTTGAATAACATGAAAATAGTTCAAAAGTTGGCTTTTAAAAATCTTTTAGTGGTTAGAACTAGAGTTGTTTTTTTTGTTTTTGTTTTTTGTTTTTTAAAGTGAGGGTTATATCCCCTCTCTGTTGCCTGGCTAGCAGGTGGTATTCCATCTGTGACAGTCAAGGTTCTTTACTACAAGCAGCAGCAACTCTGCTGACCTGAATCTGAAAAGGAGTTTATTGAAATGATATTGAGTGACTCATATATCTTAAAAAAAATGTCTGAATAACCAAGGATCCAGAAGAACATGTGCTAGGGTACCTAAAAGACACCTAAATCTGAACGTAGTAGCTTCAACCATTTGCTACATTTTAATTATTTGTTTGAGATTCAAACATTAGGAGAGATAAATTTGTTCCATTGCTGTAAATGGCAGATCCAGAATTTCTATGTATGAGAGATTTATGGGGGTTATATGGTCAGAATGTACAATGGCAAGCACATGTTGGGGGTATTTTGTGGAGGGGGGATGTGGGGGGCTGATGGAAGATTTTCTGAATGACTTGTAACACCTGAAGTCACTTCTAAGTGCTAAGACTACATGGCCACCCCTTGGCTGACAATAGCGGAGTGCACCTTGACTGACGATTCCTTCAAGATTAGGAAAGGAAAACACCAGATTCTTTCTATCCCATCTTTTTAAAAACATATTGGCAAATCTCATGACATAGGTGTCTGGATAGTTTTTCAGGCTTCAAATTACAGCTATTCCTTTTTTCTAGAGCAGTGCTACTCTCCTCATGATGATACAATTGCTTATCTACTCAACATCGATTTCGAACCCCTCCTTTGCTGGCAGAAGCCACTTCTCACAAAGGGCTCAAAAAATGGCAAATATTTATTTTGGCATTCTTGCCTGCAGCCAGCTCATATGACTTAATTCTGGCCAAATTAGATACAAGAGGAAGTCAAAGAGAAAAACACTAATACAAATATAATGCTACAAACTGCGGCAGCCATTTTGGGGCCATGGGGACCAGGCTGAGGTGGAGTGCCACTGAGCTGGGCATGAAGGACCTCAGTCCTTGGTGACTTACTGCCCTGAATTAACCAAGCCTGAAACGAATGATCTCTGGGCCTCATGGTGGGTGAAGCCACTTGTCATCTGCCCTCACGCTGGCCCTCACTCTGGTCTCTGGACCAGTTCTGACTCGAGACGGGAGGGGTTTAAGAACTTGGCATCAAATCCCTTTTGCTACTCTTGCAGCTTTAACTGTGGGCCGCATCTGGTCCTGATAACTGTGCTTTTATTTGTTCCTGGAACTCAGTTCCCATTGTGTATACAAATTCTGGAAACTGGATGTTGTTTAGCTCCTTAGATTGAGTTGCATCTGGGTGACATGACTGGCAGCCCAGTTCCCTGGGACCGTGCGGGGGAGAGCCTCCCATTTCACACAGGGTGATGGCTAAAGCCCTGCTTCTTACTAACCTTCTCTTGCCATTTGCAACTGCTGCCCTGATTGGGCTTCTGACTTTCTCTTGTCCCCTGCTTTTTTCTGTTCACAGTATGAATGAGGATTGTCAGACTAACAGAGACCTAAATACATGACATAATAAAATTAAGTACTCATTCACTTACATAAAACAAACAAACAAACCAGTTTGAAGGTAAGCAGTCTAGGACTCCTGTGGTGGGTTTCAAGTCATTGAAACTCAAGCTCCTTCAGTCTTTCTGTGTGGCTTACTTTAGGATGACTCAGATCTTCAGCTTTAAAAGATGGCTGCAGGAACTCTAACCATTATGTCTATATTCTAAACAAAAAAGGAAAGGACAAGCAGCTCTAGGGGGCTCTCACAGAGATCCTATGGAGTGGTCTCCGTTTATATTTCCTTTGTTCACTTCTAACTGCAAGAGTGGTGAGACCGTATAGACCCTCACCTGGGCACATGTTTGCACTGACTAGGGTGGGCATGCTGATACCAGGGAAACAGGGATTTTGGTGCTGGTTAAGCACACAGCACTCTCAGCAACATCTTACTCTTCTCACCTGTTGAGACTGAGGCTGACCACTGGTTGGAGAAACCCCTGTGCTCTCTTGGTATAACCCTGTGGACCCTGTGCCAGTTTGCTTTCCTTCTTCCTCCAGCCGATAATTCATCCCCTGGAGCCTGCCGCAGTGCAGTGGGAAGAACTAGTTCCACAGTCCAGTTCCTCCTAAATGACCCCTCCAATATCAGCTCATTGGGCTACCCCCCCACCCCCCAGCCATTTGACCAAGATAGATCCCTGGGCATCTTACACCTTACTAGCACCAGACTATGTAAACAGTGGCAGGAGGTATTTCTGGGTGTTCTCCCAAGAGTGACATTTGGTTTTGTTCAAGGAGGGCCTTGAGAACTTCACTAGAAACCAAGTGGGTCTTAACTACTTAGGTTCCCAGAGAGGATCATGCAAAAGGTCTGAAATGATAATAGATGTTCATGTAGGTTGAGCTAGAAAAATAAGAAACCATCTTTGCAATGGAAACTTCTGTGTGATTGACTTGACAGTCAATCTGCTCCACTCTGATCTGATATCAATAAAATAAGAGAAGTAGTAACTACAGTCCCTGTTCTCACATAGCTGCTGATACTTCTTGTTTATAATCATCAAACAGTAAATATTTTAAGTTTCTTTTTGAGGGAATTAAGATATTTTCAAGAAGCTGCAGATCTTTGGCTTTCCCTCTATAACCACGAATCCTATTTGAGATTGTTTTCCCAAGTTCCCCCAAATGTGTATTATACATTGGGCTGGGAAATGTGGACCCACCTCAAAAAGAATAAGTTAATTTTCTAACTGCCGTTGTGAACATTTAGTTTCTGGCTGCCTAGAGTCCAACTGTGTGAAGTTTGGTGGGAGGTAGAACCTCATTTCTAACTAGGAGATTTCCAAAGACCATTTATTCCCTCTCCCCACTTCCTGACAAATGGGGTATAGGTAGAAGACCCAGGCCTGGGAATCAGACGCTCTTGCCTGGATCCTGAACTTTCAGAAAGTGAGTTAAAAAGAGACTAACAGTTGAAAAAGTATCTATGGAAGAAGTCCAATGGCACCAGTCTCACTTGGGAGCCAGCAATGGTGCTGAGTACCTACCAGTGGCAGGGATATGATGGTGATGGTGGCATCCAATGATGCCATTTTGGCTCTTTCTCCCACTCTCTACCCTCCAGTTCATTTGCCAAATCATGTTCTCTAGTTGTGAACGTAGATTCTATGAGCTACTTGGTAGTTTAATATTACATTTTTTTTTATAGCTTAAGTCTGTCACTTCAATACAGAGCAGTCATGGGCACATACTACATTAGGCTTCTTATATTGGAGCTATTTTTTTTTTCACCTGCTTTTCTCCATGGATTTTTTCTTCCCTCAGTGTGTTTCTAACACTTCAGAGGGGAAATGGAAGTTGCCCTGAGTCTTGGAGGAAAGGGGAAAAAAAGGTGTCAGGAGAAACAAGCAGTGTGAACAAAGCTGTGATGGCAGGAACAAGCAAAGGGAACATGTGACACATGGAAGAGAGTGCCTGAGTCTAGCAGCAGGTATGCATAAGGGAGGTGTGAGAGAAAGGGATTGTGTGTAAGGGGCCAGGATAGAAATGGCACTGTAGCATAGCAGAAACAGAGGAATTGAGGAAGGTTTCTGAATTGGAAATGACATGAGGGAAATAAAACTAATAAAAATAAGTCACACAGTAGGTCTTTAAAAACCCAATTCCTACGTCTCAGCATGGAAAACTAGATGGCAGAATGATGACCTGGTGATATAGCCACTGTGTTACAGTGTTGTAGTGGGTCCTCTTTCAGAGTCCATATGATGGACGGCTTTTAGGTTGACATGTTAGCCCAGAAGGAAGACACCTTTAATGGATTTGACCATCACCATGAAATTGGCCCCCTTACAAGGTGGAAATCCTCATTACTCAAGAGTGAGCCATACTGGACATCCATCCTGTCTTTCATATGGAGGATGTAAGGGCAAGGGCATCCTGGGAGGAAGGATGGATTTGATTTCAAAGGTCAACTTAACTTTTGTGGATCTATGAGTCAATTAAATAAGGAGGCATCCAGATTTTTGAAATGCGTAACAACACTATTTGCATATAATAAAAATACCTGTGACAAAACAACAATATGAATTTTGTAAGACTACACATTTTATAAGATTATATACTCATGAAATACAACTGAATGGCTTTCAGTGTGGAGTGGTAAGGAAGTAGGAGTGGTGTATGAGGATAAAAAGAAGAAATAAATTAACTAGTTGAGATAGGGAAAAGAAAAAATGAGATTCAAATATATATTTTTTGATACTCATATAAAAGACATGAAATAGTGGAATGCAATTTCTGATTTATTTGGAAGTAAAAAACTCCTCAGTAGTCAACAGTGGAAATCTTTTATTTTTTAATTAAAAAACATTTTTAATGTTTATTTTATCTTTGAGAGAGAGAGAAAAGAGAGAGAAACAGTGTCGGAGCAGGGGAGGGGCAGAGAGGGAAACACAGAATCTGAAGCAGGCTCTGGTTTCTGAGCTGTCAGCAGAGAGCTAGACACAGGGCTCAAACTCATGAGTCATGAGATCATGACCTGAGCTGAAGTCGGATGCTTAACTGAGCCACCCAGGCACCCCTTAAATTTTTTTAATGAATAAAATTCATTTTTGAGAGACAGAGACAGGGTGTGAGTGAGAAAGGGGCAGAGAGAGAAAGTAAGACACAGAATCCGAAAGAGGCTCCAGGCTCTGAGCTGTCAACACAGAGCCCAATGTGGGGCTGGAACCCACGAACCATGAAATCATGACCTGAGCTGAAGTCGGACACTTAACCAACTGAACCACTCAGGCACACCAGGAATCTTATTTTTAAATTCTAGGTATTTTAAAGTATACTAGACTTGAGTTGTAAATGTTTCCTTTACATGTTGACATTATTATTTATGAAAACAATCAAAAAAGAAGCTTTTCTCCTGATCTAGCCATGTCCCAACTGGATCTCTACCTGAAAACACTGTAGCCACAGTTTAGTTGAGCTTGCTATTCATGACAATATAAGAGAGACAATATAGTTGATTTTAAAGTTTGTTTTAGTAGGCTTTTCTGGGGTAATTTTCTCAAGTGGTTTTTCACAGTTACCTATATCACTGGGAAAATGTAATAAGACTCAAGAGATCGTGCATGATTATATAATGTATTTGATTTTAACAAGAGGAAGAAGTCACCCCACCCCTTTCTCTTTGCAATGGGATTCACTCTTTCCTGTCATACAGGAAAAGCAGGGTTGCAAACTGCTTTAAAGAGCCCCCTCAGCTCAGTTTCATTTAACTTAAAAGGAGATGTAAAATTGTTCCCATGTAAAACTTGACATTCAGATTTCTTACTAGTGTGTCCTCAACCAGATCATTTTCCTGGCTCTTTATTCTTTCTTGTATTTCAGACAACCCCATATGGGAACATTTTCTTTCTGCTGCCTACAGCTCATTCTTTAAAATTATACTACTGAAAGTGTGGTCCACAGAATGGTTGCCAGTCTGCAAACTGTCAGTTACCAGTCCACCACAAGACAAGTACAGAAAGTGAAAATCTAAAACTTGCATAGTGATTTGATATTGCTGCAATATCCAAGTATGTGATTATTGTACTGGACTTGTTGAACAAGGTATAAACCAAAGGACCAAGTCTATGACAGATTGGACATTTAAAAAGATACAAAATAAAAAACCTGGTCATTTGCCACAGAAAACTTGAGAAGTACTGCTTTAGGATGTCCTTTAATGAAGGTATGCTGGTGACAAGTTATTCATTTTTATTTTACCTGCATGTCTGGAAGATTGTTGCACTGACTATAGCATTCTACATTAACAATAATTTTCTTTAGTATATGAACATATTTTCCATCGGCTTTCCGCTTTTAATGTTACTTTTGAGAAGTCAGCTGTCAATCTAACTGCATCCTTTTCATTTTTTATTTGTTTTCAGATGTTCTCTTTGCCTTTAATTTTTCTGAAGTTTTACTGTGATGTATGCAGATGTGAGTCTTTTTATTTACTCTACTTGGGATCTACTGTTCTTAAATTGATAATTTGGCATCTTTTATTATTCTGGAAACTTTTCAGTTATTATTTCTTCTAATATTGATTCTTCCCCCTTCTCTTTGTTTTACCCTTTTGAAATACGAAATACAATGGATATTAGATATTATGTCTGTTTTCTATGCATCTTAACCTTACTTCTGTCCTTTTCTCCATATTTTTGTTTTCCTGTGCCACATTCTAGATAACATTTTCTATTTTATTTTTTAAAATATAATTAACATTCTTTTGATAATTATGTTCTGATTATCCCAATATCTGAAGTCTCTTGATTCTCTTGGTCCCTGCTTATGGTGTCTTGCTTTCCTGTTTGCCAGGTTATCTCTGACTGAGTACTAGTCATTGCCCATGAAAATTGTTTTTTTGAATCATTTGAGGTCTACCATGATGGTATTTTCCTCCATAAAGAGCTTATGTTTGCTTCAGCAAAGTGCCCTGAGGCATTACCAGTATGACATTTAAACCAAGGGTAAAGCTTGAGGTAGTATGAACCTGGATGAAAATATTTAGGTTTTGTTTACTTCTGGTTCACTCTTACCCTAAGGTAATACCTCTTTTGGTCACCACCATTTGGGGGCCACCATACCTTTTGTAAAGTCTGAACTATGATTTGTAAAGTCTGAACTATGATATTTATCACAAAATATCAAAATAAAAATTATCTGCCCAGTTTGGCAAATGCTTTCCAGGAAAAAGTGCTTCTGTCTTTACCTGCCTCTTTGGCCTGCAGATTTCTATCTTATCATATCATTAAGAATACAGTTTGTTTTAGTAAATTTTAGCACATTTTAGTTGTTTGCAGCAGAATTATTGGTCCAAATAACCTGTGTTATCATTCTTCAAAATAGGAATGCACTTCTATTTTCATAGTTTGAGCAGGGAAATGACCAATGTAAGAAGTGCTTCAGGAATGGTCAGCAGGAGAGGAAGACTATTGCACTAAGACAAGAGGCAGTTATGTGAAAGATAAACTTTTTTACACTTTGTTGCTCCATTAAATAGAAAGTCTTTTAAAAGATAATTTAGAATTTCTATCCCAATAAAAACAAAACTTTCATTTTCTTTAGAAGAATCTATCTGAAAGGGGCATCTGGGTCTTATTTCCCACATTGGAGATTGTGGGCTGGCATTGCAAGCTATGTGGCCCATTCATTTGCAGTTCCAGAATTGCTTCCTTGAGCAAGCAAATTTGCCTCAAATGAGAGTTTCCCAAACATCATGTTATGTAAACACTGAAACTCTATAGCATTGTTTTGCAAAGATGAATGCATTTGCCACTCACGTGGAGAACTTGTTAACATGAAGATTCTGATTCAGTAGGTGTAAGAGTAGGCCAGACATACTGATTTTTTTACCAAGCTCTCAGATGATAACACTGTTGCTGATCCCCAAACTACACTTTGAGTAGCAAGGTCTATAGCTCAGAATATTTCCCAGTGAACATGGATCTGTATTCTTTCTATATATCAGGCTTTCACACACAGGAAAAACTAATTTTGAATATACACATCTCTGGGGGTGCCTGGGTGCCTCAGTCAGTTGAGCATCAGACTTTGGCTCAGGTCATGATCTCATGGTTCGTGGGTTCGAGACCTGCGTCGGGTTCTGTGCTGACAGATCAGAGCCTGGAGCCTGCTTCAGTTTCTCTGTCTCCCTCTCTCTCTGCCCCTCCCCTGCTCAAGCTCTATCTCTCTCTGTCTCAAAAATAAATACAAACATTAAAAAAAAGTTAAAGAATATACATCTCTGAAACATCCAAAGAGGAGTCGTCTCAATTGGCAATGCAATTAGGTGTTCATAGCTGCACAGCAGGTTCATGTCCTCACAACTGGAATTATCTCCTTGGTGCCCAGCAATGTGAGTAAAGCAAAATGCATCATGACTCCCCTATGGAAGCAGAACCCCAAACCAAAATCAGTCAGTAGTTTTACATTTGACTTCATTGAACACACTAATGAATGGTTGCTCTTATTTAATTTTCTTTTCTTTTCTTTTTTCCCCCTAGATCCATCGTTTTATTTTTGTTTTAATCCTTGCTTCCTTTAAGAAAACACATTTAAGGGCGCCTGGGTGGCTCAGTCGGTTAAGCGTCCGACTTCAGCTCAGGTCATGATCCCGCAGTCCATGAGTTCAAGCCCCGCGTCAGGCTCTGGGCTGATGGCTCAGAGCCTGGAGCCTGCTTCTGATTCTGTGTCTCCCTCTCTCTCTGCCCCTCCCCTGTTCATGCTCTGTCTCTGTCTCAAAAATAAATAAACGTTAAAAAAATAAAAAAAAGAAAACATTTACTTGAAGAGCTTCATCTTTTAGTTAGGTAAATAGTTATATGTGGAGGAGAATGAGGGGTGAAGATGAAGAGCAATTCCTTCATGTACAAAGTCAGATCTGCCACTTGCAAGGCTGCCCAATCAACAACCTGCAAGTCAGTGACATGTAGGGAACAGAAAAGGTACTGGAAATCTTCAAGCCACAGATACCAACAGCCTCAAGTCTTAGGTGAGGACTCTTCATACAGGCCCTGCTAAATAGAACAGGTCCCTTCTTCAAAGCAGATCAGTTCAATGAAGAGTGAGACAAGTCAGCAAGTTTGCTGATTTTTTGTTTGATTTTTTGAGGAAAATCCATAAAGTAAGACTCTAACTGGTAAAGCTAAGTCACACATGGGATCCCCTATTTTTCAGCATCATAGGTTTAAGCAGCCCTAGATGGGTGTGGGGAAAAGATGTTGGAAGTGATACTGCTGGGGAGTAGGTGGCATGTTGTTGGTAGACATCTCTCATGAGAGGCTGGGAGAAGCCATAGATAGGCTGTTTCAGGAGCCAGGGTACATTCTTCCTCCAGTCTGCTCAGCCTAATCACTGTGCTCTCTAGCACTGCATGCTCCACCTTAGTTTACTTCTGAGTGAAGTGGTACCAAGTTTTCACACTCATAGTCATTAACTAAGAACCTTGCTACTCAAATCGTGGTCCATGAACCAGAAGCATCAGCATAATCTGGGGGTTTCTTATGCATGTAGGTTTTCAGGCTTCATCCCAGGCCTCCTAAATCAAAATCTGAAATTTAACAGGACATCCTGATATTTCAGATGTACATTAATGTTTGAGAAATGCTGACCTAGAGAGCAGATAAGTTGTTCTAACTGAAGATGCCTTTTTTCAGGCGGGTCTGGAGAAATGATCCCGTGGAGTCTCCAGGGAGACTCCAGACAGAAGTTTTTGGTAAACTCTTTCCTAAGGTAGAAGGACCTCTCAAAGAAACCCAAAGCTCTTTGGGTTCCACAGTGATTATATGAATTCATTCTCATGCTACAACTTGTGAATTTGGAGTTGCTTGAGTTTTTTACTTTGATATAATGAGATAAATATATGGTTTTGGATTCTCTTTCTCTTCACTAGACCGTTCCAGAAATAGTCATCCATAAGCCTTAGGGGAATTGAGATGAAAACTTTTGGAACATGAAATTTTGGTCCAAATGGGATTTTTGCTGGTGTTACTAATTAAGATTCTCTTCGAAACTAGGCCAACCCCATGCTATCCAGTTGGCAGTATGTTTAGAATCCCTCTGTAAACACGCAGTAGCTTGTACAAATAGGGAGGCTTTACTTTCCCATCATAAAGAAGGTCTGAAATAAATCCCAGACAACTCTAGAAGTTTGCCTTTGCCATAAAAATAGTGGAATTCATTGAGAGCTGCCTCACTGCACCCAGACAGGATACAGGCTGGCCAGTTAATTGGCCATGGGAACCAGCTGGTGGTGGGTTTCACTCTATTCAAACTGCAGAAGGGAGTCCAATCTTAGCTTTGCTTACCAGAGCGTTAGAAGCTTTACATTTAGGTGATGCTAGTATCCATATAGAGTAAATGAGACTGCCTGATTTTCATAAGTGACCCTGTACAACTCCTCTGTAGTTGCTCTTCATGAAAGAAATCCTCGAAAGCTTTACATGATTCTGGCATCTGGTATCACTGTGCTTTTCTTCGAGCTAGAAATCAAAATTGTCAACTCCTGACTTCTGTACTATTGCTGTACTGTTGCCATATCACACAAGAGGAGGTGATCCTGGGTGACAAACACAGCCTCAAAAGCTACGCAGCTGGATGGAACTACAGATGAGAGAGCCAGAAGTAAGCAAACTATGTTAGCCCAGTGCTTGGAATATTGTATGAGCTAATAACCATTTCGTTGAGTGAATGACTGAACAATTGATTCTCCATAAGACAGAGATTTTGCTTGTCATGTTCTTCTCTGTGTATGCAAGACCAGAAGCAAGACCAGTGTTGATATGTAGCAGATTCTTGATTCATATTTGTTGAATGTATGAATCGGACCATTCATTTCTGGGAGGTAACCACTGAAACTGAGCCCATTTGGCATCACTTAACCTTTTGCATTTCTTCCAATTTCACATCGCCTACAAAGCCCCAACACTTCTTTCCCCTGTTTACTTGATGGGATCCTCTAAAACCTGAGCAGATCCAAGAATTACTAGTGTGTTAAGGGAAAGTGTCTATCAAATCGGGACCTGAGGATATGGGCTGAAATCCAGTTGTATCCAGTTTACAGACTTCTTTTAAATAACAGCAATTGGGGTTTTCCTTTGGAAATTTGCTGATAGCTAATGTAAGTACATCTCATAAAATTGCAAATGATGTAACCTAGCTACAGATGCTATAGAAAGACCTGATGTGTTGAGGCTTTAGAATTGCTTGGATAAAGAAGCCAGGTGAGAGTAAGGTCTTCAAAATCTGTCCAATCACGTTTACTCTGAGCTTGAGCAGTGACTGGGACTGATGGCAGGAGTTAGAGGGAAAGCAGAGTGAATCCAGAATGGGCAGTGGGGACAAGTGTGTCTCTTCCCTCTTCTTCTAGGCTGGGAAGCAGACAGAACTCAGCTCCCCATCCAGAACTGTTGTGTGATTCCATTTGCGGGGAAGGGTAGACCCATACTCTCAGGCTCTTTCCCAGATTGGAGTAACAGCAATGTGTCTTGACACTGAAGTGACTTTACTCAATTCAAAAGTTTTCTGATGGGAGAAAGGATTTCTTTTTAACTGATGGCACACTGAGAATCCCTCTATGTTTTTTCTCTATGTCTTTTCTACCTAGGGAGTAGGGCTTGTCGAACTGAGTGAAAGGTACCAGAGAAGGAGGGCAATCTGGCCTCTATCCAGGGTTGGGAAGAGAAAGCACTAACAATATTCCTAGCTGTGTGACATTGAGCAAGAGTCTCAGCCTCACTGAGCCTTGGGTGGATAGGTTATTATCACTTAGAGGGCAATTATATTTCCATTAATATATGTCTTGCTATGTTGTTGTACATATTTGGGACAACAGCTTCTGGCATATAGTAATGTCTATTCTGCCATTTATTAAGCACCTGATACTTGCTGACCTAAACTTTGAGAATTAACCATGTAAATTACAAAAGAGGTTATCATTCTCATGTACTAATCTGGGTATCATATCAACAGGAAGATAGTCATTGCTTTTCTTCACTAACTCAAAAGGTCTTTTGAACTCTTTTTTTGTGTCACAATAGTGGACATATAACCACAGGTCAGTTCTTTGGTTTGGCGTCAGTGTCTTCTTACTAGTGCTCACTCATCTAGGATCAGTGACTAAATTTGAATGATTCCTTGTGTGTGTGTGTGCATGTGGTATTTGTGTGTGTATGTAGATGCTTTGAAAAATTCTTTAGATAATTCTGTTATACTTGTTGTAAAGCTTAGAATTACTATTCAGAAAGCCCCCACTGCTTTATTAATTTATGCAAAAATCTTTGTAGAATTTATTTTCCCTGAAAGATTCTTGAACATTTTTTTGAAAGAATGTCAAACTTAGAGAAAATTTGCAAATGCAGTATTTTATTTTTCTGGAACTATTTGAGATAGATTTACCAACTTAATACTCCATCATTTCTGAATATTTTAGCGTGTGTTTCCTACAAACAAAGGACATTCTCCTATAAAACCACAATGCAACCATCAAAATTAATATATTAACAACAATACATTTCTACAATCTAATCCTCCGACCTCATTCCAGTTTCATCTATTGTCCCAGTAATGGCCTGTATAGTAAAAGGATCCAACCCAAAATCACATACTGCATTTAATTGTCATGACACATTAATCTCTCAGTCTCAGTTTCTCAGTCTTTGCTTGATATTCAAGATCTTGACATTTTGTTTGTTTGTTTGTTTTTTAAATATGAAATTTATTGTCAAATTGGTTTCCATACAGCACCCAGTGCTCATCCCAACAGGTGCCCTCCTCAATGCCTATCACCCACTAAGATCTTGACATTTTTGAGGATGACAGCCTAGTATAATGTAGAATGCCCCTCAGTTTGGATTTGTCTGATATGTCCTCATAATTAGATTTTGATCATGCATTTTTGTTAGAAATATCAAAGGTGATGCTGTATTCTTCTCAATGCACCCTACCAGGAGTTACACAACTTCAGATTGTCCCATTAATGATATGATTCATTTAGATATTTGATCATGGTGTCTGCCAGTCTTCTCCACACCAAACTTGTTCCTTTACTCTTTGTAATTAGTATTTTGAAGACAGCAATTTGAAACTATGTGAATACCTTGTTATTCTATAAACTTCCAATTGATGCCTCTTTGTATCAATATGGATTCATGTTTTTATTTATTGATTGGCTTATGATCTATTACTAACATTATTTACTTTCATTCTCTAATTTTCCTGGATTTTCAAACTGGTTTCTGTTACACTTTATCATGTCCTCCCCAGTCATTATTTGAACACTTCCTTCTTTTCTGGCATAATTAGATTTTCCTGAGTCATTATTACTTTCCCTTCCCCGGCCATGGGATTACCTATTTCTCCAAGGAACTCTGGTTCCTTTTAGTGGAGAAGAGTATTTAGAAGCCAATATCTGGGTTCTAGGTGTACTTATTGCTCTTGGAATGTTGCTCTCTCCATGGACAAAGATAGAATATATATGTGTGCATATAGCTACACACACATACATATATAAAAATACATATATGTGTATACACACATTTACCTCTATAGCTACATCCATGTCTTTACATGTATTTATGTATTCATAATTTCTGAAAACCCCAATATCAATACCTCTAATTCCAATCCAATACCATGGGGTTCACTCTAGTTTCCTCTCTTTCCTTATTTGTAACTCCCTTCTCAGGCAGTGAAAAACCTGAATCTTATTGTCCTTAACACATTTGCTTACTTGATCAATCTCTTTGTGAGATCCACTGATGCTATCCTCACATGGGTACCCCTTACCCCACTAGGGCTCTAATCCCCTGAGCTGGACCACTGTTGCTGCCCCTTCCCCCACCCTCATGTGGATGACCTCCTGGTCTGCTTGAACTCTGACATCACTTGCAGGCAACTCTTATATGCAGATATTCTCTCCTTGGTTTTTGTTTTGTTTTGTTTTTGTTTTTGTTTTTATTTTTGTTTTTATTTATTTATTTATTTATTTGGCTTCCTCAACCCATGTTGGGCCACTCTGGTTCCTTCTTTCCATCCCTTGCTCTGCTTCATCTGATAACTCTACGACTGATAGTTAAGTAAAAGGAAGAGATGGGAAAGACCATACCAGGTTTTTATGATTTGGAATACAAATCATTCTTTAGTTTGAAAGATTGTCCCAATTAGTTTAAATCAGCCCCAATGATTAGTTTCAAACCCATCGCTAGGATGAGACAGAAACCGCAACAGACCTACAGTAGGGTGCTCTTGTTTTGGTACTAGTGGAGGAACACCCTCTGCATTTTCTCTGAGATGACCATCAGGAGCAAAGATTTCCTTTCCCAGCTTCACCTTGTTCATCAGTTGCATTTTTATTGCTTGTTACTGTTCTCTGGTCTTCACTTCTCAGATCCAGCAAACAAATAAAACTCACACCCTTCAATGCCTTCTGCTGATGCAGTGTGGAAAGACTATAACGCTATAGTTTTTGTTGAGAAAAAAAAAAACAAAAATAAAAGTGTAAGTGTCATCCAAAAGACTACCATTTGATTCAACCTCATTTTCACCTCTGGTGTTTTCTGTGTCTTACTACAGCCATCCCATCCCTAAGGGAACTTTCAGCCCCTATCGGTACTTAAGAGCTTTACATCCCTTTTGGGTAGGTTATAGAGTCATCCAGGCTTGCCCCACATTACATATTATATTAGAGTGAAGACGGCCTCTTACAGAAGTCACTTTCCCAGGTCCCATTTGTGCTTTGTTGCATACCAGCTTCTTGTTTCATGGCAATATTATTCATCCATGTCAGAACAGGGCTTCCACTTCAAAATATGGTCATGGCTACTTGTGTTCGGAAGTGTGAAATCAAAGTAGATGTTTGAAAAAGCTTCCGAAATAATAGGAACTTTGACGGTTGTTTTTGCATAATTCCTTTCAAAAACATTACTGATGTATGGTAAGTGTTGATGTAGGCACTGCCACTTGAAATGGAAGGAAGGGTATTAACAAAATCCTCTTAGTTGTTGACGTTAGCTTCCTGGATTATTTTTTTCTTTTAAGCAATTCTTAATGGAACAAATGACATGACAAAATACTCTGAAAGCATCTGAAACACAAGATCCACCTACACACACCTCCAGATATCATCTCAACAAGGCTGAATGCTTGTTTTCAGTGGGTGGCTCCAGGGCTGACTCACAGCTCCATGCTCAGAGCTCATGGTCTCAGTGCTCATTCCCACACACTCTCTTCTCTCTCCTTGCTGTCATCAGACAAGGCAGAGCAAGTGCCTTCTCAACTGTCCCTAACCCCCGGAACTTCGCTGAGATGAGCATGGCTTTTGAATGGTACCTGGAGGGAAGAATTTCCCAGCACTAGATTTACATTATTTTCCTGCTGTGCTTTAGATATCATTTTTAAAATTCCATTCACACGATAAGAGGAAATAGTTTCCGGAAAATAAAGGGGTTGAAAATATATCTTCTCTGCACACCTGTAATTCCCACTCTGCCCCACTGTCAACGAATCAAAGAATCAGGCCAGCAGATGTTAGCTACAATGACCTTCTCCAGAGGTGTCAAAGATGATTTAAAAAAAAAAAAACAGTAGGAAAGGTGTATGGCTCCTTCAAATCGCTTCATTTCTTTCTCTCTGTAGACAGGGGAGTTGCTTTTCCTACTTGAATGGAATATGTTAATGTTGGGTATGTAGTCTCAGGCTTGTCAAGAAGAGAAATCTGGGTGGCAATATGGCATGATGAGGAAGGTGACAGCAATGCAAGGTTCACCTCAAAAGGAGGGGCAGACTTACCCAAATCCTTCCTCGAGCTGGGGAAATTCAAGACATCAGAAACATCAGCACTCAAAACTCCTTAGGGAAGCTGGTCCTTAATGTCATAATTTTCACAAAACTAAATTGATAGGATCTGTAGATACCAAAGTACTTAAATTAAATCCAGCTCAGTCAAGTGTGTCTAGAGAATCACTTGAAGAGATCCTTAGAGAAGTGATCAATATGGTCTGATCGTGATTTTTGGACGGGTGTGAAAAGCAAACTCCTAGTTTTGAAACTGGACAGCTCATGATAAGTGTTCCTTCTTCGTGTGTAAACCTGCTCCCTGTTGGTGGACAGGATCAGTGGGCCAAGCTGCCCTAGTGAGCTGGTCTAGCAGGAAGGACTTGTCTTTAGCCATGTGACATACACACATGGCTAGACTGATAGATGGAAGGGTCTGGGGACAATTTCTTATTGCTATCTTCTATGTAGTTGATGCACCTCCTAAAGACTTGTTATTCCTATCTCTGAAAGATAAATAATGTAATGGGAAGACATAGAGAAAATCAATTTAATATTTCTCTATTGCTTACGAATAAGCACAAGAATGCACCAGGCAGTTGATGGTGATCTACCATAATTATTTTGGGTTTTTAAATATTTCTCACACTGGCCAGCTTTCAGTGCCCTACATTTATATCATTAAGCAATTCTCTTATTGTTAAGGTATTAAAGGTGTTCAAATGCAACCAAGGTCTCTTCTAATACCGTAAAGCCAATCAAAGCAGACCCCAAAATAATGGCACAAGAAGTAGATGCTTTTTGGTCTGGGAAAAGGAAGGTAAGGCCTATAACTGGGTCACAGGAGGCCAATGCTCCAAGGCAGGTGCTCTGAAGTATCATCATTTTCTGAACATTTGGCTTTCTGCTTGCTTGCATGTGTCTAGGAACTGTACTTGGAGTCCCCTTCCAAGGTCACCTTGTGGAACAGACAGGGCAAAGTTTCATGCACTTTGCCTACTTCCCTGGCTTCTGCCCCATCCATCTCTCTGAATACTTCTTTGCTTGGAGTATGCTTTATGTATTAGTAATAGATAGAGTATATCATGAGAGTGCTCAGAAATGTACATGAACATGAGGTTTCTTATCCTGAGCAGAAAATGAGAACTGAATAGAGGCATGAAAGCTCCTTTGGAAGGAGAAAACATTACCATGGCCATCTTATACCTGCCAACCTTGATGCCTTTTTCCAATATGTATGACAGGACTCAATAATCGCATGTGACTCTGTGCTCAGCTCCAACTTCCTCAGGAAAGTCTGTTGTAGATCTAAGAGTATGAGCTTGGTAACATTTTGCCCTTTGGGGTTTGTGTAAAGGAAAAAATCATGCAAAGTCTTTAGCTTTGGTTTCTGTGATTCTATGGAAACGAGGCAGCAGTGCTGAGAATCCAGGGAAAGACAGACGAGCTAAGACAGCAAAGCTTTGAGGTGGGGGAGGGAGGGAGAGCAGGAGGAGGCATAATAGGATTTCTTTGGGACTATACTTGGCTCTTCACTTTTGTCTTTGAGTTCTGAATCTTTTCAATGGGCTGTTGATTTGGATCTGGGAGGGAGAGTTAGTGGTTGTGTTCAGAGAACAGCTTTGGACAAGAGAGGGAGAGTGTCTGGATGTCCTATTGTCTGGGCATTTTCAACCTTGTCTTGTTAATAACACTTTGGCACTTCCTCACCCCATTTACAACAATGGAACAGTAACACAACATTTCATTTGAATTGTGCCATTTATTGTAGTAGTGTGATGAGAAAACCTCAAAGGCCCAAAAATTCAGCTCTGGGATTGTCTGCATGCTTGAGACTGGGGTAAAGATGCCCGGTGCTTACTCCATCTCCATCTGCGACCCTGACTATACAGTTGAGACACACGATGAATTTGTGGCAGATGGCCCGACTGCTCTCTCAGAGTTCAGAGTGAGTATATCGATATTTACATATACACAGACATGGCCAGAACAGCTGTTTGTCCTTGTGTCTCCCTGGCAAAATGGGGAGACAGAGCCCCCTATGTCAGCAGCCCCGGGTCATTGCCACTGCTTCCCCTAAAGTTCCTTCCGACAACAATGCTCACAGTAGAAGTCCCACAAGGACCTTACTTGAAGGGTCCGGGAAGCCATCCTTCACTCTGTGATCACACTAAGTGGTTCAGTTGGGGAGACAGATTGGAGATAAGAAGGGCTAGTGAGAAAGTACAGTTATTGATCTCGGTGAATTTGAGACTCCCAGATGCTCCATCCAGTGCCCTGTTTTGAACTTCAGAAGACCAACTGAAATTAGCCCAGTCTCCCTTATATTCATCTGCTTTCTTCCACACCAGTGTAGTTTGATGTTAAATTATCTGATTAAAAAATATGACAGGAAGCTGTGGAGAAAAGGGACCTTTATCGGGATTGAATATAAATGAGACAAATTGACAAGGATTTCACTTATGAATTTAATATAATCTACATAGAACCTGTTCTAGAAAAGACTTTTAAGATGTTTAACAAGAACTTGCTCATCAATGTCCTCATCAAAAAGCATCCCAGAACCTGGGTGGCTCCCACCCTCCATGCTGAACACTTGCTAGGAATTTAGCATGTGAATGTGATCTCATTGATACAGGTCTGCATGTAAATAGTGGTGTGCTGAAATTGTATTTGAACACCCTTCTGACCAACACATACTAATGTAATAAACACTCTCTTCTTTTTCTAACTAAGCTAGTACAGCTTCTTTCCTGCTCAGGAGAAAGTTGTTTCCATCCAGAAGAATGGTCCTGCACTGTCTGGTGGATGCTCCTCTTCTGTTGGTAGGGCTTGGGGGAGGCCTCCCAGTCTGGATCCCTGATTATGCCTCAGTGGTATATCCCATATTGAGTTGGCTCCAAGATTACTGCCCCTTTAGTTCATACTTACACCCGCAGGCATTTTTTCTGAAACAGCGCACTGTGCTAGCCTCTTAAGTTGAAAGGCTCCTGCCTTCATTAGGCTCCTGCCTTGCTGGGACCAGTCATCTCCCAGGACCCTCAGGCCCTTGACTAAGCTTTAGTTACCAGCACAGGTATGCTTCCCTCTTGTAAACTTCCTGTTGGCATCTGTGGCTTCTGTTCTTTTCTCAGAGGATAGCCAAAAGACCCTAGTCCATGTCAGCAGGCCTCTCTAATTCCCAGAATTGGGAAACAAGAGTCTAGGTTTGCCCCAGAAATTGGCATAGCCCCCCTGTAGAACTCTACATCAAGGCATTCCTGCGGATGACTTCTTCCAGCCACACGTGTCTCTTGTGGGCTTTCCTCATGCTAGTGGGCACCTGCTGGCTCCACAATTGTTTAAGAGAAGGAGATAAGGCTGTTCCTCCCTTAAGAGTGAAAATCAGCCCCACATTTACCTGTTGGCTCAATCTAGAGGAGCAGCTGAGCATTGGTTTAAGCACTCTGCCCTTCTCAGTGCGCTGCATTGACCACCAAGAATAAAGCAGGACTCTCTTGACTGAGGAATGACATTTGTATTTGGAGTAGGGTTGGTATAAGCATGTCTACTATCCTAAGTGCCACCCATGGCAGACTGCTTGCCATTGTCTAAGTGGGCCCCAGATGTTCCCTTTTCTTCGTTGTCTCTCTATCATCTGTCACAGTCCTGCCCAACTCCAGGGCCCACATAAACCACAGCCCTCTTGAAGCTTTTCATCTGTCCATGAACTGGTGATGGTACCTCGTGCTGCCCCTCTTATGGCTCTCCAGTCACTCTACACCGTAAATGTCACTTCTGTTCTTATCCAGACACTCTATAATTTCCTTGAGGACAGAGTATTGTTTGGCTCATCCAAGTGCCTCCATCTCCTAGCCCAGCCTGAATTGTCCTCCTGTGTTACACAGCTGGTGCTGAGCAAACATTGACTCAGGGCTGACTGAGGGCTGTCCAGGCAGCAGTTGA
The DNA here is from genome assembly GCF_018350175.1 of Felis catus. Lineage (NCBI taxonomy): Eukaryota > Metazoa > Chordata > Mammalia > Carnivora > Felidae > Felis > Felis catus. The sequence goes on along the minus strand of NC_058374.1, from coordinate 31,222,896 downwards.
GGGTAGCCGGAGAAACTGATGGGAGGTGATGCACCTAGCTGCTCCAAAGTAGTCCAAAGCAGCCTGGGCCTCCTGAAATGGTTTCGTGTTAGGTGAGGGACATGAGAAGCAGCCCTCTTCCTGGCAGTAACAGTCTGTATGAGCGCAAAGAAGTCATCACCTGTTATTAATAACAACATTCCAAAGAGCTACCATGCCAGGGCCTTTCCATAATATGATTTCATCCGCACAAGAAAGCTAGTCAGAAAGAAGTATTATTTTTGATTTTCAGATAAAAAAGAAGCTCAGAATTTATAGTCAGTCCCTGTGAAACTACGATTCAAATGCACGTGTGTCTGTTCCATTTCTATTAGATGGACTGTCTCTCACTGGCTTGTTAAGGGCCCTGTTGTTAAACAACCCTAAGTCCCCACCCATCCCCAGTTCCAGTATCCCATGATGTCCTCAGCGGTGGGGTCAGGTGGGAGCCGGGAAAGGAAGTCACAGTGGTGACCCCTACAGAAGGGAGCCCTGACAGAGCTCTTTCCTCCTGCTGCTGGAGCTGCCTTGGTTGCGATAGTGGGGAGAGCCTACACCTCTCTCCCAGAGAGAGCTCTATAGTCTATACCAATTCTTGATAGAATTTCTTAAGGCAAAATTTTATGAAGACACTGAGTGTGGGGAGTTTATGGGAAATGCTGGCCTACACTGTGACATGAGAGCTGCAGTTTGCTATTTAGCCACCATTAGCTAACCACACAGAGTAAACATGTGTAGGACTAATACACTAGTTTCTTGATGCCACTGTGACAAATGAACCACAGATTTAATGACAACACAAATTTATTCTCTTATAGTTTTGGAGGTCAGAGATCTAAAATCAAGGCATGAGTAGGGCTGGTCCCTTCAGGAGGCTCCAGAGGAGAATTTGTTCCCGGCCACTTGCAGCTTCTAGAGGCTGCGGACATTCCTTAGCCTTGGCTTGTGGCTGCAACACTCCAATCTCTGCTACTATCATCACATGAGCCTCCTCTCTCTTTTGATCTTCTTGCCTTTCTCTTATAAGGAGCCTTGTGATAACATTTAGGGCCCACCAAGATAATCCAGGGTAATCCTCCCATCTCAGGATCCTTGATTGGTCACACCTTCAAAGTCTCTTTAGCTGTAAAAAGTAATATTCACAGACTCTGGGAATTAGGACTTGGATATCTTGGGGGGGGGGCAGTTTTTCATGCTGCCAGTAGTTTCTGGTGTTTATTTCTAAACTCCTCACAAGGAACCCGGAAATGCCGCTGGTGGGAGGGCTCAGGGCAGTGTCTGTTCTCCCAGGTGCAGCATCTCTTTTAGTTTTTATGTCTCATTTTAATTCTTGCTTCTTGTCATCTAGTTCACCCCCCAGTGCAAAGTGTAAACTGCAGCCCTCTTAGCCCCCCTTCCCCCAACCCAACCCCTCCTGTGAGGTTCTACATTGAGGTGCTGCTTTCTGGTATCACACACATAAAGTGCATTTAACTATAGTGACATTTATCACGGTATTGCTGATGAGGCTTGGCTTAGCTCCAAAAAACTCCACAAAATTCTAGCTAGAATTTTGTCTGTAATGTACTACCCCAGAATGGCTGCTGGATGCGATGTCTCACTTTCCCCCTTGATTTTGAGGGCTCTGGGCCTGTCGTTCCTGAGATCTCTAAAGTGCAGCAATTGGCAGGTGTAAATGACAGGATGCCTTCTAGAACACTGTTAAACTGCCTCTCTGGCCTTTCAAAGACAGTTATACTTAGTCATATCATGCTAAGAATGTACTGGAGAACAGTTGTTGGAAGAGAAAGGATTTCAGTGATGAGTAGGTTTTGTGGTAAATGAAAGATATTTGTTCTTGAGAATTCTTATGGCCAGTCTAGACCAGAGATACCAATGTGCCCTCTACACAGCCATCTAAAAATGCAATCAGATCCAATAGTATACTGGACTATGTGCAGGATTTTAGTTCTCCATGCCCTTAGGACTCCTATGCGCTCTGGAATTTTTCACTTAGCTGTTAGTTGGAAACTAAATGATAAGCATACCAAAAGCATGGGCTTTTGTAGGTGGAGAATCTTATATGCTGGAATTTCTTGAAAACAATCAGAGTGAGAGCAGACAAATATCCTTCCAGTTGCTTCCACAGCTTGTGAGGGAAGCCTGAAATGTATGGTGCCCTCGGACTGTGTGGTTTGATGTGGTCATGGAAGTGGTAGTCACTTCCAGGTGGAAGGTGGGCAGTGTGTGTGATGGGGTGTCGGAGGCGGGACAGCACAGCAAGAAAAACAGAAGGAGATTTTTTCCCCCAACTTTTTATTTTGAAAATTCTAAAATCTACAAAATAGAAGATAATATAACTACCTTGGATTAACCAATCATTAGCATTTAGCCACATTTGCTTTCAGTCACACACACGTGCATATTTATGTATACTCACATGTGTATGTGTGTATATATACGTGTGTGTGTGTGTGCATATATACACAGATACACAGATACATGCTTTTTCTTTTCTGAACCATTTTAAAGTAAGTTGAAGATGCCATGGTGCCTCACCCCTAAATATATCTCCTAAGACTACAGACATCACTTGCTCAATCACACTATTATCACACTTAACTAAACTAATAATTCTGTAATAACATAAGATGAGCTATACATAGTTCATATTCACATGTCTTCAACTACCCAGAGATTTCTCTTGTAACTTTTGTTTTTCAGTGCATGAGAGGGAAAGATTTTTAACAGATACATATATTTTTTGAGAGTAGAAAAATTGGAGGAGCGTGAGAGATTCCTAAAGAGGATAGTTGGGAATATTTTTGGTGTAAATTATTCTGTGAGGCTCACACCCTGCCATCGTCATGATGTCTGTTGTAAAATATTTTTGTGGATTCTGGAATCAGACTGTTTTTTGAATGCAAGTCCACATAAAGAGTAAGTTTTGGGAGACCCCAGGATTTTTTTTTTTTTTTGTGTGTGTGTATGGAGAGATTACATAGACTAGGATAATAATAGCTATTCTTAATATTTAATCTTAATGTCTCTCGGACTTTAGGGTTCTTAAAAATACTTAGAGTGTTTGTTAAAAGCCCAGATCCTTGGCCTTTTCCATCAGAGACTCTGCTTTTGTAGACCTGGGGTAGGGCCCCAAAGCTGTAGTATTAAAGACCATCCCAGGGGATTCTGATACTTGTAGAAAAAAATAACCTTATCAGTTAGGCCTATTAGAAGTATACTTCGAAAGTTTTTCTTTCACAGTCAAGAATATACATTTTTTAATTTCAAGTGAGTGATTCATAATTATGGGCTTTTAGGCAAAAAAAAAATTCCCTCTCTCTCTCTCTCTCTCTCTCTCTCACACACACACACACACACACAAGCACTTACTTGTGCATAAATGTTTTTAAGTGAATATGGGCTTTCTTACCTGTCACCATACCATGTGAATAACTACACTTATGTATCATTTTGGAAAGACCAGTGTAAGATGAAAATCAAGCACACTAAAAAATGGCAAGACATACAGCATTCTTTAATTTCAATTAATGAAAAGAGACCAAGTCAAAAGTGTCTTTCTCAGACCATTCTCCTCTAATCATCAGAAAAAAAGCCTGGATTGGGCGACCAGGCAGAAGAAGTTTTTAAAATATATGTATTCATTTTAGAAAAATAAAGCCAGGGCAAAAATCTTCAATAGATGACTTCACTATCTCCCACTTACTCCTGAAAAAAGTTTCTTCTGAACCTGGAGAGGATCCAAAGTCTATCTAAAAATGATCTATCGAAAGGCAAAAACAAAAACAAAAACAAAAACAAAAAACCCAACCTCTGTCATGCTGTGAATGCATTTGTGTCACTGTCGGAGGTAGGTTCCTGGGTAGACCACACTTAGGCTGATCCTGTTCAAACATTTTGAACCATGTCATTTAGCAGAACAGAAATAAAACCTTCTGGCATTTTTTCAGGAGGTGAAATATGGTGCGAGAACAGTATTACGGCATCCCAGAGACTTTACCAACAGATTTGGCTCCTTAGGGATATGGTTTCCAGAGGTGGGGCCTCCAGAGTTGGTAGAAGTCCAGGGCAAGAATCACAGGACCAGGTATTATGCCAGGAGAAACATTTTTCAGAACTGAGTAAATTTTTGAAAGAAGAGATTAGAAAGATTAAAGGGCCTAAAGAGACTATTTAAAAGATGTGAATATACTTAGACTGGATTAGGATTTACAGATGAGGGATGAACTGAATTTTATCTGTATCTCAAGATCTTTTTTTTTTTAATGATTTGCTAAAATATTTTATATGTACAATTATTCAGAGTAGTGATGTCGTTGAGGAGGAACCAGCCAGCTGGTTGAATGATTGTAATAAGCACTCTGAAGTTTTGTCTGTGTGAAAATGTAACTGTATTAATTAAGATTCACATGGATTTACTAGTATCTACTGGTCTATAAATACCTATGCTCTGGTAACTTGGGTTAAGTTTATAAGCCTATTGGAAGGTATTTGATGCATTTCAAGGATTTTGCATTTCATGCATATAGTGAATATATTAATAAAACCCAACAACATTAAAAGAATCCCTTTGCTATAGGATAATATTTCTGAGATATGAAACAATGAAACATTTTTTCTCTAGCTTTCTTTTTTCTACTTTGGCCTGTCCCCCATTGAGGCTGTTGGATTATTCTGTGACCAGGGGCTCTTGAAGGGGAAATAAAAGAGGAAAGCAGAGAAAAATACACCTTTGTTTGGATTGTTTTTCTTTTAATGAGCAAAGCAAGGAGGTGACCTAGGTAAAATTGTGTGAGAACCTCATGAGAAAGAGCAAGGTCTCCATCTCGTCCCTCTCTCCCTCAGCCTCCTGCATGAGGACAGATGTCTGTGCCCTGAGAGGCAATGGATGGATGAAGGGCTGGAGGGCCCACGAGCAGAAGAGAGCAAGCAGACATCAGCGCAAGCAGTGCACTCATGACCCAGCCTCACCTGGAACAAGCCCCAGCCGCCTGCCCTCCCACAGCTGCTCGGCTGATGGAGGTCTGGCTTGTGCCCCCCTCCCCAGTGTCTTCCAGGTTGATTCACCCCAGGTGGAGTGCTTCCCTAAAATGCCCCTGAACATGTTTAAGTGAAAGATGTGGGGCTCTGGACATCTAGCTGGGCAATAAAGGGGAAAGAGACACTGTTTACACCCCCATACATGGCTAAGGGGCCTCTTCAGCCAGGACAGTTCACACACCTTTACATAGGCACATTTGTAGGCACTTTAATTTTCTTCGTCACAATGCCATTTTTATGCCTATACATTGGTATTGGAGGTGAGAGTAGATACTCAGTCTCTTGTAGTTCATTAACAGGGGAAATAGACTCCTCTGCTAGGGTTAGTTTTTCTCTAACACAGTTGTAATCAGGTCATTTCCAATGTAAAATCAGTTAGGGGCCTCCAGGATGTCTCCCAAGTGCAGAGTGTGGTGCCCTTTACTGTTCAAACCATAGCATCATTTCAGCGCTTTTGGCCTCTCCTCACCATCCACTGAAGTCCATGTGTCTCCACCCGCCATACCTTTTCTCATGGTATTCCTCTGCTGGGAGCACTGGTTCTTACCCTCACTTACCCTACTCAGCCCCCACCAATCTCCACCCCAACACCCCTAGCCACACCGTGCACACATCCAAGAGTTAAGAAAATCTTTAGCCTCACTCAAAGCTCAGGAAAACATCACTTTTTAAATCAACTTTGCCCTGCCTCCATCCACCAACCCCACTTCTGTGGAGAATCATGGCAGTGGGTCTCAACACACCTTTTTAATACAGTTGTGCTCTGTGAGGGTGAACACTGCATCCTTCTCATCCTGGTCTTATGCTTGGCACAGAGATTTGTACATGGTGGTCACTCAATGGATGTTTTCTGAGTTTAACTGAACTAATAGGAAAATAATTCTTTGATGATTACTGACTTAACATGATTCCAGGAGGTATCCTATAAGGAAGGTAGTTTCTTAACAGTCTTTCAGTAATGCTTGAAAATCAATCCCAGTTTGTGTTTTTGTGCCACATAGTTCAGTAGCCATTTATAGAACATCTTCTATGTGCTAGATACTGCCATGATTACCCTAGGTTCTACTTTTACTGTGCCAAAGAAAAGTTGAGTGGTAGCAAGGAAGAAGGGAAAGTAGGAAGCTCAGCTACTTTGAGTCCTTCCTTTTGTCATCCCTATCCGGTTCCCAGTGCCCAAAATATTCCAAGGTGAGAGGAAGTTTGGGATGCTCTCCAGGGAAAGAGAGGAGACACCATGGTGCAGAAATCTGTGACTATTGGCAAAGCTGAGCCCAAAGTGAGCTAGTGCCTTTGTGCTTCTGAGAGGAAGGTCATCTGAGAGTGGAAAGGAGATTTATGTTTTGCAGAATAAGAAATGGGCAGCAAGAATAAGAAGCAAGATTTTTACATCCTGTGCTTGGCATGATGCCCCTAGAAGTGACAGACGTTCCAGGTCTTTTGCTTAAGACCTGATTGAGTCATTTTTGGCCAGAGAGAAGCTCTGCAGCAGGGAAAATTTTGGCAATCTTTCATGCTCCTTTGCCACAAATGGAAGTCATATTTCCATACATAGAGGACAATTAGGATGGTGAACTAGACTGAAAAGAGAGACTCAAGATCTGTGTGTCCACCTTCAAACTCATATTCGAACACATAGCTGCCACTCTGGTCAACACTGTGCAGAAAGTCACCATGACTAGGACATGATCTTTATCCTTAAAAAATCAATGTAACTGGTGCAGAGAAAAAGGCTAATATGCAACAGCAATTAATCGATTATTACAATGAATAAAGTTAAGTGCCCAAATCATGGCTGTCCCTTCTTCTGTTTTATCACTCAGTTGACTTATAGAATATACTGAAATGCAGGTCTGGGCCTAAGGTGGACAGAGCTCTAGGGAAGCCTTGATTCCTTAGCCACAACTAATCTCCTATCTTCCCACCAGACATGCTTGCCCTCTAGGCCAAGTTGGAGGGCCAAGTTGCTGGACACAGTCTGCTGAACACGGCTCTGCCTGGAGCAAACCCAGTGGCTGGAGGCTGTGTGAGCAAGAAGAGGGGAGAGAACATCCACAGGGAAATTCTGAACTAGCAGCCACAGGCCTGATGGGTTGGAGCCTCTCCATGGATACTGCTTGTACTTGTAGCCACTGAGGAGGAAAATCATTATGGAATATTTTGATAGCATTTCTGACTTTTCCATGATGTACTCAGATCCAAGTTCAGTCATCTGTAGGTCTATAGGAAGAAGGGTTCTTGGAACCATAGGCCCGACAGGGTGTCTTTGGCCTGTGTTTTGCTTGTTATGTAAGACCATCAACCAGTTCTTTCAGGATTAATGCTTCTATTTATCTCAATATTCACTCTTTCATCACATTGCTTTCTTTTCCTTGGTTACTCCAGCCTTTCACAACTTTACTTTGGTTACCACCCCTTTCCAAAATGATGTAAATAGTCTTCAGAACTTGATATTTACACTTGAGAATGGAGAACAAAGGGAAAGAGATGGTTTTTATCTATGCATACAGATCCTCAAGGCAAGGTTGAGATAATCATTGGAGCAAAGCCAAATAAACATTTTTCTTTGTTCTAAATTCTAGGGCTGTGCTGAGGGGTGAGGCTCTGAGGTGATGGAATGGGACCTGTCCCAGTTCATGGAACAGGTGGCATATTTGTAAGTCCAAAAGCAGGGAATGTTCCCCTTCTGATATTTTCTCATTTCTATCTCTACCAGAGGCCAGCGCTGTTCCCAGGGCAGGAGCAGCTGCTCTTAGATTTTGTGCCAGAGCCTGGAAATTCCTTCCCTGCAGGGGAACTCATGGTGGCACTCATATTCTTTTTACCTCCTTCTTCCCTGCTGACTGGCCCCTCAGTGGGGCAGGCCTCCATGAGTGCAGGGAGTGAGGTAGTCCCTCTGTAGAGAGGGAGCACAGATTGCTCTGACTGACTCATGTCTACCACAGAGGCCACCAGAGCATAAGAGATGGGTTAATCCTAGGAACTCAGAAGCAGGTATGAATGTCCTTTGTAGTGGTTCTCTTCCTGTGACTTCTAGGTTGTTGATGGGAGTGTGGAGGATGAAGAGAGGATATGTCAACTGACTCATCCTATCCTTCCTGACAATGACACTGAGGGACAGAGGATGATGAATGCCTTGGGGGTACCCAACCTCATGTACTCCCCACAACAATTGGAGCAGGTCTTTGCTTATAGTAAATATTTCACATGTATTTAGAAAACAATAGATATTGACACCATATTTAATTCATGTTCTCACTCATTCATTGATTCCATAAACATGTGCTGAGGACCTACAATAAACAAGTTCATCATGCTTTTGGTGGGATTGAGCACACTTATCTGGGGGTTGGCAAAACTGTCAGGTATGATAAGGATGGACCAGATAGATCAAGGAGAATATTTCACCTGTGAAGGCTGACTGCTGAGAGGCAGCTTGATGGCTGAGGAGTAATATCCTGGTGGATGACGAGCACAGATATGGTGGTACACAGATCAACTACCATTTCTCGACTGCTTACTATGTAGCATTCAATTCTTAATTACAAGCTTATGAAATAAGCAATACACTTTTCATTTTGAGGATAAGGGTACTGAAACTTAGATAGATTAATTTTTCCAGGGCCACATTCATTACTTTAAGTGTTGGAACTAGGATTTGAACCCAAGTCTCCTGATTCCAAGGCTTTCAAATACAATCTATATAACATCCCCAAGTGTCGTTAGGTAGGTGTCTGTGAATGGGCTCTCATATGGTGAGTTATGCTTGGCCATAGGAGTCAAAGTGGAAGGCAGGGAAATGGTATTAATAGTCTCTTCCATTCATGGTAAGACCCATCTAGTCCCAAAGAGGAAGGAAATTTTCAAGAATGTGGCAGGGTATCAGGACATAGGCTTGAAGACAGAGCTCCAGTTCCAGTGGGAATAAGGAATAACAGGCAGGGGAACTAAGCAGACACTCAGTTATGGAAACTCATTTGAATGGCCTGATCATGCAGGTAGATGGAAAAATATAGGCATAGAGGCAAAGATGATTCAAAGTAATTAGTTTTTTATGTACCTGGGGCCCAATAAATCAGAACTGACACTAGATTTATCCTTGAAGCAGGATCCTGGTAACCCTGTGAGTCAGGGTTGCTAATCAAGTGAGTTAGGTGCTAATCCTTTAGTTGCTGCACAATGGGACTATGGGGTAGGACAGGGGATGTAGGGACATGAAGATCAGTCCTGCTCCTAGGACTACCCCCGGCTTATTTCTGTCACAGTGGTGCAGAGGCCCTATCAGTTTGCTGTGTACCAGCAGCACACCTATGTTCTTAGTGATCTGATTCTATGGGAGAAGGCTTACTTCAAATTTTGCTTGGCCTCAGTGAGACCAAGGCAACAAGTGCCTTTCACGCATGGCAAGACTGAGGGAGATCCTGGGAAGGGGATGTTTCCAAGAAGAAGGCAAGTGCATGGCTGCCCCAAGCAACTAAGGAAGGACAGACAAAAGCATTGTTACCCATCTTTACCCTCAAAATTTTGCCTCCAGCATGCATCACAGTTTCCTATTCACATTGGAAATTGGCCCCAGTCCTTGACTTTTAGAAACTTCAAGTTGAAATGAGTACCTACTTGGATATGTATTTACATGGTACTTGTGATATTAGGAAATAACATCTAGTTGCCTTCACAGAGACCAATGGAAAGTGGCTTAAACAAGACAGAAGTATTTCTCCTATCAGTCCATGTCTGATATGGCAGATTTACTGTATTGGGAGCCCAGGATCCTCCTGTTTTAATTGCTCACTGTCTATAAAGGGTTGCTAGCATCTACACTGTCCAAGATGGTTTACCACCCATCAGAATATCTGCTATCAGGAGTGAGGATAAGAGGGAGAGTAAGGCATGCTTCTCTCTTTTGGAGCATGATCCAGAGGTGAGCATGTCACTTCTGCTGTATCCCATTAACCAGAACTTGATCACATGGCATCCTAGATGCAAGGAGCCAGGGATATGCACTATTTATTTTGCAATGGTCCACCCAGATAAAAACTGGATATTCTCTTAATAAGGAAATATTTGGGAATTATTAGCCATTTCTATCAACATATACATTTTGGCTGCTCAAATATTCACATGTGTATTTTGTCCCTCATAGACCACACCCAGCCCTTGTGCATGAGAGACCATCCCAATGTACCATTGAGTCCCTGCACCCAGCTCAAAGTCTAAGATCTCTGGGGGGGGGGGGGGATGTGTAGTCATCTTCATCACATCTAAATGAGGTTTCTTTACATAGTAAAGACAAGTCATCTGTTTCTTCCTTACACTTATATAGTGATAGTGAGTGTAGATTAATGACAGTAAGAACTCCCATTCACAAGAGGGAAGAATGAGAAACACACATGGTCATCAGTCCCTTACTATGATCAAATCCTGCCAAGAAGAAATAGCAACAAATCCCTGCCCTGGTTGTGCAATAATTTCCTTGGTAGGCACCCTTGGAGAGAAAGAGACTGAGCGCCTGACAAATGCACAGAGCAGAGTGGCAAGCCAAGCTTTGAAGTTTTATCTGTGAGCAAGAAACTTTTATTTCAGGTCCTTTTTACAACAGAGAAACCTACATCCCCAGCAATATAGTGCTTTTAAAATTTTTCAAAGATGCTGAGGCCCAGAGAGATTAATTCATAGCATTCTTGTCCATCAGTCATTTTTTTTTTTTAAATTTCAAGTGAGAGAAACCCACATCAAGTAGGCTCAGGTGTGAGAGAAATGTAGTGGCTCATGAACTCAAACTATGGGACGAGCAACTTTAGATTGAGGTCTCAGAACGATGGACCTGGAGCTGGACAGTTTTTGGATTTTCTGATTCTCATCTGTAGCTCTCGGTGCATCAGCACCCTATTTTCCTCCTACCGTACTGCTGCTGGCATGTGGATGAATTAGGACCAATGGTGGCTCCCAGATCCTGCTGCATAGGACAGAGAGCCACGGTCACTTAGTTCAAATTAAGACATCCTAGGGGAGAACTCTGGTGGCTTGTGTCACACACAGCAAGCATCTCATCAACAGCCCCACCAGAAGCACTTGGTGGAATGGTAAAGATGAGCATTTCCTGGTAGAAACTGGGATGAAGGCTGGGCAAACACAATGTAGGTGCCTCCTGCAGACCTGGAGGTGGCCACTGAGACTGAATCCAAGTTTTCTGATTCCTGATCCAGTATTACTTCCCAAACTCCATCTTGTCTTCTTTTGTTTGGGTTCATCAATTTTTATTTCCAAGTCCACGACACCTGACGTAGTTAATTTAGGTTGGATTTGAGCTGTCGCATTCCAAATTCAGCAAGGATACACAAGTGTCAGATAATAATCCTTCTCAGTCTTGTGAACCAGTTAACACTGCTAACAGGCAGAACCATTAACATGCTGACTTACTTTCCTAACATAATAATCCTCTGGCAGCCTGAGCTTTACTGATTGATATTCGACCTAATAAAGCTGATCTGGATAAGCTTCCCTGGTCTCCAAGGACATTATTCTAACTGTGGAGACTTAAAAAAAATTTATTTTTGTTAAAGTAAGTTTAATATCTTTACAGAAATATACTTTCTAACCACCTCTCTCGGCCTGACTAATATAAATATCCTCTGTTCCAGATTGTGGAAATACAATCCAAAGCCTGAGGACCTTCTCAGTCAGCTGGAGGGCAAAGGGTTGTTGGTCCTGCCCACTGGTGTGGAAAGATTCAGTGGGTTAATTCAAGCATCAAGGGGGCTAACAAGGAAAGCAAGCAATAAAACTCCGGACAGAAGAAAGGAAGCTAGCAAACAATAAAAATGGCAGGAAGGTTCCCAACCCATCTGTAACCCATTAGAATGTTGTGAACCATTTTTCCAGGATATTTTTCTGATGTTGTTTTCAGCTTCTGTGCTTATTTGGAAGAGAATTTGGGAACAAAGACAGCTCAATTGAGTAAATGAAGCTCTTTTAGGCACAAAAGTCTCTGGGAGTTTCTTTGAAGAGTCTTACTGGTGTTGGTAGTAAAATTACTGATAAGAATGACCAACTAATGTGTACGTACCCTTAAAGCAACTTCAATAAAACAGATTTTTGAAAGATACAGTGTACTTAAAGTTGAAAATAGAGCTTTTTAGATAAACTAGTGAAATACATTTATTTTTTCATGTGAAGCTTTCTAATTCTTGTTCTGTTGATAGGGCCAATGTACTAAATAGTCTACATTCTGGTTAATAGTATGGGGAAATGTCTTTTAATTTTTTTTCTGGCACAGAAGTAACTTGTATTTTGACTGGTGGATCCCACAATTCCTAGCCCCAAATCAGGGGATTAAATGTGTTAGCTGGGAATATTTCTGTAAAATTTGCCCATAACTATTCCATAACTAATATGGAATTCATCTAGAATAATGGAGAAATATTGGTTCAAAAATTTGGATCTAGTAACTGTAAATACATTGTCTAAATTAAAAAAAAATGGATGTGTTATTTTTTGAAGTTAAAAAACATTTCCATTTTTAAAAATCTTAAGTTCTGAGAAAAGATTATTAAGCAAGCTATCCCTTAAGGGGAGTGTGAAGGAACTACCTTATATTCTTGTTTAAAAATTGTGTTTCCAGTTAAATTTGTTTTAGAATATATCTTTTGGGAGGACAGGGATGTATATGGTCACTTTAAAAATAAAAATAAGGAATGCCTGGGTGGCTCAGTTGTTTAAGCATCTGACTCTTGATTTCAGCTCAGGTCATGATCTCACAGTTAGTAAATTTGAGCCCTGTGAGGGACTCTGAGCTGACAGTGCAGAGCCTGCTTGGGATTCTTTCTCTCTCTGTTCCTCCCCTGCTCTCTCTTTCAAAATGATTAAATAAACTTAAAAAAAAATAAAAATATTTGGAAATCTTGTAAAGTTTGATATAAAAATCGTGTGTGTGGTGGAGGGGAGGCTTCTCAGTGAGTAGATAGGTGGCACTCATAGGGTCTGTGCCCCTCTTGCTCTGCACCCCAGGTTTTGCTGTTTGGTTAGGGAAGAATACCATCATAGGCTGCAGTTGGAAGGGCATAGGCTTTGGAATTTGATATTCTAGTTACACGTTGGGACTTTCTTCTATAGGAGTGTGTGCTTCTCCTTATAATGGGTGAATCACTTAACCATTGAGGACCACTGGGTCCTCACCTGTAAAATGGAGAGACCCCAGCATTGTTGGGGGCCCAAAATAAAGACATGTGTGCCAAGTGTATGGCCATAAGGAGTTTCCAATAAATGTTGCTGCTATCATTATCATAACTATTCTATGAGCCAGGATTTCATCTGGATCTAGGACTCTCCTACCTGTAGGGAGCTGGCCATGGGTATTTATGTGTCAGTTTTCAACTGGGAAGGTTTCCTTCTCTCCCACCAAGGTCCAGCTCAGCAGCGGCTTCCTGCCGCATGTGGAGATTTTGCAGGGATGGCATCGAGTTTGTTTTTCATCTTAGCTATTTCCATCCAACTCGGTTTGATTGGGAACAGGCTCTTCTCTTGCCACCTGTCAGGGGAATGGCTTTGCCAGAGAAGAGGGTCTGCTCCCTGCTCCTTCATGCACTAGCCTGTCAGCTGTTTCCCATTTTTCTCACCTGTAGGGCTTTAGGCCAGACTTACTGAGGATTGGTGTGACCAAGGTGAGAAGAGAATGAAAGCATCTGGTCTCAGGGGCAGTCTGTTGTCTCGGCATCAGGGTTATGTCTCTCCCTTGTGCTGTGTGTCCAGTTACCAACTAATCCTGCCCTGGGGCAGGTATTCTGACACTTTGCCATGTTTTTTCCATGACCCACTCTGCTCAACAGTCCCTGACAATCTCTGGATTCTGGATTTCTTGTCTTAAGTTCCCTAACTTCCATCTTGAACATTGTTTGCTTGTTCAGTCTCAGGTCTTCCTGATCTTCCTTCCTCTTCTCCATTCTCTTTTCCTAGCCTTTTCTCCATTCAGAGTGACCTTAGAGTGAACCAGTTGGCAATGAGTATTACGTGGAAAGAGCATGAACTTTGCAATCATGCAGACCTGGAATTGAACCCTAGTTCAGACATTTACTTGCCCTGGGGCACTATATAAGTTATGTATCCCCATTGGAGTCCCAGTTCTATCATAGGTAAAGTCACAAAAACCTTAGTTCTGTCATAGTGCTCATCAGTGCACTTGACTTGTAGTAGGCAACACATGACCATGCCTTTCCATCAGGGGATTGGATCAATAGCTGGTAAAATGTCATTACAGGCCTGAATCTATGAACCAATAGGGAAAAGATAACTGTGATGTTCATGTTGAATCAAGATTTGTATAATAGCTATTTGCTGTTTGGATGGAAAATGCTACCACTTCCTAAATGTCCCATTTAGGGAAAGGATCCATCTCTGCTTCTAACAAAGCCATCTTAGATGATGACTCAGGGATTTGGTCTGAACAGCATGGTGACTGTAAGTGTGGTGATAGACGTGTGTGGATAGGCCTACTGGAAGTTCCATTAGAAACTTTGGTTGGTTCCATCAACCAAAGAGCACAATGGAAGCAAACATCGATGCCAAGCATCAGGAGGGTATTGGACACGCTGGGTCCTTTCCTTTTCTTTCTGGTTCTTTCTTTAAAATTGTATCTTGTTTCCTATAATTTCTTATAGGTTGTAGTGGGCCCATGCATCTCAGTTGAACATTTTGGTCCATAAGATTACTTCTATTAGATAAGTTGAATAGTGGTATACAAAAATCTGCATTACTTTAGAAGACACTCAGAAAGAAAATCAAGATTACAAGCTTCTAAACCTAAGTTCTCTGTCACTCATAGCAGTTCTCCAAAGTATGACAGAGCTTAATTAGAGTTCTAGGGTTCTAGGGTCATGCCAGCTAATCCAACCAGATTACTCAGAGCTGACCTCATGTCCCTTCTTTAGACAGTGTATGGATTGTTTGAGACACAGTTCTGTTTTTATATGTATCCTTAGAAGGGGATTTTTAATCTACTGTAGCTGATTAGAAAGATCCCTATTCAGTCAAGCATTTAACATGGAGTTACTACCCAAGCCTGACTCTTAGACATTGATCTTGCCCCTGAATGTGGCACTGGAAGAAACAGTGGCATTTTCTGCTCAGAGAAGAGAAAGCAATGTTTTCCAATCCTCTGGGCTGCAGTGACACAGAGGTGGCATCTTCATTAAGCTTCAGGCTACACTCCTAGAGAGCTTACCACCCAGTCCTAAGAAATGAAAGGTGACGTCTCAAAACATACTTCTCATGATAATCTCTTTCAAAATTAACACAGATAAAGGTCTCTAAAAGCTATCAAGGCAACTTATGACAGAGATGAATGTAGGCAATACCCTGTTAAGTATGTCCATTAATCACTATTTTTAAATTTTTTTACAAGCAAACTTTTTTTCTTTTATTTTTCAGTTATAGTTTGCTTTTGGACAGTTATTTGCTTAATGTTTAAGTGAAAGTAGATGCCATTAACCCGTTTTCTTCCATGGATTAAGCCCAAGATGCTAAAGGGATGCAGCACATCTTAGAACACAGACCAGAAAACCTGCTATCTCTGCACTGATTGTATGATACTTGGTATCTCACCAGAATCATTAAAAGACATGAATAGGCAACCCCTTGCATATGGTTCTTTGTAGGACATGGCCACATAAGAAACAAAGAAGTATCTGCTTTCTGGGGATATGTGCTTTTTACCACTTTTGAAAATGTATCAGAAGGTGAGGCTTAGACTCCACTAGAAAGGTAGACTGGAGTAAGATTAGTATTGCCAGATTATGATATGTGGGAATATCTTTTCTAATTTCCCCTCTTTGCGTTTCTGTCAAGCTATGGAGTTGAGCCATATTTTGGTTTAGAAACCAGGAAGTAAAAAGGTATTGATGTGAATGTGTGTGTGTGTGTGTATGTGTGTGTGTGTGTGTGTGTGTGTGTATGTTCATGCACATGCATGGGGACCCATGTGAACATGTGCATATACACTAACCATGATGTACTTATTACATCTCAGTTCTGGAAAGGTAAAAAGTAATTGCTCGTTTTCAAATTAAGTTCTAGAGAACTTAGACAACATATTTTGTGACTAGGAATTTGTAAAGAAGGTCCTTGAATCTGAGGGATGGTTTCCATTATGATAGGTCAGAATTGTCCTTGAGCTGTCACATTCTTTCCAATCCTGGCAGACATATTCTCTAACTCCTGCCTTTAAACTTTGGACTACAATTGCTATGGGTTTGGCTTCTGACCCCACAGGAAGCACACCCAAACCTCCTGGTTGACTCAGAACTTTGCCTCCATATGCATATCAGTGTTGATTCCTCAGGATGACTGTCAGGTCTGCCTGCCATATCTTATTTCAGAAAACTCTATACATTTACCATCCCCTAACTCCATTCCCAATGTTAATACAAAAGCAATAATATCCCATTAATGTTTCCTCCTTCGCTGTCTTGCTTCACTAAAGCTTCTTTTCTATAGTCCCTGGTTATGCTTATTTTGGGCTACAGTTAGTTATCTTGTTTTTGTGAAGTGTCATTTTCTGTGGGGTCTTCCTGAGTGACATGTTACATTATTTACTGTCTGATTTCTTGGAGTGTCCTTTTAGGCTGCAGGTGCAAGCTGCATGATAGTTTATCTCTAGGGCCCTTCTGAGCCTTCCCAGGCCCCAGCTTCATCATTTATGTACCATCATGTACCTTGGCTGTGAGGAAGGACCAAGCAGTACAAAGATAGCATAGGACTGCCACAGGCAACTCAAACAACATATTTTTAATGGAGTAATTCTATTCCTCTAAGATATTAAAATGACTTTGGGACCATGGTTTCTAAAATGTGCCTGTGAGCTCTGATCCAAGATGGAAACAACAGGCTCCTGAACTCCCTTCTTCCCATGGACACACCAAATCTGTAGCTATATATGCAACAATTTTCTCTGAAAGAAATCCAGAAACTAGCTGAGTAATTCCTACACATCAACTGAATGAGAAAAAAAAAAACACTTTGAAATGGGTAGAAAAAGCTGAAATACAACTCTCACCATAAACCCCATTCTTGACACAGTGGCATACAGTCTGAAGCAAACTCCTAATTCCCAACTTTTCCCTAAAAAAAGAAGGGTTTGAACACAACATCTAGTGAGTGTTTAAGCAAGAGTTTTAAGATGCACCTAGATGTGAAAGCTTTGCACTCAGGAAATCCACCAGACTATAGCAAACAAAGAAATAGTTCTTAACAGGTTTGCAAGTTCTTGCCATGGATGTCTTTTCAGGGTGCAGTGCGGAGGGAGCAGAAAGAAATGCCCATCTCTCAGTCTTTCTCTGAATGATGCCTATTTGTATAACTTAAAAGCTGTGTCCTCAGTGTTAGTATACTATTTTAAGTACACATCTAGTGATCCTCCTGAAAGACCAAGGAGGCCAGGGAGAGCCATCTCCATGTTCTCCCTTTTCCCTGCTTCAGGTAGCTGGTATCTCCCGTCAAGGAGTTTGTGCACACATTTTGTGCCTTGGCTTTTGTGGCTGTCATCCAAGTGACACAGCCCTTGATTACATGGCTCTGGTACCCAGTGGGGCTTGTATTCAATTTATGGGTCCCACAGGACTGTAACAGACAAAGAAAAAGTTCCTTACTGGCTAATACCATTCCCCATCAGGGCATAATGCAGAGGGAACAGACAGAACACCAATCTCCCAGTCTTACCTGAAAGAAGCATAATTACATATTTTAAATGCTACTGCCTGTGGGTCTATTTTCTAATCAGCTTACATCAAAGTGCTGATAGGGATTCTCTCCTTTGGGACACTGCCATATTTTGACATACCTTCAACTACTAGGAACAACAAAGAAGAGAGCTTGGATAATCACAAAAAATGTGAGCGACAACCAAGAGCTAGAGATGGAATGAACAATAAGGTTTATCTCAGGAGATGAGTCAAAGAAAAAGAAGAATATGTTCCAAACAAAAGAATAAGATAAAACTGCAGAAACAGATCTTAATGAAATGGAGATAAGTGATTTACCTGATAAAGAGTTCAAAATAATGATCATAAAGGTGCTTACTGATGTCAGGAAAACAATGCATTAACAAAGTGAGAATTTCAATAAAGAGATAGAAAACACAAGAGAGTATCAAACAGAAATAACAGAGCTGGAAAATATAATAACTGAAATGTGAAATTCAATGGAGTGGTTCCACATCAGCCTGGATGAAATGGAAGAAAGGATCAATGAACTTGAAGACAGGGCCATAGAATTTTTCCAGTCAGAGGCAAAAAAGAAAAAGGAATGAAAAAAGTGAAGATAGCTTAAGGAACTTATGGGGCACCAGCAAGTGGACCAACATTTGCATTATAGGCATCCAGAAGGAGAAAAGAGAGAGAAAAGGACAGAAAGCTTATTTAAAAAAAATAACAGTGAACCTGGGGAAGCACACATCCAGACCCAGGAATCCCAGAGGGTTCCAAATGAGATGACTTCATGAAAGGGAAGAGAGCAAGAGAAGAAGAAAGGAATAGAGAGGACTATAAATGCAACTATAAAACAAGTAAAAAAAAATGGCAATAAGTACATAAATACAAAGAAGTACATAAGTACTTAAAGAAGAATTTATACTCATTCTTCTCAAAATATTACAGAAAATAGAAGAGGGAGTAAAGCTTCTAAATTTATTGTACAAGGCCAGCATTGCTCTGATAGCAAAAACAGATACACTACAAAAAGAGGAAGAAAAAGGAAAAGAAAAAGAAAAAGAAACTGCAGACCAGTATCTCTGATAAACATTGATGCAAAAATCCTCAACAAAATGCCAGCAAACTGAATATAACAACACATTTTTAAAAATCATTTACCATGATCAAGTGGGATGTATTTCAGGGTGCAAGTGTAGTTCAATATTGGCAAATCAATGAATGTGATACATCCCATTAACAAGAGAAAGGATAAAAATAATAGAATCATCCCATTAGACGCAGAAAAACCATTTGACAAAGTACAACATCTATTCATGGTAAAAACTCTCAACGAGAAGGTTTAGAGGGAATATACCTCAATACAATAAAGGCCATATACAAAAAACCCATAGCTAACATCATACTCACTGGTAAAAAACTGAGAACTTTTCTTCTAAGATCAGGAAGAAGACAAGGATATACATACTCACCACTCTTATGCAACATAGTACTGGAAGTTCAAGCCAGAGCAATCAGATTAAAAAAAAAAGAAGAAGAAGAAACAAAAGGCATCCAAATTGGTAAGGAAGTAGTTAAACTTTCACTATTTGCAGGTGATGTGATACTATATTTAGAAAACCCTAATGATTCCACCAAAAAACTACTAGAACTGATAAATGAATTCAGTAAAGTTGCAGGATATAAAATTAATATACATAAATATGTTACATTACTATACATTAATAATGAAGTGACAGTAAGAGAAATTAAGAAAATAATCTATTTACAATTGCACCAAAAATAATATATACCTAGGAATAAATTTAACCAGGGAGGTGAAAGACCTGTACTCCAAACCTAAAATGTTGATAAAAGAAATTGAAGATGGCACAAATAAATGTAAGGATATTCCATGCTCATAGACTGAAAGACCCAACATTGTTAAAATGTTCACACTACCAAAGCAACGGGGATTTAATGCAACCCCCATTAAAATATCAACAACATTTTTCACAGAATTAGAACAAATAATCCTAAAATTTGTATGGAACCACAAAACAACCTAAATAGCCAAAGCAATCTTTAGAAAGAAAAACAAAAGTGGAGGTATCATAATTTTAGATTTCAAAATATACTACAAAGTTGTAGTAATCAAAATAGTATGAGACTGGCATAAAAATAGATCCATAGATTAATAGAACAGAATAGAAATCCCAGAAATAAACACATGCATAGATGTTTAATTAATTTATGACAAAGGAGGCAAGAATATACAGTGGGGAGAAGACAATTTCTACAATAAATCATGCTAGGAAAACCAGACAGTCACATGCAAAAAAAAAAAAAAAAAAAAAAAAAGAAAAAAAAAGAAAAAGAAAAAGAAAAAGAAAAGAAACTGGACCACTTTATTACACCATACATGAAAATAAACTCAAAATGGATTAAAGACTCAAATGTGAGACCTGAAACCATAAAACTCCTAGAAGAAAACACAGGCAGCAATCTTTGACATTGGCTCTAGAAATATTTTTTAGATATGTCTCCTCTGGCAAGAAAAACAAAAGTAAAATTATACTATTGGGAATATACCAAAATAAAAAGCTTTTGCACAGCAAAATAAACTATCAACAAAACAAAAAGACAATCTATTGACTAGGAGAAGATATTTGCAAATGATATATCCAATAAGGGGATGATGTCCAAAATATATAAAGAATTTATGCAACTCAATACCCAAAAAAGTCCACCAAATCTCAAATAACTCTATTCAAAAGTGGGCAGAGGACATGAGTAGACATTTTTTTTTAAAAAGAATACATACACGTGGCAAATAGGCAATATCACTAATCATCAGGGAAATGCAAATCACACCACAATGAGATAACATTTTACACCTGTCAGAATGGCTATATTCAAAACAAGAAAAGTAACAAATGTTGGCTAGGATGTGGAGAAAAAGGAACCCTTGTGCACTATTGGGAATGCAAATTGGTGCAGCCACTGTGGAAAAAAGTATGGAGATTCCTCAAAAAATTAAAAAATAGAATTACCATATGATCCAGTAGTTCTACTACTGAGCATCCCAAAGGAAATGAAAGCACTAATTTGAAAAGCTATATGCCTCCCCATATTTATTGCATCTCTATTTACAACAGCCAAAATATGGAGTAACCCAAGTGTCCATTGATAGTTGAATGGATAAAGAAAATGTGGTATATACATACAATGCAATATTGCTCAGCCAGAAAAAAGAATAAAATCTTGTCATTTGCAACAATATGAATGGGCCTAGAACATATAATACTAAGTGAAATAAATCAGTTAGAGAAAGGCAAGTACCATACCATATGAATTCACTTGTACGTGGAATTTAAGAGTCAAAACAGACAGAAAAAAAAGAAACAAACAAAAAAACAAATGCTTAAATACAGAGAATAAAATGGTGGTTGCCAGAGAACAAACTGGTTATTGCCAGAGGGAAGGTGACTGGGGAGGAGGTGGATGAAATAGATAAAGGGGATTAAGAGTACACTTATATTGATGAGCACTGAGCAATGTATAGAATTGTTGAATCATTATATTGTACATCTGAAACTAATATAACACTATGTTAATTTTACTTCAATAAAAAATTTTTAAAAAGATGAATCCAGAAACCCAAACTGAGACACAATATAATTAAACTTAAAGTTTAAGCCAAGGAGAGAATCATAAAAGTAAGAGAAATACAGCTTATTATGTACGACAGAAATGTATATAACAGACTCACTTTCAGTTGCAAGGATACACACAGAAAATGTAGGTATGGAAAAGGATATTCCATACAAATGGAAACCAAAAGAAAACAGGATAGTAGCTATACTTATATCAGATAAAATATACTTTAAGATGAAGACTGTAATAAAGAGACAAAGAAGGCCAGGTCATTATATAATAATAAATGGGTCATAACTTTTGTGAATATTTAAGCACCTAACATAGGACCACCTAAATATATAAAACAAGTATAAGCAGACCCAAAGGGAGAAATAGAGAGCAATGCAATAACAGTAGGTGACTTCAACACCCTACTTTCAACAATAGATCATCCAGACAGAAAATAAATAAGGAAACATTGGGCTTAAATGGACTTACCAGACATTTACAGAACATTCTATCCAACTGCTGCAGAATACACATTCTTCTGAAGTACATGTGAACATTCTCCAGATAGATCACGTTAGGCCACAAAACAGCTCTTAATAAATTTAAGAAGATTGAAATCATATAAAGGATCTTTCTGACTACAAAGGTATAAAATTAGAAATAGATTACAAGAAAAAACTGGAAATTCACAAATATGTAGAGAATAAACAGCATGCCCATAATAACCATTGGGTCAAATGAGAATCAAAAGAGAAAAAAAATAACAAGACAAATGAAGATGAAAATACAACATACTGAAACTTATGGGATTCAGCAAGAGCAGTTCCACAAGGGAAGTTCATAGCAATAAGTACCACATTAAAAAAAAGAAAGAGTTAAAATAAACAACTTCATACCTCAAGGAACTAGAAAATAGAGAAACAAATTAAGCCCAGAGTTAGTAGAAGGAAGGGAATGACAAAGATCACAGTGAAAATAAATGAAGTAGAGACTAAAAAGCTAACAGAAAAGATCAATGAAACTAAAAACTGATTTTTTCGAAAAGATAAACAAAATATACAGTCCTGTAGGTAGACTTACCAAGAAAAAAGAGATGAGTCAAATAAATAAAATTAGATATGAAAGAGAAGATGTTATAACTAATACCACACATATACAAAAAAATCTAAGAAATTACTATGAACAATTAATTATATGTCAAAAATTGGAACCTAGAAGAAATGGATAATTTCTAGAAATGTACAACTTACAAAGACCAAATCATAAAGAAAAAGAAAATCTGTAACAGACCAACTACTTGTAAGGAGATTGGATCAGTAATCAAAACTTTACCAACAAAGAAAATTCCAGGACTAAACATTTAAAGAATTCATACCAATTTTCCTTAAACTCTTCCAAAAAGTAGAAGAGGAGGGAATATTTCCAAACTCATTTTATAAGGCCAGCATTACCCTGATACCAAAAGCAGACAGGAAAACTACAAGGAAAGAAAATTATAGGCCAGTACCTTCATAAACATAGATGTAAAAATCCTCAATCAAATATTAGTAAGCTGAACTCAATGATACCTTAAAAAGATTGTATACCATGATCAAGTGGGTTTTATTTGAAGGATACAAGGATGGTGTAGCATCCACAAATCAATATAATACACTACATCAACAAAATGAAGAATAAAATCATATGACATTTTAATATGTGCAAAAAAAGCATTTGACAAAATTCAACATCCTTTCATGATAAATACTCTCAACAAATTGGCTATAGAGAGACGATACCTCAACATAATAAAGGTCATATATATGATAAGCCCACAGCTAATATAGATATTACTGAAAAGCTGAAAGTTTTTTTAATATCAGAAACATTCTCAATGATTATATTCAATATAATATTGGAAGTCCTAGTCAGAGAAATTACACAAGAAAAAGGAATAAAAGGCATCCAATTTGAATTAGAAAAAGCAAAACTGTCTCTATTTGCAGGTGACATAGTATTATATGAAGAAAACCCTAAAGTTTCTACCAAAAGTGTTAGAACTAAAAAACAAATTCAATTAAGTTGCAGGAGGATACAAAATCAACATAGAAGAATCAGTTGATTTTTATGCACTAAAAATCAACTATCACAAAAAGAAATTAAGAAAATAATCCCATTCACAATTCATCAAAAATAATAACATAACTGAGAATAAATTTAACCAAGGAGGTAAAAGATTTGTACACTGAGAACCACAAGCTATTGATGGAAGAAACTGAAGAAAACACAAGTAAATGGAAAGATTTTTTGTACTAGTGGATCGAAATAATATTTTAAAATGTTTATACTACCCAAAGTGATGTACAATTTCAAACCAAACCTATCAAAGTTCCAATGGCATTTTTCACAGATGTAGAAAAGAATTCCAAATTTTTCTGGTACTATAAAAACAGCCAAAGAATTTTTGAAAAAGAAGAAAGATGAGGCATCACACTTCTTGATTTCAAACTATATTGCAAAGCTATAGTATTGGCATAAAAACAGACACACAGATCAATGGAACAGAATAAAGACCCCAGAAGTAAACCCATGTATATATGGTTGATTGGTTTATGACAAAGGGGCCAAGAATGTACAATGGGGAAAAATAATTTCTTCAGCAAACTGTACTGGGAAAACCAGCCGTCACATACCAAAAAATGAGTCGGACCCTTATTTTACACCATGCACAAAAATCAACTCAAAATGAACATAAAGCTTGTATATAACACCTGAAGCCACAAAAATTGTAGAGGAAGCTTGAAAATGGTTTGGCAATGAATTTTTGGTTTGACACTGAAAAGGAAAAGCAACAAGTCAAAAATAAACAAGTGAGACTATAGCAACCTAAAAATCTGGACAGCAAAGGAAATTATCAACACAATGGAAAGGCAACCTACATAATGGGAGAAAATATTTTGATAAAGGATATATATCCAAAATATATAAAGAACTTATGCAACACAATAGCAAAAATCCCCAAATAATCTAATTAAAAAAAGGCTGATGATCTGAATAGACATTTTCCAAAGGCACAGACATACAGATGGCCAACAGGTACATGAAAAGGTGATCAACAACACTGTTTATCAGGGCAAGGCAGACCAAAACCACAGTGAGATACTGCCTCACATGTGTTAGAACAGCTGTCATCAAAAGGACAAGAAATATCAAGTGTTGGCGAGGACGTGGAGGAAAGGGAACCCTGTACACTATTGGTGGGAATATAAACTGGTGCAGCCCCTGTGGAAAACAGTATGGAGGGTCCTCAAAAAATTAAAAGGAGAATAGCCATATGATCCAGCAATTCCATTTCTGGATGTATATCTGAAGGAAATGAAATCTCTGGAAAAGAATCTGTACCACCATGTTCATTGCAGCATTATTTACTATAGCCAAGCCTTGGAAGCAACCTAATTATCCACTGAAGGATGAATGGGTAAAGAAAATGTTATATACATATGTGTGTGTATATATATATATATATATACACATATATATATATGTATATATATGTATATATATAATATATATATATATTTTATATATATACATTTATATATATATACATATATTTATATATATATATATGTATATATATATTAGAAATAATTCAGCCTTAAAAGGAAGGAAACCCTGTCATTTGTGATAGCAAGGATGGACCTTGAGGACATGATGCTAAATGAAATAAGTCAGAAAAAGATGAGTTCTGTATGATGTTACTAACATGTGGAATAAAAAAACAAAAAACAAGCTCATAGAAACAAAGAACAGATTGGTGGTTTCCAGAGATGTGTGTGGGGTAAGGTGGAGGAAATGGGTAACAGTAGTTAAAAGCTACAAACTTCCAATTTAAGATAAGTAAGCTCTGGGGAGGTAATGGTGACTATAATTAACAATACAGTATTATGTATTTGAAAGTTGGTAAGAGAGTAGATCTGAGAAGTTGTCATCCCAAGAAAAAAAATGTAACCACTGAGATGGATGTTAATTAATTGCAGTAATTTTTTGGCAGTATATATGTGTATCAAATCATTATGTTGTGTAAAACAATGTTATATGTCAGTTATATCTCAGTAAAAGTCCAACCACAACAAATTGTAGTCAAAGAAGCAAATAACACTGTACTCTCATTGGTGCTTCCAGTGATGTGCTCTTTTGCTAGCCCTCTGGCTCAGCTCTTTTCAGATCTAGGCCTGTCCATCTGGGGAGAGCCCTGGTCTTGCTTCTCTGTCCACAGGCCCCATTCACTGTAATAACTCTCTGTTATGGGGTTCACTCCCACCCTGGCACAGCCCCCCCTAGTCTGTGGATTTACTCCTACAAACCCAGACACCACAAAGGTAGGCCAAAACCCCCCAATGTGGATTATTTATTGACACAAAGCCAAGGACCAGGCACCCGAAGATTACAGTTAGTGGCTAAATTTACCCTGAAACTTTGTGAGTTCTTTGGAAGGCAAATATCCTGGCATTTTATAGTTTTGTTGGCAGGATTGAGCTTATGTATAGGTTAAGACACAAAGATGTGAGGTATGATATGAGGACTAAGGATAACTTACCCTGTAAAATAAAGGAGCAGAAATTGTATTGCTCTGGCTTGTCATGTTGTTCAAATTCACCACATACACATTCCTTTGCTCTGAGGCATTGATGTTCTTTGTTAAAATGCAAATATATTATCTGAGAAGGCTTACAGTATGGACGAAAGTGTGCCAGACCAAGAATCAGCAAATTTGGCTTCAGCCCTTCCTAGCTAAGTGACCCTTACATGGAAGCCCAGAATGCTAGCAATGAAAGGAATCTTAAGGCTATGTACCCAGTGTATGAAATTTTCCTAAAACTTTGAATATTTCTAATAACTAGGATCACAAAGTGAGCAACAGTATTCATTTTCATGTCCTTCTTTTATTGAGTCCAGGTCAACTTTCATGTATCTTTCATGTGATTACTGCTTCTTCTCTTTCCTGAGACACCCCCAATCCCTTCAACCTTTCTTCTCATGCCCTGTTGTCTGTCTCCAATGTATTTATTTCTGTTAAAAGCAACCAGGATATTTACAGTGCTCACCACAGGTGCTCTAAGAACATTGAAAGGGCAGAAACATCACTGCTTTTGCTATATGAGTGTCCAAGTTTGCATGAAATTTTGGGGAGCCACATCATGATTTTATTCCTTTCGAGTTAAAATCAACTAAAAGCTCTAAATCTTTTCCTGGTGAGATGATGTCATTCTTCTCCTTTCCTGTAGGTGAACTGATTTTGAAAAATCCTCCTAGGGCAGGATTTTAAATTTATCTCAAATACCTTTATCTTACTTCATGTTGAACAAGCAACAGATTTCTTGGAATCATTTTTTTTTTAATCTCCAAAATGAAAATGATGATACCTCTTCTGTCCACCACTCATTCCTGCTGTGTGAGTAAAGATGTGATATATGTGAAGGATGCAGGGTGCCTGCTTTAGTGCAAGCTCTAAGCCATTGGTGGCAGCTTCCTGAAGTGCTGTACTGAGATAATTTTTGAGGACCTGTCTGGAATAGCTGGAAAGGGAACTGTGATTTGTGATGTCTGCCATGGTGTGTGTGTGTGTGTGTGTGTGTGTGTGTGTGTGTGCACACGTGTGTGTGTAGCACATCTTTCTTGACACAGATTTGTCATACTTATACTCATGCAGGAAATATCATTATTAATTCATTAACATTGGAACACATGTTAATCATCCAGCTTGCATTAGAAAGCAGGTACATTTTGATGAGAAAAGAGCATAGCACATTACACAGAAGAGTTTTCCAGCTGGAAACCCGAGAGCATTATAGGGTACAGACAAGGATGGGGGCTGTCACCAAAGGGAAAATGAATGCCATGATTCTATTCATTTACCCCTCAAATTTGATTCCAGAAACAGTCCTAAACTAGAAACATGGTTCAACATAGGGTGTACATATTGCCCATGCAAGGACTCTAGACCAGGGGTTGCAATCTCAGATGCTTTCATGGGACACAACAGAAACATCAATGAAGAGGCTGGATCAGGGAGAGCTGGGGAGTGAAATGAAGTGAGCAGTACACATGGATCTAAGGGGAGCAGGTAGGCCCCAGTTTCAGTTGCTTACTGTCAGAAGTGAACATGGACTCACTGTTGCCAGAATACTTTCAGAGAAGCTGGAAATCTGGCATTTTATATAAAATATTCCATTTAAAAATGTTGACTCAATTAAAAAAATAACTGCAGATTCAACAAAACACATCTGTGGGCCAGATTCAGCCTCCAGCTGCCAATTTGGGACCTCTGTTCTAGATGCCCACTAGAAAAGGAAAAATTAACTCTTATTAACAAATGCTTACCCATATGCAATGGAATCCCATTTATTACTGCCAACAGACAATTACTTCCCACCAAACCTGCCAGGTTAGCAGACGTAGATTTGACCTATAGGGATTTGGGGTTGAGTAGAGGGTGATAATTTCAAGATACAAATTATTGTAATTAAAATAGAAGCAGTGAGTACCACAAGAAATGTACAATAAAAATACTGTGAGGATTTTTTTTTGATGGGGGAATCTTTTGGGGTATTGTTAAAAGGGAGTTCACGGTGGGTGGGGATAACATTGGAGATGGGCCTCATGGAAAAGAAGGATTTCCAGAGAGGAGCAAGATGACAGAAACCAGGTGAGAAATGTGGGCTTAATTTGCTGAAGGGTGAGTAGTCTCATGGCTTGGAACTTACAGAGAAGGTAGCAGAACAGTACATGGAAAGGTAGGATATAAAATGTCAAGTTATGGAGGGCTCTGAAGGCACATCAGAAAATGTATACTTAATTCACCAGGCAATGGGGAGACATTAAGTTTCTAAGCAGGATAAACATGATTGGAGTTGAACCTTAGACCAAAATGTATAGCATATTCAAGAGGCAGAATGTAAAAAGACTAATTAGAAACCTGTTTTACTATTGGAAAGGATAAGAACGGCCTGAACTAGAATGGCAGATATATAATGGAAGGAGGGAAAGATGTTAGTAAAATTGGGAAAATAAGGTAGATGTGTTCTCAAAAAATTGCATGCATGGACCAGAAGGAAGTGAAAAATTATTTCCCTGTTTTGAAATGGGGAAATGGGAGAATAGAGGATCTGAGGGGTGGGGAAGAGGAGGAGGCCAGTGAAGAAGGAGTTCAGTTGGGTTATCTTGAGTTTAAGATGCTTTCAGTTGATGAAAGTACAGAAGCAAAGGACACAGATAACTGTGGTTGTGGTGTGAGGCACAGAGGTCTCTGCCAGAGACGGAGAGGGAGGGAGGTGAAGGGGAGTAAGGGAGGTAAGGAGATCCAGAGACTTGGGAGGTAGCTATAGGAGCTAAGGTTTGACCATGGAAGCCATAGAGTTATGAAGATGGCATTCCTGACTGAGGTTGAGGAAAAGAGGGGAACAGGGCAGGGGGGGTGCCAAGGAGCAGAGCAGTCTGGAGCTGGAGTTTGGAGGGTGCTCATGCTCAGTGGATGTGAGCAGAAGCAAAAAGATTGAAGAAATGATCCATCTGGGATGGAAGAAGGAAGCCAGAAGAATGCCAGAACCCAGATACTAATGGAAATTAGTGGGGGCAACTATGGTTGGCTGCTTATAGCACTGCAGAGAGGTCTGGAGGTCTCCACAACTTGACCTTCAACCATCATTCTGCTAAATTGTTCTCAGCCAGGCTGTCAATGATCTCTTTGTCCTTTAATGGTCCTGAGGCCCCTCAGTGGCTCAGTCAGTTAAGCGTCTGACTCTTGAGCTTGGCTCAGGTCACACAAGTGCTGCATCAGGCTCTGCACTGACAGTGTGGAGCCTGCTTGTAATTCTCTCTTTCTCCCTTTCTCTGCCCTCCCTCCCTCCCTCACTCACTCTCTCTCTCTCTCTGTCTCTCTCAAAATAAGTAAATAAACTTAAAACAAATTAAAAAAACCCCAATGGTAATATTTTAATCTTCATTTATCAGTAGTACTTGGCACTATCAATAGTTTTCTCCTTGAAATATTCTCTTCATTTGCTTTTATGGGACTGTACTCACTTGGTTTTCATTCTACTTCTCAAAATCTTCCCACTCAGTCCTCTTTCTGACTTCCTCTTTTTCCAATCTAAATATTATTCCAATATTTAGTATTATTTCCAATACTAAATATTATTGTTTAAGTAGGTTTTTGTCTCTGTTCTCTCCTCCTCTGAGGTTTCTGTTTCTATCCACCAATGACATCCAACCTCTAAGTCTGAGATCTTGTCTGGTTTTCACAAGCACATGGCCAATTGCTGGACCTCTCCAAATGGTTATTCCACAGGTATATCAAACTCAACAACATGAAAGCTCAGTATATTATCTTCTTGCCCTTTCTACTCATCCTCTTCATGCCCCCACAAAACCACCACCTTCTTTCTTCTCATTCATCGACTGCTGCTATATACCCATTACCTAAGTTAGAACACTGACCATCATCCTCCACTTCTCCACCTGCTAACCCCCTATTCAACCAATCACTGACTCTGCATATGTTTCTTCAATATCTGGGAAGTCCAACCACTTCTATTTCCAGAACTGTTCTGGCCCAGAATACCAACTTCTTGTGCCCTAACTTTTCTCCTTGTGCCAAGTCTTGACCACCTTCCATTTATTCTCCACACTACAACTTTATACCATTTTCATCATTTATTTTGGTGGGTTTTTCCATTACCCAGAAGGTAAAGTATATAGCTTACAAGATCTTGGCATGATCTTATGACTGCTCATCTCTCTGGTGTGTTGGTTTCTTTCTTTCTTTTTTTTTTTTTACTTCACTTCTCCCCTCTCTATACCCTTGTACTCCAGGTCAGCTTAAAACTTAAAACTGTTGCTCTAAAAACATATTCTTTCTTACCTCCTCAGTGTTGTATGACCAGTTCCTACTGCCTAGAAAGTATGCCTTGACAAAACTATCACTTCTTACTACTTGCTACTATTTCTTCTGACTTCACCTGGGATAGCTTCTCTTTCACGAGATTTTCCTGATGCCAGGAGAGCATTCTAGTCTTCTGTATCATGTGGACACTGAATCATGGCTGCTTGCATAATTCTGCCTACCTTTCCTGAATTGTTATCTAGACACAAATTATTCTTGACTCTAGTGTGTAGTACAATGCCTGAAAAAGTAGTAGCCTCTTAGTTGGTACTTATTAAATTGGCTATGAATGAACAATTAGATTTTGCAGATAAAAAAATGGCAACTTGAATAACCAATTTAGTGAGATGGTTTGGATATTTCCCCCTTCTAGTATTTTTTAAATGCTGTAGGGCTTGGGGAAATGAATCAGTGACTGAAGCTTGACTTTGCCACTAATTAGGTGAGGTAAAATCCATTTCAGGAATCCAAACACGGAGCCATAGGTTATATTTTTAATAAATATAGTTTTATTGTTTTAAAGCATCATAGGCAACAGTTGTTAAAGTGAGTAAGAAGGATTTATAATGAACTTATCAATTTGAACCAAACAGATGGACCTGAAGCACAAAACCAAAACCAAAAACTTTCGCTTAACTATTGTCTCCAAGTGTTGTTTGTTAGACTCTATTAGTTCATCAGTAAACACTTTTTTTCTTTTTTTAGTTAAAGTTTATTTGTTTGTTTTTTGGTAGGGGCAGGGAGAGAGGGAGAGAGAGAGATTTCCAAGAAGGCTCCGCGCTGTTAGCACAGACCCTGACATGGGGCTTGATCTCTGTGAGATCATGACCTGAGCCCTTACATCCAGAGTTGGATACTTAACTGACTAAGTCACCCAGGCACCCCAGCAAACTCTTTTTTCTTATATATTGGGCAAAGATAAACCTTAGTATAAATTTGATTGCAAATTAATGAACAAGAATCATAGACAATTAAAGTTCAAAAGGAATTTAAAGATCAACTAATTTCAATACCTGACTTTGTAGTTGAGTAATGAAGTTTTGCCTATCTAACAAAATGCCTTACATATATATATTTAGTTAGCAGATATTTGTTGATTCTTTACTATACAAGGTATTGTTCTGGGTGGAGTTGGGAGAGTGACATTAATCACTTATGTTTTCGCATTTTAATGGTACCTGTGTCAACTAGATTACTGTCCACACTAAAAGAATGATACTTTTACATAAGCAGCCAGCTTAGTCTACCAGTTAGGGTACAAGTGAATGTTAGAGATAAGAGCTGGTGGGAAGGAAGGAAGAGAGCAGTGACTTTGGGCTGGGCTGGTCAGGAAAAAGACTTGAAGATTATTAGGAGACTTCATTGTGTAGGATGCCAGACCTAGAATCAACCCTTCTGCTCCTTATCTGTCTTCCCTGAACATCAGGTCAACAATCACACATTCCTAGGAGGGACTGGAGTAAAGCTGAGGCAGAAGTCAGATGGCAGGGACACAATGAGTCAGAAGGGCTTGATGGACAAGATGGGTCAGCATGCATAAAGTTTCCTGGCTTGAGTCCTTTGTAGAAAGCCTCACTCTGTCCAGGTATCTAGCAGACAGTCAGTAAGATGCCAAGAGAGTGAATTGTTCAGTTTACAATAAAACAGGAAAAGCTTAAGTACATTTCTCATTTTCCTTATTAAACCTAGGCTTTTTTTGTTTTGTTTTTAGGTTGATTATTTGGAGCCTCTGACATGTCAGCACTATCTTTTTGGCTGTTGACCTTTTCTCTCCTCATTAGAGTTAGAACTATGTTATCAAGGAAAACAATTTGAAGAATATTCATCAAATTATAGTTTTGATTTATAAAGGTATGTGTCTGAATTTCTCTGTTGGCTTTGCTTTCTGGGCCTATGTCTTGAAGGTCTCTTTAATTTGGAAGTAGTGTTCCCCCAACCAGTTTCTGATTGGAGTACCATCAGATGGCCCAGGACTGAGAGAGGGCTTGTGTTGTTTCCCATAGTACATCTTGATCATCAAGGCTATGCAAAATATCAGAGAATTTATTTGTAGGTCTGAAGATAGGGGTAATCCTTTAGGGAAACTGAGGTTTGAATTATTGACTTTTTCACAGACATAATTAACAGATTTCTCATGCTTCGCTATCAAATCTTATTCTGTTCCCTTATATCCATTGCTTGTTCTGACATCCCCATCAGTTCTATCTCACATTTTTAAGAATGGCCTTTTGCTGGTAAATGTTGTATTGGAGGAAAGCTAGCATTCAGAATCCAACCTAGCCATTTTTAATGCCTGGGCAGCCAACACGTCCCTTTCCATATTCTCATTTTTTAAAAATAGAATTAAGGATTGTTTTTGGCACATTCAGCAGCCTGGCAGGAAAGCATGGTCTAAACATATTTATAGAAAAGAGTTGAATTCTGAACTGGTGGTGATTCTAAACTGTCAGCTCTTTGATGTTGCTGCTGTTGAAATAATTTGTTTTCCGGGAGCTGACTCACCAAACTTCTATTTAGAAGTGGTAGTTAATCTTTAATTAGTAATGATGCAGAGAAAGAACTGAAAAATAGGATAAGTAAGTTACTTTACAATTTTGTGCTTATTCATTATGTCCAGTCATATGTTGAATGGCAATTGTGCTTTATACTTAGAATGCATCATATCCAAAAAGAAAGGGCCATGTTTCTTAAAATTGCTTTATCTTGCAAAGTGGTTGTGCAAGTCAATGGTGGAATGGGGAGACTGTGTTAAGGTTTTGGAGTTCAGTTATGGGCCCCTCATAGTGAGTTTCACTGAATGTCAGAAGCACCTGTGAGGGACTTTCCTTTCTTTGGAGCAAATTGTGTGACAACACTGGCCTTTTAAAATTGTTCTTGTTCTTCTCTTAGGGATCATTAGTGATCATTCTATCAGATGTTTATTTTTGGGAGACCCTTTTCCTAAAGCAATCAGCCTTCTGGCCCTGATTTTTCAATTTTCTTCCCTCTGATTTCTTTGATAATATAAGGTAAAAACATATCATTGCCCTGTCCTTTTGTATTCTTTTTGATAAGACTCTATCACAGCCTGTGTCTTTGTTTCAGGGATCATACTTAGTGGGCATGATTAGGAAGAGAGACATTGTCCTTTGAACTGCTTGCCTTTCTAGAAATCCTGATGGGTTTGGTGAAGTCCTGGTGTTGGGTCCCCATTTGAACAGAGACATTTGCTCCTGAAGCCACCCTGGCCATGGAACATCATTTCTCCTTCCCCAAAGACAATGAGCCCATATGGGGTTTGACCCTGCAACCCTGACATCATTAGCATTGTTTTTGAAACATCTAAGCTAACCCAGTCATGGCATTCGTGATTTTGTTATGCTAGTTCAACTGCCCCAGAGAGGAAATAATTTCCGCTCAATTGGTTGTGAATTGCTATTCCTCTGTCCAGCAAAAGGGATCCTGGTGTCTATTGGGGTCACTGACCTGCCTTCTAGGTCATCTGTAACATTACAACGTTTTGGCTGGTTTTGCACCTGGTCTACAAGCACTTGACTGATCAGATTAGGAAGTTTTCCAAAGAGTATCACTTTCTCTGCATTTCTATCAATTAATATATTCATTATTACTCTCAAATTCTTATTACTTTTTACAGATCGAGTTTATGGTTTTCTATTAATCACAGAATTCTTTTTAGGTCTTAACTTCAGAAATGAGAATGTGTATCTTGTTACATTTGCTGGAATTTAAGTCCTTTGTGTAACAGTCCTTCTTAACCAGACCATGCATATGATGTTTGACAGTGCTGTTGGAAATTAGTAAAGCGGTTGAATGTTTGAATGCCTATTCGAGAAAGCAAGCTACATATTTGCCCCTCTTATCCCATGGAGAGCTTTCTACAGAAGACACAAATGCTCAATCCCAGAATGGAAACCAGAGATGGGGCAGAGAAGAGGGAGTGATTGAGACACCAAGGACACCGAAGGGGCTTCTATGGAAGGATTTTTCTATGTGATTTACAAACTGTTAGGGAGCAGAAACAGTTTATGTTTCAATGTCATAGTGGGAAGAACCCACATGATCCTTGAGAGGCCCGCACTCTGTAGTTCAGCTCAAATAAAATGCTCTGGCACCCATAAAATATGGCATTAGGAGAGAAACCGTCAATGTGGAGGCTCACTCACCTCTCAAGGAGAGTGGGTAGCACACACTGGCTGCCATTAGAAGCCACTCCTACAGGGGCTTTGACCATTCTGACCTTGTACTGCTTGGTCCTCTTCATCTTTGGGAGGGTCTCTGGGCTCAGTGATGCATCATCCCCTGCCACGTTACAGATGATCCTGACACTTCATTCAAGCCCAGCCGATGTTTCTGGCTAGCCACATTCCGTGTATCTCACCAGCTCATCAGGGTGACAGCAATGTTCCCGTTTTATCATATACTGGTCTGTGCTGTCATTTAGAAATACTCGCAGGCTCGCCCAGTGAATATTGATAAGATACCTTTGAAATGAGATAAAATGTGGTAAAGGAAGCATATCTTTCCAATGTGATAAAGAACTTTAGAATATGTGATAAAATGTGATAAAAGCATGCTGCGAGGCCATTATTAAGAGTGGTCTACCATGTGCCCTGCATCGGGGGCTGAGGTTGTGGTGGGGGGGACTAGGGAGGATACTTAATGTTTGGATCTGCTCTTTCAAAGGTTCGGGGCCTTTCATTTGTGTTTCCAAGGGAAAAGCTCTTTGAAGGTCATGTTTGAATTAAAAGCTGTATTTATTATCTGTTTTTCCATGTTATCTATATTACAATTGCATATCGAATTTGGAAGCCCACTATCTCCTGAAGGTGGTTATTTTCTAATTCCACGTTTATCCTACCCTCTGGTGTGGTATTGTCAGCGCATGTTTACATCTGCTGGGGCTGATAAGGTAGAAACCGCTACCTGACTACGTTATTATAGTTCTCTCGCTCTCCCTCTCCTGGCTAGTTTGAAATGATTATTGCCTCTGGACTCTAGTCATCTGCTAAAAGATAACACAGCTTCAAGCTACAATGCTTTCCTCCTCGCTTTGAAGTCATGGTGGCTCTAGGTATTGCCAGACAGTGGGACATCCTTGTTAGCATGCAAGCCAGAGAGGGAAAGGATTTGTGGGAAGGGTCAAGGTGGTACTAAAATGAACAGGGTGAGTACTGTTTTATAACCAAAGGCCAGGAGCTCACTCCTTGTTCAAATTTCAGACAAGGCAAGTGATGTCTCACTTGAAAGTGTCTGGGGCACCTGGGTGGCTCACTTGGTTAAGAGTCGGACTTCAGTTCAGGTCATGATCTCATGGTTCATGGGTTCAAGTCTCTGTGCTGACAGATCAGAGCCTGGAGCCTGCTTTGGATTTTTTGTCTCCTTCTCTCTCTGCCCCTCCCCTGCTTGCACTTTGTCTCTCTCTCTCTCTCAAAAATAAATAAACATTAAAAAGAAAGTAGTGTGAAACGTAGCCACTCTGGTATAGGGCTTGTGCTGTGGTAGGTCCAGGAATGGGGAGGCTTGGGGCCAAGAGCAGCATCCTTGAAGTGACCTTATTAGGAAAAAATATTTTTTTAGTCTGTCTAGATTTTCTAATTTAGGAGAGAAGCAATATTACTAAATAACAGCTAATATTTATTGAAAGCCCACTATTTGCCAAGCATTAGAGTTTACATTACTCTTTGAAATAACCAATGAAGTAGAGCCTGCTAAAATCACCATTTAATAGATGATGAAGCAGAGCCTTGCTTAAAAAAATGAAGTGACATGCCCAAGGCTGCAGAGATGTATAAGAGAGATGAGTTGGAATGCCTACAATCCTCAGGCTTTTCTCTGGTTTTCTCTTTGGGTACCCTCCCTTGTCAGAAGAGGTAATGTCCCTTCTAACCACAGCCTTCCATAGGCAATAGGGGAATCTAGGGGATTGACTCACAGGGTTCCTTCTGCCCTGTTTTATTGAGATATAATTGACACATAACACTGTGTAAGTTTAAGGTGTACATGTTGATTTGATATATATTGTAAAATGATTACCACCATAGCATTATCTAACACCCACATATCACATAATTGCCATTTCTTTTGTGTGGTGACATCATTTAAGATCTACTCAAATTTCAAGCGGACAATACAGTATTTTTTATTGAAGCACCATTGACACACAATGTTACATTAGTTTCAGGTGTATAATACAGTGATTGGAGTACTCTATGCTATGCTCATGAGTGTAACCTCCATCTGTAATCATACAACACTATTTTTTTAATTTTTATTTTTTAATGTTTATTTATTTTGACAGAGAGTGAGCAGGGCAGGGACAGAGTGAGAGGGAGACACAGAATCTGAAACAGGCTTCAGGCTCTGAGCTGTCAGCACAGAGCCTGACACGGGGCTCAAACAAACTCACAAACTGTAAGATCATGACCTGAGCCAAAGTCGGACACTTAACCAACTGAGCCACCCAGGCACCCCATCATCATACGACACTATTACAATACCATTGACTATATTCCCGGTGCCTTGCCTTTTCATAACTGGAAGTCTGTATTTCCCACTCCCCTTTCCCATTTTGCCCATCTTCCCACTCCCTCCCTTCTGGCAACCATCAGTTTGTTCTCTGTATTCATGGGTCTGTTTCTGCTTTGTTTGTTAGTTCATTTGCTTTGTTTTGTTTTTTTAGGTTCCATATGCAAGTGAAACCATATGGTATTTATCTTTCTCTGTCTGACTTACAGTATTATTATTATTATTAACTATAATCACCACACTGTACATTAGATCCCCAGGATTTATTCATCTTATAACTGGAAGTTTGTACTCTTGGGCTGACATCTCCCCACTCCTCCCCAACTCCCCAGCCCCTGGTAATCACCAGTTGACTCTCTGTGAGTTTGTCTTTTTTACATTCTAAGTTATATCATACAGTATTTATCTTTCTTTGTCTGACTTATTTCACATAATGCCCTCGAGGTCCATTCATGTTGTTGTAAGTGGTAGGATTTCTTTTTTTATTTTTTAATCACTCAATAATATCCCATTATATTTGTGATATATATATATGTGTGTGTGTGTGTGTGTGTGTGTGTGTGTGTGTGTATGAAGTCATATCTTCTTTATATCATATCTTCTTTATTCATTCATCTGTTGGTAGACACTTAAGTTGTCTCCATATCTTGGCCATTATAAATAATACTGCAATAAACATGGGAGTGCAGATATCTCTTTGAGATACTGTTTTCATTCTCTTTGGATACATACCCAGAAAGTGGATTGCTGGAATATATGGTAGTTCTATTTTTTAATTTTTTGGACAACCTCCATACCACTTTCCATAAGGCTTTGCCAATTTACATTCTCACCAACAGTGCATGAGATTCCCTTTTATCCATATCCTTACCAACACTTGTTATCTTTTGTCTTTTTTTGACAGCCGTTCTAACAGGTGATCTGTTATTGTGGTTTTGATTTGCTTTTTCCTGATGGTTAGTGATGGTAAGCATCTTTTCATGTTCCGGCTGATTGTTTATGTGTCTTCTTTGAAAAAATGTTTATGTAGTTCCTCTGCCATTTTTTAAAATCTATCTTTTTAGAAAAAAAAAAAATTAAATCCCAGTCAGTTAACATATAGTGAAATAATGATTTCAGGAATAGAATTTAGTAATTCATCACTTACATATAACACCCAGTGCTCATCCAAACAAGTGCCTTTCTTAATGCCCATCACCATTTAGCCCATCCCCCACCTAACACCACACCAGCAGCCCTCAGTTTGTTCTCTGTATTTAAGAGTCTCTTATGGTTTGCCTCCCTCTCTGTTTTAATCTTATTTTTGCTTCCCTTTCCCTATGTTCATCTGTTTTGTTTCTTGAATTCCACATATGAGTGAAATCATATGAGATTTGTCTTTCTTTGACTGACTTATTTTGCTTAGCACAATACACCCTAGTTCCATCCATGTTGTTGCAAATGTCCTCTGCAATTTTTAAATTGGATTTTCTATATCATCTTTTTTGGAAATTGAGTTGTATGACTTCTTTATACATTTTGGATAGTAACTACTTATCAGATATATGATTTGCAAATATTATCTTCCATTCTGTAGATTGCTTTTTCTATTAGTTAATGAGAATCTGGAGGAATTCATAATGAGAATAAAAAAAGCATTTGGGGTGCCTGGGTGGTTCAGTCGGTGAAGTATCCGACTTTGGCTCAGGTCTCAGATCTCACCATTTGTGAGTTCAAGCCCCGCCTTGGGCTCTGTACTGACAGCGCGGAGCCTGGAGCCTGCTTCAGATTCTGTGTCTTCCTCTCTCTCTCTCTCTGCCTCTCTCTCTCTCAAAAGTAAATAAACATTAAAAAATTAAAAAAGCATTTGAGCCTATGCCTGTTATCTATCATGCCCCCTGTACTTGATACTGCAGTTAGAAGGGTTACATTCAGTTCCTTTTGAGCTGAGGAAGATCAACTACTCATTATACAATTTAAATTTGTTGTGAGTTTAAAATTGTTTCTAGAGAGACTTGCTTCTTTATTACTAATATGTCCCCTCTTTCCTCCATTTTTCTTTTTTCTTTCAAGTTTTTAACCTTAATTCCTGTGTTCCTCCGTTCTTCTTAATGATTGCTGGCTAGGATTAATAATTAATATAGAACAGTTGCGAGCACTGACTATGTGCCAGACTACATTATCTAATTTAATTCCATTTCATAGATGAGGAACTTAAAGCCTAGAGAAGTTAAGTGACTTTTCCAAGCTCACATGTGAGAAATATGACCCTCAAGTCTGAATTGGTGCCTGACAGGGCATTTCAGCTCTATCCTTACAGGCAGAGGCAGTGCTTTGTGATGTGACAGCACTTGCCACATATGGTCGGAATGCTCAAAACCAGCATTCATATTTTGTTTGGAGAACTGTTTTCTTTAACATTTTTTTCCCCTAGGAAGTGTGTATACCCAGAAGAACAGATAAAATTTCCATAATCCTGAATGAGGATTTTGAGATTTTTTTTTTAAACAGATTCCTATTTTTTTTTAAATAAAATTAACCTGGGATTCAGATATTTCCGGAGTTTCTACTTTGTGGGAAAAAGTACAGCCACAATTTATTCTGGTAATAAAGGTATGTCATGGCCTATGAGGATAAAATGCCATGGGGAGACTGAGTTATTATAGAGCTACCACCTGGCACAGCCAGGCAATGCTCTAGTTTCCAGGTCTCCTCTCCGTTTTCAGATGAGCTTGGCATCGGTTGAAGTCACTCATGGGAGGTGTCCATAGCTAGACTGGAGGGATTTTACTTCCTGCCTCCCCATTCCGCCTTTGACCTCCTCTCAGAAACACCGTAGCAGGAAGAAAAATGAATCAGAGTAAGAAAAGAGTGTATTCCTTCCAAAATACACACACATTACCATTTTGGCCCCCACACCCAGCCTATCTTACTCTTCAATCCAAGGGAGCTCTTGGAGTATAGAAAACCCACTGAGAGAAAAATATCTTCAAAGAAAACTCACTTCTCAGAAGAATGTTAAAGTTTGAAGAGCACAGCAGAAAAAACTCCTTGAATTTTTGTTTTCCTTTTTGATTCTATTTCCCTTTGTGGAAGATTGGAGGGAATACTATCTTCTTTTGCCATTCTCCCCATGTATTATAAATATTTGTTCATTTCCTTTTGAATCTTAGAATCTTGAATATCTAGGGTTTCTAGATACAAGGTACTTTAGAAATGCAAACTGTTTGTTATTTATGTTTATTGTTGCTTGTTTTTTAATTTTCAAGTGTATTCATCTTGTTTATATGTTTCCTTCTATTAGCTCATTTCTAC
Source organism: Felis catus (assembly GCF_018350175.1). Taxonomy (NCBI): domain Eukaryota; kingdom Metazoa; phylum Chordata; class Mammalia; order Carnivora; family Felidae; genus Felis; species Felis catus. The sequence goes on along the minus strand of NC_058374.1, from coordinate 31,182,777 downwards.
TTTAATGGCAATTTTATTTTATAATTTAAATTATTTCCTCTGATCCTTATTACAGAATGGGTTACTTTAATGAAAAATGGAAATAATTACTGCTTCTACTCAAGGAAATGTCTTTCTTTCACTCAGAGCTGTCACTTTTACTTGTAAGATAAGATTATTTTAAATGGAATGAAATTCTGTAAAGCTCACTGAACTAAGAAGTAATGGCATGCAGCAATGAGAGGAAACTTGTATTTCTGATTGAAATCACAACATTGAGCATATATTTTACTAGCCTTATAAATAATTAAAAACAAAGAACACCACAAAACGGCCCATAAAAGTCTTATTCTCTTCTCTCCTCTCTGGAACTCATTTAGTCATTTAAACTGATAACATGTATAACCTCAAAATAGTTAATAAAGAGTATTAACAGAATGCTACCTCACACTCCCAGTAATTCAAAGAATAACAAATGTCATCAGAGACCTGGAGGGTCTGTTGTGGTAAAGGAGGGGAACACAGGTTGTTAACCGAAATAGTAACTTTTTAAAGATTTTGGTGAGTCTGTTTCTTGTTCACATTGTTTACAGCTAGCTCCCAGGCTAGTTGATATAAGGGAAGGACCTTAAAATATCATGTATAGAGTTTCCAGTTGGGAAGAAAACCCACTTAAAGTGTTTGTGATAATTTGTAAGGAAAATTAGAAAATGTGTTAGAGTGTGTTAATGGTCACATGAGGAATTCAAACACACTTTTAAGTGGTGTTACTCTGATCAACTATAAGGCAAGATGGAATGGAAAATACTCCTTTGTGATTAAATATTTACCTCAAGAGCTAAAACCAGCCACTATCCTATTAATGAGTATAGTGATGATGTTTATTTTACAGAGAAAAATAAAAGTTTAGTGGCTATTTTAGCTTTGTGGGGGAGATACACTAATGATTTTTTAGATCTTTTGGACATTTCATAATTTAATTTGGCATGTTTTATACTTTTAATTGTAACAGTAATTAAAGAAGATAACCTTTAGTTACACAAACTTGTTTCCTTTGGTTATTTCTCTTCCACACATTCTGCGTTCTTTCCCACCATGACTCTTGCTCACCCAACCAACCTTTTGGGACATGACTGCTCACGATGGAAAGAGGAACAGCAGTCAGTCGGGAGATAGCACATCCAGCCTCAGTTCCCTGGTGCTCTCTCTGTCTTCCCTTGAAGCCATCTCTTTCAGCTTCTCTCCCTGGTCTGCCCTACACTCAGTAGAGTTTGGAGTGTGGGAGAGATTTTGTTCCCAGGAAGAAATTTTGCCTACCAGAAGTACTATGCAGGTAGTTTCTCATTAACATTCTGCTGCTTTCACTTGGCTAAGATCAGAAGATGTCCAAGAGGTTTTTAAGGGTATATTTGCAGTTACTATTATTTGTAAGCCTATAGCAGTATGCCTTTGCTTATGAGTATGTCCATTGAAATGACTCCATTTTCCTTTGGAGAATACAGTGAGAAAAAGAGAAAGAAAACCACTTCTAGTTTGATATATACCCTTAGGTGAGAATATTATAAGCTCACCTGCACTTTAGTCAAACCTTTCAAGCTTTTGCAGGTGATTATTTATTCTTTTCTCAGAGGGAGTGACTAATTGCAAAGTTGAATAACTAGTAAAATTATAAAAAAGAATATGGAATAACCACTATTATAATGAAAATTATTGATTCTAATACTTTCATTGGGGAGCTTTATCTTTTAATAAACATTTATGAAACACCTGCTATTTATAATGGGCACAGAGTGGCAAGTACAAAGATCTCTGCCCTTGGAGTTTGCAGAAATGTCATGTACAAAGCACAGTGTTATCAGATATTATCGAAAAGGTAGATACAAGAATATGATAGGAGTTTAGAAGAGAAAGAAATTATTTTCAATGTTGATGGTTGAATTATACATTAAGGAAGTGAAATTTGAGCTGTGTCTTTTTTTATTGAGGTATAATTGACATATAACATTATATTAGTTTCAGGTGTACAACATAACAATTTAATATGGGCATATTTTGCAAACTAATCACCACAATAAGTCTAGTTAATATCCATCACCATACATAGTTGGAATTTTTTTTCCCTCGTGTGAGCTGGGTCTGGACAGATAATCTAGTGGACATTTATTGTTTTCCTTCCCAGCACCCATTTCCCTTTCTCCCTGTAACATCTATAGATTCTTGGAGGAATCCAGCCTTTTCCCACTCTTGGTGCCTGTGGTCTGGGTGGCCTTCTGCCTCCTGTTCCACAGGTGGAACATGTAACCCCAGCTAGAGCTATTCAATACTTTTCTTCCTTTTAGCTCTTATCGGTTCCAGGGTTAACAAGTCACCTATGATGATCCAATCAGAATGAATTCAAGAGCTTTTCAGGAACTTTGGGAAAAGACCTTCCACTTTCTCCCTGGTCTGAGTATTGTGAAGTCATAGGGCTAGATTTATTACAGAACTTGGAGTTGGAGGGACAAAACTGGATCCTGAGGATGTTGTATGAGCCTCTGCATCAAGCCTCACCCAAAGCCTGAAATACTCCTGGATTTTTAAAATTATCTGAGCCAATAAATTATGTTGTCATTTTGCCATTCTGAGACAGAGTCCATATCTCTTGCAACCAAAAATATCCTAGCTAATCTATTCAGTTAGGATTTGGACAGGAAGCAAAGGGATGAGGACAATCTAATCTTCAGGATAGAATGAAAACAAGGTGCCAACTGTAGAAAATGCAGGGATTATTGAGGAAAGGTAGATGGTACCATTTAGTAGAATTTTATAGTACCTTAGGGAGAATAGAAAAAATATATATTTTGGTTGAGATTCAGTCATGGGAGGTTTTGAATTCTTGATCAAAAATTTTACTTGGGAGGCAGCAGACAAAAATGAAATATTCTAAGTGAGAAGAAAATGTATCTGAGCTTCATGGTGAATGTTGGATGAATTTAATGAGGCAATACTTGGGGGTGGCAGAATAATTAGACATTTGTAATAAGACATAGAAAGTTAGTAAAGTAAATGTCATGACATCTCTGCAGAACCAGGATGGATCTTCGCTCCATTTATTAATTTTTTTATTTGAGACAGACAGAGAGAGAGAGAGAGAGAGAGCACACAAGCAGGGAGGTCAGGGCAGAGGGAGAGAGAGAGAATCTTAAGCAGTCTCCATGCTCAGCATGGAGCCTGACATGGGACTTGATCCCACAATCGTGGCATCATAACCTGAGCTGAAATCAAGAGTCAGATGCTCAAGTGACTAGACCACCCAGGTGCCCCCCAAAATTTGGTTTTGATGTCGAGACTGATGATGCCACATGCACGCGCGCGCGCGCACACGCACACACACCAAGAGGTATAAGAAATTTAATTACTCACATAATGAAGCTTTATGAGGGAGAACAAGGCAGTTCTCAAGGACGTGTGAACCTGACTTGAAGTTTTTATGGTGATTAAGGGGTAAGACCATTGAAAGGATTTTTGCATGTAATTTGAACTCACCAGCACCAAAGGAGAAACATCTGGGCTTTCTTATCAGCTTTCCCAAATAGATATATGAATAAAGCTCTTTGATTTGTTGTAAATAAGGAGGTTTGGGGACACCCAGGTGGATATGCCTTATGATCAGGAGCTTGGGTGTGAGCTTGAGGCATATATTCAGTACCCTCAAAGGTGTGGTGGAAGTAGATAAAATGGCCAAAAGAAACAATAAGAGAAATAAGAGGAGCAAGAATAAAATTTTTGGAGAATGCCAAGAAATAGAAATCATCTAAGTGTAGACAGAGAAGAATGTGGAGAAAAAAGAAGCACTGTGGGAGCAAGGGGCAAAGAAGCACTGTGGGAGCAAGGGGAACGATATATATTTTCAAATGCTGTAGAGAAATCAAGGGGATGGGAATTGGAAATTGGAGAACTCATGCTCATTATCTCTGAGACAGAAGATGATTCTGGAATGGAAGGTGTAGGCAGTTTTAGGAAGAGTAGAAGAATGAGTGATTGGTAGATGTAGACTTCTCTTGTTAGAAAGGTAGAGATGATGGCAGATAAATAGAGTAGTCAAAAGAGGAGATAATGTTTTAAACTTTTGAAAAGTTATATAGGGGTGCCTGGGTGGCTCAGTTGGTTAAGTGTCTAACTTCAGCTCAGGTCATGATCTCATGGTTCATGAGTTCGAGCCCTGAGTCGGGCTCTGTGCTGAAAGTTTGAAGCCTGCAGTCTGCTTGGGATTCTGTGTGTGTGCGTCTGTCTGCCCCTCCCCTGCTTGCACTCTGTCTCTCTCCCTCAAAAATAAACATGAACAAAATTTAAAAAATAGAGAAAAGTTATGTAATGGGCAGATTTGAGCATACTTTGCAAAGAGTAAGGAAACTGATTCTGGCAAGAAAAAAATTATAGAAAGGGAAAGAAATAATGAATTTACATAGAATCAACAACAAGCAGAAAGAATTGCTTAGGGACATGAGAGATGGATTGGTTTTGCAAAGAAGAAGAGATACTTCTTTTGAAATAAGCATTAAAGAAATGTGTGCATGTGTGCATGCATGTGTATGTATGTTAAGGAGAGGTTCAAGTATTCCTATGAAAGTCAGGACGAAGGTAGGGTTTAAAGACATAAATGACAATTTTGGGAAAGGTGATACGAAATAAAGATAAATAAAAACACTTCCAAGCAAAGCAGAGTATCAAATAAAGGGAAATCATATATGTTTTCAGTGATTCACTCAGTGGATTCCTCTGATCAAAGTATAAAAAGCAGGGCTATGGGGGTCTACCTAAAGTTAGAAATTCACAATGTGAGAAGATGGACAAGTAAACAAGTGAGCTAAAGATTCTGCAAAGAAATTCACTGAAATGATTGGGGAGGGAAGAAGAGAAGGAGGTAAGGGAGGATAGAAGGACCATATGGCCAGAAAGAAAAAGGAGAAGTCTAGATACAAGTGTTCATGAGTAAAGAACTCTTTACCTCACTTTAAAGGACAGGAAGGCATAGGATTTCATAGTTGGACACTTGTAGAAATGGGAGTGTTTCAGAGTACTGATGTGGTCCCAATCTGGATAGTGGAGTGTGAACAAATGTTGCTAGGGTTAAGAATGTTGAAGAACTGAGGAGTTGTCACTGGCTGTGTTGGAGGAAGAGAATGGATGATTGTGAACTAGAAGATCAAAGGTAGAAGTGCGTCCCAAGATTTAGCCACTATAGACAGAATGAGCCTACAGAGGATTAAAGCTGAGCATGATTAGGATTTAAACACAAAAGGAATTCACATCAAAGTAGGGTTTAAATCCAGGGAATTGATGGTCATGGACCACAGAAATGAGGTCAGCTGACAAGTGTTAGTTTCATGGGACGAGTACAAAGAAAGGCTCAGGTGAATCCAGTTGGAGGAACATATCAAATGCAAGAGACAGTGGCTTGGCTTGGACTACCGACTTCTAAATGATTGAAGGTGGAGTAGTGGGGGTGAGGATGGGACATGGAAGAGACACCAGGGACAGGCCAGGGAGCAGCAGACGTCTGTAAACTTGTTTCCAAAGTTCACTTCATCCACATTTATTGAGTATCTACCTCTTATGTGCTACTAATAGTCGTGGAGGTAGTCGCAGTAGTAATCCAACATTTATGATGCTACCTTTTGTAAGCCAGACATCATGTTGTACATTACCTTATCTAATCCTCCTTACAATCCTAGGAAGAAGAACTATGATTATTCCACTTTCTAAAAAAAAAGGAACTAATATTTAGATAAACTAAGCCACCTCCCCAAGATCACACAGAGAGGGCTAAACCAGTCTATATGACTCCAAGCCCATGCTTTTACTCATCAGATGGCTTTTGCTTTGCAAATGTTTGGTAGCAAGGAAACAATGACCAATACGACAATTCCTGTTTTAAAAAAGTTATATTTAACAGGTTGAAGGCTGACTTTCTTCACATTCATCACCGATTTCAGAACATTTAGGAATATTTTGAAAAACATTTGCCTTGATATGATTAGCTTTTAAAAAACCTTATTCCTTAACTAATGACATTCTAAAATATCCTTTGAAGATCCAATTCACTCTGTAGACTGACTATAAACACAAATAAGAACAGTGATTTCCTCATTTCATCACCTCTAGAGAACAATTCATAGCACACGGAAGTTCTAACTAGTCAATCAATAGTCACTACTTAAATCAGAGACTCAAACAGTAGTCTTATTAAAAAGTGTTCATCTGAAGATGATGTGGGGCGCCTGGGTGGCGCAGTCGGTTAAGCGTCCGACTTCAGCCAGGTCACGATCTAGCGGTCCGTGAGTTTGAGCCCCGCGTCGGGCTCTGGGCTGATGGCTCAGAGCCTGGAGCCTGTTTCCGATTCTGTGTCTCCCTCTCTCTGACCCTCCCCCGTTCATGCTCTGTCTCTCTCTGTCCCAAAAATAAATAAATGTTGAAGATGATGTTAAATTAAAATAAAGGAACCAACCTGGCCTATGATCTGTATTCAGCTTCAGGAAATAGTCTGGAGGAAAGTGTTCTGTTAACTGTATTTAGAGCTTTTCCTGTTTCTGGTTCCTGCCCGAGGAGAAGTGGGGAAAATCCGATTTCTCAAAAGCCACTTAAGTGTTATTAAGCAATTCATAGAAACAAGGCTAAGCAGTGCTATTGGCAGGGCTTTCCCCCCACTATGATGTACAAATGAAAATTGTTATTCAGCTTCTGTCTCATTTTGGCCTATATTTGACTACAGAATAAATACAGATCTGTATGAAATGTTTATTTCATAGACCAAGACAACCAGACTCATTAATTATTGGAAATGCTATTATCTTACCCATTCTGTAATCCTATTTCTGAGTTAGTTACGTAGTTTCACCCAACACAGAAAAGAAAACTTGACCTGAATTACATTTAAAATGGGCCTTTCACAAAATCAGGAAGAAAGATTTTTTCCTTCTTAATGAATCATAATAGGAAGGCTGTATGTAATAGGTGCAAGTGTGAAGTTGTGGAAGAGGAAATAGGATGCCATTCATTATTCTATGTAATTCAAATACTTGTTATTTTTTAACGTTTATTTATTTATTTTGAGAGGGAGAGAGAGAGAGGGAGGGAGAAAGAAGGAGAGGGAGAGGGAGAGGGAAAGGGAGAGGGAAAGGGAGAGAGAGAGAACGACTGTGGGAGGGGGAGAGGGAGAGAGAAAGAATACCAAGCGAGCTCTGCACTGTCAGCATAGAGCTGGATTAGGGGCTTGATCTCACAAACTGTGAGATCATGACCTGAGCTGAGATCAAGAGTTGGATGCTTGGGCACCTGGATGGCTAAGTCAGTTGAGCATCTGACGTTGGCTCAGGTCGTGATCTTGAGGTTTGTGAGTTCAAGCTCCATGTCGGGCTCTGTGCTGACTGCTCAGAGCCTGGAGCCTGCTTTGGATTCCGTGTCTCCCATTCTCTCTGCCCCTCTTCTGCTTGCACTCTGTCTCTCTCTCTCTCAAAAATAAATAATAATAATAAATAATAATAAAAAAGAGTTGGACACTTAACCAATTGAGTCATCTAGGCTCAGTAAGTCAAATATTTAAAGTCATATTTTGTAATTCCAAGTTGAGGTTTCAAATGGATTCTTATTTGTGTTTGTCTATTGCAGTGTTCTTAAATTTAAGACGCTTTTTAGTCCTGGTAGGAATTTTTGAATCTAGTCCTTCATCTAGTTGAAAACCCAAAGCCCAGGAAGGTGTGATTTGCTCAAGATCTCACGGTGGGAGTTCCACAAGTAGAACTTGGAACTCTTGTTTTTAGTCCCAAATTAATTTCATTCTAATGCTTTTTTTTTTCTCCAAGCATGATTCTGAAAATGGAGAATCTGAGTTGTTCATCAGACCCATGGAAATTATATTGTTCTTTCTCATCAATCTTTCTCATCATCTTATCTGTAGATAAGGTAAGAGACTAGTGAGATTGCTTTTTTTCTCTTCCTTAGTTAATGGAAATTTCCTTTAAGATAAACAAAGAACAAAATGTGTTAAGCATCTTGCTTTCTGTATTTTGAGAAAGCATAGAGAACAGGAATGCACATTCATAACCAGATTCTATAACATTTTGCAAAGTGCTATTCTACAATGTTGAATCGAAATAATATATACTTATAAGTAATAGCTAGATTTATGCTTAAAATTGAGTGCTTTGCTGCTTTTACAAAAGTCAGCCTCCATATTGACAGGAAAGCATGGTAGACAATGAAGAGTGCTACACAGAGCTCTTTTGGACCAAATACTTCTTCTCTGGCTGGCCATTAGGACCTAAAATCTTAAATTTACAGTCACTTTTTTCCTGGAATGTTAAAAATCCCTTATTAGTGTGCAAATATTCCCAGAAGAGGTAATACTGAATATTTTGCTGTATTAGCTGTAAACTCCTTAGTAAGTATGGGTCTAGCTCTCTTCACCAGGGGAAATTTCTACTGAAGAGGAAGTCACCAAAGATAAGTTTTGCCTACTTAACAATTTTGCCTGGAGCTGAACTTGAGTATTACTATGAATAATAAGTGAAAATAGCTTAAATTCCATTAGTAACATGATTCTAGCCAATAGATTCTACACCAGGAGGGGATGCTATTATAAATCATTATTATTTTATGTTCAGAAAATGAATACACCGATGTTTACAGCAAGGGAAAATGCAAGCCAGCTTTCACCTTTCCTCCTGAGGGAAGTGATGAACTGGTATGCATTTAGAAAATGCTGAATGTCTTCTGAGTCTAACCAACTCCATCCCCTCCTAAAATGTCCATATGTGAATTAGGTACTTTGCAGATTTTTTTTAACTCAGCATTTACTGATCTTAAAAAGAATTGCTCGTGTAAAAATATACCTTACCTTTGAAAGAAACCTGTTATAAGAAAAGGTGTGAACAAAATGCATTATGTTTGTCTGACATATTGGAAGTGGCTTATTTCATTCAAAGGTGTTTATTTCGGTTCTAGGGAGTTTTACCATAAGCATCTGTGCCACAAGCATTTTTGTGGCATACATTTTTGCTGCATAACTAATTGGCCGTAAGGCAATTTTACTGTAAAAGGTAAAATCATGAAAAATAAGAGAGACATTCATTAAAAAGGACATAATGAAATGTGAAAAATGAATAATAAGAATTTATTGTGAAATATTTAAATACATTCAAAATGTGTAGTGTAAATTCATGGCAAAACTGCAAATAATTGATTTTATTTTGTAGATTGTACATGAGCACTCAAAGTCTCTCATTATAGTATTATACTTTATTTTTTATGGTTGCAGATTTGTCTCCTCATCTGGCGTTGCACTTTTTATTTTTTCCCTAAAATTTCTTTCTTCATTAATGAAGATACCTCCCATCAGTTCCCAAATATGGAGATGCAGATTTGTAACTGAGCTTTGTATTGTGCTGTAAAAGTCTTTTTTACGCTGTTTGGCCTTGGAGTATTGTGGCATGTTCATTGATAGACTTTCCAAAGTTCTGTGGGAAATGTGGGTTCAAATGTCTGAGCCACTGTATAGACTATGGTGAGGGCTAGAGTTTATATAATATACAAATGGGGTGTACCTCGTCAGTGGAGAAATAGAACCAAACTGTCAACCAGTTTGATGAAACCAAACTATCAAATGGAACAGACAATCAGTTATTATTATTTTAATCTTCCATTGATTGGCAAAATGGCCAATTAGCTATGCAGTGAAAATGTCTGTGGCAAAAATGCTTGCAGTAAAGATGTCTATACAAAGATGCTTATGGCAAAAATATTGGACATGTTTTCCTTCTCTCTTCTTTCTTTCTCTCTCTCTTTCTTTCTTTCTTTCTTTCTTTCTTTCTTTCTTTCTTTCTTTCTTTCTTTCGTTTCTTTCTGCAATGTAATTTAATAGGCAGATGGCCAAATGTCCTCCCTGGCAGTGCTCATTTTCTATGACTTTTCTCAATACTTCCTTTCCTAAAGGGACCCAGCACTAGCTAACTAGATAATGGAAATGGAATAAATAAGGGTTTTCTGTGATCCATTTGCCAAAATGTACAAAACTTGAAAACCAAAGTAATTGTCCCTGTGCTTGTGTATCCCTTTTGGGGGAGGAAAGTGGTGAACTGCTTTGTTCTTTACTCAGTAAATCAACTTTACTTAGGTAAAAATAGGACAAAAATCGGGATACAAAGGAACATTTTGTCAGGTATTTTTTATGTTCTAGACATTTAGATGTGTATCACTTTTCTTTCTCCCAAATAACACTAACAATTTGTCTTTGTGTCATTTAGACCCTTCCCAAGTTGCATGCAATCAATGAATAATGCATGGTGTCATGCCTCAGTGATTCACGTAGTGTAACTCAGATAAATATTTGATGCAAAGATTTGACTTTTTGTTTCTTAACATATTAGTGTCTAAGTGAGAAGAAGATTCTTTAGATAAGTGTTTTGGAGGACATTTTTAGTCAAAATACAAGTGCATGGATTGCCTTAGAGCAGTAAGAATTAAAAAAGAGCACCTTATTTCATCTTATATATTGAAGGCAGAATATTAACAAGGGGATGGTAATGTTGACAGTGTTTGTCAATTAGCAGACCAGGTAACCAGACTGGGAGGGAGGCCCAATTGGGAGAACTGTTGATTCTAGATGCAAATAGTTGATAAGGTCATCTAATTTTGTATATGTTACTTGGACCCAGGGGCCAGATTCTGTTCTCTTTATAAATAATCATTATTATGTATCAGCTATCAGAACCCTTCATACTTAAGAGACCCAAAAACATGATTGGAGAAGGATAACACACTTTTACTGACATTTTTGTCATTTTTCTGTCAGGGTAAATGGATCCTAAGACAGATAGTGTATTCCTTAAAAGGGATTCAATTCTAAAATGAACACAACTCATGACATGGAATAGGAAGGCAAAAGTTTCTTATGAAGGAAATGTTTATTCAACTGATGCCAGCTGAGATGGTCTGAAATTGCCTATCATTTTAAGCCAGTTTGCAGGAAATGGCCTCACATTTTATTCCACCAAAGCCCACACAAAAGTAAAGATGAATTAAAACTGTTGTAGCCTGAGAGCACCTTTGAAAACAAAGACCAAATATTGACCCAATTGAAATGTGGCTGCTCCTTTTCCCTAGAGTAGCTTCTCTGGGTCACAGATTAGGTGCTGTGGCTTCCTTTACCTCTGCGTGGTCCCCGCTGTCTGTTGGCGGTAGCATTGGGCTGTAGCCTCTAGGGCTGCTAATCTGTCATTCTCCAGGATAACTCTATTTCACAGGGATTGTAGTGGCCAGAGAGGCAGCAGGGCCACCCGCTGTGTCCTGATGTCTGAACCTGAGAAGACCCCTCCCTCTTGGCCAGGCATTGACCCTAAAGTCCTGTGCTTGTGGCAATCTTTAGAGAGAGCCAGAATGATCTGCATCTTATTTTGCTCTAGTCCATATTGAAGTTGTATTCTGCTAAGTATGAGGCGATTGTGTGAAAGCTGGAGAAATAAGGGAACTGGGTATTATGCGGACAGAGTGGCATTTTGTTTAAAAAGTAAAGGGGAAAATTTGAGCACATTGTCTAGTCCAGGAACTTCAAAATTTTTAAGAAGTTTCTAGTGTTCTTTGGCTTCATGATGCTTTTCATGCCATTCTTTTTTCATCAGGTGCTTTGTGAAATCTATAGTTGTACACACACACACACACACACACACACACACAAATTAAAATTAATTTGTCCAGAGAGATTTGAGATAATTACAAAATTTAAGTAGAGCCAATGATGTTTCCATTTAGTTCAGGCATCATCAAATAGTTACTGTTGTTTTTTGATTGATTTCAAGGAACATTTTCTACCACAAAGTAAATATCAGTAGATAGGGTTTACTCCTTTATGGGGATTTTAATGACACTTTGGTTCCCTTCAACTCACATTCTATAGTGAATGAAATTTTAGTCTGTGGGATCTTCCTGGTATCCTTGAATTTTGCTGAGAATGGGCTGTTTGGAGGAGCTGACGAGTCATGTAGTAGATGGGGAAGAGATGAAGAGCTGCCTTGTAACCATCACAACTGCACTGTAGCGCTTGCTGGGACACACGATATAGAGACTTGGGTTGAGATATCAAAGTGCCTACATTAGCTTTTAAATAAAAATACCATCTTCCAGTGAGAACAAGGAAATGGGATAATTTTTCAGAGTTGAATGAAATTAAAAGGTTTTTGGGAAAGAGTCTTTTTGGCTTAAAAGATAAAAAGGCATTTATTTTACCATAAAAACATGAATTTCATTCCTTTTTTGGAGTTCATTACAGGCTCTATCCTTTATCAAAATGGACTAGACTACAATGTTAACAGCAAAGTAAGCTGCATTTCTGTCACCAGTGTGGTAAAGAGGACCCAGATAATAAATTGCACAGCAACATAGTGCTAAACAGTACTTAGCACAATTTAAGATTGGTTGATTTCATTGCTCTTAATCAGATACCAGGAACTAGGAATAGACATAAAAATACGATTTCCAGGAAAGAAATATCTGCCACTTAAACTAGTGAGGTGAAAATTGTCATCATTTAAAACTGTCTTCACTCATGTTCATATCACATTTCCCAAATGGTACTTAAATTATCGTTCCTATTTACCACCAGCCTGCAAAGACTACTTTGAACCAAATTTTAATCATGGTTCTTACCCCCAATCTTCTTCATTTGCTTAGACTGCCTTCTGAAACTGGTTGAGCCAATACATGTCTACTTGTTCTGGTTCTCACCAGAGAACCTTTCTAGGTTCAGCCTCTCCAAACTGCTTCCCTGCTATATTTCATATACAACTTTCCCAACTGTTCTCACATATATTCAGCTAGCCAATGCCTTTTAACTGAAGTGTCTTTAGAACATTTTTTGTATATTCAGCAGATGGAATACAACTGTTGCCTTTAGCTGTCTCTGACAAGGTCCATGGTTGGTGAGGGTGGATGCATTGCTGAAGGCGCAGGGGTAGAATGAGGGGAAGAAGGTTCTAGAATCATCAGCAATAGTGTTGGGATTTTTTGATGTAGGAGAAGGGGAGAAGGATGAAAATGTAAAGCAAAGTGGATGGGTTAGTGCATATTTAATTAGGCATTTTCTATTTTAAGCAACTGACTCACTCAAGATGGATGTTGGCTAGTATTGAAGCTACAGAAATAGAGATAGATCAGGTGCCCTCTTGAGATATGCACATTATTTTTTGTCATGATGCATCTCCTTCTGTTTGTTCAATTTTACTATCCATACCAATTGAACATTTCCTATAGCTATTTACTGTAGACCCTGTTCTTCAGGGTTATTGAGGACACAAAGCTGAACCCTGGATGAACTATCTGTGGGATGCCTCCACTTGTCCTATCACTGGACATCTCTAGACAACAAGCAGCTCAAATCCTGTGCTGCGGAACAGCAGCAGAGGGTGGGGCAGTTAGTCGCAGGTGGAATATAGCTTTGATTGGCTTTATCAACATGTCAACACTGCTAATTCAGTGTGGATGTTCAATGTCTCACAAACAAAAAAAAAATGGACAGAATACAAGCATTACGGCATTTTTTTGGCAAAGGGGCAAACACTGGAAATTTTGACAATGAAAAAGGTGAGAAATTCTATTGAGGCTTATTCTGGAAGGGATAAAGATGGTTGGAATGCTTGAATCGCATTCTAGATTTTAGACCATGCTGAAGGAGGGGATTTGAGGTATACTTTAGAATCTAAGAAAAGAGAGGTGCTTAGAGCAAGAAAGACACTTGGAGATGAGGAGTGAAGAAGGATGTCACAACTTCTCCATGTGAAGTTGGCCTACACCAAATTCTCTGCCAGGAGTGCCTACAAGGGCAGCTATTTCTTGCCCTGTAACAATCTTTCACAGAAATATTGGAGAAAGAATATTTTCCCTTCCAAGTATCTTAAGGGCTTATGGCTGCATTCTATAAGGGAAATTGGGAAAGAGGCAGGAGGGATTTTTAAAAATTTAAGTTTATGTATTTATTTTGAGAGAGACAGAGACAGCATGAGCAGGGGAGGTCAGAGAGGGAAAGGGAGAGAGAAAATCCCAGGCTTCACACTGTCAGCACATAGCCTGATGCAGGGCTCGAACCCATGAAATCATGACCTGAGTCAAAACCAAGAGTTGGATGCTTAACCAACTGAGCCACCCAGGCACCCCAAGGTAGGAAGATTTCATGGGTGGGCCATTTTTACCATTTTTCTTTGTGTCGGGGATTGAGTCATTCCCATGACCTTTCACCTGATGGGCCCTTCTCTAGGTTGAGGCTGTGATTCACATGAAGTATCCTGACTTCCTCTCAAATAAGGACAGATCTTTCATAATTAAGGAGTACAAGAGCTTTAACCAACCCATCATAGGTAACTAGAGACATAATTGCTCACATAGTCATTCTATTAGGATCTTAATATAAGAGTGCAATTTGAGCTGAAAAAAAAAGGACGAGTCTGAATATTACACGCCTTTTTGCCCCTTAAGGATATTCTGGGAATAATATTCTGGTGAGAAAAAGTAAAATATTGCATTACAAATTTAGTCTACACATGAAAACTGAATTCCATGTGAACAAAATATGATCTTTGCGTGTTATATTGTTTGCAGGCACTGACATTTCAGTTTCCTCAGACACAGGTGACTCTGTTTAGCACTTTATACAGCCATATGTGCAGGTGGATCCTTAATAGATGTTCTTAGTTGATGACTTCTTGGTAAATGTGTGACTGTATGCACTGGCCTTCTTCATATTAAAATGTAGAATTGTAAGGTAGATAACCTTACTGCCTCTAAAGCAAATGATAAGATGCTTAAGATGGTCACATGTGTAACAATTTTCTGGACACCTTTAAAACGATAGGTGTGAAGTCTGGATCAAACCACATACATGTAGAGTAAGATGTGGGAAAGAATTCACACCCTTGAATAAATGTGCTTATATTATTTTATTTTTCTAATTTTGCATTTTTAAATTCAGCACAACTGTTCTAAGACCTATTTTTGTCTTATATGAAGCCAATTAAATTTTAAGCTGGACCAATTCAATAAAAAATGAATTTTGAAAATATAATCAGCTCAGAAAAAGGAAGCTAAATGTGCATTCAGTCAAAAAAATTACACATTTTCTTGCTCTGCTGAGAGAGGCTATTGGGGTGGGATATTCTTGGCATTTGTTCATTTAAAGATAAGGATAACTCCCTTCACACAGCCCTGCAAGCAGGATGCAATGAGAATTTCATCAAAGGCTGTATAATTCTGTAAACATGTTCTTGAGAGTCATAGAAATTCTTACCCATCCTCACATAATTTTGCATGCAACCTTCATGGACGAATCTCCTAATTTGTGTTGGATGAATGATGTCTTTTTCTAATTAGGCAGATGCTTTAGTTTTAGCTGAGGACCAGAAGACAATGTCTAATTGAGCTTTTTTTTTGGTGTTTTTGTTTTGGACAGTGCTAGAATTAGCCTTAGAATTTAGTCTCCTGATTGACTCGTGTCCTAATTAAAGCCCAATTTGATTGATTCTGCTTGTGCCTTTCCATAGGAAACACAGAACAACTTCCCACATTCTCAACATGTTGGATTTGCTGACTGCTCCTGATCCCTTTGATATGTTCTGACATTCACAACCCTCCACACAGAAGCCCAGTCTGCAGTGAAGTGTGTGTTTTCTTTAGCTCCAACACTGACAGATCATCCCACCTTACTTTTTATTATTCCTTTCTTATAATATGCATTCAGATGCAATTACAAGACAGGATCTTATGGAGTAAATACAGTGATATTGATAGTTTCATTACCTTAATAGTTCGCATAAGAGAGAAAAATCACTTCCAGAATCTCAGTGAGCCTAAGATGGTCTTTTTCCCTCTTCTTTAGCTTTGAAGGCTTGGAAAGTCCTATTATCCTAAAAATTAAATTGGCTTAGTTTAATGCATACAGATGGAAATGCCTTGTGCTAGGTACAGCTGCCATTTTCATCCTCAAAAGAGAAAAGGGGAAAGTGTCATCAGCTCACCTGCAGCATGTAACTTACGTTAGAAAAGGCGAACACTGGGGCGCCTGGGTGGCTCAGTCGGTTGAGTGACCGACTTCGGCTCAGGTCATGATCTCATGGTCTGTGGGTTTGAGCCCTGCGTCGGGCTCTGTGCTGACAGCTCAGAGCCTGGAGCCTGTTTCGGATTCTGTGTCTCCCTCTCTCTCTGCCCCTCTGCCACTCATGCTGTCTCTCTCTGCCTCAAAAATAAATAAACATAAAAAAATTAAAAAAAAAAAAGAAAAGGCGAGCACTATGCAGATAGGAAGTCTGTCCCATGCAATGCATCTGCACAAAATAAGATCTCCTTTTCTTTTTTGGAAAAATGGTTTTTCAGTGTAACTCATCACTTGAGTTTTCCAAACATACTTTCAATTATAGGGCGGAAAACATATTTGTATCTCTACTATGGATATCATCATTTGAAAGCTTTCATGTTTGAATAAGGAAGGAATGACATTCATAGAGTCAACCTGTTTAGATTATCTTTCCAACTTTTTACATTAAATATACTGAGAGTCCATCCATCCTCTGGCCCAAGATAAAATCAATCTCTCTCCTGAGGTTCCATCCATTTGTCTTAGAGCATGTTTGGCCCTCTATTCTACTCCAAGTTTATCTCTTTCTACTGAAGTGTAAGGTCTTTACCTTATCTTCGTAGTGTTTGTTTATTGAATAAGTGCATGGACTTTTGTAAGTAGATAAAGCATTACATCAACATCTTTAAATAAGGTGTATGTTATACTGTTTCATTCAACATGCATAGAGCTGAAGACATCCAGACTGGGTCTGACTTTTTATTGCAATGGCCTAATAAATTCATAGTTTCAAATATAGTGCAACATAGTGCATTTTTCATTAGATAATGCAAATGAGGTGAACAGAGAAATGATCACACTTCAGCTTACAGAGGGGAGAGATGCTCACTTCACAAGCACCTCCACCAGCAGATTGCTGAACATTCTCTGAGTTTATTTTATAGTGTGCGTAGGCCCACTTTGCTGGAGGAAGGCAACTGAGCCAAGCTTTGCCAGAAATCTGGAATAAGGCTTATATTGGTACCACAGAGGGAAGCTTTCTTTTAGGGCATCCTGTAGATCTGTTTTGGCTATTTTTCAAGACTGCATTTATGCCTGGGTCAATAACAGGAAAAAATCTGTTATTAATTACTATAATTTGAAAGGAAGTTAAAATTGACCTCCAGCAATCTGTTTTGGCAGCATCAAGACTTTAGCCGCTCAAATCTTTGGAACTTGCCTTAGCACAAATATTATCTGCTGACCAGAGTGGGAAGTTTTTCTTTAGAGATATATCCACCTCCATGTAATTGTTATGATCCGGGAAAGGTGGTGTAAAATATTTTTTTTCTTTCGTAAATGGAATCCTATTTTAGAATGTTTAATAAATGTTCCTCTGCAAAGGAATCAGCCTTATGGTATAGTAATAATTCACCCGAGTGTAAACTTGGATTTCCAAATATCAATTTTACCTGAAATGACATGCTTCTGTACTTGAAGATAAATAACAGTTTGGTTACAGACAGCGGAATTAAGTAATTTCAGGAAATGAATTACCATATTGACCTTGTGTGGACCTGGGATGACAGCTTGCCAAGATGGGGCCATTGCCAAGTTCCTGTCTCATTTATGTAATTTGGACTGCACCTATTCTTCTGATTTATGACCAACTTGCTTTGGTAAAACAGATTGTTTGAGTTATATTTAATTGAATGTTCATTTCTTCTACTTCTCCTTTAAGTGTGGGTAACTTCAAAAATCCAAGGATCTACTGGAAAGTAGAGTTGAAAGGACACTTGTCCTTGAGCACTGACATAAGCTCAGAGATTGAAAAACCAAACAAGTGATGCCCTGAGTGGAAGTTTGAAATAGATGGTTCCCAGCTTCTTTTCCTGCCATGTGGTGCTGATCTCATACATTCCAGAAGAAGTAGAAAACCTACCCATCATCAGAAATGGAAAACCCATCCATCCCCAGGTTTTGCATATTCATAGGAGCCCGGCATTCAAATCACTCTTAAAGCCACCATCTTCCCATAAGTGTGGGCAGGCACATGAAAATGCTTCGTGGGTGCACAGATATTTGAATCTGGGAGGCTGTCCCAGCCCAAGTTGCCAGACAGGTGGGCACGAGCAGAAACCTCTTTAAGGTAACATGATGTTCTCCTTGTAATCCTGCCCTACCCTAAATTACCTCAGTATTCTGTGTGATCCTCTATAACGGCATTTCTCATGGACTGCCTTGGATTAGAGCTATCTGTGTATATGTCTGTCTACCCCTTTCTCAACCAACCTTTACACTTTCACACAGTGGGAGCCAGGTCTCACACATGTTTTTTATTCCTCACAGATTCTAGGGTTGTTCACCCTGAGTAAGTGCTCTATAAAGGTCTAACTATATTTAATTTTTTCTTCAACTTTCTTAAAAACTGTTTGAAATATATTGTCATTATAATTAAAAATTTTAAGACAACGTGGGAAGAACACAGGTTTAATTTTGGTCCATAGTAATCTATTCCATACTTTAATTGCACAATAGCCTATGACAGCAGAGATTATGTTTCTCTGGTTTTTATATTCTCCAGCATGATGCACAGTTTCTGGCACATGGTAGTTACTCAAGGTATATTAGTTAAATAAACAAAGGAATTTAGATGTGCCACATGCCAGACATTGTGCTATGGGAGTAAACCAAAACGCACTCTACACTTTAAATGGGCAAATTACATGGTATGTGAACTTTATCTCAATAAAGCTGTTACAAAAAGAAACAAAAACAAGGGAACAACCAACCAAAAAAATAATCAATATCTACATGGTAGTCAATAAAATGAGAATTTTCCCACTAAGTTTAACAAGAAGTTGTTCACTTAGTCATCTTGGAAAGAACAGTTTTGGGGGTAAAAAGCAGATTTGGGATGTTGGTAAGCAAAAAAAGGTAAAAACTGAGGCCAAGTGTTGATCATTCTTTTAAAATCTTGGCTCTGAAAGGAAACAAATGATGGCAGCTGAAATGGATATAAAATATAAACATCTTTTTTGAGATAGAAGAAACTGAGTGGTTTTAATGCCAGCAAAAAAGGCTAAAGCTCCAAAGATTAATAGTAATTGGTAGAGAAACGTCCCAGGAGTGGAACAAGATGGCTTGAAGGAGAGAGGGATGAGCTTAGACAGAGGAAAGACTCTGCTTCCAGTGAAGCCAGCAAGAGAGGGGAAAAAGAAAGCACCAATAATGTAGGAATTTTTCTTTTTTCTTTTCTTTTCTTTCTTTCTTTTTTTCTTTTCTTTTCTTTTCTTTTCTTTTCTTTTCTTTTCTTTTCTCTTTTCTTTTCTTTTCCCTTCCCTCCCCTCCCCTCTCCTTTTTTTTTTTTTCCTGAAGGAATTAGGAGTAGGAGCATTTCAGAATGACAACACTGGGCTCAGGAGAGATTGGACCACGAGTGGATACAAGTCTGTATGAATGGGCAGATGTCTCCAGTAGTGCTTCACAGTCCAGGAATAGAATCAAAGGATTTTGATATTTAGGTGAGTCCAATGTTGGAGTTTCACAGGACAGGAGGGACGGTGGAAAAGGGACCAGAAAATTGAAGGATCTCTGGAGAATAATAGGTAGAATGCCTGGAAAGGGAAAAGAGAAGTTGGAAAAGAGTTGATCAGGGTGTAAAATGGCATGGTTAGGGATTAGAGGAAAAATCAGTTTAAAGGATAGGTGTGTGGGTAGTAAGAATATAAGAAAACCATAATAATAGGAGATTTTAGTCAATAGATAAGGTATCATATTTAGAAGACAAAAGAATTTTTGTAAATAATATCCAGAGTGATGATGAAAGTAGGCTGCTAAGTAGGACAGAAGGTCATTGGAATTCCAGAAATTGAAATACCATATATCAGATTAGTGGGTGTATGTTATCCTAGGGCAATCATGCCATCCAGGAAGATTGAATAGAATGAAGGTGGAGAGAAATGTGGCAGTACAGGTGCCAGCATGCTCTGTGAATGTGTGAGACTAACTGAAAAAATCAGCAGATAACAGTGACAAGGATGGACAGAATGGTCACGTGGCTTATGCCATCTGTGTATTTCATTTCCTCCTAATATTAGAAAAGTTATCCTTGTTGTTTTCTACTCTATAAACATAAATTTTATAACTGGTGGTGATAGCTATGGTATAATGTAATTTATTGATCCCTTGCTGCATTTAAATTGTTTTTAATTCTTCACTATGCCATGGTAAATATAATGTAGTACTTTTTCTAATTGTGCACACATTGGCAAACAAATTTGAAGTCTGTCTTTGAATTCAAACAGTTGTTTTTGCTTTTTAACAACTAGTCAAATTTGGTCAAGTCACTTTGTTGCCTGCTTAAATTAATTTAATTCCAACCATTCAGGAGCTAAGCCCTCCCCCGGTTATAGTTTCAGATCCCCAGTTCACCAACAGAAAGTTGTAGATAGACAGGTGGATGAATCCTTAGTACTTCAAAGGCACAATTAGTTATTTTTCTGGTTTCCAAATTGAGAAGAAAATTTTCTGACTTTCTTCTGACCAGGGAATCTGTCAGATCTGATCTGTGAAGTAATCCAAACTATAAATTAGAACTTCAGGCACAAGTACGTGATAGCTATTTGGAGCAATGTATGATTAATGATTATGTCTTGATGAGAAATATGAAGTAAATTTTTGGGTTACTTGCTGGAAAATCAGAATTGGTTCTGTATTTTTAAGAGAGGTGTGTGAGTCCAGAAATCCTAGTAAATCAATGGAAAGCTAGGCTTTAAGGAAGGAGGCAGAAAGTGGTGAGAGAAGGAGAAATTTATGGCAGAAGGTAGACTGCTGAGATTACCAGGGAGAAATTCTCAACCTGAAGTCAGGAGGACGTCCTTGGTGGTTTCATACTGGGAAAGAAGAGGGAAAAGGAGAGAGGGTCAGCACAAGGTTAGCATATTCCAGGAATAGAAACTGGATATTACTATATAAAAAAGGGCCTAGCCCTTATTGAGGGCCTGCTGTATGTCAGACGTGTTAATAAATCACTTTGTTTTATTCTCACAATGACTATGTAGTAGAGGTACTCTCATCAATTAGCATTAGGCTTGGCTGCCTGTAAGAGAAAGCTAAAAACAATGCTGACTTAATCAAATGGGGCTTATTCTCTCAGTTAAAGTAGTGTGAATGAGTCAGTCCAGGGCAGATGTAGCAACTTCATGGTATCACAACTAATTCAGGCACCAGTTTTTCTTCTCCAATATTCTTAGAGTATGACTTCATTTTTAAGATTCCAAGATGACTGTTTCAGCTCCAGCCATCACATCTGAGTTCCAAGCATCAGAAAGAAGGGATGTAAAAGGTTTTTTCTCCAACTATCCCTGCTTTTAAGAAGTCTTCGCAGAATGTAATTTGGTGTAGCCACTATGGAAAACAGTATGGAGGTTCCTTAAAAAATTAAAAGTAGAACTACCATATAATCCAGCAATCACAATTCTGGATATATAGCTGAAAGAAATGAAATCACTGTCTCAAGGAGGTATCTGGGAGGTGGGGGGGGGGGGGGGTAAAATGGGTGAAGAGAGTCAAAAGGTACAAACTTCTAGTTATAAAATAAATAAGTCATGGGGATGTGATGTACAGCATGGTGACTATAGTCAATAATATTGTATTATATATTTGAAAGCTGCTAAGATAGTAGACCTTAAAAGTTCTCATTATAAGAAAAAAGATTTTGTATGGTGACATATGTTAACTAGACTTATTGTGGTGATTTTTTAAATAATATATACAAATACTGAATCATTTGGTTGTATACCTGAAATTAATATAATGTTGAATGCTAATCGTACCTCAACCAAAAAAAAAAAAAAAAAGAGAGAGAGAGAGAGAGAGAGAGAGTGACATGTACATTCTTGTGTTCATTGCAGCATTATTCACAATAGCCAAAACATAGAAACAGTCTAGGTGTATATCCATGGATGAATGGTAAAATATATATATATATATATATATAGGGGCACCTGGATGGCTCACTTGGTTGGGTGGCCAACTTCGGCTCAGGTCATTATCTCACAGCTCATGAATTCGAGCCCTGCATCGGGCTCTGTGTTGATAGCTCAGAGCCTGGATCCTGCTTCGGATTCCGTGTTTCTCTGTCTCTCTCCCCTCCCTTGATCACACTCTGTCTCTGTCTCTCAAAAATAAATAAATATTAAAAAACATATATATGTATATATATGAAATCATACAAATGCCACATTTGTGTGTGCATATACACATGCACATAGAAAAATATTATCCAGTCATTAGAAAAGGTATTGTGGCATTATTCACAATAGCCAAGACATGGAAACAGCCTGTGTCCATCCATGGACAAATGTATTAAAAGAGGAAACCCTACTACATACAACATCATGGATGAAACTTGAAGGCATTATACTAAGTAAAATAAGTGAGACAAAGAATGACAAATAGATACAATATCACTTGTATGTGGAATCTATAAATTCCAAACTCATTGAAACAGAGAATGAATTGGTGGTTGCCAGAGGTGAGGAGTAGAGGCTGGGGGGGGAAAGGGATGCTGGTCAAAAGGCACAAACTCCCAGTTATCAGAGGATGGAAAGCATGGTGAATATAGTTAACAATACCGTGTTCTATTGAAAGTTGCTAGAGTAGATCTTAATTGTTCTTACCATAAATTCAAAAAAGGGTAAGTGATGAATGTGTTAACTAATATATTTTTTAGTGCTTATTTTTTTATTTTGAGAGAGACAGAGCAAGTGAGCAGGGGAGGTGCAGAGAGAATCCCAAGCAGGCTCTGTACACAGAGATTGATGAGGGGCTCAAACCTATGAACGGTGAGATATGACCTGAGCCAAAACCAAGAGTTGGGTGCTTAACTGACTGAGCCACCCAGGCATGTTTGTATTAACTAATCTTATTACAGTAATTATTTTGCAATAGATACTTGCATCAAATCATCAGATCGTACACCTTAAACTTATACAATGTTATATGACCATTAGATATTGATAAAGCTGGACAAAAAGAAATCTTCCCAGAAGACTCCAATTTTCCCTTACATCTTATGTTTAAGTACTCACATATAAAGCCACACCCAGCTGCAAGGGAAATTTGTCATAAATTCACTAAAGTACAATATTTCCCCAAATAAAAAACAGGGTTCTGACAGAAGAATGAAGGAGAAAACAAATATTGGGTAGCTAAATAGCATTGAGACTTCATTCTCAGTGCATTGGCCAAAGTCATGTGGCTAACAAATGGAGATATCAGGATTAGGACAGAGGCCTGTCTGGTTTCAGGCCAAGTCTCTTTTCATGATGTGGTAACAACTCTCAACAGAAGATAGTTTTCTCATAAAATGGACTTTTTTGGTCCACGAACCAAAAAAATCAGGGTTCAAAGGGGTTGTGCCATGAGACCAAGAGGTTGTTACCTGGGCCTTATCTCCTTAAATAAATAAAGTTAGATACTGGCCTGCATATCATTTTTCATCTTCAAAATAGTCTTGCTTTTTAGTCTTTGAACAATTCCACTTGTAGAAATTTCACGTATGGAAATAATTAAAATGGATGCAAAGATTTATGTACTAGGATATTCACTGAAGCTTTATTTATAATAGTGGAAAATTAAAAACAACCAAAATACCTAACAAAGGAAATTGGTTAAATTATAGAATACTGGAACATCCATATGGTAGAACACATTGCAAACATTAGAAATCACATTCTTCAAGAATATTTAAGGACATGCATGATAAGGCTCATAAGTTATGTTAAAAAGATTAAAAATAGTAATCCCTATGATCTCAGTTTTGTAATATATGTGTATAGAGGCATAACATTAAGAAACCTGGAGGAATAAGCACCAAATTGTTAGCAGTGGTTCTTTTGTAGATGATGCGATTATTATTTTACTTTTTATTTATGCTTTTCTGAATTTTCCAAATTTCTATAATGAATATGTATTACTTTTATAATCAGAAAAAAAAACCTTCACAAGTGTCAATTGAAAATATGCTTCCTCCTTAGGAAAACAGTTTTGTTATTCTCAAGATGACTGGCTTAGATGTTTAGCACTGTCAAAGTGCTAGCATGAAGAAGGTTATGGCAGATTGACTTCAATAAATATTTATTGAGCGCCAGTCTTGTGTAAGCCACCATTCTGGGAATTGGGGGAGTAGCCCGGGGGGAGGATCTGAGCTACAAAGATGAACAAGCCATGGTCTCTGCCCCCAGAGAGGTCTTTCTCTGAGAACTGTGGTTGGCATGTAGCGGCCATTGCAAAGGGCGTCAGGCCCTTGTGGGGTGACAGCTGAGGCAGAAAGGCCATGATCTAAGACTGTGTTTAAAAATGCAATAAACATGTAATGTAGTTATTAAAAATGCACATTTCTCATTTGTCTACATGTCAGGTGTAGCACATGCAGACTGAAGTCAGCCTGGGCTATTCATCAGGAAAGCTACCCACTTGGTCTCCCCACTGGGGTCATAGAATCCCTATTGTGAGAGCCAGCCCTCCCAAGTAAGATAGCCATCTTGATTCCAGACAACAATACCAGCAACAATTGATGACTGAACCCACTAGGGGAATGAGGATTCTATACAGTTTCTGTATAGCTAGTCAAGCGTCATTGTACAACAAATGGACTGCTCTGTGTTCCAATCCATATACTACCATTTATCAGGATTTTGGTTGCCCCCCACCCCAAATCCAGTTTCTTCTTACCTTGAATTGGTAGGAATGCTGAGCCTAGTTTGAGTATGAGAACAATTTCTTTTAGCATCCAACCCATGTTTCTCCGGTTTGAGCCCCCTCCCCCCCCCCCGATTTGTTTTTCTGTAGGTCTCACAATTCTGCTTTTGACTCTGGGAGGCATGGTCCTTAACCAGCTGGAGGAAATCCTCATCCTTTGCCCCTGCTCTTACTCCAAGTTCACCTTAAGGACCAAATCTTTAATGAACATTCTCAAGGAGGCTTTGCCTTCCCCATCTACTCTTCATATCCCTGCCATCAGTGATTATGGCCTGGGAACTTATTTCTCTATTTGTTTGGTCCTGCAGCTGGCTCTTTCTCTCTGAGTATTCTCTAGGCTTCCCACCCCCCCCCCAACACACACACACACACAGCTTTTGTGTTTTTATGTTATGTTTTGGTAATGGGAAGGGTTTGAAATGCTTGTACCTTTGAGTGGATAGGGAGAAGGGTTATTCATTTTATAGACCTCTGTCCCACATTGTGTCTGGTTTCAGCAGGGGTGGGGGGATGGAGGCGAGTGAGGAAAAGGAGGTGGTGAGGCGAGTGGTTAACCTTATCACTTCCAATGTCAAGGGAATGACATATTGACATGCATTTCCTTTGTAAGATTTTTTTTTTTTTAGGTGAGATCTGGTTTCCGGAAACATTGCACCTGGTCAAGCACACCTGTCTTTTAAAATTATCCTTTAAAACAATTTGGCCAACTCACTACCCTGTTCAATACATTTTTCCTCTAAAAATAAATCGAGAACTCTTTGAACCCTTTCCTTCCATTCTTTCTTCCAGGAAATTAGACCATATGTTTTCTTGGCTTGGAGTAGCTATCCTTGAGTTCTCTTTCGCAACAGATGAGCAGCCTCTAACTTTGCTTGAAGTGCAGGAAAGGTCCAGGCATTTGCAGGAGGCCAAGGGGCAGGGACGCAATATGGTGAGAATTGACGTGCAAATGTCACACGTGCTCCTGTGAGCGTTCAGTATATGGCCCTGGTTTACTGCATCTCAGAGCTTTGTGTCTACACTCAGAAGTTGCAAGAGCAGGGCATCATCCTTACAGGATGCTCATTTGCAGCGAATGCTACCAACTACGGGGGCATTTAAATGAGTGTCCTGGTTATCCTCAGACACTTTTTTCATCTATTCCATGGGGAAAATACCTTCCAGGGATGTCGTCAAGGTCCACGTAGTGGCACTTAGGAGGCACTGCTGTAGTGAAACAAACAGGGGCTTTCTCTAACTCAAGTGGAAGGCAAAGGGGTTTTATTTTTAAAGTAAAACTCTGTTTTTAAACTATTAAGTATTGCAAATTTGACATCCAAGGAAATAAATGTTTTATTGTTTTGTGACTGAGATCTGATATTTTCTTATGCTACAGTGAAAGCTCACTGTGAGCAGCCCTCGGGATCCCCAGTGGTGGAGCTGACATAGTTTGGGCTTCCAGGTCTGTTAGGCCTCAATCTTATTCTTTCTTCCACCTCTTAGGAGCTGTGGGTTCTTGGACAAGCTAAATCAACTTCATATCTCAGTTTCTTCCTCTGTAAAATGTGTTTTCATCATTTCATCTTTTTACCCTGGGCGCCAGGGCTGTGTTATCCCAAACTGTGTTTCTAGTAAGAAGTATCCCCAGGCTTCCTGCTTCGGCAGCCTCCGGCAGCCCAAGAATTCCTAGTGAGGGCTGCACCCCCAGACCCAGGGCTCTGGGCAGCCACCACCTGGGCTATATGCCCTCAAGTGGGCAAATAATCTTCCTGCCAATTAACTACACCATTGTGGCTGGTAGTTAGGTGGGTCTTTATTGGAACAGGTAAAATGTAGTCTTGATAGCTCAGGGATTCTAAATAAACTAGCTTTTTGTATTTGATTATAGTCATTTTGCATTGTCCTTTATGCTTGGGTAAAGGATAAAGAGCATTCAAGTTTCTTGGAATGTGTTCTAAATCAGAGGGGGAAGGAAATGGGAGAGGGGGGCCCTCAGGAGGAAATGTTCCAAGTTAATTTGGGTGGAAAAGGCAGCACATGGCATCCCGGAGTACCATGTGGCTCCAATCAGAGCATGGTGGCTGTTAGCACTTTGTTTTTTTAAGCTGAGTTGCCTTTCTGTTTGTGTGGGTAACGTTTGGCATGACACTGTTCCAAAGCATTTGTTTGAGACATTTCAAACATAGCAATTTAATGAGTGGCAATAAAAATATCTTTATTCAAGCAATGTCTTTGGTTATTCATATAGTATATATATGTATTCATATTTTGTGGCTTTCTGGATGTGAAACAATTTGAGTTCCGAGTGTAATTGCAGGAACATGCACCATAGGGAAGTCGCTAGGAGCTAGGAAAAAAAGACCAGGGCTGCTGTTGTAACACTGTTGCAGATGGTTAATGTCTTAAAAAGCACACCCCTTTGTTGATGAAGGGTGCATTTGTGAAGCTCGCCAGTCCATCAACTTACCTGTAGGTTTCCTCATCAGGCAATGGTGGAGGTATATATTTTTCTCCTAGCACATCGATTCAACTTGTGTTATACTTCATACTGTAGATGGATTACTTTGATAGGCGATTTTTAAAATGTCATGTTAAGTGAAGGACGATGATGTGTTTTTAATTCTAAAAGACTAAGGTTGAATTTTTGGAAAACTGTCATATGTGGACAGGGACTACACTTAGAATTGTGCCATTACTACAGAGACCAATATTTATTATTCCCACTTATACAATTGTCACTCAGCCCCAGACATGTATCACGTGGTTAGATAATGCTGGAGGCATAGATCACTGAATAAAATGGAGGTTAAAGTACTTAATCCTTAGTTTTTAAGTATGTCTAATTGTTTGGAGGTATCTAGGACATATCCAGGCAATCCATCGGGGATTTTTCTAGACATCTCTTGAATAACCCTCATATGTCCGTGCTTGGAGGACAGAGATGATTTGCCTGGTGGCCTGACTTCACAGAATTTGGAGGACTGAGGATTGACCCTTCTCAATCTCAGGATAGGCCCTGCAGAACATGTGTGTAGGATTTGTCCCATGTCTGGGGATGGAGTGAATTCCTATGCCTTAGTTGGGCCAAAAGATTGCCCGTCCCAAGATTTTGGGACCGAGACTGGGGAAATGAACTCCTTTGAGCAGTCCTCACTTCCAACCAAAGCAGTCTAGAAAAAAGCAGTGATGAAATACTTGGGCAGCATTTAAAAAATCTGTGTTTTCCAATTATGGGTCCTGAAAGATACTAGGGGTCCTGAAAGATACCGGGGGTATCTATATCCAAATAAAGTTGGAAACTGCTATATACTAGGTTCTTTTTTGATATTCAAAATGAACACTAACATGTGAAAGCTCCTGAGAAATCAAATGCAATCAAGGAATTAGTTTTATTTTGTTCAAGATGTCATTTCCCAAGCTTATTCCACCCTGGAATCCTTTATTTGTGTAACCATATATTAGAATCCTGTGGAATGTTCTTTGGAAACTATTGCACTTCGTATTTCACTTAAAGCCAGGAATAAGACAAGAATATTTTCTATCCTCTCTAGAACTTCTTCCTTATGCAGTAAGTTGGAGAAGGAGTTTGGCAGAAGGAGGTATAGCCACTGGAAAGGAGAAATTAAGTAATCATTATCTGCAGAAACCCCAAGATAATCAACTAGGAAAAAAAAATAGATGTAATATGAAAATGATTACAAGGTAGTGAGATACAAAATAATCACTAAAGCCAAAATCTTCTTTGTGTATGAAAGTGACAATCAGGTAAAAAAATATATACATTTGGGAAAAGATTCTAACTCATAACAGCATCAAGAAAACCCAACTTTTGAAAGGTAGCCTTGCAAGAAATATGTGTGATTTACATGAAGAAGACAAGCAAATACTGCTGAGGGAACAGAAAGGCAAATGTGAATAAATGAAAAACCAAACCATGTTCCTGGTTAGAGACAATAAATGTTGTATAAAATATCACTTGTCCACAAACCTACTTACAGATTGAATTCAATCCTAATCAAATCCCCATGGGGTTTGAATTCTGAACTGAACTGGGAAAATCTCATAAATTATCAAATCCAATTGATTTTCTCTCTTAAATATTTTCTGTGTCTCTCCACATCATATCATCTCTTCTGCAACTCAGGCAACTGCAATTTCTGGGATTGCCTCCTAAAAGGTCCACCTTTTGACTACTGCCTCCTTTATTTTTTAACCAATAACAGGAGAAATATCTGCTCTTACAGCTCCACTGCTTAAAATTCTTCCATAGGTTCTTACTGCTATTAAAATAGAAGCTCCCTTCTCATGGTGCTGTAACGTAGCCCTCTTTGTCTGACCTCACCAGTTGCATCTTGGCTCCTTTGCCTGACACATACCATACTCCAGGGAAGGGGATTTTAGTTCACAGAATGCTAGTGTGTTTGCACCTCAAGCAAGGTCTTTGTTAGTCCTTCTGTTTGAATCTCTCTTTCTCTTCCTCTTCACCTGGTTGTCTTCCCTCTCTCTAAGCACAAGTTCAACATCATGTATTTCAAGGAAGATTTCAGTACGCTCCTTTTGTTTAATTTTATGGCTGAATACTTCCTTCTGGAATGTATCACAATCCTAGTTAATGATGTTGTAATGGTGTAATTAACCATTTAATGACTGTACATCCTGCTAAAATATAAGGCTTAAGTGTGCAGAGACTCTTGTCTTACTCACCTATATATTATTTTGCTCATCACAATCCCTTATATTAGCAGGTACTCTAGTTTTGTGGAATAGTGAATGAAAATAAGGGGAAAAATTATTACAGAGTAGCAGAGGAACTGCAGTAACAGGTAAACGCAACAAAACTTTGAAGATTATAATATATTGCCTGTATTAGAACCGAAAGAAACATCACTGAAACAGAATATGAACCACAGAAACAAACCCTAGTATTGGGTAAATTAGGTATCTAATAGAGTTAACATATTACTAGGTAAAATGAAATTTATTTAATATATGATGCTAAAATAGTTGGTTAACTCTGGATTAAAAATATAGGACTCTACCTCCCAGATAACAAAATAAATTCCAAATGAGAGAAAACAGCATTTTCTAAATGTGTTAAAAAACAAACACACTAACCAGTGGGCTATTAATATGGTTAACAAGAAAAAAAAGTAGTTCTATGGCTACATAAGTTTGGGAGGTGTCAAACTGAATGAAATTAAACCGGTTTCCTTACTGCAAAAATTCTAAAAATGATGTTAATGTGTATTGTGAATTTACAAGCTGTATTATAATGCAGCATTTGGCATCATCATGTAGAACTATTTTTTTTTTAAGTTTATGTATTTATTTTGAGAGAGGGGAGGCAGAGAGAGGCAGAGAGAGATGGAGAAGAGAATCCCAGCATGGTTGTGGGTCTTGAGCTCATGAACCATGAGATCATGACCTGAGTTAAAATCAAAATCAAGAGTTGGTCACTTAACTGACCGAGCCATCCAGATGCCCAGGCACCCTTATGTAGCATTATTTTAATTTTCAAATACAGCACCAATTAGGGAAATTTGGATTCCAAATTCTCAAAAACTAGAGTATAATTTCAAGGAATATTTTTATAATTTTAGTGATGGGAAAGTCTTTCTGAACATAATATCAAAGGTAGAACTTCAAAATATATCATTAAGGGTTCTTTGATTATAAACAGCAGGAAACCTCTCTGATTAATTGAGTATAGGAGACTGTAATTTTGTTTCCAAATGTTTTCTATCTCTCCTTTGGGAAAGTTAATACTTTTTTGCCTCTGTAACATCTGCCTTGGCCATGTGACTTGCTTTGACCAATGACAAAGTGATGTGTACCACATCTAGGCAGAATATTTCAGAGGGATTTAACTATTTTCCCTGGCCCAGAGGTATGGACAAACATTTAAATTCTGTTAGGTAGGGTCCTAAGTGGCTCTGAGGAGCAGAACTTTCTTGCCAGCAAGACCTTGAGTGAGAAATGAACCGGGTGAGGTTTGTCGGAGTCTTTGTTACCTTGGCATAGCCCTGCTTACACTGACTGGTTCATTAAGGATAAAGATAGTCATTGCATTAACATCAGAGCTCACAGAGTGGATGGTTGGGAACAAGCAAGCTTGGGGATGGTGGTTACCATAAGAACTTGGAGACTAGGATATCAATATTACAGGAATGATTTTGTAGCAGGAAGCAGTATGGTCAGGGCACTTCCCCTAGAGTTGGATGATTTCTAACCTTTTTCAGTTTCTTTGTTCCTCAGCTAAAAATTTTAATTTTAATTCACATATTTAAATTTAAATTTAAATCACATATCCACCGTCTGGCTAAGAGAGGTGAAGCTTCTAATTACAGTCCCACCTGACTCTATCCATTGGGAGAGGAGAAAGAAAATTGGACGGCTGCCAAGAAAAGGAAATGGATGCCAGGAAGTCAAGATACAAATATTTGCTAACCTAAAAACCAATAGATTTGACCATTAAAAAAATGAGTACATCAAGAAACACCTTTTGATACAATTAAAGGGAAATTAAAAATTATTTAGCACCTGTGTGAGAGCCAAAGACTGATACCCTAAAAATATAAATATACAAATGAAAAGTAAAAGGAGACTCTTTCAATAGAAAGAGAACCATGCAAAGAAAAAATATAAACAAGAACTTCCCAAATATGAACTTTAAATAGCCAGAACATTTGAAAAAAGGAAGTTTAATTGACCAGTATCCAAAGAAATGTGAATTAAAGCAATGAGGTATTTTTAGCTGTCAAATTTTTCAGAATTAATTCTGTTCTGTTTTTTAGAGGAAACTTTTCCTGACTATAATCAGATTACAGACAGAACAGTATTTTTCTCACACTCTATGATGAAACATAGAGTTCGGAATCTATGTACGGAACATATATACAGAATCTATAGAGAGAACGAGTAATTTATACTATATATATATAAGTATATATTTATGTATATGGTATGTATATATATGGCATACATATATGATGTGAATAATAGTGCTTAGACTCTTTATTCCACTTTGATAAAATTAATCTGAGGAAATAGTCTTAGATTTAGGTGATTTATTCATAGAAATATTTCTGCATCATGTATAATAATGAAAAATCAGAAATAAAATTAATGGTCAATGATAGAGGATTTGTAAAATAAATTATGGTTTATCTGTATGCTGATGCAGCAATTAGAAATGATGTTTTAGGAAACTATTTATGACATGAAAGACTGTTTAAGTCATATTATTAATTATGTCAAAAAAACTATGTGATAAAACAGGTACTATAAAATCCCAGCTAGATAGAAAATTGTTTACTCTGCTGATATAATAAAATGATAATGAATTTATTTTGGGACATGGACTTTGGATGAAGACATAAAAGTTTTTCTTTCTGTTTTTCCTTATTTCTCAGCTGTTCGATAATGGTAACTTTTGCCAATAAAGCAATGCCTAATAAATGTTAATAAAATGTATCACTTTTAGTACATTTTAAGAAGCTATATATTAACATAGTAATTTTTACTGTATAGTTTATTAATACAAATAATATTTCCCACAGGTTTGCTTTAACATGCACTCTCCAGTAATTAGGAATTGCAATCCACAAAAATATTTGTTATCCCTAGAAGATTTCTATGTGAAAATTGAATTTAACAGGGATATTTCAAGTGTTTTCATGAGCCTAATACCATCATATAAGGTGGTGTATGACTCCCTGGAGAAACCTACGGCAGAGAGAGAAAATCTACTATGCAGAGGAAGATCAGCCTTATGGAAAAGAAAAAAGTTGATACAAGTTTTACCTGCAGTAGTATACCAATGAAAACCTTTCATTGTTCACACTCACGGGAGGGTGGTTTCTCTATGTGAGGTTTATAATGAAAGATCTATAGTTCTAGAAATTTTATTTTCAGGTTCTCTCTTCCCCAGCAAACATTTTTTACCCAATGTTTAAAAGAAAGATACTGTTTTTAAAAATGATCTGATACTAGTTTTCGGAAATTTCCTTCTCCTTTGAAGAATGCGTATAGGCTTGTTTGTTTCTAGAAGTCCAGGAGACTTACTTCTCCATAGACTCAAGTTTATATTTATTTTATACCTCTGATTTTATAACTATATGACAATGGATGCTTCTTCAGAAATTTCCTTGTTTTGCTTTAGGTCACTGCCCCAGTCATCATCAGTAAAGCAGATATATAAGCAAATGTGGCCCATATTCTACACTTAGTTATAATAATATGTTCATTGATATGTGTGCAAACACATGTATATCACACAAAAGTGAAATAAGCAATACAAGGTTCCAGTTGATAAAGTGTTAAATAAATGACATATGCAATAGGGACTCTTAGCATTCTGAGGAAAGCAATCAAAAGAGACTTTAAAGACTATTGTTTGATAATATACAAATATAACTCAAATTTCTGTTATAAACAGAGCATAAGCTATATGGTAAATCTATATTTAGAAGTCTATTCTCAAAAATCACTGTTCTATGGCTGATTCCACAAGTGAGCTATATTGTCTAGGAGTAATTTACTTCAGGCAATAGATACATTCCTAAAACATCAGGTGAAAGTGTTATTTGATGAATTAAAATTATTTCCATAACATCAGTAATTTAGAATAATAACTCCAGGGATATTCTAGTAGTCATATGTAAACTTAAAAAAAAGTCAATCTATTTTCATCATTAGCGAAAAATGAAAATACAGAACCACATGATTAAACTTGCACATTTCTCTTTCATCTTTATGGCTGAAGATTATAGAGGACCTGTCACTGATCTTTAGTTAAAGCCAACTCCCTCACTTGTCCACTAAAGCTTATCCTCTCTCAAACTAGGAAATTGGTCTAAGAATTGGTCTTCCTCCCCTGCATCATCATTTTCTCCTGTCCAGTGGATTATTCTTGTCAGCACACAAATATGTGACTATTTCTCTCATCTTAGAAAAAACCAAAACAAAACAAAAAAAACAAACAAACCTTTCTTTAGAGACCACTTCCTTTATTGGACCACTCTGTTTCTCACCTTTTCTTTAAAAAAGAAACTGAGAGTTCCCCATACACACTCCAGTTTCCCTCTACTCATTCTCTCTTGTACTCTCTTCATCAGGCTCTTGTACACACCACTTGGCCAAAGCTTCCATTGTCAAGGTCACCAATGACCTGCATGTTGCTAATCCCAACAGCCAATTCTTGGTCATCATTTTACTGGACCAACAAGCAGCATTCGACATAGTTGTCGATACTCTTTTTCTTGATACATTTTTTGACTTGACTTTAATCCTCTGCACTTTACTTTTTTCCCTTCCTTATTAGCCAGTTCTTAGACTCTTTCACTGGTTCCTCTTTAGGTGCAAACATTTCTAGGGTTAAACATTAAAGCATTTTCAGGCTCAGACCCCAGATCATTCTTTTCTCTACATGTGTATATTGGCTTCATAATCTCATTCAGTTTCATAGCTTTAAATACCATCTATTCACTGATCATTCCCAATTTATACCTTTGGCTGTAACCTCTACTGTGAACTCCAGACTCTGCATCTGGCTCTCTGTGTAGCATTCTACTTAGATGTCTGCTGTGTACATAAAACCAAACAAGTGAAAACCAAAGGTCTCGCTACTTCCCTTCAAACCTGTTCTCCTCATAGTCTTAACATCCCATCCAATGGACACTACTTCCTTCCTGTTGCTCATCTTTAATTCTTCTCTTCCTCTCTTATTCCAAATCTTATCTGCAAGAAAATCTTACAGTTCTACTTTCACCATTGATCGTGGCTGTGACTGTTTTTCATCAGTTCTACTGTGATGGTCCAAGCCACCACTATCGCTTTTCTAAGAGCAATAGCTTCCTAACTGATATCCTTTATATCCCTCCTCTACTTCCACACCCCAACTACACTCAACACAGCAGCCAAAGTAATCAACAAATCCACTCATGCCACATCTCTGCTCAAGCTACCCAATCTTTTTTGTTCACGCAGAGTAAAAGCCAAAGTGTTTGAAAGGTCCTGGAAGACTACATGCCCTGTCCCTCCTCCCTATTATCTCCTCAACTTCATCTCCTGCCTGTCTCCCTGCTGCTTGCCCCATTTCAACCACACCAGTTTCTTCTAACTCCTTTAACACAGTGATCAGACTCCTGGATCAGAGCCTTTGCACCGGCTTTCCCTCTGTCTGTAAAGTTCTTCCCTCACACATCAAAGTGGGTCATTCCCTCGCGTTCTTCTCTTTCTTCATGGGTCACATCCTCAGTGAGGCTTTCTTGGGCTATTTCAACTAAAATGACAAGTTTCAGCCGAGGTTTTTTTTCCTCTTCGATCTCACTTTTTTCTAAGTGTCAATACTTGACTATATTCTTCACAAAGTTAGACATGTTAGGCAGCTTGTTCTTTTCATCAAATCATTCCTTCACTTATATGTTTTAAATCCCTCAATGAGCTGAACATGGGATTTCAAAGATAAATAAAACACAATCCCTGCCTCCAAAAAGTTTATAGTCTACCGAGAAAGAGTAACAAATAAATACAGAGAAGCATGATCTCACTCCTCACACACTATCCTATCAGATCTTCACCTATCTTCTATTTCTAAAATAGAGGTTAATATGATTGTGAATAAATTGGTGTTATTTTTGTCATTTGAATCTTTTTTGTGAGGAATTATCTTGTAAATATAATCATTCTCTAGTTAAATCATAGACTTTTTTTAAAAATCTTTTTTAATCTTTATTTATTTTTGAGAGAGAGAGAAACAGACAGAGTGTGAGTGGAGGAGGAACAGAGAGAGAGGGAGACACAGAATCTGAAGCAGGCTCCAGGCTCCGAGCTGTCAGCACAGAGTCTGCCACAGGGCTTGAACTCATGAACCATGAGATCATGACCTGAAGTCAGATGCTTAACCAACTGAGCCACCCAGACTCCACTCAATCATATAGACTGTTATACTGGATGGGCCCTCAGATATGTCTCATAGAGTTATCTTACAGATCTGAGGAATTTGCTGCCCAGAAATAATGTCTTTAAAATAATAATGATAATAATAATACCAATTTTTAATTGAATATTATTATCTATATACTAAATATTATGCTAAGCATGTTACATGTATTATCGCATGTAATATTTATAACAGCCTCATGAATGGCATACTATTACTCTCTCTCTTTTATAGATGAAAGAAACCTGAAGCTCAGGGAGTAATTCACTCAAGGTCGCACAGGTGTAAGTGGTGGAGTCTCTGGTCAAACCAAGGCCTATCTTATTTATTAAGCCCAGGCTCTTAAAAACTGAACATGCTGCCCTTGCCCATAGAGTTTTGTAAGTAAGTGACATATTAGGAACTGAAGCCCTTTTTCCGATTTCCAGTCTAATGCTTTTTCCACAGAAAATTAGTATTTTTGTTTCCAAAATGAGTTCTTTGGTGATTTTGTTTATTTTTTTGTATATTGACATTTATAGATTTAGTAAGTCCTACATGTAAACAACCATGCTAGTAAGTATACTATGGCCATCCTTCCTCATCCATTTTTTTAATGTTTATTTATTTATTTATTTATTTAAAAAAAATTTTTTTTTAACGTTTATTTATTTTTGAGACAGAGAGAGACAGAGCATGAACGGGGGAGGGGCAGAGAGAGAGGGAGACACAGAATCGGAAGCAGGCTCCAGGCTCTGAGCCATCAGCCCAGAGCCCGACGCGGGGCTCAAACTCATGGACCACGAGATCGTGACCTGAGCTGAAGTTGCTGCCCAACTGACTGAGCCACCCAGGCGCCCCAATGTTTATTTATTTTTGAGAGAAAGAGAGACAGAGTGCAAGCAGGGGAGGGGCAGAGAGAGAGAGGGAGACGGAGAATCCGAAGCAGACTCCAGGATCTGAGCTGTCAGCACAGCAGACAGGGTTCGAACCCATAAACTGTGAGATCAGGGCCTGAGCCAAAGTCAGACATAACTGACTGAGCCACCCAGTGTCCCTCTCACCCATTTTTTAATGATCTAAGAATAAGAGAGCAAATAGAGATGGTGTTGCATCTTTATAACAATGTAAATAGCTTCCTTTATTTTTATGCCATTAAGCCAACAGTCTGAAAGATAGGAAGACATCTTAAACAGTTCAATAGTACAAGAGCAATGAAGTAGCTCTAATACATCAATGTATAGTGCACAGGACTGTTTACATGCAAACACATACTGTAAGCACGGAACTGTTTGCTATAGCCAGAGAAAATCATCATAGAAGTTTTCCTTTCCTTGCATCACTCAGAAAACCGTTTACTCTTCTTAATGACAGAACAATCTGTGTATTTTTGTCATTGCAGTAAGTAGCTCTAGAAAGCATTGTGATAACATCAATAGAAGCACAGTATGGTAATGTAAAATTAATGAGCAAGATGGCAATCTCATTTTTAGGCAAATCGTACTTTCTAACACAGTGCACTCTCTCAATGAGCCTGTCCTTGGGAACCGGAAAATGCGGGGATTGTGGTAAAGTGACCATCTGAAGAGGTGGGAGCAGCTAAGGAAGATGGTTGTGACTGATAGGCAGTGCACGACTGCACATAAGATACAAAGAACTGTACACTGAGAGAATATGCATTTCCTCTTTTTTATTTTTTCTATGTTTATTTTTGAGAGAGAGGGAGACAGAGTGGGACAGAGGATCCAAAGCAGGCTCTGTTCTGACAGCAGACAGAGCTGGATGTGGGACTTGAACTCACAAACCATTAGATCACAACCTAAGCTGAAGTTGGATGCGTAACCGACTGAGCCACCCAGATGCCCCTGCATTTGCTCTTTTTTGAATTTATTTGTTGATTCTCTCATAGTGGTCAGCAACATGATCAAAGCTTAACTGACTTGTATTTAGTAACATAAATAACTAAAGTAAGTAAACAAATATATAAATGGCCTCCTAAAGTGTTTCTGCTTTCCCAAAGTGGTGTATATTCAATGGCTACTAACCAGCAAAATGCATAAAGATCTAACCTTGCTTCCCATAGTAATTATCAATTTCATCATTGAGCCTGAGATTCCGATTTCCTTTCCTAGTGTTGAGATCCAGATCTCTTAATAAATACTGAACTGCAATTTCAAGGAGAGGGGCTGTGGTGAGCTTTTAGACTCACTGTTCCAGAGGAGTTAATTTGCAGGAAATCAAAGGAGATTGGGAGGAATCTTTACAAAGCAAATGCTTGAAAAACAGTGTACAAACTGTGTGCTACCTCAAAATAATCCAGGAGGATTGATCTGATTGAAGCACATGGAATAGTATGATGTGATATTCCATTTAGGTTTGGTGTGGTTTCAAACAAAACACTGTTCTGTAGGGTTTGTCTTAATTGCTACTTAATTTTCTTCTTTAAATTATGGCCTGTGGACCAATAAAGGAAGATGATGAAAACTGTTAGTGAATGTAGTAAAGTAGCTTTAAAATGCTTATGTTTTTAAAATTTTTATATGCCAACTATAGGAAATGGAAAACAAAGGTGTATGTGTAAATACAATAGAAAATTATTTGTAACATAACTGCCCGGAGAAAAGCACTCTTGATATTTTGGTATAGAAATCACCTAGTCATTTCACAAGGTATTTGCATTCATCATAGTACAGGGTTTTCTTCCTTCTTCACATGCTCAATCCCATATGGGCACTCAGCCATATAGGTTATAAGTTATTACACAAAAAAAGAGATCTTTCTTAAGGCTGAGAAAAATCAGTGACTCTTAGCACATTGTAGTTATGCTAAAAGATGGTCCACTTCATAATAGAAGCTTTTTTTGTTACCTTGTAAATATTTTACCTAAAGGCTCGATTGGAATGGGAAAGCCCAGCTGAAAGAAAGAACCTGGGGAATAGTGCCTTGTTTAAGTGACTCCCTAAGGGAATTGGGGGGGGGGGGGCGTGTAGTGGGGGAAGAGAGGGAGTCTTGGCTTGTGCTCACACTCCCTGCCCCTAGGAGTTCTTTGTAGGGACTTGTAGGTGGT
Source organism: Felis catus (assembly GCF_018350175.1). Lineage (NCBI taxonomy): Eukaryota > Metazoa > Chordata > Mammalia > Carnivora > Felidae > Felis > Felis catus. The sequence goes on along the minus strand of NC_058374.1, from coordinate 31,143,996 downwards.
GAAGGAAATAAACAATCTTGTGTACATCATTCTCTAAATTCTACTGTGTGCTTGAGAAACTAATAATCAGAGCTCTCTCTTAACGGGTTGTACCTTTAATCCATCCACATGTTAAATGCCTAGTAAGGGAGTACCTATGTGCTGCTTACACAGTTAATTTGTTCATCGAAAAATACTCATGCCGTGCTTACTCCACGTGAGTCACTTGTAACTGACACACAGACTAGACCGGGCGTTTAACTGCTGTCAAGAGCTGGGCACGGAGTGAGAGAATGCAGGAATAGCAAAGCCAGCAGGAGCCATCACTGGCCAATAGAGATCATGCTCTCCACACACAGTCGTGTACTTATCTTTTCTTGATTCAGGACGATATCATGAACATTTTCTCTTGCCTTAAGCTCTTCATAGGCACCACTTTAAAATAAGGCTGATTTTATTTATAGATGTTTCATAATTTATACAATCATAACCTAATTGTTGAACCATAGAGTTTTTCCTAGTTGTTTTTATGTTGTTTTATTATAACAAAGAATTCCTCATTAATAATCTTTTTGTTGATATCTTAGTCCACAAGAATCATTTTGAATGTAGAAATTGGATTGTTGGGCCAAATGAATGAACCACTCTTTTTGAACTTCTGATACACCTTGCCAGATTTCTTTCCTGAGAGGTTGTACCAAGGCATATTATTTGCAGCCATATTCAGAGTGACTAATGCCACACCAGGTGCTCTCCCCAGGGTCAAGCCACAGTCAGGGTTCTTCATGTAAACTAAGCATAGTCTCCTGGCATATCTACTGACAGAGCTCATTCAGTTAACTCACACACAATGCCTATTCACTGGGATATATGGACATTGGTTCACCTCTCCCCCAGCAACCTTATAATTGCTCTAGATATGAAAAGTAAAGGTTACACCAATGACATGCCAGGTCATAGTGAATCCATGTCTTCATAGAAAACCGCTAGAGCTTTCTGGTTAAAAAGAAATAAAACAACAAATTAAAAAAAATCTCTTTATCTGGGAATACCACTATTGAAAAATTCTAAATAACTAAAATGTAATTCATTTGATGTTACAGGTATACTAAACACGATTTAATTTTGGATGATTTAGAAAGTACATATTAAAGCATTCTCTTTTTCCCCATGCTTTAGACACGTTAGTCACTTGACGTGTAACGGCTTTCTTTTCATTTGACAAAATCTTACTCATTTTTCACAATCCAACTCTGTGTTTCCTCTTGGGGGAAGCAATCTGTAATCTCTTCTCCCCTCTTCAACTCTTTTTCTCTCGCTGCTTCCCTGGCAGAGTTTGGGGCCACCTCCTTTGTGTCTTGCTATCACACCTAGAGCATGCGTCTGTTAAATATCTACCTCATGTGAAATGCTAGTTTAGATGTCTATTTCTCAGCCTAGATTGAGAATTTACTTAGTGCCATGTCTTGTCCATCTTTTTATTCCTAAAATTTACTGCAGTATCTGGCAGTTGTCAGATGCTTGGACAAATAACCAGTCTCCTACCCTGGATGCTAAAAGTGTCCAGGTGTGGCTGAATTGCTTCTGGAATGGCATCATTCACACAGTTGTTCCAAAAAATCAAGCAATATGATTGGTCTAGATGTCATTTGTGTCTTAAATGTATAGAAACATTTTGGCATTTTGAACATACCAGCTTTGATGCCAGATGGATGGTTCTTTACTCATCAAGCACAAGTAGCATCTAAAAAAATCTCTTTTCAAATTGGTATTATCACAGTGGATAAACTTCCATATCTTTGAGATGGGTACCTAGGAATTTCTCAGCGAACACCTACTTCTCTTATCAGTATGCCAGAGCCAAAAAACAGAAATGGTAAATCTTCCAAAGGTGGAATAAAACTCACATGAGCATTTGGTAGAGTTGATTGTGAAGATCTTGTTTCATTTATAGTTTATGTGTTTTCATGTGTCTTGTTTTGCCTAGACTTAAGTTGACATTTTAAACTTAGTGGTGGTATAAAAATTTTGTTGCAGAGAAGCTTGCTAATTGCACCTAAAAATGGTAGGATAGGAGTATACATATATAGCTACCCTGGTATAATTGTGAATGAATTTATCTAAGGAAAACCTTGCTTTCACACAGTCTACCTAAGTACTATACTTAAAAAACCAAGAACTGTGCACTCACCATTGATAGTAACGAATATTAATTATTTTTTTATTTTTTTTTTCAACGTTTATTTATTTTTGGGACAGAGAGAGACAGAGCATGAACGGGGGAGGGGCAGAGAGAGAGGGAGACACAATCGGAAACAGGCTCCGAGCCATCAGCCCAGAGCCTGACGCAGGGCTCGAACTCACGGACCGCGAGATTGTGACCTGGCTGAAGTCGGACGCTTAACCGACTGCGCCACCCAGGCGCCCTGATTATAATTATAATTAATTGCCACATCTCAACTCTATTTGTTTATGTATAGAAGTCTTTTGAAACCAAAATACTTGCCTCTCTCTAGGAATATTGACAGAACAAAATTTGTAGCTGTTTAAGAAAGAAGTCTATTATTAGCAAGAGTTGTTGCCAGGGAAGATTTATTCATTCATTAATTTAGTTCACCAATGAAGCTTTCAAATGCCTACTGTGTCTGAGATAGTATTTAATACTGTGATGTACAGAAAGTAATATTAGAGCTCCAGGAAGTAAACTACCGGAAAAGCTAAGAAATGTGCTAAAATCAAACAAACATGGTAATTATAATACTGTGAGCATGAAACACCATCATATACTTAATGTAACAATTTTAGGAGATAAAGAGAAAGGGACTATTTCTGATTGAAACTGGGGAAGAAGCTTAGGAAACAAGGATAAATTTGGTTGGGTCTTCAAGAATGCACAGAATCTTGATAACAGGAGGTGGCAGCAAGGCTTCCATTCATTGAGATGGATTGTGGCCAAGTTAGAGTGAGTGAAATAGCATGGTAGTCAGGGATCATGAGAGAAACTGGAGTAGGCAGAGAGTTTGTTGGAGAAAAGCAGTTAAAGATATTTTGGAGGGCTTTAACTAGGAGGCTTAAGATTTTGGACTCTGTTCGGTGGGAAAAGGGAAATCATTCATGGAGACTTTTTGAGTTGGAAATAAACACAAACAAATATTTTATAAAGATTAATCGGGTATCAGTGTACACTATGGCTAAGAATTCAAAGAGACTGGAAGGCAATTGCAGTATCCTAAGAGTGAGATAAACAGTCTGGTGGGATAATGAGTGAAAATGAAATCTGATGTAGAGTTTTATATGAGGCTCCCAAGTACAATGAAAAGATATTTCCCTTTCTTCTGGTGAGAAGGGGAACTGAATCTGGTTAAATATGGAAGAAGTTTGGGGATGGTGAGGGCAAGTTGGAGAGTTTAGTTTTTTTAGGGAGTGGGAGGAAACCTACCAAAGCTGACTCTCTGCTTCTGAGGCAGGGAGTGGTCTGTAGACTCAGAGGCAGAGTCCAGCCCCTGTTCTGAAGACAGAACAGCCAGCTGGGGACCGATGAGAGGCTGTGAGGCCACCTTCCCCCTTGCTTTCCTCCCCCATATTTTCTCTTTTCTCCTCCTTGTTAATGTTCATTTTGAATAAAAAAAAAATTGTTCCAACCCACTCTAAGAGTCTTTACCTGCTGGTAAAAAACAAACAAATAAACAAACAACGCTACAGAAGTTTTGGTTCCAGTGTCATCCCAGATTCAGCTCAAAGACATCAGTTGCATCAACCTAATTTTGCAGCTATATGGCTCTGGGGGTGAGGGGAATGGACAGTAGGGGAGATCCAACAATGTTATGTAGGATATCAATAGAGCTTAGCAACTAATTCAAGATGGAGGGAAAAGGGAAATAAGGCACATGGTGATCCCATGATTTTGAGTATGGGAGACAAGAAAAAATTTCAAGAGAAGAAACTGGTTTGGAGAAAAGAGTAATAAATTATAGAATATCACTGTTGATGGGACCTTAGTTAAAGCTTATTTAGTCCAACCTTACTTCTAGTGTTCAGGTCCACTCTACATCATCTTGCCAAGAGAACATTCAACACAAGGATAGATATCTCCAATAACAGGGAACATTCTATCTCCTAAACAGTATATTCTACATTTGGAGATTTGTTTCAGAGTTCTTGAGTTCATGGTGAAGAGAGGCTGTTCAGATTATTGGAAATGTAAGATTTTAAGTTAGTAGAGATTAGAGTTAGAGATAAAGATTTGATGTCAAGGAAATGAGGTAACATAGTGACAAGTAGTTAGTCTGTGGTGGATGGAGAGAAGAGGTGGAGAGAGACCTATGGGTGGTCTTTGGAAGAAAGAAGGATGGAAAAGGAACTTCAAAGGGGAAAGAGACAAAAGAAATAAAAATTAATTACTGTATATAAAGTACAGTGTCATGGAAGTCAGGAAAAAAGAGTTTCAAAAGAGGGCAAATAATGTCAAATCCTGCAGAGGATGAGTAGAAAGAACAAGACCAGAAAACTCCTCCTGGATTCATCTGGATCAGATCTTCAGAGTATAACTTGGTCATCTTGTTAGAAGTCATTTCCTAGAACAGAACACACAACTATGTTTCAATTTAAGGATTAGATTATATTCCCAATCCAAATATAAACACAAATTCCCAAATGAAATTACAACTAAATAGCTTATTATTTTCAAATGGTTGGAAATTCATGCATGTACCAGATTCAATACACAGTGTAGCTTCTTTCTTGGCTAAGATGAACATTTGAAATATTAAAATCAAGGAACCCTGGGATAAAAGTATGTGGTATCCAATAAAGACAATACTGAGGGTTTGAGGATACTGTGTATGTTTTTATACGAATGTTTTCCCAAGTAGTTTTACACCGTTTTAGTGGAACTCCATAGTGAAGTGGTTTGAGTTATGAATGTACTTTTTGCGAGAGACGGTTCAAGTCTGTCATAGGTCATCAGTGTAAGGCCTTTGATGATTTCATTTTAATCTATACTGAAAATTTCTCTATATCACAGAATCACTGACCATGAAATTTGGCAGAAGTGACAATTTTGTTCACTGCAGGGCTAGCTTTAACAGGATACAGGATATTACAGATCAGATGTAAAGTGTTTTATCGCTGCTGTCTGAGAAAGCTCTGTGATACCTGAGGTTATTTCCTACAACCTGTTACCTAACCTATAAATCTGATAATCATGGATAAACCATTTACCTTGTATTATATGGATAAAAACGCTGTTGACTACTGGCCCACTATAGGAGATATAATCTGAGGGGTTCATAAAATGATCCTTCAGGGAAAAAAGTTCACCTCATTAACCTAGGTGTAAAGCCTCAAAATTCACACATCATTCACATTTTGGGGGAAGTCAAGTTAAGGTATTGACTCATGAATGTGTTGATATGATTAGTTAACTTGACACACAACATTTCCTTCCATGAGTGGGATGTGGGATAGTGATATTTTGATGGAAATAAAGTCTGGGAAAGGTCCAGGGTTTGGGATGTTGTCTGGAAGGGCAGGTTGTGAGCACCAAGGTGAGGGTATGGGGGAACCAGAAGAGAGAAGACACTGGGCTCCTGGAGAAAGGCTGAATGTTGAAAGCCAGGAATATGCAGGTAAGAGATTAGGGCAGCACAGGCATGCTATTTCAATCAACATACATATCCACTCGTTCATTTTCCTCCTTCACTTTACTGAATAGGTGTACCTCTAGTGCTAAGAAGGGTTACTAGGAATGGGTTTTCCTGAACCTACAGAGGACAACACTGGGGGCAACCTGTGGGAGAAGCCAGAGCGGGATTCAAATAAAATCACTAACATCTTCAAGTTGCAAAATTTGGGAATTTTGCTAATGTTCTTTGGTTTCTTCTATCTGTTAAATTGCATATCTTCCTCAGAATGTTGTCACATAGTTAAATCCAATGGTAGCTATTAAATACAACCATCCCACGTAAAGCTTGATGCTGATCAGTGTTCTTTTCCTTTCCTTTTGGCCCCCAAAGCCTTACCTACTACTAAAGAGCAGCCGGTGAGGAGGCTGAGGGAGAGTAGCAGGTCAACTTTTTTCACCTCTGTTCCCATCAAAAAGCCTCTCCTTGGCTGCCTGGTCTGTGTGTCTCTTGAGGTTCCAGCCCCATATAACAGGGGCTTCCTTTGCCACAGGCAAGGTGGGCTTCATGGGTGTGTGAGCTGACTAGTTACTCAGGACCCCATGTTGACGGGAGCCCTGGGCTGGGTTTCATCTTCCACTGTGGTTACCTGGAAATTGTTAATACTTTTGAAATAGGGGCTTAGTGTTTCATGTCAGTTTGTATCCCACACATTATGTTCTGGCCAGAGGACATTCACTTGGGGGCATAGTCCTGTCCTCTGTATATGTATGGGCACTTTTTGACTTCATTTTCCTCAGAGGTGATGACTAGACTAACTACCTTTTGTGGTGAAAACAAGGGAGGAGGATGAGAAACACTCTTGGGAAATCCTTTTTCTGGTATGAAAGAATAAAAAAAAAAGAAATGAAAAAGAAACATACTTTCTATTAAGATTTACTTGGTCAGTGAAAGCACTCTGCAAAGTCAGGATGCATATTTAGGTATATTCCTTCTCTACTTCTTTATATTCCATATTTGTAGCCTAAAAATTACACATTCACATATCCTTAAACGCAAACCAAATAATACAGCTGCCAAAGGATGTAGATATTTTAGGACTCATTTGTTTCTCTTACATTTTGTTGATGTCTAAACACAGTCCTTCGAAGTGAAAATTCCCTCATCTAATTTAATTTATTCACATTTTTACATTGACTATTTGAGTGGCTTTTATGATGGGTGATGCTGAACTTATTTCCAATTTCTAAAAGCAAAGACCAAGGCTCTGTAGAGTATTTTTACCGGAGACAAGACATGAGTGATTTCACTAAACTTGGCCATTTCTTTTGCCTTACCTGGGCCAGCCTCATAGAAGAGTGTTCCCTGGCTCATCTAACAAATACTGGAAATCACTGTGCTTTTGAAATCCTAACACTAGCCCCCGATTTGGGATTCGAAGTGAAGCCAACGTGAAGTGAATGTTGTTGCTGAGAAGGGCCAGAGTTAAAACTAAGACTCGTGAACCAGTAAACACAGCTGACATGGTCACTGTGGCACTGAAAGCGATTGTGCTGTAAAATATAAAGAGATGCTTTGTCAGAGTCTCTTTACTTTCTGTCTAGAGAAGTTTCAAAGACCTTGAATAGCCAGAAAAAGGCATCAAGGTAAGTGTGAGCACAGGAGCCTCCTCAGCTGGGCAGCTCTCCCTGCAGCTGGTGACATTGCTTCCCTGCAAAGACCCAGAGGAGGTGGTGCTTGAAGAAGAGAGAGAAATGGGGGTCTTCTGAGCAAGGCTTATCACCTGTGAAATGGAGCTCAGTGATGGAGGGAAAAAAAAGGAACAGATGAAAGATTTGATTTTGATTTTCCTCTAGATTTTTGACCAGACTAGAGATGGAAAAGCCACAATTACCATGTGAAAGCCTAGTCGCCAGATACTGTCTCCTCCTTTAAAGCAAAATAGCAAAGACAGCACCACGAACCTCTTCACCATAGTTCGAAAATTTTTGATCATGTTGTCATAAGCCAGAGAAGTTTGGATAAGCATGTAACATTTTAATTAAATGACTGGATGGACAAGGTAAGGACCTTGCAGAGTATAAAGTGCCATTTAATTGCCTGGTATTATTATTATTAAGTAAAATCAATTAAACTTCTATTTGAGGCTTGTGTCTTTTCATGGGAACTATGCAAATTGTTCTTAGATATAGTGCTTAAATGGAGAATACATAGTTTTATCCAGGAAGGATAACAAATTGGAACCTACTGAGAACCAGGAAGTCAGGGTTACTACGGAATTCAGAAAAAAGTGATGGTTAAAGTCAATTCCCTGAAAACTAAAAAGCCTAACATTCCTTCTTAATTTTAAAAAGGAGGGGAAAGTTTTACATTGGAAGGCTGACAAACCAACAGGAGGCTATCAACTGGTTTGGAAAATGGAGAGCAAAGTTAGTTGGTGTTGCTAGGCAACAGACTTCTGAGCCGCGTTCTTCTTAAAGGACCAGCGCACTGTTTTGGTTTTACAAATACTAGCTATTTATTTACTTATTCATTGTGAATTAGAATGACTGTTCTCAGAATAAGACTGGCTCAGCCAGAAAGAGCACAAATGCAGGCAATTCAAATACGATTAGGAAGCCGAATGTTAATGTTGGGCATCCAATAAGGCATTCGCTGTGGAGGTGAAATAATGGCTACCTAATGCTACTCAGACAGAAAAAGCTTTATATGACCAAAATGATTCCTAATTAGAGCTTCAAGTCTAAGAGAATTATAGATGACCAATAAAAATTTACTGCAAAAGATAAAATGACGCACTGAAGACAAATGGCAGAGAGGCTGACAGCCAAGAAAGTGAAGAGTTGTCCTTTGGAAAAAGACCCCGGATGTGTGTTCAAGGGTCATGTCCCACAGGAGACTGTCCCTCTTTAGGTCATCACCTCACAGACACACAAGGTTGGTCGCTGCCAGTTCTCAGGTGCTGGTTCCAAGCCCACAGTGGAGGGGCTGGAAGCCTGACGGTTTAGTAAACGGGTCTGACTGAGGACGTGGAATCTGTGGTCTTTGAGATGAAAGCTCTTCTGGGTCTCCCTCACAACAGAGCCACTTCATCAACTTTCCTGATGTGGAGTCAGACTTAAAGCTGGAGGGAGGGAAGAAAAACACTTCTGGCGCTTGAGAAAAGGGGAGGATTTGATTAATGTACAGCGAGGGAGTAAACCAGTTCTCAGGGAAAAGAATCTTTGATCAATGGTAGGAAGAAGAATCTTTCAAATCCCCCAGATTCCAGTCACTTTAAAAGGAACAAAAAGAAGCTGATTCAGAGCACAGCTGTTGTTATTAAAAACAAAACCAGAACAACAAGGCAAGGAAAAACTGTGAAATATCATCTCAAATGGCTTATCTGGAACAGCAGCAAATGAATAATGCTTCTCCTCAGAATTCATCTCAAAACTAGAGGGGCAATGTTTGGGCCTCTGTGTTGGAGTAAATACGTGCAGATCTTCTGGGAGAGCTGAGGGAGATTTTGTTGTTGGCCATCTTTTCCCTATAGAATAGTGCCTGTGTGTGCAGGATGGATACAGTCTAAAATAAGCAAGCCGACCTATCCAGTATCAGGAAGGAAAGGAACTTTGATCAACTGCCTACTGTGTGCAGGCCACTCTCACATGGATTATCTAATTTAAACAGTATTGTTTTTCCCTGAGAGTTTATATTGTATGAAATTGCCAAGAGAAACATGGCTTCTGTGTGCTCATGTTAACAAATGATGGGCAGGTGCCTCAGAGAGTTGTGGTCATTTTGTCTCGGATGCTCGATGCCTGTCTCTCTTGAGTTCCTTTTGAACTCAAATGTCAGTGGTTCATGTCAGCTTTTCCTGGAGACATGTCATTTCCCTTAATTATTTTCTTTCTGTTTATCAGCCAAGTATTAACTTAAAGCTTCTGGATGCTTGACTTCTCTGTTCCAATCCTCTATGAAGTATTGTGCATACATATTTATTTTTAAAAACTATTTGTGGTTTCTCTTCAGAAGATACAAAAGTATAAATTCAGGAACTCAGATTCCTTCACCCTCTAGACCTGAGTGGCTCATCCATGCCTAGCTGCGAAAATGTCACTGACTGCTACTTCTCTCATTCTTTTTTCTTTCCTATTGCTTCAGGTATCTGGTTGATCCACTGTCGCTACTCTCAAAACTTTTAACGTGCTTTAAATTCGCCAGCAAAATTGCACAATATTTGTAAGACCTGTTCTCTTTGTTGTTCGGAAGAAGGAAGTGTTTCTGCGTTATCCCATACCTGTCTGGTGAGATACAGCTGAGCCTTAAGCAGCAGAATTGTCACACTGGAGGGCTGCCTGTGATAAGGACTCTGCCACCAATACTTCTCTGTTGTCACGTACCCTGCTCCGTGTTCCATCTGTAGGGTATCTTAGGCTGGGCCCCAATACTGGAAGGGATGCAGCTGCAGTGACTCCTCAGATCACGGCTGCCGGTCCAAGCAAGCTGGAGGGTGTTGCCAAGAGGCACAAGGGCAGCGGCCTATTTGATTAGCACCTCCATGATCCATCTTGGGAGCCAGCTCCTCAGCCTGAGTTCAAGAGAAGTCATGGTTCCCAGAAGCGCTCTGACTCAATGCAGAGTGCACACTTCACGCGGAGCACTACAGCACTACCGCAGGGAGCTCTTGTGTTGGCCTTTAGGTCTGCTCCGCGGTCTATGCTGGTCAGCATGTCCCCAAGGACCCGTTGGTGGCCTTCATATGGTTTTCTACTCTGTTTCCTGGGGCATCGCCTGTCAGTGTCCTGCTGAGAGAGCATAAATCAGTGACAGCTCTCAGTTCTTTATCTCCAGTGAGGATCTCGGGCTGCAAAAAGGGGCCTCTGGTTCATAACCAAATGTATTGATCAGGGCCTGCTGGAGTCTAGACTAAATGCGTATGCTGAAATGGAGTTTTCCATTAAGTGTGGAGCTAAATAGTTCATTTTCTTCTGTGGGATGAAATAAAATCACTCAAAGAAGCATTTGGGATTGCAGATCACAGTAGCTGAAAAGCTATGGAGGAACAAAATTAAGTTTTTCAGAATTGATTGCGACATTTCTCATGATATTCTTTATCTTTTCACAAAATCAAACTTTTCAGTGGCTTCTAGTGAAACCTATTTTTACATTTCCTTTTGATTAATGGAAAGGAGTCATTTTATTTTTCTTCACCATAATAAAAATCAAGCTGTCTTGCAGTGCCCTTCAAAATAGAAATCAAGAGATGATTTGAACAGAATATTAATAATGTTCTTTTAAACTTCTGTTTTTTATCTTATTTTAATAAACTAACTTTTCAGCTGATCTCTCTAGAGTGCAATGTACATTTTGTGAAAATATGAAACAGAAAAAAAATTTACGACAACTTGATCATGACCTTTCATACATTCTTTCCTATTTACGGATAGCAGAGAGAAGTAAGGCTTCCACTTGTTTTTTTGTGTAGTGTGTGTGCTTGCAAAGTCCTGCCAGAATGTGTGATTAGGTGAATTTGGGCATCTCAGTCATTTTATTGTGGCTATTGTTATAGTTTAGAATTCATGGGCATCATTTTTAATTCAAGAATACACAGTGGATTTCTCTCTTTTAAGAAGTGATCTCTGTTTCCAGTGATAAGGCTTTTCAGAATCAGGCTGGGATCTAACTGAGAACACAATGGACTACACTTAACTATGCACTGATTTAATTTAACCCCATCCTGCAGCTAATCTGGAAACTTTTGCCAATTATGATGTCTTCCAGAAGCTCTGAGGCCCTCCAGAATCTTTAGCAGGCATCAGTATCATTCTAATGCTCGGCCTTAAAGCCTCTTTCATCTGAGCATCCTGAGTTTTTCCTGCCACCAAGTTAGCATCTGTTTATTCCACTGAAATAGTGTTTCTCAATGTTTTTTTCCCCATTAATAACCTCCCTCCCCTCTCCCGAGCTTTTTTAGACATTTTTCTTGGTTGCTCCCTTTCCCCATGAAATTGTAATACCTCAGATATACTGTACATCTGTTTTTATAGTGTGGCCCTCTGTTTGACCACAAGTGATTATAATAACTAAGATTGTGTTGCCTCCCAAGAACCAATTTTTATCACCTTGGGGCACTGTCACTCCCTCTCACTACATGTACAAAAATATACACACAATACTACCAAGTAAATACTACATTTTAAGACACTCTATGTGAGTAAAACCTTTTGAACTGATTAGCTACTAACTGAAATGTGCTTATAATATTTAATGTATATTTGCATTAAAAGATGATGCACGTTGAGCGTGTACCTCTTCCTGGTAACATTGGCACCATGGCTGTTGGGCTGTTAGGGGCAGTGAGGATATGGCTGGATGCAAACTATATATCAGATGACTGCTCTTGGCCTAAGGTATTGTCAGAATTTAGCTCAACCCACTGTGGAAGTGAAAGTGCCTTCAATTAATCCTAGTCTGCACACTGCACTCCATTTTGTGGAGTCTCCACCATGGCTTTGAGGTAACAAAGATTTTCTCCCCTGCAGTCTTCCTCCTAATGTTTTCAACTGGATCCTGATACCTTCAACCATAAAGATACAGTTTCCCTTTGTCCACTGCTACAATGTTGAGTTTTGGTGTCAAAGAGGACAGAGATGAAGAGTAGGAATACAAGAGGAGAGAAGAGGGCAAGAGAAATAGGAGGAGGCATTAGGAAAGTCATAGTAAAGTGTCTGATAAGAGGTAACAGAAAAAAGGAAAAGTTTGGGTATTATTCTAAATACTTTATAGACACTCACAAAATCTTCCCAACAAGACTTGCTTGTCACCAAAACCCTCATTTTCCAAGGAGGGAAGGATATAGATTATGAAGAATGTACTGATAAGGAGATTAAGTCATTTGCCCAAGGTTACACAGGTTGAAACTTGTGGAACCAGAATTTAAACACAGACAAATTGGTCCGGTAGGCCATGTTCATCATGGACCCTCTGTTTTCACACCAAGAACCTGACCAGGTCCTCCAGATAGCTTTCTTTCCCTAGCCCTCTCTTTGAATTCTCCAGGAGTTGGCATTACTGCCCAGAACAATGTTTTTCAAATTGTTCTTAGCAGAGCTTGGGTGATGTCATTCAACTTTTAGCATTTCAAAGAATTCCCCAAGGATCTCATTTTAAAAGCAGATTTTCATGTTCTATGCATGGATAGGAAGATCCAGAGGTTCTAAGTGGAGCCCAGAAATCTGTCATTCGAACAAGCAGTCCTGTACCTCCTTGCCCTCAGTGCTTGATCCTATTTTACTCAAAGCAATGCCATGTGTTATCTGTTGCATTGTTGGGTTATTGCCTAAAATTGCTTTCAAAGAGAGAATTCTTCAGCTGTGACATGTCAGAATACCTCTGGTCTCATTGATTACACACCTGTCACAGTGTTTATTTGGGGAACATTATGACAAATTATTTTTGATTAATAAATTGTCAATAATTTTAAGTACAGCAATATGAGTATAATGTGCATGTTTTATGTGTATTATTTTATTTGTACCCTGCCGTATTGGGCTAATTATCAAAAGCTGTATGATACAATAGTGTTTTAAATGTGAGGAATGCAATATAACAAAAAAAAATGGTTAAAAAAATAAGATAAAGGTGGGACATACAGCATATGTTGGCCTGTGAAATTTCTAGCAGTTAAAGAGGAAAATTTATCAGTGTTATGATGCTTTGCAATAAGCCACTTGCCCCTCAAAGGAGTCCAGTCATTTCTATGATCAGAACCCCAGAGAAGTGATACCCCCTGTAATAGGACAGCGTATGATACTCTGGGCAGCATCTTCTTGGGAAACCCAATCTTGGAGTTCATCTGCCATGTCTTATGCTTTCCTTTGTGTAGTTTCATGGAACTGTGGCAAAGCCAATTCAGTAAATGTAATCTATCCAAGGGCCAAAATGAGGAAGTCAGGTACCCCATTCTCCACTGGGGAAGAATGCATTTTAAACCAGCTAGACTTTAGGATGGGGTTGGCGAACTATGGCTTGTGGGTCAAATGTGAATTTTTTTGGCATTTATAAGTGGTTGAAAAAGAAGAATATTTCATGACATGTGAGAATCACATAAAATTTGAATTTCAGTGTCCATAAATATAATTTTGTTGGAACACATCATACTCATTTATTCATATACAGTATTTTCTATGCCTGCTTTTGTGCTACAACAGCAGAGTTACATTGTTGTGACAGAGACCATATGGCCCACAAAGCCTAAAATATTTACTAGCCAGTCCTTTACAGATAAAGTTTGCCCCTGCTTTAGATTCTTGAGAAAGGGATAGACTACATATCCTTTAGTCTTGTTTTTCTCAACTGAATTTTGCTCACCTCTGAGAGGCAATGAGTTAAAAGTTCAAGTCCCTGGAGTGCCTGGGTGGTTCAGTCGGTTGAATATCTGATTCTTGGTTTTGGCTCAGGTCACGATCTCATGGTTTGTGAGTCTGAGCCCCATGTCAGGCTCTGTGCTGACAGTGGGGAGCCTGCCTGGGATCCTCTCTCTCCCCGCTCTTTCTTCCCCTACCCTGTTCATACACACACTCTCTCAAAATAAATAAATAAACATTAAAAAAAAAGTTCAAGTCCCTGACAAGTATATAGAGTGTGCTTATGCTATTTTTTCCTCCTATTAAGGTAGACACATAGTTTTAAACAGTTGAGCTGTTATCAGACACATCTGGTGATGTCACCCCTCTTCTGAAAGTTGGAAGACTTAATGGGAACATGTTATATATTTGTGATATAAAACCACAACCATGAACTCACACGTGCATGGGAAAAGAAACAGGCTGTTGAGCCAGCAGGATCAATCATTACTGAATTTCCCTTTGACTATCTGCTATTTGTTCATCCATTTTGTCAGCTGCCAATGTGTTCTAACAGACACGTGGGGAGAAATTGCCAAGGGTATCAGAAAAATATATGGAGAAAACCACGATTATTGTTAACTTGACAGTCATTCACTACAACTTTTTACTAGATGGTTTGTGTTGGACATTGGTTATTACTTGTGGGATATTTAGCCCAGCTTATGGAGCACAACTATTTTATGGAAAGTTTAAGAATGACCAGTTTAAAACAGTGGCAGATGCTAATGCCTTTATTGAAAGACATGTATCTGAAATTTTACAGAGTGAGGAGAGTCTAGAAGTGACTCTGTCATCAATCAACAGCTAAATAATTTTATCACAATGATGCATTTTACACAGTCTAGGTGCCTGGATAAATACATTCCTGAAAGTGCAAAATGTAAGTGCAGAAGAATAAAGATACACCAGTCTTCTGGGCATATGGGCGTAACAACAAAATTTATAAGCTTTTTTTTTTTTTTATACAGTAGACTAGAAAAGTTGGGTAGGGTATTTGCTCCCTAATCATGTTCCAAAGGTGTAGAGAAGGCTGTCCTGGCTTCAGCTGTCAATCGTGTTTAGAAGTGTCACCAATAATTTGTAGCCTGGAAGTGCTTGACTTGTGGACCCCTGGTGCTAATTGGATCCACTGATTTCTGTAAAATCCCCACCTGTCATCAGCTCAGCAGTAGGTATGATATTGAAGCTCTAATGAACCCAGGGAAAACTTTAAATAGCCAGTCTGATTCCTTTTGATTTTATTACTGGGCAAAAAGTTTGAATTTCTAGGGAGGGAACTTTATTTTTATAGTCTCTTATAACCTTTCATTAGGATCCACGCTTTTTAAGAAAGAGGTCAGGTTTTATCCTGGAGGATACCCTATTCCCGCAGAAAAGTTGTTAGAATTTAAGAACTCCATCCGGTGAAGCTTGGTTAGAACCTGGAAGGAAAATGAATCCAGAATCCTTGTTAACTAGAAACCAACTTGTTTCACAACTGCAGCAAAAAAATCCATTCTGGGAAGTGGGGAGCAGGTGACCTAGGGCTCAGGGTTGTTGCTTGTGTTGTTTTGCTTCGATAGCTATTTTCTTTGGTGCTTCAGTTTCAAAGCAAAATTCACTTGCAAACCTGTTTTATATCGCTGTGGGAGTTCCCCGCAGAGGACAGGCAGAGACTGTCCTGTCACAGAATACTGTCCTCTGGGAGAAATAGGAATACATTTGGATGAGCTCCAGCGTTCATCTCTGTTCTCTGATACTATGAATGAAGCTGCCAGTGTCTTTCATAGCAGGGTACCCAGGAGCTGTTTACAATGGAGGAGACCAGAGCTGCACTGCCCACAGACTGTCACCACCTTCATTGTCCTGAGCTGTGGTCTTTGTCAGAATATTCTCCTTCTGTTATCTAGGCCAGAAAAATCCTGTTACATTCTTATGTTTAGCTAGATGGACAGGATGTAAAATGCATTCCTTCCCCAAACATAACCACTTGGATATCCCACAAGGACCCAAATGTTCTTATGAAATTTGTGTTGATTGGGAAGAAGCAGTTTGCTTTTATGGCAATGAAGAACTTGAGTGTGAGCAGACAGAATACACTCACATCTGACTACATTGTTTGCCCACACTAACAATTTGTTAACCCATCCCCATAAACCAACGTCCAATTGTTATCAACTGAAATAATTTCACCGATTTTGTTCTTGTTCTTGGAGCTCTAGGACCCTCACAGGGGCTTTAATCCATGCACCGAAATAGACAAACAAGGAAAGACTTGTTAAGTCATGCAGCCTAGTCATCTGACTCTGGTGGATATTCCCTCTGGTATGCCTTTCTGAGGCCCTGACTCGCCTGCATTTGAATAATGCCAGCACCAGACTTCAGCTTCTTCCCATGGGAATTGGTAATATATTCTCTTCTTGATTTCGGCATTCCCCCACCCCCTTCATTTCTTGATTTATTCAATCATTCTTGGGAATGCCTGAGCTGGCTCTCTGCTTAGGGCACCCTCACTCATTCTCCTCTTGGTATTTCCTGAGATTTACACATCAGAAAGATGGAGGGCGTCTTATAGGTCTGCTTCATAGTTGTGCTTTGTCTAAACGCTGTCTGCTTTGGATTCTTTTATGACACGAGCTCATTTTTTTAATTTTATTTTGTATTTTTTTAAGTTTACATCCAAATTAGTTAGCATATAGTGCAACAATGATTTCAGGAGTAGATTCCTTAGTGCCCCTTACCCATTTAGCCCATCCCCCCTCCCACAACCCCTTCAGCAACCCTCAGTTTGTTCTCCATATTTATGAGTCTGTTTTGTTCTTTCCCTGTTTTTATATTATTTTTATTTCCCTTCCCTTATGTTTACCTGTTTTGTCTCTTAAAATCCTCATATGAGTGAAGTCATGATTTTTGTCTTTCTCTGACTACACTTAGCATATTATCCTCCAGTTCCATCAATGTAGTTACAAATGGCAAGATTTCATTCTTTTTGATTGCCGAGTAATACTCCATTGTATACATATACCACATCTTCCTTATCCATTCATCCGTCGATGGACATTTGGGCTTTTTCCATACTTTGGCTATTGTTGATAGTGCTTCTATAAACGTGGGGGTGCATGTGTTCCTTCAAAACAGCACACCTGTATCCTGTGGATAAATGCCTAGTAGTGCAATTGCTGGGTCATAGGGTAGTTCTATTTTTAGTTTTTGGAGGAACCTCTATACTGTTTTCCAGAGTGGCTGCACCAGCTTGAATTCCCACCAATAATGCAAAAGAGATCCTCTTTCTCTGCATCCTCGCCAACATCTGTTGTTGCCTAAGTTGTTAATGTTAGCCATTCTGACAGGTGTCAGGTGATATCTCATTGTGGTTTTGAATTGTATTTCCCTGATGATGAGTGATGTTGAACATTTTTTCATGTGTCAGTTGGCCATCTGGATGTCTTCTTTGGAGAAGTGTCTATTCATGTTTTTTGCCCATTTCTTCACTGGATTATTTGTTTTTTGAGTGTTGAGTTTGATAAGTTCTTTATAGATTTTGGATACTAACCCTTTATCTGATATGTCATTTGCCAATATCTTCTCCCATTCTGTCAGTTGCCTTTTAGTTTTGCTGATTGTTTCCTTTGCTGTGCAGAAGCTTTTTATTTTGATGAGGTCCCAATAGTTCATTTTTGTTTTTGTTTCACTTGCCTCCAGAGATGTATTGAATAAGAAGTTGCTGCGGCCAAGATCAAAGAGGTTTTTGCCTGCTTTCTCCTTGAGGATTTTGATGGCTTCCTGTCTTACATTGAGGTCTTTCATCCATTTTGAGTTTATTTTTGTGTATGGTGTAAGAAAGTGGTCCAGGTTCATTCTTCTGCATGTCACTGTCCAGTTTTCCCAGTACCACTTGCTGAAGAGACTGTGTTTATTCCATTGCATATTCTTTCCTGCTTTGTCAAAGATTAGTTGGCCATATGTTTGTGGGTCCATTTCTGGGTTCTCTATTCTGTTCCATTGATCTGAGTGTCTGTTCTTGTGCCAGTACCATACTTTCTTGATGATTACAGCTTTGTAGTATAGCTTGAAGTCTGGGATTGTGATGCATCCTGCTTTGGTTTTCTTTTTCAAGATTGCTTTGGCTATTTGGGGTCTTTTCTGGTTCCATACAAATTTTAGGATTATTTGTTCTAGCTCTGTGAAGAATGCTGGTGTTATGTTTATAGGGATTGCATTGAATGTGAAGATTGCTTTGGGTAGTATCAACATTTTAACAATATTTGTTCTTCCTCTCCAGGAGCATGGAATCTTTTTCCATGTTTTTGTGTCTTCTTCAATTTCTTTCATAAGCTTTCTAGAGTTTTCAGTGTATAGATTTTTCACCTTTTTGGTTAGATTTATTCCTAGGTATTTTATGTTTTTTTGTGTAACTGTAAATGGGATCAATTCCTTGATTTCTTTTCCTGTCATTTCATTGTTGGTGTATCAGAATGCAACCAATTTCTGTGTGTTGATTATATATCCTGCAACTTTGCTGAATTCATGAATCAATTCTACCAGTTTTTTGGTGGAATCTTTTGGGTTTCCCTATAGAGTATCATGTCATCTGCAAAGAGTGAAAGTTTGACCTCCTCCTGGCTGATTTGGATGCCTTTTATTTCTTTGTGTTGTCTGATTGCAGAGGCTAAGACTTCCAATACTATGTTGAATAACAGAGGTGAGAGTGGACATCCCTGTCTTGTTCCTGATCTTAAGGGGAAAGCTCTCAGTTTTTCCCCATTGAGGATGATATTAGTGTGGGGTCATTCATATATGGCTTTTATGATTTCGAGGTATGCTCCTTCCATCCCTACTGTCTTGAGGGTTTTATCAAGAAAGGATGCTGTATTTTGTCAAATGCTTTCTCTGCATCTATTGAGAGGATCATATGGTTCTTGTCCTGTCTTTTATTGATGTGATGAATCACGTTAATTGTTTTGAGGATATTGATCCAGCCCTGCATCCCAGGTATAAATCCCGCTTGGTTGTGGTGAATAATTTTTTTAATGTTTTGTTTGATCCGGTTAGCTAATATTTTTTTACATCCATGTTAATCAGGAAAATTGGCCTATAGTTCTTCTTTTTAGTGGGGTCTCTGGTTTTGGAATCAAGGTAATGCTGGTTTCTTAGAAAGAGTTTGTAAGTTTTCCTTCTATTTCTATTTTATGAAACAGCTTCAAGAGAATAGGTGTTAACTCTTCCTTAAATGTTTGGTAGAATTCCCCTGGAAAGCCATCTGGCCCTGGACTCTTGTTTCTTGGGAGATTTTTGATTGCTACTTCGATTTCCTTACTGGTTATGGATCTGTTCAAATTTTCTATTTCGTCCCTCCTGTTTCAGTTTTGGTAGTGTATATGTTTCTAGGAATTTGTGCATTTCTTCCAGATTGCCCATTTTTTTTTAAATTTTTTTTCAACGTTTATTTATTTTTGGGACAGAGAGAGACAGAGCATGAACGGGGGAGGGGCAGAGAGAGAGGGAGACACAGAATCGGAAACAGGCTCCAGGCTCTGAGCCATCAGCCCAGAGCCTGACGCGGGGCTCGAACTCACGGACCGCGAGATCGTGACCTGGCTGAAGTCGGACGCTTAATCGACTGCGCCACCCAGGCGCCCCAGATTGCCCATTTTATTGGCATATAATTACTCATACTATTCTCTTATTATTGTTTTTATTTCTGCTGTGTTGGTTGTGATCTCTCCTCTTTCATTCTTGATTTTATTTATTTGGGTCCTTTCCTTTTTCTTTTTGATCAAACTGGTTAGTGGTTTATCAATTTTGTTAATTGTTTAAAGAACCAGCTTCTGGTTTCATTGATCTGTTCTACTGTTTGTTTGTTTTTTTCTTTTGGTTTCGATAGCATTAATTTCTGCTCTAATCTTTATTATTTCCTGTCTGCTTCTGGTTTTGGGTTTTATTTGCTATTCTTTTTCCAGCTCCTTAAGGTGTAAGGTTAGGTTGTGTATGTGAGATCTTTCTTCCTTCTTTAGGAAGGCCTGGATTGCTATATACTTTCCTCTTATGATCGCCTTTGCTGCGTCCCAGAGGTTTTGGGTTGTGGTGTTATCATTTTCATTGACTTACATATACTTTTAAATTTCCTCTTTAACTTCTTGGTTAGCCCATTCATTCTTTAGTAGGATGTTCTTCAGTCTCCAAGTATTTGTTACCTTTCCAAACTTTTTCTTGTGGTTGATTTCAAGTTTCATAGCATTGTGGTCTGAAAATATGCATGCTATGATCTTGATCTTTTTGTACTTACTTAGAGTTGATTTGTGTCCCAGTATATGGTCTATTCTGGAGAACGTTCCATGTGCACTGGAGAAGAATGTATATTTTGCTACCTTAGGATGAAATGTTCTGAATATATCTGTTAAGTCCATCTGGTCCAGTGTGTCATTCAAAGCCATTGTTTCCTTGTTGATTTTTTGATTAGATGATCTGTCCATTGCTGTGAGTGGGGTGTTGAAGTCTCCTACTATTATGGTATTACTATTGATGAGTTTCTTTATGTTTGTGATTAGTTGATTTATATATTTGGGTGCTTTCTCATTTGGTGCATAAATGTTTACAATTGTTAGGTCTTCTTGGTGGATAGACCCCTTGATTATGATATAATGCCCTTCTGCATCTCTTGATACAGTGTTTATTTTAAAGTCTAGAGTGTCTGATATAAGTATGGCTACTCTGGATTTCTTTTTTTGACCATTAGCATGATAGATGGTTCTCCATCCCTTTATTTTCAATCTGAAGGTGTCTTTAGGTCTAAAGTGGGTCTCTTGTAAACAGCATATAGATAGATTTCATTTTCTTATCCATTCTGTTACCCTATGTCTTTTGATTGGAGCATTGAGTCCATTGACGTTTAGAGTGAGTACTGAAAGATATGAATTTATTGCCATTATGATGATTGTAGAGTTGGAGTTTCTATCGGTGTTCTCTGATCCTTTCTGTTGCTTTTGGTAATTATATATATTATAATTATGTATATATAATATATATATTATTATATATATATTATATATATATATTATTATATATATTATATATATATTATATATATATTATTATATATATATATTATATATATATATATATATAATTATATATATATATTTTTTTTTTCATCTTTTCTCCCCTCAGAGAGTCCCCATTAAAATTTCTTGCAGTGCTGGTTTAGTGGTCACAAACTCCTTTAATTTTTGTTTTTCTGGGAAACTTTTTATCTCTCCTTCTATTTTGAATGACAGCCTTGATGGATAAAGAATTCTTGGCTGCATATTTTTCTGATTCAGCACCTTGAATATATCCTGCCACTCCTTTCTGGCCTGCCAAGTTTCTGTGGATAGGTGTGCTGCAAACCTGATCTGTTTTCCCTTGACTTTTTTTCCCTTGCTGCTTTCATGATTCTCTCCTTGCCTGAGTATTTTGTGAATTTGACTGTGATATGCCTTGTTGATGGTCGGTTTTTGTTGAATCTAATGGTGGTCCTCTGTGCTTCCTGGATTTTGATGTCTGTGTGACATGAGCTCTTGTCCCTCCTCATTATTTCATTGTTGCATATCTGTAAATTATCTTTATTTTTTTTTTTGGCCCTTTCACTCACCATGCTATTAATATGTCAACATGAAAGAAAAGCAACACGGGAAGAAAGGGCACATGAGCTAATGGTTGGTCTCAGGGCCAACTGGGAGTCAGAGATGCCAAAATGGAGGAAAGACTAGAGATGTTGGCTCTTCAAGATCTGGGATGGGAACTGTGAAGCTGAAATCCCAGGCTCTTGCAATCCTACCACCTGCCATTTGTTTGGATCAAATTGCTGGCCTGGGTTTTTAGCTTGAGCTACTTTCCTTTCTGGCCACAGCCTCTTATCTCTGTTCTCTATTCTCACCATGGCTGGTACTTTCCCATAACCACAGAACATAGTATTAGAATGGGGCTGGGGGGTTGAGAGCAAACCCCTTCAATTAGATATCAAGAATCAGGCCCCAGAGAAGTGATGACTTCTTCAAGGTCACCCAGCAAGCTGCTAGAGAAGCTGAGGCTAGACACCCATCTTCAGAATTGCAGGGCCAAATCTGTCTTTTCTAATGGATAGCTGCTTACATTCAGCAAAAGGTAACTTTGTGCTGAAGCAACTGCCTCCACGTGTGCTCAGAAAGCAATGGTGTACAGCCGTTTGCCAGAGAGAAATGGCAAGGGAAAGCACTCGCAGCACTGAGAGAAATGTCAGGTAAACCTTCCATTAGCCTTATTCTTCCATAAAAAAACTGAAATTAACTTCACATATAACACCAAATTAAGTGATTTGACTTGGAAGCTAGTCATTAACATATTCTGGGTTTTCTCCCCTTCATACTTGTAGATATTTTTCTCTTTTCTTAAATAGGAAAAAATAGATTTCTAAGACAGGTGTTCTAGGTGTTACTTCATCATCCAAAGTTTCTTTGCCGATAATCCCTGGACCAGGTGATAAATAATTGGCTAATTAGAATGTGGAATTTGGAATAAAGCCTCTGAAGTGGATTCTATGGTAGGCAGCAACATGTACAACTAATAATAAGGTGACAGCCCCTGGTTATAAAATCCTGTGCCTCTGTTACTGTTTCTGATTTGCCCTTGAGCTGTCCTGTGGTATGTTACCAGTGATTGTTTTCTTTCATTGACATGTGCATGTGAGAATAGTCTAAAAATATGTGGTGTTCCATACAGTGAGACTCCTCTCAGCCATAAGAATGCTTTTCTGGGGTGTTAATTATATAATTCACTGATTCTTAACGCTAAGTACTGTCCATAAATGGCAGTGAGTCCAACTAAAGGTGAGGAAAGGTACCTATCTCCTATCTTGGTCCTGAATACTTTAAACTAAGAGCCTAATCTATTTTTCATGTTACGAAATGTAAACAAAAAAAAAAAAAGAAAAGAAAAGAAAAAGAGAAAAGAAAGCCACTAGGGGCACCTGGGTGGCTCAGTCGGTTAAGTGTTTGATTCTTGATTTTGGCTCAGGTCATGATCTCACTGATGTGGGGTTGAGCCCTGCATCTGGTGGGGTGTGGAGACTGCTTGGGATTCCATCATCTATTCCTCTCTCTCTGTCCCTTCCTTGCTCATGCTTTCTCCCTCTCTCTCAAAAGAAAAAAAAAAAAGAAAAAGAACGGAAGAAAGAAAGAAAGAAAGAAAGAAAGAAAGAAAGAAAAAGAAGCAACTAAAAATTCCCCCAAAGATCTACATGCCTTCATACGCTAGCTTTGTTCCCTGTGATTTTACAATGGTACTTCTAAAGTAACTAGAGACTGTCAAGGTCCTCACCTAAGAAACCAGGGAACTATAAAGGAGATTGAATGAAGAATCCAGACAAGAAGGGCTTCACAATTAAGGTGGGGTGGTGAAGTGATAGGATAGCATGGTGGCTTCACCTGAGATGAGGAAGTTCTTTCCAAAGATTTCACATTATTGGATATCAGTAGATACATGTGTGTCCTTTTTGACCTTCATGTATCTCAGTGCCTAAACAACTGTATGTGTACTCAAGGTTTTGGTTACACCCTTCCTGGAGAAGCCTTCTTTAGTTGGAATCAGATCTTTGTCACTGAGCATAACCTATTTTTTTTATTGTTTATTTACTTATTTTGAGAGAGAGAGAGAAGGAGACAGAGTGTGCATGAGCAGGGGAGGGGCAGAGAGAGAGGGAAAGAGTGAGAGGGAGAGAGAGGATCTCAAGCAGGCTCCATGCTGTCAGTGCAAAGCCTGACCAGAGGCTGGATCTCATGAATTTTGAGATCACGACCTGAGCCAAAATCAAGAGTCAGATGCTCAGCTGACTGAGCTACCCAGGCACCCTGAGCATAACTTCTTGAAGTACATGTAGTAGACAGTGACTCTTATCCTCCCCTCCAGGGCACACACTTTGTCCTCCCAAACGCAGTGGTACAGAGTTTCATTTAAAAAAAGTTATAAATAATGGCAAATCCAGTGGGTTAGGTGTGGAAACTGAGAACCTTGGTGAACAGCCTTTTAAAAATCTGTCTCCCTCTGTCTTTCATGTTTTCCTGCTTTGGGTCTTTCTATTTTGCCAAGTATGGTGTTTCTGGTTTTTAGGCACTCGTATTGGGAGGAGAACTGCTTAGCCCTTGAAAGACACCCAGATACACAGGTGCTGAACCCATGCAATGGACATTTTATACCGTCTTACTCTGTTGCTGTCCCCGAGATCCTTTTATAACCCTCTGCTTCACCCCTGAATAGAGACGCACCAAGCTGCTACTTCCCTGTCTTCACACCAATGCCATTTTTTAAAATATTTATTTATTTGAGAGAAGGAGGGGAGGGGCAGAGAGAGAGGGAGACACAGAATCTGAAACAGGCTCTAGGTTCTGAGCTGTCAGCATAGAGAGCCCAATGGGAGGCTTGAACTCATAAACCGTAAGATCATGACCTGAGTGGAAGTCGGACACTTAGCTCACTGAGCCACCTAGGCTCCCCAATCCCATTTTTGATAATGAATCTGATTCCTGTCCTAGGTAATGCACAATCGTTTGAGGAATGCCTCTTGTCTCACAGTGGTCAAACCACCCTCACCTGTGACCTGTCCTCATGAGAAGCTCACTCAGGCCAGGCCCTAGTCACAGGTAGGCCTAGACAGTCACGTCCCTGGTTGAGGCACATCTTTATTGTGAGATATGTTCAGTGTATTCCTTGAACATAACCTCTAACAAAATTAGACTTTTTCATCCACCTGTGGTTCTCACCTCTCCATTCTGAGAATCTCTATCCTACTCACCACCCTGAGTTCTCCAGCATGAGAACTTGACTTGCAATTCCTATGTGGCAAAAGCATGACTATCCTCAGGACCACCTTGGTTACTTAAAGAGAAGGTTTTGTTTTGTTTTGTTATTTATAGGACTAAATGCATTAAAATTAACAGAACCAGAAATATGTGCTTATAGGTCCTGAAATAACAATTTGGTACTTTAGAATATTTTCCAAACAATGAGTGGGCTCTCATTTTTTTTTCCTTTAAGAACTTTGATTTTATTTAGGGATCAATCTTTTTTTTTTTTTTTTTTCTCATACACATATATTTATCCAAACACTTTTACACAGAATGCTAAAGGCACATTTCTTCATATTTTACAGAAGGGCTTGAAATTTATGCCATTGCACAATCAAATCTAACTCCTGAATAAATGGATTACATTTTTTTTAGAGTTTAAAGCATTAAAGGTGGGGCTCCTGGGTGGCTCAGTTGGTTAAGCTTCTGACTTCAGTTCAGGCCATGATCTTGCATTCAAGACCCGTGCCAGGCTCTGTGCTGACAGCTTGGAGCCTGGATCCTGCTTGGGATTCTGTGTCTCCCTTTCTTGCTGCCCCTCCCCTGCTTGCACTCTGACTCTCTCTCTCTCTCAAAAAATAAACATTAAAAAAATAAAGACTTAATGGCAATAATCATTACTATGATTAATAATAATTACTGACTGAAAAATATTCAAAACATAATGAATTAAAATTAAATTTAACATGGTCTCATATGCCCTGAAGGAGGTGGTACCTGAATTGAAGGAGTTTTTGCTATGTCCAAATAACATCCTCTTTGGAATTTCTGTGACTCTGGAGTCATGAATCATTAGTCTGCTCCCTTTCTGCCAGACATCATGCATGCTACTAATCTCCTTTAGTCGCTGGCCAGGTCTTTTAAGATCTATAAAAAAATTATAACATTGAAGTGTACACTTTTCTTTCTAGCTTCTGGATAGACTTCCATTAGTCAGATATGCACTAAAAACCCAGATCTGCTATGTAAGTGACCTTAGACAAGCACTTAGCACCTCTGTACCTCACTTGCCCTGTCTGTGAAATGGGAATGATAGTCAATAGAACTTATCACATGGGGCTTGAAGAGTAAATGAGATGATTCACATGAGGTACATGAACAGTGCTCCATAAATACAACATGTTATGCTGTTACTGTTACTAAGTCAAGAAGAACAAAATACACAGCAGACTGTGCTGCTCCCTCAGCCTGTCATTGAAGAGAGGGATACCTACAGAAGGTATAAGAAAACCCCAAATTACTAATTTTAGTTAAATTGTTTTCATTTTTCCCCCAAGGTGTGAAATGTATGTCTCCTGGAAAGAAAGACCACCATTCTTGGGTTTCTCGTGCTCTGACACATCCTGCTGGACAGAAGACTCTAATGGCTCTTTAACTGGGCCAGTGCTCAGTGTTGCATGTGAGGCTGGCAACCTTAAGTCATAAGGTTACATCTTTCACCAGACAGTGAGCAGGCTGGCTGAGTTCTCCAAACTGTGTCCCTCAGCTGTGTTATAAGGTATCCTGCTGTGTGCACAGTATCCATCAGGGTCCATGAGACTTAGGGAGGCAAGGGAACCAATGAAAATACATGGTACTAATGCTACTTGCTGTGCTGTAATAAGGTCTACTGTCTTTGACCCAGGAAAGTGCTTTCTGTGAACATCCATGACATAGTAATAAGCTGATTGGCTTGTGCATAAGGTAAAATCCCAGACCCCATGCCTCTCCTTTCCCAAGGTATTATATCGAGAATATGTCTGCACTCAGTACCAACCCATATGGTCTGATACTCATTCTTTTGAGTTTCCTTCCAGAAAGATTCCATTAAACAAGGATGTGCCAGCACAATAGTGCCCGAGAGCTATACATCCAGGGGCTGTCATACATAGTCTTGAGGACTGAAACAAGAGCAGGCACTATGTGGCATTTAATGCTTAGGAAAAATGATGATGAATGTTGCCATGTCTGTTTCTGCAGATAATTCTTTATAGGTTCTTGTTGCCTGTAGAATAAACTACAAATTCTTTCCAAGAGATGTGTAGGTCCCTTTATGACTTTCTTATTATTAAAAAATCCTTATCCTTTAACATTCCCCTGCTCTTTGACTAAGTTACAGATATATGAAACAACTACATTATTCATCGTACATTTATTTATTCAATCAGTGTCCACTGATGGCACAGGATATGGCAGGCTGTGTGTTAAAAGTGGGGCAAAGCAGGGGACAAACTGGTCACATTGTTCTGTTCTCTCTAGAACAGGCACACTACTTCTGATTGCTCTCTTATCTGCCCTCTCTTCTGTGATGAAGACTCACATATGTCTTACATGATTTCTCTTAGGATCCACCTGCTCCCAGAAGTCTTCCCTGACCCTGAGTCTTAGGTTTCCTTCCATTGCGCTACTCCACCATTGAAGGCATATCTCTGCCATAGCAATAGTCATCCTTATTTTAGCCAGTTATTTACTTATATGATCTTCTTTCTATACCTGTTAGTTCCATTCAACATTCAACTCATATTCAATGTCATTTGCAATTTTAATGCTGGATCTATTTTTTATTCACATTTTTATCTGTAGGGCCTTGTTCAGCATCTGACATGTAGTAAACACTCAATAAATATGTTGTAGAATCAGTGAATGATTAATTTAGTATGGCTTCACTCTGACATTACCCAATAGACAGAGTCATACATTTATGCAACTGTAGGGCTGAGAGAGTTTTGCAAGAATACTTCTAACTCCTCATGTCACTGATAAAGCATTTCCTAGTTGAATCACAGAAAGCAACACAAATACCAGATACCCCCTATTTGGAGCTGCCGAAAATCTGTGAACAACAACAAAAAAACTAAAGAGGAGATCCTTCAGTGTAGCGGTTTGTCAAAGTGCTAGTTAGTAGAACAGGTAGGACCTTTGAGTAAAGATGATTGTGTTGAAGCCTGCTCTACTTTATTGAGCTCTAGCTTCAGAGTCAAGAGCTGCAAAACATTTACTCAACAGTGAGCTTGACGATGAATCATGTATTACTCATCTTCTGTCTTACAAACCACATGTATGGAGATGTTCCATAAATGGCTACCAGGTGGGGTGAAGAATTTCTCAAGATCAGGGTAGAATGCTTGAGACATACCCAAAAGGGGAGCAAAGTGTTAAAGACTGTTTCTTTTTATTTATTCATTTATTTTTTAGAGACAGAGCATGAGTTGGGGAGAGGGGCAGAACGAGAGAGAGTGAGAGAATCCCCAGCAGGTTCCCCACTCAGCATGGAGCCCAATATGGGGCTCCAACCCACAACTCTAGGATCATGACCTGAGCCGAAATCAAGAGTCTGATGCCAAACCAACTGAGCCACCCAGGCGCCCCAAGAATGGTTTTTATTAGGTGACTGGAAGGGGGACTTGAGTCTGTGGTCTGCAGGAGAGCTATCCTTGTCGGGGCTGGGAAGAGGGCAAGAAGGAAAGGACTTTGTTCCGAGAGCAGATATGAACATTTTTTTATCATCTGATGTATGCTCTCCTTTTATTTTGTCTTGCTTTTCCTTTTCTTCTGTCCTTGTGTTTCTTCCATGGAAATTGCTGTTTGTCTTTGGCATCAGCATCCATTTTTTAAGATGCAGCCACCTGTGAGTGTTACAGAGCATATGCTTTTAATCTTCTCACAAGTTGCATTTAGAGTGAGTTAAGTTCTACCAGAGTGGAATCTGCCCAAGAAAATATCCAACAACTGTGGAATTTAATCAAACTATGATGAAGACAATTGTTGATCTGAGAAGTGACTTTTCTCCCTGACAATTCATGACCAGGCCAATTTGATGTTTGAAGTATGTCCTCAATCTGGTGATTTGCTTCTTTAATTGATGGCCACTCTCCTCAGGTCTTTTAATCCATCAGCTTATAATTGTTAAAAGTGGCCAAAAAGGGAAAACAAAACACCATGTTTTTGGTCTAATTAAAAACAAAACAAAACAAAACAAAACAAAACAAAACAAAACAAAACACTCCCTTGATACATTAAGACATGGAAAGACAGGATCACTAAAAAAATATTTTACAAGATATAAAGTGAAGTTTTAACAAAGTTTCTAATATTTATAAATGCAAAACAATAATTATAAATTTAGATTTTATATCTTCAAATAAAATTAACAAAGAAGTACACTCTGTAGCCTAGATATTCTTCCCCTTGGCTACAAAACTTTGTATGGATGTTTAGGGGTGGCTACACCCATAATCTATTTTATCACATACACTGTGTATACCCTAACTTCTTCCACAAACTTAAACATAATGCAAAGGAAGGTCATTTTTGATAGATAGTTATAGTTCATTTCATAGAAAAATCGACAAAATATTTTTAAAATAGACTGGTATTATTCTGGTAAAATATTTTATTCCAGTAAACATACTCCTTTGTGCATGTACAATTTCATTTCACATTGTTTCCTTTCTCATTTTCTTGATTCTCCTTCTCTTATTGGTTAGGCCAACCTGTTTATTGATAAAATGTTGGCTAACCAGAGGGTCTGAGCTGTGCAACAGAAGAAGAATGACTTTTAGGTTTGTCTTTCCTTGTCAGGAAGCTATCATAATTTTTCCCTCAGAATTTGAAGCTAATGTGCCCAGCAAGGAAAATATCCTAACTCCTTCGTTTCTATATTTCCAATTTCTTTTTAGTGATCATTAGTTTTATCAGAAACTTCTAATTTCCTTTAAATATGCCATTTTAACAGGATTTGGTGCATTCTTAAGTACCTCTACTCTATCTTCTAGCAAGCATTTTTTTTTCCTGAAGCTATGTTAAAATTTATAATGGATTTTGATGTAATTTTAAATATTTGATGGATTTTTAATTTTTAATTTTTCAATAGTTTATATATTACATAGTAAAATATTCAAAGCATATAAAGCATATATGGATACACATGTAAAGTAAAGCTTTCCCCATCCTTGCCCCTCCATTTCCCATTTCCACTTCTTTCCATGGACAACCATGATTACTCACTTCTTGTGTAAACTTTCAACAAACATACATGTATATATGCAGAGTATTTACACTCACTCCTCCTCCTTTATACAAATAGTAGTGTATTACACACTGCTCTCTATTTGATTTTCTGCACATATCTATGTATCTCAGAAAATGTTCAAAATCAGTTTATATAGAGGTACTGTCTCATTTTTATAGCTGCACTTTATTGCATGGAAATGCCATAATTTACCCAACCAATTTCCTGCTGATGAACATTTAGGCTGTTGCTAATATTTTGCTATTGTCCTCCATTCTGCAATGACTATCTTTGTTCATACTTTGTGCACTCATGTGAAATTATCTCTAGACTAAAGTTTCATATTCAGATTGCTTGGTCAAAGGGAATATAAGCACACTTTAGTTTTGATAGGTGTTGCCAAATTGCCCTCCAAAGATGTTTGCCAATTTACACCCACAGTAACGTGATTTGAGAATGTAGATTTCTTTTTAAAATGTGCACCATCTAGAAAGGGAAGTAAACTGCTCAATATTTGCCACTATGTCTTGCAATCAGCAACTGAATGAATCTACCAGACACTAAATATAATTAAGAGCCCATTACAGTTACTACTGAAATTAGTCAGTGTAATGCTTCTTCTCACCTTCTCCAGCTGATTAAATGTATACTTAATATCCATGCCTCAACTTGCAATCTTGGAAGTGTTTAGTGGCTGCGCACAGAGCATTTGACAGCTATGCTCATTGACAGGAGAGAGAGCGTTCTATGTGTTTTAGACAAATAAAGGTCAATGTCTTAAGCCTGATGCTGTTTTATTAGACAAGTACTTAAACTGTGATCTTATATCTCAAAATTCAGTACAATATTAAACATGATGGTGAGTTCAGCAGGTGTTTGCTATTCCTGCCTAAAACTGTCTGCACTTATGATGTTGGCTCATAATCAGATCATTTAGACACAGCCTGAAACAATTGTCTGCTTTTAACATGTCAATAAAAAATAAAAATGGTTTCAACTTCTGATTTTAGAATTAGGAATGTTAGTTTTATTATTACTATTAGTGGAGTGAATATTTTGTAGTGAATTCTGTATAAATAATTATTTTTCACCTATTTAGAAATTCTCAGTTTATACCATAAGATTCCTTTTTTTCTCTTTGATGTGTTACAACCAAGCCCACCATTTTCTCTGAGTGCTGAGATGAATTCTCTTACCTTGCTTTGTCAATCTGGCTCAATGCTTTCCCCTCTCCAGACATCAGTTTGCCATCCACATTTGAAGTCAGTGTTTTCTTGATAGAATTTGGCAGTTTATTACACAAAAACCTGAGGGTGAGAATCCAGATTTTTCAGTTATGTAAAAGTAACAACATGTAAGGAATTCATTATGAAATATCCTCATTAATATACATCTTTAACATTCTTCTAAAACCAGAAGTTGAAGCCATTTTTATTTTTTACTGACATATTAGAAATAGTATTGTCAGTGAAACTTCTGTTTCTTTTTTTTTCTTCCAAGATATTATTTAAATTCAAGTTAGTTAGCATATAATGTAGTATTGGGAAACTTCTACATTTCTAATTGTCAAGTTAGTGGCCCTTACAAATAAAAGTAGAAATGATCCATAAAGTCCCATAGAATGGCATGATAATTATTCTTTTCTTCTACTTCTATTTTTTATAATCTAGTTTCCTTTTCACTATTTCTTCTCTTAACTTTATATTTTAATAGGTTCCTCCTCATTTCGTAAACACTCTTGCCAGCACAATAAAGGTGAACATTTTCCAAACTGAATTTATTTCACGCCAGAACAGCTCCCCCTCCAGAGTTCCCTGCATCAGCGAGTTAGTGGCACCACACATCCAGTGGCACCTGGTAGCACTTTTTTCTCCCTCCTCTGCCATTCCTGCACAGACCATCAGTCACCAAATATTGTTGTTCTACATCCTAAATATCTCTCAAATCTATCCACTTCTCCCCATCATTACTGTACCATCCCAGTCTTACTGGACATACCTCCTAAATATTATCCCCCCAGTTACTCTTGTTCATTTCTAGTTACTTTTCTACATAAGAATATATCAAAGAAAAGTTCATGAGACATTGGACATCAGGCCATCAGGTAATAAAAGAGACAATTGAAACATAGGAAGCAAATAAGATGAATCCCAAAATGACCTAGCTTATTGTGTGGAGAAAGTTTCCAGGCTATGATGCAAGGAAGAGAAGCCACACCTGAGCCTAGTAGACTCTCTGAGTTAAGTAAGGGGGGCCTAGAAGCATAAGAAGATTGAGGGGGTTGGATTTAATAGGACAGAGTGTCAGAGAAGAGAGTTGCAGAGAAAGAGCTCTGGAGAGCTGCTTCATGTTCTCCAAAAGTATCCAGTTGAATAGTGATCAGTGCGTGTCCATGAGGAAACTACCCATGCTTGGTGAAGATCTAGTCAAAAGGATGTGAATGAAAAATGCACAGAGCTCAATTAGGGCCTACAATAATGCCCATTCCCAGCAGTCAGAGTGGAAAACCTCATAATTTATGGTTCATTGAGTAGAGTATTCAGAAGGGTATTGTCTAAGTAGTGAGGAAAATTCTCCCTGGACATAATGCTCCACTGGTTCTGCCTAACAATGCTTAAAAGCAATACCCAAGAGAATCAAACTATTTCTAATTTGACCACATCCCAGGAAAAAAAAGACAATTTATAAGATTATAGAAAAGTTTTGCAGTCAATAAGGTAAGAATTACAATATCTGGTATCCAATCATAAATTACCAGGCATTAGGAAAAACAAAACAAAACAGTGTGGTACAAAATATAAAGAAGATAAAAATCAAAACGGACTCAGAATTAATAAAGATGATAAAATTAGTAGACAAGGATATTAAAATGGTTATCAAAGCTCTATTTAATGTGATCAAAAACTAGAGAATGAATGTATTAAGTAGAGGTATAGAAAATATTTTGAAAAAATTTTTAATGTTTATTATTTTGAAAGACAGAGAGAGCATGAGCATGGGAGGGGCAGAGAGGGAAGGAGACACAGAATCTGAAGCAAGGTCTAGGCTCCGAGCTGTCAGCAAATAGCCTGATGTGGGGCTTGAACTCACAGACCTTGAGATCATGACCTGAACCGAAGTCGGATGCTTAACTGACTGAGCCACCCAGGTGTCCCAAAAATATTTTTTAAAACAACCAAATCAAACTTCTAGAGATGAAGCTTACATGTGTGAGATGAAAATACACAGGATATGGCAAGCAGCAGATTAGACATTGCATAATAAAAGATTAGTACGTATGGAAACAAAGCAGTAGAAACTATTTAAAATGAAGCAAGGAGAAAACAGTGAAAGAAAAAAATGAGACCATTAATGAGCTCTGGGACAATTTTAGTAGGTCTAATATTGTGTAATTGGTGTAGCACAGAAATGTTGTTTGTAGAAATAATGGCCAAAATATTTCCAAACTTGATGAAAAATGTAAGCAAATGGATCCAAGCAACTTTAAAAACAAGAAACGTGGGGACACCTGGGTGGCTCAGTCAGTTAAGTGACTCTTGATTTCAGCTCAGGTCATGATCTTGCAGTCGTGTGATTGAGCCCTGTGTCAGACTGAGTGCGGAGAGTGCAGCCTGCTTGGGATGCCCTCTCTCCCTCTCTCTTTGCCCCTACCCCACTCATGCTCTTTCTCTCTCAAAAATAAATAAATAAACTTAAAAAAAAAAACAAGAAACATGAAGAAAGGAACACCAAGTTCCATCATAATCAAATATTTTAAAACCAGTGATAAAGAGAATATACTAGGAGCACCAGGTGGATCAGTCAGTTAAGAGTCTGATTTCGGCTCAGGTCATGATCTCATGGTTCATGAGTTTGAGCTCATCGGGCTCTCTGCTGTCAGTACGCGTCCCCCCCTCTCTCTACCCCTCTTCTGCTCGTGTGCATGCTGTCTCTCTCTCTCTCACTCTCAAAAGTAAAATAAAACATTAAAAAAGAGAATATATTAAAAAACAGTAAGAGTAGAAAGACTCATTAAATGCAAAGAACAAAGAAAAGCAGTTTTCTCCCCAGAAACAAAGCAAATGAGAGGACAGTGGGGTAACATCTTTAAAATTCTCAAAGACCAGAACTCAACTTAGAGTCTTCACCAGTGAAAACAACATCTTTGCAAGATAAAGGCACATAAAAACTTATTCAGACAGTTAAAGGTAAAAACATTTATTAGCAACACACCTACACTACAAGAAATGATGAAGTTTGTTAAGCAGACCAAAGTGACTCCGAATGGAGATCTGTATCCACACAAAGAAATGAGGAGCCCAGGAAATGGCAACTTTTTGGATACTAAAGATTTTTCTTATAATTTATATCTTTTGAAAAGATAATCAATTGCTTAAAGCAATAACAGTGTATTGTGGAGTGTATGTCATACGTAGGAATGAAATGTATGATGGCAATAGCATGAAGGCTGGGAGGGAGAAATGGAAGTATACTGTTGTAAGGTTATACTACATGGGAAGGGTAGACTATGATACAGTAAAGATGTATGTATGCTATACTATGAGCTCTAAAATAATTACAAAAATAATGTCACAGAGAGTTATAACTAATAAGAAAACACGGGGGGTAAATAGAATCAATTAAAAAATACACAATTCAAAGACTTCTGGTCCAGGCAAAATGATATAGATTCTTTTGTCCCTCTTAGGTACAAATATAAACTCTGGAGACAATGTAAGAGGCAACCAAAGGAGAACTCTGAATGGCAGAAAAAGGAAGGCAACTGATTAGGGACCTCAGGGCTACAGGAAAAGTAGCATTGAGTTATCTTACAATCGTCCTGCCTAACAGAAGAAGTGGACTCAGGCTTGGCATTTTTCTGAACCACAACTTCAGGTAAGTAGCTATAGGAAGGCTCATTCATCTCCTAGACTTAGTGAGAATCCTGCCAGCAACAATAGGCAAGCTCAGAATACCAGCAAAGAAGATTAACTGAGAGCCCTGCTAATGATAAGTGTTCAGGGGAAGTGCTCACCTTCCTCACTGGGGACCCAAGCCTCCTTTCTCTAACCAAAGATGCTGGAAGGCATTAGCAAGGGAGATCCCACTGCAAAAAGTGGCTAGCCCAGGAGGCATTCTTATTCCTCTCTAAGCCAGAGACTCCCTCTCACCTTCCACCAAAGACACTGAGTGGCTGGGTGGCACTATGAAAGGGGACCCACCACAATAAGGACTTGGTTTAGGAATTCTCCTTGTTCTCCTGGACAGGTAATCCCTTTCTCCCTGCCAGACACACTAGATAAACTATAGTGGGTTTGGGTAAACTTACCCCATCATTCTAAACAGTACCAGTAGAAAACAGCAGACAAAATAGAACCTTACGGCTCTGAAAATTAAGTTGTCTTTGGAACCATAGATTACACAATCAGGCCAGGGCCTGTGTGCTAAACTTAAATATGGTGACTGCCTGCCATCATAAAAGATCTAAATAAGGCCCAGAGTCTGCTAACATAAAAGTCAAAATGTCCAAGATAAAAGAAAAAAATCACCTACATACAAAGCGCCAGGATTTTAAGATAGTCGTCATGAAAATGCTTCACCAAAGTATTATAAATTCTCTGGAAACAAATGAAAAAATAAAAAATCTCAGCAAAAAAAAAAAAAAAAATTAAAGCGATTAAAAAAAGAGCCAAATGAAAAATGTAGAGCTAAATAATGCAAAAAGAGAAACAAAAACTAGTTGGACAAGATCAATAGTAGAGTGGATATGACGGAGAAGAAAAAGCAAGTATGACCAAAAGAGTATGCCACGAAATAACGGCTAAAAGTTGTGGCAAAAGAAATAAACCTACAGATTCAAGAAGTTGAGCAAACTGCAAACAGGATAAAGTAAAAAAAAAAAAAAAATCCACATTAAGGGATATCATAATTAAATTTCGGAAAGCTAAAAACAAAGAAAAAAATCTTGAAAACAAGCAGAAAGAAACAAAACATTACCTACAAGGAAAATGCCAATTTGAATGACAGTTGATTTCTAATCTGAAAACATGGAGGCCAGAAAAAAGCAGTCCAACATTTTTCAAGTGTTGAAAGAAAAGAACTGTCAACCATGATTATTCTGTGGGTGAAACTATCCTTCAGGAATGAAGGGGCAATAAAGATATTCTCAGATGAAGAAAAACTAAAATAATTTGTCACTAGCAGGCCTACCCTTAAGAATAACTAAAGGAAGTTCTATAAACAAAAAGGAAATGATAAAAAAAAAAAATTTGGAATCATCAGCAAGAACAATGGGAAGAACAGAAATAGATGGCCATACAATATAACATCCTTCTGTTCATGAATTTTAGAAACCAAATTTGGGGCGCCTGGGTGGCTCAGTTGGTTAAGTGGCAACTTCGGGCTCAGGTCATGATCTCGCGGTCCGTGAGCCCCGCATCGGGCTCTGTGCTGACAGCTCGGAGCCTGGAGCCTGTTTCAGATTTTATGTCACCCTCTCTCTGACCCTCCCCTGTTCATGCTCTGTCTCTCCCTGTCTCAAAAATAAATAAATGTTAAAAAAAAATTTAAAAAAAGAAATCAAATTTGATGACTTAAACAAAAACTGTAACGTCATCTGATACTTAAGATAATAATATTTAAAAGCAAGGAAGCTCAAGGGACCTAAATTTTCTAAACTTCACTGGAAGTAGATAACAATGTTGGCATGAATAGATGAGCATAACGTAGATATGTCATATATACTCAGAGGAACTAACAAGAAAGCTATACAGAAAGCACTAAAAAACACTATGAACAAATTAACAAGGAATTCTAAAGTTATATTGGATAAGAATCCAAAAGACCTTCCATGATATAGCTACTGTATGAACACGTATGCCCAATTCAGACAATCAGAGAATTTTATGGCTGGAAGATGATTTAGTTCAGTGTTTCCTAATCATTAACATGTATTTTAATCGCTTGATAATCTTGTTGCAATGCAAATTATGATCGATTAGGTCTTGGGTGGGACCTAATATTCTGCTTTCCAAAAAGCTCTGATCCAAGAACCATGCTTTGAGTAGCAAGAATTTGTTCAATCCCTTTTTCTAACAGATGGAGAATAGATGGCCCTTCTCCTGGCTTTTTAGAGCATTGCAATGACTCTACTGGGCCTAAAGCCATTGGACCTGAGTTTTATTGATAATAATGCCTCAAACTTTTATCACAGAGATCATTGGTCTGGCTTTGGTTGCTGCCTTTTCTGTGTCATAGTTTTTAATATTCCTTAGATTCTGAGACTGTATTGAAAAATCTTTTTCAATTAATATCCTTTTTTGCTGTAGCTATCCAGAGTTGGTTTCTGTTGCATGTGATCAAAAGAACCGTCACTAACAGAGTCTGTGTGTTGGACTTGAGTGCAAAGAAACATACCGTATTTGCAGCAGAAGAACATGAATTTTACCCCTTGGAGTATCACAATTGAAACATTTTCTTAAAAGTTTACACAAGCCCACTGGTGACTGAAAAATTTGTCTCTAGCATGATCTTCCACCTCATCTTCCAGGCTCCTATCCAACTTCTTACTTGATCTCTCCATTTGAATATCTAATAAACATCTCAAACTTACTATGTCCAGAACAAAACCTAATTGTCTGCAGTAAATGGCACCAGCTTTCATGTAGTTGTTAAGATAAAACCCTAGAAATCATCCCTGGTTTCTCTTTTTCCTTTCCCCAATCCAATTGCTCAGGAAGTTCTGTCAGTTTTACCTTAAAAATATAGGCAGAATCCAACCACTCACCATCTGAACAACTTTATCCTCCTCAAAGCCATCCTTCTCTCTCTTGGAAAACTGCAATAGCCTCCTAATTATACTTCCTGCTTCTACTCTAGCTTTGCCAAATGGCAGCCAGAGTGATTATTTTAAAATGTAAACAGGATCATGTTACTTTCATGCTCAAAACCTGTCAGTAGCTTGTCATCACAACGAAAATAAAATCCAAATACCCTATCATGATATAAGGCCCTATGTGATCTGACCCTTGATTGAAACTCTCTCTTCAGTTTTGTCCACTCTCTCCTTGCACATCTTATCCAGCCATGCTGGTCACCTTGTTATCTCTCCAGCTGAAGAAGAGGTCTCAGAAGGCAGGGATTTCTTCTCTTTTACTCACTGTTGTATTTCCAGAGCCTAGAGTAATGCCTGACACAGAGTAGATTTCAATTAATAATTCTTAAATAAATGAGTAAATTTTTAAAATACTGAATCAAAAAGGAAACAAAGAAAAAGGGACAAAGGAGAAAGAAGTAGATGGAACAAATAAAAATAAATAATGAGATGGTAGACATAATTTAACAATATCTGTAATTACATTAAAACACAATGGGCTAACACTCCAATTAAAAGGCAGAAATTGTTGGATGGAGAAACAAAACAAAACACAACAACAACAAAAAAACCAGAAATACAAACAAAAAATAAGAATCACTACATACTGCATGAAAGAAATACAGTTTAACTATAAAGACACAATTATGTTAAAAGTAATAGTATGGAAAAAGATATATCACACTAACACTAATCATAAGAAAGTTTCAATGGCTATATTAATATCAGCCAAAGCATTTTTAAAGTAAAGGATATTAGTAGTGATATAGAAGGTCATTTCATAATGATAACAGGGTCAATTCATTATAGAATACACCCATTGTAAGTATTAATCCATTTAATAACAGAATTTCAAATTATAGGGAAAAAAAACCCTGATAGAACTGCAGAGATAAATAGACAAATCTTGTGAATGGATAAAGAAGATGTAGCATATATATATATACAGTGGAATATTACTCAGCAATCAAAAAGAATGAAATTTTGCCATTTCCAATGACATGGAAGGAACTAGAGTGTATTATGCCAAGCGAAATGAGTCAGTCAGAGAAAGACAAATATCATATGAATTCACTCATATGTGGAATTTAAGATACAAAATAGATGAACATAAAGGAAGGGAAGCAAAAATAATATAAAGCAGGGAGAGGGACAAAGTATAAGAGACTCTTAAATATAGAGAACAAACTGAGGGTTGCTGGAGGGGTTGTGGGTGGGGGGGATGGGCTAAATGGGCATGGGGCATAAAGGAGAACATTTATTGATATGAGCACTGGGTGTTATATGTAAGGGATGACTCACTGGATTCTACTTCTAAAATCATTATTGCACTATATGATAACAACTTGGGATATAAATTTAAAAAATATGAAAAAATAGACAAATCTTGAGGAGTGTACATAAACAGAACCGTACATATATGGTCAATGAAGTTTTGACAAGATTGCAAAGGCAATTCAGTGAAAACAAGGATAGTCTTTCAAACTAATTTTACTGGAGCAATTGGACAACCATATGTGCAAAAATGAACAAGTTCACATCTTGCATCATTTACAAAAATCAACACTAAATGGATCATATAACCTAAATATAAAACATAAAAACACGGAACTTCTATAAGAAAACTATTATATTTATAGAAGAAAATCTTTGTGATGTTTGGTCAGGCAAAAATTTCTTACATATGATATCAAAAATGTAATCCATACAAGAAAGTAGTTTGAAAAATTAGATTTCATAAACTTAAGAACTCTGCTTTTTAATGTTTATTTATTTTTGAGAAAGAGAGAGAGAGAGAGCAAACAGGGGAAGGGAAGAGACAGAAGGAGACACAGAGTCTGAAGTAGGCTCCAGGCTCCAAGCTGTCTGCACAGAGTCTGATGTGGGGCTCAAACTCACAAACTGTGAGATTATGACCTGAGCCAAAGTTGGATGCTTAACCAACTGAGCCACTCAGGCACCCCATTAGAGCTCTGCTCTTTAAAAGGGCTGCAAAGAGAATGCAAAGACAGCCATCGATAGGAAAAATATTTGTAAATCACAAATCAGCTAAGGAACTTATATTTGGAACATAAGAAGCTTCAAGACTCAATGATAAGAGGATAAAATGCCAAAAACAAAATGAAGAAAAATTGTGAATAGACATTTCACCAAAGGAGATACATGGGTGGTAGGTAAGCTCATGGAAATATGCTGAACATAAGGAAATGAAAATTAAAACCACAATGACATTTCACAACACACTGATTAGCATGTCCAAAAGTAAAGAGACTGATGATACCAATGTTGACAAAGACGTGGAGCAATTGGAGCTCTCAATTCTGCTGGTGGGAATGTAGGTGCATACAACACTTTTGGAAAAAATCTGTCAGTTTCCTAAGAAGTTAAAGATACACTTACTCTAGATGATTCAGCCACTCATAGAAATGAAAATATATATCAGGCAAAGATTTATACACAAATGTTCCTAGAGCTTTATTTGTAATAATCTCAAACTAGAAACAACTGCAATGTTCAACAGGTTAATGAATAAATAAACTCTAGAATCTCCATGAAATCAAATACTGCTCAGCAATAAAAAAATAGATGATCAATATTTGTAAGAACATGGATAAAACTCAATATAATTATGCCGAAATACTTATGTTGGACAAAAAAGACTTTAAAGCAAAGATTTTTAATGGAGACAAGGAAGGAGACTATATAATAATAGAAGGTATAATCCAACAAGAAGATATAACAATTGTAAATATTTATGCACCCAATATGAAAGCACTCAAATGCATAAAACAGTTAATAACAAGCATAAAGGAACCAATCTATAATAATACAATAATAAAAGGGGATTTAACACCCCATTTATACCCATGGACAGATCATCCAAACAAAATCAAGAAGGAAACAGTGGCTTTGAATGACACACTGGACCAGATGGATTTAACATATATTCAGAACATTCCACCCCAAAGAACATTCTCCAAAATAGATTAGATATTGGTCTCAATAAATTCAAAAAATTGAAGTCATAGAATGCATCTTTTCTGATGGCAAGGCTATGAAACTAGAAATCAACTACAAATAAAAATCAAGAAAAGGCACAAATTCCTGGAGGTTAAATACGCTACTAAACAATGAATGGGTCAGCCAAGAAATCAAAGAAGAAAAAAAAATTACATGTAAACAAATGGAAATGAAAACACAGTGATCCAAAATCTTTGGGATGCAGCACAAGCTGTTCTTATTTTTTTTTAACGTTTATTTATTTTTGAGAGAGAGAGGGGGTGGGGGGAGAAGCAGAGAGAGAGACACACAGAATCTGAAGCAGGCTCCAGGCTCTGAGCTGTCAGCACAGAGCCCAACACAGGGCTCGAACTCATGAACTGTGAGATCATGACCTGGGCCAAAGTTGGATCCTTAACCAACTGACCCACCCAGGCGCCCCAGCATAAGCTGTTCTAAGAGGGAAGTTTATGCCAATACAGGTCTACCTCAGGAAGCATGAAAAGTCACAAATAAACAACCTAATTTTATATCTAAAGGAAAGAAAAAGAACAAATGAAATCCCAAACCAGCAGAAGGAATAAAATAAAGATTAGAGGAGAAATAAATGATATAGAAACTGAAATAAAACAAACAAAAAGAAAACAAAACAAAAAAATAAAATAAAAAACCCAAAAAC
The DNA here is from genome assembly GCF_018350175.1 of Felis catus. Classification (NCBI taxonomy): domain Eukaryota; kingdom Metazoa; phylum Chordata; class Mammalia; order Carnivora; family Felidae; genus Felis; species Felis catus. The sequence continues at coordinate 31,102,647 of NC_058374.1, read as the reverse complement.
CCCAAAGAAACAAAAAACAACAATGGCAACAATAACAAAAACAACAAAACAAAACAACAACAAAAAAAACAACCCAAAACCCAATAGAACAGATCGATGAAACCAGGAGCTGGTTATTTGAAAAGATTGATAAAATTGATAAATCTCTAGCCAGGCTCATAAAAAAAAGAAAGAAAAAGAAAAAGAGGACTAAAAGTCACAAATGAGAGGAGAAAGAACAACCAATACCACAGAAATACAAACAATTGTAAGAGAATATTATAAAAAATTATAAGCCAATGATTTGGACAACTTAGAAGAAATGGGTAAACTCCTAGAAACAAAAAAACCAACCAAAACTGAAGGAAGGAGAAATAGAAACTTTGAACAGACTGATTACTAGTGATGAAACTGAATAAGTACCAAAAACTCCCAACAAACAAAAGTCCAGGACTAGACAGCTTCAAAGGTAAATTCTACCAAACATTTAAAGAAGAGTTAATAGCTAGTCTCAAACTACTCCAAAAAAAATAGAAGGGGAAGAAAAACTTCCAAATTTATTCTATGAGGACAGAATTACATTGACACCAAAACCAAATAAAGACACCACAAAAAAGAGAACTACAGGTCAATATCTCTGATGAACATATATGCAAAAATCCTCAACAAAATACTAGCAAACTGACTCCAACAATACATTAAGTAAACTCATTCACCATGATCAAGTGGGATTTATTCCTGAGCTGTAAGGATGATTCAATATTTGCAAATCAATCAAGGTGATACATGGCATCATTATGAGAAAGGGTAAAAGCCATATGATCATTTCCAAAGATCAGATAAAAAGCATCCGACAGAGTACATCATCCATTCATGATCCCCAACAAAGTAGGTTTATAGGGAATATACCTCAACATAATAAAGACCTTATATGAAAACCCACAGCAAACATTATACTAAGAAACAAGACAAGGATGTAAATTCCCAACAATTTTATTCAATATAATACTGGAAACCCTGACCACAGCAATCAAAGAACAAAAAGAAACAAAAGGCATCCAAATTAGTAAAGAAGAAGTAAAACTTTCACTATATGCAGACTCCACCAAAACCTACCAGGGACTGATATAAAACCCTAAAGACTCTGCCAAAAAACTACTAGAACTGATAAATGAATTTGGTACAGTCATAGGATACAAAATCAGTGTACAGAAATCTGTTGCAGTTTTATACTCTAATAATGAAGCAGCAGAAAGAGAAATTAAGAAGACAATCCCATTTACAATTGCACCAGAAAGTAATATGTAGGAATAAACTTAGTCCAAGAGGTGAAAGACCTGTACTCTGAAAACTATAAAACATTGATGAAAGAAATTGATGATGACACACAGAAATGGGAAGACATTCCATACTAATAGATTGGAAAAACAAATATTGTTAAAATTTCTATACCATCCAAAGCACTCTGCAGATTTAATGCAATCCCTACCAAAATACTAACATCATTTTCACAAAACTGTAACAAACAATCCTGAAATTTGTATGGAACCACAAAAGACCCCAAATAGCCAAAGCAACTTTGACAAAGAAAAACAAAGCTGGAGGCATCACAATTCCAGACTTCAAGTTATATTATAAAGCTATAGTAATCAAAACAGTATATTCCTGGCACAAAAAAGGACACATAAGTCAATAGAACAGAATAGAAAACTCAGAAATAAACCCACAATTGATCTTCGACAAAGCAGGAAAGAATATCCAATGGGGAAAAGATAGTCTCTTCGACAAATGGTGCTAGGAAAACTGTACAGCTACATGCAAAAAAAAGAAACTGGACCACTTTCTTACATCATACACAGAAATAAATTCAAAATGGATTAAAGACATAAATGTGAAACCTAGAAATCATAAGAATCATAAAAAATAAGCAGTAACTTCTTTGACATCAACAGTAGCAACATTTTCCTAGATATGTCTCCTGAGGCAAGAGAAATTAAAACAAAAATAAACTATTCGTACTACATCAAAATAAAAGCCTTCTTCACAGAAAAGAAAACAATCAAAACTGAATGGGAGAAGATATTTACAAATGACATATCCATTAAAGGGTTATATCCAAAATATACAAAGAACTGACACAACTCAACACCCAAAGAAACAAATAATCCAATTGAAAATGGGCAGAAGACATGAATAAATATTTCTCCAAAGACATCCAGATGGCCAATGGACACAAGAAAAGATGCTCAACATCACTCATAATCAAAGAAATTCAAATCAACACCATAATGAGATATCACTCACACCTGTCAGAATGAGTAAAATCAAAAAACACAAGAAATAACAAGTGTTGGTGAGAATATAGAGAAAAAAGAACACTCATGCACTATTGGTGAGAATGCAAACTGGTGCAGCCACTGTGGAAAACAGTAGGGAGATTCCTCAAAAAGTTAAAAATAGAACTTCCCTATGATTTAGTAATCACACTAGTGGGTATTTACCCAAAACATACAAAAACACTGGCACGTCTGGGTGGCTCAGTTGGTTAAGTGTCCCACTTCGGCTCAGGTCATGATCTCATGGTTCATGAGTTTGAGCCTGCACTGGACTTCATGCTGTCAGCACAGAGCCTACTTTGGATCCTTGGTCTCTCCCTCTCTCTGTCCCTCCTCTCTCTCTCTCAAAAATAAACAAACATTAAAAAAAATACAAAACACTAATTCAAAAGGACACATGCACCCCAATGTTTATTACAACATTATTTACAATAGCCAAATTATGGAAAGCCCAAGTATCCATTGATAGATGAATGGATAAAGAAGAAGTGATATATATATATATATATATATATATACACACATATATATATATATGAATAAGTGGAATATTACATATATATGAAGATGTGGAATATATATATATATATGGAATATTATATATATAATGGAATATTATTCATCCACAAAAAAGAATGAAATTTTGCCATTTGCAACCATGTGGATGGAGCTAGAGAGAATTATGCCATGTGAAAAGATAAACACTATATGATTTCACTCATATGTTGAATTTGAGAAACAAAACAAATGTGCAAAGGAAAAAAAAAAGAGAAAGAAAGAAAAAGAAAGAAAGAAAGAAAAAAGAGAAAGAAAGAGAGACACAAACCAAGAAACAGACTCTCAATTATAAAGAACAAACTGATGATTACCAGAGGGAGGTGGGTAGGGGATGGTGAAACAGGTGAAGAAAATTAAGGGTACACTTAGCATTATGAGCACTGAGTAATGTATGGAATCGTTGAATCACTATATACACCTGAAACAAATATCACACTGTATGTTAACTACACTGGAATCAAAGATATTTATTTATTTATTTATTTATTTATTTATTTATTTATTTATTTAATTTTTTTAATGTTTATTTATTTTTGAGACAGAGAGAGACAGAGCATGTATGGGGGAGGGGCAGAGAGAGAGGGAGACACAGAATTGGAAGCAGGCTCCAGGCTCTGAGCCATCAGCCCAGAGCCCGACGCGGGGGCTCGAACTCACGGACCGCGAGATCATGACCTGAGCTGAAGTCGGACGCTTAACAGACTGAGCCACCTGGGTGCCCCAAGATTTTTTAAATCTTAATTAAAAAAACAGTGACTATTGCTTGTTAAGTAAAACAAATACTAAGGCATTAGAGACAGAAGAAATCTAAGAGTCCTTACCTTCTAGTAGTTGAGGTCTTCTCACTTGATTTCATAATATGGTTCTTATTTATTTATTTATTTATTTAGAGTGTGTGTGAGCAGGGCAGGGGCAGAGAGAGAGGGAGAGAGGGAGAGAGGGAAAGAATCTTAAGCAGGCGCCACCCTCAGTGTGAAGCTCAACATGGGGCTCAATCTCACCACCTTGAGATCATGACTTGAGGCCGAAATTGAGTTGGAGGCTCGACCAACTGAGTCACCCAGGTGCTCCCATAATATTGTTCTTTATTAAAATTCAGACAATTCTGATACTGTGTTTCTCAAAATCAACAGAAAAATACATTGTTAATAATCAATGAGGGTATACTTCAGATGTCTTAAGACACATGGTGGTCTTCATGGATTCAAATCCAACATTTCTAGTAATGAGTTTCTCATGGAAATAGAAAAAAAAAACAATTATTCTGAGTGAAAAAAGCTCGATGAAAAGAAGAGTTCATATTATGTAATTGTATTTATATAAAATTCTAGAAAATATGGGCAATTCTATAGTGAAATAAAGCAGATCAGTGTTTGCCTGGGAATTGGAATGGGGATGGAGGAGGGGTAGGACAGGAAGAAGGGATGACAAAGGAACATGAGGAATTTATCTGGGTCATGGATACGTTCATTACTTTGATTGTGGTGATGATGGGTATTACATAAATCAAAACTTATCAAATTGTGCACTTTAATTATGTGCAGTTTATTATATGTCAGTTATACCTCAATATATATCTCCCCCCCAAAAAATAGTGTTTGACTGATTTGAGTGTTTCATATGCTACCATTTGTCCTATAAAATACAAGTCTTTTTATTTTTTTTAAGGCTGTGTGTCTAACTACAATGCAATTATATATTCGAGATCTTAGGAATTCTGTGATAATTTTTTTTAGGTGAAGAAACTAGACTGGATGGGTAAGGATGTGCTCCAAATTACATAAGAATGCAGGGTGTCTAAACTAGACCACAAAATGAAAGTTGGGGTTTTGTGCCACCCATAAGGCTAAGTCACAGTGACATTTTAATAAATGGCCAAAATACTGCATTCATGTGGTCTGAAACTTGACTGGCTAATAGTAAATCTGCTGGTTGAAAAATTTAAACAATTTCAAATCATTGTTGAGTATAGCACAAAAATAACTAATAGTTTCATCTGACCATAAATCTCAGTCAAAATATTGTGGTATGCACTGTAGCCCATATTGATGGCTTTAAATGGAATGCGTTTAATATAGTTAGTATTTGCTTCTGTGTAAATTAGAAAAAGGTATACTTTCCTCAGGATTTTTTACCTTCCACTCACAGAAAATTGTCATAATATGCTGTTTTTGGTTTGTTTCAGATCAAAAGACTTTAATTCCATCTGCTGGAGAATGGTCATAATAAATACCACGACTTTTCCAATGTGAATGGCACCCTACAGAGTTTTGCAACGATTGAGGCCCAGATGTACATTTATCAGAAAAGAGAATTTACCACTAAGTTATTAGAAGTATCATTGTTCTAATTTCAAACAAGATGTTTAAGTATTATTAACTTTGAACTTTTAATCTTGCTCAACTGGTAAACAGAAATGTATTCTCCCGCAGAGGTGTCTAAGTAACTTTTACTCATTTTATTGACTTGACATCTTTTGGACATTTGGGAGTCAGGGACAAGACTTATCTTCATCTTTAGGAAAAAGTGCTGTGTCTTTTATAAGTTGAGTATGTAAATAAGCAGGCTCACTTATATTTTAGAAGAAATTTTTTTGCAGTAACACTCTTTCTAGTTTAAGATGACTAAGGATGAGGTAATCATGGCTCAGCAACATGTTTCAGTTAAGACAGCACTCAAGAGAATTTCATTTGCTTTCCAGCCCCACAGTTGGGCCAAGAAAAGTAATTACAGTGATTAATAATAATATTTGATTTTCAAGTCCCCAAGCCCACTCCTCAGAGCTGGTATTATCTGGGGGCAGAGAAACAAATTGCAGGAAGGAAATGAGAAGTATGTCCTACCATTTGAATTCTTGAGCATTACGCAGTCCCAATGCTGCCATTGCACACCCGGCTTGTGTCACCCCATGAATTTTTATACAGGATTTTCAGCATCTTGTTTTCCTGGTCACCCTAGAACTGAGGGCAGAGCAGAGGTGATGTTTTCACTCTTTAGGGATGCATTTTAATTAATGCCTCTTTGAGGAGCCTCTCCTCCTGTTTGGAAGTGCTGTTAGGAAATTTGCAAGTGGTGATGGAGAGCAGATTTAAAAGAATCAGGGCCTCTGCTTTGAAAACCAAAAAATGAAACACAACAAAAATAACACATCTTTTGTCCTTAAAAGGCCTTATGTTCTCATCTCTGACAGGATTCTGATGGCCAACACAAGGACAGTTCTAAGATACCCAAGGTTTAATATAAACAAATAAATGAAAAGAGAGAGAGAGAGAGAAAAGAAAAGAAAAAAAACAAAACAAAACAAAAAAAACGTGCCCAGGGCAGGGCTGGGTTTCAAGACTCCAGTAGCCTTCAGCTCAGCCACTACCAGGAGGAGTTGCTATGGGAACCATTGCAAAAGATTAAATATATCAAGAGTACATGATTGTGAGAAATGGGTGGGAAAGAATTATATTAATGTTGAAATGATGGTTCTTCTATTTGTGGGGTTTTCACATTTTTTTTTCTAAATTGCATACAAAATCTCCTTCACAAACAGAACTCATTAACAAATAAGTCTTTGCTGTATGCTAAACAGAGAGACAATGGAATGTTCATATTTCATCATGAAAATTAAAGGGCTGTGATTTTTTGCAGTGCTTGTTTGTTTTCTAAGCCTAGAATCGCTTTTGGAGTAAACTCTGCCTTTTTGCCTTGCCTGCTACAGTAATCTTATAGGGGTGCATTTGCAGAGTGGTCTGGAGCAGGGCAATGTGGGGTTCCTCGCTCTTTTCCTCCCATCCTGTTGTACATCACATATACCATATTTATTTTGTCCCTAGGATCTGGAAAAAAAAAATTAACCTTCTTGCTTATTGCAATTCTCCTTAGAAAAAAATTGTCAGGAGGGTTGAGGCTGGGAAGGTAAATCCCTTAAGAAGATTCTTTAAAAAGGTGTAAATGCTGTGACTTGAATTCAGTATTCACAACATTCAGAATCTCTCAAGAGAAGCTTTTTTCTTCTTATTATTATTGTGAAATTTTCTCAGTCTGTGAGAAGTCAGTTGTTGAATCTCACCTGGTAAGTGGGGATAGCTGGATCAGAAAGTTTCAGGAAGTGACTCCTGATCACGCAAAACAGAACTGAAACTCTGAGGGCACCTGGGTTGTTCAGTCTGTTAAGCATCTGACTTCAGCTCAGGTCATGATTTCATGGTTCATGGGTTCAAGTCCCACGTCAGGCTCTGTGCTGACAGCTCAGACCCTGGAGCCTGCTTCGGATTCTGTGTCTCCCTCTTTCCCTGCCTTTCCCCTGTTTGCTCGCTTTCTTTGTCTCTCTCAAAAATAAATAAACATAAAAAAAGAACTGAAATTCTGCATGGTCCATTCGTTGTTTTACCCTTAACCACACTGCCACATGCCCTGTTGGAAGAACTTATTTATTTTAAGAAGTAGGATTCGAATTAGAAAAATCTATTGTTTCTTAATTTTAAATCAGCCATTCAGATGAGGTAGGTTTCTAAAGAATTATGGGAAAGTATTTCTCTTTTGCAATTATGTAAGGTCATGTTTCAAAGCAAATCTCTGCCAGGAACATATTGCACTTTTTGGTTTACTTTGCCTTTCCCACAGCACAGAACTGCACCCTTTATTATTATTGTCACAGTTGACTGAGGAAGAGCTGTATGTCCAATAAGATGATGCTCTCCAAATATTTATTCTATACAGAAATATTGTTTTTTAGAGAAATAGTCTAACCACAAGAAATTTATTTTTATTTTTTAAAATTATTTTTAAAAACTGTAATATCTATCACATATAGATGTATCTAACTTGATATTTTTAAAATTAAGAAGTAGGCTATGTGTTCATGCTTTTTAAAATGTGGCCTCACTTTATTTCAAGTCCGTAAATTTCTTACTTTAGAAATAACTAACAACTGGGGCACCTGGGTGGCTCAGTCAGTTAAGTGTCTGACTTTGGCTTAGGTCATGATCTCATGGTTCATGGGTTTGAGCCCCGCATCAGGCTCTGTGCTGACAGCTCAGAGCCTGGAGCCTGGTTCAGATTCTGTGTCTCCCTGTCTCTCTGCCCCTCCCCTGCTCAAATTCTGTCTCTCAAAAATGAATAAACATTAAGAAATTAAAAAAAAAATAAAAATAACAACTAGGATAAGGAAGAAGGAACATTGTAACCAGGAGGGAGCACAAGACCTAAGGTTGTGGCAGCACCTCAAGGTTGGGTCTCCAGTATGGACTGGACCCTGGGGGCACCCCCAAGGAGCCGCAAGTCTCCATAGCCCAATGCTGCTTTTTGGCTATTTTAGAAATATAGTAGTGGTAGGGGCAGACATCAAAGACTGGATTTTAAAAGGCTGGAGATGGTCTCCTGAATGGGAGATAAGGTAAAGTGTCTTTGGAAGATTTGCATGGAAAACATGAATAAAGACATTTTTTGGGGTAAAAAGAAAAATCAACTTTTCTCCTGTCAATCAGTAAATAACAAGAAACAAAAGCAAGCAGTACCATATAGAAGAAAGACTCCTAGTGGCCATTTGTTTCTCAAACAAAACCATGTTGACCGTCTTCTTTTGAAGCAACTCCAGAACATCAACTTTCACCTGAATAAAAGCTATTCATATTTACAGACTGCGTGGCTCCCTAGCTTAGGGGTGCCTCAAACAAATGCCTCGTCTTACCTGCGGTTTGGAAGGTGGCAGAAAGTGAAGCGACATTGGCTAACTGATATCCCCTTTCTTTAATGGCTGAGGATCTTCGAGGGCTGTGGCCAGGGCCGCAGTGCTGTCCAAGTCAGGAGTTCTCTCTTGTCCTTCTTTCATGAAACATTTTTGTCTTTCCAGCACTAGAAATATGCCCATACTTATTTTAAGATGATGAGAGTTTGGTAATTAAATTAATCCTACCACTACCCTTTGCTGTAGGGCTCTGACAGGAGCATATTAAATGTACACACCTTGTTCCTTTTATAGATTTGCTCAGAATGATCTCACTGTGGAAGGAAATCAAATGCAGAGTCATATTTTAACGCATTTAAAACGAGAGGTTTACATTCCACAAGCTTATGTTTCATTTGTGGGTATTTTCCTCCTAAAGTGCTGTCAATTGCCACTTCGTTTGATTCTTTTCAAATGCAGCTTGGCGGTAGTGCTGACCACATCAATTTCATATTCTCTTTTGTCTGACTCAAGGATATCAGACACTGCTTCATCTTAATGAGGCCTAGTTCTCCTCCTATTACCAGGCTATTTTCCTCTGATAAATCACAGTGTCCTGTGGTGTCATTGCACCTGTAATAGCAGGCAGGTGAAGAGTGAATGATGCTCCTGAGCGCCCGTGCCTCTTTCCTAACTGAGCTATAGCTCCCATGCTGAAGCTGCCTTGTCTCAAGTTCTTGAGCAAATTCCTAACCTGTGGATTTCCCTGTGTCATTACTAGGCTTGCCCTCACAGATGCTCTGATTGGTGGTGTGAAACAAGGCTTCCTTAAGAGAATACAATGTGTGGCTCACTTGAAAGGTTTTCTGTTTCCTGAGAAGGGTCACATAGGAAAGCGTTTCTCTTTGGTTTTTAAGGAGTGACAATGCTGGTTGTAAAGTCTGTTTTCCCCTGAAAGGATTGAGTCAAATAAATGAAAAATAATGAAAAAAACAAAACAACCCTTACTTTCCTGCGTAATGAAGCCAAGAGAAAATTCTGACATGATTCATTCACTTGTTCAGTCATTCATTCAATATTAATTGATCTCCAACTTTGAGAAAGACATTGTTCTAATCGATATGAGGGATAAACAGTTGACTGGCCTTAAACATGAGGTGGGATCTGAGAGAGATCTCACTAGAGGAAACAGTTCAAGCATTGGAAAAGCTCTGGGAAAGTGCAGAATTTGCAAGGGGCAAGGATGTTTGTAAAAGCAGGCTGAGATCCAAATATATCACAACTTATTTCGGGAGGAAAAAGAAAGTAACACTTTCTTTTTAATGTTCATTTATTTTTAAGAGAGAGAGAGTGGGGGAAGGGCAGAGAGAAGGGGACAGATGATTCGAAGTGGGCTCTGTGCTGACAGTGGAGAGCCTGATGTGGGGCTCGAACTCATGAACCATGAATTCATGACCTGAGCTGCACTCAGATGCTAAACCAGCTGAGTCACCCAGGTGCCCCCAAAACAACACTTTTAAAGTCAGAGGTATGCTTTAGGAATCTAAAACTTTATTCTATCTAAACTATTCCAACTTGTCCTGAGATATCTTCCCAAGGTGTTTCTGGACTGAAGGAGATTGAGAAGTGATGATGACCAACCAAGGTCAGTGAGAAGGGAGAAGCTTTGTGAAGACTGAGACATGGGATTGAGATTTGAGAAATACCATTAAAGAGGATTTTTAAAACGTTCCCTAAGTGGAATGCAGGAGGAGGATTGTGTGATATTGTTCAACATTTTTCAAAGGCTTGTTTTTGAGACAATAGTATTTCGGGAAAACTGCCTGAAGGACGTGCAGCCCATTCATTTTGTTAAATGCACAAAATGTTCTTCATTGATAAAGCCAGATGAGGGTACCCTGATTTTCTGGAATGCATTATGCTACCATCTCATGACATTCTCTGCTGAGTTCTTCTCTAGGGTTGAGCCATTGGCCTACACTGAGGAATGTATAAAACTCAAGTTTTTAAAAAGTCATAAATATATCGTGGAGGAAAGTTATTGAGAAAATTATACAGTATTTGCCCTGCACTGTCCCATGTAAAAAATTTTCACTCAAGTCTTACTAGTACCAATACCAGGACCAACTATACTTTTCCCGAGCAACTGCTTTTTTTTGAAAATAGTTTCAAAGAGTGTTTCTTTCTCTGGGTTGGCTGCTAGAAAGTGCAGATCCCAATATGCAGACTTCTAGTGAAGTGTACTTATGGCAATTATTTTTTTTTTCTTTTTCCTCATGTTCTCGGCTTCATTTTAAAAGTATCGTATGTGCTCACGTAAATCACATCAAATCATTTTAAGGGTAAGAAGTGACATAAATAGCAACTAAAATATGAATTACAGAGAACACAATCTTCCAAAATATTCTAGGCTAAGAGTTGAACTGTCTCCCTTTCCCCTCCCCCCCACCCAAGGGTTGAAGCTCTGAGTCATAGAATCTTTGATTTACTGGAATCTGTAGCAGAAAAACAGTATTTAAGAAAACTTCTAGACTTGTAGAGGGCCAAATACGTTCCCAGTTCATATTGTCTTTTGGCATTGTCTTATGTGACCAGTGTCCAGATAGTTATTTAAAGAAAGTTCCCAAACATAAATATCAACTAGGGAAGAAAGGATTTGGCAACTTTGGAACTTAGGAATTCCAAACAAAAATGAGGATAGAACATTATGTTCTTAAATTTTCTGATGCAGAATCTCTGGTAATCAAGAGCTACAAAAAATTACAAATTTGGAAAAAATGTGTCTCTTTTCTCACACATAGAAAGACACACTAATGTACAAGAGAATAGGTCCACATTATATATATTTAAACTAATTTTTGTTTTTTAGGTCAATTTGGTCAAAACTTTGCATACCCAATTTCTCTTAGAAAATATATGTATTAATCCCAGAGTCAGATACATCTGTAAATAGTTGAAAATCAAACAGTTCATGCCACTTACACTGCCAAAGTGACACCCCATTTAAATTTTTCATAAATGTTTTCCAGATTTGCAAATCCTCTTTGATGTTTTAAATTTAATGAACAAGTGCTGAAATGGTTTTACAGTGGAAGTGAGGCTTTTCAACCAATAGCTGAAGTGGCTGTTTTGCTCAGATCACCCGGGGACACAGTTTTTAGATGGCCAAACAGAATATACCTGTCTGGGAGTCATTGACTTTTTCAGTTGAAAGTATTGTGTATATCCCTGCAATTTCCCTTTGAGAGCGCCTCATTCCATCACCACCAAATCAAGTCCAACACCAAAGAAAGCCAATGCGTTCAACAATCTCAGCTCTCTTTCCAGAGCTAATGTGATTCTTGGTTCTCTTGACAGGTGTGCAGAAGTCTCCAAGGGCTTTTAATAGGCCTAGATAGAAACCATTGCTTGCAAAGAAGGGGAGAAAAATCTCTGGTATAACATGCAGGGATATCTTGATTTGTCTTAAAGACCGAGAACACGAAGAAACAATAACAGAATAACAACAGGCTTCCATTAATTTATAGAAGTGTTCAAAAAGCTGTGTGTATATTTGAACCAAACTTTTCCCAGTAGGACCCTGATGACAGAGATGGTTCCATTACAGAGAGCCAACACCTGGTAGTGAACCCTCTCCCCTGGTTCATGGGAACATGGGCTCCACTGGACAGATTTGATGCTTCTCACCTGTAAGCAAGTCAACATTATTTTCTACCAGGACACCTAACCGAATATGCCTTTGCACTGCCTGCTAAAGGAACATGGAGACTGAGTTTCCTGTAATATTTCAGTCTTGAATATCAATAAAGCTGTTTTTAAAAAAAATTTTTAACATTTATTTATTTTTGTGAGAAAGACAATGTGTGAGTTGGGGAGGGACAGAGAGAGAGGGAGACACAGAATACAAAGCAGGCTCTAGGCTATCAGCACAGAGCCCGATGCAGGGCTTGAACTCACGAACCATGAGATCATGACCTGAGCTGGAGTCGAACACTTAACTGAGCCACCCAGGTGCCCCTCAATCCAGCTGTTTTACAGAAATGTGTCTAACTATAGTACCAGAAGTGTTGGCACCACTTGGTAGTTTGTTAGACATGCAAATTAACTGGCCTCAGCCCAGACCTACTAAATCAGTCTCTGGGGCTTGAGGCCCTTCTCCCCCACCACTGCCCCATGTGTGATCACAGGTGATTCCAAAGGATGTTGAGCACTGACCAGAAGCCGCCTTTTGCTCCCTGTGCTCTTTAAACCTTTGGTTTGGTCTCTGCTGGTGCCTTGCTTCTAGCTGTTCTCTACATGGAACCCTCATTCACACTGCCCTTGGTGATGGCATTCAGCTCCTGCTGGCCTATTTTCTGCCACCCTACCAACGGTGCAATTCATCCTCCACTGTTCCTAACATTGGGGCCACTTTATGCTTCCCTTTTTCATCCTTAGGAGAGAGAAGAACCCTTGACTTTTTTCTATTTATTCCTCAACTGTCAGTGCCAAGCACTTCAATGGTTTTTTTGTCACTTACTTTATTCTTAGTCACAGATTTGGATAACTAGCCTCCCCAAAGGTGAAGGCGGGGTCATTATCCAGGCTAAAAACAACATGAAAATAATCTACACTGAGCACAATTACACTGGTAACTCTTGACAGAGACCAGGGTCATTCCTTCCCCTAGCAGCCTGGGGTTCTGCCCAGGTGAGAGTGGTCGGGGAGAGCTGGCTGGGAGTGCATCTGCTTTTCATTCTGACGTCCAAACCCCTGGCCTGTTTTTCGCCACTGCTCACCATAGTGGAACTAGCTTTCCTATTTCTGCCAATATTCTTGGTGGCGTTAGTGTATGTATTATGTGTCCCTGCAAGTATAAATGTTGGATAAAAAAAAAAAAATGGAGAAAGAAATACAAAAACCAACATGATCGTCAGTAAACCTTCCTGACGTCCATGCTGAGGCTAGCAGTTGAGTCTTCAAAAGCAAACTCTGGGGGTTGTGTAGGATGTGGCTGGACATTTGGAAATGAAGGCTGTTTCCTGGACCTTTCATGAGGACCTCAAATTCGTCACGGTTATATAGAGTGCTTCCAAACAGTTTCTGGAGGATCTTACAGAATTTACCCCCTACAAGAAAGTTTGGAGTAAGGTCAAAGGGCTAACTGCATCCTCCCTTTTGAATATACAAATTCAAGAATTTATTTCCCAAGAGCTGGCTTTAATTATTAGTCATATGGAAGATTTGGGATCCTGACTTGGGAATCAGGATATTACGTCGTCTTTCTATCAGACTGTTTTGAGCCTTAACAGACTGATCCAATTAATTGCTTCTTCCCACTTATTGCTGCCTTTTGTGAGCCATTATTCTACCTCTTTTGAACTCCACTTCCTGCTCACCACTCAACCTTCACAGTCGCACACACTCTTTTTTCGCCCTTCCCCTTTATCTTGAACTCTTTTGGTTTAAATATCTTTCCAAACTCTTGAAGAAACACTTGAATTGCAGAAGGATGTCACCTGTGTGCTGTTTCCCAGAAAAAAAATGTGACATTCATTGCAACCCCAGCGCTAACTTTCTGACCATAATTAGCTCATCCACCAAGTGCAATTAAAACTGTCATCTTACTGGTGTCATAGAGCAGCTCTGTAGCTGATCCAACCTACCTCTGCCTGCAAGCTTTGAAACATGTTCAGACCTGCTTATAGTTTCCAATACGATGTTCCCATCCAGTCTGGAAGACAAGAAGGTGCTTGGGGGTACCTCCCAACCAGTCGGCTTTATTCTGACCCTTCTCCCTGTAAGCATGAGAGCCATCTTAAAGCTGATACCACAGACTTCTTGTCCTGAGTAGAGTATGATAAGGAGAAAGGTGTATTGTTTTAGAGCTATTGTCTTAGTCCGTTCAGGCCATTTTAACAAAATGCTATATACTGGGTTGCTTATAAAACAACAGAAATTTATTTCTCACAGTTCTGGAGGCTGGAAAGTCCAAGATCAAGGTGTTGACAGATTTGGTGTCTGGTGAAAGCCTGCTTTCTGGTTCATAGAAGGCTGCTTTTTCTTGGTGTCTTTACATGGCAGACAGGGGCAAGGGTGCTCCCTGAGGCCTTTTTTATAAAGAAACTAATCCCATTCATTATGACTCTACCCTCAGGACCTATTCCACCTCCTAGAGACCCTACCTCCTAACGCCATCCCATTGAAGCCAGGTTGTAACATGAATTTCAGAAAGGCACAAATATTACATTTATAGAAGTTGTGTATTAACATGAGAATTCTAGAGAATTAATGGATGCTCTAAGTGTAACCCTTTCAGTAAAAGTATTTGAGGAAACCGTGAACAAAATTAAGGAGAAAACAAAGGGAAAGATGCTTGTAACTAACTCCCAGAAACTTCTTGATGAATTGGAGGAGGGCCCAAGCCAGGAACTTAATGACAGCTATGCCAAGTTTGACCTTCAAGGTACTTTTCCCTCTCCTTTCCCTGTCTCTAACACCATGGCCATTCCACTCAAGTATGGCCTCCTGTGCCCCTCAAAAATCTCCCTGCACTGTCCACTTAGCCACTCAGTCATCAGTGGCTAAAGCCTCGGTGACTGTATATCACTCTTTGTTCTCAGATTTTTTTCATTTTAAGAAGAAAGTACTTCTGTCTGGAAGCTTCATGAAGGCAAGGAGCTTGGGTCCATAACTGGTGCCAATAAGATTGTGTTGACTGATTGCTGCAGCTGTAAAAGGTCAGTCTTCAGGTTTCATGTTGGGGTACCAGGACAGTTAGTGTGATGCGGGCCTGTAGGTAGGACAGACCAAGGATCTTCAGGATCCTTGCTCATGCTCATGCTCAAAATGGAGGACTGATTCTCTGTGTCCATGAGTGGTAAGCTGCCCTCAGTGTGAGCTTTCCTGGGGAAGGGGAGTTAGTTTTGGGAATCAGGTGAAACAGGGAGGAAGAAGCAGAGAAGTCCTCTAGAATTCATGTTTGGCTTCCTCCTTTATGCCTTCTGCATTTTGTCATTTATGAAGTGATGGATTACACATAGAGCGGGATCCAGACTGGGGTTGGGCTGAGGAGTTTCAGGAATGGAAATGTTTCTTTCTGAAGTTCAGCCACCAAGCTGGTTATTCTCAAAATCTCATTGGCTTGCAATTCACAGCTCTACCTTGCTGCCACCTTTACGGCTGCTTTAGCCTACACTCCCCAGGTTATTGGCAAGCTGCAGAGAAGGCCCATGGAAAGCAAAGGGCCAAGAACATTCTGGGTCTGGAAAAGCCACTACTCTGCTAAGGAGAAAGAGAGCACCAACTAGGGCTTTAAGAGGCAAGACAAGGTTCCCCAGCTGCTAGAATACTGGGAGGGTCTTCATGAGTGGCTGTCATATGATGTTTCTTTGTACTGAATGCTAGTCTTTTCACTCCTGGTTTCTGTACTTCAGAGCCCTGTACCTGATTGGGTAGACGTTTTCTTGTGCTTTGTGTGTGATATATAAAATTTTAACACCACAGGCTTTCCATATGTGTTTTTATTAGACACTGAAGCAACAATATACAGATTAAAATAGTTACGTGAATTTCCAAGTATTGTGTGAGGATTATTATAATTATGAAGTACCTCTTTACATAGATATCCAAAGACTAAGTCTGTTGAAAGATCAGCTTTTTTGTTTTCTAACTCATTTCAGTCCAGTCCTTACTGTATCTAAGAAGTCTTTATGTTCTTTCTTTGGTGTATAATGGAAACCATTGTCTCTGCTCCTTTTATGTGTGGAAGAATAAATTGTCTTGCATAATTATAGTTTAAATTTTTTATTGTGGCCAATTTTTTATATAAATAAATTGCTGTTACATGAACTTCACCTCTGAAAGTGATCCTCAGCCATGGTTCACAGCAGTGCTGTCCATTAGAAATTTCTGCAAAGATGGAAATGTTCTTTGTTGTTCCAGGCAGTGAGCCCTTGAAATGTGCCTAAAGTGATTGAGATTTGAAATTTGAAATTTTATTTGATTTTAATTAATTTAAATAAAAACAACCACAGTGGCTACTGCTTACCATAACAGATAGTGCAGGCTCAGAGGTTGAACAGTGGATGAGATCAAGTGAATGGAGTGATTTCTCAAGGATCCAGAAGGGCGTTGTCTCCAAAATCCTTGCCCCACCCACCAACTCACAATTGTGAACGAGATTAAGTGGCAACAAATCTGCTTATGCCCTGCCTGTATCCTTCTGCCCCATTCATATGTTGAAATCCTAACCCCCTCCCCACATGTCATAGTATTAGAAGGTGGGACTTTTGGAAGGTAAGTGGGTCATGAGGGTGGAGACCTCATGAATGGGATTAGTGCTCTTGTAAGAAGAGACATGCTGTGCACCACAGGAGGACACAGGAAGAAGGTGGCCCTCTGCAAACCAGGAGGGCCCTCACCAGAACTTGACCATGCTGGCACCTTGATCTCAGACTTCTCAACCTTCAGAACAATGAGAAATCAATGTTTGTTGTTCAAGCAACTCAGTGTGCTGATTTGTTATAGCAGCCCAAGCTAAGACAAAAGTCTTGAGTGAAAGCATCACTGGGACTTAAATTCTTGCCATGGGTGGAGGTGGTGTTGGCTCTATAGAAATGGAGGACATGGCTTTCAAGAAGTCACATAAGAAAAGCAGCCGCCTTACTTTAGAGTGACAATTTCCTCTTAAAGATGCGTTGCTGTGCTCTAGTCACAAGAGAAATACATGACAGTTCTTGTTGAATGACTGACTTCAGACCATTTCCTGGGGGTAGAGGGGGATGGTTTGAGCCAGATGCCAGGATTTCTGACATGGCTGGTGCAGGATAGCAAGCAACACCGGGAAGGAGAGAAAGGGGAGGGGCCAAGACGAACTAAGCAATTCATACTTCTGCGCAGTCACTTCACCTAGGCTGAGAAGAGGATGTAGTAGGAACATTGCAATAGCCCAGGGGGCCTAGAGCAGAAGTCCCTGGGCCCCACCATTTCCAACAGTGGCAACAAATGGGCAGTTTCCAAGTGCCTCCCTTGAGCCAGTCTTCTGAGGGAAGGGACTGCGTTTTATTCATTTCTGAATCCCTCACAAAACTAGGTCTCCATGAATACCTGAGGACCAACTGTACGGGTGTCTGAACTATGCTTTTTCACCTTTGCTAACTCCCTTTTCAAAACAGGGACCGATCCTGTCTCTGCTACCATCTGCCTGTGGGGAAGCCTCTTGGTGGACCAGGAAGGCAGAATGGTTAGACCCTCATCTTCTCCTTCCTTCAAGGGTTTATGGCCGTGAGGAAAGGACAGTATTTCCTGAGAGGTATTTTAAATGCATTAGCTTCCAACTTGTTTGGGAGGTATTTTAAATGCCTTAGCTTCCAACTTGTTTGAGAACCACACACAAAAGAATTTTGAAATAGAAAGATGTTCATATTTAACAAATGATTTATGAATTCCATTAGTTGGAACTCATTTTACCTTATCTTTGGCAGCTGGTTTGAGAAAAGGTGAGGTGTAACTCAAATTTCTGGACTCCACTGAAAGAACTAGAATATCCTTTTTCTTTTTAGTTGTTTGTGTGTTTATTTATTTATAGTTAAGAGCTAAATTTTGCATATGGCAATGCACCTCCCGTCTCTGCTTACCCAGCTCACTCCCTCCTTTGTACCTCCATCCCCCACCACCGCTATCACTCCTGTACCAAAATTATTTTCTTTGAAAACGAAAGGCTGGGATTCGTCAAATTATTAATTCTGTTTAGTTCTGCGACCAAGGGAACTTTGGTGAAAATCATTTCGATGATATATTTGGTATGGGGGTTTAGAAAGAACTGACCAGGGGCACCTGGTGGCTCAGTCAGTTAAGCATCCAACTTCAGCTCAAGTTATGATCTCATGGTCCAAGAGTTCGAGCCCCATGTCAGGCTCTGTGCTGACAGTTCAGAGTTTGGAGCCTGGTTCGGATCCTGTGTCTCCCTCTCTCTCTCTACCCCTCCCCCATTGACACTTTATCTCTCTCTCAAAAATAAATAAATGTTAACAAAAAAATTTAGAAAGAACTGACCAAAGGAGACTCAGGTTTAAAAGTTGACATCTTAGGGGTGCCTGGGTGGCTCAGTCAATTGAGCCTCCAACTCAGGCTCAGGTCATCTCACAGCTCATGAGTTTGAGCCCCGCATTGGGCTCTGTGCTGATGGCTCGGAGCCCGGAGCCTGCTTTGGATTCTGTGTCTCCCTCTCTCACTGCCCCTAACTCACTCACAGTCTGTCTCTGTCTCTCTCAAAAATAAACATTAAAAAAAAATAAAATTTAAAAAAAAAGTTGACATCTTAGTAACACGCTTTATTGGTAGAGTACAGAAAGTTTTATTGGCCAAGCTAAAAAATCTATAACACGAACACTATAATATTTTCCATGTATAGTGGTGTAATGAAATAATTCTAAGACCATTCTCAGCTCTTTCAAGTAGGGATGCTACATAAACAACGTTGGTGATATTATCACTGTTCCCCATTTCTTTTCTTTATTTTAAGATTTTTAAAAATGTTTCTTTATTTTTGAGAGAGAGAATGCAAGCAGGGGAGCTGCAAAGAGAGAGAAGAACAGAGGACTCGAAGTGGGCTCTGTGCTGACAGCAGCGTGCTGATTCAGGGCTTGAACTCATGAACTGTGAGGTCATGACCTGAGACAAAGTCTGATGCTCAACCAACTAAGCTACCCAGGCACCCCTTCCCATTTCTTTCCTGCTACTGAAAAATTTTTGGACAAGTACACATACTTATCTTCTACTAGCACCCAACCTCTCAAGAAATGAAAGAGACAAAGAAATTAAGTGTCTGGAGAAATAACCATTGTCTCTAACTTAGCTGCTACAACATGTTGCTAGTTTAGGAGGAAAAAAAAACAAACAAACCCAAAACAAAACTATGTACAACAGTTGATGAACAGAAGCATTGTTCTCAATGAGAGATTCAAACTATTGGATTTCCTGTGTAATGAGCCACTTCTGGCGGCAGGGTGCCTGAATTCTTGGATTCAGAAATTCCACTACTTTAGAAGAATGCCATAGATTCATTTTGATTACATAATTTATTGAGTAAAGCAGTACTCTTGGTACTTTAAAAAATATTCTTGGATTTTGTGAGTGGTTGCTATAGTTCATTAATGCAAGTTATATTCTATGATACAATTACATCCTGGTATGTGTATTTTATTTTATTTTTTAAATTTAATTTAATTTTTTGCTTTTTGAGAGGGAGAGAGAGAGAGAGTGCATGTGTGCAACCTGGGGCTCGAGCTCACAACCATGAGATCGTGACTGTGAGATCATGACCTGAACCTAAGTCAAGGGTTGGATGCTGAACTGACTGAGCCACCTAGGTGCTGTTTTATTAAATAAATTCTAGACTGCTGAAATGTTCTCAATTTAAGCTTTTTAGAACTCCTACTTCCTCAGGTCTTTTATATTTCCCAGCCTTTATCTGTATCTGAATTTCAGTGAGTTCAATCTTTGCTACAAGTGGGGCTTATAAATATATATTTATATATTTATCCCCTTCTCCACTCTTATTAGTTGATATTTATTAATTGATACTGATTAAGTGAGCAATGGTATGCTAATTGTCTTGGGGTCCCACCTTATGCAGACCCTGCCCCATCACCATTTCTGGCTCTTAGCTCTCTTTTCTCCTGCAGTCCCCCATCTGCTAGCTGGACTTAGATATCTGCATGTTCCTTTAAGTGAACTATATCTCAGACAAGTTCCTGTGACCATCCTTAGTGACATAGCCATCCCGGTCACATGGGCTTGCAACCTCGATGTGACCTTGTAGTTTTCTTCTTGTTCACCCTTCAGGTCCAGCTTACATCCGGGTCTTTGACTCATGCTTTTTTTGTTGTTATTTCTCCCGTCTTCCCCCTACTTCTAACACCACTGTCATCCATGACTCAGTCCTTCACTTCACTTGAGGATTACTGCATCAGCCTCCCAGCTGCTGTCTGCTTTCTGTCTTTCCTCTCTTCAACCCAACCCACTTGCCTGGTCAGTTTCATTTTTTTCTAAGAACAGTGCTCTGATTATGACAATCTCCTGCCCAGAAACCATCAAGGACAGTCTTTTTTTGTAGAGAATAGTCTACCTACCTGGGCATGGAAGTCAGACCAACCAAGATAGGGCCCTCAGGCTGCTTCTCCAGCTTCTCTCCTACCCTCTTTGCTACACCAGTTCCCATTTCTGCCCCATGCCTTTGCTGGTACTGTTCCTTCTGGCTCACGCGTGTTCCTTCCCACACCCCCTTGTGAGGAACCCACATTCGGCCTCATTTTCAAAATCTTGCTCAAGTGCTACCTTCTTCATACAGTCCTTCCAAATTTTCTAGTCAGAAATGACCTTTTTCTCTCTAGGTTCCTATAATATCTAATACTGAATAAGTCAAATTTATTTGAATTGAAACATTATTATTTGACAGGGACTTCATGACACTGCATTGTTTCTCAAACCAGCACTCGCTTTGTCTAAAACTCAAACTCATTTTATATTTATCTCCAGGGTCTGTTGGCAGACCTTTGACAAGGATGTGTGTCATTCCCTGGTTTCCCCACCGTGCCACAGAGATGATTTCCACTTTGTCCCGATTAACCACTACGTTATGGCAACATACTTTTAACATCATTATGAAGTAGTTATGAGGCAACCATACTTCTGGGCAAGCCTCAGCCATGTGTAGACCAGACAGTGGGTCATGGGCTGGGTGGGGCTCAGAGGCAGAGGAAACTGGCTTGGGAGGAAGTCATCCTTGCAAGCCTGCAACAGAAGTTGAAAGGGGTAGCTAGGCAAGGACAACACAAGTCAGGTGCCATAGAAAGTGGATCTTCCGGGCAGATGGCTTTGTTGCCAAGTTTACTGAAATAAGTTCCCCTTTTACTGGGATGACTCAGATCTTCCCTTTTGGTTCCATCCAGGGGCTTGGAGACCATATCTAGAAAAAGGAAACTCTTAGTTTTTTCATGAGGAATGTATTTGACTTGTGTTTGTTTTCTTCTGTCTGTTCATGATGAGTGATGGAGTAAAATACGTGTCGAAAGGACAATAACCTCAGTGCACTGAATGATGATGTAGTAATCAGGAAAAGTGATGGTCTCCTGCAAGTCACCTGCATGAGGAATCCTGCAGAGTGCCTGGGACTACTTAGGCTACAGAAGGATAGATGGGGGCGGGGAACACCCTAGAAATATGGATTTAATTTTAACAACAGTAAGTTAAAATAAATGGTTAAGGCATTCTCTTGTTTATGAAGAGTAACTCGAACAAAGTTAATTTACCAAAGAAAGTCATGGATTTTATGTTTCTGAAAAGGTCACCTAGCATTGCTTATGGATTGTTTATTCTTATAAAACTATTCTTTTTTTTTCTCTCTCAGTCCTCTTCAAATTAAGTACTTTAGTAACTTCTACAGATACTAAGATTGTGTGCTTCAGCTGTTTGCCAGGTTAAAATATTCTTTTCCTAGCCTCTTTGCATCCCATAAGCAACTAATTTTTCTGAAGAAACTTCTTGCCACTTTTATATTTTGGTTCTAAAGAAAACTTTTTTTTTTAAATAGAGAAGTTTTTGGTGAGGAAACCATGTACTTAATAGTCTACTTTTTTTTAGTGTAATTGGGCTAAGTTCTCTTTAAAAGGAAAAAAAAAGAGTATGCATTTGGGCACTTCAAACCTCATCAACTACATTTGATCCCAGATATTATCTAGGCTTATCTTGAATAGGAAAATGCCAAAGGCTCAAGTGCTGTAAGACTCCAAGAGCATTTTCACTCATCAGGAGGCTGATTAAGCTTATTATTTGCTGTCCAAAAAGCTTCAGGTGCTTATTGACCTGGACTAAACCAGAAAACAGTAAAGGGAGAAAAGGAATGCACTCCTAATTGAAAGTCCTAAGGAAACCAGGTCAACAAAGTAGAGATGGACACTTCTTTGTGAGTGTTGTAGAACTGAACTGTTCTGCCAAGAGTCTGTGGCCTGGGAAGGCTCATTTCCCATCATCCCTTGAGATGAGAGATACCCAACACCACATTTACAGAAGCTCAGCCATGTTTTCACACCTGGTTAAGTGTCCATATTTCTTTGCATCCAAACAAGAAGTGAGTTTTACACATATTTTTTACTCAAATATTTGAACTCTCAGGAGAACCATCCAGCAGTCTGGTTCTAGAGCTGCTCTGCTTCGAAGCTCAGGTTTGTTCAGTCCCCACAAAGGATCCTGATGCTTGCCAAGAAAAACAGCACAGCAGCTGCATCGCTGTGAGGGTGGTGCAAGCTTTAAAATATCCTAAAATCATCACTTATGGAAAGATGTAGAACCTTCAGTCATATTGGCATATTTAACCAGGGCTAGTTAGTTAAATGCCTTCCCCCACATTGTCACTTTTTTTGTTTCATTGGTTATGATTCCTCCTAACTTATTAAACCTCTCATGTTTTATTTTACATAAATCACTTCAATTTTCCTACAGAAATTACAAAGGTCCTGTATTTACCAGAAAAAAAAAATGTGGATGAAAGAATTATTTGGAAGTCAGTTCTGTGATAAACTACTCTGTTATTTTTATTATTTTATTCACAATTGGGTATTGATGGTGGAAATTATAATGAACTCAGTATTGTGACTGGGCAAAGGAGTCTGTTCTATTTAAAAAAAATGGGTCACATCCTGAGTGGTCTGAGGCTGGTATAAATTCCCATCATTCAGTCTTAAGAAAACCTGTCTTGGAGGAAGTTAAAGTTGGGGAAAGCAACAGATGGTGAGGGGACATTTAAGGAGCATGCAAGTCTTCACTCATTCTAGGAAGTATCTGGTAAATCCAAATGTATTTTCTTTGTTTTTATTCCAAAGGGCAACTTCTCTTATCTCTTCTGTGAGTTGAGTATTTTTCAACCCAAGAGAAGGTAAAGGATGACATGTAAAGTTTTAGCAGCCAAGATAAACAATCTTCCATGAAACCAAAATATTTCATGGCACTGGCAAACCTCCTCAGCTTACTGGGAGGTTTGCTAAGGGACAGTGGGAATGGAGAGTTCAATCAACCAGGAATTTCTGACTCAAGACTTTGCCAGTATTTCTTTTGTATTAAACAATTGCCATTCAGAGGTTTTCAGCCAACTATAGCATCTTTACCTAAGTTATTCCATTATTTAACCTTATTCACATGCTGGATGATTAACTGCATATTTTCCCTAGCTTGGTCTTATAGGAAATTGTTTCTTGGTAGAAAGGAAGTTTCCAAACAATCATCCTTTTGCACATGTCACCTCAACGCCCTGTACTTTTGCTTTGTGGTGGTGTTGCGCTTTAGTTATTTCCTTACATTTTTCCCCCCTGCCCTTTCACTTGAGGGCTGAAAGTTTCTGCGTAAAACCAGAGGTTTCAGTGCATGGCATTCTTGGTAAGGGCACTTACATCTCTGTATTATACACATAAATAAATAAGCTGAAGAATCCTAAGTCAAGGGGAACATTCAGCAGAGCAGAGATTTCACTTGCAGTCAGAATTCCAGTTCTCTCTGCAGGATGATTAGGCAGGTACTTAGAAAGACGGAAAGAAACAGGAATGGAAATTGAAGATTTCTTCAGGAATTTGAGTCTTTGTATCCAAAGGTCTAAGGGAGAATTGCCAATAATTCATATTCCAGGCAAAGAAAGGAATTTGGCTTGTCCTGCTGAACAACTCCAAGTTACGAAGAGGAGAGGTCATCCTTCCTTCTACCAATTGTACAATCCAACACAGACAGGAGTCCATTAGACCTTGCTCCAGCACTTTATCTAACAGCCTAAGGTCATAGAACACTCTGGGTTCACATCCCTCCAGAGTTAATATACCAATTTTTCCTTCACTGCTTGCTTGTGGAATTATTGGAAATGTTTAGAAAAGCAGTAGTTTGTTCTTACTTCTTGTATTATTTCCCCCCCACACAGAGCCTTTTCTCTGAGGAGCTCAGGAGCACATGCCACAATTAAAAGGATTTCATTTGAAGTTCAGTTATGACCTTGCTGGGTCAGTGATCTGTGAACTGAATTATCAAGACCTATTGATGACCTGAACAAAGGGAAAGCCAACCAGAGCACTTGGAAACAGTAAGAAGTGAAAAGAAATGTGGACATACCAAGATAGGTTTGTGAGAGAAGGGACTTGCAAGAAGCAAGAGGGTCAGTGGGAGGTCACAATGTCATCAGGAGGCCTATTGAAATGTTACTGCAGGAAAGGAACCCAGAAAGTTTGGGAAAAGCCACTAAAGAGACACAATTTAGTTGAGAGGGAGGAGAAAGAATTTTCTGTTGCTGAGCTATTAAAAGCCAGGCTGAGATACACAAAACATGCCCATGTTTGTACTTTTCACCAATAGTGTTTCCTTCATTTAATTTGTTTATATTCACAGTGACCAGAGGACCTGAGCAATAGTTATTATGATAGCTATGTTAGCTAATAATATGATTATGCCTTGATAAAAATGAATGTAAAATATTTAACATCATTAAATGTCATGGTAGACTGAATACACATGGTTGACTGTTTTCCCTCCCAAGTGTTCCAAAGCTGACCATAAATAATTTTAAAAGATTTAAGACCAAAGGGAAAAACAGACTGAGAGAGGTCAAAGAGCGGACTAGAAGTATCAATGAAATTCCAGAAGATGGGAAGCAGAGAGGGACTCAGAAGGAGACTTATCAGAGAGGAGTGACAATGAGTCCTTTTATTATTTCATAGAATCTGGAACAGGTTCTAGAGTTGGCAGGAAAGGTATGTCAGCAGGCTTGGAAATTCTGTTTATGGAGTAGTTGGAAACCTGTCTCCGCTACTCACACCCAGCTGGGTAACTATTCCTGGCAACCTGAGCAGGAGGTAGGGGCAGTCTCTGTAGACAAACTTGAGCAGAAAGGCCACGTGGGAGGCTCAGTCAGTTAAGAGTCTGACTCTGGATTTCAGCTCATGTCATGATCTCACGGGTTCATGAATTTAAACCCTGTGTCAGGCAATGTGCTGACGGTTCAGAGCCTGCTTGGGATTCTCTCTCTCACTCTCCCTGCCTCTCCCTGACTCACACTCTCTTTCTCAGACTAAACTTAAAAAAAATTCCCAAAGAAACTGGAGCAAAGAACTTAGATTCTTGTTTGCCAAAGGCAGCTAAAAGCACAGTATGTTGCAGTAGTGCTGACAGGGTATTTGGCGAGTATGTCTTCCTGAGAGATGCACCTCCCTCCCCCAGCTCCCTCCCTTAAAGGGGTCCCCAGCACCCATGTAGTAACTGGACATTGGAAGATTTCTTTTAGGAGAAAGTAGCCCAAGAAAACAAGATCTGTTGATATTGATATTTGGAACCATCCAGTGGAAAACTGGTCCCTGTTTGGCACTTGAATACAAAGCGCATAAAATCCACTGAGGCACACTGAGCTTATAATTAGCTCTCGAGCTCCTCTCTCTTAAATATGAGTGACAGCTAAGCATCACCAGTTCTCTAGGAGAGACTCCAACATGAAAGGTAAAACCCAAAGCAAAGGAAAGAAAAGAAAAGAAGGAAAAGTTTCAAAAACAAACAAGAAAAAGAAAAGGAAACTCAAACTAAAACAAAGCAAAGGGTTCAATAAATATGATCCTCAGAGAAAGATGGAAGACACTGCATTATCATTATTTTTTAATTTGTATTATATATATATATATATATATATATATATATATATATATTTGAGTAAGTTTCCCAACTGCACAGAGCTCGATGTGGGGCTTGACCTCATGACCCTGAGATCAAGACCTGAGCTGAGATCAAGAGTTGGACACTTAACTGACTGAGCCACACAGGTGCCTCAGAAGGCACTGCATTTATGAAACAAGAACAGTATGCAACAGGAAATCTTTTTTTTTTTTTCAACGTTTATTTATTTTTGGGACAGAGAGAGACAGAGCATGAATGGGGGAGGGGCAGAGAGAGAGGGAGACACAGAATCGGAAGCAGGCTCCAGGCTCTGAGCCATCAGCCCAGAGCCTGATGTGGGGCTTGAACTCACGGACCGCGAGATCGTGACCTGGGTGAAGTCGGACGCTTAACCAACTGGGCCACCCAGGCGCCCCTGCAACAGGAAATCTTAAAAGAGCTGTTGGAAATTAAGTATAGCAAAATTAAAATAAGACATTTCATACAAAGGCAAAAACTGAGTTTGAAAATTGTTCAAAAAGTACAAAAATTATTCCTATAAGAGGAGAAGATAAGAAAAACAGAAGCTCAATCCAGTAAGTAAAACATAGTATTAGTAAGAGTTCTAATTAGTAAGAATTAGTAAGAAAAAGAATAAAGGAGAAAATTACCAAAGATATAATTTAAGAAAAATTTTCAAAACTGAAGGACGTGAGTTTCTACACTGAGGTTCCAAAGTAATAAATTATAAACACAAACAAACAAACAAACAAAACAAAACACCCAAGCCTCAGTGTTATGAAATTTCAGAGTAAGAGGAATACAGAGGAATACAGAGAAGTTTCTACAGATTAAAAACCAAACCAAACGGCGCCATGCATGCGCATATGCAAATGTACACACATAAAAGCACACACACACACAAGTTTTAGAATTGAACCAGACTAGTTATAACAATGTAAGCTGGAAAAACTATAACAATATCTTTAAAATTCTGTTAGAATATTTTCCAACGTGGAATTCTTTATCAAGCCAAATTAACAAATAAAAGTGAGGATGTTTAAAAACATGAAAATTTTAAATCATACATCCTTTCTATGGAAGTTACTGAAGGATTGTTCTAGTAATACAAAAGAATAAATCAAGAAAAAGGAGGAAACTGCATCTCGTACAGAAAAGAGGAAAAAATAGGTTCCCAGGTGGATGAAGAGAAGGCACAAAACTGCAGTTGTGCACAAAGTAAAACTAAAACAAATTAGTGTGGAAGACAGAGAGCTTCAGTAGTGATGACTCAAAAATATATTAGTATTCTTGACGTATGTGGCCATATTAGGAAGCTTCCCCTCCATTCCTGTCAAGGAACAATTTAGTGATAAGGCATAGAAAACAAGTCCAGCCAACTAACTCAACTGAGGCAATTACTATATATATATATGGAAATGTTATAGTTCACTCTGTGGTTCAGCTGTGAACAATAATTGCATGTAGACAGAGTTGTTGTATAACATTAGAGCCGGGTGAGGAATAGAAAGGTAGAGATTGTGTGTGTGTGTGTGTGTGTGTGTGTGTGTGTGTGTGTGTGTTAATATAATAGAGTTAAATTCTCACCTATTTTAATAAGGAATTGACATATCGGGTCTGAATTGAATCATAGTATTTGGGAAAATGGAAGCAGTGTCAAAAGAATCAGCTAAAAAGCTGAAAGCTGTTGGCGCTCAGAGCAGGACTCAGAGGGTAGAAAGAGGCAAAGAGGAGTCCTGTTATTCACAACCAACTCTGGTACCGTTTCACTTTTTATATTCTGCACAAATAGGATCTCATAAAAACAGACCATCCAACACTATCCCATGCATGAGGAAAAACTTTACATGAATTATTGCTTTTAATGCTCACATAATTACTGCATGAGATACATACCTTATTTTCCTCATTGAATGTTATAAGGCAGATCTTGGAAAACTTCAGTCAGAGAGAGGTTTGGAAACTTGTTCAAGGTCACATGGCTATGTGGGTGTTGTATATGGGCTATGATCTCAGGCAGCTGACTCCAGAGCTGTGCATTTAACCATTACAACATTCTGACTGTTCAGGCTCTGTTGATGCAATGGTTGGGGAGCTTAAACTGGCATGCTTTAGCATATCAGTGTTTCATAAAAGCACAATTCTAGTAAACACAATATAAATGCTTTTGATTTTAGCCACATCTACTTAATTTGCCTTTAGAGCTAAAAGAGTGAAGAATATTGCATTGATGGCACAGAATATCTGCTCTAAGGAGAGTGTGGATGGACAGGCCACACATAGCTGTCGCTCCTTTGATTTGTACAGAATGTGGTGAGTTCTCACAGCACTGAGGTGTTGGAGCCCGGAAAACAGCCATATGCCATCCTCTCTTTCTGGCCTTCCTGGTCCCCTGGCTTCTCTCTTTAGGACCAGCCCCAATTTTGATATTGAATTATTCAGGCTTAAAGCCTAAGTAATTACTCACATAAACTTTCTAACCCCTGGGCCCTGAGCAGGTCTAGACTTGCCCCCCTCATTCGGTGACTTCCATTCTGCAATTCTCAGCATGATGGAAATTTAAACAGCAAGGATCATGTAGTACACATCAGATTATAAAACTTTATATACTGGCGGTGCCTTTGACTGTATAAAAATTGCTTTTCATGCCTTGCTTGGATTTGGCACCAGACTAGAAAGGGCTGAACTCTCACTCCTCAGGAGCCCTCTTGACTTCTCAACCACAAACTCATGTCAACTGAAATCTTAGAAGTGGCCACAAGCAGTCTGGTTTTGATACCTGCCAACATTTTCCTCAAGCTAGCCCTTAACCACTTTCATAATTCACTTTTAAAACTAGCCAGTCCTTGTAAGTCAATGAGACTAAACAGTGTCAGCTGCTGGCTTAAAGTCATTTCTCTGATGGCTGTATTAATATTTCTGTGTTCTCACCTCCTACCCCTGGAGGCATCAGCTTGCATGACTGGAGCCATTAGTTCCACCCAAGATTTTAGTCTAAGGCAAGCCATAGACAGATGATGTGGAAGACAGATGTTTCTGAATCCATATTCACAAGCTATAGATGATATCAAACACCCAAGTGAAGAGTTCTTATTCTATTTCACTTATACATTCAGAATTTGGATTCAGTTGAAGTGTGAGACACAGACAAGCTACCTGCCCATGGATAACAGAATATTCTGGCTTCCTACTCTCTCCTATATGTCTCTGTTTCTGTTTATTGCTCAGTTTTTCTTTCCATCTCCTAGGAAGAATAACTTGTTAGGTGTCAGGCTTTGTCTTTTTTAGAGAGTTCAGTTAGAAGCCCATCTTTTAGATTTGTATTTTGAATTGCTGCATTTTTAATCTGGATCCGGCTTCATTCAACAAATTAAGCGACAGCCTTAGAGTAGCAACTCAAGTCACATTTAAGTTTTTATTTTTTTCCAAAACAAGATTCTAATGCAAAGACACTTCTGCATATCCCTTGGGATCTTTTGTTTTATAAAGCTTTCTTTCACTAAAATAAATTTCTCGATTTTGAGATGTTTTCAACCTATGAATGCTCTTTCCAACATACTGACATGGCTTTAAGAGAAAATACTTATCTGAGCAGGGGATACTGACACTCTGCTATCTTTTGATTTGGGGTTCAAATCGTTTGTTTAGGTTTGACACAGAGTAGGAAACAAAGTTTTGGGTCATTCTTTGATCCCTCTCCACTTTATCTTGGGTCCCTGATTCTCTTTACAGAAACGCATGGAGGCTTATTAAAATTGGGAACACCAGAAACAGCTACAAGAATCTGCGTGGAAAATGAAGTGATCTGCTGGCCAATGTCTAAACGTATGTTTAAGTTGAGATTCTGCTCACTGGATAATTCTTTCAATGACAGTCCTGTTTAAAAACCTGTTGGATGAAATGAAATGCCTTTACGACGTCCCCCCAGTGCAGTTTAGTTTACATGTGGTTACTGGTAAAGACAATCACCTTTCTTATTGAGGGCTTGGTTTTCTCTCACTTCCTCTGCTTAGGGAAACCTCACTTCTTATTAGTGCAAGTGTAGTCATTTAAACAGAGGCTTGGGGAGAAATTTGTGGTTTTTAAAGATCTATTCTTGACCTGTTACCACTAAATGTTTTTATTAAATCTTCCCACTGACATCTGTTCCTGACTGTCAGTTTCGTTAGTTGGACTAAGTGACCATGAATGTTTGCGGGTAGGTGAGGCTGGCTGCAATGGGGAAACTGAACACTCGACCTTCTCTCTCTGGTATGACAATCCTTTACTGTTGCATGTTCTCAGATTGTTACGACATTTTACCTCTGATAGAGGCAGGGAGATCTGCAACCTGAGGATATGGTCATGTTACAAGGGAGGACAGTATGTATATGGTCATGTGGTATGTTTTAGGCACGTGGGTACCACCATTGTCAGAGGGAAGGGGGTTAAAAAAAACCATAATATTTACTTACAAGTGACAGCATCTAAAGTAGCCTTAGGTGGAGCAAGAAGTCATGCAGGGCAGCCTGAGAGATGTCCAGTGGAAAGAGGGAAAGAGTGTGGGCTGACTCACTTTCTTCCTTGGTGAAGCTGTGTCCATTTCTCTTTGCGCAGGTGAAAGAGTGGGGGTGACCAGCTGATCATCAACAACACGTTTGTTAACACCTCCCCTCTTTTCTCCAGTGGTGAATGGTGAGGGCACAGATAAAAGGGAAAGTGGGTGCGGAAGATGAAAACAAAGGCAACCAGGGCCACAGAACTGGTTCTGGGCTGTTTACCACCCCTGGAGAGGGGTGTGGTTCCGGGAGGGCTCCATGACACCCCTCCTCTATGTTCCCACAGCCCTCAGGCTCCCCCCTCCTCCTTCCCAGGTGCCACCTCCCTTTCCTAGCACCACCTGGGCCTCCACAGCTGGACGCACAGCGCCCCTCCTGGTTTGGCTGCTTTCTCGCCTCGATCCCTGAGCGCCAGTCATATGCGGGGTGGGTTTGGGTTCCTCTGGCACAGTGCTCCTCTCACCTCCCCTCCCCTTCTGGCTCCATCCTCCCGCCAGAGCCCAGCTGCTGCAGGCTGCGCTGTCACCCTGGGAAACTTGTAAACACACAGTGATCTCTTAAGATTCCAGTTCCCCAGATCCAGAGAGCAGTCTTGGGATGTGCCCTTTCCAAGGCTCCCCTGGAAATTCTGAAGAGCAGCTGAGTTTGGGAAGCCCCTGTGGCCATCCCTTCTCTGGGAAGCATCCCTGATCAGCCCCTCCTGTTGCAGGTTTCTTTACCTCACTACCTGGGGTTCCTGGTCTCAAGGCTTCCAGGCGTGAAGAGGTGGACACAAAATGAGCAGCAGACAAAAGTTCATTGGAGTATATGATTAGAAAGTAAGAATAGTAGGAGAGCTCTCTTTGCAGAGAGGGGGCATTGGAAAGTGAATACCTGCAGACAATAAACAAGGGTCCACGTTTTATAAGGTTCTGGTCACCCCCCCCTCCCCACATTCTCCTTTGTTCCTTCTCTGGTTCTACCTTTATTGGCTGGATAACTCTAGGTGCTGGGTTGTCCATTCCTGACTGGCTCCATTCCATTGCATGAGAGGTGGCCTCTAGACATATCAATTCTCGTGGGTCAGACCTTGTATGGTCTACTGCTTATTTTAGTTAGATCTTCTGTCAGATTCTTGAGGGAAACCTGAGGGGGAGTAGGTGGTGTCTGATACATTCTTAAGAGGAACCTTAAGCTAGAGGGGGTTTGCTGTGGCCTGAGGCTCCCAGCATTGTTCCAAAATATGTGTTTTTCTCCACCCAAGGACCTCAGGTCCTAACCTTTCCCTCTCTGCCTACTGAATCCTATCTTTTCCTATCATACCCGACTCCGCGTTTTTCCAGCACTTCAATTATGTCTCTCAAGGAAATGTCCACTTTGTGAGGGCAGGAACTCTGTCTGGCTTTGAAGTGGTTCGCAAGATACTCATTTGATTGAACTGAGTTGAAAATTTTGTCCTCTCCTGTTCTTGCTAAAACAAAAGCAAACTTCTTTTTCGCTCTTTTTTTGTTTGTTTTTAAAGGAGGAGGATTTAAAACAAATAAGACACTAGGAAAATTACAAAACTGCAAAAACTTTTGTTCCTAACAAAAGCTGGTAATACTGGTCCTTGGTTGTTGCTCAAGTGTGAATGATGCCAGACCCACACTTGCTTCACTTTTCTCCTTCTCCTTCTCCTTATTCCAGTGAAACCTCTACTTCTCATTTTATCAGTCTTTTTATAACATGATATGTAAGGCATTAAGTTTTTTCAGGAAGACTCGCATGCTTATTTTCTTTCCCTGTCTCCCTCAATATCATGTCTTGTGTCTGTCTCTGTCTCTGTCTCTCTCTCTCTCTCTCACACACACACACACATGCACACTTTTCTGATAGATTTTGCTAGGATTGAGAAACAAAAGCAGATCATGTGGATAAGATTCTGCAAGTTTCCATAATCGAGTCTGTAAGATTTCATAATCTTTCTCTGCTCCCCCACCGTCCCATTTGCAGCATCCCTTGCTTCTAGAAGTCTCCTAAGGTAAATTCATTGCATGGATACTGAGAAAACAACAGCCTGATATTGACTCTTGCTTCTCAGCAAGTATATAAGACATACTTTTATGCTATTAGCTGTAATTTACATTGATACAGATGTTATTATCTGATTTAAACATCAAAGGGCTGATTTTATTTTGCTTTTGCCCTGGAAGGAAAAGAAAGAAGAGAAAAGAAAAAAAGAAAAGAAAAGAAAGAAAAGAAAAGAAAAGTGAACCAGCACCATTTTGAAAAGGAAAGCATCTAATAATTAAATATACTTTCCCAGAGAGCTGAGGAGCAGATGTTCTGTCTCTTTCATGGAGTGGGAGGGTGTGGATACTTAAGGGAGTTGTACCCAGAGCACATTTCATAATCTTAAAAAGTCAAGGGGTTTGAGGAAAGTCCCTAAACATGGGAGGTCTGGTTGGGGTAAATTCATACTTGTGCAGCAACACAACAGGGAATTTACCACATTTTTTGGCAATCATATATTTTTGAATTTCTTCTCCAAACTCTCAAGATGTGAAAGATTGTTATCACCACAAATTAGTAGAGTTTTTAAAATTGAGGGGGAAAAAAAAAACCTTTTTACTTGGCCAAGACAGTTTTACTGAGTAAATTGTTACTGTGATTTCTGTAATAGCCTACCACGCAGAAGAAAAGTCAGGCAATATGAAAAGTGAAGCCAAGTTTGGAGGAAAAATCATTAACAATAGTAGATGGAAAAGAAAGAGAATTATTTTGACTCCAGTTCATGTGATATGATTCTGAAACAGGTAAGATAATTACAGTCACCCGAGAAGCCTTTTCAGACATGGTACTGCCTGATCACAATTCCTACCACCTGCTTCCTGTCCTCCTCTTCCATAGGATAAGCACATGGCATTTGAAAAGACTCCTGAATTAAACCCAGTTTGCTCTCTCCACCCCATTCAGACACTGCCTTCCTTAGTTTTAGAACCAGTGCTATAGTATATAAACGCTTGAAGAAAGTTCAGCTTCTTATGCCTCCTTCAAAGGAAGAATGCCTTGATTTCTCTGACACACTGCCCTATGGCCACCCTCTGAAATTGATCTCTCTTAATTGATCTGTTCAGACAGATCAGCTTCTGAAGGTGAAAACAACCATGCCTTCCCTACTACCCTTGCTTCAGAGAATCGGCTGCTCATTTTGTGTGCTATATCCATGATTAAATTCCCTCCATCTCATTTGTAATGTTATTCTCTTCTGATCTTTCAATGAATTTGAAATATCTGTGTATCTGAAATCTTCTGGGACTGAAATAAATCTTCAATGTTACAGTATTTTTAGAGTTGGAAGGAGCATGAGAGATTGTCTTCCACAATTTTACGGGAATTCATTTTATAGTATCTTAGACAATTGATGCTTGGATATTTAAAAAAAATTAGGCACTCATTACCTTATGTGGAAGCACACTTTATTTTTGGAGAATGCACGTTTGAGCCAAATGAAATGCATTTCTCTTCCTAAGGTCTTCCAGTTACAGGAATCTTAGAGATAGATGCATGTCCTTTCTCAGTAACTTCTCATGAGCCTCAACTCAAGCTGCCAGTTTGCTTAGGAGTACAACACATTCTCACATTTCATAATCATGGACTTTACACCCTCTGCTGAATTTGGTCTTTCAGCAGATCCACAACTCCCCTGATAATTGAGCAGTCTTTGTGGTGCTGTTCACATGACCCTTCCATGGCAGTCAGTGCAGGGAAGGGACAAAAACGAGCCTTCTGCAGTCCTGAGTAGGGTCAAGATGGAACCTCAAACACTGGCTGCACTGAACCTGAGCCTGTTCATCCTATGGGACAGCCAGAAAACACAGCTACAACCCTAATTTCTCATACACTCTGCATGACACCAGGTCAAACTATTTGTTCTGCAGAAAAACAGCAACAACAAACACATGACAGTTAGACATTTGGTATCATATAGAACAAATATCTGTTCACTGAATTTACACTATCATCTGGTGATTTTGGCATTACAGGGATGCAGTTTTAGGTGTGTGTGTGTGTGTGTGTGTGTGTGTGTGTGTGTGTGTAGGGGATAGCCACTTGCTATCTGAGCTTCTGGGGTCATTTCTCACATTTCTGCTCCAGAAATGTGTGCACTTGGGAAATATATTGTTACTGCTAAGACTAAATTGGCTTGTTCTTCTGTTAAAAATTTGGACCCATTGCTTTTCTAAAATCCTAGCCTTCTTAAAAACACTAGTTTCCTTACCAATGTTTACAGTTTTCTATCATGTGATACATCTTTGTATTCTGTTTATCCCCTTCCTTGGTACTTAATAAAGATTTCACAGACTCTACTGCAGTTCCTTCTAAAACTCCTTGTGCCTGAGGTTGATGAGCTTCTTGATAAAAAGATACAATGTGGAGGCTCCTTTGCCTGTGGGCCCGGGAGACACTCCATGGCCTGAATTCAAGACACAGGCAGAATGACTAGTTTATTCCTAAAGTTTCATCCATATGCTCTCTGTGAATAACCTAGTCAACACTTTGGGGTGAACTGTCTTCCTCAAATAGAGATGTGAAGTCCTAACCCCAGTAGCTGTGAATGTGACCTTATTGGAAATAAATACATTCACACATGCAGTAAGGTTAAGATGAGGTCAGCCTGGCCATATTGGATTATGACATGGGTCCTAATCTAATGACTGGTGTCATTAGAGAAGGCAAGAAGAAGAGAAGGGATATGCAGACAGACACAGGGAAGAAGTACATATGAAGATGGAGGCAGAGATTGGAGCATGCAGATACAAACCAAAGACACCAAGGATGCTGGCACCACCAAAAGCTGGAAAGAGTCAGGAAAGAATTCTTCCCAAGGGCCTTAAGAGGAGGCATGGTCTTGGTGACACCTTGATTTTGGACTTCTTGCCTCCATAACTGTGGGAGAATAATCTGTTGTGTTAAGCCACCAATTTGTGATGCTTTGTTATATGACAGTCCTAGAAAATGAATAAAGTACTGATAAAGGACTTTCAGTTTTCTTGGACTAAAAACGAAGTAACTTGGAACTCTTGTTTGCCTACCTTCCATATTAGAGGCAGAACCTGGAAGGAAGTGTCAAAATATCAGGTCTTGTGGCTCTGAGCAACCACTTACTCTGCGAGCCTTGGGTTTATTCAACTCACTCACTTGCTCACTCGCTCCCTCAGGCAGCAAGTGTTCTGTTGAGTATTGCCTGAGTCCTGGCCCTTAATGGGTGTTCATTCTAGTAGGAGAAGGCTGACAATTAACAGGGAAATGGGTAACAAAAAATAATGAATGTCATTGCATTCGGTGTCAGGGAAAATAGTGTCCCTGGTTCCTGGTATAGCTTCTAAAATCTTTGGGCTTTTCAGAGTAAGAGTATCTCTTGTGTGCTCATGGGATGACTAGTGACTGAGAACCCCTAGAGAGCTGTAGGATGGAGGTAGATCCCAAAAGACCAAGGAGTGATTAGAGGGTTGGAACTTTCAGCTCCAACCCCTAACCGGGGAGGGAAGAGGGGTTGGTAATCGAGTTGATCACCAACAGCCAATGATTTAATCAATTGTGCTTACATAATACCGCCTCCCCCATCCCCATAAAACCCCCTACAGATTGGTGACCACACTAAGGTTATGAGAGAGTAATGCACCTGGAAAGGGCATGGAAGCTCTGTACCTCTCCCCCCAATGGCTTGCCCAATGTGTGTCTTCCATTTGGCTGTTCCTGAGTTGTATCCTTGATAATCAACTGGCAGTAGTAAGTAAGCTGCCTTCCTGAGTTCCATGAGCTATTCTAGGAAATTATCAAACCTGAAAGGAGGGAGGGGTTCTGGGAACCCCCAGACTTTGTAGACAGGTTGGACAGAAGTGTGGGTAACCTAGGAACACAAGACTAGCAACTGGCACCTGAAATGAGGGCAGTCTTGTAGAACTGAGCCTTTCAACCTGTGGAGTCTGATGCTAACTCTGGGTCTTTAGTGTCAAAACAGATTTGAATTGTAGGACACCCAGTTGGTGTACAGAGAATTGGAGAATTGACTGGTGTGAGGAAAAACACTACACATCTGGAGTCATGAATATTGTGAGTAAAAGCAAACCAGGATGGGGATCAAGAGTGAGAAAGTGAGAGAGACGGGGTGATTTGGAAAGGTCTCTCTGAGGAAGCATCAAGAATGTGGGGAAAGAGTGAGTCATGCAAAGTTCTA
The DNA here is from genome assembly GCF_018350175.1 of Felis catus. Taxonomy (NCBI): domain Eukaryota; kingdom Metazoa; phylum Chordata; class Mammalia; order Carnivora; family Felidae; genus Felis; species Felis catus. The sequence continues at coordinate 31,065,711 of NC_058374.1, read as the reverse complement.
GTGAAAGTGTGTGCTAGGCAGAGGGAACATTGTGTTTTAAAGGCTTTGGACTTGGAATGTGCTTAGTGTGAGCTGAGAGTAGAAAAAGGCTGGGAAACTGGAAAGGAAGAAGGTGGAATAGAATGAGCAAATGAGGTGAGATGGATGGGGAAAGGGAATAGAGGATGGGTTCAGAGAGCTGGGCCCTAAGGCTCAAATCGTGAAGGCCTTAACACTTATAACAGTTCATGGGAAGCCTTTGATAAGGGGTATGCATGTGTATTTTTGATTCTAATCTGTTAAATGCAGAACAAATGTTTGTGTGTGTGTGTGTGTGTGTGTGTGTGTGTGTGTGTGAGTGTGTATAAGATACATATAAGATATATATAAGATACATATATTTCTTTTTTTTTTCCTAGAGGTCAAGATTTAAAATAAAGGAATGGAGCTCCTTGCTGTGATTACTGTAGAACTTTTTAAGATGATGATTAGATTAGGCTTGGGGCACTTGGGTGGCTCAGTCACTTAAGCATTGGACTCTTAACTTCGACTAACCTCACAGTTCGTGGGTTTAAGCCCCACGTTGGGCTCTACAATGATAATGTGTAACATGTTTGAGATTCCCTCTCTGTCCCTTCCTCTCTCTCTCTCTAAATAAAGAAATACAAATAAAACTTAAAAAAAAAAAAAAAAACAAAGAAGGTGATGAGTAGATAGGCTATTCTCCTGACTTACCCCTAAATGGTGAGAACTAAGGTAAGGTTTCTTCCCCATTCCTGACATGTTCCTACTTGGGAGGAGAGCTCAGTGAGGGGACTGTAAGCCTGCCCTGACACCTGTCCTTGCTAGCAGGAGAGCCTGGGATGCTCAAAAGGGGCATCATTAAGAAGCCCTAATATCTGCTCTGTGTCAGGTACGATGCTCGTTGCCAAGGACACAACAATGAAATCCTACATGGTCCCTCCCTTAAGGAATGCGCAGTCTGATAAGGGTGTCAGACGGGCCTTATGCCCCGTGAACAGCATACAAAAGATGGATGCAGTGAGCATTTACTTACCATGAAGCATAAAGACACATAAAGAAGAGGCACCTCACCAGAAGGGAGGGGTTACTTTTCCTGAGCAGAAATGTCTGCAGAACAAGGTGGCATAATCTAATCCATTCTACAGATGGTCTCAGCAGAGAAGGCCCTGACATGAGATGAAAAGCAGTTATTTAGGTGGGAAATGTTCACCAGTCATCAAGGGTATGTTCTGGTATCTTTTGTTGTCTTTGTTTTTGAAATGAGCAAAAGATTTCCATCAATCTTTTGAACTTCCATATTTAATCTAAATATGATTCTCTTTTGCTGTGCAAATGATTATCCCGCTCTGTAATCCTTAGCAGGTAAAACGGTGAAAAATGTAATCTATTCCTGCATTATCATGTAAATGCCATATTTCCATGTCACTATATGTTTTTGCCCTTAAGTTTTTGATTTTTTTTTTCCAGCCTGTGGGAGAGGGTAGGTTCTGACATAATCAATTGGATTATTTTTGTTTGTTTGTTTGTTTTTCTTATTTTTACTTTAGGTTAATATATCTAAAGTTTGCAGAAAACCGCATTTGGAGACACTATCCTTATTATTTGTGAGCTGATGGAAGGCGAGAATCCTAAGCCAGTAGCTGATGCTGCTGACAGAGCAGCCCCAGCAGAGGGCACGTGGAAGAAACCAGGCAGCAATGCATGTGCTCAGAGCTGGTCCACTTCCTGAGTGGGTTTGTGTTTCAAATCGCCCTGTTAGGAGCTGAGAGATGGCTCAGCCAAGGAAGATCGGGGGATGGAGAATGAATAACTGCTGTTCTCAACAGAAATAATTCCTGGAAGTGGGGGCAGATGAAGAGTTAGGTGCAGAAATGGATGACTAAGTGTATATTTCCCAAAATGGATAGGCTGCCTTATGTCTTTATTAATGTCCAATGGGCTAGTTATCTTGTTTGAATTTATGAGGGAGTAAGTTCAGGTAGGAGAGGGGTAAAGACCAAGAGTTGGTTTAAAAAAACAAAAGGTATGGACATTTAAAGCGACCTTTTTTCTTTGCAGAGGTGCGCAGCCCAGATCTCATGTCAAAAGCTTTGGGCAGCTTTTGAAAAACATTTTGCCGTTATGGAAACCAGCGGGAGTTCGTGTTAGCTCTAGCATGTCAGGATTCTTCCATCAATGCTGTTCGAAGACAGAACACAAGGAAAGTGTTGGTCTCTGGGACTTTGTAACAAGCTAGGCTGTGTAAGCATGAGAATTTCTTAGAAATCCATGAGATTTGTCAGGTTTGTATATCAGCCATAGAGGCAAGGTTAAACTATAGTGACAAGTGACCCCTAAGTCTTAGTAGTTTAAAAAAACAAGGTATATTTCCTGTTTGTGCCCTTGAATCTTCCGCATTGTCCTATCTCCAGGACTCTGTCTGATAAAACAACCACAAATCGCTGGTCATTGTGGCAGAGGGAAAAAAGAGACAGTGGCAGTGTGTGTACTGGCTTTCAAAGCTTCCCTCTGGAAGGGACTCCAGCACTCTTATCTTTTTACTGGCCAGAGCGAATCACAGGGCCACATCTGGCTGGGAGGGCAAGGTATGGCCATCTTAACATATGCTCGGAAGAAAATCAAGAAAGATGTGCCAGATAGCACCCATGGCTCACAGATGTAAGTAATGCATAGAGGCAGCCAGTTGAGGTGATGGCAAAACTCCAGATAGCCCTTTCTCATTTCTTGTGAGTGTGTTATGGGTGTGTATGTGTGTGCACATGAAAGTGAAGAGCTAAGGCTGAATACAGACAACTGGAAGGAAAGATAAAAAAGCTATACCCTCCCCACCTCAGCCCCTCAGTAAACTGCTTATGCAGGGGCTTACTTATAATAGAACTGTTTAATTCATGTTTTAAGAACCCCTGTCTGCTGGGCTGAAAACAAGCTGGGACAGCTTGGATATGACTGAAGAGCTTTTCTGAGCCAGACTGAAGGAGACAGGTATCGAACTGGATTATTCAGGAGGCGGGAAGGCTGCTGCCCACTCAGGACACCAGCAGGAAGCATGGTGGTTGGGAGAGAAATGGAAAGACTTTTCTCATAGGGAAGCAATTCCCACCCTCTGGGTTTTTAATCTTGTCTAATGATTTTATCTGGCACAGAAGAAATTGGGGGAAATGAGCATGTTTTCTTCAGTCTTCACCCAGAGGGTAATTCTTAAGAAGAGAGTGATCATTTGTGATACCTTTTCTCAGATCTACCAATCTTTTGCATGATTGTTGTTTTATTGAGATTGCAAAGTGTTCTTGAATCAGGCCTGACACATCAGCCACTGCCTCCCAAGCAGCCAGGAAAAAATTGACAGTTTGCACATCCTCGGGTTAGCTTCACATTAATTAAAGCTTCACACAGCTCTGTCTGCTTCCTTTTGTTATTCACATGGGTTTTTGTGAATCATGCTGTTTACAAATAAGGCTAAATCCAAATGCCACACTTGCATCTGAATGTCCAGATCCAGGCCCATTCCTAATTGCTGGACGTACAAAAGAGAGACTTGGTGGGCAGAGACAGTGAGTATAAGGAGACAGAAGAGCCATACAATTCAGTTTCTTGCAAAATAAACTTCAAGAGTTATAAACTTCCCTTTACTATCTGAAGCTTCTGGAAGCCAAATGTCTGAAATATATTAAGTAGAAGTTTGCCTGTGTTTATAGCTGTTTCCTCAAAATTAAGATTTCACTTGCAGAATATCAGCATAAGCAGTTTATTTTGTGTAAAATCTGAGGTTCATTACTTGCGTGCATGAACATGGGGGAAATAAAGAAACCACCTAAAACTAAAAAAAGAAAAAATTCTAAACACTAGGGTGATAGAATCTTTTTAATCTGTCAATCAGATGTTGTTGGGTCCAAAGAGCAAAGCTACTCTATTTTGTGTTACATTTTATCTACACTATTCCTTTGTTAAAAATGGAATAGGTTTGTGAAGTCTACTTATATCAAATTTTAATGATTGTTCATTAAACATGTTTGAATGAGATTAATGTCAATTTCAAATATGCATGAATCAACCCGACATGATCCCCCACATAATTAGAAAAATGTTTCAGAGTTACTGGCTACAACCTAAGTTGTTCAGAATGATGAAAACTTCAAGACAATTTTATATGGTTACATTCAGAAATTTGTCAGCAAATTTGTCAGATGTCACTTGACAGCTGGACTCATGTACTAAGTAAAAGGAACTGCTTGTAAGTCGGTCTTCAGTGGTGTGGTGGGGAGGTGGGAGGTGGGGGAGCAGTTCTACAGGCTAGGATTAGGTTTCAGTCTTGTAGTGAACCTGAGCCTCCAGACTGTGAACTTCACAGGTGCTTCTCAGTCTCTATCTCCTCCCCTTAGATGGAATAGGCTGATGGGTTGGAGATGGAGTTGGTGTTTGGCCAGGTGGGTTAGGTCCTGATGAAGCCTGGACACATAAGCTCTGGGAAACCAGCTTCCCCAGAGGCCAGACCTTGTTAATAGAACAGAGGGCTCTGGAATATTGCAGAATGTACCCCCCTCCCCTCAATGGTGGAAAGCAAAGGGCACTTTACTCTGCCATTCACTGTGAGGACCTAGTAGAGCTCTGGGAGGTAAAACTCACAAAAGTGTGGAGACCCTTCTCTGACCAGGCCTCCCTGGAGTTTTCAACTCAGACTTGTCCACACTGACCCTCCAGCAATTCAGTTCAAGCCCAGCCAATTACAGCTCAGGTTTCCCTGACCAGGCACTGGTTCCCACTGGAGCTGCTGATTGGCAGGTCTCTGCTCCCATGCACTGTGGTTCTTATTTGCCTGTCATTAACTCTAACCTGGGGGGGAGGGCTTTGTCCTGTGACCTCATGCCTCTAATGGCTCTAAGAAGAGTTGTTGATTTTTTGCTCTTTGTTCAGCCTGTTACTTGTTGCTAGGATGGAGTGATGACTTCCAAACTTCTTACCTGCTGCACCGAAAATGAGAAGTTTGTCAGAAAATTGGAAATCACATTTATGTGGTATCTGTCCGGATTCTGAATGCTCCTGGAGTTCAGGCCCACAGAAGAGATGTCTTAAGGAATAACCATCCAGCAGCTGATAGCTCTGGGATGGAGGGAAAAACAGAGAATGGGGGGAAAAGACAGAGACGAAAGAAAGAAAGAAAGAAAGAAAGAAAGAAAGAAAGAAAGAAAGAAAGAAAGAAAGAAGAAAGAATGGAAGGAAGGAAGGAAGGAAGGAAGGAAGAAAGGAAGGGAGGAGAGAAAAGAATGGAAAGAACACAGGATCATGGAGCAGAGCAGAATGCCCATCTCTACCACTTCAGATGACTTTGGGTATCACACTGCCAAGTACTTACTGCCTGCCCTGTCCTTAATCTTGGACTCAGAGCCTGGGGCCCCCATGGCTCTAAACCCTAGATGGGCACATCAGTGTCCCCCACATCCCCTTTTCCATTCTTATTTATTCACTTGCTACAACTAAGCATGATTCTGACATCAGCGTTGCTTACAGTGTGCTCGTGGAGTTCATCAACCAAACAGGGTCATTTCTGAGACTATAAGGGGGTGTCCTTAATAATTACTATGGAGACTCAGGGGCAACTGTGATCTCCCAGGAATACTGGGGAGTGAGGTTACCCCACAAAGAGCCCATTCTGCCTATAGGTGATTTCCTACTTCTGGCTTGAAATATAAGTGATACCAATAGTGCTGATAAATGTGTAGTATCACATATTGTCAGAAAATTTGGATAGTCAAATTTTTAATTTTTAACCTCCATTACCTAAGAACCTGTATCCATCATACAATCTTTCTTAATACCGCAGAGTTTGAAATACTTTTGCCCTTCTCTGTTCTTTCTCTGTTTTTCTCCCACTTTGTATTAGAGTTATATGTATCTCCATCTTTTCTTCCTACTACATATTATATTGTTTGAGAGCAAAAACCACATTTCTTAAAAAAATTTTTTTAATCAAATTTTTAAAAATCTATTACAGGTACTAATGAGAATGTGATTTTGATAAACATGAAAAGCAAAAAGACAAATGTAAGGAAATGATGATTTGGGAATAAGAAATCTTATCTACATTGGCCTTAAGGGTAGAAAAAGGCATTTCAAAATGAAGCTTTGAAAGCCAGTTTTTGTTAAATGAGTTTACATCTAAATTTTAACTCTGTTGACAGTTAACTCAAGGGTCTTTTATCTATGCTTAATGTCACTAGCTATATCCTGCCATCGATCTAAGGGAAAAACTCCCTACTGAAATCAATGGGGAGTTCTATGTAAAAATCAATGACAGGATATGGCCTATAAGAATAGTGGTTACCACAAGTCTTCGGCCAGCCGGGAGGCCACCATAAATGGTACTTCAGGATAACCCTTGCAACCACGTTCAAAAACAACAATGGGAAAAGCTGCTATTCTTTAGAAGGGGAGAAAATGGCAGGAAGGAAATGGCACATGTTCCTACAGCATAACCTACATGTTCCCACAGTTCAGCTGCAGCTTTTCATTGTCTTTTCAGATTCCCAAAGAAAAATCCATGGAAAAGGACTAATGCTTAAAAAAGCCTGTATTCTTTGAAAAGAAAATAAATGCAGATTACCGTGCCTAAGAACACAAATCGGCCCATGTGCATGGAACCAACTGCTCCCTCTGCATTCACGTAGTATCCGCTGGCTCACACTTATCCACTGCTTGCAAAGGCAAGACTGACACATCCAGGATGAGAGCAAGAAGGAATCAAAGTAGTGAGGATGCTCACTCCCAATATTAGAGAGCTGTGTTTTCCAGGCAGTAAAAATATCTGAAAAACAAATTCTGGAATAGTTGGAGAAAAAACATGTAAAAATGTACAAGAGACAAGTCTCTTGTACAAATGGAGCATGACAATTAGTACCTATCTACACTTAGACAGGTCAGCTTCACCAACAGAGAATCCACCCGTATTATGGTCTCATGGTGTTTTTGGAGACAAAGAGGATGTGAGGGTGAGGTGGCCGTGATTGCATGCAGCCCCATCATTCTTGGTAGAGGGTAGGCAGCATTCCCAATGCATCTGCAACTTTGCAGATGCTGGATCCTGATGGTACCAGATTAGCTTCCTCTTCTCTTTAGGTAATATGTCCATTCTTGTGTGTAAGGTCTAAAATGAAGGCCCAATATTATGTATACTTTGTCATCTGAGGAAACCAGGAGGGCATCAAATGGCCTAACATCAAATTCCTTTCCTCACCCTGTTCCTGGGGTTAAGGTTCCCTAGCCAAACAAATCTCCATGTCATGGGGTCATGCAAGTTCCTGCTTATTCCTGAACAGTGAGTTTCAGTTCCCTGGTGGCCTGAGGAAATATTCAAACAAGCCAGTCACATCCACGTGCAGGAACCAGGGGTCACCTCACCCTCTTGATACTTCAAATCCTGCCTCCCACAGCACCCTAGTTGTTCACTGGGTTCCCAAGTGGCAACTCCTGTGTGTCCCTGTGTGCCACATGGTGTCTCTTTCTCTGGGCTGTAAGGTTACATGACTGGTAAATTGTTATTGATCTGGTCTGTCCAATGTCAGGTGTCCTGTGTTTGGTCATCCCCATCACCTGGGGGCAGGAATCCCACCCTCACCAATGGAGTGAGAGATTATTAAAACAATTTCCTTAAAAGTCGATTGAATTTAGAAGTGGTCTCCTCCACCCTTAGACATAAGTATCTGAAATAAAATGTAAACAGTAGAGCATGAATGTTTTGAAAGAAATAGCCAATATCACTGTGAGTTATGTTTTATAAGGAGTATTTTCCAAGTATTTTGAAGACCTCAAAGAGATGATGCACAGGAGTATGGTCTGATAGACAGAGTCTGTGAGGGAAAATGATAGAAAGGCATTGGGATCAACATGTTTTCAAAATGAGAGCAAGGTACCAATGTGGTGTGAGGTAGACAAGTTAGAAGGAGAACAGGGTGAGAGGAGAGAAGCTGAGGAAACACGCTTGCAGTATAAACAAGACTAGAACTGAGTGTGAATGGAGGGATTCTGTCAGCAGCCCAAACACCTCCAGAACCTAGGGGAGATCCAGGCAACTGGGATCAGGAGGTAACTGGCTTAGTTACTTTGCTTTGATAGTTACTTGAAACTATCACACTGAAAATATGAAACCATATTAGTTTCTCTCCACCGTATGCAATTTGTCTGCCTCTCTTACTTTATAATTTTGAGTTAAGTAGTGTTTCAGTGGTCAGTGAGGGACACACAAAAAACGTGCTATAGAAGCCAAGGAGAGGTTGGGCGAGACCTTGGGTGAGTGTGGGCCTTTTATGTTTCTTGCCTGAGAACAGAAGCTAAAAACCCACAAGTTGGCTGGCGGCACACAGAGAGTCAGCAGAACCAAAATTTCCCCATTTCATTCCATTATTTCTCCTAATTCTACCTCACCCAGCCACTCTGCAGCAATTTGAAGGTTTGCTATGTCCCAGATACCACAGTAGACCCTAGACACAGAGATTGCCGATCAGAAAGGTCACCACTTCCCCAAAGAGCCCATTGCTGGACTTAACCAAGCCGAGGTCATTCTTTGTGAAAATAAGGACCAAGAACAGCCACCTAAGGCAGCTTTGTAAAAAAGCTTCCAGGGGAGAGTTCCCAGAGGAGTGGGTGCTGCAAGGGAAATTTTGCAGGCAAACAGGACTTGGTCGGATATAGAAGTGCCATGTTACAAGACCTTTTTAGACACAGAATTTGTGGGACGTGGTGACCAAGGGGTCATGAAAGTGAAAGAGAGGGAGGAGTCTAGGATAATTCGGACAAAAAACTTGAAACAATGCTTCAAGAATGTGGAAAAGCGTCATGTGTCTAAGGAATTATAAATACAGTGGTGCCCCTAGTCCAAAGTGGGGTATGTTCCAAGACCCCCGGTGGGTGCCTGGAACCTCAGACAGTACCTTGTCTATACTAGGTTTTTTCTTATACATGCATACCTATGATAAAATCTAATTTATAAATTAGGCACAGTAAGAGATTAACAGCAACATAATAAAATGAAACAATTGTAACAATATACTATAAGAAAAGTTATGTGAATCTGGTTTCTCTCTTTTTCAAAATATATTATTGTGCTTATTCTTCTTCTTGCGATAATGTGAGATGGTAACATGCCCACATGATGAGGCGAAGTGAGGTGAGTGACAGAGCCTTAGGCTATTTCTTTAAACAATTTTTTAAAACATTTATTCATTTTTAAGAGGCAGAGAGAGACAAAGTGTGAGTGGGGGAGGGGCAGACAGAGTGGGAGACACAGAATTTGAAGCAGGCTCCAGGCTTCGAGCTGTCAGCACAGAGCCCAATGTGGGGCTCGAACCCACCTGAGATCATGACTTCAGCCCAAGTGAGACACTTAACCAACTGAGACACCCAGGCACCCCATTGGGCTATTGGCCTTCTGACAGTCTGTCGTCTGCTTCCTGTCGTGGGTTGGCTGAAGTAACTGAAATGGCAAAATGTGAAACCATGGATAAAAGGGGGCCATTGTCGTTTTAGGGTTTCTGGAACATAGCTTTTGGAAAGGGAAGTGGTGAGAAGAAGGCCAGGTCAAATGAAAACCATTGAATGAAAATAGGCAGGCTTGAAGCCTTGGAAATACGCAGGACTTACATGATGAAAAGCCTTGAAAGCCAATACAAAAACAATGGGCATCACTGAAATACGTTAAGAAGAAGAGTCATGTGGTCTGACTTCATGTGGTTACTCCTTCGCAGATGAAGGGGCAGTTTCAAGAGGTAGTCAAGAGAAATGTCTGAAAAGAGAGGAATTTAACCAAACATTGTGGTTGATTCAATGGGAGGTTGTGAAAGCGAGATCTTGGGGGGGGGTCTTCTGGCTGGGTAACGGGATGGGGCACTATGAATGCAGCTGGTGCCCTGAGGAGGTGGAGAGCATGCTAGCTCAGGGCTCCATGGAGGGGCCCAGGGGAAGAAGAGTCCAGAATGTGACAAATGTATGTAAGGTGTAAGAAGTTGAAGGATTTGTGTCCCGTGGCCTATTTTTCTGGCATTGAGGAGGCTGAGCCGAGTGCTGATGTAGATGCTCAGATTGTGGGAGCACTAGTCCCCTTGGTTTTGCTCCTGGCACGTAGGATAGAAAGGGAGGAGGCAGATGCCTGGGCTGACTCAGGTTGTTGATGGGGTGAGGAGGGACTGCACCGCCTTTCTCAGAAAGGCACTCCCTGACTGTGGCCCCATAGCACCTGGCTCGTTCCTCATCAGATCACAACTGATGTTTTTCTCGTCTTTTTCCCCACCAGATGGGGTAGCCCCTGAAGGTGGGCACAGTCAGTTTTCATCTCTGTACCCACTCTCCCTACCATGTTGCCCAACATTAGCAGATCCTCAAAGTTTTGCTGAATGATTGACTATATTAATACAGAGGACTTTGGAAAACTAGAAGGAAGATCAGGAAGGGGTTTAACACTGAATGCGTTCTGTGTATTACAAATAATGCATTTGGTGCTGAGAACGGGCTTCTAGAGTGTAACTGAGCTTCAATTCAAGTGACCCTGAGGCTCATATGTGTTGTCATTCCCTCTCCATTTCATGAGGCACTGAGCTGGCTTGTGATGAAGAGGAAGGCTGTGACCAACATTCTCATAACCTCGATGCAATCAAGTCAGAGTCTGTTCCGTTTATATTTGTAAAACATACATACTTACTATATCGAAGCACAGGGATATGCACATGTTTTAGCTTCTGTTGGGAGAATTATAGTGTAAGGTACTGTCTTTAAAATCTCTTAGAAGCATAATGGGGCCTACCAATGAATGAAAGAGGGTGCTTACATTCTGGTCACCAAAATCTGGCCTGGCAGTTGTCAGATAATTTTTCTGAGTCATTTGGGTAGTGACTGGCTTGGCCTCCCCCAGGGGTGCATACCAGAGAACTGAACATCAGGCCCAAGATTTTAGTGTTTTTATTCTATTTACAAGACAAATAATAAAAATAATAAAATCTGACAGTGAGTTTTACTTCATTACAGACCCTTGGTGTGGGGAATAAGAAGCTGCATGAAGGAATAGTAAGAATTTAAGAATACACGAGAATGTTACAACAGGGTGGGACAGTGGGGTGATTATGAGCACGGTGTCTGGGGCCCAGAGGAAGGCACTTGGCTATGCTGCACGCGGTCTGAGGAACAGAACCTCAGCTTCTCCCCCTTCAAGGCAAGCACACCCATGTCTCCCTCACAGGCTTGTGGTGAAGACAGAAGAGTTCACGCAGTGCCTGGCATGTCACGAGATGTGTTCAATAAAGGCAGCTAGAGGTATGTGAGCCAGGAGAGTCTGGTGGCATTGTGGCAAGGTGGCCACTGTGTACAAACTCACAGTCAGATGAAGGGCTGGGTGTGCTAGCCTGAGAAATGCATTCTTGCCAAGGTGCTACTTACACTGCAGGCTGGAATTCATGCTTGCGTAATTTGTAGCCTCATCCACCTCCTCATTTTTAACTTATTATTAATGAAATATAATAATGATCATGAAGATCTAATGACACTGAGTTCCCAGCCCAGACTAGGCCGGGGCCAGGCCCTTTCTCAGGGCCACTAAGTTCCATGTATTTAAAGTGTCAGGCCTGTGGTAACTGCACAGGTGTTGGTGACTGTCACTGCTATGGTTGCCATTTCTTATTTGGTGATTTCCTTTTCTGGCTCTATATACAAATTATGTGAAGAAATGGAACCTTAGACTGAGTGTGGCATAAAATGGGTTCTTTCTTTTCTTACTAAGGACCCACTGAGTTTGTGTTCTGGCCAAATTTGACCAGAGTAGTGTGCTAATAACCTCAGTTTTAGGAAGCCTGCTTTTGAAATTGTGTTGGTGTTGAACATGTAGAATAATGCAAATAGGCTTGCAGATTAATTTTATTATAATGAAGAGTGTGCTCATCTGGTTAAAATTATTGTTTTTATGCTGGTACTTTAAGATACAATTGCAGATTCAATTTTATGCCTAATATATTGTTTATTATTTTAGTTTACTACTTAAATTAATGCTGTTATGTTTACATAAGCCCCATAACTCCTTCTCTCCAAACCCTGTTTTCGTAAGGCTTGTGCTGGCGGTTTTTTAGAGCAAATTATAGCCTAAGGCTGTCTTTATGATGTTGCCATTTCGAACCCTTTGGGGAAGTAGGTAGGGCATATATAAATAAATAAGTACATGCTGTCAAACATCCAAATAAAAATGTGAAATATTCAATTTAAAAATGAGTATTTTATCTCTATCATGCCAAAACACCCAGATTTTTGGCTGTCTTTGAATATGGGTGGGCGTTGAGAGTCAAACAGATAGAGCCTGAGCTGGCTTAGTATCTTTCCCTTTTGTCTGGATTTGGAAAATGCTCCACAGCTATGTCCTACAGGTAGCACCTTGAATATGGGCATAACTGCACCCTGTTGGTTCTTCTGCCCAGTGGCTCTTCTCTACTCCAGGGCTTCCAGTAATCTCTCTTCAGAAATTCACTCTCTGGCCTACAAAGACCGTGAGGGCATCCGGGAAGCACAGCGATTCTTACTTGTCTCTTTTGTCTGGTTTGGTGGGAGGCTAAGCTGCTGGTGATTTTTCTCTCACTCACAATGGAGAGAGGTAAATGTCCCTTGCATTTCAAATTAAAATACTAAAACACAGAAGACAGATTCAGGATCTCTGATTTCCTTCGGAATGGGCACAGTTCAGGTAACCCTTATGAAATCAAAAGGGGGTTTAAAATGTTCAGGATGGCCATAATAACGATAGCTACCATCTAGTGAGTGTTTTCTGGGATTTGCTTTTTATGTGCATTATTTTTACATAGCATTTTTCCTAGGTGATAATGACTACTAATTAATCCCAGTTTAACATAATAAAACTGAGTCTCAGAGAAGTTAAGCTATTTGTCCAAGACCACACAGCAAAAGAATGGTAGGGGTCAAAGTTTTGTCTGATTGCAAATCTGCTTTCTTTCCTATTTTTTATTACTATGTTCTGATAGAATCTTGAAATGTTTGCAAATATGAGCTCTAGTCCTGCTGGAGGTTAATTTACACATGAAAGCTTACAGAGTGTTTCTTCTGTAACCCATGCTTCATCTTGCTTAAAAAAAAAAAAGTGTTATCTTCCCTGTGAAGGGTATGTTCCCCGAAGGAGAACATCCCACCTGCCTGAGAATCACTTCTGTCTATCACCCTCAAGGAAGATTTTGTCAACCTTTGCTCTCTTCAGATTGTGTTACCAAAAATAATTTTTCCCGAATACGTAAAAAGCTATCTTATAGCTTTTTGAAATCACACATAATTCCCCATTCTACATAGAATTTTGAGAAGCCTCTTCCTGCCTACTCACAACTCATATGGATTGAGACATATATAGAATATTATTGATAATATAAGGTAACAGATAATATAAAAAGTTCCTTCTCCCTCACATGAGCATTTCATACAGAAGATTTTGGTTCTGAGCCCTAGAAGCCAGCCAGTTATCTTTCAAAATGACAAAGGGAGTGGAAATCAGTGCATTTGCATCCAGCTTCACTAGTAGAAAAGCAAAGCATGTGTTCTTTTTATGGTGAATTCAAGGCTACGTGGACTCATCTATACCATGTCACTTGAGGGACCACCGAAATATTTGTTGGGACAGAGTCTCTGAGCAACTCTGTGGGGTACCACGCAATTTATATTATGCAGTGCATAATTCATACACCTATATACAGCAGTCCTGCTTGTACTTATAGTAGCTCCAGCTCAGGTCTCTGAAAGTATCTGAGTTTCTGTCTGATGAAGATATTGAGGGTGTTTGTTTTCATATGTGTCAGATAATAGAAAATATATATATATATGTGTATATATATATTGGCCTCTGCTCCTGGTTCCTGGCACAGAGCTCCTGAAACCCTTGTAATTTCCTAAGTGATAAGAGCACTATGAGCACCTTTTATTCTTTGCTCTTTGATGCTAGTTCCTGACCCAGAGCCCCTAAATCCCTCTGAATTTCCCCAGTGATAGGACTGTCTTTTGTCTAATGAGGCAACTGTGAGTGGGCTCCTCAATGACTCCTGAATGGACTCTGGTCACCAGAGAGATCAATCCATGATTAGAAGCTGGGAAGTTTCAGCCCTATTCCCATTTTCCAGAGAGGGGAGAGAGGAGTTACTCATTGATGGTAGGTACATGATGAAGCCTTCATAAAATCCTGATGGTATGGAATTTTAGGAGTTTCCAGGATGGTGAACACATCCATATACCAGGAGGGTGGTGCACCCCAACTCTACAGGGACAGAAGCTCCTGCATTTCACTTGCCCCCAGACCCTACCCTATGTATGTATCCCTCCATCATACCTTGTAATAAACTGGTAAACTGAAGTGAAGTAACTTAAGTGTTTCCTCAAGTTCTATCAGGTGGTCTAGTGAATCACTAGAACTCAAGGAGAGGGTTGTGGGAATCTCTGATTTGTAGCCAAGTGGACAGCAACCTGGGGACCTACTAACTGTGATTAGCACTTGAAGTGGGGGTGAACCCCTAACCTATGGGATCTGACACTATCTGCAGGCAGTTAGTGTCAGAATGGAGTTAAATTGTAGGACACCCAGATGGTGTCACAGAGTTGCTTGGTGTGAGGAATCCCCAGACATGGTGTCAAGGTGTTACAAGTGCATGACAGGAGGGGGAAATGGGCCTTTCCCCCCAATACAATACGAATGTGTTCTCTTAGAGGAACAGTCAACTGGTTTATTAGTAACTTATCCTGGAGCAAATTCCTGAGTACTGGAAGGTAATTCTGCTTCTGAAGGAGGTAAAATCAAGCTGAGAAAGGAGGATCTGAATCTAGCTTCAGGTTGGAAGATTGTGAGGAGACGAGGGGTAACACGGATCAAGTCTGCAACCGGGAGAAGTCAGAAGAGGGAGAAAGATACACTTCATATTGTTAGAATCAGACTTCCTTCTTCTAGATTTGGCCTGGGTCCTGTGAGCCAGCAATGCCCAGCCTGTTCCTCTTTACTGTTTCCAGAAGACTGTACCTCTTTAGAATTATTTTGATGGAATGTTGATATGGTTCAAAGTTTTATAAACTAGAAAGGGTAACGCTCTTGGGGTTTAGAAGTACATGAAGTGGAAATTATGAAATATTTCTGGGGTACCCACTATGTGAGAGGCTGGGAGACATAACTGAAGACAACAGAGTCCTAGATCAGTGAGAGACTGCACACATTGAGGTGGTTTTATATTTTCTGTGCTGGATCTCAGTAAAATCCTGAAGGTTTAGTGTAAAAAGTAGCTTAAGTGGTCTGAACATTTCCAGATCAGAATAAAAGGATGGAAGGTCAACCTTTTCAAAATACAAATGGAATTATTATCAGAAGCAATTAATACTGATTGAAAGGTTCTTGCCAAAGGCAGGCAGACACAAAGACTATACCAGCTGGTATATAAGCCAAAGAAATTGCAGGAGTCCAGCATGCCAACTGGTGAGAACAGAAACCACCTACTCTCCTGCAGCCTACGGTCCACATTAACCTGAGTTTAATATTTCATTGTATTTATTAGCATAACTTTATTATTGTGGGAGAGTCTTCTCCAGGCACATCACATAATTGTTTGCTCTAGGAACAATTTACAGGACTTATCAGCTCTTCTACAGAAAGCATAGTTTTCATACCAAGTTGGAATCCTTCACCTAAAATTCCTCTCTTTGTCTTTCCTGCTAACCCTAAACATCATGAGCTTTACTCAGTCATCATCATGTATTCCCCTTTGCTGCCCCCTCACAGACAGACTTACCTTAAACCTGAAGGGATCCAGAATACACCACTGTAGAGAGTTTTGTTTTGTTTTTGTTTTATTTTGTTTTCTGAACTCTCCTTATCTGTCTAAAAGCAGAGCTTCCCCGAATAATTCCACCATCATAAAGCCCTTCACTGGGAGTTTTGTAACTAAAAGATTGACTTATCACTAGACACAAGAAATCAGAAATCAGTACTGGTATAAGAAACCACCTAGACAGACAGTCGAAAAACTACTATTTCTCACATCTATGAATGAGGAAAGCTCATTCATCTTTCCTAATGGATATTTGCTTTCCAATAAATGCCTTTTCTTTCCCTCCTCATCCCTTATTAAGATGGTGTATAAGTCCCAAATTCTAGCCATCTTTTGTAGTCAAAATTTGTTTGAACTCTTACTTACTTATGTGGATAAAACTCCGTCTTTTTAATTGCTAATCTACCTTTTATCAGTTTAGTTTGCATACCTCCATTTCTAAACTTAAGTGTATAGAGGGAAAATTTTCCCTCCCCAACAAAACCAAACTCAAAAATCTCAGTAAAATCCAAACTTGTCTCTCCCACTCCAAGATGCTCTCAAAACCCTGTGGAGGTGGTATTCTTTCTTCACAGCAATAAACTCAGCTTTGTTCGTTTAACATAGTACTGGTGATATTTGGAGAATTGTCATTTGACTCTACATTTCACTAAGTGGTGAGAAACTTCTTTTTATGTAATAGAAAGACCTCCACTCAGTTGGAATATTACTATTCCACTGAAAATCAGAGAAAAATTTCTTTTTGTCAGAATGCAAGTCTTAAAGATTAGAAACAGATTTGTTCAGAAATTAAAAAAAAAGTTAATTTGTGATATGTGAAAATTGTTGGAGGTTGAGTGCACTGGCGGAAAAGGATGGAATTTTTCATTAAATCCCAAATAGAGATGGAGTGCCGTGATTTGATTTGCAAGGCACTGAATGTCCCACAAGTTATTAATTCTGCACTTAAACAATTAGTTTGAAGACTGAGTATAGCTCATCCCTCACGAACTCAGATCACAACATATTGCCTGAATTGAATTCATAAAACACTTGTGGCTATAGCAGAGTTCATTCAATAATTTGCCATAGCTCAACTGGTCACTTAATTGGCTCCCCTAAATGCTAATACAGTGGTAGATAACAGAAGCAGCTTGTGCATAATGTGAGGTTCTTGCCCCTGTCCTCTTGCATGGGGCTTCTGAGAGCTCAGGGAAAGTTAAAGAGAAAGTCTTCAGGAACAGATGTGCATTTTGGTTTCCTGGAAACTAGTCACAAGACAGTACAATCTTCTTCCATTATTTGCAGAACATTTTTCTGCCTTTTAGATTGAGTTAAAATGATAGCCCAGATTCTGTTTTTCTCTATAATAACAGGACTGTTAGTCCAACAGCCAGCCAAGAAGGTCAGACTACTTCCAGAGCCACTGATTGGTGTTTCCATCAGAGGACTAGTACAATTAAAATAATTAGTATTTTTCCATTATAATGAAAATTGTTTACCTAGAAGACAACAGATGGATTTTTCAACCCCGAGGACTCTTCCAAAGGGTTAGTACAGGAAATATGTCAAGAACATGGTTGTTGATAGGCTTAGATTTACAGAAATATAGAGAGCAAGTAACAAATTTGATCACAAGACAAACTAATTAATAAGAAACATGTAAAGAATTAATATTATGCTTTGGAATGGTGTGATTATAATACCATTTGGGAGAGCCAAATCAACTCCACCAGGCATGCTAAAATTGTTTTACAAAAATGATTTTAAAATCTTCCAAGAATTTTTAATGGTGTAAGTTTTATTAACTTCACTTGCAGATATAATAAAGACAATACAATGTTAAAAGCAGTTATGTAGCAAGAAATGATATAATACAGATAAGGAAAATGAAATTATGGACTTGTAAGATTTGATCTCAGGTACCTTAGAGAATTGGCACCAGGACTGGTTATCAGGCCTAAGAAATGATGAAATTGCTCTTAAGGGGTTATACTTGCATGGAAACCAAAATGACATCAAGCTTCAATAATTCAATTATAGGGAAGGCTGAGTATGATGGGTTTGCTTCCAATAGAGCACAAGAGAGTTCTGGTTGCTGTCTTAATTGCTGTTTTAAAATAATGAAAAGAACTAAAAAAATTTCAAACAGTCTCTTCATATTTGTCCAAAAAGCAAAGTCAAATGTAAGTATTTGACAGTTGACACAAAGGATGCTTTGTTTGGGAAAACATCAAAAGGTAGCCTATTAAGAGCTGGAATAATACCAAGGAGCCTCAAAAAAAGAAAGTGAAAGCATGAGAAATAAATAGGCAGGAATGAACAGAGACCAGATAGGACTAAGGTGTGCTGGACACAATGGCTCTTTTCTTCTCCCAGGACATTTAAGATTCTAATGAGGGGAACAACTCCATCCTGCTTACACCGCAGCCCCATCAAGGATGTGCCTTTCAGGGAGAATGTGCAATGACAGGAAATCCTTTGCAAA
The DNA here is from genome assembly GCF_018350175.1 of Felis catus. Taxonomy (NCBI): domain Eukaryota; kingdom Metazoa; phylum Chordata; class Mammalia; order Carnivora; family Felidae; genus Felis; species Felis catus. The sequence goes on along the minus strand of NC_058374.1, from coordinate 31,047,420 downwards.
TAAGTCTAATGGGCAGTCAATCCGACTCTTGTTGAAATTCCCAAGATCCACAGTAAGGCCTCTTTCTGGGCAGGACTACCTGAGTCTTCTGTACTTCGTGGTGACTTGAACTCCCTTCCCCCAGTTCCCTACTATTTTAGTGGGACTGATATAAGGAAAACAAGTCTTGAAGGCATGTTTCCCAAAGCCATATTGTTAGAAGGCTTAGGCATTGTCTCCCCAATTAAAGACATCTGGACTGATTCAGTTTTAGATTGAATTTGACTAAATTGTTTAAATGTCAAGCAGATACAGCTCCACCGTGTCCTTGGAAACACGGTGTCTTCTAAGCTGCGGCTCTACCCTCTGCCTGTGAATAAGGGGGGTTAGGAAGGGAAAGGGGAGCTCATTCTGTTCAACAGCTACTCCTTGAGCTCATGCCATGTGTTCGGTTCTGTGGCACAGGCCATTATTGAGGCATGGTGCTATTTTCAAGAAGTTTATTAACAGTGTAGAATTAGCATTATTTTACTCTTCTGAGGCACCTCATGTCAGGCAAAGGTTTGGGTTGTTCATTTCAGGAATTTACCAACAAGATCTATCACCTCTTCAGTGGAAAATGTCCACAGTTTGTGCTATAAAATTCTTTGAATCCTTCATCTTAAAACCTTCATTTCACTGTTTTCACTAATCCTGGACTTTTGTATTGTGATCTTTCCTGCTTCTTATCAAGGACCAGCTTTGAAAAGCTCACCTTTAAGCCAAACTTCAAATTCTCAGTAACATCCAATCTTGACCTTCTCTTCCAAGACCTTAATAGAGCTCTTCGAAGGTAGCATTCTCCCTCGCCACAGTAAGCAATAAAAAGCAGCTTTGTCTCATCAAGAAGTGTGTCAGCAGCAGAACACAAATAAATGGTGGGTAAGCGGTGGCACTGGATTTCAACACCAACTTCTTCTGACTATAATGCTTACTCTCTTAACAGCTACGTAGAGTGCTTCTCCTGAGTGGTGTTGGGACCAAGACTTCTGGTTGAGATTTGAACAAAAATAAAACTTTGTGGCCGAAAAGCAAACTCCAAACCCCTAGAGTCAACTAACACCTGAAAGTTATTCCACACTGGCAATTTTCTGTTGCATTAGACACAAGTCTATGTGATTATGTAACAGAAAATCGACTCTGTGAAATAACTGTAATTGTACCATCTGACAAGTAAACTACATGAGAGAATAGCAAATTCCTTTTAAATGAATACCTTGTAAAGGAATACAGGAAAGAACTAGATACATATAGGTCCCACTTCTAGTTTTTTGCTGACAAATACCCTTTGTCAATATTCTCTTACCAGCTATTCATTTAAAAAGGCGTCACCGTTCTTTTTGTTTGTATCCTGTTTGCTGTCTGGTAGAATTACAGAGTAAATTAAGTTGGTACCACAGTATGCATTATGTTATTCACTTTAGTGTAAGCTGCAGTTAGGTTTGTATGAAGTTTCTATTGTAACCCCAAGTTTCACTCCATTGAAACTTTCCAAAACATTATCCTTTGGGGTTAAAATTTTCCTTGGTTCTTTTGAGGCCAATTCTTTTTTTTGGGGGGGGAGCATAAGAAAATTGCCTGCAGCTGCTTTTGAGTTGTTGGTGAATTAAATAAAAAAAAGGCTATTTCCATTGTAAAACACTTTATTTTATAATCTCTGCAAAACTCCACCAGTAAAAGTTATTCCCACAGAAACCCTCTTAACACTTATAATTTCATAAAAGGCAAATTTATTACTGCTTTCTGATTATTTTGATTTCCAGGTACAATAAAACAAAACAACTCTACCATATTAAGATAACAAAGCAAATGAAAAATTCAGTAAATTCAAACACTTAGCCTATGTAAAAGGTGACTTTCTTCATTTATTGGCAAATATTGACTAAGTGCTTGTTTTGTGCCAAAGGCTATGCATCCCTCACATTTAATCTCTTTGGTAACCTCATGGAATAGATACTATTTTCCAGATGAAAATATCAAAGCATAAGGTGACACACATTAGAAAAACAACTAGGTAAAATTAACATTTTTAGCATATTAATGTAAACTAATTTATTCTTCCTACAAACATTTATTGAGCACCTATTATGCCATTGGGGCCATAAAGGTGAGGGAGACAGACATGATCTTGCCCTCCCAGACTTTACCAGCATTTCAACTGTAGGGGCCCAACTATCTATAAACTGAAAAATGTATGCTATATCTAAATTTATGCTTAGTTCTGTGAAAGATAGTCTTATGAGGGCAGGTCAGGAGACAGGACACCTAACATGATATGATAAAAGAACAACTGACTTTGTGTAGAGAATGGCAATTATACTCTACACAAAAATGCCGATTCCAAATATCTGGAAAATTGCAGAATTAGAAAGACATGATTGTCAGAAGGCTGTGGCTGACCTAGAAATCAGTGCATTAATTTTAGAGTTAGAAACAATTGAAGAAGTAGATAGTCTAGTGCTGTGATTTTCAAATTCAGCTTCTGGATGTCCATGCATACCCTTCTAGGTGTCTACATGATGAGCGGGGAACATAGCAGAAAGAAAGCAGGGACAAAATGGAAGAAAAATCTTTCTCCATTTCAGTAAGAACAATTCTATTATGTGTTTTATATACTGATTTTTAGTATTACTAGAAGAAAGAATTGTACTGCAAAAAAAAAAGCATATTTCAAAAATCATTTATCTGGTCTAAGTAATTTGTATGAAACTTTTATATCTGCTATATCATTTCCTTCTGTTTTAGGTTGAATACAAAAATGGGAATAATTAGACTTAGTAAATGGTCAAGATAAGAATCTCAGATGTGATAATTAATGCAAATTGTCGTCCTAAAGCTCTTGCTCAAGAACTAATTTTAATACTAAAGTAGCCAACAGGATCATACAGTTCAGGAGCCATGGGTTTCTTCATTTCATTCACAAGGAATTTCAGCTTAGAGATGGAACTGTAAGATAAAACTTCATTCAGGGAAGACATTGGAAGAAACTCCTCACTACAAAGGAAAGCCTCCCACACATGTGAATCACTGGACCCGGGATAATCATCTGTCTTGTCCAAAAGCATCAAAGGAAACCAAGCAGATCACCTTTCTTCATTTTCCAGAGAAAATCATCCACCATGTGAATCCAAGCCATTCTGAATCAGAAGCCCTTCTACTGTCAGACAAAAAGATGCTATCAAAACCATGTATAGAATATCCAGGACCAAGGAGCAATTTATCAAGATTAGGGAAATTCTTTAATCATCTAAGCCCAGATGTTTAGAGGAAACCACATTCTTCGAGAGAGACTGGCCTTTCTTGCAATAGGAAGTCTGTTATTTCCTATAGCACTTTACAGCTTTGGAAATGACCACTAACCTTTTATCAATTTACATACCTAAACCCACATCCAAGCCTATGGTTGGTGGGGACCCATAATGCTGGTTATGTGTAATGGGCTCTATGTCAGATTTTGACCATCCAAGATGGTCAGGAATACGAGATAAAAACTTGGGGGCAGAACCAAGTCTTCATCATTGCCTGTGTCCTTGGTACCAAGAACTTAGTAGAAAATAAATATTTACTGGATGAATTAATAGATAAACAAGAGTGTTACAGACCCAGCAAGTGCTATACACAAGGAGAAGCTTGTGGTGGGGTAGTAGGGCAGAATACACAATCAAGGTAACAGAAGCTTATACAACGTACTAAATGCAAGGAACTAGAAGATGAGACAAAGGTTATCTCCTGTGGGAAGTCTCTCATACACTATAGTGGGAGGGGAAAAGCCATAAATGACTTTCCTGGTCATAGCCAATACAGGCCAGGGGAGTTAAAATCTATTGTAGTGCAGCAAGTGTCTGCATTACCAACCTGACCCAAATAAACTCCCTGTTTGGGGCAACCTGAGTCTTATAAACTCCCACTTTAATCTAGTGGTGATTATAAAGTTGTTTTTATCCAGGGATGTGTTCTAGGTCACATATGGCTTAATAGCCTCTACTTGGATTTGGTAAAGCAATATGAAAACAAGCTGAGTAGCACTCATAAGAAATTTGGCCTCACAGTCAGCCATGTAGGCTCTTATCTATGTGATGAAAATGCAGGTGTATTAAGAGGACCCCTTTATAAAAAATTTCTCCTCCATATTCTGAAGATTTATCATGGAGCAGCATAGTGAAGTGGAATGAACATTGGATTTGACATCAGACCTACTTAATTCCAAATCCCAGGTTTGCCACTTACGTGCTATGTGACCTTGGACAAAGTCCTTACCTCTCTAAACCATAATAGGGAACATTTGAGAATATTCTTATGTAGTAGTGTAGGGGCCCAGGGCAGGCTGCCCCAAGATAGGACACTTTGGTATAAAGATTATTTTGAGCTAAAAGTGACCCAAATCCAACAGATTCAGGAAAAGCTCTCTCCCTTCCCCTACACTGCCTAAATTTACATTGGAAAGGAGAGCCTATACCAAGAAGAGAGCTACTAATAGAGATTCTCCTTTACCTAAGAAACTTATCTGCATAATAGGGCAAGCTTTGTTTTTCAAACCTCTCTTTTCATCTTCTGGCTAATGGCCTTCCTTCCCTATGTGTCCTCAGACCCAAACCCTCTCCTTAGCTCACATAATAAGCTTGCGGTTGTCTCATCATCTTTGGAATTTCATGTCTGTGTGAATTCCCATATGTACTTCCAGCTATTAAATCTGATTTTCTCCTATTACTGTCTTGTGTCAGTTTGATTCAAAGTCCAGCTAGAAGGACAGTAGGACAGAGGAAGGTCTTCCTCCCTGACAGTAGGGTTATTATGAAGTTTAAGGGAGAGAGTATGTGAAGTTTCTGACCTATAGTAGGTACTCAACACATGTTGTTGTTATTAATTTATTGCCTTGAGCTCTGATGGCCATTTGGTCCACAAAGGCCACTATTTAAAAGGTTTGGAAGAGGTCAGTGTTTGAGCCATGATTAACACCTTAACCAGGATTGGTCATTAGTAATTAAGAAGAGGATGCATCATCTAACCAGGAGTGGGGACTAGGAGTAGCCCAAAGAGACATTTCTGATTTCTGGTTATCGATTTCCCCTCTCATTTTCTTTTACTTTTCAGAAGCCAGTCTCTTCTCCAGGCCAATCTGCTTCCTTCTAGGCAGCAAGGAATTGCATGGATTACACGAGAAGCCACTGCCTATGGCTCTCAAGCTGCTCTTCCTTCTGCTTAGTGTGTTCCTATGAAAACACAGCCATTAGGTTAGCACACGTCTCCAGGGCTGTTCTAGTTCATGAGGATCCTTTAAGTGTGAGTGGACCCCCTACACCAGACATTCTACTTCCACTTCAGTATTTATAAAACCTAATGGAAATTCTTATCAATCTCACAGTGTTTCTAGGGGAATTAGAGTACACAAAGCCTTTTAAAGTCTTTGTTAATAAAATGGAATAAATAAAAATAGTCTTATGTTTCCATTGGACTAATCACAGGAAAAGCTTGTTTTGCTCTTTATTCCACTAATATCAAAATCTTATCAAGACTTCCTCTTCTGTAAGATTGGGCCATAAACTCGTTAAGCCACCTCAGGAACCATGCCAGTTCTTTAAGACTATAAGCATGTTCCAAGAGAACATTTCCCAATAACATTGCTCTGTAGAAACCACAGTTGATAGGACTCCTGAAAATGTTGGTCAGAATGCTTCTGTAGTTTTCTTGTGATGGAAATGCCAACTTAGGAATCTTCTACCAAGAATTGAAGGCAAAATAGAGTCAAGTGCCACACAACAGTGATTTTGCTTACATGTTCTACACTGAATAAAAAAATTTCTGCGATGAAATAAGTACCAGTTTTCATGCATGGACTCTGCCCAAAACTTTGGTTCTGTTTTGAGAAAAATTTGAAGTATGATCCCATCATTACACTTAAGGAGAAAGTAAAATCTTTTCTTATCTTAGTGTCTTAAATATAATTTATATCTTATGTTAAGCAAAAATAATGTAAAATAGATAATTTGAAAAATAAAATGTTTTGAAGAGCTATTAGAGAATGCGATTTGAGGAAATGGGTCTAAAGAATATCCCAGACAAGCCATAGCTTTTCTGAATTTTTGAGTTGATAGAAGCAAATGACACAAAATTCCTTACAAATGATACATAAAAAATAAACAACCTACCCCTTCACTGAATTTTGAAAGTGTGGTAAATGAAGACTATTTTAATAAGACAATTCTCTAGAAAATTTTCAGTTGCTGGTTTCATTTTTGCATGTGTACTTTTATTATGCATTGTGCACCATAGGAGAATATGAATAAATTTATGGATATCTTCATTTTAATGTTTTTTATATGTTTATATTTTCACCTGAAAATTGCTTTACTAAGAATGATTGTGATTAATTGAGACTGGAAGTAAAAATGACCACGTGCTTATCTCTATTCTGTTTCATCATTTTATTGTATAAATATTCATTATTTCATTATAGGTATACCAAGAGTAATGAATGATGCATCATTTTATCATGTTTTTTTAAACTTATGTTTCATTTCAGATATGATCTTTTCTACAAGGCTATTCTTTGAGCAGGTATGTATTGAAATGGGCTTTTTTTTTGTTTTTTGTGGGGTTTTTTTTGCATAAAATTAAACTGCCAAAGCAATAGACTCTAAAAATGTTTGGCCTCAACATCCTATTTTAATTATATCTTTTAAATAGGTTTAAATACGGTTAACTCACATTTAACCAAAACAAATCTTTCAAGAATAAATATTAACCCAAACTACAAAAGTCCCCACATCAGTTGCTACTAGAAATTGAAATCCTTTCAAAGCACAAATAAGGTATACACATATGAATAAAGAAATGCCACTTCCCATTATTTGGGTGCGGAAGGGTTATTTCTTTTAATAGTTAATGCTTAACTATAATCTCCATCTCTGGATAGTTTACTGACATTGGTATTTTCCTAAATTTATTTTAAAAGGACTTTAAAAAGGGTTCTTTGTTTTGGACTCTGAGTCAAAATTGCACATTCACACAGTGTAACTACAGTGCATCTTGAACCATGTCACAGTGATGTCTTTACAACATTCAGAGTAAAATAAATTCAGAATGTTTGATTAATCCTTGTGGATTTTCATAATCCATTTTCTCTCCTGTGTGTGCTCCCAGAGTCTGCAAATCCTTTGACTAATCCATTCATTAGACTAGCCTATAAAAATGAAACTTGGGTCTCAGAGAGGTCTGATTATTCTGGAAGGTAATGGGTATTTGCCTCTTGACCTGAGAAATAAACTTAATTTTGGCAGTGCGTGACCTGTACCTCCTTAATCTCGGGCTAGATGCCTCCTAAAAAAATTCTGTGTCCTGTTTTTGAGAAATGATCCAACTTAAAAATTGATCTGTATCTCAAACTGGAAGAGAACCGGAGGTTCTATCACAATACCATTTATCACATTATAAAAATCCTCCTGAATCTGCATGATGAACTTGAAGAGCCAACAGGCAGCAGCTAATGATCTGGAGCCCGATGCTAGGCCCTTTGAGGCTGCTCTGAAGGAAGGCTTTGCATTGGTATAGAAATGAGACCATTAGAACCAGGTCCCTTATAAATCACAATGTCATAAAAGTTGCACAAACAAGTACAAATCACATGTGCTGAGAAAAAAATTACAAGTACACACTTTATATGCATTCAGTCTAGGAATTTGTAGTTCACGTAAAAAAGAATATGGAAGGGGCTATTGTTAGCTGTTAGGAAGGAAGTTTCAGGAATATCTCGCTTGTTGCCGCTTATTTTCATTCTCATTGTTTTCAGGCAGGTGTCTAGTCCCTTTTTGCCAGGCAGCCTGGCATTTTGTCTTATTTTTTTACTGGGAAACACATTTTAACATCTGCAAGTCATTTGTAACCTAGCGATCAGCATCAGGTTTTCATGTATCTTCTGCCATTATTTAACCCATGACAAATACATTGATTTACCATGACAAACTTCCAAGAAGTGTCTCCCTTTAGCAGTGACTTACAACAAGTTCTACTAACAAAATACATTCTTCCTGCTCTCAGCTTGAGTGGGTGGAAAAGAAGTGCCTCATTTTGCTGTCTCTTGTAATGACATTAAAGTTGGGACCCAAAGGATATTTAATAGGAATAGGCACTACCAATTTGCCTAATTGGAGAAATCATTTTTTAATGGTCTTTAATTTAAGGTTTATTATCTTTCACTCCCCTGCAAAAACAAAAATAAAAAACATAAAATGTTGGGTTTTTAAAATTGTAATAATTCATAAAATTTCTTTCTGGGGTGTGTCTAACCAACTTTGTGGTTTTGGACTCAGAATAAACTAATCAAGTGAGGAAAATGGTAGAAAGGAGATGCCTCTTTCAAGCTAGCCCATTGGGAAGAGCATACATGGAGGCCAAACCCCATACTATGCCATAAAGCAATTTCTTTTATCCATCTCTCTTCATACCACCTGCATTCAAATATACCACGGTTTTAATATGGTCATAGAGTTATAAGTCACAATAGATGAGAAAAAAAGTGGAAAAGAAGTATCAGAGAAGGAAAACACTCACTGTAAACAATGATAGTTGAAGCAAAGCCAAAAAGGCAAGAAAAGTGTGGTAAGGCTTTCAGGGGAGTAAACTAAGAAGGTTAAATTATAGGTGACTCTAAAACAATGTGGATTGAACTGTACGGGCCCACTTATATCTGCTTTTTTTTTTTTTGATAAATACAGTATGGCACTGTAAATGTATTTTCTAATGTATTTTCTCTTCCTTATGATTTTCTTAGTAACATTTTCTTTTTTCTAATTTACTTTATTGTAAAAATGCAGTATATCATACATATAACATACAAGATATGTGCTGATCAATTGCTCATGTTATTGGTAAGGCTTCTAATCAACAGTAGGCTATTAGTAGTTAAGATTTTGAGAGTCAAAAGTTATATGGCAGATTTTTGACCAGGGTAAGGAGAGTCAGTGCTCCTACGCCTAGCATTACTGAAGAATCAACTGTATTAGAGGTGATATGTCTTTTTATACAGGGTCTTGAAAAGGTCAAGCATTAAGAGGTAAGAAAAACAACAACAAAAAAAGGATATAGAGAGAAGACTTAAATCAGATATGAAAGATGGTCAAAATTAATCAACAGTTAATGTCTGGAATAATAAGAAAAGCTCATCAAGCTATTAATTTGAAGGGGGGGGGGGCTGGTGTTGGGTGGAATGGCAAGGCATCCAAACTGGGACAAAGGACCCATGCACTTCAAGGCTAGAAGCAGTAGGATATTGATGGGTATTCCTTAGGTGAAGATGTTAGTCCAGAAGCACAAGTTCTTAGTGAGTTCAATTTATATATTTAAGTAGCACCTCTAGTATGCCCCCCAAAAGACTTTGTTTTTTGCTTAATGATTTCCTTCATTGATTTCAGGGCCTTTAAACTGGATTAGTGTGCTTAACTTCCTTCATCTCCCTTTTCAATTTGGCTTTTGATAGAGAAAGGGAAAGCAAGGGCTATAAAAAGGGGCTTCCAAGCCAGTTGAATTCAGATAATTATTATCCTTTGAAGACTCCCATGAAAAAGAATATATTTAGGTCAACAACTAGCCAACTTAATCTCTTGAATGCTTGACTATGCTACAACTGAATTTACTGTGTGTCAAAAGAGTGTGATTAATATCTCACCTCAATTTTCCTGGTCATCTTAACTGCAAATAAACACAGAGTCACACTGCTCATATTACCTTTAGGTGTCTTTCTTGGATAGTTGTAAGTACACAATTTCCAAGTGCACGAAATTACATTGGAACTTTGCAATATTTACAATGAGAAACTATTGTTTTTAATTACTCCAAGCATGTAATGGCAAAAAGTATAATAATGTGCATGTAAAGCCCCTTTGGGGTTAAATTATAAAAAATCTCCCTTCATCTCTCTTTCTCTCTCTCTCTCTGTCTCTCTCTCTCTCCCTCCCTTTCTTGGTATCTGGGTCTATCTGTCTATCTATCTATCAATCAATCATCCATCATCTATCTATCTATCTACCTATCCATCTAAATGAAAGTGCTTTTTCTTCCCCTTAATCTATTGAACCAGACCAATGGTATTAAAAAACATTCTGGCCAAGAAATAGTCACAGAATTTTTGTTAATAATTCCAAGTGTTCTTGCCCAAGGGAAGGAAGAATGCTTTCCAGACGTAAATCTTTCTGCAATATAGTGAAGCTGAAATTGTTCCTTTTGTGTCATGATAGTACCAAATGTAAGGAGTCTGATTTCATCCATCTTGACAAAATAAAAGTACGACTTCTACTTCTTTTATATTTTTTTCAAGTAATCTATTTCAGTTGGTCAGAGCTATCTCAATGGGTGTGGAAAAATCACATAGAGGCATCATGATTTCTAAAGATCACATCTACTATTGAAAAATATATGGACCCTCAAGCTCGTAGAACAGGATGAACAAGGGCTCTTTTGACATATCACAGTCATTTATTGTTTCTCTGTAGTTTCTCAAAGAGAGGAATGGTGAGGATTAGAGTGGATTTGTAGACTATATATTATGGGGATCCATTTGGAGTCTCCCATTTAAACAATATAACTAATGTAACATTTTTCTCTGGGTCAGATTTTATGGCATTAAAACTTATACATCAAAAATTATTCTGGGTTGCCTGGGTGGTTTAGCTGGTTAAGCATTTGGCTCTTGATTTCAGCTTAGGTCAGGAGATCAAGCCCTGTATTGGGCTCTGTGCTGAGTGTGATGGCTGCTTAAGATTCTCTGTCTCCCTCTCCCTTTGTCCCTCCCCTGCTCATGCTCTCTCTCTCTCTCTCTCTCTCTCTCAAAAAAAAAAAAAAAGAGAGAGAATTATTCCGACCATCTTTGACTTCTCAGTTCATTTCCAGGGACTCTACTTTGATATATGGAAAAATAGCAAATGGTGCTCACTTTTGGTGCATGAAAATTTCTTCAACCAAACCAGTGAAGAATCTCCTCTTGATTCCACCAAATTTCATTCTTACCTGAGCCGGGATTTGCTTCTCTCTGCTTGTGATTCTAGCCAAACTGAAACCTGGATTGTACTGCCCAAGCTCATTGGAAGTCAAAGCTAAATTCCAGTTCTTGCCCACTGGTTGTTGAGTGAATAATTAGCATTTACTCTGCCAAGGCATGGGGCAGAGAGGAAAGAAGAACATAGGAGGAAAAAATAGAAGAGGAAATGATTATGAAACTTTCAACTTTAAGTTGTCAACAATTGCTTTTGAAAGAAATATTGTGGAAATGATATGAACATTCCTTTGTAGTAAAAGGTAGTGATAGGGTTTGTTAGGGCTGCCCAGAGCTAGGGGAGACCAGATGCCTTGGGATGGCTTTCCACCTTCTTCTTCCCTTATCAATTCCCTTCATCTCAAAACTCAGCAGGACCTCAGACTCACGTGCTCTTATAACACTTTGTATCACTTTTAATATTTCAATTCTTATCACATGTAAACAGTTGAATATGAGAAGGCCTATCTGCTATATGAAATTATAGGCTTATCGAGTAGGAAACATGCTTTGTTCAATGTTGTGTTTCCTGCAGTGCAAAGTACAGGATTCTAAATGAAAACCAGTAAAAAAGAAAAAAGAAAGATGAAAAGAAAAAAAAATACTCCCCATTTGGTGAGAATGGGGACACAGAAATTCAAGTTGAGAAAAGGTTTCAAAAAAAATCTTAAGAATGAAGATAATAAATGAGAATATCTTTTTATCAAGATCTCCAAAGTTAGAATTAAAAAAGTAGGTACCAAAATCATAGCATCTCTTTCTGTATTTCTTTTAGTCTAGTTATGTGTTTTCTCTGCAATATTACACATCTTTTCCATTTTCACACATGTCTTGTTTTACTTTTTTACTTTGATATAATTTTAAGCTTAATGAAATGTTATAAATATGGTCCAAAGAACTTCTATATACCCTATACCAAGAAAATCACTATTGCTTACATTTTACCCCTTTTGTCTTATCATTTACCAAAACTCCCTCCTATTTCTCAGGAAGAATCATTTGCAAAAGAGGTATAGACACATCATGGTGACTCTTAAATATGTCGATGTATGTTTTATAAGAATAAGCAAATGCTGTTACATGTGTACATCTCACTGTACAATACAATTACCAAAATCAGGAAATATAGCATTGGAATAATATTTGATTCACAGTCCATATACATATTGCATCAATTGATGTGATAATGTCACAGGACTACTTTTTCTTTCGTTATCTTGTCCTAATCTCTTTTTTCTGGAACCATTCCTTAGTCTGTCTTTGTTTTTCATGACCTTGACATTAGTGAGGAGTACAGGCCACTTATTTTGTAAAACATCCTTCAGTATATGTTTAACTGATGTTTCCTCATGAATAGATTCAAGTTATGAATTTTGAGTAGCAATGCTACAGAAATGATGTTGTATCCTTCTTAGTGCAGCATATAAGAAGTCTCATGATGTATATTGTCCCAGTATTAGTGATGGTAAGTTGCATGACTTGGTTATGCTGATGGCTGCCAAGTTTCTTTTCACATGTAGCTTTTTAGGGGTCTTAATTAGGTAATGTAAATTTTAAAGATATAGCTGAAGGAGTCGATAATTATGAAGCACAGCTAGGGAGATAAGTAACTCATTTTGCCTTTATAGATGATCTAAAACTGACACTTCTTTCATGCCAGATCATAAGAAAACCATGTACCTGGCTATGTATAGAATTGCTTTACTTGACTGTGTTTGATTTTGTGTCATTGGGCTCTATTGTATAGTAAAGACTTTGTTTGGTCTTTGTCCATAGATCCTAACACAGAGCTTCTAAAACCCTTGGAATTTCCCAGTGGAGAGGAGGATCTTTGTTATTCATGACTCCCTTGGATCACACCTGAATTTATGCTAATGAGATGGCTCAGGATGAGGGCTGGTCACAAGAAAGACCATGTGATTAGAGGGTTGGGGCTTTGAGGCAGCCTGACCTCCAGGGAGGGAAGACAGGCAGGAGATCAAGTTATCAGTCGTGCCAATGTAATATAACCTCCATTACAAACTTTGGACACTGAAGCTCAGTAGAGCTTCCTAGTTGGTGGATACATGAATGTGTTAGAATGGTGACACACTCAAATTCCATATGGAAAGGACATGCAAGCTCTGCATTAAAGACCCTCTCAGACCTTTCCCTGTGTGATTCTTCATCCAGCTGGTCCTTTATAAGAAAACTATTAATTGTAAGTGTAGTGCTTTTCTGAGTTCTGTGAATTGTTCTAGTGACTTATCAAACCTGAGGGGTGGTCATGGGAACCCCCTGGGTTTGTCAGTTGGACAAAAGTGCAGGTGGCCTGGGGATACCACTTGTGTCTGGCATCTGAAGTAAGGGCTGTCTTGCATACTGTGTCTTTTAATTCCAGATGGTGAGCTCCAGAATTGAATTGTATTATAGCAACTGGTATCAGAATAGGCTTTTAGAGAAGGATGTGACATATAGTTTATAATGATACTTAAATCTGATGACAAAGTTTCAACTAAGAATGTTAATATTTGTGCATGTAAGATGAATAGTATATATTATATATACAGATATGAATTATGCATATATATGTATTACAAATATAATCTATCAGTGAAACTTCAATTGGAAAAAAATAAAGTTGTTATATAATAGTTTCATTTCTTTTTAATTTCTGAATACAAATACTGATCCAAGGTTAGAATAAAAATATTAAATCTTCCACATTTACTTTTTAATGAATTGTCATTTACTTAAAGAAAACTTTCAATTGGTCTTGGTATTTTATTTGAGGAAAATTATGAGATTGGTTGGGATTGTTTTAAGGTGTTCAATGGAAAAGGTTTTTCTAACAGTCGTTTCTTTTGGCCAAACTATATTAATGTATGCTAGATAATAATCTGTGTCCTACCAAATGAGAAAGCTTTCCAGTGGAGGAATGAAGTAGGCCCTGCTATTACTTTTTTCTTTTTTTTTTTTTAATGTGAGGATTTTAAAAAGTTGTTCAAAAATCTCTAGGGATGGAAAGAACTCAAAAGGTCCAAAGTTTCTTGTCACATCTTTGATAAGGATTGTACTCAGACCATCTCAGGAAGATATCAGTTTATAGTTAATATAAAAATATAGTGTAACCTGGAATTATCCAATATCCTTCTCTTTCTCAACTTTTGTTACTGACTAGGTAAACCAGAAATGTATTCTTTCTTCAGAGTTCTCTCTGGAACATGAGGCAGTGAGTGCAGAAGCAGCCATGGGAAGAGATGCTGAGTGGTGCTTAGCTGTGACCACTCACTCATCAGGGAGGGAGACTTATCTTGAAAACATCCTTCCTACATGGAGGTATTTGCTGACAGTTCGGGGGGGTTCCAGAGCTAAGGATGGAGTACTTTCTGATTTTGTAACCTGAGTTCAGACTCTCCTCAAGGACATTTTGGACCTTGCTTGCTGAATATTTTTGGTGGACCAGTAGAGTAATGAATTGAACATTTTGACCTGCTACCTATAAAAACTTCTTGGAGGTATGGGATAGAGGGAATTGTCTCTAGCTATTTTGTGGAGAAAAAGGGAGAAAGTATTGAATATTTACTCTGTGTCAAGAACAGTCATCCCAGGGGCGCCTGGGTGGCGCAGTCGGTTAAGCGTCCGACTTCAGCCAGGTCACGATCTTGCCGTCTGGGAGTTCGAGCCCCGTGTCGGGCTCTGGGCTGATGGCTCAGAGCCTGGAGCTTGCTTCCGATTCTGTGTCTCCCTCTCTCTCTGCCCCTCCCCCGTTCTTGCTCTGTCTCTCTCTGTCTCAAAAATAAATAAACGTTAAAAAAAATTATTAAAAAAAAAAAGAACAGTCATCCCATTTAATTCTTACCTCAACTTTGTGGAGTAGATTTCTTCCATTCCTTTGTTTATTCATTTATTACACAAATATTTAATGACTACATACTGAGTACTGTGCAAAGTGCTGGAATGTGATGGTCCTTGTCTTCTCAAACCTTAGCCCCATATTGGACCTTGAGGTCACCTGTTACCTGATGAAATCATCATTCATATGACTTTAATCCAATTTTAATTAATTTGGAGTTTTAAAGTACTTCTGTAATAAAGTTAATCTATAAGAAGATAATAAATAAAATATGTAGGAGATAAGGTGGAAGGAAAAAAAGCAAATGATCCACCTTCTCCACATTTCTACATGAAGGAAGAGAATGTGGAAAAAAGAACAAAACCAACTTCTCTGATTTTTTCACTGCCCATATTGGTCCTTGAGGTCATCTCTGTTACCTGATAATACTTGGCCTCTGAGACTTTCCCTTAATCATAACTCCAGTGAACGTTATTTCAAGATCAGCCTATTTCACAGGACTGATCTCCTTCCAGACTTTGGATGGGAAATGTCAGCCCTCTTGTCAACATCCCTAACATTTAAATTCTTGGGATACCAGAGATACTCAAAGAGAAGAGCCAGGAAGGAATTGTGCATACATGTTACTCTCCCAAATGCTGTTGGGTAGAGGCAAGAAGCCTTCTCAACCATTTTTTAACTGCAAAGTAGGGCAATAAAAAGGTGATACAAAGAAATAATTTCTTTGCTAAAGAGATTAGTGGGCATAAATAAAGCAGAAAGAGGTAAGATTATATAGATTTATAGAAAAATTCAATTGACTGTTTTTCAATCAAGGAGCTTGAGAAAATAATTTCTGTAGTAACAGGTGACAGGGACTGACCAGACAGTTTGGGCTTTGGAGATGCTGGGCTTCTTTATCAAAAGGACCAAATTTACGAACATGACAAAGGCCACAGTTGCCCAGTTGAAAGTGTTTAGGGATGGCCTAAATATAATACTCTCTGAAAAGATATTTCTGCAGAAGTCTGTCCTTCAGCCCTGCCTGAGTTGGCAGCCAAAGTATGAACATGACTTTCATGTTAAGTGATCCTCCGAGTCATTATGTTTGAATGTGTGAACTTGTCCTATGATTTCGCATGCCTCACTGCTCCTTAGCTGACTCATAAGAAATTTTTGAGGTTGTTTGCTATGTCAAGAAGAATCATCTCAAGTCTGGCCAGCATGCAGGGATGAATGTTTTGATCTCATTAGCAGGACTTACTGTAATTTGTGAAATGCTAAAATTAAGCTTGGCGACAGCCTGCAAGGGCAGGAGGATTTGTCTGGCTGACAGAGAGGCTGCCCAGAGACATACAGATAGTCAGGAAACATAGGAAAAAGATGCCATTTCAGCACTGATATGAAAAATGTCCCAGATGAGCTTATGGAGGGATTGAAAGGAGACAGTGGTGATTTTAGCATGTAATCTGGAGAGAAGGGGCTGTTTTCTCAGGAAATCAAGACCTGAAGAGGTTGCTGAAGAGACAGTGTCTTCTTCACAGTGAGAACAATCTGTACGTTGGATTTGGACTCTAGTGACAGGCATGAAAATGAGGTTCTGTGAAACATATATCAGGATCAATAGGCAGGAGCTTGGCTGTGGCAGGAAACATGAAACAACCAAATTGAGACAATTTGCTGAAGAAAGTAAAATTGCCTGTAATTGCCTCAGACTGAGTGTGTTCCTGTGTGGGGAAAGTGGGGTGCCTAGCAGAAAGAAGCATCAGCTTAGTTGTCCCTGTGTTAGCTTTGAGCAGCTGGTGAAGCCTCCTGGTGAGAAAGCCCAGAAGACAGTTGGATAGATTACTGCCCAGGAGGAGACACTGACTTTCGGATTTGTATGGCCATTGGCACATGGGCTGGAGTTTTCTTTTATAACTTAATGTGACTCAAAGTGACCTTCTTAATCTGTACTGCTATTGCATGTGATCACAAAGGAGCCACGGGTGAGAAAGTCTGGAAGAGGTTTTCACTTGATGACACATTTTGGCAGAGTTCTATTTGCTAAAAATAGAGTTCAATCCATGGTTTACCTGAAGCTAGCTTGTGTGTGAACTCCTGGATTTCTATTTATCAGCAGGAGGTGACTTGATGCACGTGGGACAAATTGGATCCATTATTATTTGCATGTCAGCCAGAAAATGCCCATCTCCCACACGGCCACTGGTAAATGTTGAATCATGATAACGTCAGTAATTCTTACATTTCCAAGGCAAATATACAGAAAAACTCCAAAAGCCTACACAATGCTCTAATGTGGTAGGAAGGGGGCAGGAACTGTTTCCCTATATTATCTTGAGGGGTGAAGACATAGGGTAAATGAATCGTCCAAGGTCAACCCAGAATGACAACTTGACTCGTTTTTACCTATCTTAAAAACTTGATTTCCTCAGCTCTGATCTTATTTTCTGTATGAATAATGTGCATTGAAACCTGTATTCTGAGACCACCTGCTCAATCCAATCTTAGGGAGCTTCTAACAGGCATTAAATGGGCATAGAACCTCTTTCAGGGGCCAGAAAGTTCACTTCTCAGAGGCAAATAAATCCTTAATAGGAAACATACCCTGAGGCTGCTGGAGGCCTGGGGAATACAAGGTCTCTGGGTGATGCTGGAATTAGTTTATACACACACACACACACACACACACACACACGCACACAGATACACATCTTTTCCAAAGCTGTTTAAAAATTCATACACAGCTATAAGAGATGGAGGTCACATGTAAAGTCCCAGGATCTCATTTCATAAGCTACCTTAAAGATCATCTGAGAGTCAATTAAAAAAAGCTTGCCATAGGACAAGGCACATCAGTGTGGAGCAAGGAGAAGAAAATGGGAAAACCCATCACCAGACAGACATGTGAATCTGAAGTTTGAGAAAGAAAATATGGCAAAGTGCCAGTACTTAAAAGAACAAATGATGCCTTTTAGTCCATGGAAGCCTGGGGGGCAGTGTTAATGGTTTATGGAAAGGTCACTGTGCCAGTAAGGGCTATTGTCAAAATTGGATTCCATTTCGCAGTAACACAGTAACTAAATGTTATTGCCGTTTTTGAGCACAAACTTTGCGTATAGTCAAACACAAGATTATTTCAAAACCTCTTTAGAAAATAATACTGCCTGATTATAAAGGAAGACAGCATTGTTATTATTTTAAGTGAGTTTTCAGATACAGTTTAGGCTTCTCATCTTTCCCAACTCATACCCTATCTACAATTCTATGTGAATAATATGTATTGAGGGCTGTGTTAAGTGACTACTTGCTTGACCCATCTCAAAGTCTGTTAGGGACATTCAGGGCAATACTACTTCTTACAGGTGAGAACAGCTCACTTTCATAGAAAAATAGATCCTTGGTAGAATAAACCTCTCCCAAGATAGCTGGTACTTCCAGCATCATTTACTCTCTGGGGAGAAGAAAGAAGATCTCTTGTTAATTATATAAAAAATATCCCAGACATATCAGAAATCTTGCATAGATTAGAATTCCATTCCCAGAGATAAACCTTAAAACCATTCATAAGTTTTTGTCTTTATTTTTTTTTTGACCCCTTTGGTTGTTTTTTTAGGCTATTTATGACAAAAGGGCTTCCATCAGCTATAAGCCCACTATTTAAGAACAATTTTCTCTAAAATACCAAACAAATGGAACAAAAGTGAAAAATTAGATCTTCTGGAAGTTTTTAATATCATTGTTTGACATATAATAACACAGATCTGGACCATTGACATTATCTTCTAATTTTATACATCTGTCCCCACTCCTGCTAGAATGGATGTTCTGCTGTGGAACATCAGAGCTGCAGGACCCCAAAGAGATGACTTAGCTCAGATTCGCCATGTGTTACTTGGACCTTGAGAAGGTAAGGACACAGAGGCTGCTGCCTGGGTTTTAATTTCAGTTCCACCTCTGACTCAATGTGTGAGTGTGGACGTCTGACTCTTCATCCATAGACTTAGTCTTTCTGTACCTGAGTGTCTTCATCCATAGAACAGGGATAATATTGGTGCTTACCCCTTTGGTTGTTGGTGTGGCTGAGTTCATGGCACTCTTTGCCATAATTTTAAATATCATTAGTGTCTCACTTAACTACTGATTTATATTTATGGCATCTCTTCCAGTAATTTTCTGGAGCTCTGGAGTAGCTTTTTGGTCTATGTCTTGTTTTATTTTCCTTGGGAGAGTGTGTTGTGCAGAAAATAAGTGTGACTACTGAAATTAAATATACGTTCAAGGCCCACAAACAGTCACACACTTGTAGCATTAACTATTCCAATAAATAGTTGGTCAAAATTCCCCTGCCAGGGCCGAATTTTGCTCTTCAGTGCCATTAATAAGGATTTCACTGACAAAACATGGCTAAGTCAGAACTTGGATATTTGTAAACACACTCAGCCCCACTCACATGTGGGAGATGGCTTTTAAGAGCTGGAAGAGCATCTAAGTAAACTTTCTTGAGCAATTGGATCACAAGCCACAGCCCTCACATAGGTGTTACAGTGACCACATTTCTTTCTATTTTGGCAGAGAACCAGCTGTCTAGAGAATGGATTATAGAAGCCCAACTCCTGAAAGCTCAATCTGTCAGGTCATAGAATAGGTGACCAGAACTTCCTCAGAAGCAGCTCTGGGGAGGGCTGGGATATGGAAGGGTGTGCTCTCTCCCTCAGGACTCCTGGCTCTGGTTCCCCTCCCTCCACTCTCATTCTTGGCTGCCCAGGGGCCCCCACCCTGATGGCACCTCAGGAAGTGCCCAGGGCTCTGTTTCTCCTCTGATCTCATTTTCCATCAAAACTGACTTGCTTTCTTGCCTGCCCCCTTAGGACTCTGCACTCGATTAACAATAATCCAATCAGCTAAATCTAGTTGCCATGGACTGTGTGTATGTGCATGTGTGCATGTGTGTATGTAGAAGCACAAAGCTTGCAAAGGATGTTAATGGTTGAGCTTGTTAAGCTCCAGATTGAATTTACATTTTAGCAAATGTCAGTGATGCCTTAATCTAAAAAAGAGAATCATGTAGAAGAGCATAATGTCCGGGTGAGTAGGGGAATCTTGTTCAAGAAGTTGTTTCTACTCTCTCAGTCCAGTGACACTGCTATGAGTGCTGGCTTTGGAAACAACATTAGAGATCCAGTGCTGCATACACCAAGTCCACAGACCCTGAATGACCTAAACTTCATGACTATTGATTAAAACACTGTAATGTTTTACTGTTGAAAGAGACCTCAAAGATGGTGGGGAGACATACAGCGCCAGAGTTTTGAAGGGCTTCCCATCTTCTTTGCACAGTAACATCACTGAGGAATGAAACATGTTCCCCATAGTAACAGTGGCTGTGCTGTCCTGCCTGCCACCTCCCTTCCCCTAGGCATCCAACCCAGGAGCATAGTTGGAAGACATTATAGGCCTCCTTCTAGCTCGTCATCTCTGGTTAAGGATCATTTACCTAGACCAACTGACTTTGAGTCCCAGTTAAGCCACTCGCAGGCTAAAGGACTTTGGATAGGTTATTTGATCTCTCTTAGTTTCCTAAATCTGTGAAACAGGGAAACAGGGATGATAATGTCTAACCTGCAATGTCATGAGGATGAGATGATACAAACAGGTAAATCACTGGTGCACTGTAGGCACTCTGGCATTGTCAGTTTCATTGCCAACATAAGTCAATTTCTTCATGGCAGAGAGGAGTTTCTGGGAGGTGAAGTGAGAGACTCCAGATCAACACAAAGATATTTCTACATATCTGTTGATGGCATTTTACAAATTACGGCTCATTGACAAAGTTGATTGTCAACAAAGTCCTTTTGCCATCCATGCTCCTTCCAGAGAGACAGAAAGCTTGATTTGCTCTACAGAGCATTACTCTCAGGTCTTGGGGTAGATGTGAGCTTTCAGGCCATCAACTTCTAACAAATTATGTCCAACACAAGTATGGTAATTTTGACAATTGTTACTCTCTGGAAGTTGAGATGAGACAACCAAATATATAATTTTCCTGTTTCTACTTTTCTGCACTACATTATTATCTTTAAATAGAAAATAATGTACAAACCAAATGGTTAGGTACTCTTTTTTTTTATTCCCACTCTTTTCCTGTGAGGTCCCTTCAAACCTCTCAGTCTGCAAGCTGTCTACAAAGCTCTGCTTTCAAATATTAAGGGCCAAGGATTCAATTGGCCTTCTTTCTCCAGCCTTCTGTTATTTACAGGTGCTGATTCTAAATGCAAAAATTCCAATTTACTAGTGTAATTACCCAATTTATATGCACAAAGGTGGGCTGCCACTCACAAAAATTAATGCAGCCCCAAATACTGCAGGTGAGGCCAGTTCAAATGTGATTCTCACTTAACACATCCAGACCTGGCTGGGAATTCTGCTGGCTAAATTATTTTAGTTATGCCACATCTCTTAATTTGACATCAGTGCCCATAGAGAAATCTAGATTTGATCTTGTAGGCAGCAAAGAATTTTGGCGAGTTCTTCAGGAAGGTGGTATGATGGAATTGGAATTTTTGCAAAATGAATCTGTTAGATCTGGGCAGGGTAACTGGTGGTTCCTGAGATCTGGAGACATGTGAGGAGGCCGTTGTTATTGAAGCAGTGAGTGTGTGGACTGGGAATGATGGCCTGGAGATCTGAAAGAAAAACCCATCTAGGGGTCATGGGTAGATAAAGAAGGTTGGTGAAGGCTTAATACTCACACTGAATAAGATGACTATAAGAGTCTCAGACTGCTTAAGAAAATAATACAAGTGGTCTTTGACTGGAGGGAGAGGGAATTTAGGGATTTCTGCTAGAGAATAAACAGCAAGCTTGGTAAGGCCATGGTCTGTGATGGCAGGGGCCATATCTCATCAATCCTTAGGGGCCCTGTAGTATTTTATGCGGTGTTTTGACCTGAGTGCATAGATGTTCAATTAAAAAATTTAATGGGGAACTGAGTGACAAGGGAACATTTGAACAGTATAATCATAAGGCAAAACAGGTCCAGGATGGTTGGTTCAGGATTTTGCTATTTAAAATTTACACAACTGACAATCTCAACTACGTAAGATGACCAGATAATAGAAGATATGCAAAAACAGCATGTTCCAAGGCACATTTTTCTCAAACAGACTTCTATTTCTCTGGCCCACTCGATCTGCTTGTCTGTGAATGTATGGGTTTCTGGCTTTCCCTCACTCCACCATTAGGCTAACAGCCCAAGAAAGCAGAACACAGTGTCTCTAGACCTGGATTGGTAAGTCTGTGTTGGGAGGTAGGAGAGAAACCATTTCACCTGGGAAGCATATGGATTGAAAATTGTAAAGTCGCACTCATGAAGCCTCATTCAAACAGAGCCATCGTCTCCCATGCACACCATTCCACATCTGGACTGTGATTGCTGGTGCCCAGTGATGATAGGGAAGCCTGGCAGCTCGTCAAATGACAACCAAGTGGATACCGAAAGCCCTGACATTATGCAATGGTCATAATCTTCCCTGAATTTACCTGTATTAAAAGCTGCTTGATACCAGAGTAAGTTCTATCTTTGGGTCTGGCGAGTGTTTTTAAGCTCTTAAAACTACTTGCCACTTAGGGAGGCAAGAGTCCAAAGATTGAGGCTTGAAATAACCAGGACCTACTGGATTTGCTTTTTTTTTTTTTTATTTTTTTTTAATGTTTATTTATTTTGGAGAGAGAGAGAGAGAGAAAGACAGAACACAAGCGGGGGAGGGGCAGAGAGAGAGGGAGACACAGAATCTGAAGCAGGCTCCAGGCTCTGAGCTGTCAGCACAGAGCCTGACGTGGGGTTGAACCCACAAACCGTGAGATCGTGACCTGAGCTGAAGCCGGACACCCAACCGGCTGAGCCACCCAGGCGTTCCTGAATTTGCTTGTTGAATGGCCTGTGAAAAGGAAATTTCTCCTTTCCTTCTCTATCCCTCATCTCTCTTTTTCCGTCTTGATTCACCACCATGTGGGCCTAGTATCATTCATTTGCTCAACAATCTGTACCAATTTAACATCAAATGATTAATATTTCCCTGCCAAGTTTAAGGAGACAATTGCAATAAAACCCTTCTGATATCAATAGCATATTTAAAAGTCTAACAGTAACATGCTTAGCTTTTTGATTCCTTTTGATTTGCTTTATCTTTTTGCATCAACTTGGGAGAGTTTTCAGCTAGTCTTTTTTGATTCTTTTCTGACCCTCAGTACATGTGGGCATCCTGGGCTCTTTCAGAAGGGAAGCATGGTAATGAGAGAGGGTAATGTACAGAATGAAGAATGTGCCCTTTCCACTCTGGCAAGGCCGAGACACCAGCATGACCTGTGGTGCTAAAAGCAGGCTCCCAGACTGGCCTGTTTATCTTCACGGGTGGAGTTTGAGGAATTTTCTCTATCCCGCTTTCCCAATAGGGAAAGTGAATTCCAAACCCGAGGCCAATATTTTGAAGGTTATGGGAAAAATAAATACTTTAGTGTCTGCAAATAATCCTTTCTTGCTACAAGCAAAATATATCTATTTATAAAATAAAAATTGTTGTGCAAATATTTTTTTTAAAGAGAGGCAATAAAAATGACAAGGTGCTTTATACGAAGGCCTCCAGCCTATTGTAAATGTTTGGAGTTGCTACAAATGCTACGTTAACCCCAGAGTAAACTGCTTGTCTGACATGAGCTCATCATTGATGGGCTCTGGGAAGTGGCATCTGAGCTGAAGGGTTCCCAGCCTGTATAAAAGACAACGAGAGACAGGATTCTCTCAGCGTTTGCTTCATGCCTCACTCCTTTGCTTCCAAAGGGTCCTAGGAAAGAAGGGAATGGAATGAAATGAGTAGTTCCAGTGTCACTTGACTGCAAATAAAATTCAGTCAGTAACTGTGTCATCTTTTTTAGGATCTAACCATCCAGAAAGCTTATTTTAGATCTATAAATGGGAAGTTAGATGTCACATATCCACTCTTCAGTCTCTTTCATCAGTTCCTTTTACTTCCCCTCCCCCGATCTCTTCTCATGTATTTACTTTGAGGACCAAAGCCCCTTCTAGGTACAGAAGATTGTCAGGGACCAAAGTCTGGTTTGGACTAAGCCTATCTGGCCCATGAGGCGGGCCAGACAGGTGACCAAGTTAGTGACTGGGAGCAGAGCTACAAAGACCACAGCCCTAAGTAAAGGCTGGATGTGATCATTGTCATAAATTATGCACAAAGCCAAAGCTGCCATGTTCAGAAGAGAACAAGGCCACATTCTGTGGAATTTTAAAAGTATGGTGACAGAAAATTAGGTGTTGGCTCCAAGGGCTCAACATCCTAAGATTAGCTACCAGTGGCAGATTTTGGGCAACAGAAGAAAAAAAAAAAGAATCACAGTACTCCTCTTGGGAGTGGCCCCAATTTTATTTTCATTCTTGCTTTGTTTAGGCCTTTCCCTTAGAAGGTAAAAGATATGCATGCTTTTTATTTTATTAATAGATATAGTTTTCTTGCAGTAAGAAAGGTTTATTTGCAAACATAAAAATATTTATTTTTCTCATAACTTTCAAAGCAGTGGCCTGGGGGTTTAGAATTCACTTTCTCCATAGGAATAGAGAAAATTCCTTTCTTCCCCTTTGTAATTGCAAATATAAAATAGCCATAATTAGCATCATCATGACACTAGCTGTTTTGAGCACTTATTTGTGTGCCAGGTGCTGGGCAAAGGTTCTTGGAACAGAATTCTGCTTAATCTCCCCATTTTACAGATGAGGAAACAGAGGCTCAAAGAGTTTCGCTTGGTCAAGGTTCCCAAAGATCCAAATGAGGGCTCCGGGCATGAAAGCACAAGTACCCTGCCTCACCATGCTTCTGGTAGACCTGCCTGGAGTCACGGGAGGCTGTCCCCATTAGACAGTGCAGTTTTAGGACAGCCACTGCCTACGTTCTTTTCCAACCCCCTCTACCCTTCCCCTCCCCTACTCCTCTCAAAACTGCCCCCTACTCATCAGTTGATTCTTGAATTTAACTGTCCCTCCTTCATCATTGTACTTACAGTGAATTTGTTTCAGGGTTTTGTTTGTTTGCTTTGGCTTTTCTGAAAGCAGAGTTTTCATGGGTTTTGGGGAAAGAAATGGTAAAGGCTAGAAGCTTGAATTAAGCAGGGCCAGAGGTACCAAGGGTAGGGAAGGAGGGTTAGAGCTGTGGACTCTGTAGAGAAAGTGTGTAGTCTTTCCCCACTCTGTTGAGGGCAGCTTTGTTCCAGAAAAAAGTGGATGCTTTTTCTTGGATCCACTATTGAACTTAACACTGATATTTGAGAAGCAAAAACAAGAAGAGGGGGAAAAAAGAAACCAGAGAACATTTAGGTAATAAATTTAGAAACTTTGTTTTTTCCTTCAGAAATGACAAGTGTTTTTTTTTTTTTTTTAACCATTTTCTTACTGTGTAAGCTTGGAATTTAAATATTAATTAATTTACCAATTAATGTACATCCCAGAGGCAGTTTTAAAATAGGTAACAACTTATTAAATTGAAAAGCAACTTATAAAGCAACTTATAGTCACAAATATAGTCGATGGCCCTTGGATATGTATGCAAAAGTCTGCAGCTGAATTTTCCCCAATTTGTGTAACATTAAAGCAACTCCTCCTGTTGTTTTTTTTTTTTTTTAATTTTTTTTTAACGCTTATTTATTTTTGAGACAGAGAGAGAACATGAACAGGGGAGGGTCAGAGAAAAAGGGAGACACAGAATCTGAAACAGGCTCCAGGCTCTGAGCTGTAAGCACAGAGCCCGACGCGGGGCTTGAACCCACGGACCGCAAGATCGTGACCTGAGCCGAAGTCGGAGGCTTAACCGACTGAGCCACCCAGGCGCCCCAAACTCCTCCTGTTTTAAGATGTTCCTCTTGCTGGCTTTGCAGGTATTTTTATGAAGAGTACAAATACGTGGACATAACTAAAACATTTGAAAGCTGTAACTCGTTGAGACTACTACTTTTATTATCTGAACTCGAGGGAACCAGACTGTTTTCATTTGCTGGCCTTCTAGGTAAAGGGATGTTTGACCCTGGTAAATGTTTCAAGAGTAATATTAAGGGATGAATAAAGTGAAATTCAAAATTTCATAGATCTTGAAGTATCCTTATGATAGACTCACGAAAGACTTAGGCTAGTTTGAGACCATTGGAGTTTACACTTTTTAAAATAATGTAATTAGGAGCTGAGTAAATGTCTGCAGGGGACGCTGAGAGAAAAGCAAATCATCTGTAAAACTGAAATCTTTTTAAAGGCATATTTATTTTCTACTTAAATATAATCAGAAAATTGGAAAAATACAGAATATAAAGAGGAACATTTTGGTAGAATTTTTTATAATTCTACCACCTTTAAACATTTTGGGCAGTTGACAGATAAATACACATCCATGTAAACAAAGTACATTAGCAGCATATTAAATGTTCAGTTATATGCCCACCTCCTTCCACTTAGTTTCTATTTTCAGCATTTACCATACATTAACTAGATGTCAGAAACATGATTTCTGAAGACTGAACAAATTATTATGTTATGGATATCTGAAAATTAATATTACCAATACTCCATTGTCTGACTGTTTTTCAATTGTTAGTATAAAATAACCCTTAACGGGCAATCTTACTATATTTATTTATCTTTATGCTTGTATAAAGATGTGTTTGTGTGTAGACAAATAGACCATTTTCTTGGAATATTGTGTAGTAGTAGAATTACTAGGTCAAAGATTATGAGAGTTTTTGCAATCCAAGTTTGGATCCTAGGTCAGTTTTTCAACGTCATCCATGCCAGGAGCTGCTGATTTGTAGCCAGTTTCCTTTGGCGAGGGTGGACTATCATAATGGGCAATTGCAATTTATGATGGGTATCGTCCCAATTGGCACCCACAAGACTCTGTGAGTGTGGCAGCCATGGGTTCCATCCAGAGCTCATTTTACCTCCACCTGCCCAGAGTTCATTATGGACCCTGGAGAAAGGCCCATTCATCCACAATGAGCTTTTAGTGGGCAAAAGAAACAATGGTGGCAGTTGAGATGCTGGCTGGACATGTCAACTTTATGCAGACGGCTGTGTCTCTCATTCAGTCTCTCATTCAGTTCCCCAGCTGCCCCTGGAGGTTCAAGTGAACTGCTTGCTCTCCCCTCCAACGTCGGGAGGGGATCCTTTATCGGAATGGGGGGAGAAGGATAATGAATGTCTACTAGATGAAGCAATTAATCTTTACAAAAATAAGAACTAACATGGGAAGAGTGTCTGTAGAAGATGCTGTTTTCTATTTTTGGCAAAACGTGAACATCTATAGATAAATTGCTTTGTCTACAGAACATCCAGATTTTACCACCTGTGAATTTGAGTCAGTACCTAAGTACCAGTTTAAGTAATATGCTCATTTATAAAGTTGGTGCCTGTAATTTCTCCTTACAACAAGAGATAGTTGGTTTTCTTTTGATTTTCATAGTTTAAACAGTGGATATCTTAGTCTAGGCTAGTTTAAAGCTTAAAGGAGGGCAGTGACTTAGAGTTATTGGTCACTTTGTGCATATATCTGTTTTCCTCTGGGTCACAAATGAACATTGCTTTTCTGTTTTTAATTATTTCAGTATTCTCAGAGCTGGAGGGAGCCCCCCCCCCACTCCTACAGCTGCTGGTTCCCCTGGCTGCCCTCAAACAAAACATCTGAAAAGGTAGGTGCTGTGGAATCCAGGTATACTTGGTAAGACAGACTAGGAAAAGGAGGTATTTGAGGGTGAAACAGTTGGCAATGTTAGTGATAAGAAAACTTTAGGCATTTACTAATATAATTGCACTCAGAACTTGCATGGGAGGTGTCCACATGAACAGCACTGTTTCTCCTCAGCAAGATGGACTCCATTGTGTCTCTCTCTGTGGCTTATGTTGGGAGGTAATTGATTCTGGCTGGTCACTCTGTCAAGGGACAGCCAGTGTCTCTTTCATCTCTCTCTTTCCCTGGAGCCCAGCACTTGGCCAGGCCCACGTTATGACCAGGCATCCTTGGGAAAGAGCCTTAAAATAACAAGAGTTTCCCATGGTACTCAGATTTATACTAGAAAAAACAAAAAAACCAAAAAAAACAAAAACAAACAAAAAAAAAACCTTGGGAGAGGTGAATTTCCCGACTAATTCTGAAGTGGGTCACTGATCCCTGAGAATATATTTTCTAAAAATATGCCTACCCCAGGTGATCTTTCTGTAAAACATCACCGAGAACATGCTTACTCTTTGTCATTGAGTCAGAGTTGTGTGGACCCTGGGAGGTCTTCTTTTCTGTTCTTTGCCTTTTAGTAAGTGAATGACCAAATCACCCAGCACAGATGAGGCTATCTAGTTTGTTCGTGAAGGCCCTGAGACAGTATCAAGTATTGGCAAGCACAGAAGTAGTGGGCCTTTAATACACCACAGCTGGAAGTTGGTGCCTTCAGCATCGCCTGTGATAGCAAAAGTTAAAAGCAGCGTAAACATCTACAATAAGGGAATAGTTGAATAAACTATTTGGATCCACATTATGGAATACTTTGCAGAAGTTAGATCAATATATACTGAAATGAAAAGATAGAAGAAATGTATATTTTTGGAACGAAAAATTATAAGGATAGAGTAATATGCATAGTAGGATAGCATCTATCATATATAAATTGAATGCTACCCACCAGATATGTGTCCTGGTGGTGTGTGTGTGTAGGTGTGTGTGTTTATAAGGAAAAGTTCTGGAAAAAAAAAAAAGAGAGAAAATTGACTAGTGTTTTATGCAGTTTTTTGAGTCAGAAATTAGGGGTAGTGGGGGAGGGTGGGTTTAGGGAAGTTTAGCTTTATTTGCTATCTTTAAAATTTGGATAAAATATTTATTACCTATATATTTTACTTATGTATGCATTACTTTCAATTTCATTACTTTTAACTTTTACTACTTTTTGCTATTACTTCATTATAGTATTTATTTGTTATTTATATATTTTGAAAGAAAGGTAAAGAAAAGTTTCTCCAGAGCAAGGGGCACAGCAAGTGATCAATACATGTTGTTACAGATATTGTAAATGGGTGAGTGGTTCTCCCGCAGTGCGCCATTTAGTTTGTTTGATCCTTACATATCGCAGACCTTTGTCTTAAAGCTGAAGTTTTTTTTTTTCCATTTGATCTTAGCAGATGCTTATTTCTTCTGTTTTTGCCCTCCCATTGGGCATTTTGAAAATTCAAAGAGTGTGGTCAGTTTCCTGCCTATTGCCAGCCCTCTCCTAGGCCTGCTTTCCATTCTGCCAGCTGCCCCTCCCCCATGGTGGGGAGAGAGTTGTGTTTCTGGATCTCCCTGCTACTGGATCACCATTGTGCTCTCTGGTGGCCATGAGCATTGACTCGTGCTCAGTCCTGACATGAGCTTTCATGGACAAGGTCTGTCCACATCTTATCAACAGAACACAGGAGTGGTCCCTATTGGCTGAAAGGAAAAAGAATTAAGATTTATTTTTTCTGTCTGGAGGTGATTGACCCAGGGGAAGAGCGTCCTACTACTGAACGTGAGCTGCCAAACTACTCTGTGGACAATTAGGTCTCTGCAGCTCACTGCATATCAATACATATGTGCAAATTTAGAGATATAAAAGCTCAAGCCAAACATATTTATCTACCCACAGTGGGGAAAAATGTTCACAGTACATTATGTTAACTGTCGATCCAAGTTCTTTTTAACACATAAAAACAGCTGTCTTACTTTTCACACAAGTCAGCAGCCTGCAGAATTCTGTTACCTGAATCAAATTTAACACAATTAAAAGAAAAACAATGTGCTTTATGATGAGAGACAAGGAAGATTCCATCTCTAGTTTGTGGCAAGAAGGCACGGGAGCAGGATGAATCTACCGGAAGGTATTCATCGTGAAGGTAATGTGCTCTGGTGTTTAATACCACTATTTGGCCCTGTTGAATTCCTCACATCAAATAATGATATTAGTCTCACCCTTGTCCCCACCAATTAAACCCCAGCATGATGTTCAAATGAGAGCCAGCACCGACAAGTTCTAGAAGCTTTCCCTTCCTGGGTAATTTCCTAACTTTAAAAAAATGTCTTTCTTAGGTGGTTTCCACCCACACAAATTGATGAAAAGCATATGCTGAATAGAGTGCAGTACTGGAGAGTAACAGAGGAGACAGGAGTTCTTGTGAATAAAACATTCCCTCTTCTGGCCCTTTGCCTCAGACTGTCTTCAGTCTACATGTACTTGTGGCCCATCCCCCTCTCTACCAACTGCAAATCTGTGGGTCTCCAGTGGAAGCTCCACCCCCAGAGGCCACTCCCCCACCCATGGATACTGTTTCCTCCTTCCTGCTGAAGAGCAAAGGCCACCTCCAGACTGGGACCAGCCAGATGGGATCCCCTTTCTCACTCCCTGTGCCTTCCTCCATCCCAAGGTGGCCTTGAGAAGACACAAGCATACTTTTTCCCAAGTCAGGGTCATCTCATCTCTGAAGGCCCCTTCTTCCTGGAGTTTTTCAAGACCCCAGAGTAACTAACAAGCCATATTCTTCCTCCTATTAATTGAAAATATTACTGTTATTTTGTCTGTCTTTTAAGATACCATATTATAAACATGTAGACAATTGTAGGTCCAGCATGTCCAGTGATCTTGTGAAACTATATGTCTGACAGGAGAGTTAAGGATGCCCAAGCTTTACACTTTGGAAGTGTGATGAGCAGACCATTAGGTCCAAACCATCCCCAGTGGCTCTGTGTGGAATGTCCTGTCTGTGAAGCAGGCAAATAGGACTGAAACTTTGGTGGGAACAGCCTCTCCTCCACCCCCCCATGGTGAGCCTCTGCTTCAACCACACCTCCTCTGTTGGACTGCCTCAGTGGCCTCCTTCTAAGTTTCTGGGCTTCACCTCTCTTGTTACCTGTCCTGAGTCTTTCCCCAGTTCCCTTGTGTTGCCTACTGAATTGTATTAACATTATACCTAATACTTGTAAACAGAGATCCTTTACCACAATCTACCTTGCTGGCTGTTGTGGGATGAATGTGTCCTCCAAAAAGATTCACATCCCATTTCTGCTACCTGTGACTATGACCTTGTTTGGAATAGGGGACTTCCAATTGTGATTAGTTGAGATGAGGTCATACTGGACAGTAGGGCAGGCTCCTAATCCAACGTGACTGATAGTCTTGTTAGAAAACAAGTTACAGTGGGGCACCTGGGTGGCTCAGTCGGTTAAGGGTCTGACTTCAGCTCAGGTCATGATCTTGTGGTCCATGAGTTCGAGCCCTGCATTGGACTCTGTGCTGACAGCTCAGAGTCTAGAGCCTGCTTCAGATTCTGTGTCTCCCTCTCTATGCTCCTCCCCTGCTCTCACTTTATCTCTCTCTCTTTCTCTAAAATAAATAAACATTAAAAAAACATTTTAGAAAAAGAGTCACAGAGATACCCACTCAGAGGGAGGAAGTCCATGTGACTACAGAGACAGAGATTGGTGTGATGCAGTTACAAATCAAGGGACACTAGGGGCACCTGGGTGGCTCAGTTGGTTAAGTGTCTGACTCTTGGTTTAGGCTCAGGTCATGATCTCACAGTTCGTGAGTTTGAACCCTGAGTCTGGATCCATACTGACAGTGTAGAGCCTGCTTGGGATTCTCTGTCTCCCTCTCTCTCTGCCCCTCCTTCACTCTCTATTTCTCCCCCCCCCCAATAAATAATAAACTTAAAATATAAAATCAAGGACACTAGAGATTGCCAGGGGCCACCAGGAGCCACTGGAGGCTAGGAGACAACACAGAGCAGATTATTCCTCAGAACTCCCAGAAGGAATTAACCCTGCTTCCACTTTGATTTTGGACTTCTGACTTCCAGAACTGTGAGAAGATAAATTTATGTTATTTTAAATTACCCAGTTTATGGTACTTTGCTATAGGAAACTAATGTTGCAAGCCCCACCTTCCCCTCCTTCCCCATCCTGAACGCATCAGGATACTCCACTGACCTCTGCACACACCAGCCTCTCATCAGCTACCTGTGTCTCACCAGGAGTTTTTGTATGTTCATGATCAAACATTGGAGACCACAGAGAATGTACTCTCAGAAAAAAAGGCAGTCAAATTCTCTTGGACCACAATGACCTCTGACTAATGAGGCATTTACTTCCTGGGTGGAGAACCTTAGTTGGTCAGGAAAAGATTCATAATATAAAATAGATAAGTGCAGATTATCTAACATGACATCCATACAGTCTTTCCCCGTACAGTTTACTTATTTATTTTGAGAGAGGGAGAGCACACGTGTGGGTCCACACACACACATGTGCAGGGGAGGGGAAGAAAGGGAGGGAGAGAGAATCCCAAGCAGGCTCCGTGCTGTCAGCACAGAGCACGATGTAGGAATTGAACTCACAAAACTGTGAGATCACAACCTGAGCCAAAACCAAGAGTCGGACGTATAACCTACTGAACCACCTAGGTGCTCCTCCCCACAAAATTTAAATGTTTGTGGCCAATATTGTATGCAGGAAAAATCAGAGAGTGTGAGTATCATAAAGTTGGGTGCCCCAAAGGAAAAGTGTCCCCTGAAGACTGTCCCTAGTCAGGTTATTATCTAAGAGTGGAATCACTGACATGTAGGACGTAGGAAACACTCATAATAGGTAACTTCTCACTATTTGACCATGTGGACTATGACCAAGTCCATGGTCAAATGTTAGGGCTTCAACCTTGAAGGTCAGATTTTTCTAGCTGTAATGAAACTACAGGAAATTGGAATAAATTTGCATTTCTGCTTTTAGTTTCTTTCTTTTTCTCTCTTCAGCTATCTATAGGCAGTAACTTTCCCTGACTTTAGTTCAAGAAAATAATGGAAAGTTTTTTTTAAATCTCACCCCTCCCCTTATTTGTTGTGCTGGTGGCACTTAGGAGGCATCTATAGATACACACACAGAGAAAGAAAGAATAGTCGACTGACTGAATGAGGGAGTGAATAGAAGTCTTTAAAACCTAAATTAATACGCTGAAGTCTGTCATCCTGATATCTTTCCCAGGGCAAACTAGCAGGAAGGGCAGTTGCGTCCATTATGGTGTTCCCATGGGAGTGGGCGTGCTCCCCAGGATCCGAGGACAGCAACTTTTCCTCACTCAGTAAGAACAGCTGGTACTTCTTTCACCGTTTGGTGAGGAAGAAATTCTTTTCAGAAATCATGAAGGATTTTGTCTTCATTAAGTGATAGATTTTTTTTTATTTGCATATTTCTAGTTTTTTTTTTTTTTTTAACTCTATGCTATATCCATGGGATTTGTGGAACTAATTGGAAACAAAATTCTGATATTCAATCCAGTCAACCTTTTCCCACATGCTTGCTTTTTCAGAGGGGTTAGAACTTTCTCCAGCTTGTGGGTAGTACAAACTGCAACTTAACTTCAAAATCGGAAGTTTGAATCGAAACACACTGGGTTTCAATTCAACCGGGCAGCCGTGGACGGACCTGGGTGCACCGGCTGTGTATCCATTCCTCTTTACGACTGTCTCCTTATCTGGTTCTGAGCAATGTGGAAACTCTGGCCTGGGTGTACAGACACACACACGCACACCAGAGACATGTGCAGACATCGATGCTTCTATTCTGTAGGGAAGATGGTAAGTCACTGGAGGGCAGGTATATTTTATCAGTTAATTCACTTCATTGGATTGAAATTCTATATGCGCCATTGGCTCCACTCAGGAGCCCCCTGATAGCAGGGGAGTGTTAGCACACGGCCGTAGGCAAAGCTGCACAATTGAGCAGCCAGAAGTATTTAGTGTTGCATTTGTTGTTGATTTTGAAAACAAACAAATGTGTATTGACGTAAAGCAATCTAAAAATTCAATTCAGGCATACTGACTTTTTCACACTTAGGCATCAGAGAGTAGCTGAGAAATGAAAGATTCAACCAATGATGGATATGTGCCAGCCCCTGGTTGTAATGCACATTTGAAGGCTTCTCATCTCAAGCGTCTCTCGCAGTGTTTAGCATGAAGACAGCGCTCTGGTTGGTGCTTTCAGTGTTTTAAGGGGAGTGGAAAAATGCAAATGATTATGTTTTAGTACAATTATTTTTTCCTCCAAGGCCTTCACTCTGTCAGGATGCACACAGAGGGATCTCTATGTGAAATCTATCCCCACAACCTCTGGACTTTTCCAGACACCTAGCTGACATAGTCAAACTATGTTCTGTAACCCAGGGCAGCCCATATCTCTGGGTAAATCAGAAATGATGGAGGATTTGAGAAACCACTGTTTGGTGCAGGCCTCCCAAATAAAGTTGCTACTTTTTGATAGATGGCTCCTTACAGGGATTCCCAATCTTTTGGGAATTGGCACACTTTGTTATCAGGACTGTGGTAGCATCAACTCTCCCCGTTTTCTAAAAGCTTGCATTTTAGACCCATGAGCTAGAATGCTAAGAGAATTAAAATTATTGTTACTTCTTGAGGTAGTTTATAAAAATGTGGGAATTTTCTGTGTTCCAATCACTGAAATCTTCACATCCTGGGACACCACCAAGGTGGCGAAGTGCTGATCTGTCATGTTTGTAGTGTGGGAAGAGCTGCCATTCCCTAAAACCCAGTATTGTTTAACACAGGTGCGTCTTTGTACACACACCAAACAGTATGGTTCCCAAATAACAGGCGGCTGTTATTTAATGCACTGAGTTAAACAGAGTAATTATAGGTTCCGAGGAGACAGGCCGCTGTGGATTGGAGCTGCCTCAGTTTGGGCTTTCTTTTTGTGGAAGTGTTTTAATTATATCCTTAAATGCCTGGAATTCATAAGAAACCAAAAAAGCAATACATAGATATTCTTTCTGGGGGTGTATTGGTTATTGAATTTGTTTTGTAAAGTGATGCAAGGAAATGTTGGAGAGGCTATAAATACTTCAGAAGAGTTGCTTATCTCCAGGTTTCTAACCTCAGGATGAACCCGGAAGTGTAACACTTCAGGTTGTTTTTTTAGTCGGGAGGGGTACGTAGCACTTTTTTTCAGTTTTCTGGGTCTGAAGGATGGCCGACTTTCCTATGTTGATGTTCTCCAAATATTGATTGCAATCATCTTGGGTAGCTGCAGTAACTCTAAGCTATAAAGTAAAACAAGAAGGTTTATACTGTTAGCATTTTCATAATGGGATACAGTTTAAGAGCTTTGTCTTTTATCCAGATTTGAACTTGTTTTTATAAGTTTAGAAGAAAATTTTTTATAAGTTTAGAAGAATATCATATTCATTGAAAAATTATAAACATGCTTCCTATTTCTTGAGCCATATGGAATGCATGATTAAATGCACTGAGAAAACATGTAACAGTGCCTACAAAATTATTTATATTGTATTCGATGCATTAAAAAAGAAAGAGGATATTTTTAAGTTGAGACTGGTGATGACTTCCTTCTGGAATCTACTTTAGTGTGTGTTTATCACATGCCAACCAACCAAGCAAGTCTATGAATCAGTCGTTTAGTGGGGGAAAAAAAAGTGGGTCAAGCCAGTTGTTTGGCCCGATATAGCTAAAATGATTGCTTAAATGACCTAATGTTTTGTAGCCAATATGTTATCATGATGTAGTTATAGTCCAAATTAGTTTCGGGTAGAGAATAGACAAAGGATAGATAAGACCATCTGACTATCTCCCTGTTTTTTTTCTATGTTTAGTATCATGTTCCTTGCTTTTCTCTCTGCTGAGGACAATGTGATTCTCCCAAGTGCAGGAGGAATGTTACTTCCCAACACTCTTCCATAATCTTATCTACAAGATGAGAACAGAGAAAAAATGAAATCATCCCACTTTATAGATTCATGAATTCTGCTTGCACTTGTGGTATGATCATCTAAACACCTGCTTACTTGTATACTTAGTATTGGTTTACATAACACTGAAAATCAAAGAATGTAGAATGTAGAAATATTACTCTGTTCAGCTATTAAAGCTGCAATATGGGGCCCCAGTTTGGCTCTACAGGTGACCATGTTCAGAGATCTCCTGATGTGACCGCCAGGCATCTAGCCACGTGATGGGCAGGAATCACCCAGGAAAAGCCTTGGCCTAAGCAGAGTATGTATTGAGGCACATGGAAGAACATTTAAAAAAAATTATTAGTTTTCTTTATTTTTGAGAGGCAGAGAGAGACAGAGTGTGAGCAGGGGAGGGGCAGAAAGAGAGGGAGACACAGAAACGGAAGCAGGCTCAAGGCTCTGAGCTGTCAGCACAAAGCCCAATGCGGGGCCCAGACTCACGAACCATGAGATCATGACCTGAGCCAAAGTCGGATGCTCAACCGACTGAACCACCCAGGTGCCCCATTTTTTAAAAAAAAATTTTATTAGTTTTCTTTATTTTTGAGAGGCAGAGAGAGAGACAGAGTGTTATCACATGGAAGAGCATTTTTATGTGCACTGTAATATCTGTCACTCTAATTTCACTCATCCAAGCCCCCAAGGGTTCAAATATCAGTCCTAGGAAGAGGAAGCTACAGTAGGAATTGAGTGACAAAGGAAAGAACTGTTTCCTAAGAGACATCTGGCCTTGTGGCCTACATGGTAGCACAGAACCCGTGTGGATGGAGGACACTTTTTCCCTTTAAGCTTATTGTTGGGACATGAAACAATTCCAGCAAAAGGGCCTTTGCTGTGTCTTTGCTATGGCACAGTAGCACCTTGCAGGTGCCTTCAGTTAGTTGCATTTCTGGTGACCACTGCAGTCTTTGGTACCAAGTCAGAAATGTCATGGTATCAGTAGTGTCTTCAGATGCTGGTGGAAAGATCAGTCACCCTAAACCACCTTATCATGGGCAGCTTTTTCATGTAAAGCAACTTTTTCATGCTTTGGCATGGCATGACATGGTGGCACAGCAGCAGACAGCAAGAATAAAAGATAATGGCAGGTGCTACATGGTATCTGGGAGGGCTCAACATCCAGGAAATAAACTCCAGAGTCTACCCTAGTAGGGAACTCAGTATTTGTGGGGACAGGCCATTCTGTGGTTGAGCGGTACCATTTTGCTACAATTAGAATGACCCTATTGTTGTTCCTAGGCTGGTGTGGTGTTGCTGAACATGGACCACGCTTCAAAGGCTTAGACTAAGTTGCTCTGTAAGGCTGTGGATTTCTTGTATCCCAACCTGTTGGCAAGAATTGCTTTTTGAAAATTTGAAGAGAAACTCTTTCAGTGCAGAGATGCTGTCGAAACTCTGTTATCTTGTCAACCAGGGTGTCAATTACACTGGGCTTGAAGAAGCATGTTTGTAGCTCCCCCTTCATGTATGGTTTCTTGGAATTTCAGACAGCAATCCTCTCCATACAGTGCACACAGCATTTCTGTCATAATGTGAGAATGGGAATCATATGCTCTCCCTTCCTGAGGGGGAGAAAACTATTCTCTAAATGTTTTCCAGAAATGACACTGTTTTTCATTATCTGGTGCATTTCATGTCTTGTCGTTCAGCTCAATGCGTTGGATTCGCATCACGGTGTTGTCTCCACAGGCTGCAATGGGGCACCGGTGTTTTCCTCTGCTGTGAGTTTGGAAAGTACATATCCATTTCTCTTGAGAAAAGAAAACAAGACTAAATTCTTCTTCCCTGTCTTTCCACCTTACCCTCTGCCACCTCATTTACTGTATGACAAGTGTGTTAGTACGGTCTTGAAAACATATCCCCAGAAATACAAAATTGATATTGAAATAATGGACATAGCTAAGGTGTCATAAGCATTTTCATTGCCATAATTTACTGTTTAGAAATCAACTTGGTTCTTGAAGGGATTTTGCAAAATATAATCTCACAGTACATTTCAAGACAGAAGGAGGCCATATGGTCTATCCAAACCCATCCACCTGTCTGTCTAATGTTTGTATCATGGAATTTTTTTCTTCCTTGTCTGGCTCTTCTTTGAATATACTCACAGTTGCATGTTTCATTGTTGCCTTTGGTGGACCATTTCACACATTAATTATTCTCTGCATAAAGAAGTTAGGTACTTTTTTTTCTTCTTCCTAAGGGCTGAAGGGGAAAAGGCTGACTATGACTAACTTGAATCTTATAATAGCAGGTGGGCAGTTAATTGGGAAATGAAAGCAACCTAACACTAATTTGCAGAAGCGTTCAGATTTCATGAGTAATTGCCATGTAAAAGGTAACTTGGCGGCGGACTCAGTGAAGCTGAACGGCAGACAACGTCTAAATATGGCTATGGCATTTGTGACATATGTTCTTTGCCTAGAGGTGTGGCAAAAGAAAAGGGTTGTTCTTGGATGTAAACTTTGAATCAAAAGACATAGGGCATTTTTCAAGGGGAAGTAAAAGCAAATGAAGCTGCGTGTTTTCAAGGGAGTGAGATACTCTCTCCGATCTGAAGTACCTTTTCTCATCACGGAGCCTAAAGTTGCTATTGCAGTGTTTGGGTGAGTGCAGATACAATTGCCTGAGGCTGACGTTCTCTCCCCTAAGCCAAGAGAAGTCCTGTGTGCTGCAATCTTGAGGAAGGAGTCTGCATTTTATGCTTCCCGTAGCATATGCAAGACCTGGGTTACATATGCATGTAACAGGTTCTCAATAAACGAAAATTTGCTGATGCAAATACGGCCATCCTGAAGGGTATGTCCAGTCTGAAACTTTGAGGGGCTTATTGTTCTAACCCAGTACCAGGTCCAATGATGAAAGGTGAAGAACAAGTTCACTTCGGAATACCCTCTCCTGTACGTCTCTAACCTCCTTACTGTCTACCCTTCTACCCACATGTTAATCCTGGATATTGAAGTGGCCTCACCTAAAAATGAAAGTGTGTAATTAATTCATGTTCCTGAGTAAAACCAGAAAACAGAAAGAGCTTTACGGGATTCTGTGCCAAAGGCTGCCTCCTGTTGCAGGACAGCCTCCCAAATTAACCTGAGGATCTGGGGTTACAGACCAGGGTTGGGAATCCTTTACATGGGATATCTATTTGAATGCAATTTTGGATGAGAAGTCCCATAGCGTTGGGGTCCATATTGTCAGATGGCCCAGAGACCTATTATATATCCATAGACATCTCCCTGAGGGTGAAGGGATAGAAACCATAACTAACTGTGCCCTATAAACAACTGTTGTGTTTGGCTGGCAATACAGCCTCGAATTCTGCCATATGGTGCCAGAGGCTCCTGACCAAGTCATAGCCAAGAGAGGACACAACAGCCTCAGGAAAAGCTTCTCTTTAGTGAGGCAGGGAGGTGGTCACTAAGACCCAGAGAATGTGCGTGCACTTAAGAAATTGACTTTAATGAGAATATTTAAGGCATATGGGAAAGCATTTGGAAGAATCACAATTTTAATGCTGTCTCCCAAGTCCCTAAGAAACAATTCAAAAAAGGTCCCTTTACCATTTGTGAATTGTGAAATAAACACATCTCCAGGGGGGTGCGTGGGTGTGTGTATATATTAATATTCCAGGGGTGTGGGCAATATTGACACCGGCGATTTTTTAAGTATTTGCAATTCCTACCCAACTCTGACTCATCTGAAATTGGCGTGCTGTAAATCCTTCAAGGCTGCCAGATTCCTTTTGAAAGGAAATGTTTCTTCCCATTACCTTTCAAAGTCAGTTCTCCAGGGTTTAGCCAAGTGCTGTATTTCAATGTGTTGATATCACCAAAGGAGAGGAAGAGGAAGTTTTCTTCTCTGATTGGGGGATAGAGGAGGCCAGAAGAGTAACTGCAGCCACATTAGAGAGGAAATGTGCCTGATGACTTAGCTGGAGCTTTTGTCCTCACCATTTACCAACAATTTACTAAATGCCTTAGCTAAACTGCATCTTTTTCTCCTCTCATTGTTCTACGTAACTGAAACAAACCAGCACGGCATTGTCATCTGTGTCAATAATGGTCACAGAATTGCTTTTTCTCCTTCAGCAGCAGTCTGCCTGCAACACATAAAGGAGTGCGGTGATGCACCCAAGCAAATTACCCTCCCAAGCTCATTTAAATAACGTTTTCCCCTCATATATGCAAAATTCAGATGAATATTTACGACATCCAGGAATAGGTAGCACAGGAAGAAAAAAAAAAAGATGACACACGACCAACCCACCCCACCCCTGCAAGTGTAATCATTCTCAAAATGCTCCCCAAACAAATTGTTCTGGCTGCTGTTGCCGGGCAACAGCCCCACTGTAGTATTCTGCCTGGGCCCATGCAAAGTGAAGCCGTCTTTTCTGCTCCGAGTCTGCACAATCATAATAACAGCAGAGATGGAGAGCAAGATATAAGGAGGTTAAAAGTCAGGGTCAAGAGTACAGGTTGCTCTGACCCTAAAATCAATTTCAAGCACTAAGTGTGACATTTTTCTGTGTTCCATCACTTGATGTTAGTCTTCCAATGAACCACCTAATCAGACTTTGGGGACCATGGGACCTTGGGGCTTTAGTAGTGTCAGGTCAATTTCTACCCACCAGTGTACTGTCACCTATGAGACAGACCATTATCTAGGCTGTTAAGAATCTCAAAACTGTGAAGCTCAGAGCCAAGAGAGAGGATGGAGTTGCTGGAGCTCCTGTGCCTTCTGGCAGACCCTGATGTACCTCAGCCCATGGCTTAGGCTGGACCCAGTGCGACCAGCCCATGCAGTGGCAACTCCCTAGGAGAAAGCCTGCCCCCAGTCATGGACATTTCTCCTATGGCTTTCTTCCTAAGGCCAAGATGTCATTTTTTTTTAATTCATCTTCCTTTTCTTCTCTCTCTCTCTTTTTATAAGTCTACTTATTTTGAGAGTGAGAGAAAGAGTGAGGAGAGGGAGAGAGAGAGAGAGAGAGAGAGGGAGAGAGAGAATCCCAAGCTGACTCCACACTGCCAGAGCAGAGCCCAACACGGGGCTCGATCTCACAAACGTTGAGACCATGACCTGAGCCAAGAGCAAGAGTTGGGCGCTTAACTGACTGAGTCACCCAGGCATCCCATTTTTAATTCATCTTTCTAAAAGATGTATAGGTAAAGAAGAAAAAGAAGGACTTGTCTAAAATAATGCATCTCCATATGGCACTAATTGTTGATCTTAACAGAACTATGGAAGTATAGATGGGTGGGTCATAGTGTACTCAGACCACACTAGGGCTTGACCTAAAGCCTCGGTGGTTCCAGATATCATTGGATCTATTCTCATATTTCCAGATATTTTTAAGATGGTATGATGGACCTAAGCAAGAGACAACTCAATTTATAATTGTGATTCTACTTACTTATTGGTTATTAATTTCTGATAGAATTAAGGAGTTTGATTCAACAAAGCACAATTATTTAGGAAAGCAATTATTTCATAATTGCCTAATCTGTGACTGGTCTGGGAAAAATATGGACATTGAACCTAAACAGTACTGCATAAAATTTCCCCCAATCCATCTTTCATGATGAAGCCTCTCTTGCTCAGAACTCTTCAGTGAGTCTCCTTCCTCAGAATAATATTTAACCTTCCCATTCAAACTCTTTCCATGTAGCCTTGAGTTAGTTTCTAAGCCTTACTTCCATTCTGTGAAGACTGGGCTCAATCAGACCAGAGGTATAGCCTGATGAGCAGAAACAGCATAGCAAGGGTCAGGACTTCTGAGTTCCGGGCTCAGCTCTCTCCTAATTAGCTGTGTAATTTTGGGCAAGTGCCTTAACTTCTCTGGGTCTCTGTTTCATCCTAAGCACACTGGAGGAGTGGGACCTCGTGATTTCTAAGATGCCACACATTCAGGCTCCCTGCTTTTCCATAGTGTTCTACGCTGTTGACTATACTCTCTCTTTAGATCCTTTCTTCTCTTGGTTTTCATGATATTTCTTCCTCCTAATTTTCTTTCTGTTACTCTGATGTTTCCTTTTTGTCTCTTTGTCACATAATGCTTCCTCTTTTCCACCCTTTAGTATTGATGGAAGTGTCCCCAGCTCAGTTTCCTGAAGGAGCTCAGCCCTGACCACTACTCTGTGATCTGTCCTCCAACCCCAGAGTGAACATCCTGGTTCGGGTCACTGTCATGTCTCCTGACTAGTTTCCTTCACTTGAGGGAGGCTGCCAACATTTACGTCCTTCCAACGTCCTGGCAATGTCATTTCTGCAAGATGACATGTCACCAAACCCCCTCCTTTCCACAGTTTTTCTGTCATCATAGCCTACAAGACAGAGTCTCATGTACTTGGCTTGACATACAAGACCCTTTGTGATTGGGACTGTCTCCTTTTCCCCAATCTATCCCTTGCTCCAGGAAGATGGAAGTACTTTTGTGGTGTGGTTTGCTCTGCCTAAAATAGGCTTACTTTTCCCCTGCTCTGTGCCCCCCTAATGCCCTAGCTCTTCCGTCCTATCAGCATTTTCTACATTATTCTGTAATTTTCTGTGCATGTGTGTTTCCCACCATTAAACTGGAAGCTACTTGAGGCTTATGACTGTCCTCATTATTGCATGCTTAGCTCAATCCTGGCAAGAAGCTGGCATTTATGTAAATATTCATCAAGTGAATAAATGAATCCATATGGTTTATTCACTCTCTACTAAATGGGTCTTGCACTTTTCTTGAATGTCCCCTCCATTTCTCCCTGACTCTGAACATAACATTCAAATGTGAAGACCTACTCCTCTCTTCCTTAATCTTTTCCCAATTATCTTAACCTAAAGAATAATGCCCACTTTCAGAAAGTATTGTATGTTTTTGATTGCATAGTTAATGTGCCATATTCTTAGCTCTTACTCCCCAGGTAAATTAGTAGAAGCACTTATTCTGTATTGCTCACCATGATTTGCCTAACATTGGTCTTCAGGAATAATTTCTTTTGTATTGATTGCTACTAATAATCCTCTTTTATTAAATAGAGATTTGTCTTTTCTATTTAGTGCTATTTTTTTTTAAATTTTTTTTTCAAGGTTTATTTATTTTTGGGACGGAGAGAGACAGAGCATGAACGGGCGAGGGGCAGAGAGAGAGGGAGACACAGAATCGGAAACAGGCTCCAGGCTCTGAGCCATCAGCCCAGAGCCTGACGCGGGGCTCGAACTCACGGACCGCGAGATCGTGACCTGGCTGAAGTCGGATGCTTAACCGACTGCGCCACCCAGGCGCCCCTATTTAGTGCTATTTTTATCCCATCAGACAGAGGTGAGAAAATTTCAGCCCACCACCTCCTTTATTTTAGTGATAAGAAATATAGCTGGTATGATTTCTTTTTTTTTTTCCACTAAAAGCCTACTTCCTTTAGTTAGTTTTTAATATTTAAAGAAGTAAAGGAAGATGTCATAATGGCATGATAGAAAATGTTATCATGACAAGCATTTATATTAAAGAAATTCTAGTCTTGTCCATGCTTTCCACAGCATGTCCATTTTAATTAATTTTACAAGAGCAACTCGGATGAATTTTGTTTCTCAGAGCAACAATTATAAAAGACAGGCTCCAAATGCCTTGGAAGGGTTTGAGAAAGCTGATGGTGGGGGGGGGGGGGAGATGTGTTATGAAGATGAACTTGTTGCTTAAGAGCTATTATTATTCATAGTTCTGCTTCAGATGCCTAATATTTTCTTCAGAGGCTTAGGCAAAGATTATTGCTACATTTCTGTGGTCAATGGAAAAGCCCAGTGTGAAACTTGAGACTAGGAATAAATGAATCTTTTTTTAAAAATAAGACTTAAGTTGGGATTAATAACCTACAGTACACTGGAAACGTCACGGAATGTATTGAACCCTCTCTCAGGATACTTTAAGAGCTTCGTGGCAACTTGCAAATACCAAGACAGGAGACTTTCTGGGGGTATTTCTGCACTCCACCTCTGATTCTGACCTAAAAAAAAAAAGGTAGAGAGTTGTGTAAATGAAAACTTGTTAATCAAATTCCTTTGAGCAGGAACAGAGCCTGATTTGATTTATTTAGCACTTAACTTTATAGAACAAATCTTTAGTTCTTAGCAAAAAATTGTAGTCACTGAAAACCAGTGAAAGGAAAATAATTGTTCATCATTTGAAGAATAGTTACTGATCATTTCTTTTAGTGCTTTTTTTTTTTAAATTTTTTTTTTCAACGTTTATTTATTTTTGGGACAGAGAGAGACAGAGCATGAATGGGGGAGGGGCAGAGAGAGAGGGAGACACAGAATCGGAAACAGGCTCCAGGCTCTGAGCCATCAGCCCAGAGCCCGACGCGGGGCTCGAACCCATGGACCGTGAGATCGTGACCTGGCTGAAGTCGGACGCTTAACCGACTGCGCCACCCAGGCGCCCCTCTTTTAGTGCTTGTAAAATCATGAGCAATGTTCTACATCAAACTCAACTTTTAATTGCATAGGATACAACTGGTCAAATATACCCAGCTGTCAATCTCAAAATTCCTTTCTGTCCTCCAACTTCTTAGGTTAAGAAAGATTACTAGCAGAGTTCAAAAGTCTTATTGGGAGACTTTACTGAATAGAAGGTACACCAGGAACAGATATGATGTAAGAGCCACACTATATATATTTCTTGGGCTTGTGACATGTACTAACTTGGTTCATGAAAAATGGGCCTTGGAACCAAATTTGTCTTATATGAAATATACTAAATTTGCTTCCACTAGGTTTCCACTAGATTTAATAGGTAAAAGTGACAATATCCTCATACTCTTCTCAGCTGACAGCACTAGAGAGCTGAGCCCAAAAACTGCAGCCATGGATGAAGACCTCAAGAAGCCAGACCCACAGAAGCTGTCCCCATGTGCATAACTCCCTG
Organism: Felis catus; assembly: GCF_018350175.1. Classification (NCBI taxonomy): domain Eukaryota; kingdom Metazoa; phylum Chordata; class Mammalia; order Carnivora; family Felidae; genus Felis; species Felis catus. The sequence goes on along the minus strand of NC_058374.1, from coordinate 31,002,807 downwards.
ACCCTGACACCGAAATTGGCTAGACCCACCCATCACTCAGGGCACACCAATGCTTGGTCTGCACCTCTCAAAAGAAAACTAAACATCAAGTCATTTCCCCACGTTGCTGGTATGTGGCTCAAGGTGACCTCTCTTGCCTGGAGAGGTGCTGGGTTTGAACATGACTGCCCCATCCAGACCTTGACCAGTTCCAGCCTCGAGGGGGATCTGGAGGTCTGGAGCCATGGCATGGAAGGCCTTGTCAGAGCACCAAGCAGTCCCATGTTGCCAGAGGAGTTCAGTTGCCTGGTGACAGACACCAGGCCCACTCATCCCTCAAAGTCTACTGACTTTAAAGTTGTAGTCAAGACTTTCCTTATTAAACATCCTTTTATATAGCAAAACCAGCAATATTCTGAGATATCAAGCTATAGCATAAAGTTGCCACTGTATCTACCTGTAGAAACAGATGTTACTTCATAAAGCCTCAGACGCCCCCACCCCCAAATACCCTTTAATTTAACTTAAATATCTGACCAGCTTCCTCCATCACTGTTACCTTCTCTTGAATATTGGCATGGATCCTGTGTTTCTCCCAGTAAGGGAGCTCTGCTGCTGACTCCCAATTGACTCTGTGCTATGTTATACATGCCACTTGGTCCACTTTGGCTTGCTTTCCTGACTCTGTTGTACTTCAGAAATGTTCCTTCTTATGCCCAACTTTGCATATTGTTTTCTTTCCAGTTTCAACTAACTCAGTTCTGGCCACACCAATTCTTAGAGCCATCTATCTGTACTTCGGAATCAGTTGAGTTTCTTTTGCAAGTAATAGAGACCACTTCTGAGTAGCTCAAGCAAAAGAAGAAATTTATTGGAAAGATGATGGGATTTATCACAGAATTCCAGAAAGAACCAGGCAAGTAAAACTTCAGAAGGGAAGAAAGAAGGGCAGCTCTAGTGACTTCAGCGACAAGACAATGTAAATGTCCTCATTAGAGTGTCACTTTTGTTATTGAGCTGCAAGGACTCCTACCCCATTAGAGATTTGATTGAAAATTCTCATTTCCCACAGAGAAGAATCTGACTGGCCCAGTTTGGCTTTGGTCACCCAATTTCCCTATCCTGAATGAAATACTAGTAGTCAGGAGGACAGGGCATATCATAGAAACTTACCCACTTTCTCTGGAGAAGGGTCTGGGCATCAGAGACCTCTTTCTCTAAGAAAGAAGAATGTGAGCTGAGAAGCATAATAAGTTCTTTATATAGCTAGTCCTCAGCCATACTTTATTATTATCTGCTTTTTATAGTATACACTTTTTAAAAAAGTATGTCTTTCCTGGGCTGGAATGTTAAGTTCTTCCATGGTGAAATGGGGCTATGTGTCCTTGCTTCTCGTCTTACTCAACTGGTGAGTTTCCAGTAGAGGCCTGATTAGCCAAGCCAGCTAAGACCATGCCAACTCTCAGATGGTAAGTTTAACTTGGCTAACATTCTTTTCCTAAACCTAGTACTTAATAAACACCCAATATACACCAAGGTGCATGAGAGGCATTGAGTATTTAAGATAAATTAGACATGACCGCTGTTCTTAAGACATATAACCTAGTAGGTTTTCTATATGATTTTAACTAACAAATACTTTAAACAAATCATATCAGATCCATCTTAAGGGTTCCCAGAAGCTGGGCAGTTTCTATCTGGTCTATCACACGGAATTTATTTCAGGCAACGATTCGGATAATCACCATAAAGTACAGGTTTCTGATGGATCTTCTTTCCCAGCTTCTGCCCTTAAAATAGTGTGTTTGGTTATCATCCACCAAAACTGCCATTTGGAGCTAAAAGAAATATACAAAAAAATGTTATTTTTTCCTCTATCTAAGATGACATTGGAAAGCCATGTGTATTTCTCCACTTTGTTACCCACATTTTCACATTGTGTTCATAGGTGTTATTCTAGAGTTGTTATGCTACTCTGGTACTATGTTAAGTGCTTCTCTATGACTTACTGAGTTTACATGAAAACTGTTACGGTAGAAAGAGGCTCCAGAGTAAGCCACACTCAGGTTTAAAGCCTGGTTTTAGAGCTTACGTGCATTATGGCTTTGGGCAAATTACTTTCTGAGCCTTGGTTTCTTCATCAGCAAAACGGGGTAATAATATCTGCTTGATATAGTTGTCATGGGAAATAAATGAGATCATATATGTGAAAGGGCTTGACACGTAGCGGACCAATCAATGTACATTTATTTCCTTGCCTCCAACAAGGTAAAACCATGAGCCTTCTTCCCTGGCCAGCTTCATACTGTGGCTGTTCTTTTTTGTCTCCTATCCTGTGATAACCAGCAGTCCAGGAGGGGGGCAGGGTGGGCTCCTATTACTCCTGAGATCACTGGCTCGATGCTCTCCAGTGACTTCTGAGGGTGTATGGCCAGGGGTAGTCATATTCTCAGTATCCTGAGCATAAGCTAAAACTACAGAACAATATTCCCACAGCTGCTGGCACAGCTTTGCATATTCTACAGAGGCTTACTCTGCATTTTGTTTCAATATGCAGATAAAGATGCTTAATATAAGGAACTGCCACTGATTTATCAAACAGTGGCTCCTCTAATGGTTTGTATTTCTTTAAACAAGTGGATGAATGAACAAATTTGGCCTTGGGATGCCATTCAGCTCAAAGTTGGTGGCAATCGCAAATGGCTTTAATAAATGAAAGAGATATTTTGGCATAGCCCATTGAGGCAAATGAAAACTAATGCCCTTGCCAGCATCATAGAGTATATTAGATACTTTACTTTAATTGCTCCTTATGAATGGAGGGAATGCAGGAAATGGAATTTTAATTTGTACATCTAAGCCATGCTATTGAAGGCGAAGGTCTTTGTGACCTTATTGATTTGAGAAAAAAACTTTATAGGGCATAGCTGAAATTGGCATAAAAGTTATGTCCCATGGCTGACATTGCTGCTGTTTGATGCTTGCTGTCAAATTGTAGAAAAGCAAGACATGAATCCCTGAGTGACTTTCTGTGCGTGCGTTTGCCAACAAATAAGGCTCAGTCTAGCTGGAACCGTGTGGTGTTCAGAAGCAATGGAAACATAGTCTGTTTGTGTTCTGTCCCCCATTGTGAGTTCTAGAGTCGGTGGTAGCTTTAGCTGTTTATACATCTCTTGCTTGATAATCAGACACAGACTATGTGTTCTGTAGACATATTGACATATTCTGTCAAGCCTTGGGGGCTTCCAGCATGAAATAAGAAGAAAGCCCTATACTGGTATTGGCATTTCATTTTCAGAAAAGCAAGGAGAAGGGAAAAAGAGCATGCTGGGATGGAGTAGCTTCTTTTTTTTTTAAGGTTTTATTTTTAAGTAATCTCTATACCCAATGTGGGGCTTGAACTTACAACCCTGGGATCAAGTGACACGTGTTCTACCAATCTATTCAACCAGGTGACCCTGGAATAACTTCTTTACTTCACCTTGTTATCATCCTTCACAGCACTATGCTGATACACCCTCAGATGTAGTGTTTGATGCTAGAACTCTGTCTTCATTTCAACTCAGGGTTCCCGTGACTTACTCTACGGATGCATGCAGTTCACTATGTCTTCCAATCTGCAGCTGTGCTACAGGTACGTCTCTGCCTTTGCTCACACAGTTCTCAGACCATCTTGGTTACCCAAAGATAAGCAGTTTGACATGTGTATCAAGCAATCTAATCTCTGTTTTCATCCCTAATTCCCCAAAATGAGTTCATTTCTCACAGTATATAAATAGATATTTGATGTACATCTGACATATCATATGCCTGAGAAGTCTGATACACATACACAGCATATGAGGAGCCACATGGTACGATGAAAAGAGGCATTAGGCAAAAAGAAAAAAAAACAAAAAGATGTAGGACTTTGCTTCCCACTAATTGTGTGATTTTGCGTAAATAAATGATGTGTCCTCTGTGAACCTCTCCCTTCTCACCATTAAAATCCAGAAACAAAATATTATAAAAATCAAATGAGATCATTATAAAAAGTATTTGCAAGCTATTAAGTAAGACCTGGATAAATGGGAGGCAATATTTTAGTACCTACTTTGACCTGACCACACTGATGGTCATTATAAAAGATGAAGAAATAAAAGACGCAGTACCTGCCTTTGTAGGATTTATAACCTGCACAGGAAGATCACACATATACACGTGTAAGATAATTAGTCATTCATGTCATTATAAACTGATGCATATAATGGAGGCAGATGGTATTCCTCATGATAATAGTTCAAAACAATTGAAGTCTTGTAAACGTTAGGGCACTAATAAGATGTTATTATTAGTGATGAGCATTATCACCATTTCCCATATCCCATCATATAGATTATTTTAGGCATGATCCTTACCTTTCTTTATGTCCTAGCTTAGGTTCCAGATAAATCTACATTTAGACTGGAATGAAATATCCTTCATTTATTTGGTTCCTTTGTATGTCCTGTTTATTTCCCAACACCTAAAACAATGTCTCAATAAATACCATTGAATGTATGGATAAATCAGTTCATCAAGCCATGAATAAAGAAGCAGCTTTTCATTTGGGTCCACACAGGTACTTTGTAATTCTGGAGAAAACAATAAAAATGATGGAAGTAGGACTGGCATACACACACACACACACACACACACACACACACACTAGCTTGGTCATATAGAGACGTATCAGAATTGAAGAAGGCAAGTGAGAAGGCTGGAAGGCAGACTTTGAAAAGGTTATCCAGGCAACTCTGTTAATCTCTCAGATCCAGTGGGAACCACTAGTCTAACATATTTAAGAGCTCTACCTCTCTAACATGATGTGCTAACCAAATGGGCACCTTTCATGGACTGTCTCCTGCCTTCTGATTCCTTTTAGCTCCTAGAATTCTATGCTATTACCAAAGTTGCTTAAGGTTTGTGTGTGAATTTAGGTATGATTGGATAGTCAATTCTTTTAACCTGGACATTGTACTGAAAGAGTAGCTGGAAGTATGTAAAAACAAACTCTTAACCCATTGATGTTTACCTATTGCTGGTAATAATCAGTTCTGATGGAGTTGTTTTCTGTGAAGATAAAGTACTCTAATCAGTTTCAATGTGATACTTAACCCCTCAGGCCAGAGCATATGGTTGTCATTGTGCAGCTGTGCCGGTAGAATAGTTTGGACCATCTGAATGTTCCATTTTTATGTACTTGCTGACCACCCATTATCTGTAAAGGATAATCAGTTTTTTATTTCCTTCTTAGTTTATAAGGAACAAAAGCCGCCCTCCGTTCCTTATTGCAAACAGTTTGAGAAAAAGCAAAATGTGAAGAATGAGTGCCTTGCCTTGTCTAATGACGAGTGCCTTGCCCTAGTGCTTGAGCCCCAGTTGTCACCCTCCCCTCACTGTTTTCAAATATTTTTGCAAAAAAGGCATAAAAAAAATCAAGATGTTGCATGTGGAATGTAAGGAAACCACAATCTTTAAAGATAAAGGCATTGAAAGATGGTTTACATCCCCAAATGAGAATAGATACGGTTGGAAATTAAAACAATCTTTTTTATTTTAGATGGAAATACTAGCAGATGTCACCAGAAACATATGGAGCTAGTCACAGACAAATAGAGAGCACTTTTTGTGTGTGGAGTTATAGCCGAGGGAATGCCACCTTGGACTATTGGGGAGGACAGCGAGCCAGCATGGGCCAGGATTCCAGGGAGGAGTTTGCAGAGTCCAGCATCTTGCCTCAATGAAACAGTATTAACATTGTGACTCAGTAATTTAAATATTTCTTGTCAGCCAGCTTCAGGACACTATCCATAATTATATTTATTTCACAATAGATTGATTCCAGACATCTTTTTAAACCTGCTCTCCATTGGATGTGTACATTGTTATGTGTTCCCTCTCTCGGTGTGAAACAAAATAGACAGGCAGAAAAAAATGGGATATAGACATGTTGTCCACAAGGCATTTCCCACCCCAGAGATCTCTCGACCCTGTGCTAGCTTGTTAATTTATTGTTACAGCTTGTCTGTCAAACCAGGAAGACATTATTCGACAGTCTAGATATTTTTCTAACGCAGTATTTTTATACGTTTTCCTTGATTTTGAAAAATATGACCACTGGTATTCTGGTAGAGGAATTTTTTTTCCTTGAAAATGGCAGTAATATAGTAAATGTTCTATGCCCATGTGCCACATGGAATAATGCTATTACAAGATATAGAGAAGGCAATCACAAACCATCTTTCCTTAAGTGATATTTATCCTTCCCAAATAGTTCAGTGGGGGGCCGTGACAGGAATAAAATACTTTCTGTATACAAAAGTATTGTTTCTAAGGATGAAAAAGCCCTGAAATCCTGACTGACATTCAAGTTCAAGGTGCTGTGAATATGTGGAAAAATGGGATTTTACACAGTGACAACACCAATAAGCGTCCTGAAAGGCATGCTTGCTATGAAAGAGTTCCAGCCCAGATTGTGGCTAAAATGGTCTCCATGTGGCAGAGCGTATTTGTGAATGAAGTGCCTTTCAATGAGCAGAAATCAATTTTAACAGCTCATTTATTGATGAAACCAAGTCTAGTCTCAGCAGTTAGAGTGCTTTCTTGGAACAGGGACTAGAGGATTCATCTGTCTCACCTTAACGGATGAAAGAAAAGCTTCTCATAAAAAATGTTTATGACTCCTGTGCTACTGGAGCTTAGATGAGCTAATATTTGATAATTAGTTAACAGAGGATTTGGGAAACTTAGAATTTCTACTCACACTTCCCACGCCTGTTGCGTTCAGTGGCATTATGATTATTCAAATATGCCTAAAATTGAATCCTGTAGTGGCTGGATTGTGAATTCATTTAACATCTTAACTCCATTAAGTTTCTTTAACTCTACCTTTTGCTTTAGCTGCATTGGTTTATTTACCATGCCAACCTTGTGCCTGGCATTTCCCCACCTAAAGGCTGAACTCACACACAGCCCAGGTGACTGGAACCCCCTGGAGGCGCACCATGCACAATTAGATGCGATGACCTGCTTATAGGAGTCATCCCTCCTTTCTGGTGCCAGACCTGTTCTCCAACCTTCTCCACTGAAGTTTGTGCTCATCTTTCTGACTTCATCTCTTTTGTGAAACTTGTCCTAACAAAACTAGCCAGAACTCCTGTCCAGATTCTATGGTTACCTCAGTCCCTACTTTGGCACAGACCATGTTCTGTTAGTTGTTTACATATGTCTTTTGACAGTCATAGATGGATCAGAAGCATCAAGGCAGAGTCAGAATACCCTTTTAACTTCCCAGTAGTGCACAAGGTTTCTCCCTTTTAGTTATTGGCACCAAGCCAATAATCTAGACACCATTCTTGATTGTTCTCTCTTTGTACCTATTTGTACTCAATGAGTAAATCCAGGGAGTTTTGTGACCAAAATATATATCTAGTCTTACCTCTTCCCACCATCTCACTGCCTATTATGTCCCTAGACCAAGTCACTATTCTCTCTCACCTAGACAGCTGCCATATTCCCCTAACTGGCTTCCTGCTGTTGCTCATTTCCCTCGATGATCCACCCTCCACATAACATATATCCTCTCCTTCTACTCCTGTTTAAAACACCCCAATAGCTTTTATTTATGATTAGAATAAAAATTTAAAAACTCACAGTCTATATTTGACATTTTTTAGCTACCTAGACTCTGAATCCCCTTTCTACTTGGGTGAGAAGACATCACTGTATGAATCTCAGTGAGAGATGGGACTATGCCTCTTCCAGTGAGTTAATTTGAGCCTCAGTAGTGGCTTAGCTGCTTTCTCCACATTAGATGACTAAACCCACATTCAACTATGTTAAATGAGGTGGGGAGGGGATATACTTGTATATATAAATAAAAAGTAATAAAATAAAATAAAAATAAAATAAACATTGTAACATGTCCTATTTTCCCTCCTTAAGAAGGCCTAGAAGATGTTATTCATGAAGACTTTGAAAAATACATTGGTGAAAAACTACCATCATCTTTGAAAAAACATGTGAGTGCCTGTTTTCTGTGAGTCTTACAGAGAGTACCTCATTTCAGTGTGGCCAGAAAGATGCTGGGTGACTGAAATTAAGCAATAGTGAATAACAGCTAGAGGCAGAGTGGGAAAGGTAGCCCTGGTAGGCTGCACATTCTTCCTAGTAAGCAGAGTGGTTTGACCAACAGGGATATGGAATAGTAGTTAATTGATGTTGGATCCTAAGGGTGAGAGAGATGGGCATTCCTTTAAGGTCCTACTTTATATTAAAGACCCTATTTATATTAAATAGAAAACAGAACTCTAGGTCTCATGAAGAAAGCCCTGAATTGAGCCCACTAAGAGAGTGAAAATCCTTTCTCCTATTCCCAGAGCTGTGCTAGTGCTGGATACCCTTAAGTAAAGGGAAAAGACAGAATCCTTGAGGATCGTGCAATGAAATCACAAGTAGGGACAATGAAACCTCCTTCTGGCTTTTGTCAGAGAAACATGGAGATATTAATCAGGGTAACTGTATATTGAAGTAGAGGAACTATCCAACCATGCTAAGGGTCATTAGATCTTGCACTGAACTAACATTAATTTCTGGAGCCCAAAATAACACTGCAGTCTACCAAGCAAAGTAAGGAATTGTAAGAGGTCAGTAATTCAGCCAACAGATATTTATTGAACATCTACTATGTGGTAAGCACTGTTTTATGCAGGAAATACAATAGTGAGCAAGATAGAGTCCTCAGGAAGCTTATATTATAGTGGAGGAAAGAGGTAATAAATAAATAAGTTGATTTCTGGAATTGATAGATGCTCTGAAAAGGATAAAAGATGGGGGGTGCCTGGGTAGCTTAGTTGGCTGAGCATCTGACTTCAGCTCAGGTCATGATCTCACAGTTCATGAGTTCAAGCCCTGTGTTGGGCCTTGTGCTGACAGCTCAGAGCCTGGAGCCTGCTTCAGATTCTGTGTCTCCCTCTCTCTCTGCCCCTCCCCTGCTCGCACTCTGTCTCTCTCTCTCAAAAATGAACAAACATTAAAAAAAATTTTTTTAAAGGATAAAAGATGGAAGATACTAAACAGTGACTTGGGGATAGTTGCTGAGGAGTGATATTTAAATTGTATCCTGAATTGTGAAGAACACACAGTAATGGAAGAGAGTTCCAAACAAAGAAAAGAGATGATCAAGAATCCTGAAATGGAACAAGTATGTCAGAGCCTCCAGGGAGAGAAATAAGATTAGTGTAGGCTGCAATAGATTGAAGATGGGGCAGAATGGAAAGAGGTCACGTGAGAGGATTCAGTGGATCCTCCTTCGTGAGAAGAGCCAGAAGATACTTGTAGGCTACGCTGTTTTTGGATTTTATCACATAGTCTATATTTGACAGCCATTGAAGAATGTGAAGTGGAAAGCCATTTGAAAACTTTAGGCATTGGAGTGATGTGATTTGATTTATGCTTAGAAAAATTACCCTTGACTCTGGGAGGTAGAATGTGGACTGTAGACAGACAAGGGTGGAAATGGTGAAAATTACTTAGAAGTCTGTTACATTAATCAAAGGAAAGATGACAGTGGTATAGACAAATGTAGCAGTAATGACTGTCTAATGAGATCAGATTTGGGGTACATTTGTAGGGAGAACTTATGGATACATTGAATGTGGAGATGGGAGTGGAATAAAAAATAATATCAAGACTTTTAGTCTGAGAGCTAGATAGATGGTAGAAACAATTGTTTGGGAAAGACCAACTTTGCCTAGTGGGGGAAATTAATCAACTAATCTATTTTATTACTTTAAGATGCTTATTAACACCCAAATGGGACTCTATACTAGGAAAATATATGAGGTCAGGGAAGAAGTTTAAGCATATATGTTTATGTGTGAATGTATGTCTATAGACACACACACACACATATATATGTATATATATATGCATATATATGTATATGTCTATGTGTATATAGACACACACACACACACACACACACACACACACACATATATATATATATATGTATATTATTTAGTGCCATGGGTTGAGTAAAGTCACTTAAGGAGAAACTATATATTGAAAAGAGAAGAGAGATAAGGGCCAAAAAGGTGCTAAAACTCTCTACACGTTGACAATTAGAGGAAAAAAAAGGGATAAAAATGTTTTCTTTACAGGCACAAATAATTGCACCTCTGGCACATAATATATATCATGAAGTTAAGGAATATTTTTGCTCAGTCTCATTAAACAAAGAACACCAGAATTCATTTGCTTTCATCTGGCAGAGATTATAATACATCTTCACAAATTTGCCTCAGAGTTTAACTCTTTAACTCTCTGGTCCAAAAACATACTGATCCTACACAGTATCATTCTGGTCTTTAATTTATTTTGCTGCTGGGACATAGAGAACTGAAAGTAGCAGATTTAGATGCATGATTAAGATACAGTAAAACCTTGGTTTGTAAGCATAATTCTTTCTGGAATCATGCTAGTAATCCAAAGCACTCTTATTTCAAAGTGACTTTCAAGAGCCATTGGCTCAGTTGTGATCATGTGACATTCAGCATCATGTACTATTTGTATGGCAAGACATTGCTCATTTATCAAGTTAAAATTTATTAGAAATGTTTGTTCATCTTGCAGAACACTCGCAGAACAAGTTACTCGCAACCCAAGGTTTTACCATACATGCAAACCCGAGGATCTAAGACAAATCCCATGAAAATATTGGCACAACCAACTTGGTAACATTTTGGAGACTGCAGACTTTCAGATGTTCTTGACCAAGCAGTGTACCCTGTGCTTCTTATCACTAAGAGGGGGCCACTTTGTAATACAGACGCTGTGTGTACCACTCTTATCTGTTTACAAGGTGAACTAAAAGACCTGGGTGGAAGCTACAGCAAGAGGTTGATCTCTGATCAACTGCCACTAGGGTACAAGGGGACAAGCAGTTTAACTACTTAGCCTTCATGGCCCAGCACAACTCTGGTGTTTTAAGTGTCTTGGAAAATAGGAAGACTATACGAAACACTGACAACACCTAATGGGAAATCACTAGAGTTTGGGAGCAAAGCCATGCCTTCTTTAGAAAATATTATTCACCTTTTGAAAAATAAAGCTTTTTTATACTAAGCTTTGGATCACAAACACCAAATGACCATGTTGCCTAGGATGGAGTAAGGATTTTCTGGTCCCGTTGCCAAAAAATCAGTCGTGCCCAGCATATCTTCATCACATGAAAATACAGGCTTTGAAATAAGGACGAAGCAGCTGTGAAAGCACAAGTCAGTTACATAAGCATGCAGCTCACATTCCTAGTGTAGGTACTCCTACCTCACTGCCACGCCCTCTGTAATCTGCCTTACGACCTCATACGAGGCCCCTAGGTAAACGGCTATAGAGGGGTAATTTTTTGGCCTGGTTTCCAGATGGCTACACTAAGTGTGGGTGTGCAAGTCTCACTGGAGCTGGGCTGCTGTGTTATTACAGCTGCATTTATCACAGGTGGTCCTGTGGGCGAACAGAAAAAGGACAGCTTTCTAGCACTGATACCTGAATAAAAAATCTCACAACTGTACTGTCAGAAAGGAGAGGGAGCCTGAGGTAAGAATCTATATCTACTTATGCTCACTGGTTGGGTAAGGGTGCGGTTCTATTGTTGGCTAACTTTGAAGGGAAACTATTGGAGGACTAGTGAGGGTGAGGTTTGGACAGCAGCGTGAGGACGGGTCTCATGGAGTAGGTCCAGGGTGAGATATTCACTTCTCACATGAATGCTCATGAACAGGATTCCATGGAGATGCCTGGGTGGCTCAGTCGATTAAATGTCTGACTCTTGATTTCAGCTCAGTTTATGATCTTCAGGGTCGTCAAATCGAGCCCTGCGTTCATTGGGCTCTGTGTTGAGCATGGAGCCTGCGTGGAGACTCTCTCTCCCTCTCCCTCTGCTGCCCCTGCCCCACTCACTCTCTCCCTCTCTTTCTCTGCCCCTCCCCTGCTCGTGCTCTCATTTCTCTCAAAAATAAATAAATAAACATTTTTTAAAAAGGATTCCACAATGGAAATACGTGTCAATTGTTGGGTGTCATGAGGAGTATCCTTGTGGGTATTAGTTAACTTTATTGCCCAGCTATTTCAGGTTCCTCCATGGGTTTATGACCAAAGTGAGCATGGTGGTGGCGATGGAGGCAGAGCATAACTTCATCAACTTGGACTTTTGTGAGTAAAGTTTATCTGGATACTGCCATCCCTAAGAGCTTAATTAACATTAGTACACAATCTTGAATCCCTGATATAGTATTATGTCCCTGGGGTGTGGGCGTAGGCAGACAGTTGTAGTCTGGTGGCAGGTTGTCCATCTCGGAGAACAAAGTGTCATCATGGTCTAGTGAGCAGCACTACTTTTGATCCAGGAAGTTACTTATAGACAAAAAGAAGAAAAAAGAAAAAGAAAAAAGAAAAAAAGCCTGATGTTCCTTGGAGTTACCAGTTCTACCATGTACCTTAATCACCTGCAGGCACCTGGCTTCATAGAATAACAAGATGCCTATCAGCTCAAATTTCATCTCCTTAGCAACACTTTTCCTGGCCACTCAAGCAACTATCCTATTATGATGCTTTCTCTTTGTCCTACCATGTATCTCTATCCAACTTTTGTTTTAATTTATTTTAAAAGAAATCTAATTTAAAAGAAGTCAGTTTCCCCATTAGAACATAAACCAGATGAAACTGAACCACTCCTTCATCACTGTATCTATAACACCTAGACCAGTCTTAGGAGCAAAGTAAATATTTAATAAATATGTGTTTAATGAGTAAATGAATAAATTATTAATTGGAATGGATAGTTAGGGCCCAATACAGATTTGATTAACTACTGGAAACTTAGGGCCCAAATCACTTAACAAATGAGTAAGAATGCAATCTCCTTCGTGATAAGCTGATTTGATTCCTGGTCAGGAAACATAATCATTTTAATACCTGGGAAGAAATTTAAAAATAAATCAAATCTGCATTCATTCTGTTAGAGCCCATTTCTTGCAGAATACTATACTAGTTAATAGGGAATGTATTGATGAATGTAACATGACTCTGTGCTGAAGGAATTTATAATTGAGAAGAGAAACAGAAAATAATAAACGGCAGAAGTAAGACACTTGAGGAATTGTGTGTGTGTGCATGTTCTCACACGTGCAAAAATGAAGTAGCCATTTATTCAGATGAGATGGAGAAATCAGAAAGGTTTTGTGCAAAAGGCAGTGTATGAGGTAGGCCTTGAAAAATCAGCAAGATTTCAACATGCAAACCTGGAGGAAGAGATGGAGCGGAGGCCAGGAATTGGGTACTGTGCTGAGAGAATGGGGGGCCAGAAAGCATGGAGAGATTAGTCGGAGGTTTTGGCGAGATCATTTAAGACTTTTGATGTCACACTCAGGTGGTTGACTTCATTTTGTAGGCATTGGGAAGAGAACAGCAAAAATTTGTGAGAAAGGGCCTAACATTATCAGATCTGTGTTTTAGGCTGCATAGTGATAGATTCATGAGGGAAGAGTTTGGAGACAAAGAAACCAATTAAGAGATTACTCTGATAGTCTAGGGGTGAAATTAGACCAATGGACTTGAAATAGGCCCATGCCAGAGGGAATAAAGTGCAGGTGATGGATGCATAGATATTAAGAGAGAATTTATAACAGGATTTGCCCATGTATTATATGTTGATGGATTGAGAGAAAGCATCCTATAAAATAACTCTTGTAGTTTCAGTCTGGGTGATTTGCAGGACAGAGGTGATGTTAAGTGATGGGAAAGCAGAAGAAAATCTTGGATCTAGTGTGAGATAAACTACATTTGGCTGTTTTGAAGATCAAAATGTTTGAAGGTCAGCAGTGTATCTATCTTTATATGCCAAGCATGCATGTCAAAATTTGGGATGAAAGCTTAGGATGGAAGTCCAGTCTGGGGATACAGTTTTACTGTGATATTTAAATACTGTAATGAAGTTAAAGAGAGGAGGATGTCAACAATTAACAGGAGATAGGAAAGTAGATAAAGAGAATGAACAGGTTTGCCCTAACCAAAATGGCAAAGCAAAAATCCATGTCATTGATGTTCCTGGTTTTGCTTTTCTATTTTTCCCCCTGTGGTTCTTCCTCTTTCCTTATCCAGTTTCATTTGTACTGTCTTATCTTTCTTATGGGGAGAGAAAAAAACAACACATCGACTTGAGCTGACAACTTTGATGATGGCAGCTTCCTACTCAAAATCCATTATTGATTCATGATTGTCTATGCACCAAAGTCCTGACTCTCTCTGTTTCATTCGGGTTTCTCCCAGATGGCCACCATCTCACCTCCTGTCCCACACATAACGTCTCTTCCATTCACATGTCCTTGTGATCCATGCAGAGTTTCCTACTTTGTTTCAAGTGCTCCCTGGTCCTGGTATCCTCTTCCCTTTCTTGTCCAGCCATTGGCGTCAAAGTTTTGAAGCCTTTCCAGCTTCTTTTCACTGAAAACTCCCTCTCCTGATGGACTCTTCTAGAATCTTGTGTGTACTCCTATCATAGCATTTGATCCAGCATTCTCTGCTGTTTACATGCCTCTGACCCTCAATAGTGATAGTTTCAGAGCACTGATACTTATTCCCCTTTGTACTTTTACTGGCTTTCTTGAGATGCTGAGCCCAGCAGTGATTAGCTGGATGTTTCTGAAATGAGAGAGAAAAAGAACAGTAATTGCAGCAAGGCCCATTCTGGCCATGTGTTATTTTTTTCTTAGCCTGAATGATCTGATACGAGGATAGGAAACATCACTGAATCCCATAAACAGGTGTAAAGGTCTCTGGTATTGCTTCATTCTTTTGGCCAGTTGCTTTCAGAAAAAAATCCAAAAGAAGGAATGAAAGAAACCCACATAATATATTAGGGTCTGGGACTGGAGGGAACTTCATTATTTTTAATGTCTTTGTAAAAGATCTTTTTTTCTCCCTACATTTACCAGCCTAATCCCAATAATGTCTTTTAAACAATTAATTCTAGTTTCAAAAGCATTCTGCTCTGCAGTTTGTCCAGAATTAAGTGACCATTAGAAGGCATTAGCTTAGAAATGGGTGCCCTAATTACTTCTGAAAGTTAGCAATAAAAGAAGGGGGAAAAAAAGTCTGAATTTCAGAGACATCAGCATCCTTGCAATCCTGGCTGCCTTTTGTATACCTTTCTGTCTTCAAATCATGCAAGCTGCCAGTCAGAGGAAAGCACTAGGGGGTTTTGATACCTGCCGATTCAATTTTGTATTAGGCAAAGATTATTTAATCTTGCCCCAACTCTGGGAAAAAAAAGAGGATGAAAAGACATTAAAATGTGGACAGTTTAGACTAATGCTAGGGAATGCCGTGAAACGTGAAGGTGCAGACGAGCTACAAAAGGTGCATGCCTGCTCCGTGAAGCTGTGGAGTTTTGTTACTACTTAAAAAGGGTACTGTGAGGGGTTGGGCATTTGACTTTGGCTCAGCTCATGATCTCACTGTTCGTGAGTTCGAGCCCTGCGTTGGGCTCTGTGCTGACAGCTCAGAGCCTGGAGCCTGCTTCGGATTCTGTATCTCCCTCTCTCTGCCCCTTCCCTACTCATACTGTCTCTCTCTGTCTCAAAAATAAACATTAAAAAAAAAAAAAAGGGTACTGTGGGCACAGTACTCCTGTGTGGTTAAGCGTGTTTTTCAGCCATGTCGGTTTGCTGAGTCCAGACTGCGCAGCTGTTTGTGCAGGCCTGGCAGATATTCTGTTCCTAAGTCTAGGTGCAACTGCCTAATTTTCTAACATTGTCTTTCAAGGTGGAGGTAGTTTTTGCCATTAACCCTGCTCAGGGGAGAAGATGTGCTCGGCTGTGCTTGCATGGCTGATGAAACGGATTTCTCTCAATGGAATAGCTCCATGCATCTTATGTGTAACCTATTTGCACATGTTAGATGGAAGTGTTGGCAAGGGCTCTCAGCCCTAATGTCTACTTTATAGGCAATTACTTACAGCTTCCATGTCCGCTTGTGGAAACGCAGGTGTTCTGAAAAAGGGTTCTTGCACCGTGGGGGTGGAAGCTTCTCGTATTTACTGCTTCCCCCTTCCCCTCTATGGAGTAGAAGATCTTGGTTGTTGTAACCCCTTAGGGGAATAGTACGAGGTTATGAATGCGCTTGGGGGGTAGGGCAGGGCTTGGGCTCATTTAGACTGCTTTGTGACAATTTTGAGGTTGAGGCGCAGAAAGAAGCCAACCAATCATTTTTCTTTTCCCCTTGGCTTTTGCTCCAAACCAAAGTGACTCTCATTTCTCAGGTTAACATAGCTTTTCTGGGACTCCTCACTGATGGGGGTGGGGGGCTTTGAGGCCTTCAACCTGAACAGACTTACTGGCTGGCCTGCTCCGGGATGTTCCTCTCTCACTGAATGGACAGTAGGAAGCAGTCTCGCCAAGTGGGGCTCCACAGTCTCACGCTCCTGCTTGGGGACCCTGGCTATGCCCCTGCCTTGCTGTGGGACATTAGGCACTTTCTTTATCTCCCAGTCTCAGTGTGAAGACCAAATGAGATAACATGTCTGAAGGATTTGGCACAGGGCTGAACCCATACTTAACCAATGTCGGCCATGAATAGCCACGATGACAACAACAAAGATTTGTTGTTCAGTTATCTGAAGCTTCGCAAAAGAGAGATATGTCCAAAGGAGGAAATACAGAAAACCAGCATCATTGTCTCCATGTTGTGATTTTGTTAGGAGCCCAGACTTTCATCAAATGAAAGTGTATTAACTTGAGAGCACCAGGGCAGTGGGATGCTCTGCGCCCTACCTGGTGGCCTAATGAAGTCTTTGATGTGGTTTGCCCAGGTTGCATATGAACCTACCTTTAATCATGGGAAGCCAACGACAGACAGTAACGCACCAGGCTCCCTTTCATCTCAAAGTATTCTTATGGCATGATTTTAGAAGTAAATGCCTAGGCATATTATTTTTGCCTTTATATCAAATTAGAAGCAGGTGAAAGGATGCTATTTTGTAGCCTTTGCCACAAGAAGATGAGTTGCCCAGAGAAAAGAAATACACATTCTTCCTCAAAATTTATGTATTTCTCTGAACTCAAGCACTTTATGAATGAGCTCAGGGCTAGGAAGCTTAGAAGTTTTGGAAACTGTAGATACTGTACCCTGGAAACTGGGTTTCCACTCCTTCAAGAAAAGTTGTCAAATGCAAGAATGTTATGAATTCATCAGACATTAATCATTTAGCCCCACTGGGGAATTTTCTGTTCCTTGCCTTATCCGTCATTGAAAAAAATTCACAAGACTTACATTATTCCATTTCTTTTACGGTTATAAATAATCAAATACAATTTGCGACTCTGTGGTTTGTAATGCATTCAGATTGACTTAGAACATGATGGAAAAGAACAAGCTTGGTTTGTACTTGAGGTTTGCTAAGGACTGGAATTCCCCAGGTAGTTCTCTCTCATTATGTAGGGCACAGTTATGTTGCAGAGACCTCTCCAGAAGCCCAGGGGAAGGCCTCCTCTCATTAGCCACGTCCCAGTGAGCACCAGTGACGGGAGCATGTGAGGTACCACAGTTCTGCAGGCTGGGAGAAGAATGATCAAGATTTCAAAAATGGAAATCTTTTGAGTCATCTTGGCTAGAGGTTTTTTTTTTTTTTTTTTTTTTTTTTTTTTTTTTTTTTATCTCCAAATCCTTCAATGCAAAAAAGAAATAGAGGGTGATAATTCAAAACTGAAGATTGTTGCTGTGAATTGGTAGTGACAACAATATGGTCAAGGTCTGTTTTTCACAGTTCGGTTCACACTTATTTCAGGGCTGGGGGAAAATGTGTTCTTGAAATAAATCTGAACTCATTCAGAGATTGTGAGCATGAGATCTTAATGGAGATTCTTTTCTTTTGAAACTATGAGCTTCGTTCAGGGTCCAGCCTCCCTGCCCGTCTGCCGATGATCCTGCAGCAAACTGGAGGTGGAAGCTTATTCTCTTTGGCTTTTCCCACCTGCCCTGTTGGCTGCAGCACCAGGTTCTAATTAAATCATTGCACATTCAGGCTGTCTCCTTTGGTGACAGAGCCACGCCTAGGGAGATTGCCGAGCCCATGACACAGTTGTATTCCTGATGCCCCATCTCTGGCACATAGACTGCTCTGTTCCTGGCACTCTTCCCCTACAGTGAGCCTATGGGCTTTGTTCATATGGTGTTCATATGAACAGGTAAGTGATCTGAGTTAATCATCGCCCTTGTGAAAGCATTAGTAAAATACTAAGAGTATCCCTACATCATGGGCTCTCTCTGGGGTGTAGGTACAGCAGCTAAATCCTTGATATAGCAAATGATATCTACCCTGGTCAGGTTAAAAAGGCCAAGATAAGAACAGCTGTTCTGGTCTGCTGAGTTTGTTCAAGGGGACAAGAGAGAGACTCCTTAGACCTGGATCCTTTATCCAGCTACAACTCTTGAGTTGGCTGATTCCCTTAGCATCTTTGGCCTTAATTGGGCACTTCAGGGTGTCTTGACCTAGGAGATGTGGAACCAGTAGAGTCCACCTCACAGCTGTATCCATTGTACATACAAGATTAGTCTTACCTATACTGGGGAGCTAATCCTGAGTCATCTTTAGAAATTCCTCCCCTCTATTTAATAAATAAAACAGATGAACATAGGGGAAGGGAAGAAAAAATAAAATAAGAATAGAGAAGGAGGCAAAACCATAAGAGACTCATAAAGATAGAGAACAAACTGAGGGCTGTTGGAGGGTGGGAAATGGGCTAGATGGGCGGCGGGTATTAAGGAGGGCACTTGTTGCGATGAGCACTGGGTGTTACATGGAAGTGATGAATCACTAAATTCTACTCCTGAAATCAATACTACACTCTATGTTAACTAACTTGCATTTAAATAAATAAAATCTTGGCAAGGAGAAAAAGAATTCCTCCCCACTGCTTTTTCCTCTATCTTCTTCCTCAGTCTGTGCCCTGAGATCTAGCATCGTGAGCATTTAACCCAAACACCCAGCCCTCACCAGCTTGTGGAGACAAATAAGTAATAGAGATATTTATATTTAAATATTCTTGCTCTTACCCCATCCAGCCAATCCCTGTGCCATCCCTCTCTCCTGCTGCTCGTCCCTTGAATTCCAGGATAGTCACATATGCAACCAAACAGTTACCACTCTACACCTGATCTCTTTTTTTTTTTTTTAATTTTTTTTTTCAACGTTTATTTATTTTTGGGACAGAGAGAGACAGAGCATGAACGGGGGAGGGGCAGAGAGAGAGGGAGACACAGAATCAGAAACAGGCTCCAGGCTCTGAGCCATCAGCCCAGAACCCGACGCGGGGCTCGAACTCACGGACCGCGAGATCGTGACCTGGCTGAAGTCGGACGCTTAACCGACTGCACCACCCAGGCGCCCCTACACCTGATCTCTTCAGGCATTCTTTATCTATGCCTTCTGGTTGTGAACCTGCTTGAAGGAGCCTCTGTGCTGAGGCATGTATACTGGGGGTGCTGATGATCAAGGATGCCCACATTTCTGATCTATGAAGTACCAGGAGTGATGGGCACTGAGCCCTCCTTCAACTCATGTATTTAATCTTTCCCTACATAGGACAAAAGCCAACCATAAAGGGGCAGAGGTCATTCTGCCTTGTTCTCAGATAGTCCTGTACAGATCAAATAAAATGATATTAACAAAACCCTCCTCTTTCCATCTAAAAGCATGACATCCTCCTACATATTAATTTATGTTAATAGATACTGAAATGGTCACCAGTCCTCCATAGCCAAAATAGCTTCCCAACAGGGGCTTGGCTAGGATAGTGTGTTACAGGTAACTTCCCACTGTGCAGGGCAGAGATCTTCTGCCTTAAAAAGACTTGAACAGATTCAACAACCCTGATCTTCTCTCTGGGTGTTTGTTATTAATTGAATTGGGTTCCCTACAAATCATATGCTGAAGCCCTAACCTCTAATGTGAGTGTATTTGAAGACAGGGTGATCAATAAACTAATTAAGGCCAAATAAGATCTTAGAATGGGACTTTAAGCTGAAAGGATGAGTGTTCCTATAAGAGGTAGAGACATCAGAGAACTCTCTTTCTCTCCTTGTTCTGACACAGATGAAAGCCACCTGAGGACACACCAAGAAGGCAGCCATCGACAAGCCAAGAGGAGAGGACTCACCAGACACCAATAGTGCTGGCAACCTTGATCTCGGACTTCCACCTTGTGGGAGAGTACGTTTGTGTTGTTTAAGCTGCCCAGTCTTAGGTGTCTTCCCGCAGCCTGAGCTGACTGATACAGGTTCGATCCTTAGTTGTTGGTATGTGACACAAAGGTAGGCGGATGGGGCAGAGCTTGGCTCCTTAGTTGCAGGCATGTGTGTTTCCTTACACCACTGTTGTAGTAACAGGAGCAAAGGAACCCTCTGCCCCTATGCAGCAGTTTGTCTCTTTCAAGTGGCTTTCGTGCATATTTTACTGGGTTCTTATAGTACTTTCATGACCCTTTGCAGGAGTCAGAGCATTTTATTGCCATTCTAAAGCTGATGAAATGGAGGTATTCAAAGGCTATGTAATTGTGTAATTTGTCTGAAATCACCTTGAGTATTGATGCCCTAGGACTACTGAAACACTAAGCCAGTGGTTTTTGTCACTATGCAAGCCTATCTCTAAGTGAATTAGGCCAAAGGACCTATATCGGGCTGGCAATTTTAAGTTCTTTTTTGTGTTTTTCAGAATCTGTATATTGGCAATGTGCCCCAACTTGCAGTCACAAAATAGCTGTTGAGGAGCTTTGGAAGGGCTCAGTGGGGTCATTTTCTGCAGTAGAGGACAAGATGATAACTACAGGAAATGGCAACAGAGATGACAAAAAGTAAGCCTGTCGCAACCAAATGGAGGGCAAAACTGCAAGATGAAGAAGACTAAACCTCTGGCGCAAGCTTCCAGGACACCCTCCAACATACCCTCCTGACTGTGTTAGAGTGTTCTGGAAGCTGTCTGCATGGAGGGTTTCTGTGATAACGAATTTGGCTTTTTATTCTGTGATCCTCTGTAAGAGCGAACTGGGTGCACCACCTCTGACGCCTGATGGTCTATTCGGAAGTGCCTGTTCTTTTCACCCTCCCCCCAAGGCCTTCCCCCAGCACAAGCAGGACCACCTGTTAGTCTCTTAGCCTCCCAGATCCTCTGTAGGATTGTCCATTGTCCCTGCGGTAGTGGGACCCCTCTGGGAGCATGCCATCTTTCTAAACAGCTTGTACCTAGATGGCCAGCATAGCAAAGCATTCACTCTGACTTCTGCATCTTGAGAACAAACCCTCCCAGGTATGCTTTATTTTCCTTCTACTTATCATACTCTTTCAGGAATTATTTCCCCTGTCACACAGTAGTTGAAATCACAGTAGTTGAAATCGTGACTCTGTCACTTACTGGCTACTTACCAGTGTGACCCTGAGCAAATGACTTGCCCTCCCTACTCCAGAATTCCCCTCATCTTAATATAAGGATAAAGTAGCACTTCTTCTCAGGGCTGATGTAATGAGTAAGCGGGCTAATCCGTAAGGTGCTTAGCACAGGGCTTGGTATATGGAAGTGCTATACATTAGTTACTATTATTATCACCATCAGTATTATCTATCCAATCGTTGCTTCTGAGTGGGATCTTACTTGAGATATGTAGGACATTTTCTCACATAACTAATTTTCCTAAATATCTTAGTCAATAACATGCATTGGGATTACTTTCAAGTTTATGCTCTTACACTTTGTCTCTCCAGTTTTGTTACCTTCCTTCTTGGCTACTCCTCAACTTATACAGTTTAAAAAATTACTCTTTTTACATTTTTTCTCCTGTGTTAATTTCAAAATACAAAACTGACAAGATTTATTTCAGTGACAAGCGCATTATCTTTAGTCCTCTTTGGAACTTCTATTGTACTTCATACCCATCACAAATAACATCATCGCCCAACTACACTGACGTTCTCAGAGCCGAAGTTTATATCTTAAACCTTTTTCTGAGTTGTGCACAACGCTTTGCATGCAGTAAATGTTTAGAAGTGAAATGGAGATTGATTTGTTCTCATTCTATTTTCCCATTACATTCTCATGTCTAAAATGTTTCTCACAATTACTAAGTCAACTCTACTCTTACTTAATATACTTAATATATTCCTGATGATTCTAAAATTCACCCACAGAGAGACACATGCAGCATAGTGCTTATTTTTTTGAGGCTGATGGCTAAGCTCCTCTATTTTCTTCTAAGTTGGCCACGAGAATTCTTATCCCTCAACTAGAAGACAAGCTTCTTGAGAGCCAGAGAATTGTGGGGGCTTGTGTGCTGAGGTATCTCTGGTACTTAGAATAGAGGAGTGGTAGATACTGTTAGTTGCCACTCTGTCAGCCACTGCTCTTGCTTCTTTGCTGACACAAGCCTGATTTTGTCTGTGATCTTGTAACCAGGTGCTTCAGAAAAGACTAGGCCCTCACTCTGGCCCAAAGGGTGTATTATAATCATTCTAAGTCAACCCTGGGTTTTCTTATTCTTGTTGCTAGTTATTGTTTTAGGAATGAGCATGTTATATGCTTTTGCATCATGTATCTTTGCTCCTAGGAAAGAGCGATGTGATCTCTGGATTTGTAATAGCCATCTTGACATCAAGAGGGTAGCCAACTCAAGACTGTAAGCTTACACCCCAATGATGGCAGAGTGGGAAGGAGAGAGACTCTGGGGCCTTGACAACAATGTTGAGTTGTACTGATTAACCAGCCTTGGAACCTCCCCATCTGCAAAACATTTTATGCGAGATAATTCATTTGCATAATTGTTCAAGCCACTTTTAATTGGGTCTTAATTTTCCATAACTGAAAGCATCATGATCCAGGAGGCATGCCAAAAATATTTGTTAACTTACTGACCGATGAAACCTGCTATAATTCATGTTATGCTGGTGGACTAAAGCTCTAAATCTTGACAAGGAGAGGCACCAAATTCTAGTAGATTAAACCAACATTATTTAAGCAATCAGGAAAAGTGAATGTTTTCTTATGTTGTTTTAGGTCTTAACTTTGGTGGCAAGGCTGATGGGTGAGGAGATTCTGAACCTTTGAAAATCACACTAGGAGAACATTTCTAATGACTGTCACTTTTCAGTTGAATTATAGATTTAAATTGGCCAGTGTTCAGAATACCGCACCTACTGAAAGGGCCCTTTGAGGACGAGCTTTCACTCTGGCCAGCGCTGTGGCAGGATGAGGAGTCCTGTGCCTGAGCTGCTAAAATGCCAGTCTCTGGGGGAGGTCTGTGAAGGCCTTTGGTCACTTCCAGGGCTGCCACCAGTGGAACCATGTGGCAGGTACCATTAATGGGGACAGTATACCATCATCTACCTTTGGGACCATTTGCAGTCCAGACAGGCAGCCCATTTTTATTCTTTCCACATTGTCAGGTGTGGCTTACCTGCCTATGTAGCCTGCGTGAATATGCAGAACCATGCCGCTGTCCCACGAGAGAAACCACAGCCTGTCACAAAGCAAAGCATTTGCTTCAGTCCATTCTGGTTTGGTCAGCAGAAGGACTTTTGAGGGTTGCTTCATCGCTCGGAGTATTGTGGTGGCCTTAAATCTATTCAAGCCCTTAGTTTTGCCTCATTTGCAATTTGTCCACTACAGAGCTGTCTAGCTTCCCGGCCTTCAGACCTTTACTGGCTCCTCATGTACAGATATGTGTAAGCTCCTTCATCTGCCACATGAGCCCTGGCACCATCTGGGCTCTGACTTCCTCTCCGTTCTCTTCTTCCCTCCTCATCCCCATAGACAAAAGCCTACCCACATCAAATCATCTGTAGCTTCTAGAACATCTTCGTCTCCTCAGTGCCTTTCCTGCAGCTCTCTTCTTTGGAATGCATTCTCCATCCTGCTCTCCCAACGAACTTCACTGCCTTTTTTTGAGATGCATCTCTGATGTACTCGGGGAAGCCTTCCGTGACCCCCTCAATCAGACTTAGAGTCCACTTTTCCCGATCCCCTCTTCCTCCTAATCACTAAATCTCAAAAAGTCTTGTTGTAAAATGGTTTCTCTGTCTCCCGTCCAGACTCCTCTGAGCATCCTGTAGTCAGGATTTGGTCCCACCCCTCTCTGCATCACCTGTGTCCTGCATAGGGTTTAGCACACAACAGTGCATGCCAGTCACTTTTTGGTTTGAACTGAAATAAATCACATTGAGAACAGAGTAGAAACAAAACACCTGTAGCAATTTCTGTTGCAGACAGGTGTGTGGTAAGCTTCTTCTTCACTTTGTCCAGATTCTGGGAGCCCAGAAAATAAACCAGTCATTAATTCCTTTGCAGGATCATGCCTCACAGGACACTGTGAACAGAGAAAGACAATGGGAAGATAAAGGCGGCAGGTATACTGAGTGTGACAGACTGACCCCAGAATAATATAATGACCTGGCACTCCCTTTGTCCTACCATGCAGACCATCCAAATATTTTCTCAAGCTGATAGGTACACATGACAGCTTAAATAGGTTAATTATTTTCATTTCCTTCTCTTTTTACTTCAGAAATTAGAGACAGGCAATGAAATTGCACATCACCTAAGATTTCTAAGTCCTTGAATGACTGTGAGGCCAGAACATTTGTTATTTTTTCACCCAGAGTTTCCTCCATCCTCATTTGGGAAATTACCACCTGCTCCTGAGATCTCTCCCCAACTTCCTCTGTCAACTAAAGGGCAAAGTTGTAACTCAATAATTTTAGCAATATCTACCTCCCCTGTTGATAAGTAAATCTTCCTCTGCTTTATTTTGGGAATTCCCTATCTCCTTTGGTCACTCATCATTCAATACATGCTCCTGTCATTTCAAGAACTTTCTCAGGATGTCCTTTGGCTTTACTTTGGACAGACAGATGCACCTGGATTCTGGAAAGGTGGTCTCCCAAGGATCTTGTCAAATTCTTCCCCAGTACTTCTTCCAATGGATAAGCAGGATCTTCCTCACACCTGAATCGCCTTTGTAAGAGGAAGACTGGCCATTCCTGTGTGGGGAAGGGAAAACACACAGTTGCTGAGAAATCTTAGCGAGATCCATTTGTATTCCTCTCTTCATGGCAACCAGTCACATTCACTTCTGTAGTGTTTGTATGCTTGATGAATCGAGGTGCCTTTAGAGTAACTTTGTTTTCCTAGTGGATAGATTTTTAGAAAGGTATGCATTCCCTTTTGCTTGGTTACCATGCCTGAACTCAGAAACTATAATTAGAAAAATAATATTTTATATAGAAACATTTTCATTAGTGCTAAATGCTACAGAAGAATAGAGAGGTGGCAGGTAATTAATGGTTTTGTTTTAGCTGCGTGCAGTGGCAGTCTATCCCAAGAGCATGGCACACGTATGCAGCCTGGCAGTGTGGATACCACTAACAAGGTCTATGGTGTGCCCACGAATCCTGTGTCCTTTAGCTGTTTGGCATTTTTAGGAGAGCTACAGCCACACACTTCACTTTCTTTAATGTTTTACGAAAGTGTTTTTGCTAGTTTCCTTTGGTGGATTGGTTTCTAGATAGTAGGAAAAAAAGAGAAAGAGAAAGATGGGAATGACGAACGGTTGTCATGTGCTTTAGCTCCCAAGCATGAAATTGGGGCTCAGGCCAGAGGAATGAGTTTTCTTTGGGTCCAGGCCAGCAAAATGAAACCCCAAGAACCTAGTCTTTGGATATGTCATTATCTAACAAGCCAAAGGAAATGGATGACATGATGCTGGCTAAATGAGATGAATTTTGGTCTATAATTTATGTGAACATCAACTAACACTTAAAATACCGATTAATATCAGTATCAAATCACCCAATCGTGTGGCCAACGAGAAGGGACACAATGCATGCAGATCCTGTGCAGTAATAAGGAGTTTGGTCTAGATACCCTGGCAATGATCATTAATTTTGCTATGTTTTGATTTAGTGTTTGTGTTAATGTATTCTAGTATGTCTGAGAATATGAAAGTAACACCTGGTGTGCTCTGTGCAAATGCTTCTCCGCTTCAGGAGGAAAGCCAAAGGGGATACACAGCTGAACCTGAAGCATCATTATAAATAGGCTCCAGGGAATAAACTCCTCAGATTTCTGAGAATAAAACAAAGTCAGAGAAAATATACAAATATATGAGGGTTTCTTGTATGCAAGACATCCCTTTAAGGTAATATTATGCTCAGAAGTTAGTTTAGGGGCAGTTTGTAAACCAACCAGGTTTTCATTGCATAGCTTTGTTTTGCATGCAAATGCCCTTAAAACACACACACACACACACACACACACACACACACACACACACACTTTGCAAGCAAGAGGCAGTGAGGCCAATTAAAAAAAATGCTCATGTTCAGAGATTAATTTTGCTGATATCTCAAGACCGTCAGAAGGTGGATAGTCCTTCTAGAATTATGCCTGCCAGAGCCGGGCACACCATACTGTGTGCTAGATAAGTGCCCTCGTGAAGGCAAAGCAGTTGACTTCATATTCCTTGAAGCAATTGCTTTGGCTCCCAGAGCCTCTGAGATCAGCATTCCCTTCCTTTTGTGTAATTGAGAGCTGGCAACTCACACGTTCAGCTTATTACATAAAGAAGCTCTAAGAAGAATGGGCAAGGCAAGAGGCAGCTTTTCCTCGGAAGACCTAAAACCACGGCATCGTCACAGTGAGAAAAACTGCTAGATTACTTTAAATTTATGATATTTCCTAGATCTGCATCGAATCTAATAAAGGAAGATAAATTGACTTTTTGGATTTTCTGGTACAAGAATATCCAAAATCCATTTTATCCTTTTATTCCGTTTTTACTTTAGGAAAAAAAAAAAGGCTCCGTTTCATTCAAATCTAGCTTGCCCCAGCCACCTCTGTTAAAATCCATCACCAGTGACAAGATAACTAATCACACCGTACCATTTTCATTGCTATACTCATCTTACAAATCTATTGGCAATTCTGGCGGACATTTCTAAGATGTAATATGAGTGAGAGAGAACTCACCATTTTTTCTCCTAACTTCTAGAGGGGCAAATGGTCCTGCTTGCCACATTCCTAGGATTCAGAGATCCTGCTAGCAATCCCCACCTTAACCAGGAAAGGAAAGTGATAATATGCAATCCGTGAATCCAATATACATTGAAAATACACTCCTGGCTTAAGGAGAGTGCTGAGTATTCAACCGGGTTCTCGGGTGCGGTAGGAAAATGCAGTGGTCTGTTGAGCTCACATTCTGGCTGATTAATACACTGCTAAATGCTCTTTGGAGCTCTGCCAGGAGAAATATAAACAGCAAAAGAACTTACTCTATAAGTATCTGTCTTTTTGCCAAATCGTACAAGGAAAATGTGTTTAAGGAAAAAAAAATGATAGGAGGATGTGTTTTTATTACATGTATGCTCATCAGATCCCAGCTCTGTAAAACCCATTAAAAACAACATGAAGTATTTAAAATCAGCAGCAATCACCTT
Organism: Felis catus; assembly: GCF_018350175.1. Lineage (NCBI taxonomy): Eukaryota > Metazoa > Chordata > Mammalia > Carnivora > Felidae > Felis > Felis catus. The sequence continues at coordinate 30,975,276 of NC_058374.1, read as the reverse complement.
GGTTGGTTACTGATTTACAAGATTAAAAACATTCTGAACTGGAGCTGAAGGTGCATTAATAAACACAGGTTCCTGAAAGAATCCTTGGTGATTACTTGCCGGTCTGTTCAGTAAGGGGGCTCAACATCTCAGGAAAGATGTCAGCACGTAAGTGAGGAAGAGGCGCTGATACTCAACACTGTCCCTAAGTTCAGAGTGTTGTTCAATAGTCACTATGCAGAGCCCTAAGAACTGTCAGTATTTGTTTTAAACTCTCTGGCATGCACTGGTCCGCTGGCAGGACAGGTCTTCAAGCTAAAAAGGCATCATGAGGTCCTTCTTGGTGTTAGGGAAAACATTCCTTTTATCCCACGCCTGTTTGATTTTGTAACTCACGGCTTCTGGAACACAGAAAAGTTCTTGTGCCAAATGGAGCAAAATCACTATTACCACCCCCCACAGCCAGTACTTACTCTATGCCATACCCCCTTCTGAGTGTTTACAGACACAGACACCTTTAATCTTTCCTACACTCATCAATAGACACTGTCGTCTCCATTGTATAGAGGCAGAAACTGAGGCCTTGGGAGGTTTTGTAACTTGTAGAAGCCGGTCTGTAGTGGAGATGGGACATAAATCCAGCTGGCTGCCTTTCAGTACCAGAACCAGCCTCCTGAGAGACAGAGACAGACGCCTCATGCTGTTTTAACACATCCAGGTCTTACCCTTTGGGCAGCTCAACTTGAAATAATCCCTTATTGTTTATCCTCTTCCAAAATGTGTAATTGTAGAGGGGAAAATTTTTTCAAACTGATAGAATCTTTGTTTATCTGTGTTGTAAGTGAAATAAATATGGTGGCTGCATAACAAATATGCATAAAAAGGGAAAAGAAGAAAATGCAAGATGGCAGATTGTGGTCAGTTTTAAACACCAGATGCCTGAGTGTATACATGCATAAGTGTGTGAAGCTCACCAAGGTCTCAGGGTCAGCAGATGTGTAAGTGTTCCATTTGGGCATGTGACTGGAGGGTAGATAAGGTCAAGGAACCATGAAGTCAGGAATGTAACTGGTGAAGGCCATGCCTGCATCCATTTTTATGCCCCAAGTGCCCACAGGATAAGATGCTGTCCCCTCAAGGAGTGCCTAACGTCCACTGCAATTCTCCACTGTGCATAGTGGTGGGAAAGTCTATTTGATAAAACTTCCACAGATTTAGATGCCTCTTGCCACTGAAGAATCCCTGGGTTTTTAAGAGTTAAAGCCAGACTTCATGGCAACTGCAGTTCAGGTGAGCCTGGCCTGACCCAATGCAAGAAGGTCATAGAATTTTCAGTGCAAAGGAGCTGAAGAAGACAAACTCAGACACCTGAAGAGTGCCATTGGAGTCTGACTTTATGGTGCCCTTACATTCCAGATGCTACCTGAAACCTTTGGAAACAAATATAATGAGAGAACACTTGACATTATGCATATGTTTTCATTATTTTTTACTTTTTTTAATGTTTATTCATTTTTGAGAGAGAGAGAGACAGAGAGACAGAGTGTAGGTGGGAAGGGGCAGAGAGAGAGGGAGGCACAGAATCTGAAGCAGGCTCCAGGCTCTGAGCTGTCAGCACAGAGCCCATGGGGGAACTCAGACTCACGAACCATAGGATCATGACCTGAGACAAAGCTGGATGCTTAACAGACTGAGCCACCCAGATGCCCCAAGATGGAAGTTTTAATCATTGTTAAATATCAGCATTTAAATCTTTTTTTTTAATGTTTATTTATTTTTGAGAGCGAGAGAGACAGAGCATGAGCAGGGGAGGGCCAGGGAGAGAGGGAGACACAGAATCCCAAGCAGGCTCCAGGCTCCAAGGTGTCAGCACAGAGCCTGATGCGGGGCTCAAATCCATGAACCACAAGTTCATGACCTAAGCTGAAGCTGGACGCTCAACCAACTGAGCCATCCAGGTACCCCTGTGCTTTTGTTTTTAGTTTGGCTTTCAAGTAAGTAGGTTTTCAAGTTTAGCTGTAGGAAAGACAAATTGCTGGGCAGAGAGAGACTCTTTAGAGTGAGACCCTCTGTCTCTGAGACAGCAGGTGTCTTCCAGCCCCATGTTAAGCATTCCATAAAACCTCCTTGTTGCTGTGCTCTGATGGCTCAGGAGGTCCTTCCAGAAGCTACCTCCTGTCCCCATTACAACCTTTGCTCATGCTTTGGATCTGCTTTGTGTCCTGTAGCTTTGTACCTGGACCTGCCTTTAACATCCACTTCAGACTGATGCTTCTGGACAGTTCAGTTGGCTTTCAGTCACAGCTTTGTCCTGGATGCTGTCTCTGGATCAATTTTTTTTAACTTTTAAATTTATTTTTTATTTATTGTATAACGTTTGTTTGTTTAAGTAATCTCTACACCCAACACAGGGCTTGAACTCATGATCCGGAGATCAAGCATCACGTTCTCTCCTGAGTCAGCCGGGCACCTTGATGTCTCTGTCAAAGCCATTCTCCACACTGAATAAGGCCTTGAGATCCCAGCCCAACAATGGCTGCTCTGGGAGGGAAGTAGGAAAAATGCACATCAAGGTCAGGTTTGCTTTTCTTTTTTTTTTTTTTTTTTAGGTTTTATTTTCTTTATATGAACCAAGATGCCAGTGTTTATCAACAGGAATAAGCTGCTGGAAATCATCCTGGAAACATTGATAAAAGCTCGGGGTATTTTTATAAACTGATGTCTTGACTTGTGGCCTCTGCCCTTCACTCACTAGCTTACTGAGCACACCCTGTTGTGGGTGATTTTTTGATATTCTTCTTCTTCTTCCTCTTCTTCTTTTAAGTTCTGAAGGCATTTTTTAAATATTCATTTATTTACTTTGAGAGAGAAAGAGATGATGCATGGAAGCACAGGAAGGACAGAGAGAGGGGGAGAGAGAGAATCCCAAGCAGGCTCTGTGCTGTCAGCAAAGAGCTCAACGTGGAGCTCAATCTCACAAACTGTGAGATCATGATCTGAGCCAAGATCAAGAGTCAGATGCTTAACTGACTGAGCTACCCAGGTACCTGATGTTCTCCTTCTTCTGGTGCCATAGTCACACATCTCATTCAGTCAGACACTTGAGCTTTCCTCCCTGCACATATCACAACAGCAGAGAATAACCAAACCATCCTGTAGCAGTCCTCCCCAAACCTCAAACAGATACTAATATTCAACCCAAAGATAAGAACTTTTCTAGAAATGAAGGGTCAGTAAAAAATTCCATTATATACACTGATTACATTTCAACTTTCCGTTGCAGATCAGTGCAGCCAAACATGTACTACCGATTCTGGACCATAACTGTGGTAAGGTCAGGCCTAGGTCATCCACTGGGGAGTGATCTGGGTAGCACAGCAAGGGAGCAAATGAACAGGAGCTAAGCTGCTTCCAGTGTTCGTGGGTGCTGTCCGTGACCACGTTTACACAGTGTAACAACTCTGACATTTTTAACTGACAAGTCTAGGAAGTGGTCATGTGATTCGGGGAAAGGCTACTTTAGGAGATTCAGAGCTTGGGATCCACCCCACTTTGGAAACTCATGTTAATGGAAAGAGATACAAGGATGAGACTAAACCCTATGCCAAGAACAGATGGGCATTACCTCGTTTAATCCTCTCACCAACCCAGAAGTGGGCGCTGTGTGTCAGTTCCATCTACAGAGGACGAACCTGGGATCAGCCCAGTGAAATGGTGAAATGATCTGTTGATGGAGACTCCATGCATAGCAGAGCTGACAGACTGACCATTTTCTCTCGTGTGCCTTCAGTGGAAAACCCTGAACCTAGTGGTTGCTCCTTAGGAAATAGAGTAGATGTTATTTCAGCTAATGTTTTGAGGGGTTTTTTTAGCCATTCAGCACCCAACCACCCTGCCTATTCAGGGGAAGTTCTCTATTGCTGAGAGAAGGTATGAGAATTTCCCTGTCCCTGAAGGCAGAGCCTTAAGCATGCATGTGGCCTTGGTCTGAGTCAATTAGAATTTCTTGAAATAAAGCTAACGTCATATAACAAAGTGGGGGGGTGGGGGGGTAGGAAACATGAAGGCAACAAATGGCCGTGGCAGCCTGCTAGACAGTTTCTGTTGAGAGGCGCTCCTGATGCCTTCTGCTTTGTGGACTTCACCAGCCGCCTGAGTTCCCATCCTTCAAGTTGACTACTTCAGTGGCCCCCTGCTCCCAGAGCCTCCCATTCTTCCAGTATGTTCGCCTCCTGCCTTTTTTTCTTAAGAGCTATTTCTGTCGCTTGAAGTGAGAGCCAGCCAACTCCTTCGTGCGGGTGGCAGTGCTGTGTCTTCCAGGTCACCAATGAGGAAATGACTCCTTGACTCCTGAGGATTGGATCCCGAGGTCACTGGATTTGAATTGAGCTGAAGACCTCGGTCGGTTGTGACGTATAATACGCTTTTGTAGACTCAATCTGGCTTTTAAGCTTGATTTTGTCCAAATAGGAAAATTATAACAAAATGGAAAATGTTTGCTTTTGACATTCTTAAGTGACAAAATGACATTTAAAATTTATAAAAATCACTCCATACAGAATTTGAATAAAAAGTCAAAGTACGGATGACAAGGCTTTGTTAAACCCAACCCTCCCTATTTTGCCTGAATTTCAATGTTCTGGCATTGCCTGAAGTTCCTTTTCACCCTCAGATAGCAAATTTAAGAAATGAGTCTTTTTACTTTTTTTGTGTGAGTTAACTCACATCAGGAAAAATGTGATTTGATAGGTTATTTTTCTATCGAGTACCCAGCTCTCTCCTCATAGTTTGAAAGAGCCTGTCACAATTCCCAAAATGTTAATGCTAAACCAGCCATGAAAAGAAGCACATGCCCAGGGCTAGAGTAAGCAACCTAAACTAATGAGAACCAAGAATAAGGTTGAAAAGGAAATATACGCACATATATAATATGTATGCACATATATACAGACAGACATACGTGCATGTATGTACACACATGTGCATGTATAACAGGCATATGTAAAAAAATTATTTGATGAGTTTTAGTGGAATTTAAGTTGGAAGCAAGCTGATACAACTTCTGCATTAAGCAAATAAAATGTCTTAAATGTTTAAAAACTCCTTAAATTTTAAGGAGCAGCTGCCTTTTCCTGGAAGTCACTGGACTGGAAGTGAAGAAGCAGAGTTCCTGGCCAGGTTCTCTGAAACATCTTAGCTCAATGGCTTGACAGAACTGGGCTTGTTTCCTCACATGGGAAATGAAGGGTTGGAGCCTCTAATAAACTTTCTGGCTCTAGAAATCATGAGTCTCTAGTTGATGCCAACTCACTGGATGTGAATTCTACTGCTGCTGTGGCGGTGCACCTGACTGGTTCTTTCCTGGATGGTGGAGGGGTCATGCACACAAATTAGCCTTTCCTCTGCGTGGCCAGCCCTGCCACCCACCCACTCCCTAAACAGCTTCTGCTTGGGGCATGCAGAAAGGCACAGGGCTGTGGGTAGGGTTTCTGGGAGGTGGATGATGCCATCAAGGTCTGGGCCAGGGAACCCAGAATCCACTCCTCCCATGCCACTGATGTGTTTCTGCCATGGAAGGTCATTTCACTCACCTCTCAAAATGTTAACATTCCATACACCTACATGGAAAATCACAAACACGAAAAACCAAAACAATGTGTTTCATTCAGGGTACCAACAAGGAACAGATGTCTCATTCAAATTAGGAAATTTCAAAGAAGGTTTATTTACAAAGGGACTCTGTGAAAATGTGGGGAAGGACAAGGAATATTGCGGTAACCTGGGGTTAATAGCAGTGGAGCAGCCACCATGACTAAGGCTGAGGAGAAAAGGGGAGGGAGGGGTGTTTCCCAATTCTTAAGACTCTTATAGAGGAAACCTTCTGGAGAAGAGCAGTGGCATTTGCTTAGCAAAAGAAATAGCTCAAGGCAATATCTCAGCAATCCAGCCGAGGAGAATAAATAACCTGAGCATACTCTCCTCCCTGCCTTTTTATCTTCTGCCAAGGCTCTTTCCTGACTAAACCCAACTGGAAGCCAAGAATAGGGGAGTCCATTGATGATCCATATACATTGCCTTCTGAGGCAGGAAAAAGGGTGGAGAAGGATGGAGGGTAGATCTAGGGGATCAAAGAGAAGACAGCCAAAACACAAAGAAAACAGGCACAACTCAGAAGTTAAATGGTTTCAAATTCTTTCATTAGGTAACTAAAACCTTAAAACACCAGTTACATAGGAACAATAACATACTTGGTTAGCCTGTTGTCATAATGGACTCAGGAGTCAGTCCCTGAGAACCACGAGGGAAAAGAGATTACCCTATGAGCATCACAGGATGACATCAACATATAATGGATGAGGGTGGGGATAAGTGAAAAGGGACCAAATGACTTCCTGGTCATCAAGACCAGAAAAATATAAATGGGCATTTATGTGTCTCCAAAATCATTATGTTGGTAAGCATCATCAGTGCGAGGCTCCAGAAACATAGAAGAGGGAGGGAGTCTCAGAGGCAAGATGTTTGGCAGTGTTTCTTTTAGCACGGAGTGGGAGGGAGAGTGTTCATGTCTAAGGAAGGAACCAACCTGATCACCTGCTTAGCATCCTGTTGCGGAGGGACACGTTGGGGTCACCTTCTACATCCCCAAAACCCCACTGTCTTGAGTATGTGATCTTCAAACAGCTCTCAGTCTGATCTGGCTTTATTCACTGTGTGGAAGCAAAGCAGGAATGTTCTGAAGTGACCTCTTTTGTCTGAGAAGGTGCTTGTATTTACAATGAAAAATGAGCAAATTCTTGTTCTGCTTGTATTCTTCAGTCTGTTAAGCTTGACTACAGTTAGTTGGCCCCCTGTGATGGATCTGCTCTGGTGCACTGACCACTCAGATTTCTGAGTCTGTAAACCTGAGGGCCAGACTGTGGACCTTGATACCTTGACACCCTCCTGAGGCTTTTGGAAAGCTGAGCTACCATTTCCTTGGGGATATTAGGAGCATTACCTTTGGGAACTTACTCATACTTCCTGTCTAATGTCACTTTCATAAATGCTTTTTCACTTGATATTTACCACAATACTAAGACAACAATGATTGTATTCACATTTTTCAATAGATACTAACTGAAGGTCAGAGAAGTGACATAAAATAGACTAAAGTTGCATAACTAGTGGGTTGCAGAAGAGGGTCTTGAAGTTAGGGCTTTTGACTAACAATTTAATATTGCTAGTAGCAATAGCTTAACTATAGTAAGAAATAAATATGTACTAGGCATATTTTTAAGTGTTTTATAGGCATTAACCCACCTGTTTTTCAAACAGCTCTACAAATGAGATTATTAGCCCTGTTTTCCATGAGAACAAAATGCAACCAGAGAACTCAGTAGCTTAGCCGAGGTCACACAGTTACTGGTGAAGTGAGTATCCTACTTGGGCAGTCTGAGGCCAGAGGCCATGCTTCACCCACTTCTGCACAGTGTCCTGGGGTCCAGACTGAGAGGAGGTAAGATATAGAGAGGGGAATAGAGTAGTAGGGACAAGTCAATTAAGTCCAAAACCACTGTTAGGGGCTTAATGAGCTCAGATGTTAATTGCAGATTTTAATTAATCCTTTACTTTTTAACTCTGAATTAAACACTGCTAAACTTGTCTTTCAGATGATCTGAAAGATGCCGTTTGAATGAAAACTACAGGAGGTTCAAAAGGTTAAGTTACTAAAAACAAATCTGTGGTGTTTTGCTTTGTTTGGTTTCGGGGATCCCGAATGTCTATTTCTAGTGTTTATGGAACCAGGAATTGCTAATGTAACAGGAATGTGATGGTCAGAGTAATTTGATACAAGAGAAATCAGGAAGACCTGGAAACTGTTGATAAAAGATGGTTGTTGCAACATTTTTACTTGACTTTTCCCCTAGTCCAGTTAAAGTGTTGATTTGTAAGAGGTTTTTGTCAATAAGAAACTAGTGAAGCATTCTAACTTTTACCTGGGAGATGGCTGTGCCTGTAGCTTATGTTGAAGTCATAGACTGTATTTTGCAGCCCCATCTTTCTGATACAACTCCACAAAAGAGCACTATTTTTTTTTTTTTTTTTTTTTTACATTTCAGTACTGAGAACTTATTTTTGCATGAATGACCCTGTAAGATACTGCACAGTGGAATGTGTTCCTTTATGCCATCTAACATGCTGGCCACTGGGCACATGTGACTATTTACATTTAAACTACTTCATTTGGGTCCAGGTCATTATCTCACGGTAAGATTGAGCCCCACGTCGGACTCGATGCTGAAAGCACAGAGCCTGCTTGGGATTTTCTCTCTCCTTCTCTCTCTCTTTGCCCCTCCCCTGCACATGTGCTCTCTCTCTCTCTCCCTCTGTCTCTCAAAATAAATAAGCATTTAAAAATTAAAAAAAAATTAACTACTTAAAATGAAATACACTAAAAATTCAGTTCCTCAGTTGTACCAGCCACATTTGAAGTGCTCAGTAGCCTCCCATGGCTGGCATTGACTAGTGACTGCTTGCTGCATTGGACAGAGTGGATTCAGGATATTTCCATCATCACAGAAAGCTCTGTCAGACAGCCACAGGTACAGCCTCATCTCAGGTGGGAAGGAGAGGCAAAGCATGAGGAGAGGTTGAAGGGGGGCTTCTCTGGAAAAAGCCTGCTTCCTAGATTCACAGCTAGAATGGCAAGACATTTGTAAGTCTCAGGGAGCAGCCTAGCTCTGGTAGACTCTGAGTATTGTACTTTGGAAGCCAGACTATTTCTATTCTATGCACTCTCTCTCTCCCGTCCTCATTCCCTATAGTATAACTAATTCCTTTGGGAGGTTAGAGGCTTTATCAGCCACACAAACAGGAACCAAGGAAAGGGGCTTTGCGCCACAGCTGGATTTGAACATCTCGTAATGATAGTAGTAGATGTTGTCAAAAAAGACATGAGGTGAAACTCGTGTTTCACGAGGACTCGAAGGAGGACTCTCATTCTGGCAATCTCCTTCAGGAGTGGAACCCAGATATCCTGGGTTCCCTTCATTAGAATCTGCATTCTCTTTGTAAGACACCACATCACCATTATATCTGAAGCTCCTTGCCTCTTTCAGGTCAAAATGGGCTCAGGGTAATTCCTATGGAGCAATGATTCTCTCAACTTTGACTGTATATTCAAATCACCTGGAATCTTTTAAAGCCCCCAGTACTCAGACTGTACCTAATTGAATACAAACCTCTGGGGTGGATACTGGGCATCAGTGTTGGTTTAGACTCCCCCAGATGATGCCACAGTGCAGCTGAGGTTGGGAAACTGCTTGCTCTAGAGAATCCCTTTTATTCATAGAGGAGAGTGATCTAAACACAAATCCACAACCTTCTCCTTCCCTAAGTTTGACAATAATAGGACAGCCTTTGATTGATATTAAGAAGATCTGTCTTGACAGCAATGCAGTAAAATAGAAAGAACTCTGAATCAAGAGGCAGGACTTCAAAGTTTAGTCTAAGCTCTCTGCTGAGGAGCTGTTATCTTATGCAAGCCACCTCTCCTCTGTGCCCTGTGATTTCCTCACCTGTAACCTGGAGATTTTACACTTGAACACCTCTAACTTCCCTTGCCTTGTACCCTGAGTGCCTAAGACTGTCCTAAATTCCCTGTTCTATGGGTTTGGAGATGATGTTCCTTTGGTGGCGTAGCTGTGGACCCACTAAGCATTTGGGGATAAGGAGACCTTTTCTCTTTGATGCTTCATGGTGTCCAATGCAATGCCTCTATACATACGTACTTACTAGTGCCAGCTGGATGACTGCATACTCTAGATTATTATTCCTGCAGGTGATGAAGAGTCAATTTTATAGACAGTACAAGCAGTCGTATTAAAAGCAGGGCAGTTAGATGCAGTGCTTCTCCTGGCCAGCCAGCTCCCTTTCTGCCCCTCTGTCCCATATGACTAGAAGAGTCTGGACAAATTTTGGGAACAGGACTTAGCACACTGCACTCCATTTGAACTTGGCCATGATGCAGGTTGGGGCTCCCAATATGCTGTGTTCCCTCATCAGACTGGATCAAGAACTAGGTACAACGGAGCCCACAGGTTAAGGGCAGCAGAACCCATAACTGCTTCAGGAAGGACTGGGATCCACCTCTTTATCTGCTGCTAACTAGCTGTATGACCTTGGACTCAAAGGCTCTCTCAAAGGCTCCCAGTTTTCTTATCTTTGAAGTAAGCTGCTTGGGTCATGTGATTCTGAGATCCTTTCCAAATCTAAAACCGTATGAAAAAAAAAAAAAGTTTTCTTTGGAAAGCTTTCCTTGTTATTACTCAGTGCCCTGTTTTTTTCCAAGGTGCTTGACAATAGATTTTGTGATTATTTCCTCTGTCTTTTCCCTTTAACTTCCTATGTAGAGAAGTTAAACTTAGAAGTCCAGGGTTGTCCAGGGACATTCCTTTTTCCATTAGAAACACACACACACACACACACACACACACACACACACACACACACACACTGAGTTATTCCAGTTATTCCATTCCTGTTTTGGTCAAATCGTTTACCCTTCAAAAACAGTCTTCAAAATGATAGCTGATGAGCCTGAAATTACTCTGGACATGTTCTTAAGTATTTGTAGTTCAAGTTGTCAGGGCCTGGAATGGATTTTAACTGTTTCTCTTATTTTTGCCTCATTTTCCTTCCTTCAATACCAAGGTTTCACTGCATGTAGGCAAAAATAGAATCCACTGACTTTGTGGGGTCATCTGTCAGCAATTTTCCCCATCCCTTCGTGCAGAGATCCTCCAAGTGAGGTCCCCTGACCGGCAGCATCAGCACCAGCATTATCTGGGAACTTGTTAGAAATGCAAATTATCAGGCAGTCTCAGACCACAGAATAATCAGTGTGTGTTTTAATAAGCCTTAAGAAATTCTGATGTTGCTAAATTTGAGAATTTGAGATCTGCTACTATAATAAAAGACAACATTTTCTCTTGCCCTTCTCTTTCTTAATATATTTCCCTATTTCCTAATGCAGTATATTTAAAGACCATGAGGTTGTTTCTCTTTAAATCTTTTGAAAATCCGTTTATATTTTCTGCATTGACTTCTTATTGTGGTCCTAAAAGGCCTATTAATTTCTCTTCTTCTTTCCTGAATAGCTTAGTTTTCTCTTTCCGTGGCTTTCTCACAGAATAAGTTTATCACCTGGGATGAATTAAATGCAATGCAACCTAATAGGTGGCTAATGAATAGTTTTATCAAATTCTGATGTCTTGCTACTTCAAGTGTGGCCCTGGTTCAGCAGTGTCAGCATCGGCATCACTGGGAGCTGGCTACTTCTGAAGAATCTCTCTCCACCCCAGTTCCACAGAGTTAGAATCGGCATCCTGACACAGTGCCTGGGTGACCAATTTACAGATTAAAGTTTGAGATACACAGCTTTTAAAAGAATATCTCAGACCTTAAAAAGCATATCTCAGATTGTTTTAAAAATTGGAATAAAGTTGGGGCGCCTGGGTGGCGCAGTCGGTTAAGCGTCCGACTTCAGCCAGGTCACGATCTCGCGGTCCGTGAGTTCGAGCCCCGCGTCAGGCTCTGGGCTGATGGCTCAGAGCCTGGAGCCTGTTTCCGATTCTGTGTCTCCCTCTCTCTCTGCCCTTCCCCCGTTCATGCTCTGTCTCTCTCTGTCCCAAAAAAAATAAATAAACGTTGAAAAAAAAAATTAAAAAAAAAATTGGAATAAAGTTGCTTAAAAATTTGAGTCACATTTTTTTCTCCAAGATAATATAACATTATATTTGGTAACATGAGCTTTGATGATGACAAAGAAGGAGGGATATACTTTATCTTCAGATAAACAGATGACACACCTAGTAATCAATACAAAATGCTCATGCTTCTATATAGGACTGTACTAACCAAAGGATGGAATCACAGAGAAGAGCATCTAGCTGTAGGAAAAAGAATGAATTAGAAAGAATTGGCAGGGATTATGATGTAGACCACTTGGCCAGGAGAATGGCACAGATAACATCACTGTAAAGAGATCACAAAGTAGTTTAGCTGATATAGTTTCATGGAAGTACACTGTGGAGATAATACTAGCCCCGCAGTATGTTTATTGAGTGGATAGTGGATGGTGGGCCCTCTGTTATGCCTTTACCAGCATCATCTCACATGCTGCCCGCAACAACCCTATGAGGTGGATACTACTATCATCCTTGCTTTATAGAGAACCTGAGCATTGGAGGTTAAGTAACTAAACGTGGATATTCATTCCAGACAGTTTTAATTGCTCTTACTGCTTTAATTAGGGTAACATTGGTGACAGTAGCAGATAAAATATCAAATCTCAATGGCTTATGAAAAATTCATTCTTACTTATGTTAAGTTCAAAAGGGTGTTCCTCATTAATGGGAGGCTCTTTTTCAAAAACAGCTTCAGTAACCTAACTTCCTTATCCTCATAAGTCTGCCACATTCCACATTTGGCTTCCAGGAACAGCCTGCATCTGCATCACACCAGTGTTAGAAGAAAGGGCATGGGGGATTGAGTGAGGGGGGATTTGTTAATGGGTCAGACCTAGAATGGTGTGCATTGCTTCCACGCATCTCCCATGGATTGAACTTGAAGGAAGGCTGAGAAATGTGGTTAATCCTAGAAACAAGATGAGGTTTGGTGACTAGGTCTCAAATAACCTGCCCAAGTTCATGCAAGTAATTTATCCTTGCTAACTTCAGTTCCTTATCTGTAAAATGGGAGTAATTGTATCTGCACCAACAGATTGTTATAATTAAATTACTTAACCCATTATTATCACTGCAATGGGGAGAAGGGTCTGATAAATTCTAGATTTTCTTAGCTGATAATTCCCTGGTTCAGAAGATACAATCTATTTAGGAATTATTCTAATTTCGGGGCACCTGGGTGGCTCAGTTCGTTGAGAGTCTGACTCTTGGTTTCGGCTCAGGTCATAATCTCAAGGTTCCTGGGTTTGAGCCCATGTTGGGCTCTGTACTGACGGCACAGAGCCTGCTTGGGATTCTCCCTCCCCCTCTCTCTGTCCATAATCCACTCATGTGTGCTCTCTCTCGACATAAATAAGTACATTTTAAATCAAAAAGAATTATTCAAATCTTATTGGGAATGAAGATATGAGAGAGAGCTCTTGGAATTAACTGAAAGTATCATCAAGGAGTCCAGAGGAGCAAGGAAATTAAATATTCATCAGTTAGGCATAAACATTGGAATTTAGAAAAGTGGATTTCAAAGATTTCAATAAAATATGTGATGTATAAAGAACTTATACAACTCAATATGAAATAAAACAAGTAATACAATTAAAAAATTCTGGAAGACATGAACAGACATTTCTTCAAAGAAGTCATCCAGATGGCCAACTGACACATAAAAAGATGCTGAACATCACTCATCATCATGGAAATGAAAATCAAAACCACAATGTGATATCACCTAACACCTGTCAGAATGGCTAAAATCAAAAACTTGAGAAACAACAAGTATTGGCAAGGATGTGGGGAAAAAGGAATCCTCATGCACTGTTGGTGGCAATGCAAACTGGTACATCCACTGAGGAAGACAGTTTAGAAATTCCTCAAAAAATTAAAAAATAGAACTACCCTGTAATCCAGTAATCACACTACTGTGTATTTACCCAAAGAATACAAAAACTAGTTTAAAGGGATATTTCCATCCCTATGGTTATTGCAGTATTATCTACAATAGCCAGATTATGGAAGGATCCCAAGTGTCCACCAATAGATGAATGGATAAAGAAGAAGTGGTATATATACAATGGATATTATTCAGTCATAAAAAAGAATGAAATCTTGCCATTTGCAACAGCATGGATGGAGCTAGAAAAGATAATGTGAAGCAAAACAAGCCAGTCAGAGCAAGACGAATACCATATGATTTTACTCATATGTGGAATTTAAGAAACAAAACAAATTAACAAAGGAAAAAAAAGGACACACCAAGAAACAGACTCTTAACTATAGAGAAGAAACTGGAACTGGTGGTTATGATATGATAGGTGGGTGGAGGTTGGGTAAAATAGGTGATGAGGATTAAGAGGACACTTATCTTGATGAGCACTGAGTGATATGGAATTGTTGAATCACTATACTGTACACCTGAAATGAATATAACACCATATGTTAACTACACTGGAATTAAAATTATTAAAAATAAAATAAAATACAGGGGCACCTGGGTGGCTCCGTCGGTTAAGCATTAGAATTCAGCTCAGATCATGATCTCATGGTTTGTGGGTTTGAGACCCACATCAGGCTCTGTGCTGACAGTGCAGAGCCTACTTGGGATCTTCTCTCTCCCCCGCCACTCCTCTCACCCTCCCTGACTTGTACTTTCTCTCTCTCTCTCTCTTTCTCTCTCTCCCTGCCCCCCTCTCAAAATAAACAAATAAATTTAAAGAAAAGAAAAAAAGAAAATACATGATAGCCTTCTGGGTACAGACTATCAATGGGAATGTGGCTTATTATAGGGGAGGGATCTAACAGGAAACTGAATTCCAAGAACACAGTCATACATGATTACTTTGAGGAAGAAAAGGAGAGAATCAGTGTCCAAAGAAATCCTCGCCACTGTTCACCATGTTCTCTGATAAAAGAAACATGTACAAAATACAGGAGCCAGGATACACCCAATAAAATCATCAAAGAGGATCATGTGTTAGAAAAAGCTGAAACCAAAGGCACCAGAAACAACTTTTCCTTCTGTTCAGAGGAGAGGCAGAAAGGAAGCAGGCCCCAGGACTGAAGCAGATGGGGTGAAGTTATCAGCTGTCAGAGGGAACAGTCTCCCAGCCCCATTTGTTTCCATATTCTCCCTTAAGAACTGAGAACGATGAACTGTAGTTTGGCAAGATCATCTAACCTTTCAAGTGGGTCCTGATCCCTAGACTTAGGGGAACCACATCCCAGAGTTTATGAGAACTTACATGTTGAGAGTCAGAAGGCTAGAGATGGGCAAACATCCCCATTTTCAGACAGCAGAGAAGGGGTGGTAATGGAAACTGCAGTTTGGCAAAAGCTTATAGGGGTCCATGGCAGTCTCAGAAGCAGAGGCTTCATATGGAGGCTTGTGAACACTTTGAGAAGTGGGCTGCCTGTAGAGCAATGTGATTTCCCTCCTATCAAACACAGCCCATTTCCCCTTGGAGGGGGAGAAGTGCCATGCCTCGATGTAAACTGGTTTCTCCAAAGAAAGTGTAGCATTCTCCTGGGCACAGAATTGGTACTTAGTTAATAATGGTTAATGTGTAAATGAGACCCCTAAGAAGAAGATACAAAAATAATGACTTAGGGGCACCTGGGTGGCTCAATTGTTTGAGTGTCCAACTCTTGAATTCAGCTCGGGTCATGATCTTACAGTTCATGAGTTCAAGTCCTGGGTTCATGAGTTCAAGGCCTCTGTGCTGAGTATAGAGCCTGCTTGGGGTTCTCTCTCCCCCTCTCTTTTTACCCCTCCTCTCTCTCTCTCTCTCTCTCTCTCTCTCTCTCTCTCTCTCTTTCTCTCTCTATCTCTCAAAAGAAATAAAAAAAAAAGAAAAATAGTAACTTAGACAATAAAATTTTATGATGACAATGGATCTATGTCTACAGGGAGAAAAGTCTTTACCTGTGTGTCTGCCTAGGACTTGTTAGGGACCTAGTCTTGGTCTTAAGTGGGCATGGAAAGGAGACACTGAAGATAAGTATGTCACATCTAGAAAGGATGTGCCCAATGTAAAGAGGTCGTAGCTGCACAGTTCCCTTAAGAGGTTAAATTCAGCTGCAGTATTATAGCTAAGTTCAGAAACCACATGAAGAAGCATGTTAGCAATTAGGAAGTATTTAAGTGGGTAACGGGGAGAATGAGAAAGTAGAAATCAGGTCACGTAAAAGATGATAAAAAGAGACTAGGGGTGTTTAGCCTGGATGGAGAAGACTGGAGGTGGGGGAGTGGACAAACACACTACTTCCCATATATTCTAAAGACTGGAGGGCAGGGCTCTGACTGACTGGTGAGCTGTTACAGGGATTCCAAACATATTCAATATAAAGAGAACTTGTTCATAGAAAGAATTCTGAGTCTCCTCAAATTAGTGATCTCCCTGTGGTCTGCATGGTCACCTTTCAGCAACGTTTCATATATTATTCCAACTGTGGGTGAGGAGCAGAGCCAGCTAACCACTAAAATCCCTGAACCAAAAGCCAAGATGGCCCCAGATTCCTCTCTGCCATTCTTTGTCCTCCCTTCAGATGAAGAGTTGAGATGCTATGTGTGCAGCAGCTGGTTGTACCGAAAAGCCCAGGCTGCTGACTCGCAGTTCTGCCTGCCTTGGCTGCCATGAGATGAAGAGCAGCACATATGTGTCACTTCCATAATGCATGCTGCCTCCAGGGGAGAGGAACCTCTGACAACTGGCCAAGGAAGAACCCTGATGTCAACTGTCAAATCTCTCCATAGTCTGCACTTGGGAGCAGAGAAAATGAGATTTCATTGTAGCCATAAGAAAGCAGACAATATGTTCAAAACTAAACCAACCTTAAATACATTTCTTAAATTTATATGATGCTTGAGTGTTCCCCTGTGCAAACCAATATAATTGTCATAAGGCGATGGTTACAATTAATGGCACGTTAGTGTGGTCATAAATGTTGTGATCTTTGTGTTTGGTTTGAACACCCTGGAGGCTATTTGTGTCTCCTTATCCACAATAAATAGCCTTTCCAATTCATCACCACCTCCTATTGCTAAGGTCTGTTGTTCTAGGGATCAAAATCTGCAAATTTGGGAATTGGG
Organism: Felis catus; assembly: GCF_018350175.1. Classification (NCBI taxonomy): domain Eukaryota; kingdom Metazoa; phylum Chordata; class Mammalia; order Carnivora; family Felidae; genus Felis; species Felis catus. The sequence goes on along the minus strand of NC_058374.1, from coordinate 30,958,488 downwards.
AACTCTGAATGAGGACTTCTTAAAACAGAATGTCAACATAGATTTCATATATTTCTCAAACAGAACCCAAACATCAAGCCTGAAGCTGATGCAAATAACATAGTGACGTGAGATTTCATATTTATATCGTTGATCAGCGTCTCAGCAGACCATTAAAATGCAGCCGTGAAAAATTTCGAGATCATTGCACTGCACTCTACATGTTACTAAAAGCAGTTTGGCTCTCCTTCTTTGCAGATTTTCTTTTCAACTTTTAACTGCTGTATTTGCTTCAAGCCATTTACCAAACCAGGAGATTTTGGAGAGTAGGGTTGGAAGTTTAGCCATTCATCCATCCATCCGCTACACGGCCTGACACAGTACCTGGCTCACGGGCATTTAATCGTTGTTGAATAAATGGACAGATGAGTGAATAAATGACATTTTATTCAAACAAGTTGAATGATAAATGATCACCAAAAGAATCAGGGAACCTCAATAGTTAAATGACTGTTAAAATTATTTGGCTTTTTTTAAATCCCCTCTATGCCATTCCTACCAAGTGCGTTTTTACTTTGATATACTCACTACCACTCTTGGCACTTAGTTGGAGCTCTGGATGACTTTGGCTATGTAAAGTTCTTCTTTATGTTGATACAATGTAGCTTTGTGGACTTTCTGCCCATAATGTTCATGGTCCTATCCTTGGGGCTCTACTGAAGGATTCTCATCCTCTGCCACTTTACTTGGCTCCATAAAATTGAAGATAGTTGTTAAGAAACCCATGTACCTTCTCTTTTCCAAGTATACGCCCCAGATTCTTCATCTACTCCCCATGAGACATGTTTCCACAAGTGCTGTCTCTACTATGGTGCATGCTGCAGTTGGTCTTGACAAGAAATGGCCAGAATAAACTCCCAGCTTCCAGAAAGCAGAGGAGGACCATCTGGTGCCCCATCTGATTCTTTATTTGGCTACTGCCTTCCTATTAATATGGCCTCATAGCACTTTATTTTTCAAGGCAACCTCCTTGTGCTCTTGGTTCATATGAAGCTTATTCTCAACATACAAACCTTTTATCTTTTTGCTAGTACTAAGTGGCATCTTCCTCATACCACATTGTTCAGGTTATTTATTTTTTAACGGAGATGAGGAATTTTACATTATTCTCTGTTATATTTCATCTTGTGAGATTTGGTTCATCATATCAGTCTGTCGAGAACTTATTGAGCTGGTTCCGTAATCCTACATTTTTCTATCCTGCTAAACCTTGTGTGAGCTGCAGAGCAAATAAAGCCACCTTCTATGGCTTCATCTAAGTCACTGAATCTACCATTCAGGATATGGCAATGGATTTTGAGTATCTTTCCCTCTTTCAAATCATTTGGCTGGAATATATTAAGCCATCTTTATTTTTGTTATGTACTCACCTTCCTCGTCCTCTGTTATTTCTTATGTGCCAGTTATCTGCAAAAATAGTGACCTAAAGCAACAACCATTTTATTGATGTTCACTGATGATGGCTCAGAAATTCGGACAGGGCACAGCAGGGTGGCTTGTGTTTCTGCTCTGCGTTGTTTGGGGCCTCAGCTGGGAAGAGGCAACTGGCTGCTGGTGACTCAAAAAGCTGGGGGCTGAAATCATCTGGAGGCTTCCTCACTCACACGTCTGACACATGGGCTCAGCTGGGGCCATCCCCAAAGCACTGACATGTGGCATCTCTGTGGAACTCAGACTTCTCAGAGCATGGGGCTGGGTCCAAGAAAAAAGCATCCAGGGAAAGAAAGTTCCAGGAGAACCAGGAGGGAAGCTGCATGTCTCTTCCCACCTGGCTTCAGAAGCCAGTCATCATTTGACACTATTGGTTGAAATAGTTACAAGCCTGCCCAGATGTGCCTCCATCTGACCTGTCAATGGAAGTAGTGTCAAAGAAGCTGGGGTCATTTTTTAAAAAATCATATCTGACTGGCTTCTGAATGACAACTTTCCAAATCTATTCAGTCTTATAATATGAAAATATATCTTTGTTAAGGCTTTCTTCAGAGAGGGAAAGCAAGAATGAACACACATAAGAGTTATGTATTTGTAATGCTCAATCCATATGGAGTCTGTGTTTGTTTTAGCACATCAGTGTGGGAAGCATATTTAAAAATCAGTAGATGTTAAGTCCTGTTGGGATGAGCACTGTGTATCGTGTAAAAACGAATTTGACAATAAATTTCATATTAAAAATAAAATAAAATAAAAATCAGTAGAATGTTTGAAAGCATTGTCTTTGATGGGTTGAGTATATTATAGTAGCTTGTGATATTCAAGGCTCTAATGAACCATCCATATGATTACTGTATTTCATCAATGCCTTTCTTAAAAAAGTGGTTTGATTTTCAACCCTGAACATTGCCATTCATGCTGAGTTGCTGTTGAAGCCAGAAACTCCAGCTAACAGGAAGACTTCTGGTGGAGGAAATGTAGTGTTCTGTCCCAGGAGAGAGCTGGGGGCTCATGGCACCAAGGCTTCTCTGAAACACTCACAAGCTCTCTGGATTAATTCTGTGGGAAGGAAGACATCAAGAACAACAGATGTTTTTTCCACTTCACAAGTAGCTCATGATAAGTCAACTAGGAAAGTAAAATACAGGGAAAAAGACTAAGCATTAAGGAGAAGATTTCCATATGATACTTAGAGGAAACAGTAACATTGGTAAAACAAAGACATTTAAAAAATCTTAAATCTAAATTTTTATCTAAATAGTCTAAGCCAGATTTCATGTTTTTTGTCACCACATGACATTGCCATTCAGGACCTTCAGGACCCTTTGTTCTCGAAGGAGACAGAACACCATTACCATGTCCAACAGCAGCATCAGTGATAGAGTGATAGTTTTAGAAGATGAGCTCCAAGAGGCCATGAGATCTGTCTGTTGGTACAGTGAACAGACACACTGTTCTTATCCTGACCTCTTCTTCGAGATCAAATGAGGATATAATGGATTGTGGGTCAGCCAGCCCTGACTGTCCAAACCTCAGGAATTTGCCTGATTAATTGCCTGAATATAAAAATCATTGAAGAGTTTATTATGTTTCGGCCCTCAGTGCACCTAGTAGCTTCTAGACAAACATTCCCCGTGGAACATATGTTTGAGGGGGAAGGCGTATGTTCCTTGGGAGTTCTGTGATGAAAACGCAATTTAAGATTCCAAGCTCTCTCTTTAAGAGATTCAAGCTTTAGCAGACCATTTTAATTAAAGTTCTCTAGACAGGAGGCAGAAAAACAAGATTGACTGGAATGAATATAACCTGCATGGGGCAGTGAAAAAAACTCACGTGGGGATGCAGAGTTATACTACACGTTTTCAGGAAACAAATCAATACGTAGTCCACAAACAAAGCACAAGCTGCTGAAAGATAAAGTTAAAAATATCACATCAAGTGGCCGGAGGCACAGGTTTATTTGAAAAATACATCTTTATCGCCTTACAAATTCACTTTAACAAGAGATTCGTTTTTCCACTGAAGGACATGCTGATTATTGTCCTGTGGTTTTCAATTAATAAGTTCACAGTTAACAGTTTTTAAGTACACTGAATCATGTAAATTTCCATATCACAGCAGCTAATTTATTTGTTTATTGTGGTATAGCAGGCACCACATGAGTCTGGTTTTGAAATCAATTCCAAGTCAAGCAGATGATTTTTACAGGGGACACAATATGTAATGAAGGCCCCCAAACCTCTCCCTGGTGCCACTGCAGCTAGAGTGGGTTTCATACTGCCAAGTGAGCTGAAAGGGGAAAGAACCCATGTTAATATCCATGCTGATAGATTGGGAGAATTGAGTCCTGTTTCTGTGTGACTGCCTATGAGTCACTGCTATCTTTTATTTATGATTACACAATTTTTTCTTTGAGAGCTCTTAATGTATTCACAGACACACAAACACAAGGATCATTAGTTACAAGCTGGGTTTATTTACCGTTTGCCGCTCGCTCAGATGGTATGGCGCTACTGAACAGCATTTGAATTTTAAGATTATATACCAACATTTCCTCTTTTCCTGCACCCTGTCCCAGATGCAGGCATGCACAGGGAATTCTGCTCTGACTTTAGAAAGGTGATTCTCCATAGAACACTTTAGGACGAAGGAGGGACCATTTTTAAAGGTCAGATGTTGGGCAAGTTTCTCACAGAACTCACAGGCAATGTACTGAAGGGGGAGAGTATGGAGATAAAGGGAATGAGGGGTTATGAAGAGGCAAAGTACATGGAGAGAAGAAACAGAAAGGAATATGAGAAAGTTCTGACACTATTCTTTCAAGAAAATTCATAATGATGATCTGTTCCTTTGAAATGGATAAATGAATAAATGTTTGAGCATTTCAATCAGTAAAATGCACAGACCTTGAAGAAAAAGTGACACAAAACCATTGAGAGATAAAATTGAGTAAAATGTCCCCAGTTAATTTGAAAATTTCAATACACTCTCAAAATTGCTGGCAACCAAAAGAAACCTCACAGCTGTGCAAATTGGAATTTTCTTTTCCTGTGTGTTCATGCGGATGGTGTAATTGCATATCTGAATGTATATGCTAGTATTTATACTGGCCTCGAATATGTTGATCTTGGACACTTTTCTTATGTAACCTATTAATGTTAACATTTTCTCCCAATGCAATATGAGCTACCATAAGTGGTTTAGTCCTAAAGCAGCTTGATTTCTTCATATTTAGTGTTCCATGAACATAATGAGGAGAGCCCATTTTTGTCCTTCCCCAGAGCTGTCATTTAAAGCGGCCCCCACCTTCCACATGTTTGCCCCATCTGTCTCCCTTCAAGTCTGCCTTTGTTCTGCAGTGGAAAAAATGGACAAAGTAGAGATGAAAAACATGGAAACCACCATAGATTGAAAAATATTTGAATAATGCCCTTAAAAGTGGTTTAATTTTGAATTCTTGAAAAAATAAATTTCAGATGTAAATAAGCTAAGCATGAGTGGGTCTTGCTTCAAGACAGGGATTACTTTTTCAAAAAGCTGGACACTCTTAATGTCACTCCTAACTCCCAAGGTCTGTGATGAGGTTGAATTAATGTCTCTTAGAAAATGAGGCTTGGGTAGTTGGCCATTTTTCTTATTGCAGGTCATGTGGCTTTAGGACACAGAGTTGGCCATTGTGATGCACATATTAGTGTACTCTATTGTGGTTTCCAAAGAGGGAATATAAAATCCATGATAGGACTTCGTATTTCTTTAATGAAAATACACCAAAACCAACATAAAATTAGCCATAGAATTCTTCAGTTACCTCTACAAGTTCCAACAGTCTAGTGGAGAAAGGACTAAATACTGAATGGAACAATTGGGTTCAATAGACCAATATTGGCAAGGAATTTGGGAGTAAAAGGAATGCCAATCACATTTTTTAAAGTTCAGTGCTCAAGAAAGGGAAACTCACTGACAGTGTGTGGGTTATGGCCATTCTTGATTCACTCAGCACAGGTGAAGAGCTGACACAGGACACATGGCACAATAGCCTCTTTTGTGTCGACTTGCAGAAAAAGGTACCTAGTTCACAGTGGTGCCCACTGTGGAGGTAGCAGCCTCCTCGTGCCACCTGCCAAGGGGTCATTTGACATGGATTACCTATTTGTGTTACGTAAGCCAAGACCCAACTGTCTATGGGCAAAGTGTTTGCAGGTAAAGGCCCATCTGGATCACATTAAACTCCCAATCTAGAATTGCCAACTCCACGTGTGTCAGGAAATTCACAGATCTGTTCTAAGCAAACATTTTTGATGTGAAATTTCAAATTTTTTTCCTTATGCTATTTAATAAACTCTTTAAAAATCTGGAAGAGATTCTGAGTCTAGGTGTTGAGTACTTTCACACAGTACATGTTTTCAATGCCATCATTTGCTATTTTGTGAGTGGCTTGATTATTGCTGACCCTTTTAAGGTGGAGATTGATGGAGTAGCATATGAACTTCCAAGAACTCAATATTGATGTCCAGGTAGAGCAAAAGAGGGTGCTTATATGAGTACACAGAGTTGTTTTTAATTCAAAACAATATGGAGGAACCATTAGTTCACTCATTAGAATAAAGCAGTGGTTTCTGGTACCCACTGGATGAGATTAATGGTAATAAATGAGTTTAATATTTTTGCATCAACTAAAAGGGCTCAAAACCTTGGGAACTTTGAGATGCAGAATTAGGTGTTATTTGGAAGTTGAGGAGATAAAGATAGTGACAGACACTCCAAGAGATGAAGAATCCAAGTTATAACTGAAAAATAGGTTTAAGGAAGTTAGAAAAAGTGAAAATCAGACAGGCCTATTCTTGGAATAACATGGACAGCCAAGTTCATGACTCAGCCTAGCCTGGTTAGTCTCTAAATAGCTCTCCCTTATGAGAGTCTAGGATTACAAAATAGTAAACAAAATAGGGATAAAAAAATACCTAGTGAAAATAATGATGGAAAGGTGCTGTGAGGATTAAATTTGATGATGACTAAAGCGCATGGAACAGTGACTGACTCATACTGAGTGTGAACTATTGCTATTATTAGATAACTATTATTAATAAGATATAATAATTATATTATAATGATCTATAACAATAATCTTTTAACCAGGTGAAAGAATAATGGGTTTGGAGGTCTCAGGAGCATTTCTGACTAAGTGATAGTCTTTAAAAATTATGGTCATGAGAAAGACTTCCTAGTTCTTTTCTGGGTAGAGGCACCTACCGAATACTTACTGTTTTCCACCATGGCGAAAATTTTGCTCATCAGCATCTCAAGTGGATTAGAAAGGAGAATGGGCCAAACAAGGCTTTTGGACCTGTAGTCTGAGAGCCTCAGGGAACCTGACTCATTTTATGTATGGCAAGATGCCTGGCCTACAGACATTTCCAGGTTGTTTGGAAGCTCCAGTGTGGGAAAGGAGTCCTCTCCTCTTCCCACAGTATTTAAAACTCTTTTATTCTCCCAGCTGTGCCTCAAGTGATAGCCCCTGGAATCCCAACTAAATACATCAGCTGGCTGCATCCACCTCTTCTAGGGTTTCTTTTCTCAACCCCAAGAGTTTAGAGAGAAGCCTATAGGTGGGCTCTAGGGCAATGTTCAGTATCTAGGCTGAGTAGGGAAACATTCTCCCCAAAAGAACAAAAGGACAATCCTAAATAGACAGACAATGCTTCTCTAGTGATGAGAAGAAAGGCACCACAGGAAGCATGCTTTACTATATCAGTCATCCAAAACTTGTTAAAATTCCATGACATAAAAAGTCACAACAGAATCTCAGTTGCTGAGAATGGGGTGGACACTGAGACTGGATAGGATAACAGAATAGCCATAATTCCTGGACCCACTAAAATTATAGTATAGGGGCCCTACATATTTACAGTGCTCCCTGAAAACCCTAAAAAATATTTTTTACCTCAGTTAATCCTGCAATTTTAGGTGCTAAGTTGGCATCTTGTTTTGGGCTTACTGAACTTTAAAGTCTCCATTTTTGTTAATGTTTTTAATTTAGTTTTGAGAAAGACAGCATGCAAGTGGCAGAGGAGCAGAGAGAAAGGAGGGGCAGATAGAGGGGGACAGAGGATCTGAAGTGGGCTCTGTGCTGACAGCAGTGAGCCTGAGGGGGAGCTCAAACTCAAACCACGAGATCATGACCCGAGCTGAAGTTGAATGCTCAACTGAGCCACCCAGGTGCCCATAGTCTCCATTTGAAATCTAAATGCACCTCATGCTCTAATTAGTTACTTCCTTGAAGTGAATCACCTGTCTTGTCATCACCAGGCTGGAAACCTCAGAGATCTTTGATTCCTCTTTCTCTTTCACGGTCTGTTTACTATCAATATCTCCTCATCTATTTCCAATTCCATTATGCTAGTTCTTGTACTCATTACTTTTATCCCAAATTGTTCTCCCCAACCTTCCATTTCTAATCATTCTAATATGCTCTACCCCAAGTGCTAGATCAGTCTTTCTAAGGGATTTATATAGATATGCTCAGAAAGAAGCCACCCTGATCAAACTGAGCAGACAGTATACTGATATGAAAAACAGACTTTTATAAATCTGGCTACTGCAAATCAACTCACCAGGGCTTTGTCACCCTTGGATGAATAGACATAGGTGAGTTTCTGAATGCTCAGTGTTTGAAACATATGGTGATCCCATCGAGGTACAATAGTCATATGAGCCTTATAGTCCAGGACACCAGCCCCTTGATATTGTCATGCTACAATAACAAGTGTTTCGATCACAAAACTAAAAAGTTAAACATTTACCAAAGTCTGGACAGCCAGGCAGGATGGACTCAAAACTCTAGTTATTCTATTTACAAACTTCAGGCCTTGGGAAAGTTGTTTTGCCTTTCTGAGCTTGAGAAATTGTTTCCATTTTGTTCTTTGTTTGTTTTAATCTGTAAAAGAGGAATATTCAGGCCTTCTTAATGGATACGGAAGAATACCTCGTACATAGTTGTTGCTTTAATAATAATTATTTTTATAAATATTATTGCTATTATTGAGAGCCCTTTGCTGTTTGTATCTTAATCCTGAAACTAAAATTAATTGTGCCTCTCCCAAAATGTTATTCCTCTCCTATCAGTTTTAATGCCAGTTTCCCTTTTGCCCATAATCCCCAAAACAAGTAGAGCTGCAAAAATCTCATTCAAAGTAGAGGAGAAGGGGGCTGTTGGTCACTGACCTTGGAGCCACCTTCGGCACTTTCTTTTCACTGGAGCAAATGAGGGGAAATACTGAACCAGTTTCCTGCAAGACATGTTTGGACTTGCTCCTGCATCACTTCTTTCTTCCTACTAATAATCACCCTTTTCCCCACTAGAGAAACAGTTTTCTCTCTATGCTTGAAAATTCATTAAGAAAAAAAAATCTAGCTCTGTTCTCTTCCCTTGAGCAAAGGGCACAAGCCCCTCCTTGGAAACCTGGGTCAGTACAAGAGCAACAGGAGATGCATTATTTCCCCTGAGGAAACAACCCACCTGATGCCATTTTGCATTCCAGTAAGTTCTTCTCTTCTCTTGAGTACTCTACTAGAAGTACTCAATAGGCAGAAATGAGAAGAGAAGCAGGAGGAAGAATATTAGATCACAGAGGAGAAGCTCTTCTGCAAGACAAGCTTTGATGCTAGTGGGAAAGGAGAGCTTGAGCCACAGGCTCTAGCCCCTGATCTTTCAAGGCTAGAGAAGCCCTGGGGCTGGGGGCTGTGCTTCAGCAGTGAAAGACATGCCTTCAAGTTAGGAAGGACCTTCAATATGGTCCTCATCCACTTCTGGGCAAGTAGGAGTTGTCCTTGGTTTGGCTTCCTTTCAGTTTACTGATGTCAGTCCCTCCTGTCTTCTGTCCAAAATCTGTTCTCGTCCTGCCATCCCACTGACTCACTATAATTTAAGAGCCTGTGGGGGTGGAAAGATGGCTGAGCCAGAAAATAGGAGGCCAGGATTCTGCTTTATGCCCCACAGTTGACCTTCCAAGGAACCTTGGGTGAATTGCTTAACCCAAGCCTTCTCTGTCTTCATCTGCTTCTGTCAAGGTCATAGCAAGTGACTCACCTAGCAAGTAGGTGTGCATGAAAACCAGATGAGACAATGCAAGACCAAGTGTAGAGTATTGTGCAAATAGGAGGCATTTTTATGATGTCCTTTCACTTGACTGTCAGTTTCCTTTTCTCTCAGATGGGACTAATAATATGGACACACTTCAGGGGGTGTGCTTCAACTAATAAACACATGATTCACCCCTTAATGAATAGAATAGGAAATGTGTGGAGCAATCAGATCCAAATGTACACAGCTGCCTATTTAGTAGCCACTGTTTAGAAAACAACAACTTGAATCTAGACATTGCAGACCTCTTTAATAAATATCTTCTTAATCATCTGAGCAATTGAAAACCTCAGGCAGGAGGAAGAAGCCTGTGGATCAATGTTCAGTGGGAGAAGATAGTCAGGCAGCTGGGCTTCTGAAGGCACATTTATATTCATCTTGTTCTCACAGCCAAATGATAAATACCTGGAGCTCATGCTAAGAAGTTTGAGCTGGTATTAGAAACAGGAGTGGGGGAACCTAATTTCATCATGCACAGGCCAGTGCCAATAGGGGCGGGGGAGTGAGCCAGGAGCCAGAGAACTAGACCTGAACTTGAGGAATTTCTCCAAAGGGCAGGAAAGACGGGAAAAGCCCAAGAAAGGGATCTTGAGGTCAGTTTAGGTCAGGATCTTTCTCACACAGAGAACATTTGCTTTTAAATGTGTGAACTTCTTTCAAATTTGCTTTTGAAAATTTCCTTTGAAAGTTCCAATGTGATAGGGTAATTCTGAGAAGAAAGACTGGTCCAAGGTCAAGCAAGGAGAAACAAGTGGTCCATGGTGATAGGATGGTATGAGGTGGCAACTGCTCTGGAAAGAACAATGTGGGGAAGAAGGGTGGTGAGATGGTATGAGGTTCACATTTGTGAGACAATTTTTGGAACAAGGGAGTTGAGGCAGTAACAGCTGCACCTTCTCGGAGACTCAAGTCCTTTGCAAACTCTGCTTTGCTTTTACACTGGAGCGCTCTGATGCTCAAGCAACAGACAGCTGTGGTGTCCTGAGAGACATTCCCAGGGGAGCCCTTGTATATTTCACTTTCACCAAGAAGCCCAGTCCAAGAGAGAATGTGTTGGTAATGATGGAAAGGTTATAGGGAGTAGTTTTTCTAATTAGCCCCTAAAATATTCTTGAAACAAATTCAACTCTGGAGCAAGTCTAAAACTTCTGGGAATTTGTTAGACATATTCCTGATAAAAGTCTAATATCTGAATATAAAAAGAACTCCAACAACTCAATAACAAAATCCTAATTTCAAGGAGATGGGCAAAGACTTGAACAGATACTTCCACAAAAGAGGCTATAAAAAGTCAAACACATGAAAATATGCTCACTATTATGAATCATCAGAAGGCAAATTAAATCCACATTGAGATACCAGAACTCACCTACTAGAATGTCTAAACAAACAAACAAATTAACAACAACAATAAAACAACCCTGAATGTTGGTGAAGATATGGAGCTACCAGAACTCTCATACGTTGCTGGCAGGTGTGAAAATGGTATGACTACTTTGGAAAACTGTTGATAGTCTCTCAGAAAAATAATTGTACACCTACTTATGACCCTGCAATTCTACTCCTAGAAGTTTATCTAAGAAAACAAAAACAGATGTAAAAAAAAAAGGCTTTTGCAAGAATGTTCATAGCAACTTACTCAAATAACATTATCGACAAGAAAACCTAGAAACAGCACAGATGTCCATCAACAGGAGAATGGATGACAAGATTTGGTTGCTACAATGAAATATTACTCAGCAATAAAGAGGAATTCAAATAACAACATGGATGAGTGTTGGAAACATGCTGAGTGAAAGATGCCAGGCACAAAAAGAATTTACTGCGTGGTTCCCTTTACATGAAGTTCTAGAACAGGTGAAACAAATGTATGGTGATAGAAGTCATAAAAATGGTTTCTTCTGGGGAGAGATAATTGACTGAAGAGAAGCATGAGGGAATTTTCTAGGGCGTTAGAAATGTACTATATAGAGATAGGACTGTGAGTTATATGAATGTACACATTCATCAAAACTGATTGCCTTAGTCATTTTGGGCTGCTGCAACAAATTACTATAGGATGAGAGGCTTAAACAACAGAAATTTATTTCTCAAAGTTCTAGAGGCTGGGGAGTCCAAGACCAAGCTGCCAACAGATTCAGTTCTAGGGAGAGCCTGCTTTTCAATTTGCAGTTGGCCATCTTCTTGTTGCATCCTTACCTGGCAGAGAGCAGAGAGGACGTAAGCTGCATCATGTCTCTTCTCATAGGGACACTAATCCCATTCATAAGGGATCCACTCTCATGACTTAATTACTTTTTAAAAACCCCACCTTCTAATACCATCACATTGGGGGGCAGGATTTCAACATACGAATTTAGGGAGGACACAAATATTTAGTTTGTAACAGTGATCAAACTATTCCCTGAAGATCTGTGCCTTTAACTGCAGGTAAGTTATAACTCAGTTAAAAAATGAAAGGAGAAAACAAACTCCTGGACCTACTCTTCTTCCCCTAAAATATAAGATTTCTCTTCTATCTGGAACTATTTTTTAACATTTTAAAAACTCCAGCTAACGCCAAAGTCATCTCTGAAATGAGGAAGCAAACCAATCTGTACTATGCCAAATGTTAATGTGGCCTTCTTAAATGGCCACAGACATTGCAAGGTGAAACCAGCTTTTTAATAAAAACAAATGTATAATGGATCTATCACTTGACTTAAGATTAGGAGACTGGTTCCAGGTCTATTTCCTGGTGACCTCACTGGGAAATTTTAGGCGAGTCACTTAACTCCTTTACTTTCTCTAGGCTTTACATCCTCACTTATTAAGTAAGAGGTTTGGCCTAAGTTTCACTAGACTCATTCCTAGTTCTACTAGAGTCACAGAATCACTGAATGATAGAGTTGAGATGAATTTACAGCTGACCCTTGAACAATATGGGGTCTGTGGTGCTGACCCCCTGTGCAGTCAAAATTCCATATACAACTTTTGACTCCCCAAACACTTAACTACTAAAAGCCTACCGTTGATTAGAAGCCTTACACATAACATAAACAGTCTATTAACACATGTTTTATAATACTACAGTAGATTTATTTAAAAAAAAATTCTGTGTTTAGGTGGACCCACACAGTTCAAACTTGTGTTGTTCAAAGGTCAACTGTATTCATAACTGCTTCTTATTTGTCTTATAGGATGCAGTTTCTATATTATCTCCTCCCAGAGGAACATCCTAATGACTTAAATTTGATATAGGCTCCCTACTTATTCTCTGTAATTATGGTCTGTTTGATTTTGGTATTTTACTATAAAAAATTTGGGACACCTGGGTGGCTCAGTCAGTTAAGCATCTGACTCCTGGTGGTTTGGGCTCAGGTCATAATCTCACATTTCATGAGTTCAAGCCCCACATCGGGCTCTGTGCTGACAGTGTGGAGCCTGCTTGGGATTCTCTCTCTTTCTCTCTCTCTGGCCCTCCCACACACTTTCTCTCTCTCTCAAAATAAATAAGTATACTTTTTTTTTTAAATTCTAATAATATATTTACTGTTTTAGCAAGTTGGATATAACAAACTATAAAAATCATTGTATATTATGAGCAGTTAGAATTTATGTTAGGAATGAAAAGCTTTCCTACTATTCAAAAAGATAATTGATTAGTTAAAGCAAAAAAAAATGTGTAGGGTTTATGACATATACAGAAGTAAAATGTATGAAAATAATAGCACAAATATGGGACTATACACTACAGTGTTATTAATTTCTTAGATACTGCATGATATTATATATTATTATATGAAGATAGAGTGAGAACAAAAATATATGAATGAATTACAAAAATTAATTTAAAAAACATAGCCAAAAAGCCAATAGTGGAGATGTAATTAAATGCTAACAATACTCAATTCAAAGAAAGGCAGGAAAAGAGGAAAAGGGACAATACAATATAATAAATAGAAAATATATGGCAATATGATATATTTAAACCAGACAATATCTGTGTTATATTAAATGTAAATGGTATAAAGTATTCAAATTGAAAGGCAGAAAGTATCAGCATACATCAAACACCAAAGCCCAACTCTATGCTGTCAATAAGAAACACATTTCACAATTGGATAAATGTAAAGTGACAGAAAGCGTAAGACCGTTTAATTAATAATAATAAGACTGGAATGGATATATTAGTATAAGATAAAATGAACTTCAAAAGAAAGAATATTGCCAAGGATAAAGAGTGACATTTCATAATGGTAAAAAATTATTTAAGAAAATATAATCATTATGACTGTGTATTTACCTAATGACAGAGCTTTTAATAGATATAGCAAATTTTCACAGAACTGAAAAGAATAACAGACAAGTTGATAAGTACAGTTGGGGATTTTGCCCTGCCTGTTTTATAGTAAATAAACAAAAAATCTGTAAGGATATAGAAGGCATGAACAACATTACCAACCAACTTGACCTATTTTATATTTTTAACACACTCTATTAGCTGACAGAATATACATTTTTTTAAGGGCATCTGGAACATACCCCAATGGTTGACCAAATGCTGGGCCAAAATTTCTCAATAAATTTAAAGGAATAGGATCATACAAAGAATGTTCCTGACCATATTGGAACTAAATTAGAAATCTATATTAGAAAGACATCTGAAATATTCTCTAAATATTTGGAAATTAAACAAACTTTGAAATAACTCATGAATCAAATAAAAAAATTACAAAAGAGGATAGAAAATATTTTCAATTGGACTGAAATAAAAACACACAAGAAATTTTAGAATGCAACTAAAGTAGTGTTTAGAAGAAGACTTACAAGTTTAAATGCTGATAGGGGTGCTTGAGTGGCTCAGTCGGTTAAGCATCCAACTTCAGCTCAGGTCATGAACTCACAGTTTGTGAGTTCAAGCCCCTCGCTGGGCTCTGTGCTGACAGCTCTGAGCCTGGAGTCTGCTTAGGATTCTGTGTCTCCCTCTCTCTCTGTCCCTCCCCCACTCGTACTGTCTCTCTTTCAAAAATAAATAAATGTTTAAAAAAATGTTTAAATGCTGATATTTAACAATGATTAAAACTTTCACCTTAATATGCTAGAAAAAGTAGAGCAAGTTAAACCCAGGACAAATAGAAGAAATGAAATAATAAAGATAAGAGAAAATTCCAATAAAATAAAAAACAAAAACAGAAAAAAATCATTGAAATCAATGAGACCCAGATAGTTATTTATAAAAAAACAAAAACAAAAAAAGCAGTAAGATTGATTGATTGACCAGCTTGACTATTTAAGATAAAATGAGAATTACCAATATTATGAATAAAGAGGTGACATCACTCTAGATATTACAGACATTAAGAGAATAATGAGGGAATCTTACAAAATACTCTTGCTAAAATTTGATCTGTTTTGGCAAACTATAGAAATATGCTAAATCTTGCCTGCTACCTGTTTTAGCAAATAAAGTTTTATTGGAACAGAAGCATACATATTTGTCTATGCATTGTCTACATTTGCTTTCATGATACAGTGGCAGAATTGTCTATTGTGACAAAGACTGTATGGCCCACAAAGTCTAAAATGTTTACTATCTGTCTCTTTACAGAAAAAGTTTGCTCATTCCTGACACAGATGTAATGGAAAAATTCTTTGAAAAATATAAATTAACAAAATTTATTTTTAAAAGGGTAGAAACATCTGAATGTCCTTATATCTATTAAGTAAGTTAACATCATTTTATAAATTTTCCACAAGATGAACTCCGAAGTCAGATGGTTTTACTGATGGAATCTATACATCATTTAAGGGAGAAATAATACCAATCTTACGCAAGAATCATTCAGAAAATAGAAGAGGAGAAAATCTTCAAAACTCATTTCATGAATTCAGAATTATCCTAACACTTAGATAGTATTACAAGAAAACTATAGATCAATATCCTACATAACCATAGATGAAAAATTCCTTAGGAAATATTAGTGACTAGATTTTAGCACAACATAAAAAGAATAATGTTCTGTAACTATGTGGGATTTACTCCATGAATGCAAGACTGATTTAGTATTTGGAAATCAATTGATATAAATTACTAAGCTAAAAGATATTAAAACATACTACCATCTCAATAAATAACCAAGATTCATTTAACAAAACAATTCCTGATTAAAAAGAGTAAAATCTTTCAGAAAACTGGGACTAGAAACATACTTTAACACCTGGTCAATGGTATCTATGAAAAATCTAGAGTTAACATACTTCATGGAGGGGTGCCTAGGTGGCTCAGTCGGTTAAGTGTCCAACTTTGGCTCAGGTCATGATCTCATGGTTCGTGGGTTCAAGCCCCGTGTCAGGGTCTGTGCTGATAGCTCGGAGCTTGGAGCCTGCTTCAGATTCTGTGTTTCCCTCTCTCTCTGCCTCTCTCCCGCTCATGCTCTGTCTATTCTTTCTCTCAAAAATAAATAAACATTGAAAAAAAATTAAAAGAAAAAATACATACTTCATGGAAAATGAATGATTTCCACCTACAGAGCAAGAGGGGTGCCCGTGTGGCTCAGTCAGTTAAGCGTCTGGCTCTTGACTTTGGCTCAGGTCATGATATCATGGGTTCATAAGTTTGAGCCCCACATCAGGCTCTGTGCTGATAGTGCAGAGCTTGTTTGGGATTCTCTCTTTCTCCCCCTCTCTCTGCCCCTCCTGCTTACTCTTTCTTTCTCTCAATAAATAAATAAACTTAAAAAAAAATAATAATAAGGATGTCCACTCTCACCACTTCTTTTCAATACTATAGAAAAATCCTAGCCAAAGTTATAAGGCAAGAGAAAAAGAAAGTTGACAAAGTAAAAAGAAAGAAGTAAAATTTTAATTTATAGAACACATGACTGTGCATATGAAATATCCTTGGTAATTTACCAAAAAAAGCTTATAGAATTAAAAGGCAGATTTAGTATGTTCACAGAAAATAAGATCAATGTGAAAAAAAAACAAATGTATTTCTACATAATAGCAATTGGATTGAACAACTGGAAATAGAATTAAAAGTTCATTACAATAGAATCCAAAACATGAGCTAAATGTGCTTAAAAACTATAGATAAAATATTATAAAACAAACCTGAGAGAAAATAAACAAAATTTAAACAAATGGAAAGATTTACTGTGCTCATGAATTGAAAGATTTAATATTGTTTAAATGGCAATTCTCTCTATATTTTTCAATAGATTCAAAGCAATCCCAATGAAAATCCCAATAGGCAAGTTGGTTCTAACATTATACAAAATATTATAAAAGCAAAGTAACTATAAAGGCCAAAGAAATTAAAAAAAAGAATAAAGTTGAAAAGCATACACTACCAGATTTCAAGAATTACTGTAAAGGTACAGTAATCAAGGCAGTGGGGTATTGACATACAAATAGACATGTACTTTGGAACAGAATAGAAATTCCAGAAATATACCCACCTTATGTGGGTATATCAAAATCAATTGATTTTGACAAAGATGCCAAAATCATTCAGTGGGGGAAAGAAGTTTGTTATAAAAATTTATTTATTCATTCATTTTTAAATTTATTTTCCATCTTTATTGAGGTATATCTGACAAAATTGTATATATTTAAAGTGTATAACATGATGATTTGATATGTATACTTTATGAAATGATTGCCACAGTCAAGTTAACACATATATCACCTCAGATAGTTACCATTTGGGTGTGTGGAGGGAGGTGCTGGGGGTAAGAGGGCTTAAGGTTTACTCTTCTAGCAAATTTCAAGTACACAACACAGTATTATTAACTATACTCACCATGTTGTAAGTTAGAACCCCAGAGCTCATTCATCTTATAACTGGGGTTTGTAATCTTTGATCAGCATCTCCCCATTCCCCTTACCCTCCCAGCCCCTGGTAGCCATCACTACACTCTGTTTCTGTAACTTTGAGTTTTTTGTTGTTTTGTTTTCTTTTTGTTTTTCTATATTCCACAAAAAAGTGACACCATACAGTATTTGTATTTGGCTAATTTCACTCACCATATTGTACTCCAGGTTCATCTATGTTGTTGCAAATGTCAAGATTTCCTTCTTTTGTTTTTTTTTAAGTTTATTTATTTATTTTGAGATGGAAGGGAGGAGAGAGAGGGAGAGAGAGAATCCCAAGCAAGCTCTGTGCTATCAGTGCAGAGCCTGAAGCAGGTCTTGATCCTACAAATGGTGAGATCATGACCTAGGCCAAAATCAAGAGCTGGACACTTAACTGACTGAGCCACCCAGGTGCCCCAAGATTTTCTTCTTTCTCACCACTAAATCAAAATCCATACCACATCTTATTTATTCACTCATCCATTGACAGACACTTAGGTTGTTTTCATATCTTGGCTATTGTGAAAGTGTTGCAATAAATATGGGAGTGCAGATACCTCTATGAGATACTAATTTTGTTTCCTTCAGATACATACCCAGAAGTGGAACTGCTTAATCACATGGTAGTTCTATTAGTAATTTTTGAGGTCCTCCTCACTGTTTTTCATAATGGCTGTGCCAATTTATTTTCTACCAACAAGATTCAAGGGCTCCCTTTCCTCCACATTTACACCAACATGTCATCTCGTCTTTTTGATAAAAGCCATCCTAACAGGTGTGAGGTGACATCTCATCATGGCTTCGATTTCTGTTTCCATGATGATTAATGATGTTCACCATCTTTTCATGTACTTATTGGTCATTTGTATGTCTTCTTTGGAAAAATGTCTACTCAGGTCCTCTGCTCATTTTTTTTTATTTAAAATTTTCTTTAACATTTTATTTTATTTTTTGAGAGACAGAGAAAGGTAGAACATGAGCAGGGGAGGCGCAGAGAGAGAGGGAGACACAGAATCCAAAACTTTCAGCACAGAGTCCAAAGAGGGGCTCGAACCCATGAATGCGAGATCATGACCTGAGCCAAAGTCAGACACTTAACCAACTGAGCCACCTCCTTTACTCATTTTTTAATCAGGCTATTTGTTTTTTTACTCTTGAGTTGTAGAAGTTCCTTATAGATTTTTTATATTAACTCCTTTTCAGATATATGGTTTGCAAATATTTTCTCCAATTATTTAGGTTGCCTTTTCATTTTTTGATTTTTTCCTTTGCTGTGCAGAAGCATTTTAGTTTGATCTAGTCCCACTTTATTTTTGCTTTTGTTGCTTCTGCTTTAGTATCATCTAAAAAAAAAATCATTGCCAAGACCAGGGTTGAGGAACTTTTTATCTATGTTTTCTTTTAGGTGTTTTATGGTTTTAGGTCTTACTTTTAAGGCTTTATTCCATTTTGAGTTAATCTTTGTGATTAATTGTGATGAGAAAACAGATATTTTGAGTTGCTGCCTAGGTATTTTACAATTTGACAACCCTGCTTACACTCAGAGTCCAAACATTTAAAGACCTAACCTGAGAGTTCTTCCCAAAGTTCTCACTTTGATTTTCCTAGGTCATCTTTTAAAATAACCACTTATAGAGTTGAGGCCATGAAAAGTTAGTGCCTTCTGCCCCAACCGGCTCCTGGGTAATAGGTGTTTTCTAACCTGCTCTCTATCTCCTGCTTACTGGTTACCTGCGATGGAAGACTGCCCTATGTCCCTAACCCCTCCACCCTGTTTCTGGATCTGTAAGTAATAAATCTCATGACTTGACTTTCTTTGTGTGAGTGTTTTGGAACTGTGCCTTCAATTAAAACCATCCCAATGTTGTCACTTCCCCCAGATAGGAGCACAGATGCTAAGTGATCTACCTGTTGACCCCATGTGGGTAACTTGTGCCTCCTCATTTAGAAGGTCATAATCTGCATATTCTTGATTTAATACACCTGCTACAACACTCTCCCCCCCCCCAACACAATGATGTATTATAGGGCTCCAATTTCATCCTTTTTCTCGTGACTATCCAGTTTTTTTCAATAGCATTTATTGACAAGAGTATCTTTTCCCCATTTTGTATTCTTGGCATTCTTGTCAAAAATTAGTTGGTTATATATTTGTTGGTTATATTTGGATTCTATTCTGTTCCTTTGGTCTCTGTGTCTTATTTTAACATCAGTACTGTAATGTTTGCTTGCTGTAACTCTGTCGTATAGTTTGAAATCAGAAATTATGATGCCTCCAGACTTGTTCTTTCTCAAAATTCTTTTGTCTATTCAGGGTCTTTTGTGGTTGATAGGACTTTTAGGATTTTTTTCTATTTTTACAAAAAATGCCAATAGAATTTTGATAGAGATTGCATTGATTCTACAGATCACTTTGGATTCTATAGACATTTTGATAATATGAGTTCTTCCAATTCATAGTCAGGGGATATCTTTCCATTTATTGTGCCTTCTTCAATCACTTTCATGAATGTTTTATAGGTTTCAGTTTACAGGTCTTTCACGTCCTTGATTAAATTTATTCCTAAGTATTTTATTGTGTTTGATGCTTTTGTAAATGGTATTGCTTTTTCTTTATTTCTCCTTCAAATAGTTCATTGTTAGTATATAGAAATACAAATGGATTTTGTGTATTGGTTTTGTATATTTTATTTATTTTTGTTTATTAGTTCTAACACTCTTTCTGTGGAGTCTTTAGGGTTTTCTGTGTATAAGATCATGTCACTTGAAAACAGACCATTTTACTTCTTCCATTTTTATTTGGATATCTTTTATTTCCTTTCATTTCTTAATTGCTCTGGCTAGAGCTTCTAGTACTATGTTAAATAGAAGACAGTGGTGAGAGTGGACATCCTTGTCTTGCTCCTGATCTTAGAGAAAAAACTTTCAGCTTTTCATCATTGATTATGATGTTAGCTGTGAGCTTGTCATATATGGCCTTTAAAACATTGCAGTAGATTTCTTCTGTACCTAATTGTTGAGAGTTTTTACCATGAAATAATGTTGAAATTTTTCAAATCCTTTCTATGCATATATTGAGATAATGATATGATTTTTATTCTTGATCCTGTTAATGCAATGTATCACATTTTTTGATTTGCATATGTTGAACCATTTTTGTATCCAAGAGATATATCCAACTTGATCATGACTTATGATTCTTTTAGTGGAAAGAATGGTCTTTTCAACAATGCTGCCAGAAAGTCTGGATATATGTATGGTAAAATGTAAAAAAAAAAAAAATTGTATACTTGACTTACATCATACTCCAAAATTAATTGGAAGTGGATCATAGACCTAAATATAAAGCTAAATTTATAAACCTTCTAAAATAAGGGTTGGCAAACTGTACCCACTGGCCCAATCTAGCCATGCCCATTGTATAGTGAATGGATGCTTTTGTGGTACAATGGCAGAACTGAGTAGTTGCAACAGAGACCATTTGTTCCTTAAAGCCCAAAATATTGATTAGCTCACGGTTTACAGAAAAATTTTGCTGTCCACTGAACCAAAAGAACATGTTAAGTATTTTTGTGGCTTTGGAATAAGAAAAGATTATTTAGGTAGGATACAAAGAGACACTATAAAA
Organism: Felis catus; assembly: GCF_018350175.1. Classification (NCBI taxonomy): domain Eukaryota; kingdom Metazoa; phylum Chordata; class Mammalia; order Carnivora; family Felidae; genus Felis; species Felis catus. The sequence continues at coordinate 30,937,411 of NC_058374.1, read as the reverse complement.
AATAAATAAATGACTGGAATTCATTAAAATTAAAAATATTTATGCTTCAAAAGACACTACTAAGTAATTTTAAAAATAAGGATACTGGGAGAAAATATATGCAATACCTATATCTCTTGAAGAACTTGCATTCAAAATATATAAAGTACTTGTACAATACAACAATAACAAACAAAATGATCAAATTTAAAATTGGACAAAGACTTGAACAGACACTTCAAAAAATGAGATAAATGAGTGGTTAACAAATATACGAAAGATGTTTAACATTGCTAGTCATTAGTAAAAAAAAATTAAAGCACAATGAGATACCACTGCATATACATTAGAATGGCTAAAATTAAAAAGACTGACAATACTAAATGTGGGCAACAATGTGGAGCAAGTGAAATGCTCATATATATGGTATATATGGTCTCAACGCAATGATCTAAACACACAAAAAAATAAAAAAATAAATAGATGATAGATCGATGATAGGCAAAATGATCTAACCACTTTGAAAAACAGATTGACAGTTGCAAATATACTTACCAAACACCCAGCAATTGTACCCTAGGTATTTATCCAAGATAAATGAAACAAACACTTGAACACATATGCTCATCATAGCTTTATTTCTAATAGACAAAAACGAAACCACTCAAATGTTCATCAACTGTGAACAGATAAACAGAATGTGGTACATTCATTCAATGGTATACTACTCGGCTATGAAAAGCAACAGAATACTGATACATACAAACATATGGATCAATCTCAGAAACATTGTGTTGAGTGAAAGAAGCTTTGCACAAAAAAATCGTGCACTATATGATTCAATTCATATGGACTTCTTGAAAAAAGTAGTCTAATATATAGAGACAGAAAGCACATCAGTTGTTGCCTGCAGCTGGAGGTAAAGGGCAAGGTGGAATTGACTGCAAAAGAACAGAGATCTTTTAGAACTTCAAAAACGCTCTATATTTTAATTTAGGTTTTGGATACATGAATGTATACATTTGTCCAAACTTATTGAACTGACTGAACTGACTTTAAATGGGTACATTTTATTGTATGTCCATTTTATTATAAAACAACCTCAATAATGTTGTTTTATAAAATAAACAACTTCCTTCTGCTGAATTTAATTGCTAAACATTTATTTTAACTCCCCCTTTATACTTCTACCTTATGATTTATGTAGGTTTATATTAACAGAGTCAGGGAATAGCCTCCCACCTACCCCAGAAATTTTCAGTTATCGTTGGTCACCAGCACCCTGTTGAAGACAGCATTCCTATTTGCACCATCCACAGCTGCAGAAGCCTTTTGCATATGTTCTGGAACTTACTGAGAATCTCTCCTGCTTGGATTTATGGCAAACTCCTTTTGTTTAGTATTCTGTGGACTTTGAACATGGCTCCACTTCCTTGAAATAAAAGCTTATTGGTTTGAGAACAATAATTAGATCATTTTTCTGAGGTCAAGTGTACCAGTATTTACTAAGTCCCTATGCCCTTCTGGGTGCTCTGCAGCCCAGAGAGCTGGGAGTCATCATCCTTGAACATAGAAAGATGATTCCCCAGGACAGGGGAGAGACAAGTTTCTAAGCCAATAGCAACCAGAAAAAAGTGCTTAGGAATATAAGCTAAAAATCAGAATATGCGATATATTCTAAAGGTTTTAGGAATTCAGAGAACTGGAAAAGCATCCTCAGTTGGGTAGTCAGATAAATTTTTATGAAGGAGATGAAATTTAAGTAAGCTTGGAGCAACCTCAATCCCTTTAAACGTTCTTCCTGGGACCATTAGTCTATCCCTTGGGTCATTTCAGGCTCTCTCCTCTGGAACCCACAGGAAAAATGGGGTCATTTCATAACATAGCTGGTGGTGCTAGGGTACACCTGAGGGAGTTTACTGAAGAAATATGCAAAATGGGTATCTCTCTGGATCGCAGCTGGGTGATTTTGCAGGGATCCAGAGAATAGAGTTTTCTACTTTGGAGTGTGTTTTTGTCATCTTAATTTCCATTTGCTTGCTCTGCAGCTCAGTATGCCACAGGAATATTAAGATCTAGGAGTTACAAAAACAAGCTCTTAGGAGGTAAACTTTTTTTTTTTTGCTAGATCTGGTTGAAGGTAAGAGTCACGTGTACCAGGAAAGATGGCAAGATTTATAAGTAGGCATCATTAGTAGAGAATATGCTAGGAACACAGCATGTTATGTCAGTCTGCTACCCCTCAGGTTCATTAGGCTTTTGTCTGTAATAATTAAGATGAAACAGCTCTCACAGTGAAACTAGGAAAATATACTCTGCCTGTCAACATCTACTTCTGAGGATTATCAAAGCTTCTAAAGGGCTAATAGTTTTTGTCCCACGAATCATTATTACATCTGATATCAGTTGCCTATGATGAAACAAGTATTTGTAGCCAATGGGCATATCTTCCATTAATTTACCGTAGGCATGAACACACCTCATGGTCACTTAGTTGTGGGGGCCTAACATAGTTGAAAATAATCACTGTTGGTCTTGGCAAGGTTCACCTTGGAGAAAATAATTCCAAATTTTAAAGAATATGGGTTGTTATCTATCATATCTTCCAAATGACCTACTTCAGAATTCTTACAAAGCTGACCAGGTTTCACTGGTGAATTACACAGATGTTTATAGCACCAGAAATTAGCTCTAAATATACAATTTAGAAGAGGGCAACATATTAATCTTCTCTTAAATTCATCAGATTGGCTTATTTTGTCTGATAGAAGGATAGGGCCTGAGAAAAGAGAGGGACACTGACCCTAACCCTGCATCTTCACACTGACATAACCCACCCATGGACCAGATCACCAGAGGCCAGAACATTTGAGCTCCATGTACTATAACCCACTTTGAGGAAATTACTTAGAGCCATTGCTCTGTAGTGCTGATGGTGGTGGTGGTTTTTCTTCTCTTCTTGCTCCTCCTCCTCCTCCTCCTCCTCCTCTTCCTTGTGTTGTTGTTGCTGTTATTGTTGTTGCTGCTCTTCTTCTTTCTTCTTCTTCTTCTTCTCCTCCTCCTCCTCCTCCTCCTCCTCCTCCTCCTCGTCCTCCTCCTCCACCTCCTCCTTCTTCTCCACCTCCTCCTCTGCCTCCTCCATTCTCTTCCCCTTCCCCTTCTTCCTTTTCCTCTCCTCCTCTTTCTCCTTCCCTCTGTTGCTCTTTGCTAATTCCTGGTCTGCTAGCTTTTTACCCTTGGGCTCTGATTTTAATTCTCTAACATCGCTTTTATCCCTTGGTATTAACAACAGTTATTAGTTTCCCTGAATTTCTTCCTTTTAAATTTTTATAGGACAGAATTTTATTCACTTTTGACTCTCCCTACCTTTAGTATTTAGGACATGAATTTTACACTATTCAAACTCTGTTTCTATGTGCCAAACCCCAAAGCTACTTACATTTCTGAACTCTTTTTAATTGGGAGAGAGGGACTAGAAACACAAGAGAGGTAAATTTAGAGGGTTTAGAGGGCACTGGAGTGATCAAGGTAGAAATATTCATGCAGAAGCAAGAACACCATGCCCAAGAGAAGCCTGTGAGGCAGACTTGGTCTGGTATAGCATATGGTTTAAGGTGCTGGTTAGGTACATAGGATTTATCACTCAAGAAAGAAAGAATTGACTTTTTGCCTTTCAAGTTTCCCTAATGGAGCAACAAGTAGACTTCAGGAGTGATATAATCAGAAGGAGATACAGCAATGAAATTATAAAAACAAAACTGCTTTGCAAACAGAAAAATATTTCTTAACTGTAGGGGATTACGATTAACCTTAGTACCTCAGTTTTCCCATACATGAATTAGGTCTCAGAATTATTGCACAACCTACTTTATAGGATAACAGAGATAATCTTGTGAAAGAATAGATATAAATGTGTTTTGTAATACATTTTAAAAGTCTTCAGTTTTTAAATTGGTGGGAAAAGCATAGACTGCAGACTCCCTCTTCTCACATTAAATCTGTGAAAATGAACGCATATCCATTATCTTCCTTGGAAAAAAGAGAGTAAACTATCAGGAAACCAGAAACTATGAGAAATCCTAAAAGAATGCAGATGGAAAACAGCAGAGGGCACATCAGCCAGAAAGAGAGGCTGGAGACCAGAACAAGCATAGGGAAAAGTGGCAATGTACAAGCTCCCTGCCTGGAGGTGGTGGAAGCTGGGTGTAGAATGTAACTAGGAAGCACCAAGACAGTGGTTAGTTGTGAGATCTCAGGAGGAGGGACCAGGTGGGCTTACCTGTGCACTTTGCTCTTCTACTCCACAAGCAGTAGTAGAGTTATCTAACTCATAAGTGAGTAGTGACTGTGAGATCTTGGGAAAGATAGTTTGCAGAGCCTCAGCTGGCTTGCAAATGCCCAGAAAGTGCAGGGTTGCATCTTATGGAAGATTAAATGCTTAGGTGCTCCATGTTAGAGTAGGCCCTGCTGGAAGCTCAAATTACCCTGGAAGCTCAAATCAAACAGCAGCAAAACAGAGACAACCAATAGACTAACCAGGAATTTTTATTTTTTTGAGACAGAGAGAGAGAGAGAGAGAAAGAGGGAGAGAGAGAGAGAGAGAAAGAGGGAGAGAGAGAGAGAGAGAGAGAGAGAGAGAGAGAGAGAGAGAGAGAACAAGTAGGGGAGAGGGACAGAGGGAGAAAGAGAGAGAGAAAATTCTAAGCAGGCTCCATGCTGAGCATTGAGCCTGACATGGGGCCTGACCCCATGACCCTGGGATCATGGCCTGAGCTGAAATTAAGAGTCAAATGCTCAATCCACGGAGCTACCCAGGTGCCCCTAACCAAGGATCTTAATACAGGAATAGGCACTCAAGTGAGAATCCCCTGATGTTTGATATAGTCGACATTATGAAAGAGAAGCAATAACATCAACAAATGGAAGAATTTACAAAAGACTACAGAATCACTAGAACAATTAGAAGAGAATTTAAAGAAAAAGACCAAAATTAGATTTCCCATCTACAAATACTAGATAAAAAATTTTGGATCAATATCTTATATATAAAGGAAATAATTATGAGTCTGTGTGGTAAATACCCCTAGTTTTCTGCATAGTATCTATGTTATGCTAACTTCTTACTAATTAACAAAACTCTGATATTACTTAGACCATCAGTGTACCCACTTAAAACACTCACTTGCCAAACTCTTCAACAAGGATTGGCCATGAGACACAGAAGTATAAGTGGAAAGTTATTTGGATAGTGGTAGTCTCTGAAAGTCTCCTGTGTTCATCGTAAAAAAGGGACAGATATAGCTAACTTGTACATGTTGTCCTTGTTCTTATCTTACCCCTTTCTTCCTTCCTAGAACATAGACTTAATGAATATAGATATATGAACCATTTGTGACAGTGAAAACTAAAACCACATGGTGAGTATTGCAGACTAGTAAAGTAGGAGTTTTGATGGCTTTCTTGAGCAATTGCAACAGCCTAAGACTTCCAAGCTATCCAGCTACTTACTACATGGGAAAAAAATCTCTACATTGTAGAGATTTGGAGGACTTGCCTCCCTTACCAGCCTCATTGACCAAATTGCTATTCATGCAGGCAAATGCAATTCCTAACATAAAACCTAGAATTCTATACCTAGCTAAATGATTATTTGAGATGTGGAACAAAATAAACATACTTTCAGGAAAAAAATGCAAAAAGCTTAATCATTTATAGACCTCTGAAAAAAATTACAAGGAGATATACTCCAGCAAGAGAAAGAGAAGGCAAAATGCAATGGAGAATGAATTTATGTATTACTTGCATAATGTTAAAAAGTTATAATATAAAAATATATTAAATGCAAGGTAAGCCACACTTTTATTCATCAAAAGTGGTCACTAAAACAATAATATATGCTATGAAAGTGAAAATTTGTCATTAAGATGTGTGATTTCATATAGTCATATATTGGCTCAAAATATTCAGTATACTGTATCTTCTCAGAAAATAAGTTGTTAGAGAGAGAAAATACTCTAGATTTGCAAAACCTTGAAGTACTCCCCAAATTCATTCTGCTTACGCATTTAAGGCCCTCGAGATATTTGAAAGACTATAAAAGGATTTAGGATCCATTCATTCATTCTTGATAACAAAATCGGGACACAAAATATGACCTAGTGGCCAGACTGCTGGTTGGAGATGAGAATAAAGGTAGTGAGGAGGAAGGGCAAGAGGGAGAGGAGGAGGAGGACAGAAATTATGACAAGAATGGCTATAACCACAGTGAACTTTTATTGAGTGCTTCCTATGGGCAAGGCCTTGTGCTCAGTACTTTACATACATTACCTTATTTATCTGTTTGGAACTTCTCTCTGTGCTCTGCCATTGAGAATGTGGGTCATTCTTAGGTCAATGAAGGTTGGCAGGTGAATTCAGTAACTAAGCAGCAAGGTCAAGAAGAGGTGAGAACCTCTGCAACTGTTCTTTTGTTGGGGAAAACTGCAACACATGAAGACCCACAGCTGCTGGGGTCATGCATTTGAGCTCTTTTACTCCTCCACTTCCCAGTTGCTTTTAAGGTATATGATAAATGGGCCTCTTTAAAACTCTGTCTCACATGGATCTTTAACATCCAGATAATGTTTACTTTGACTGACTAGGGAGGAAGAACAAGAAAGGGGGATGTACAATGGAAGAAAAATGGGTAAAATGGACTTTCAACATCTGGTTAGAGTAATATTGCTCTCCAAATCCCCCCCCCACCCAAATTACCTGACAAATAAACTTGCTATACATTCCCTTCTCTTGCCTTCTGTAAGAGATGGCTTTTGGACAGGCCATCAACTGGTGAACACTATTGTCACCACTGAGCTTCAGGAAGATCTCATTCTCTCTTCCCTTCCCTTAGAGGATGCAAATGGAAAGAAGGCACAGGAAAAAGTAGAGGAAAGGGTAGGGAGCAGAGTAAAGATGGCAAGAAAACATTTGCTCTCTCTTCTTTGCTGTTTCTATAGCATGGTTCTGACTTGCCATGCCTCCTGGAAGATTATCTACAACTTTATCAGAGGTTTTCTCTTCTTTCTTCACCTATGTTGTCACCACCACCTTTGGGTGGGGACTTCTCTGTGCCATGTTCTTTCACTTCTAGGTCGCATATTTTCATGTCTGGAGATTAAACAACTCCTTGACTAACAGGTGAGCAGTTGAGCAGATTTATGAGAAGAAGCTTCCAACTTAAGGATATGCAACATGGTTAGGACTCAGCCTTTCCTAGTGTAAAATTGAAGTTGGAATTAGTGATTTCATATCCTGAATTTTTTTTCTCAAGTTTTCAAGTACTGCTGCATATTAGCCTAGCTCCCTCTCTGCTAAACTATTTAAATTGATCTTATCTCTTGGTTGCCTCCATTTTCACATCTCTTTCCAGAGAGGAGCTTCTTTTCTTTCCCTCCTGGCTTTAAGCCTGACTTCTAGCTGCTTTTCCAGCCTAAATAGCATGACTTTTTGAGCCCTAAATGAGGATTTGAACCTGAGATACTCTTCCCTATCTATAGAGAGCTCTCTTTGGACTTTCATTTCTTCTTAATTCCTATAAAATTAACCTGGTAGTGCTAAGGATAGCACTGGGTTTTGAGGACATCTAACCTAAGTTCTACCATGCATCAGGCATATCAGTTTGAAAGGCACTCTGCCAATCTGGGCAAGTCATGTCTCTGATGAATGACGGAGTTGGCCTGGCTGGACGGTATTGAAGGTACCTTCCAGCTACAACATCCTAGGATAAGTATGACTAGTCTTTCACGTGCATTAGACAGGTGGCTTCCACATAAAGAGGTTATGCAATTAACATTGTTATAGAAATTATGAGTCTTCAAATGTATTTTGATTTGAGCAGGGTGTATATAAATAGATATAGAGACATATAGATAATTTAGAAGTCTTTCTTGAAAAAATAGTACAATTTCTTTATAACTTGGCATGTTGTAAAATATATGGAAAAATAAGGGGAAATTACGTCTTCTCTTTTCCACATTGAATGGCTTAGTCCAGAAGAGACTTTGTACAACCTGGCCTAAGACATGGGATTTATTTCTGCCCCCAAAATCCACTGCACCTTGAATTCTGTTTTATCTTCTTGTTCTCTAGTCTCCCCACAACAGATGTTTTGTTGGTGTTTTTATGTTAAAAGCAGAAAGAAAGAATGGGATCTTTGTGAAGCTCACTGGTGACAACAGTGTTGGCCAATTGATGGTATGCCCAAGAGCCACTTAAGCAAGTGCCAAGGTTCCCATCTGATGGATGGACTCACTGTGTGAGCCATGCCCCCCACAGCTGATGCTTGGACACAGGTCCCTCTGGGGTCACAGGCAGTCATTCTGCCTGAGAGAACTTTGCCCTGGCTGAGGGACCACTGCCGCGCCTGTCTCAGCAAGGAGTCTCGCTCATCACCGTTTTTTATTGGTCTGGTAACTAGTGTTGACACCGTGTTATTTTTCAGAAAGTAGTATTTTTTTTTTCTGGCCAGCGTCTTTGTGACAGTGGGCATTGCAGTTGTGACAGTAACACAAATGTAATTGAACTAGCAGCAGGCTCTTCAAGCATAATGAAGGTAGATATGGTTGAAGTTGCAAGATCTGGGGGAGTGGGCCCAGATGACTTGTCAGCGGCCATTAACTCTCCCCCGCCCCCTGCATTTCCCTTTCCATTATATCTTAGAGCTTTGTTTCAGACAAGTTGCCTGTGGCAGTAGGTTGGGGAGATGACTCTGAAGGGGCTTCAGCCCACACAGGGACACGTGTGACAAATTATCCTGACAGGGCTGCCACTACAATATTAGCAGCTCGTTAGAGGAGATGGGTGAAATTCATCTCGGCTTTGATCAATTTTCTGCTAGCACTTCAGGGCTTTAAAAGAATCCTGTCTTCCCCACCCCGCTGTACCCCCACCACTAATTTCTCCTAATTTTTTATTGTTGAGGCTGCACTTGGCAGGGCTTCCCAAGAATTCAGAGTATCTGGCAATAGACTGAGCAAGTCTTACAAGAGTTTATGCCTGGTTTTAGGAGGAAAAAGGCAACATGAGCCTGGATTTTTGCATTTGTACTTGAGAATAGAGAAACAAAGATCTTGGATGATATAATTCCTAGGGTCTTATCCAATTCTCACACTCCATGATTCTATGAGGAGAGCTGGAAGACAGGGTGTGGAGAGGGGAAGATCTTTGCTCACACCATTCCCTCTGTCTGGGGAAACTTGGACCTAGAAAGGCCCACAGAGCAAAGCCAGTCCAACTGATGAAATCCCTGATAAGGAAGCAGATGAGACAAAGATCTGGACCTCCTGATTTCCAGTTAGGTGTCCCTCTTACTTGATGGCATCACCCAAAGAGAGAAAATTAATCAAAAATAAATATATCAGGAGTGCTGGGGTGGCTCAGTTGGTTAAGCATCTGACTCCTGACTTTGGATCAGGTCATGATCTCAGGGTTTGTGAGTTCAAGCCTGTGTCAGGCACTGTGGTGAGAGGGCAGAGCCTGCTTGAGATTCTCATTCTCCCTCTCTCTGTACCCCTCCCCCACTCACACTCTAAATGTCCTTCTCTCTCTCTCTCTTTCAAAATAAATAAACATTTAAAAAAAGTAAATGTATCAGGATACCTCAGAGAAACAGAACCAATAGGAGATATATGTGTGTGTATTTATATATTGTATTTATATATGTGTATATATATATATGTATTACATATAAATATCTACATATGAAATGTTTGTACATATATATGATTTATTAAATTAAATCTCTGTACATATATACATATATATATAATGTATAAAATCATAAGGCAAGCTAACAAGCTGGGAACTCAGACAGGGGTTGATGCTGCAATCTTGAAGCAGAATTTTGTCTCCAGGAAACCTCAGCATTTGCTTTTAGGACCTTCTGCTGATTGGATGAGGCCCACACACATAATTGAGTGTAATCTCTTTACTTGACATCAACTAACTAAGGCAACATTTGGTTAGTGTTTGATTAAATATCTAGGTACTACAACCTAGCAAAGTTGATGCATAAAATTAACCATCACAGCAATCACACAGGTGCCTACCTTGTATAATACACTTTGTTTAATAATAGAAAACATGTATGTAGAGCTTACCATGTGCTAGAAACTATTCTAAGATTTTACAATAGACAGTTGATCCTCATTATTTGTGGATTCTGTATATGCAAATTCACCTACTTGCTAAAGTGTATTCGTAACCCCCAAATCAATACTTGTGGTGCTTTTGTGATCGTTTGTAGACATGGACAAAAATTTGACTTGCCTAATCTGCATGTTTCCAGCTAAGGTTAAGCAAACTGATGTTCCTCTTTCTGGTTTCAGCAAACAAGTGTCCTTTTTACTGTCTATTTAGTGCCACGCATTTTTGTAATTTTATGTTTTTTGAGGGTGGGTTTCTGTTTAGAATGCCCCCGACCCCAAGCACAGTGTTGAAATGCTGTCTAGTGTTCCTGAGCATAAGAAAACTGTGATGTACCTCACAGAGAAAATACGTCTGTCAGACAATCTTTGTTCAGACATGAGTTACAGTGTTGTTGGCATAAGCTCCATTTTAATGAGTCAACAATATATCTCAGTAAGGTGTCTTTAAATAGAAACACACACAAAACAAGGTTATGTACTGGCCAATGGATGAAAATGTATGACCAGACACTAACTCCGTGTTTCTCCTAGGGGCCATGGGCCCATATTTGCTAATTCAGAGTTCTGGGCAACTTCATGGAACATGAATACTACAGAGAACTGCAGATGGTGAGAATCAACTGTATATCAATGTGCTTAATCGTAGAGCAACCCTATTATTCCCATTTTAGAGTTCTCATCTCTAAAGGACAAAAGCCTCTAAAGGTGAGAACTCTAAAATGGGAATAATAGGAAAGCTAGGTAGTGCTGGCACTGTGACTGGAAACTAGGCAGGTCAGGTTTCCAAGCCACTGTACTATATTGTGTCCCTGCAAAAGTTCTTCTAATATTAAATTTCGGCTGATGCCTTCGATCTTCACTTACTCCTATATATGTTATGTCATATCCTACTATCCTGAACTTTAGTGTTCTGTGGGACTTTGTTTTTTTTTTTTTTTTGTTTTGTTTTGTTTTGTTTTTGGTACTGTAATGCACTTAAAATGGGAATATATAGAATAGAAGAAAGATGAAAACCAAAGAAATACGGGAACTTGGTATTGAACTTCAGAATTTCCTAAAAGTTCTGGGCCAGATGACAAGCTAGTATAGAAATAGACAGTGAAGGAAAACAAACTCTGATTGGATTGGGAATGTTAAATCAGAAGTAACAGGAGATGGGTTCAGATGTATTCATGTAGGATCACTGAGTGGCTCAGTTGGCTGAGTGTCCAACTCTTAATCTTGGCCCAGGTCATGATCTCACGGTTCTTGGGATCGAGCCCTGCATTGGACTTTGTGCTGGCAGCTCAGAGCTTGCTTCAGATACTCTCTCTCTCCCTCTTTCTCTGCCCATCCTGCATGCTTTCATGCATGGTCTCCCCCTCTCTCTCAAACTGAATAAATAAACATTTTAAAATGCATTCATGTAGATTCTCACAAGGCATTTTTAATTGTATGTCACTAAATTTTTTCATCTTTAATCTCTCCCTCTCTTCATTAGTTGCATTTCTGGCAAATGTAAACTGGGCAAAACATAGCAAGATGGCATGCTTTCCAAAGACTTATTTATCTGTGCTGTGAAGCATGGTCCAGAGTTCCTGCCTGTGAGAATTTCATTGTGTTTGAGGAAGTAGACTAAAGCAATAATTTTAATGCAATAGTGGAGGTATTTCAGACAGAGGGAACCTTGTAGACAAAGATATAGAGGCAGGGAAGTTGTTGCAGGAAAGGTAAGTAATACACTACGATTAGAACAGGAAGGATTGAGGGTCAAGGCCATCATTCTGTGTAATGCCAAAAGGCAACATTTCATTGTCTCCCAGGTAAACAGAATTTTCTAGAGTTGTCTAGTGTACAGCCTGAGTTGGACAGGGAGGTCCTGCATAAGTTTGAGAAGGGGTGTCCATGCTAATTTTCTCTTTTTATATTATGTAAAAGAAGATTCAAAGGGGAAACTGACATCAGATTTGCTTATCATTAAAAGGACAAAAGCTGTATATCTTTTTGTATCACCAACACTGTCAACTAGAAGCAATGTGTTTGTGGCTAATTCCATCTACACCTGCTTGAAATATTACTATTGGTGGTACAGTAAAAATGCCTAGTCATATAGTCTCCATGTGTGATAAATGCTCTGACATAAGTTCAAGAACCAGGTGAGAAAAAATAGCCTTTCCAAATATTCAAGCATTTTCAGAATGAAATGCATAGACCCTCAGAAAATGCTCTGTGAGAGCTGGAAGAACTTTTAGAGAAATTCCAGTCTACTTTACAGATGAAGCAAAATATCTTTGCAAATTCAAACTTCTGCAGCAAGAATAAGAGCTGGAACTCAGATCAACAGCTTTTAATATGGTGTTCTTCCCTCTCCTCGGACCTGTCACTAAAATCAACGACAATAATACGCCTTCTCACTCTTTTAGCAGGGAACAACCTGCCAGGCCCGTCTTTTCCTCAACAGTTTTTCTTTTCTGTTTTCCACTGCCTCAACTTGATCTCAGGTTTGCACTGAAATTGAGTCCAAACAGGATAAAATACCATGAGAAGCTTTGTTCAGATTGCTGCAGCCCAGCCAGAGACAGGAAATACTAGAAACCATGAGAGAGTGCCTGTTCTGACGAGAATTCCAGCAGAGTTTGGTTCGATTCAAGCAAGTTCCAAAACAAAAGAAAAATCCTTACATGATCCGCCAATATTTCTAGGGTACTCCTCCAAAACAAACAAAAATTTACATCTTTAGAGAGTCCCTCACTCCTGGAGCCCATCCACTGCCCGAGTTCCCCTGGCAGCCCTTCTCTCTGTATCAGAAGAAGGCTTGTGATGGGAAGTCTCAGTTGTGGAGACCTTTTGTGAAGCTGCTGCTTGTTATGAGCCTTGTGGCTAACTCTGACAGCGAGCACTTTCCTGAGGCGTTCACGTACAAAACTATTGAGTTTCATTTTTCTTGTGCTGGGTAATGTGCCAACATTAATTGATATGATGCTGTCATTCTCTCACCCTGTAAAAGAAAATCACTGCAAGTTCACGGCTTAATCTTTGCTCATAGGAGACGTAATAAAAGCTATAACTCCAAAAAAAGAGAGGTGAGCATTGTTAATCACTCTGTCAGTGCAAAAAGAATGCTTTCTGCGGCACAGTTGTTCACTGACCTAAGATAAATTTGAAGAAGAGGCCCAATTCTCATCTATGCTCCAGAGGCCATATTGTTTTGCAGACGGTGGAATAAATAAAATATTTCCTGAAGAGCAAACACGTGCAGGAAAGAGTGGAGTGTGAGGATATGCTGCAGTTAAGACAGGCTAGCCAGATGTTAGTGCTGACCTCCACTCGCTGGAATCTGATTGACATTGGGGTTGGATTTCTCCAGCTGTTTGGAAGAGCTACATGGGAAGTCGACTCTTTCCCAAGACTAAAGGGGGCCACCTGCAAAATATCCCCTTCATTGCCATTGGGATTTCCATTCTGTGTATTTCTGAGATCTTGAATCCCTATTCTTCAATGTATAGAAATGTTATAAAAAGGATTATAGATTTATCAGGAACCAGATCTCTTAAAGAGAGCTCTGCATTATTTCCACCATGATACGTGCTTAGAGTGTCAGCAGGACCCTACTGAATCCATATTTAATATTTAGTTTCAGGATAATTTGAACTGTGGATGGCACATACTGAAGCCAGCAGACTAACAAAAAGCACACACAGACACACACATACATATATATGTGTGTGTGTGTTTATGAAAGTGGGATGTGTATTGTGAACAAGTTCCCGCAAATGGAAACCATCTATAAAACTGTCTACTGGAGCCAATGGAACACTCACTAATTAGAATCATTTCTGGAAACTATTGTTTCAAGAAAGTGGTAGTTCCAGGAAGCCTTGTAGATTTTATTTATTTATGTATTTATTTATGTAGATTTTTATCACTGGAGCCTTGGCTAAAATTAGCATTGTGAAGCAAGGACAACAAAATTGCATATTTTAAATGTGCCTTAAAACTGAGCATTAGTCATAATAAAACACCAGATACCCAAGGACTCAAAACCAGCAATTCTGTAAAAACCACAGAAATTTGGACCTCATGTATAGATTAGTTAGCTGAAATTTACCTTTGCGTTGTCTATGAAATAAGGGGTTAGGGAGTAAATTGCGAATGCAAATTAAATTCAGGCCAAGGTTTAAAGAGAACAAACTGGCTTCAAACAGACCCTTAAGCATTTCAGAAGCAGCTATTTACATATAAGCAATTAATGTCTGAATTACAAATCATTCTTATCTGTTCATTAAAACAAGCTCCCCAGGACCTCTATTAGACTTTTAAAAAATCTAGATATATAAATTGTATACATTCGAAAATAGGAACACATTCCACTGTTCACCCTTCACTAATTCAGATTGTTCTTTTTGACAATCTGGGTGAGAAAGGCTTTGTTTGCTCTTGAAGGAAAAAACGGATCTTAGTGATCACACTGACATTGATCTCTGGTGTCTTGGGATTTTAGAAATGACCTTGGAGTGTGCGAGCAGGTCACAGAGGAGATAGCCATTTATGTGATATAATTTAAGGGGTTCAGCTTGCCCCAAATATGGCCCCACTTTCCGGCATTTAGTGTGTCTATGATTGGACTCATTTTAGAGGCAGGCAAATAGCTTTTTCAAGGGGCCCTTGTTTAAATGAACATATCTTCCCAGAGGAGGCAATCCATGAGCATAGACGGGTTTGCCAACAGCAGGGCAGCAGAGGTGAGTAAAAATGGGAGACATTGTTGGGGAGGACCCGTCTGAATCATGGGACCTTTATTCTCAGTGCTAAAAAGATAGCAGTTGTAAATAACGATAGCTTAATGGTATCTGGTGAACAGAGAAGACGAGGAAAGGAAGTGCTAAGTACACGTTCTATCTACTTCATAATTGTGCTGAAGGCCAGTCTTCCTTCCAACATGCTAGATGAGCTCCATACCCATAGGGTTAGCTCCAAGGGTGGGAGAAAATTTCTAACCTCTTAGCTTTTGCTTTTTCTTTCTTTTTTTTTTTTGTTAAGTTTATTTATTTAGTTAGAGACAGAGACAGAGTAAGTGGGAGAGGGGCTGAGAGAGGGAGAGAGAGAACCCCAAGCAGGGAACCCACCGTCAGCACATAGTCCAATGCAGGCCTCAAACTCACTGACTATGAGATCATGACCTGAGCTCAAATCAAGAGTCCAGCACTCAATGGACTGAGCCACCCAGACACCCCAACCTTTGCTTTTTCAAGGCAAAAGGCCCTTCCTCTGCCTCATGCCAGTCCCTCTGATGTGGCTTCCTGTAGCTCATGGTAAACCCTCTAAAATACCAAGAGCCTGAATTTAAATGCCTGTATGCATTCTAGAAAGATACTTTATCATATCTGATCAAGCATGGCCCTCACTTCTGCATAAATATCTTGACTTCCGTAAGAACATTTTTAAAAATTAAAATTCAAACCCAAGCAAAGTATTTCTGGGGTATTGTGAAATGCAACTGGCAACTATAACTTTTTACATGATGAGAAGTCAAATACATAAAAAGTCCATGCATTTATATGACCTACTGAACATTTACACATTGCCCAAAGATTTTGTTGTAAATGTTATTTCAGCCTGAGGTGATGTATCTATTAAAAACCATATGATAATACAACCAAGTAGATGTTTTAAACATAATTGCTTATTGGGGCACCTGTGTGGCTCAGTCGGTTAGGTGTCCTACTTCGGCTTAGGTCATGATCTCACTGATGGTGGGTTCGACTCCTATGTCAGGCTCTGTGCTGACAACTCAGAGCCTGGAGCCTACTTTGGATCCTGTGTCTCCTTCTCTCTCTGTCTCTCTCTCTCTGCCCCTTCCCTGCTGGTGCTCTGTCTTCGTCTCTCTCAAAAATAAATAAACATTTTTAAAAAATTTAAAAAACTGCTTATTGACCATTTTTTCCACTTAAACAAAAATGCTGGAACATCTTAAAATTAAAAATTTTAATTTCAGTGTGGTTAACATACACTGTTATATTAGTTTCAAATGTGCAAAGTAGTGATTCAACAGTTCCAATATATTACTCAGTGCTCATCAAGGTTAGTGTACTCTTTTTTTTTAATTTTTTTCTTTATGTTTTTGAGAGACAGAGCATGAGTGGGGGAGGACAGAGAGAGAGGGAGACACAGAATCTGAAGCAGGCTCCAGGCTCCGAAATGACAGCACAGAGCCCGATGTGGGGCTCAAACTCATGGACCGTGAGAATATGACCTGAGCCAAAGTCAGATGCCCAACTGACTGAGCCACCCAGGCACACCAAGGTAAGTGTACTCTTAATCCCCTTCACCTATTTCACCCATCCCCCCTCAACTCTCCTCTGGTAACCATCAGTTTGTTCTCCATAGTCAAGAGTCTGTTTTTTGGGTTATTTCTTTTTTTCTTTGTCCATTTGTTTTGTTTCTTAAATTCCACATATGAAAGAAATCATATGGTATTTCTCTTTCTCTGATTAACTTATTTTGTTTAGCATACTACTCTCTAGCTCTATCCATGTCATTGCAAATGGCATGATTTCAGTCTTTTCTATGGCCGAGTAACATAATATAATATAATATAATATAATATAATATAATATAATATAATATATCTCACATCTTCTTCATTTATTCATCTATCAATGGACACTTGGACTGCTTCTATAATTTGGCTATTATAAATAATGCTGCTATAAACACTGGGGTACATGTATCTTGTTGAATTAGTATTTTTCTGTTTTTTGGGTAAATACCTAGTTGTGCAATTGCTGGATCATAGGATAGTTTTATTTTTAACTTTTTTGAGGAAACTCCATACTGTTTCCAAAGTGACTGCATTGGTTTTAATTCCCACCAATAGTGTGAGAGAGTTCCCCTTTCTCTGCATCCTCACCAACACCTGTTGTTTGTGTTGTTCACTTTAGCCATTCTGACAGGTGTTACCTCATTGTAGTTTTGATCTGCATTTCTCTGATGATTAGTTGAACATCTTTTCATGTGTCTGTTGACCATGTGGATAATTTCTTTGGAAAAATGTCTATTCATGTCTTCTGCTCATTTTTAATTGGATTATTTGGTATTTTGGGTGTTGAGTTGTAGAAGTTCTTTGTATATTTTGGATACTAACCCTTTATCAGGTATGTCATTTGACAAATATATTTTCCCATTCTGTAGGTTGCCTTTTATTTACTTGATTGTCTCCTTCCCTGTGCAGAACATTTTTATTTTGATGTAGTCCCAATAGTTTATTTTTGCTTTTGTTTCTTTCACCTCAGGAGACATGACTAGAAAGTATTTGCCTTGGACGATGTCAAAGAGGCTACTGCCTGTTTTCTCTTCTAGGATTTTTATGATTTCATGTCTCACATTAGGTCTTTAATCCATTTTGGGTTTATATTTGTGTATGGTGCAAGAAAGTAGTCCAGTTTCTTTCCTTTGCATGTTACTATCCAGTTTTTCCAACACCACTGGTTGAACACACTGTCTTTTTTTCATTGGACGTTCTTTCCTGCTTTGTCAAAGAATAATTGGCCATTTAGTTGTTGGTTCATTTCTGGGTTTTCTATTCTGTTCTATTGATCTATGTGTCCATTCTTGTGTTAGTACTAGACTGTTTTGATTACTAGAGCTTTGTAATATAACTTGAAGTCCAGAATTGTGATGCCTCTGGCTTTGTTTTTCTTTGTCAAAGTTGCTTTGGCTATTCAAGGTCTTTTGTGGTTCCACACAAATTTTAAGATTGTTTGTTCTACCTCTGTGAAAATGCTGTTGGTATTTTGATAGAAATTGCATTAAATCTGGATATTGCTTTGGGTGGCATGGACATTTTAACAATAACAATATTTGTCCTTTCAATCCATGAACATGGAATGTTTTTCCATTTCTTTGTGTTTGCTTCCATTTCTTTCATCAATGTTTTATAGTTTTCAGAGTACAAGTCTTTCATCTCCTTGGTTAAATTTATTCCTAGGTATTTTATTGTTTTCGGTGCAGTTGCAAATGGGATTGTTTTCTTAAATTCTCTTTCTGGTCCTTCATTATTAGTGTATAAAACTGATTCTATATCCTGCAACTTTTTAAAATTTTTTTCTTTACGTTTTTGAGAGGATTTTATATCCTGCAACTTTACAAAATTTATCAGTTCTAAAAGGTTTATAGTCATCTTTAGGACTTTATATAAAAAGTGTCATGTCATCTTCAAATAGCAAAAGTTTTATTTCTTCCTTACCAATTTGGATGCCTTTTATTTCTTTTTGTTGTCTGACTGCTGTGGCTAGGACTTCCAGTACTATGCTGAATAAAAGTGGTGAGAGTAGAGCACCTGAGTGGCTCAGCTGATTGAATGTCTAACTCTTGATCTCAGCTCAAGTCATGATCTCATCATTCATGGGTTCAAGCTCCATGTTGAGCTCTGTACTAACAGCATGGAGCCTGCTTCAGATTCTGTCTCTCCTTCTCTCTCTGCTCCTCCCCTGCTCATGTGTGTGATGCATGCACAAAACTCTCTCTCAAAATAAATACATAAACTTTAAAAAATGGTGAGAGTGGATACCCTCATCTTATTCCTAACCTTAGGGTAAAAGCTATCAATTTTTTTTCCCATTAAGTATGATGTTAGCTGTTGGTTTTCCAAATAAAGCCTTTATTATGTTGAGGTATGTTCCCTCTAAACCTACTTTTTTGAGGGTTTTTATCATGAATGGATGTTGTACTTTGTCAACTACTTTGTGTGTGTGTGTGTGTGTGTGTGTGTGTGTGTCTATTGGAAAGATCATATGGTTTTTATCCTTTCTCTTATTGATGTGATGTATCAAGTTGATTGATGTGCAAATCTTGAACCACTCTTGCATCCTGGGAATAAATACCACTTAATCATGGTGAATATTTTTTCTTAATGTCTTGTTGGATTTGGTTAGCTAGTATTTTTTTTTTTTTTTTTGAGGACTTTTGCATCTATGTTCATCAGAGATTTTGGCCTGTAGTGGGTTTTTTTGTTTGTTTGTTTGTTTTGTGTGTGTTTTTTTAAATTGGATTTAAAAAAATTTTAACGTTTATTTATTGTTGAGAGACAGAGAGACACAGAGCATGAGCAGGTTAGGGGTAGAGAGAGGGGAAGACACAGAATCTGAAGTAGGCTCCAGGCTCTGAGCTGTCAGCACAGAGCCCAACTCAGGGCTCCAACTCACAAACCATGAGATCATGACCTGAGCTGAAGTCAGTCACCTAACTAACTGAGCCACCCAGGTGCCCCTGTTTGTTTGTTTGTTTGCTTGTTTAAATGGTGTCTTTATCAGGTTTTGGTATCAGAGTAATGCTGGCCTCATAGGATAAATTTGTAAGTTTTCTTCCTCTTCTATTTTTTTGAAGAATAAGTATTTGAGAGGAATAAGTCTGAGAATAAGTATTAACTCTTTTTTAAACGTTTGGTAGAATTTTCCTGTGAAGCTATCTGTTCCTGGACTTTTGTTTGTTGGGAGTTTTTGATACTAATTCAATTTCATTGCTGGTAATTGGTCTATTAAAATTTTCCATTTCTTCCTGCTTCAGTTTTGGTATGTTTTATGTTTCCAGGAATTTATCCATTTATTCTAGGTTGTCCTATTTGTTAACATATAATTTTTCATAATATTCTCTTATAATCCTTTGTATTTTCATTGTGCCAGTTGTTATTTCTCCTCTTTCACTTCCAATTTTATTTGAGTTCTTTCTCTCTCTTTCTCTCTTTAATGAGTCTGAATAGAGGTTACCAATTTTGTTGATCTTTTCAAAGAACCAGCTGCTGGTTTCATTGATCTCTTCTCTTGTTCTTTTAGTTTCTATATCAATTATTTCTTCTTTAATCTTTATTATTTTTTCCTTCTGCTGGCTTGGGGCTTTATTTGTTGTTCTTCTTCTAGCTCCTTTAGGTATAAGGTTAGGCTTTTTATTTGAGATTTTTCTTGTTTCTTGAGGTAGACCTGTATTGCTATAAACTTCCCTCTTAGAACAGCTTTTGCTTCATCCCAAAGATTTTGAAACATTTTGTTTTAATTTTCATTTCTCTCCATGTAATTTTTTATTTCTTCTTTGATTTCTTGGTTGACCCTTCCATGTATTTGTGGTCTTTCCCAATTTTTTCTTGGGGTTGATTTCTAATTTCATAGCATTGTGGTCAGAAAAGATGCATGGTACAACACTGATCTTTTTGAATTTGTTGAGATTTGTTTTGTGGCCTGATATCTGATCTATTCTGGATAATGCTCCATGTGTACTTGGAAAGAATGTGTATTCATCTGTTTTAGGATGGAATGTTCTGAATGTATCTGTTAAATCCAACTGGTCCTGTGTGTCTGTCATTCAAAGCTACTGCTTCCCTGTTGATATTGTTTGTATCATCTGTCCATTGATGTAAATGGTGTATTAAAGTCCCCTATTATTATAGTATTACTATTGATTAGTTCCTTTATGCTTGTTATTAATTGTTTTATGTATTTGGGTCCTTTTATGTTGGGTGCATAAATATTTACAATTGTTATATCTTCTTGTTTGATTGTCTCCTTTATGATTATATAGTGTCCTCCTTTGTCTCTTATTACAATCTGTTTTAAAATCTATTTTGTTCAATATAAGTATTGCTAACCCAGCTTTATTTTGACATCCTTTTGCATGACGGATGTTTCTCCATCCTCTCACTTTTAGTCTGCAAGTGTCTTTAGGTCTGAAATGAGTTTCTTGTACACAGCATAAAGATGGGCCTTCTTTTTATCTGCTCTGTAACCTCATGTCTTTTGATTGGAGCATTTAGTCCATTTACATTCAAAGTAATTATTTATAGATATGTGTTTGTTGTCATTTTGTTACTTGTTTTGTACCTGTTTTTGTAGTTTTTCTCTGTTCCTTTCTTGCTCTCTTTCATCGTTTGCTTGCTTTCTTTAGTGATATACTTGCATTACTTTCTCTTTATTGTTTGCATATCTTTTACTAGTTTTTGATTTGGAGTTACTATTCAGTCTGTATATAACATCTTCTTCAGATAGCAGTGTATATTAAGTTGGTGGTCACTTAAGTCTGAACCCATTCTTTAAAGTTGGATCATCTTTTAAAGGATATCCTACTTTTCCTTAGAGGAGGGAAGGACAATCCTGTCTTATTTCCACTGCAAATGATATTAGCCAATCTTAGAAAATTCCCCTTCCTCTCAGGCAAGTGTGAGTCAGGCAAATAGCAGGAGACCCACATTACCTTCCATCCTAACTGGACCATTTCTATGAATTACCAATGCTTACAAATTGTTCACTATTTATATACCTACAGCTTTTGGCTTCCATTTCTTTTTCTATAAAACAGAGTTATTCATTTTTATTCCTGGGAGAGTTCTACTGGGTGTTTTGAGATGGGCAATAGTTTTGAGGATCATCTTAGATATATGGATAGGGGAAAGTCATCTGTATTCAAGAACTCTGGCATATCAAGAAAGATTTTCTATGCATAAAATATCTGCATTCCCACTATCCCAGAGAAAAATGGTAAAAGGAATTTTGAGATGTCTAATAAGTCTTTAGGACCCTCAACTAAGACTTTGAAGATGCTTGAACAAAAAGAGAAGCACCAAATGGTTCAACTAAATGGATGTGAGGAAGGTGAATCATACTGTCTTTAGAAAGCCAAGAATTTGTCACATGGTAGAGACATTTGAAGAGCATACATCCCTTTCCAAGATATTAGCATGTGGTTAGAGGGGACACTCTTGGTATGATTCAATGTGATGCCAGTATTTCTGTCCTAAAAACAAATGCTGAGTGCTGAGTGTGCAGGTCATCAGTGGAATCTGCTAGGATGAGCAGTGGTATGGCGGCAACAACTCAGGAGCACAAAGCAGCCTAGGCCACAGGATCCTGTCAGTAGAGGGACTTGGAATTCGGTAACAAAGCGGATGAGGTCTCTATGACTATGATTGTCGCCCAAACACTGGATGATTTCCAGACTAATAGACTCTGAGAAACAAGGAGTTAGGTATTATCCAATGTTGTCTAAATCCAAACATAAATATAACACAAACATGCACATTATCCCAGATCTCACCACCTGTTATTCTTGATCCCCTAAATCTGGCATACCCAGAGGGGCAGGGCAAGACAAAATTCTGTTGTCCCTAAACAGAGCTCTGTTTTTCACTGTCCACTTGAAACTTTAAAGCAGGCTTAATGTTTTATTTCTTAACCCACTCATATTACTCAGTACTAATAAACTGCTAATCTTATTTGATTCCTAATGGAAAGGTGCTGAAGATGAGAATGTCCAGTGCAAATCAGCTGGTTGGTGTAAAATATGCCTATACAAACATATGGAGATTTATCTCTAAAACTATTTTTCCCTTTGGTATTTTGAACCAAAGCAGTGTGAATACTGAAATCCAATCTGGAATGGTTATGGACCTGAGCCTCAAAAGCAGTAACTGAACACACCCTCCCCGCATGTCACCTGTTCTCCTTAGCCCTCCAGGGAATGACGGTATCTGTCTCTTAAACTTTCAACAGGTCTTACTGCTGACGATTGAAAGATGCCCAATCAGAATAGTTGTCCCATCAACTTTAGGAGGGAAATTCAACATTAATATCAAGAACTTTTGTTTACTTTTTCCAAAGTTGCTATATTTTTCAGCCCATTCCCACAATACCTACCAAAAGAAAAAAAAAATGATGACAACCAGAAAGAAAAACAAATTTGCTAATTTTACCTCAGACTTTACTTCTCTTCCTTGTCCATCTCCATTTTTTCCCAAGAGGTTGCTTATCTTCAATTTTAGGTCATTTTATTTTGCTCTTGACAAGGTTTGCACTAGAAATTATCACGTTGTTTTAGAAGAGTGTCTATAACTAATATTGAAAAAATTCTGCACATAATCATAAAGAAAATATCTAGACTTAAAGACATTTCTGCAAGATTCCTCAGAAACTTTGCTAGTTAGTGACTAAGGCAGCCTAATCACAAGTATCAAATAAGCCAGGGCTCACTGAATCAGGTGCAGAAGAGAAATAGCATGGTTGTGAGTTTGATATAGAGAACACTTAGTAAATTAAATAAGAATTGCACACCTGTCAGCATCTAACCAGGAACATTGCAGTGCAAAAAATTTTCAACCCAGTGACGTCAGCTAAAATGGATTGGCTTTGGTTGTCAGTGGACCACATGTAAAATACCAAATGAAAGAACAAGACCCAAGGTCTGATTCCCATCCCATGAGGTATTGGAAGATCTGTTAATCTGAGAGGAAAATTATTTGGCTGGGCCATAAAATAGTATGCTTATCTGTCAGTGTGGTCATGTTTTTATTGAGGAAATAGATTATCCAGAAATGTGTACTGTTTATAGTTCTATCAGATCAAAGAGTTGTTTCTAACTCACATAAC
This sequence comes from Felis catus, assembly GCF_018350175.1. Lineage (NCBI taxonomy): Eukaryota > Metazoa > Chordata > Mammalia > Carnivora > Felidae > Felis > Felis catus. The sequence continues at coordinate 30,913,863 of NC_058374.1, read as the reverse complement.
TTCTTTCTTGTCAAATATGCAGCCCCAGCAGTCTTCTTCAAAAAGATGGCTCAAGTCCTGAAGCTCAGGTTCTTCATTCATTCATTCATTTATTCATCAGACAATGACTGAAAACCAGTGATGTGTGAAGACATATTAAAATTTGATTATATAAACAGAAAATCAAATAAATGAGCTGGATGAGGATATAGGCACAAAAGCAGATAATTATTAGTTTGAACTATATGAAATTGCCATTTTTATGTCAAAAATGATTAATATTGGCAATTTCATATGGTACAACCATTTTAATGCAATTTGTTAAACTCAGTGACAGAAATATGTATAGAGTTTTCATTGTTTGTTTGTGTTTCACATTAGAAAAGGATATTGGAGCTGGAGATTATGGATTGGAGAATGGGGACAAGCCTATCTGGGTAGGTTTGCTGGAGGACACCTGGTTACAATAGAAGAAGATGTGAATTCTTCTCTATTCTTCTCCTGAGAGAACCTTCTGGAGCAGCATGCCTTTAGAAAATTATCCTGAAGTGGCCTTAGTTATTTAATCAGGAAAATTGTTCAAAAAGAGAACATTAGGACAAAAGTGCTGATGTGCTAGGGTACTGATACAGAAGCCATCACATATCTAATTGACCTTTTGGTTTCTTGCTCTTACTGACCTGGAGTGTTCCACACCCTTTATTCACTTACCTCCCACCTTAATTCCTGGAGATGGTTCACTGATCAGCAATCTCTGCAATAAGTGGTAAAGACCTTAAGTACCTTATGATTCACGGTCATATGTGAGGAGCTTTTGGAAATAGTCCTTACACCTACTGTCTGGATTCTAAGCCCTGATTTTTTTTTAATTAATGTTTATTTATTTATTTTGAGAGAGAAAGAGAGAGAGAGAGAGAAAGCATGTGCGTGAGCAGGGGAAGGGCAGGGAGAGAGGGAGAAAGGGAGAGAGAATCCCAAGCAGGCTCTGATAGCACACAGCCTGATGTGGGGGTTCGAGTTCTCAAACCTTGAGATGATGACCTGAGCTGAAATCAAGAGTCAGAGGCTTAACTGACTAAGCCACCGGGTGCCCCAAACCCTGATTTGTTGATTCAAGGTTGATGACTCCAAGCCTATAAATGCTGACTTTGGCTGGGTTTAATATTGGCCTCACCCTTGCAAAATCTTTTGGTTTTCATTTCCTGACTTTCAAAACCTCCGCTCTTAATTCAACTGGTGCTTGCCATATATTAAGCAGGTCTCATTCTCTGGTTCTGCTTTCTATTCTGAGCAAGCAGTCCCAAGTTCTGAGAAAAGCCATTTTGAAGATCTAACACAAGAGCACAGGGGACAAGAGCATATTGAGTTAGACTCCAGTAAACTTGCAGTGATTCAGGGTTCTCTTAAAAGTTCATTGAAAGTGTGTTACCACATCACTGTCTGGGAAGCTCTTGATGGTTCAGGCTGCCAATGGTTTCACTTTACACTCTGTGGCTTACCACACAGACATTTATGGAGGAGAAGAACACGCTTTCAGCCTAATAATTCATTAGAACTGGAAAACGTGTGGCTCATGAAGATAAAAGGTTGTATACATACACATGTTTCTGGATATGCATTGCCATGAATGATGAGAAAGAAAACATGACAAGAGGAATTATATCCTTTACGAACACTCTAGAATGCTCTCTGCATCACAGAGAGTTTGGGCTTATTGGACTTAATGCCTCTTAAGGTTTCATCCAATTCTATGATCCCGTGACTTGCAAAACACCCCAGATGTGAAATAGGATGCTTTGTTACCTAACGTCACTAAGGTAATATTACTGTATGTTCTATGAAGAATGTGCTGCATTCCTGGGGACATTTCAAATCATGTACTACCCCAAGCTTTTAATCATTCCAGGAAAGGCCTGTTGACCCATTGATAAGATCAGAGTGTGTATAGAAGGTGGTTTAGAGCCTTAGACCGCCACATCTAGATGATGACGTGCTTTGAGACACAGTTGGAGATGTCATTTGTGGCCATCCCACTTCTATTTTTTTCCCGCTATCAAGGAATAATCACTTTCTGCATGGGCAAACACAGTTTGATGCTTCATTCTTACCTTTTTAGTAAAGTCTACCAGGAACTTGTTTTCTATGATGACAAGATGCATCCCAAATTACTCTAAAGATGATATTGATTTTCTTACAAATAATAAGTCCAGCCGCAGGAGAACCATAAAACTTCAAGCTGTTGCTTCAGTGAGTGTTACCATGTAATGTCAGTAGCTTTGGTTTTTATTTAATTTTGTGATTAAAGTTTTTATTGATTTCCCTGCAGGGTAGAATATATCAATACCTTTGGTTTCAAAGGAGCATTCAGTAACAAGAAAACATAAAAGGACTCAAGTACAGAAAACTGTGCAATATTTTAAAATTTAAGAAACTGCCACTATGAATCCCCAAGGTATATCTTTGGAAATAACTTTGGATGGGGCCACTCAGCCTTGTATGTTAGTTAATCCCTCCAGTAGCAGCTGGTTCATAGGCCTATGAAGTTTAGTTGAGAAATGCTTAGCTAGCAGTATTAAGAGCTAATACTATTTTGCCAGAAGCGGATGCACCAGCAAGTGAATCACACCCCACGTTATCATAAATCATATGTGTTTCTTTCTCTTCACCAGAGAAGGAGTAGCCTAATATTGCCCAATCAATGGAGGCTTGTGGGAAGCCTTGTGTGCTTTTAAGAGATTGTTCTTTTCAGAGGTATTGCATCATTGAGAAACACCGTCAATGCTAAGACTGAATTTCTGACTCAGAATGGACGCCACAATGATTCTAGAGCATCTACGAAACTATACAGGAAATGTGTGGTTTCCTTTAGAGTTAGAAAGGGGGTGTGCCTGGGTGGTTCAGTTGGTTAAGCATCCAACTTCAGCTCAGGACATGCTCTCGCAGTTTGTGAGTTCGAGCCCTGTGTTGGGCTCTGTGCTGACAGCTCAGAGCTTGCAGCCTGCTTCAGATTTTGGGTCTTCCTCTCTCTCTGCCCCTCCCTTGCTTGCACTCTCTGTCTCTCTCTCAAAAATAAACATTAGGGGCGCCTGGGTGGCTCAGTCGGTTAAGCATCCGACTTCAGCCAGGTCACGATCTCGCGGTCCGTGAGTTCGAGCCCCGCATCGGGCTCTGGGCTGATGGCTCAGAGCCTGGAGCCTGTTTCTGATTCTGTGTCTCCCTCTCTCTCTGCCCCTCCCCCATTCATGCTCTGTCTCTCTCTGTCTCAAAAATAAATAAACGTTAAAAAAATTTAAAAAAAAACATTAAAACATTTTTAAAAATTTAAAGTTAGAAAGGGTCATGCTACTCTCAAAGTCACCCAATTTTGTGTGTTATCCTCTTTTCCCCTTCATACTCAGGAACCCCACAGGTTGTCTTCCCTTTTGTGGGATGGACATGGGGGACATTCCCTTATGTCTGAACTACTTACTATCACACAGACGGACTGGTTATATATCCTTAACACTTACAGTTAAAATTAGGGTTTCACAAGTGACATTTTACCTGATCCTTCTGATGGCTCCAATGGGGCAGGATTTTCCCATCCTCATTCCACTTACAAGGAAACTAAAGATTCCAAGGGATGCTAAAGGTGTGTTTCATGACTGTAGGTAGCAGATGACAGAGCTAAAAATTAAACCTAGGTCTCTTGTCTACTGACACTTCCACCCACCCTACCGCACTGAAGTCACATGAATCAACTAGCCTTCTTAACTTATTGGCCTTGGCAGATTCATTTGGCTGTTGTTTGTCTTTCTGTCTGAGTTGCCTGCTTGTTCTGGTGTAGGAGAACCGTGAGGGTCTGGTCACCCACCAGTCTGCCTTGCACACTAGTCCACATGTAGTCTTCTTTCTAGTAACTGGGTGGGGGGGTGGTCTATTTCTTAGAGCAGAGCATCTTCTAGCAGAGAAGCAGGGCATCCTTCAGTGCTGGAGAAATTGAAATGAGGACAAAAACACCAGCCAGGCAGATTTCGCATTCTCACCCGTCGTTTGTCTGCAATCAGAAAGACACAGCAGTTTTGACTCCCTTCTCCTTCCTCCTTAAAAATGCATTCCCCTTTGTTTGAAATCCCAACCCATTTTTAAAAGAATAAGGCAGAATGATCTCTGTAGCACACAATCCCAAAAATATAATTGAGTGTACCGCAGCTGGGGAGAGAGTTAGATGGCTGTTCATCAATAAAAACAATATTAAAAAGGAGGCCCTGTCCTCTGGCTTCACCATAGTCACCTCATCTTTGCTGTTCATCCTGCTTCATCAAAGAGAAAAAAAAAAACACCTCAGTTTAAGTCAAAGAATAAGGAAGAAATTCATGCTGGATTCTCACTACTAGAAAGTAAATCCATATTCACATTTGATCTTTCATTTGTTCATTTGAACATGCATGCAACCAGGAGAAGGTCCATGGTGAGGAGAGCAGCCCCGAAGAGCTTCATGGTGTCAACTCCAAGAACACAGCTCACCACATCCAGCCCCCTCATGCATGGGAAGGCATTACCTGATGGTCCTAAGAAACAGGCCAAAAGATAAACAGAAGAGAGGTGACAAAACATGTTTTCCCACTATGTTGGACTGAAGGATCTATATTAATGACTTTTTGGATTAAGATATTGCTGATACTAAAGTGAAATGTTCAATGGTAGGGCTATTCCCTAAGGCCACTCTTGCGCATCAACTCTGAATGAATGCTTGTTGAGTTCACTATTCCTGCTTTTTTTTTTCCCACAAAGTCTCTGAGGAATTACACTTAAGGAAGGTGAAGGTGAAATGGTCTGAAGGTTTTGCCTTCCCTCAGGGGTCCTTAACTATCTGGAGGGAGGGGAATGTGGGAAGGGAGATGCCAAAAAGGAGCAAGGGAAAGGGGAGAGGGACACTATGGAAAGGATTTACAATTTATCTCCCACAAACCGTTAGGTGGGTAAACTCGGATTTCCCTAACTGGGCCTCGCTGGTCCTGTTTCTTGTCGCTGTTGTGAAAATCAGCACTGCGAGAATCCTTAGGCTTTTTTTCAAAATACCCTAAGAATAGGCCAAAGAAAAGGGCAGAGAGTGGTGTTGCTGGGACAACGCCAAGACAAAGAAACTTTTAGATTTCTGGGGACAAGAGGCCATGTGAAAGGAATTTTCCCTTTCACACACACACACACACACACACACACGTACACACACACACACACATTCACATACACTAAAATTCAACAGAGGATGTATACGTGCATGTGGCTGGCAGAAGTTTGATTAATTAGCTAGCAGCATCAGCTTTAAATTAAAATAATTCAAAATGTAGAAGGAGAAAACATGGAATGGGATGCAATCTTTTTTTTTTTTTTAATGGGCCACAATCTTAAAATGAGCACATGAACAATAAATGGGGAATTAGAGACAGAGCCATTTCGAAAAGTGAATCCAGACCATCTGGAGCTGAGGACTAGAAGAGTCAACGAAGCTGCAAGCATATGGGACGCTGTTTCCTCTTGTGGATGGGGGCATGAAGGGTGTGGTGGGAGGCAGGAACAAGGGGTGGAAGCCAACCCATCAACAGGTCTGGCAGCAGGGCCAGATGGCCTCCTACCCGAGGGCTTGGTTCCCGTGACAGTGCGTGGGGTGGGAGGGGAGCCCACGGTCTCCCTGAAGACAATAAGGAGAAACAGACCCTGGGGCTGCTGGCTCCCCAGCCCGCTTCTGGACTGCAGATCAGATGCCAAGGCTCCCTGGACAGGAAATGAGTGAGACTCCACGGAGATCGGTTCGGGGACTCAGAGGAAACCATTGACCCTGGCAACAATAGGAAGAAGGGAGAGCAGGGGGGTGTAGAGGAAGAAGTTTGTTTGCTTAATGTTGATCTATTAAAGGTCAGTGATAAATGTTTGCAAAAGTCTTCGGGCTGCGCACATCGAACTTCAGAGGCCTGGGGAGACTGAGTTCCCAGTGCACGGCCTGGGGGATCTGGGATTGTTTAGAGCTGAAAGAACAACCATGATCCCTGCCACTCAAGGGTACCCTTGCCTCCCCACTCACCTTGGCAGCCTCCCCCCCAAGTAAGACCAAATGCTTGGCATTGTTTTGTAAGTCAGATCCAATTTATTATTTCTTAGCTCAGTCCAGGCAGCAAGAACTTGAGGCCCCATGCTTCATAAAACTCATCAAATGATGCCTTGGACAAGTTACCTCAGTGCCCTCATCTGTAAATTGGATACAACTAGTTTGTGGAGTATTTTAAAAACTTAGCCTTTTACCCAACACTTAATAACTTCTGAAAAAGTGGTAGCCATTCTATATTAGGAGTATTGCTATTTATCCAGTCATTTCCATTTGTCATAGTCACAAATAATACTTTAGTAAGTATCTTTATATTGAAATCTTCACCTGAATGTTTTGATTATTGTTCCGGTGTAAGTTTCTGAAAGCAGGTAAACTGAATAAAAAAAATAAACTCTTTGCAGGTGTTGGATAGCATTGCCAGATGATTTCCTATCATGACTGTGCCCACATCTTTCTCCACCTTCCTTGCGTGGGAACACAGGTAGAATAGCCTTGATGATCCTGGGTTGAGCCACTGAAAGCCATTCCATTGGCATATATTTATTGTGTGCTGTTCTGGGCACTTGAGATATAGTCACAAACAACAACAAAAAGAATTTCCTGTCCTCCAGACACTCAGATCTTGTGGGAAGACAGGGAAAGTAAATAAACATAGAGTAGACTGTTATGCAGGGATGGATACGTTCTATGAAGAAAGTAAAGCAGGGTAGGGAGCTGGTGGGGTGATGCTGTTTCAGTGGAGGTGCTATCTAAATAGTTTAGGTAGACAACATCTAAGTCCAGAACAGAGAGAAATGAAGCCTTGTGAGGATCCAAGGAAATAGCATTCCAGACAGCCGGGAGAGCAGGTACAAGGGCCAGGAGGTTGGTGTTGCTCCACAGTTTCAAGGGCTGGTGGGAAAGCTGTAAATAGAGCAGCAAGAAGGGGAAAGAGATGAGTAGGTGCTTGGAGTGGCCACCAGTCAGCAGGAGGTGATGGAGGGTTGTTCTTATTGGGAAACCAAGGCTAGGAAGTCCAGAGAAGCTACTCCATGCTTCTCAAGATTTATCAGCATCACTCAGGCTGCTGTATGCATCTCAGATGAGACAGTAGGGTGGCAAGTATGGAAGCAAAACCAGTTAGAAGGCCATGTACTAGTTGCTAATTTGATAGACAAGAAACATATTTCTCCTTTTAATCTGTGTTCTTGATTACTTGTGAGGCTGCCTTTTCCATGTACTTATTAAGCATTTGCATGAATTCTTCTTTGAACAGTGAACTGAATTTAGCCTTTCCCCAGGACCACCCCTGCTCTGCCTTCAGTGGGATGGAGACCTTTCAGCTCCTACCCTAGAGAGGGACTTAGAAAGTTCCAGCCAGTTTCTAGTCTATGTGGTCTCCATCTTGGAGGCATTTGGGGGAGTTCTGTGGCTCTGTTTCTGGCTTTTCTCACCAATTTTTAACAGCCTGTTTAAAATATGTGCTTTATTAAGCTGTGATTGTGCAAATTGGGGGATGGGGTGGCTTTGGATGTATTAAAGCTGAAAATTCAGGCTGGATAAATATTACATTGGATTTACTCTTTTATTATGCTTTGAATCATTCTGTGAATGTTTTTTCAAGAAGTGCTGGCATCTCAGGAATGGAGAATCATTCAGCATCATGCTCTTTAAATGCAAAAAAAAAAAAAAAACACTAGATAAATGGAATCTTTAAAATAACTAAAGGAAAGTGTGCATTTGTTATGCAACATCACACAATTGTTCCATTGGCACACCTTCCTAATGGCTTCTTTATGCAAACGTTATCGCCTTGTGCCATTTTCTACTTCTGCTGTTTCCGGTACATTTATTTCAATGAAGACTGCTAAAAACCTTGAAAGGAATTGGGGAGCCTGGCCCTTTGCTTCATGCGTCAGGATGTGCATTTACAGGACGAATTCGCCTCAACTACCACGGATGAAATCGGAAAGGGGCAGTCTCCTTGCTTAAAGTTTGGAATCTATGCCTGCAGAAATGCCGAGCACATGCAATCGATTTCAATCTTCCAAATATTTACAAAGATCATTAATTAAATGCACAGAACCAGCGCTTACATTGAATCTGGCCTTGGGAGGAGCTTAACTTCAGGTCTTTATAGATTCAGTAAATTTGTAGGGAGTAAGAATGTTGTACTGGCGGAAGACGAACACCTTTCCCAATCTGGACTCTGTTTTCTGTTTCCTTTGTGATGTAGAGCTTCACTAAGGCACACGGACTTGATTAGAGGTGTCTTTCCGGGATGCCTCATCTTTTTGCACATTTTGTTTGGAGTTCACTCAGAACTGCCTAATAAAGTCCTGCATATTACAGACCTTTTGCTTTTATTCACGTGTTTCACTCTCTTCACTGATGTCTGATGCAGGCAAAGCTGATAGCATTTGAGAGGTTGACTGTGGTACTTGGCAGTTCTAACATGTCCTTTGTTCCCAATCTACATTAAGATACAGCCGCTGGGAACACCTGGAGAGAAAAGACAGGCCACTGTACCTGAACGTGCTCTGGGTCTGAGTCTCTGCTATGAAACCCAAACACATAGAAAGTCAACCCATTATCACTGATGCACAGGACCTAATTGCTTTAGTGCAGAGGTTCTAAAACTTTTTTTCATTCTTGACACCATTTGTTTTGTCTGAGCAACATATTCCCATTAATAGCGTCCCGCGCTTCTGGGAGGCAGTGTAATAGAGCGGTGAGGAGGCAGGTTCCTGTCAGCCATAGATGAAAATGCAGGGAACTATTCAGACCATTCGAACCCTACTCAAATGCTCACTGTCCTATAAACAGTATTCGTGCAAATCACTAAGAAATATTATATATCTTTATATTATACATTCTTAGGATAAATTATATACCCTTATATATTTATATTATTATAAAATTTCAAATTTATTTATATTTTATCGATCATTTAAAAATTTTAGAATATAAAGGAAATAGTAGCCAATTTGGAAAAGTTAATTAAAGTTTATTAATTGCATATGCTTCTTTGTCACAGTTGTCTTTATTAGGTTGTTTAGATAAGGTAACCTTTGTCAGTGAATGAAAATCCTCTAACTTTCCCTATACAAGGTGAATCTTCTCACATTCTAAAATTCTTGTATAATGCAAATTGTTTCCATTAATTACATCTTTAATGGAGGTACACCCTGTTAAGCAATAAATTGATTTTCAAAGTGGAATGATAAACAGATTTTATTTCTGAATTCAGTAAGAGAATTTTCTGGCTTGATGTCAGTGGATTTTCATTTCTAGTGAGGCCCTTATGCTTAGAATAATGGTTTTGAGCAAGCATGGAAGGAGTTTATAAGAATGCTCCCTGCTGGTAATGAATGTTGTAACTTTTTTAAATTTAGAAAGGCACAGACAGTATCATTCTAAACCAGGAACTGGCAAACTATGCCCCCAGGCCAAATTTGGCCCACCACCTGTTTTTGTAAATAAAGTTTTATTGGCGCACAGCCACGCCCTTTCATTTACATAACCCTATGGCCTGTAAAAGCTAAAATATTTGCCAGCTAGTCCCTTAGGGAAAACATTTGCTGACACCCAAACTAAATGATACTGGGTAAAATAGGACCAACATTAACCAAACAGATGAATAAACAAATCACATTCATCTTGGGACTTGGAATGGAAAGTAGTTTAAAAAAATTCTGGTCTCCATAACATTCAGATCTTTACTCATCAACTGTTGGACACCCGTTCTCTCTCAAAATCACACAATTCATGGATTTCAAAATATGTGCCTCCCTTGGTCAGTCCTGAGTGCTCTGTCTCATTTCCCTTAAGATGTCATGGAGAGAGCTCTGCAGGCTATGGATGTGCACTACCCACTAAACCCCAGTGTGTGGGGGTAGGGGCATTTCACCAGGTATGAAGACCAGGTACCTGGTTCCACCCTGGGTTCTCTGACGAAGGTGGAAGCATGAAGTCTTTCTTACTTCTAAATTCAAATCTAAATTATCTTCCAATATGTTACCTTGTATGTTTTCTGGAAACTGGTACCTTCATCCATAAAACTGGTTCTATTTTGTGAAATTGGAAGAAACCTTTAAATTTAAAGTATTATTTAGCCAATAGAGCCAGGAGTTCAGTGTGCCAAGGGAATAATCTCTCTGGATTAAAATCAACCTTGATAGACAATGAGATAAGGTTGGCACTGTGAAAGGTAGTGGAGTTGGAACAAAAGCCAGGAGACAGGTTCTCTTCCGCAGGCTTCATCACTAGTTATCTGTGTGACTGGGGGCAGGTCACTTTGAATCTCCATTTGTTTATCTGTAATTATTTTTCATCTGGAATAGCAATGTCTATTTTATCTACTTCACTCTGATTGTTGTGAGGATAAAATGAGATAGCAATCGTAATTTTTTGTGTAATGACCTGAACGAGCCTAGGATTTAGTTCAGGAACTAACCATGTGTGGTTTGAGGAACCATACCAGGAAGGCTTCTTTGATGTTAATTTAGGCAGATTTAAGATATTGGACATTCTGGAACATTCAGAGTCTTATGTGGAAGAGGAATAATTTGGGATAGACTGTACAAAGAGCTGCGAAGTTAGCCAAGATGCAGGCTCGGTCCCCTAGGGAAGTCAGATGATCTCATGCCAACTGAACACAGGCCTTTTCCAGTGGGTCAGTATTGAGGGGTCTGGAACAGAAAAGACTCAACTTTTCTGCAAGGGGACTCTAGTCAGCAGCAGGTGCTATGGAGTAGAGAGCTGTACCTTTTGAGAGAGGATGTGGGTAAGTATCAGACTAAAGTGAAGCAAAGAATTCTTAGACTCCAAAGACTGGGCAGAAAGAAGGACGATTCAGCATGGTGGGAAGTACGGAAAGGGAAAATATGCAGTTTTTGAGTCACCTTGGTGTCTGGGACTGTATAACAACAAAACCAATTCCAAATCCCATCTTGTGGTGACCTGAGGCTGCGGACATATTCTTGCTTTGATTGAAGTGGCCAGAGTTGTCTTGTTTGAGAGGCCCAAGTAGAAAGCTCTTCACTCAAATACAGTTCCCTCACTGACTGACCTTCAGGTGGATATTTCCAATTTTTCTTTTTTTAATCAGGAACATTTGAATGTTTCTGAAAGCTTCTCAATAAAAGATAAATCATCTGGGAGATAGCACACTAAACCATTAATAACCTTTCTTCCTTTAATGTGAATTTACTTTCATTGGGTTATCTGCTTCCACCATGACAGCCCTGAGGAAATGAAACAGAGAATAGAGAATTTATAAAACACTAATCACAAACTTCACCTATTTGCATTCTCTGACTAGTCCTTGAGAGAAAGTCTGCCAGGAAAAGATGTGTGGGTTGTGTACTACCACAATAGTAGAGAGTAATGCTTCCTACAGACCACAGCACAGAGAAAGGTGCTTCCCCGAGTGGTGGATAATTGCAACTGGCCTGCCTGGAGGAGACATCCTATTGTTCTATGCTGTGAGGCATCCTAAATTCTTGAAAATATCAACAAAGCACAGGCCCAATAGTTCAGGTCCACTGGTTTCCAGACTGCAAGGTCAGAAGAATGTGGAGGAATTCTGCTTCTTACAGAGTTGGGGTCCCTTTGCAGTGGGCTGGAAGGTATGAAAGGGGTACTCTCTCCTTTGCAGCTTGGAGTTCAAGAGGAAAAGAGGCCCAAGCTGACAGAAGGTCAGAGCAGTCAAGAAGCAGCCAACCACCTTCAAAGACTGTCTTATTTTCAATGAAAGTTTCCAAGTGATAATAACATCTCTCAGTATTGAGACTTTGAGAATGAATTTGCAGCTCCCCAGTGATAGATAAAACACCATCAGAAAGTGTGACAGTCCCCTGCACATCCAGCTCAGTCAGAAGGAAATGGATCACACTCAAGGAAAAGAAAAATCGCAAAGCAGGCATCCCAGAACGTATTGCAATCATAACCCAGGAAAACCCTCAACCAAATTTCTCTTATCTGCAAACAATGTGCTTGGCTAATTTTCTGCTGACAGTTTGCCTGTACTAAACGGGCTTCATTAACTCAATTGGAAAAAAATGATTTTGCAATTTGCATAGGGTTTAAGAGTATAATTAATACAATTCATAAAAGGCCAGTGCCACTTTGCAGACATTAGTCCCATAGGGGATTATGAAGTAGTTTTCTTTGAAGAGAGTTCTTATGTCTGCAATTCCAATAGCCAATACTGCCCTGCCTTCTTGGTGAGCCATTCTCATCTGTATGCTCAATAAAACTACACTTGCATTGGCTTTGTCTTCCAGGTTTCTGCCCACCAGTCAGTTCCCTCTCCCTAGTCATCCTGTCTTCCGGGGCAGATGTTGTCATTTGGAGGAAAATAAAAGAATGCTTTCAGGTTAGGGCTCAGGGATGGAGTCAGGAAGATGTGATGTCACCATGCACCTCCCTTTTCATCCAGTTTTCTTGTTGCGTATCCATGTTCTAAGAGGTTAGTTGAGTGCTGAAGGCCTGTGTTTTTATCTCTTACAGGGAACAATTAATAAGCCTGACCTTTTAAAAATTTAGGTCCAAACAGGGACTACCTGGAATTTAAGGAGGGGAGGAGCAGTTAGATGGAAAATTCAGGCTTTGAGAATGAAGGGAGAGATGTGGCCCCACAGTGGTTGTCTATAGGTAAGGAGAGGGGTATTTTGTAGTGAAGGAGGGCATTATTGATGAAAGGCAAACATAAATCTGTCTCTCTATTTTTTTCAGTATGTTGACAATACTCTGTCAAAAATCTCTTTCCTGTCCTTTAAATTTAAGGCAGATGCCATCATTTCCATATATTTTCAGATATTAAGAACCCATTCAGCTGCTCATCACTAGCCATTAAGGAGCCAAAATCACAATGAGATACAACTTTACACCCATTGTTATAGAAAAAAAAACTGTTCTGACACTTTCTAATATGGGGAGGAAGAATTTATTGTAAGTGTCAAGACTATTGCAACAGGGGAGAGAGATCTGCTCCATTCCAAACACAGAAAGACAGCTGGGGACATATAGCTATCAAACAGAGTTGTTGGGGGATGATCAATGGATGGGAAATTACTAGGGAGGGGACAACAAAGGGGATTTTGCTACAACTGGACTAGGCAATTCAGGCCAAATAGCCCCTAAGGATGAGGCCCAGTTAAAAAGAAGGCTCAGAGGAGTGGAGTCTGACTGAAATTAGGTCAAGGAGACAGTCTTTGTCACCATTAGGATGACTATTATCCAAAAATGGAAGACAATAGGTGTTGGAGAAGAGGATGAAGAACGCAGAATGTGCATTTAGTAATGTAAAATGGTGCAGCCACTGTGGGAAACTGCTTGGCAGTTCCTGAAAAAGTTAAGTGTAGAATTATTATTAGAGTCAGCAATTCTACTCTTAGTTAGGCATTACCCAGAATATTTGAAATCAGGGCCTCAAACACATACTTGTAAAACAGGAGTAACAGCAGCCACAGCAGCATTATTTATTCAAAAAGTGAAAATAACCCAAATGTCCACCAAAAGATGAATGGATAAACAAAATGTAGCATATGCATATATTCAGCTTTGAAAAAGAATCAAGTTCTGGTACACGTTCCAAAGTGGATGAGCCTTGAAAACATGCCAACTGAAATAAGCCAAACACAAAAACACAAATATTGTATGATTTCACTCATATCAAGGACCTAAAACAGGCAGATTCATAGGGACAGAAAGTAGAACAGAGGTTACCAGGCCATGGTGCAGGGTGGGCAGGGGGAGGAGAGGAAGAAACAGAGAGTACTTTTTTAATGGGTGCAGAGTTTCAGTTTGGGATATGGAAAATGCTTTGGTGACGGCCGCACAACATTGTGAATGTACTTAATGCCACTGAACTGTGTACACTTTGATTCAAATGATAAATTTTATATTATGTACAGTTTATTACAATTAAAAGTATATAATAATAAAAGCCTATTCAACTTAATGAGCCAACCTCAAACTCAGTTTAAATCTTGGGCCCCCCATCCCTAGGTTGGATTTGGCAGGAGGCCAGGGGCACGTGGAGTGAGGAAGAACTTCATCTGTTCTTTCCTTGCTCCTCCCATCCTACCCTCTTGAAAAGTTGAAGGTGGAGGGGAAAAGGGCTATCAATATAGGCACAGAGTGCCATGTTTTATAACTGTTAGCACAGTAGTGATGGGGACATGTCTGGATTCTCTCTTGTTCATTGGCTTCCACTTCTGCTGAAATGGAGGTCTCTCCTGTAGGAACTCAGTTTTATTCTCTGTGCTGAAGATCCCAGTTAAGAGGGATGGCTGTGTCTCTCTTCACTTTGCCTCCTCGCCAGCACACTCACCAGTTCTTACTTCCAGCCTAGTCTTCTCTTATTGCCATGGTACTTCCTGTGGAGCTTGAGAACCATTAAGGTTTTCTTTTTTCAAAGGCCTTGGAGAGCGGAAAGCCCATTGACCTGTATTTCCTTCTTAAATCCTTTTCTCAATGTTTCCCAACAAGCCTACTTACTGCCTCTGGAAATCTCCAGATGTTCTGGAGATCTCTGTCTGTTCACCTGCATGTCTAAATGCCTGAGGACCCATGTCAAGCTTTCTCAAGAAATCCCCTAACTCCTCTCCAGTCCCTTGGCAGAAGCAGAGTGGGTTTGAAGTTTAATAGATCAGCAAGCATCCAGTAAAGAAAGAAGATGCCTGTCTCTCTTTCTTGAAGGCAATCTCAATCTCTAAAAAGTCACAAATATGGTTGGATTTTTTAAGACTATGGAGCACTTAATCTTTTTTGACACATACTGGGGGGTTTTATCCTCTAATTTCTATGTAACAGAGAAAAAAAAATCCCACTTAGAAGTCTGCTACATGAGGACTCCATTTGATTGCAACTCCCAAAGGTGTTCTGTGTGAAAACCAGGGAGAAGTTACCATTAATTGCCAAGAAAAATGTCTTTTTGGCAAAGTCTGTAGTCAGTAGAGGGGACAAAAACATCGTATGCATTCTAAGTATCTTGGAGAAATTCCTCTTTATTATGCAAGCATGTTTTCATTCCAAACTCACAGTAACCATATGAGTCAGTATTGTTCCATTTAATAGGAGAGGAAACTGAGACTTACATAAATGTACTGAAGATCCAGTTCTGGATGATTCGCTAGACAGCTTCCTTAATGGCTATGCGATGCTGTATCTTACGTTGCTAAAATACACTGGGTCTACAGGATGCAACTAAAGGTGTCTGAACTCTCTACATAAGGACCTTGGGAAGTACTGACCTATGCCCCAAATCAGGAGCATGCATTCCTCAGGGCCTGAAAATGTCAGGGAGGCTTCTTAAAGATGTCACAGAGTCAGGATCTCTGCAACTAGTGATCTCCATTAATAAAGAGACAAGAAAGTGGTTGTTTAGTTGAGCTGTGATAAGGAGGAAAAGAGTCTTGGAATAAACACTTGAACCTAAGGCTGAAATTATTATTTTTTCTAAAGACTGCCCACAGAGACTGAAGAGAATTTGAATTTTCTCTGCTGGTGAGGATTGGGAAATGAGGTGAAGTACCTGGAAAATTTTGAGAGAGGGGATATTTCAGATACCTTGAGTGAGGCCAGCAATGGCAAACATGGTAGTAACTCTATGGAGTCCTTCCTCCCAAGGCCAAGGAAGAAGGAGGAAGCCACTATTGGTCCCAATGGAGAAGCACACATGACTGCTTTGGCATCTCAGATGACCTGTGCTCTTTTGCATGATGGTCTTTAGAGGGATGCAGACTCCTTTGGGGAGGTTCTTCAGGAGAAGCAGCAAGTTGGGCTAGGCCAAGTCAAGCCCATGAGAAATAAAAACCCTTCCAAGGGATCATCTGCTGGATCAGAATTTCCTGAACTAGAAAGGAAATTTCCTTTGCCTTCTGCCCTGGGAAGAATTTGTTGGGAAAGCAGATACTTGGAGTGTCTTGAGAGTAGAGATGGGGCTGACCATGTGGAGAATCAGTTTTAGGGGGTCTGCTAAAGTTAAATATTTAGTGTCCTTGACCTTCTAAAGAGATTTGAGCCGTTCTTTTCAAATGAGGATCAGAGGCAAACAAGGCTGACAAGTCATATAAAGTGGCAGCTAATTTAAGAAACAATAATTACAAGGCACAATGACAGGTCCATCAGAGTAGTACTGAAGAGGTAGGTTGAAAATGTCTTCTGCCCAGTATATCCACAAAATTCCCTGGAACTGGTGAGTGTTATCTTATTTGGAAAAGGCTATCTTTGAAGATGTGATTCAGTTAAGGATCTTGAGATGAGGAGATAATCATGGCTTATGTAGATGGGGCCTAAATGCCATGAAAAGTATTCTTATACGAGAGAAGAAGACAGACACACAGACGGGAAGGCAATGTGAAGATGGAGCACAGAGATGCAGTCACAAACAGAGCAATGCCACTGGAGACATGAAGCTAGTCGAGACAAGGAACAGATTCTCCCCCAGAGCCGCTGGAGGGAGCATAGCTGTGCCAACACTTCAATTTCAGACTTTTGGCCTCCAGAACTGTAACAGAATAAACTTCAGTTGTCTTAAGCCATTAGTTTGTGGTAATTTGTTACAGCAGCCACACAGGAGACCAACATGGCAGGGCAGCTGGAGTGTGTGGTCAGGGCACCTGACCAAATCCAAGTGGATGAGGGTCAGGGAAAGCTTCCAGACTTCATAATAAGCTTTGAGAGTATTTAAGAGAAAGGAAGGAAAAGAAATCATCTATGCAGGAGTAAAAGTAGGTGTGAAAACCTGGAGTCAAGAGAGAGTATAGTGTGGTCTCCAAAGTGGGGAGAGGGTGGCAGAAGATCACACCATCAGACAGAGGTGTCATGTGGACAAGAATGCAGACTTTGAGGGCAGGGAGTGGAAGAAGTGCGCATGAGCAGGCAGTATGCTGATTAGGCAGAAGTTACATGAGGCTCTCTCTGGAAACCTCAATTAGAGCAAGTGAAAGAGAAATGTTCAATCTGGTAAGATGATTAGGCTGGAGAACGGGCAGGATTTGGATGGGGAAAAGTTAGAAAAAAGAAAGTGTGAACACTGGTGTCCATTTTCTGGATTCAGAACCAAATTGGTGATGACATTCATGACCAAGATAAGGAAAAAAGGCGAATAATGTTTCCAGTAGAATGGGCATTTCAGAACAAAATTATTGGCCCAGGAAAGGCTTATTTCATGGATAGGCAGTTGAGGCAAAACATCTTTCATGACCTCCAGAATCTCCTTCTTTGGCCCTGACAGTTCCAGTAATTTCCATATTATTTGTTAGTTGGAATCACAACACCAAAATTCATGTTAAAATATAAACACAACTTTGGAAGGAGGCTTGATCTGCCATGACCAGCCTTAAATGCTTCAGTCTGAAATAGATTATCAGCTTGGCCCTGCAGCAAGGGGAGCCCTTGAGAGTGTAAGGAAGACAGTTACTATTTCTGGAGGGATGACTATATTTCCACACTGGCCTTTACCAGTGAAGACAGGTGAGAACATATTGGGAGGTTGAAGTGGATATCATGAAGGCATGATTAGGGGAGCCCTGAAAAGAAGTGGGGGGTGGGGGGAGGATGAGCTTGAAGGAACACATCGCATTAAAAGTTAAAGCTGCTTTCCTTTTCTACTCTGAGCATGTGCAAATGGACAGGGTCCTGAGCTGGGGATTATCAGTACAGGGATTAGAACAATGGCCACATCCAAAGTCTAAAGTCTTCTCTGGCAAATTGCCCTAACCTGTAATAAGAGGTAAGATAGGTAACAATGCATGGAGAGTGGGCTTTACCTATGAAGGGTATGAGAATATGCCACCCCAAAATCTGCTACATTGGAATAAGGATTGTGTTGAGTCAAAGGCAATTAAAAAAACAGCAAACTCAGAAAGAGCTCCCTGCCCTCTGCCATCTGCCTTCCCAAAAGTGGGACACAAATATCCCTTTGTGAAGGCTTTCTCCCTCTCCTCTCCCATACCAGAGGAAAAAAAAAAAAGCAACCATTTTCACTAGAGATGTAAAGTTAGCACTGAGATGGGTCTACACAAACAAACCCTACAAAAATAATCTTTATCTTATGTTAGTTTCCCTATATGTTTATCTTCCCACAATTTATTGCTCCCAGAAGCCCAACCCCCTTTTCCTTTCTCTTGGCACTTCTCCAAACATTTGTCACCCTTTGTTAAAATGGTATATAAGCCCCTAGGTAAACCACCACTTTGGTTCTTCCCCCCACTTTTTTTATGAAGGTTTCCATGCATATAAAATTAAAATATTACCGTCAAATAAGATTTGTATGCCTTTTCTCCTGTGAATCTGTCTTTTGTCAGTTTAATTTGCAAGCCCCAGGCACAAATATAAGATAGAGGAGAAGTTTTTTTTTTTTTTTTTCATACACCGATAAGATCTACACATTGTTGTTCAATGCTATAGGGCTTTTCAACAGGGAAAATATTTGTCCTATTTCCTTAATAGTTCTACATGTATTCTTATTTTTTTAAAGGCTCCTCTTTTTTATTTCAAATTTAATAACAGCTATGAGTTGAAAGAAAAATAAAAGTAACCCTTATTATAATAATCTATTATCAGTATTATGATTTATCATAGAATTATAAAGTGCCTGGAGCTTGAAGGAAACACAGACTTCAACCTGATTGTATTTTTGCTGCTGGGTGTTTATTAATTTATTGTACAACTAAATCATGATTATTTAGTCATCTTCCTTTCCCTAACATTTTTCTAACACCTTCTAGAACTTTCCTAGAACAAATCATTGTGCTCAAATACTCCCGGTGCTTCTGGTTTCATGACTCACATTCTTAAAATCTCACCTCTGATTTTAGCCACCTCTGGGAGGACAGTTCATTCTGGGCTCTCACTCACTTCCCACCTTGAACCTATGACTTGGTATAGGCTTCCTTCTTCATCTCTGTCCCCTGGGATCCGCCATACCTACTGGGGATTGCCCAGTGCACATGTGCAAGCTGGAGTTAACATCCCTGGGGGCCACTATCAACCAAAGGAGATTGGGCATTGATGGATGAACGCTCCCACCACTTAACCCTTGGGTGGACAATTCTCAGCAACACACTATTATTGGCTTTTTCTACTTCCCTGTTTTGTTCTCCCTGCACTTTTCTACTATTCCCTGGGATGATACCCCAGATAAACTATCTGTACAAAGACCTTGTCTCAGGCTCCGATCTTAGGGAATGCCAAGCTAAATTATGTGAAAAGTGTACAAGCCTCACATTCAGCAAACCTAGGTTCTAGTGGCTCTCTGGCCACCATTAGAAACAAATCAGTTATTGGGGTGCTTGGGTGGCTCAGTTGGTTAAGTGTCCAATTTCAGCTCAGGTCATGATCTCACAGCTCATGGGTTCAAGCCCCACATTGGGCTCTCTCTTTAGTGCAAAACCTGTGTTGGATCCTCTGTCTGCTCTCTCTCCCCTCCCCTGCTCTCTTTCTCTCTCAAAAATAAACATTAAAAAAAAGAAAAAAATAGCTTATTTACACTGACCTCTTGTTTCCACTTATATAAAATGAAGGACTAATCCCTTTGGTTCTCATTCTTTCTTGTATTCACTCATTCTCTCATTTTTTACTCACTCTTTTTTTTTGTTTACTTATTTCCATTCTTCATTCATTTAGCCATTATACTTTCTGTCATTCACTCATTTTTTACTTATTCATCCACCCATCCATTCTTTCATTCATTTACTTCTATTCTTCTTCTGTATTTTCTTTATTCATTCACTCACATATCCACTGATTTTAAAGCAGTCACTAATTCTTTTACTTATATTCTCATTTTTCATCCATCCATTGACTTTTTACACATTCATTCATTTTTTTTTTCATTCTTTGGTCTATAATTTGTCAGACAGTTTTTCTTGTACTCTTCCTTCCCTTCCTCCTTTTCTTCCTTCTGTATCTCTTTCTTTCTTTCTCTCCTTTCTTCCTTCAACTGGTTGCTGAGAGTCTGAGTACCAGCCAGCATTCTACCATTGTTTGGAATAACACTGCTTCATGAGTAATCACTTCTGTGAATCAGACACACACTACAAGGGATAGGTGAGGGTAAGAACAGGGTGGTCCCCAAACACTATACATGAGGAAAATGTAAGTTCCAAATTCCAGGTACCTGTTTAATCATTTTTGTTGTTGCTGTTATTTATGAAGACTACAAGAAGTCTTATTTTAGCCACTAGGGGAAAAAAAACTATTTCTGATATTCCTAACCATATAAAAAGTTACTCAACAGCTTTGTGGGAGATTATACTCATATCATCTAAGTGTTTATAAGTTAAAAAACCAGAGGAGTACTCAACTGAAAATGCAAAACAGAATGTAATTGGACACATGCTTTCTCTCAGGAAAAAGTCTCATTATCAAAACTACCTATTTATTAGCCTTCATAGAAAAATGTATGAATCCTTAAATATTTTATGGGCATATATCTATAATTAAAGATATGTTGACATATATAATATGGTGCTAAAACAATTTTTTCAAAGCTGAGTATTATAATCAAGAGGGTCATATCACAATGGTTATTCACTATTGAATTGATAAATGAGCAACTGCAAATGTAAAATAATGTGCCAGCATATACTCTCCATGTTGTATTTGCACTCCCACAGATATAATCCACAAATTTTAAAGAATGAGGTGCAGTGTGTGTGTCTGTGTGTGTGTGATTTTCTAAGTTTTTAAAATTAAATTGCAAAAATCTTATTTATTGTCATATTTTTAAAGTTTATTTCTTTATTTTAGAGAGAGAGAGATAGAGGGAGAGTGTGCTTGAATGTGAGCAGGGGAGGGGCAGAGAGAGAGAGAGAGAGAAAGGGAGAGAGAGAATTCCAAGCAAGCTCCAGGCTCAGTATGGAGTCCGACACAGGGCTCAATCCCATAACCCTGGGATCTTGACCTGAGCCAAAATCCAGAGTCAGTCACCCAACCAACTGGGCCACCCATGTACCCCTTTACTGTCATATTTTGTAATGTAGTCCTATACAGAAAATTGCATGAAACAGAAATGTACATTTATTCAATTATTATAAAATCAACACCCTTATAATTATTACCCAGTTCAAAAGAGACCATTGTCAACACCTCTAAACCTTCTGGTTCTCCTTCTCAGTCACAGGTTCCTTCTGCTTTGAGCTGACTTTCATGGTAATTAGCCTCTTGCCTTTCTTTATGCTGTTTGACTGTTTTTAAATTTGCTATAAATGGAGTCATACAATATTTATTACTTTCTGTCTGGTTCTTACAATCAACATTATGTTTGTGAGATTTACCTGACTTTTATGTGTACTCGTACATTGTTCATTTCAATTGTGGCATAATATTCTATTGAATGAACTTACCACAATTTATTCATCCATTCTTCTGTCCATAGACATTTGAGTTTTTTTTCCAGTAGCTGGTTATTATAAGGGTGTTCTTGTGAATGTTCCCGTATATGTAATCTGGAGGACAAACACACAGAGTTCTCTAGGACATTCTTTAAGGCAGAAATGCCTGGTTATAGGGTATAAATATCATCCACTGTAGTAAAAAGCACCAAACTTTTTTCCAAAGTAGTTTGACACCCCCACCAACAGTATATGACAGTTCTCAATTGCTTCACATTCTTGTCAACATTTGCTATTGTCAATCTTTAATTTTAGCAATTTGGGGGCAGGGGTGGTACTGCACTGTAGTTTTAATTTGCATTTTCCTGGTGATAATGACATTGAGTGCATTCTATGATTTTATTCACCATTTGGATAACCTTTCTTATCAAGTACCGTTCAAGGTCTTGGCTACTAGACTTTTTGTCTTTTTGATTTTGTTTTGAATTTTTAAAAAGGATATATTCTGAATATATAACATATATTTTTCTGTGCCTCTGTGTTTCTTTTACGACAGTATCAAAAAGAAAAATTCTCTAACAAAAATTGTACAGTACCTCTTTATAGAAGACCATGACACACAATTGAAAAGAATTAGAGAAAACCTAAATACGTAGACATAGAATATTCATGTCTTAGAAGAATAGTATTGCAAAGACTTAAATTCTTTCCTGAATTGTTCCATAGATCTAAGGCAATTCCAGTTAGAATATCAATATTTTCCCTTTTTTGTGGAATTTGGCAAACTTATTATAAAATTGATATGGAAAAGCAAAAAGCAAACATAAACAGCCATGATGTTTCCAAAGAAGAAGAAAGAGGAGGAAGAAGACTTTCTCTATCAAGTATTGAGGCTCATGGGAATCCACAGCAGATAAAGCAGTATGGTATGGGTTAAGGATAAGCAGATAAATCAAATCAGTGGAACAGAATATAAAATCCAGAGACAGACCCACATATGAATGGAGACTTATGTATAGCAAAGGTGACGCTACAGAGTCATGGAAAAAGGACTAAACAGTGCTGGCACAAATGATTATTCATCCATATTGGAAAAGTCAGTTCCAGGTTGATTCATGACCTAAATGACAAAGTCAAAGAGTAGAGCTTTTAGACCTTAGGAATGGAAATATTTTTCAAACAGACAGAAAAGTTCTAACTAAAAAGAAAACAGGTTAGCAAATTATTCATCAAAGGGCATCTCTAAGAGTATAAAAAGCAAGTCACAAAGTAGAAAATACAACTATTTTTTTTAATTAAAAAATTTTTATGTTTATTCATTTTTTAAAGACAGAGAGAGAAAGAGCACAAGCAGAGGTGGGGTGGAGAGAAAGGGGGACACAGAATCTGAAGCAGGCTCCAGGCTCTGAGCTGTCAGCACAGAGCCCGATGCAGGGTTCACAAACCGCGAGATCATGACCTGAGATGAAGTCGGATGCTCAACCAACTGAGCCACTCGGGTGCCCCACAACTATTTTGATTGTGAGTCTTTCTAAAAACCATGATACTTTTTGTTTTCTTTTTGTTTTTTTAAAGAAAATGCCTGAATGAAATATTTTAGTCCTGTATGAAAGTAAGACTCATTGGATAATTCATTTAATACTTCTCAGATGCAGAAAAGTACCTATAAGTGGTTTTTTGGAAGTGCTTTCCTCCTTGGAAGATTCCAGAAGCCACAAGTCATATCTCAATCCATATTTCCTTCCTTTCTTGAATGTATCTTTTTCATCCTTTCCTACAGAGAAGAACTGGTGTAGGATTTTCAAGTCATTCGGCAGACACGAACCTCCTTAGGGAGGCACTGACATGCACACAGCCTTTGGATTTTAACAAAGAATCTGCCAGATTTGTGTTGCTTTCCCTTCTCATCAGGGTTGCAAGGTCTGAGGTAGGTTAGGCAGAAGAGGGGAAATTTACTGACTATTCCTCTGATGATATGATTTTTATGAAATCTCGTACACCTGATAGCTCATAAGATCCCTGTGTTAAGATTGTTGATTGGGTAAGACACCTTCACTGTAATTTTGTTTTTATAAAATAAGACTGCAAAGCCACCATCTTTTCTTTCTGCACATCTGCACATGATAAATTATTTCTATTCCCTTTAATCCATTTTTTATTATTCTTCAAAAATATCTCATGCTTTTTGTCCCTGGTGTTGTTGGAAATAAATCCCTGCCAAGACTCAGCTCTATTGTCAGGAGGCCAGCATCAAGCAGGATGACCGTTTCCTCAAGTTAATGAATTAGTAAATTAGCAAGTGGTGAGTTGAAATTAGATAATTGCCTTAACTTGAAATCTATGTATTCATGAAGCCCATTAACTGAAAAAAAATATTTATTGTCACTGACATCTTCACGCACTTGGTATTTCTGGGCTTCAGTGCTGACCTATTAAGGGGAAACAGGGGAGGGGTTTGAGTGTCTGGTTTTCTGTGTGTGCCAACCATGAGGATATCAGCAACAGGCCCATTTAGGGCTTCAGATAACCTTCCACCTGGAGTAATATATTTTTATTTCACTTCCACGCTGGTGGTTATTATAGTAGAAACTGCAGCAATTCCTTACTCTCCTGTAGCCAGCTTTTTACTCTCAAGTACCCTGAGGAATTAAATGGATGTTTGTAATTTTTCCCCATTATGGAGAAAGTTCTAAATTGTATTGCAAATAAATAATAATATTGAATGCTGATAAAAAATCCTTCTCTATGCACTCTCCAAGCCTTAATTAATTAAGGCTCACAAACACCCTGTCACCTTGGTAAATGCATCACCCTATTTTAGAATGTCAAGCCTGGTAACCAGTAATTATTAAAAAGTTGAGGAAAGAGCATTTAGATGGAAGTACATTAACAATGTGGTGTATTTTCAAAATGGTCAGAGGAGTGATAATGTTCAGCTTTGTGTTGTGAAGGATTGCATGGTGACTTTCTGGGAGAACTGAAGGCTTCTCTGAAAACTGTTGCTGATGTGATGGAAGACACCTGAGAGGGCAGAGTGGTTGACAGGTTTCTGCATGCCGTGACATGGGAAGTACAGTCAGGCACCCAAATTTCCAGTGAGGTGAACTACAAGGGCTCCCACAGACAGGGACACCTTTTTTAATTTTTTTAATGTTTATTTATTTTTGAGAAAGAGAGAGAGAGAGAGAAAGAGAGCAAGCTGGGGAGGGGCAGACAGAGTGGGAGACACAGAATCTGAAGCAGACTCCAGGCTTTGAGCTGTCAGCACAGAGCCCAACGTGGAGCTCGAACTCATGAACTGTGAGATCATGACCTAAGCCGAAGTTGGATGCTCAACTGACTGAGCCACCCAGGCCCCCCCATGGCACACCATTTTCTATAGAGAATGGGTCTGTCCTTGTCTAGAACAACATTCTTTGGACATCTCAAACTATAGTGAATGAATAAACCTCCTGGAAAATTTCCCATAAACCCAGATTCTAGGGCCCCACTTCCAGAGAGTCTATTGGGGGCAGTATATGCTTGAACTTAGAATTTTGTCTTTTTTTTTTTAAATCAACACCCAGGTGACTGTAGTACAAATGATTCCAGAGATGTTGCCAGTACTAAGCAAATTCCATTATCGCTTGGGAAGTTTTGAGACAGGTATCTCTAGTTTTCCACCTTTCCGATAAAGAGTTTCCATCCTGTGGTGTATCTGATTTTGATCAGCACTGCCCACCAGTAGGCCTGCTCAACTGAATTAACTACAAAACATTCTCTCAGGTACCTCAGCAAATTGATCTTCTAGATGAAGTTGTTTAGTACTTTTGGAAGTCTGCGATACATAACAATTTCAGTGCAGCTGAAATGCTATCAGGTTATCCTTTGTCTTCAATTCACCAAGCATAAAGTTTTAGCCTTCAGACCTGATCAAAAGTCAGCTGGTCATTTAGTGACTGTCATAGGCCTGGTACATTCTGAGACCTAATCCAGATACCATGCTCAGAGTTCACAGTGTAGCTGGTAACACAGAAATTGCATATTTGAAAATGGCAAAGGGGACATTTAAAAGATGTAAATGCAAAAAAGTACATACCTCATGGTCTGGAGACATTGGTCTGAAACACTTTTTCTGACTCTTCCCTAGCAGAGACTCACATAGGAAGCCATAGTGAAACAAAATGGCAGTTCAAATCTGAGTTACCATCCATGGCACTCCAATGAAATGCACGATTGTGGCATAGACTCAGACTAAATGTTTCAAGTGCATTTGGATAGAAAAACACCCAGAATGATGCTAATATGTAGTTGTATCATTAAATGTGTGTGTCTATATTCTGGGTATAGGGATTTCCAGTACTCTTTCTGTGCATAATATGTAAACAGAGCTTTGCTTGACTCACGCTTGATCTGACTTTGTTGTTGCTGTTTTTTCTGTAAATTGGGACTGAGTTATAAAGCTTGCCTGTTTTGTCAGTTTGGGTAGCATTATTAGTCTTAAAATGAGACCAGTGAGTAAAAAAATAGATTAATGAATATGTATATATACATAGTATGTACATTCTCACAGAGATCTATGAGATTTATATAATTCTGTTTATTCTTTTGTGTACATTTACTGACCTCCTATATCTCGATATTCAATAAATATTTTCTATATGACCTCTTATGGGGCAATCAACCCCTAATTTTTAAAAACTTCATGTTGGTTTGGTTAAAAAAAAACAAAAACAAAAACAAAAAAACAAACACCTCTATTTTGCCAAACAAAATTGTTAGGTCAATTGTTTTGAAACTATGTTTTTTTTATTTCAGCAATTTCTCAAAGTGTTCCAATCAGTAAACTGTAGAACCACTTTAATAATCTCAGAATAATCTTCTCTCTCACATCCTCCATATTTCTTTATAAATCTATATTAATTTTTAAAAAATCTTTAAGAAGATAGACTTGATTTATGTCATGAGTAAAGGAATCTCTAGATATTGCAACAGAAAGGAACTACCACTGAACAAGGATTACCTCCTTCCACATACGCCCACCTCCCAATATTATCACCCAATGGGTTTCCTTGTCCCCCACTTTTCCAGTCTTCCACCACCCAATCTGGACCCATTTACTTGGCTGAACAGATGTTTACCTTTCCACAAGCATGCCAGGCTGTTCCCTTCACCTAAAATGACTTTCTCCTTATTCATCCCCCATGTCTACTTATCATTCAAATTCAGGCAGAAGCCATGAACTTGATGAAGCATTTCTGGAAACTTTCTTGACCTTCCCACTGTCTTTTGTCTCTTAGGTCTCACTGTGCTATCCCAGAACCTATAAGATTTTTGCAGAGATGTGTCTATCTTCTTGCATCCCACTTATGATAAGCTCCTTTAAAGGAAACACTCAATCTTATTCATGTTTGTATTGCCAGCACCAAGAATATTCTGCTGCTCTGTAGATGAGGAATGTACATTTGATGAATGCATGAATGAACGGATCAAAGGCAACGTATAGGTAAGGAAGCCAAAGCATGCATATCTTCTTTAGACCAAAAGGAACAACACTGTGAAATTTAATCATCTCAAACTATTTTTATGAAAAGCACCTATGTGCCAGGCTATAAAGCTCTACCTTCAGATACATTGTAAACTGGTTAACTGAATTTTACAGTAAGCCCATAGTAAAGGAAGGTAAATTAAGGTGGGAAGGTAGAAAAATATCTCTTTTACTAGCCACCTTTTTTTTCACAGACCATAAAACTGAAGTGATACACAAGGCTTCCTCGACTTTTTCTAGATTTTGAATTCCTGTACTTCTGTGTCTTGCACACAGTAAATGATTAATACATATATGTTGTAGGACAAATGAATGAATGAATGGATAAATGAATGAATGAAGGCTCTGATGCTGTGAGGCCCTCAGAAAGAAATTGATTCCATTTTCCAAACATGGGCATTTGTATTACAGTAGTAATATTTGAATTAAATTAATATTCCTCATTTATTTGTATCTATCATAGGATCCGCTCAATGTATAATCTTTAGGTTTTTTAATAGACTGGTGTGGCTGGCTATATGAGGGTTTCTTCTATTGGATCATCCTGAATATATCTTCATGTTTACCAGTTGCATTCCCCTGAGGATAATGGGATGGTGGAATCTATTTTTCTTCTTCTCACTTTTAATGTTCTTAGGCAGAAAGCAGAGATGTGATTTTAATAGTACATTATTTATTCCTGCATCTCAGGGGGAGGAGGATGGAAGAGGATGGCAATGTGTTTGTGAATGTAATATAGTGTGGATTAAGGTATGAGAAGCTTTTTATCATGGATAGTCTCATTACAGATGTTGCCAGCACCTGTTGAGGATGAACTGCATTAGAGAAATGTCTCCCCAACTTGCCTCATTTGGGGTTTCTGTTTGCACTACTATTCTAAACCCCATCTCTCAAGGGCTTCTCCTTCGGAGCTAAGCTTTGCTCTTTGTTGAAACTTGGCAAACAAAATCTCAGCTTGGGAACAGTCTCTTCCCTCTGCTTCCTCATCTTCTCCCCCAACCCCTGTTTATTAATTTCTTCCCAGAACTGCTCAACTGCATTTAATTGGGTACACATTTTGCTAAACAAAAAAATACAGCAATTAAATCTTGATCCCCCCCCTTCTTTATTGCAGGCTTCTTCTAATTAAAGAAATGTTTTGATTATTTTCCCCACTAACCCCTCAAAAGGAAAAGAAATCTTAAAATAAGTGGTGACATCTCAAATACTCCGGAATAAATTCTTCTTTGCAAGTTCGGAGTTGAGACACGGTCAAATTCTACCCTATGTGTCATGAAAAAAGTTCTCTCTCTCTCTCTCTCTCTCTCTCTCTCTCTCTCTCTCTCTCTCTCTCTCTCATAGAATGAAAATCCAGATTGAATTTGTTACACAGCTTCCGAGAACACTCAGGCCCGGCTTCCAAGTGCAATCCTCCTGGCCGGGAGTCAGCAGCCCACGCACATGCGCGCAGGGCGTTGCGCCAGGGCCGGTTCTTTGCCTGACCCTCTGCAGCCTCTGCTTTTCTGGAACTTGTGGTGCAGTGTCGCCTTCTCCGCGGGCACGTTCCGTGGGTTGCCCCAAGTGCACAGCCTCTGGCCGAAATGCCATCATCTTAAAGGTGTTCCAGCTGAGCCAATGTCTCCCAAACGCTTGCTCGCAGTGCGTCTATGCTCCCCCACTGTTCTGTCTGCCCCTTGTCTAGCTGTCCCTCTGCTGCCAGCGGTGACCGCCGCTCTCAGCCACAGTGAAATCCTCCATGCTCCCAGTTGGGGCATCTCTAAGCAGTGCGGGCCCAGTGCCTGGAGAAGATCATGCTATGCCTTCCTCACTCTTGAGCTGGCTGACATTTTTCACACAATCTTCATTTACAAGCATTGATAAGCCGTGGAAAACAGAGTAAAATAAACGTGATGATTAACTCACGGCCATACCTAAGAAGTTATCATCACTTCAAATTACAAATCCTCTCATCCCGCTTTCTGATCATGACCTTCTGTCCTTCCACCTCTCTCCCTCCCAACCATATGCTGGTCAAATGCACACTTCCATCCCCCCAGCTTTCCAGGTCACTGTAGTTGTTTTCTCTAATCAGCCCCTGGCCTTTTCCTTCCCTATTCAGTCTAGAAGCCAGTATCTATGCTTCATGCTACTTCTCACCAACACCCTCAATACGTTTGTCCTTATCCTGTTTTTCCAGACTGAGAAAATGCCAAGCCAACTTTCTGCCTTCTCCTGTCCTACATCCAGGCCTATGAGATTCCCTGGAGGAAAAAGACAGAAGCAAATCCATGTTTCTGCAATTCTATCTTCTCCTACCTGAGCCAGGTAATCCTTCTGTTTGATTGTGATTAATTCCTTCTCCCGTTTCTTGTAAGGTTCCTGCAAGCACTACCCTCCACTCATACTTTCCATAATGCCTTCCCCGCCAATCTCAGGAGATGACTTCACTTCCAGTCTCATATAGGGAAATAATTAATGACAACATCTATTTCCTGTACCCCGAGAGAACACATTTATCTGCATCCATATAAATCCTTTTCTCTTTCCCTTCTTCCTTGCCACTTCACTAGCAACTCCTTCAGCTTCCCGAGGACCTTGCTCCATCATCTGTATTCCAACTGTCACTTCTCTCTCCCTCCATTACTCCCCCTTGCTCCCCTTTACTCCTCCCCCAATTTCTCTCTCTTTCCCTGCACAGCCACCAGCCTTGAAAATAGTCTCTGTTTACTGCCTGCACTGTGTTACTTTCCATTTACTATTCAACTCACTGCCCTTGGGTTTCTTGCACACCCCATGTCTCCACTGAAAAATGTTCTAACAAAATAACCAGTAGTGTTTGAATTGCTAAACCCATTCATAAACTTTTGGCCCCTATTTTGCATAACTTTTCTGAGTCACTGCTGGCTATCATCTGTGCACTCCCTTAAATCTCCTCTCCTGCTAACGCGCCCTACTCTGTATGCTGGGAAGCTGAACTCTACCAGTTGTTTCAATGGGTTCCCTTGTACTTTGGCTGCTAGTTGGGTTTGGCCAGTGGAAAGCCCCAGAAAATGATAGAAGAGTCACAGCTGGGTGTATATATCCCACTTCTTTCTAAGGGACAGGCCTGCAGTGGGCTGCTGCCCTTGACAGAAGTCAGATACCTCTTCTTAGGGTATCTTCTCCAAATAGCAGTGCTCTCTTGTTCATTCTCTCTCTCTCTCTCTCTCTCTCTCTCTCTCTCTCCCTCCCTCCTGCCCTCTCTATTTTTCTCAGAGTCCCAGGATCCACTCTCTCTGCTCAGCTATCTAGACCTTAGAGGTACTGACCCTACTCTCTGCTCTTACCTGCCAGTGAGTATTCCATTAGTACTTTGGGTTCTCTATACTTGCCCATACCTTTGTAAATAGTCTCTTTATTAAACTTTCCTCAAATTTCCCGATTTCAGGGGTGTCATCTCTTTCCCACCAGTACCAGGACCTGTATAAAGTAATTTAACACTACCAACAACTCAGGCCCTCCTGAGTCTCATGATGGTGTCTCTTGTTCTTCTGCTAACGTTTTAGCTCTGCCTATCAATCCCCTTTAGACAGTGGCTGAGTGTGATGCTTAAGGAGATGGGCTCCAGAACCAGACCAGGAGGTCTGTGCCACCAACCAGCAGTGTGACCTCGGGAAATTTCCCAAACCTCTCTGTCTCAGTCTTCTCCTCTATAAGTGGTGGATAAGATGCTTCCCTACCTCAAAGTCTAATGGAGATGAAATGGCTTAAAACATGTGAAACACTTAGAATAGTGCCTGGTGCACATTAAACCATAAATGCTGGTGTTTGTGTCCTTATTACTGATCACTTTCTTCTCTCATCTTCTCTTTGTCCCCTAGTTGTTGGGACTTCCCAACATTCTTTTTTGGTAGACACCTTTCTGTTAGCTATTTGAAAATATCACAGGGATGATCTAAAACAATTATGATAATAGTTAACATGCATTATACTCTTCTTCTGTATATGGCACTGTACTATGAGCCATGGAATTAACACAAAACCCTTTGTGTTAGGCAACTGAGTTACCTCTCTGAACCTCATTTTCCCCCTTTGTAACATGGGGAAAATGATAGTATCTATCTGATAAAGGCTTTTTGTATGAATCTGATGACTTAATAAATAAATAAATAAATACCCTTCCCAGATAGGTACTAGGATTGTCCCCAAGTTGTAGAATGAGGCAGAGGGAAGTAGAGTCACTTCCCAAAGTCAAGGAATGGAACTATGCTTTTATTCAAATCTAACCAGGCTGAGTCCATGCTCCTGTCGTCAGCAATGGATAATTTGGGTAGACTCCAGTTCCCTTAGGCAGGAAAAAATTCAAAAAGTGGCAAATATATGAGCTTTTGAAACCAGCCCCTTGATTTCCTAGAATGCTAATAAAAACATTTTCATTGCCCTCACTGATGAGTGCCTAGGTAGCATGCAGGCACGTCTGCTTTGTTTCCACAGATAGGAAATCAAACTGGGCAGCACTTGACAGACAGCAAGACTGTTCCATCATTTTCCAAACCCAGTGAAATGAGAAAAAGAAACCAGTAGGTTAGATATCCCTGGGGCATATATCTCCCCTTTGGGCATCAGTTTCACACTGACTTCAAAGGGAGTAACTGCTGAACTGGACAGGAGGGAAACTGGACCCAGAAGGACTGGGCTTGAAGAGTATAAATAGTAACAAGGAACGGGGTCTGGGAAATTGGCGTGAATACTCTGCAATACGTTCTAGCAATATACATGATTAAGTTTTCCATGTAAAGTGGGATTTTCTTTTCTCTCACAAGTGTCTTCTTAAACAATGTTTTTAATTAGGACCCTTGTTTTCCTTTACTTCTTTATTAGGGAAGCTTCACACTTAGCCTGACATTAGAATGTTCTTAGAAATAAACAGTTTCCATAAAGGCAAAATTTCTCCATAAGATCATTACTATTATGTTGTGTGGGGAATGGAATAGCACCTCTGGGAATTTAATGCTGTCAAGAGTCTATTTCAGTAACATGTGACGTTCTCCAGGAGATCCGCCCTGTCTCCATTTGCTCCTACTTCTCAGGAAACGAGAGGAGAGAACCAAACCCTTGCCGCTGATTAAAATCAAAAGCATTTTCTTGCATGAATAGATAAATTATCTTTTAAAAATGGAGCCCTTTGTTAACATTAGAATCCCCTGGTGCCTGTTGGTTGAACCCTGTGGTAAAAATCTGCCAACATGGAGGAGGAGGAGTGAGAGAAATCACTGAAAAATGGAGATGCTCCCACTCTTTAAGATGCGATTTTAGCTTTTCCTTTTATTTTTGCTTTCATTTGAGGATTTGGAAGAATGAGGAGAGAATGTGTCAAGAGGAGGCACCCTCTCTACTGCACAAAATTTCAAATCTCTGTGGTATTGTGTAGAATTTCTTAGCTCACAGGTTTCCTGAAGACAGACTCTCACAAACACCTATGATTTTAGTATGGACATGGCTGGGACTCATTCTGGGCCTCAGGCAGACCGCCTCCTGACCTCCTTCAATGACTCATGTGTAATATAACATCTGAGTGTGAATGTAAGCATTTTAATATGAAAAGGATTGATTTTTCCTACAGACATGGGATTCTAATGATTGGAAACAATATATTGATTTTTTTTTTTAATTAAAGCCATCTTCCCACTCATAATGGAAGGTCTTGCCCTTTGTGAAATTTATATCCATAGTCCTTGGTGATATCTGCAATTACAACTCCCAGTGGCTAGCACCACATTTGGGAAGGAGGAAGTACTAATAGGAGAGAAATTATTCTCACTCCCTTCTTGGTAACGGGCTTTTAGTGTTGGTCAAAGGTGGCTGATGGAAGGCTGCATGAATGTTGAAATGTCTCTGCCCCACACCACAGCCCAGAAAGACAAATTCTCCGGGGCTTTGGGACCACTCCTAACTCATATTCTCAGAATTCCTTTTACCCTTGCCCTATTCCTTGAAGCATCTGGAATAAGACAATAAAGACACTTCACTTTGAGAAAATGGTTTAAATTGAATCCCCATTCGGTGAAAGTATCACTTGCTATTGCCAATATCATTCAAGTACTGTCACTGGGATCTTGTCCCTAGATCCCACAGAACAGAGGTTAGTCCTGTCCAGGCTGGCTGAACACAAACCATGAGATGAGTAACCGGGAAGATCTGCTTGAGGCCCGTGTTAGCCCTACGCCACTCTCAGCACCCGCTCCTTCATGCTCATGTCATGTATGTACCTGCACCAAGGTCACAGATATTGTGACCTCCCAGGAACTTAGAGATGATCTGAGTGAAGTCCTTTGTTTTATACCTGAAGACACCGAGGCCAGAGGGGTTAGTCATGTGCCCAGGCTTGTTCATGGCACAACCAGGCCAGCCTGAGCTCTCTTATCCCCAGTCCAGTATACTGTGTCCTACACCACATTCTTTCAAACCCAAATATGCATGTTTTCCCCCAATTCTCTCAGTGACTGAGGCTCCTAATGTTGGTCACTACTCCTTCCCTCATCTCTGAATAGCTCCCCCTTGCCCCTCTGCCCTCCTACCACCTGCAGATTCAGCACCCAGGATTCCTCCTTCCTACCCCCACCTCTTCTTCAGTGCCCCATCTGGTCTTTTTCTCTTCCCCCACAGACTCCTTTACTCCTTTCTATGTCTTTCCACATCCACATCCATATACACTTGGCTGTACGTGACATGTGTGTAAAGGGCATACTGAGTCAGGAGACCCAGGTGCCAAACCTGGCTCCCACATACTGACTTTATTACTCTTTTAAGGATTAGGTTTCTCATAAGCAAGGAGAAACTGTATTTGCTTATCTCCTGGGTTATTGTGAAGATCAGCTAAAATAATGTCTAAGAAAATGTGTGTAAACTAAGTGATACCCCCAAAACATTAGAAATTATGACGAATATTCTTCCCTCAGCTTTGCCAACTGATGCGAGCACCTAAGATGAGCATGAATAGATAATAGTTGTGAACAGATCAGTATTTATGCCTCCTGAGTGACATATGTACCCCTGGTAGTGTCTTCTGAAGCTAAAATAACTGCCCAGTGGGCAACTTTAATGGGGGTATGGCAGGCACCAATGCAGGACTTAGAAGAGATTATTTTACATGCAACCATTCTAAGCTTTAGAAAGTCCCACCTATGAAAACTTTTTCTACCATACTAAGGGCAGGCATTTGCCTTAAGAGAAACAAAAAAGGGGAGAAAGACATAGCTTGGAAATTCACATCCCAGAAAAGGGGATGGCATTCTTTTTTTTTTTTTTAATTTTTTTTTTAATTTTTATTTATTTTTGAGATAGAGAAAGAGCATGAACGGGGGGAGGGTCAGAGAGAGGGAGACACAGAATCCGAAGTGGGCTCCAGACTCTGAGCTGTCAGCACAGAGCCTGACGCGGGGCTCGAACTGTGAGATCATGACCTGAGTCGAAGTCAGATGCTTAACCGACTGAGCCACCCAGGTGCCCCAGGGATGGCATTCTTCAGGTAAAAGTGTGGCCACTGTGAAGCCCAAAGACAGGGCCATAATCAGTCACATTAACCAGCAGGTCTGGGACCAGTTAACTTCTTCATCTCCTGGCTTAACAATTGCAGGTACCTGAAAATATAACTGCTCAGACAGGTTTGTGGCCTCAAACACAGATCTATGCTAGCCAAGAATGTGATTGGCATACTAAAAGATCCTTATGATGTCAGAAACACATCTGAGAATTAAATCACTTGTCAGTCATTTATTCCTTGGTGTGACTGGGTTTGTTATTTCATTCTTTTACTCAGTTTGGGAGAAAGGTGGGTCTTTTGGTTCAAAAACCAAGAATGAAAGTTTGTACCTCTTAATCCCCATCACCTTTTTCACCTATCACCACCCCTGACACTCTTCCCCTCTGGCAATCACTACCTTGTTCTCTGTATTTATGAGTCTGCCTCTGTTTATGTTTTTTGTTTGTCTTGTTTTTTAATTTTTTAAAAATTTTTTATTCATTTTTGAGAGACAGAGACAGAGCATAAGTGGGGGGAGCGGCAGACAGAGAGGGAGACACAGAATCCAAAGCAGGCCCCAGGCTCTGAGCTGTCAGCACAGAGCCCGATGTGGGGCTCAGATTCACAAACCAAGAGATCATGACCTGAGCTGAAGTTGGACTCTTAACCAACTGAGCCACCCAGGCACCCGTCTTGTTTTTTCAGATTGCACGGATCAGTGAAATCATATGGTATTTGTTTTTTCCCGTCTGACTTATTTCACTTAGCATAATACCTTCTAGGCCATTCATGTTGTCATGAATGGCAAGATTACATTCTCTTTTAAGGTTGAGTAATATCCCATTTATATATTCATGTATTGATGGACATCATTTAGGTTGTTTCTATATATTGGCTATTGTAAATAACGCTGCAATAAACATAGAGGTGCATATGACATTTTGAATTAGTGTTTTGATTTTCCTTGGGTAAATACTAAGAGTGGAATTATTGGATTGTATGGTATTTCTATTTTTAATTTTTAACTTTTTGAGGAACATCCATACTCTTTTCTGTAATGGCTGCACCAATTACATTTCCACCAACGGTGCATGAGTTTCCTGTTCTCCACATCCTCACCAACACTTGTCCTTTCTACAAATTGTAACTATACTTAATGTAGTAAGCATTTCACAATGTACAAACTTGTCAAATCACTGTATTGTACAACTGTAACTAATATATTGTTGTATATCTACTATACTTCAATTAAAACAAAAAACAAATAAGGATGAGACATGTTACTGATGCCCTCTCATGGAATGCAAGCCCCAAAGCCTCTATATGAAGGGAGAGGGATGAAAAACAGTAAGTGAGGGAGCAGCCTGCCTCTTCTGGTTCTTCATCAACTTGGGCCAACTCTGGAAGCTTCCTGGACATGAGCTTTGTTGTCCTTCACTCAGAGGACCTATCAAGCAGACAGCTGAGTCAATGAGAGTCTTCAAAGACTTGGTTTATTTATGGTGGTGGTAAACATGTCCCCAAGGACCACTAGATAGGTAACAGGCCAAAATGCTTTCTGGCGTAAAGACTCAGTGCATCCTTATGGTCCGCTACTCACATTCTTCCCGGTGATTTATTTTGTGCCTGCTCTACAAATTTCCTACTAAACCCCACTCCAGTTCCTCTTTACAAAGACGTCAAAACTCTATGGTTTCTTCCTCTTTACTAGTCCTGAGACTCTGAGTGTCCTGCTGACTGAGGCATGTATTTTTTTTTTTTTTTTGCTGACAAAAATATGTTTGCCTAGTTTCACTTATTCAATAAATTCTTTTTTCCACTTTTTTTCTACTTTTCTACTATGTTTCATAAGAAACATAGGATCACATACAGAACCTCTCCCAAAGCCCTGTTCCTTTAACCTAATTGTATTTTCCTTTTTTTTTTTTTTTTTTGGAAAATTCTTCATATCAATTCCATCCATCCCATCTTCATTTACCACACAGCCCAGGCCTTTACACATTCTGTATTTCTTTACTGAAGGCTTACTTCCATGCTTCCCCTTCTTTAACATTTTCCCCATCACATATGTCCAAGTCACATTCTGACCCACGACTGTACTAGCTGTGACTTAATTTGTATCATCTGACTGATCTCCTAAAACACCAAGAAACTATCTCTGGACTTCTAGAGTCAGTACAATTTGAGGTATCTGTTTACAATGGCCAATAGGACACTTAACTAAGAGGTGAAATGTCTGTGACCCCTTGTTTTACCTATCTGCTGCAGGTAATGTTGGGAGCAAGAGTGGTCAAAGGAAACAGGAGACAGCTGTCAACCTGGCAGGGACCTAATAGTGGGGAGAAATCATTCTTTTTCCTCGATCTTTGCCAATTATACAGAAGATCCACAAAAGCCATTGCAGATGAACCATGTGACCAACAGATCAGCAAATGTGTTTTTAAAGGCAAATATGTAGTAAAAGTTGCTCTATTTCAAAATGCAGTGAATTTGGATTTGTTTCAAAGGAGAGTCTTTACTCTAGGTTTTAAACTGATAGGCAAATCCCCATAAGTGGAAACTGAAGTTCCCTTGAACCATTGCCAGATCTTACACAAGATAGAGACAGGAAGCAATGGTTAATGTTTCTTACAAGTGTTAAAAAGCAACTCACAGTATCACTCTCTTTCAATGCACCATCATGCCCTATGAAGCCCTTGGGTTCCACTGATCTATGGAAAGTCCACATGTCCAAGTTTTGATATAATAATTATAGACAGATGTGGGAAAACTGAACACTCATTCCAGAATTGAAAGTAACCATTTTATTTGGTCACCGTTATGAAAACTGTATATAAGGAGAAATTTGGATTCTCATCCAATATCCTCCTAAAAAAATATGCTCAGGCAAACTTTTCTAAGTGTTAAAACTGAAGTGTGATTTGAGTACCATAGGAGACCAGTGGAGGGAGAAGGTCGGTAATCACGTGAGAAGAGACTGTTTTTATACCTTCTGATCATGGTGATCTCTACAGAAAGTTAGTCACTCTGAAGAGTAACAAAGGCCATCTGTTAGTGTCTATGGTATTCCTGCTAAAAGCTAACAGGGACTAAATGATCTTTTGATGTTTAATGCAAGCCTCTAGCAGTGAGTATTCTCTGCTTATCTGAAAATGGTATATGGTGGTGGTTTAACAGAGCTAGACAGGTGGGCCACATGACTCATAAGAGTGACAGACATACTGGGCAACTCAGAGCACAGTACTTTGAAAAGGTAATCCCTTTAATTAGGTTTGCAAATTACTGAGGTAACGTGTTGTTTAAATTCATGACTCTTCCTCATAAAATCCTGAGTTTATGAATTGAAATAGTGCTGCCAGGAGTCAGGTTTTGTTCATTCGTGATTGTGGAGACAAGTTGCTTCTGGGTGAATGGACTAGGAGAGGTGAACAAGATGCATAGTTTATGGAGGAGGAATATGGCTCTGGTTCTGAGAGTTTTCTGAGGCTTTCAGAATAAGTGGAAATACATCATTTAATTTCTGCCAGGACTTCTTCCTCAGGCAGAGCCTAGTATCAAGAGGAAATTTCAAAGAATAATGTGTTGATATTCCAAAGACCTGGATTCTAATTTTCACATTAGATGTTAGAATCTGAGTTTTCTAGTCTAAAAAGTGGTGAACTTGACTAGATCATCACAGCTTAAATGGACATATTTTTTCTGTCAGCGATGAGAATGAAGGAGACATGCTTTGAAACTTGCTAGATCTTTCTAAACTCACAAATCCATGGTGCTACAATCAAAAGCATTCTGAGTAGCAAAGATCCATTTGTTTAGATATAGTAAAGGAGGTTAGCTGTTGTGCCTTGTTTGGATTAAGAGACAAGGTTTGAAAAAAAATGATATTTATGGAAAGGAAGAAAATAATGGGATCTGAAGTTTTATTATGCACTGAATGTTTTTGCATTATAGTCCTTCTAAAATTAGATTTCTCCCAAAAGGTGGTTTCCTACAGAAGACATCTCAGGATGCCACTCAGGATGACACTGAGTAACAATTCAGTGGCCAAAATTTAGCAGTGGTTGCTCTTCAGCTTCTGGTGGGCTGATGTTCAAGGAAGAGCCCTCCCCTACCCCAAATCTGCTGTGCTGAGTAGCAGAAATGCAAACAAGAAATTAGGAAAATACCTCCCCAATTTAGGCAAAACCACTCTGGGCTCACCTACTCTTGGGATCTCTAGAAAAAATATCTACGGATCTTAAAAAGAGGATGAATGGTAAGTTTCTTGCATGCATGTGCCATCTCAACTGGCATCACTTCTGCAGAAAGATTTGAAGAATCTTGAAAAGCAATGAATTTGGAAGCTCTATTTCCTCATTCTCCATTTCAACGTGATCAGCAAATCCAAATATGCAAAAATGACACTTGTTTGGAGGACAGCAGTGCAACCCAGGCCACTGCTCTTTCCGGTTTAGAAGTAGACATATTTCTGCCCTGGAGATCTGCAATCTAAACTGACAAGTTAGAATACTGGAGATACCTCAGAAAATAGTCTTCCAGGTGATTGGAGGAAGGCTTCATTTGAATTGGGATTAAGGAATTTAGCATTAAATGAATTAGCATGATGGTTCTTCTCTCTTGCCTTCTCTGTTATGGCTGGCACCACAGTCATAGTCTGGCCTCATCTGCTATTTTTATAATTCTTTCCTGCACTAAGAATTTGTTTCCAAATTTTTGACCATTTATGTTAATACAAGTAATTCTTTACTTGCAGGCTGGACTGCAGCGTTTTGAGGAAAATTGCTGTCTTACCCTTGTCACACCCCTGATGGCACATGAGGCAGGGCTAGCCTGCACACTTTGTACACTCTTAATGACGACTCATCAGTAGACCCTGCCTGCCTATTATCTTTCTCTAGCCCAGTGGCTCCCACATGTCAGTCACCTAACGAGAGCCATTCTAATTGAGGTTTCCATTGATCTTCAGTGAAATGAGAAAAATGAAGGCAATGTAGATAGCTTTTCATAAAACCTAATTTATTCTATTTAGAGAACTAGTGTATTCTAAAATTATGTCTTGCTCCTACTTTGGTATTGAAATGTCCTTTCTTTTATCAAAATAATGGGGATGGTAGGTGGTTATTTAGTATTTCTAGCCAGCAGAATTAAAAATCTCAACAATCTTATGTTTCACTCCCATCTTCCTATTTGTTTTTAAATACTGTTAGTCCCTAGAATTCAAATGTCTGTAAAACCCTGCTTTAAAAGGCAGAAGTTTTAGTTTTTATTTCTTTGCTTAAAACCTTATATATATAATATGTACTTTGGGTTGATTTTCCAGTAATGGTCCCTATTGCTGCTGCCAGATTCCTTCCTTCTGAGCATTATGTCAGTTTAAGGAGCAGAAATGCACAAGTATCTGGATCTTTGACTAGACCCCTCTGACCACGAGTCAGGCCGGGCTGTGTAATTTACTGGAGCCAATGGGACAGCAACAAATCTGACACAAGCAGAAATTTGAAAAGAGTTTTTTTTTTTTCCCCCACATTGGGCTTGCCCTCTAGCTATTCTTGGAACCCTGCTCCTGCCATGCTAAAGAGCCCAAGCTAGCCTGATGGATGATGAGAGGCACGCGGCCCAGTCACCCTGTTGCCCCAGTCAATATCCAGCCAACTGTCGACCATGTGAGGAAGACCATTGGTACTAGCCAGCTTCCTGCCAGCTTACCAAGTGAGCACAGACACATGAGCAAACCCAGCAGAGACCACTGGGGCCCGTAAAAGAACTGCTTAGTAGAATAATGAGCCAGATAAGTCGTTGTTGTTTTAAGCTATGTTTTGGGGTGGTTTGTTATGTGGCAATACATAACAGATACGGTGACACAGTGCCAAGTCTTCAAAACACCATGAAGAATCTCTGAGATTTTTCTCAGACATATAAGGATATGACAACATCCATTGGATAAAAGTGAATTTGGATTCTCAGCCATGTCTTCTCTTCAAGACTTACATGCCCGTCTTTCTCTTATAAGATCGTCTCCAGAGCAGGAACCTAGTAGAATGCCTGGTTTTCAGAAGCCACTCCATCAACATCACTTGAACAATCCAATCCCTGTGATCAGGGCTGGCCTGTTGTCAGGAATGACCCACTGAATGTGATTTGAAGGTTGTAGGAAAGGCTTCCTCTCTCCACACATCTCCTTGATTAATACTTGAAATTTCAACATCAGCAATTTGTTCTCTGTGCTGAAGTTGTGCTCCCCATGAGGCTTTTAAAAAATGCAAACATTCCTGGCTGGGTTAGCATACTGTCATCCTCTTCCTGTGAATGCTCTTATCAGATATCTCGGTCACCAAGGGGTCAAAGTTGGGGTGAGAGTAAACAGCAAAAAAGAGGAGAAACGTTGAAGGGGTGACAAGGTCCCAGTTACCAAACAGGAGGGCTGAACACACTTCCCACTGTGGCTGAGTCAGCGCTGTTTCCTGAGGAGAGCCCAGCTAAGAGTTGAATTGCCCCCTCCAAGGAGAGGAGGAATGGAATCTGTCTGGCTTTGGACTCTTGCCCTGGGGGCGGGGATGGTCAGATGTGAGGAAAGATTCATCACCTCCCAGTGCTAGCATTTTCCTTGGAAGCCCTCATCTGCTTTTTTGTGCCCCCAAAGCAACATTTTTTCAATAGCTTTGTAGGGTGCACATTAGCTGTCTATTCTTGGCTACACCGTCCATTGTCACACCCTGGATGTCTCTACTTTTTCTTAGACTCTTTGGATGTGGATTGGTTTTGCCAACATGCCCAACTACAGTGATGAAAGCCACAGAGGGGACAGGCTGGGGGGAATGCATGACTTGCTGCCGCCAGATTCCTTCTTTCTGAGCATTATCCGAGTTTAATGAGTTGAAACTCACAAGTATAATTAGCATAAGGCTTAAGATACTACTCTCTGTCCGTAATTGAATTTAATTTACAGCTTGAATAATTGCATTTACATGTGCAACCAAATGTTTGTCTTTGTTGGTTTTAAAAGTCTCCATCCATATTTATCTAGGAAAACTTTGCAAGGCCAAGGATCGCTTATAAAAAGCTAGGGTGTTCTGGCATCTCTTGGCTTGAATTGGAAGGTGAGTTTGTAAAATGCAATCCTTGGAAATTACCTAAAAGACTTGAGGCTTTCTGATGTGAGACACTTATCAGCTTTCTAAATGTATAGCCTTAAGCCTCAAAAGAATGCTGTTCTGTTGCTTAATACAGCGACCTTAAGCCTCCTGGGGTGAAAAGTACTTAGCATAATTAAACTGCTGACTGTTCTTGAAGAGGGAAGGTGGGTTTTGTTTTAAGATTACAAGTGGCATTTCCAAGCACTTTGAGTTGAGGCCATCTTGATAGTATAGGGTATCTTGCATTCTGCAATCCTTGAATTGCAGGCATAGCAAACTGAAAGTGCTTGTAAGAGACAGTGTAATTCCATACACATGTTCCCTAGGGTACCCCTAGACATAAATGGAAGTATCTCTTCCCTCCTTCCCCCACCCACTTCTTTAGTAAGCTAAAGCAACGCAGACAATGTTTGCAAAACTGAGCTCTTCTTTCCCAGGCATTTTGGAGCAAAGAGTCTAAAGACCTATGATCTCATCTTCAAGCCTTGTAAGCAAATGTAGAGGAACTGCAAAGCTTGGCCTAGTACAATCACTGTCATTGAACTTCAGCTGAGACTTCTGTGTCATTTGGCTTTCTTTGTATCACTCTTTTTCAAAATAGAATAATGTGTAGATATGCTAGTATTGAATTATAGTGTTACTTAACTATGTACAAACACTAATATACTTATAGCTTCAAAAAAAGAAAAGAAAAAACATGCAAATAAAGTAGAAACAAACCTATAAAATGCATGGCATTCAAATGCACATGTTAATTTCAAGAGAGGTTCACTCCGTTTTTGCAGAAACCACATCACCTGCATATGAACTGGTCACAACCACTGCTAACATGCTCTGGTCAGTTTGCCCCATTGAAGCTATTAGCAGAACATGGGGTGACTCAGTATTTGCCTCATTTTTCTGTTTCAGGATAAAAATTAATTTTTTGACACTGACAATGACAGTGAGTCAATGGTCTTTCATGATGTGAATGTCCATCTATGTATGAAGTCTTTGTTCTGCATTAGCCCATCACAATTAATGTCATGATGCTTTAGCAAAGAATGAGAACAGTACATGGGAGAAGCTGTTGGTTGTCCAGGCAAGGATACCACTCCCCTGAATGCAGCCCTGTCTGAATGAACAATCTCCAGGCTCTAAGATCTGGGGAGCTCCTTACAATCTTCTGAAGGGGGAAGGGGCTTGGAGAGGGATTGATGTGGTCATTCTTCCCCTTGGTCAGGTGAGCTGTCACAAGCACATATCTGGAAAGAGCTTATTGTCTCAGCAAATGCCCATCTATTCCCCATGATAGCAGAGAGCAGACAGCAGTATCAGGAAGAACTTCTCTTTGTGACAAAAATACCTGGTTTATCCATAAGGATTCCTGTTGCCTGTGGCCCCCTTAAAAGGATGGTGCTCATTGGCCCTCATTCCATGGACCATGGTCTTGGAAGATGGAGTCCTCATCCTTCTGGAGACCCAATGCCATGTCCAGCACCATGCTGGTCCTCTCTCCTGCTCCGTGAAAGTAAGTGCATGCCTCATCTATGCCAGTTTCCATCTGTTCTTTCTGCAGTTGAAGTTATCCACTCCCCAGACAGGGTCTCAATCATATACTTGGGGATCTTGTCCCAGTGATGAGGGAGTAGGAGGCAAGCTGAGGGGAAAAGCACAAGTTAGTACACCCTCCCTCCCCAGGTGGGACATGTATGATATTCCTTGGACACTCCAGGCTACCCCAAAACAGGAAAGCACACAAAAAAAAGTTAAACTGATAAAAGTCTCCACCAGTTTACCAGAAAAAGGCAATCCCATCATAGCCTAAAGTCCAGGAAGTCCCTACTATCTTTTTTTTTTCCTTTTTTAATGTTTATTTATTTTTGAGAGAGAGAGGGAGACACAGAGTGTGATTGGGGGGTGGGGGGAGGGCAGAAAGAGAGAGCGAGAGGTAGACAAAGAATCTGAAGTAGGCTTCAGGCTCTGAGCTGTCAGCACAGAGCCTGGTATGGGACTTGAACTCACAAACCATGAGATCACCTGAGCCCAAGTCTGAGGCATAACTGAGCCACCCAGCGCCCCCCTCCCCCCATACTGTCTTAATGTTAATACTTTGCCAGAGGGAAAAACAACCTTAACTTGACAATAGCTAAGCTTCCAGTAAGTCATCTTTAGCATGTGAAAGTCTCTTTGGAAACTCCCTCTTGACTTTATGTCCCCTGACTCCATAAAACAGTCACCCCCCACAACGCCAGTGCCGCCCAGGGGTCCTGTCCCCATGCTTTAATAAAATCACCTTTTTGCACCAAAGATGTCTTTAAGAATTCTTTCTTGGTCATTGGCTCTGGACCTCACGAACCTCACCGTTCCCCCAAAACTTCATCACCAGGTCTTCATCAACGCTCTAATTCTGTCAGCATTTTATATGATTTCATTTGTACAGCTACTGTAGCAACCAAACCTTGAAGCTCTGAGTCCTTTAGAATCAATAGCTTTTTACCACCCCTTCACTTCAGGTGATTGCTGTATGCATTCTGCCATCACTCAGAGCCCTAACACCTCTGAAAACTTAACTTCCTACATCTTACTCTCTGGCTGCCCTAAATCTTTACTTTCACTACCCTGGGTCTTTGACCTCACCCAAGCATCTATAATTGCTCTAATTTATTCCATTCAACCACTTTATCTCAATGTTATATCCTTCAAACCTAGATTTTTTTGGACCATTGTTTCAATGACTCTCTTGCCAAAATTCTCAGTTTCCTTGATCTATTGTTCTTCCGTTACAAATGCCCCATAAAACTCCAACTTGAAATCAACTTAACAGTTTAACTTCTATGTTTCCTTATATCACAAACCTCTCAGATTCGTGATGATGATTTATGACCTCAATTAAACTTAAAGCTGCCCAGTAATCTTTCTATCTCTCTCTGTCTTATTCCCCACAGTGGTTATTTCAAACCTCATCTATCCTCAAATATTCTACCCTGGAATACCTTCTTATACTTTTCACAGGGAACTAAGCTCATAAAATGGAATCCATTTTACAGAAATTCCCTTCATTCTTTGCTACCCTAC
Source organism: Felis catus (assembly GCF_018350175.1). NCBI lineage: Eukaryota > Metazoa > Chordata > Mammalia > Carnivora > Felidae > Felis > Felis catus. The sequence continues at coordinate 30,869,276 of NC_058374.1, read as the reverse complement.
CTAAAACTTAGCTGTATGGGCATATACTTTTTACTTTTTGCTTCTTGATTGAATAGAAGAAGAGAATTTACCCACTTCTTTATCACTCTCATAATGTTAATCCTAGCCTAGGGCTAATTTCTCTACCTCTGCTCTGCATCAAATCTCTCATTGCTTCTCAGGAGACTTTGTTATTCATCAATTATCCCTTTTGACCCCTATACTTTAGCCACTTTTTATTGGCATCTTTTTACTAACATTAGAACAGATTCAAGCTTATCCTATATTGAACTCAAAATTTAACTGTCACTCAATCTCATCCTTTTCTTCCTATCATCTGTCTCTTTATCTTCACAACAAGATCCATTGAAAGAGTTGTCCACTCACATTGTTTTCACTTAATCAATCACCTATTCATTCCTTAATCCATGACCTTCAGGCTGCTATACCCATCCTCACATCAAAACGCTTCTTGCAGCTCATCTTCCTGTCTCTATATCCAGTGCAAGCTTTCATTCTTTATCTTACCATCCTCTCTGTGACATGGTAGACCACTATCACCTATTCAACACTCAGCCTTAGTTTCTGTGCATTGCACTCTTCTGGGCTTCTTCCTAGCCCTCTGGCTATTGTTTCTCACTCTGATCATTATCTCTGTTTCTTTAATTTTGAAGAGATATGGATGCAGCAAAGATGGACTTGAATTATAGCCAAGGTAAAGCCACTCAGAGGTGAATATGATCCCTAGTAATTTCATTTCTAGGAATATTGTCAGTCTTGGGTTCGACACTGAGGGTTACATTTAAAATCACTCACTCAGAGGCACTCTAATAAAGGAAAGAAAACCTACCGAGGTTCTCATAAATACCATATTAGAAACTTAGGAGATCCAAAAGTGTGACCTTTTTACATCCAAATACCACAAGATATGTATCAAGTTATAGGAAGGCATGAATATGATAAACTAAAGATGGTCACAATTTCTTAGACATTTCTACAATTGACAGTTGGGATTGCTGTCCCCTACTTTTGAGTCTGGGCAAGCTATCTGCCTGCTTTTATGAATAAAATGGTATGGAAGTGATGTTATGATAAATTCTAAGCCAGGCATTAAGAAATTTGCAGCTCCATTTCCTGCCTCTTAGAATCCAGATGCCATGCTGTGAGAATATCCAAACAGATCCATGAAAGAGAGAAATCTGTCAATAGCCCCAGGTAAGTCTCAGTTGACAGCAGAAACTTGTTAGACATATGAGTGGGCCATCATGGAACTGGGTCCTTCCAAACCCAGTTGGAGCACCCTCACTTGATGTTCCATGAAGCAGAGATGAGGCAACTCTACCAATCCCTGCCCAAACTGCATATTCATGATCAAAACAAAGGGAGAAATTTCTGCTAGAGGGAAGTGGGTTATTTCCTCCTCAAATATTTACCAGTGTACTAGATTTCAGAGTTGTTAGGGAGAGTTGGAGGGAAATTAGGGTATTGGAGAAGGAAGAGACAAAAGAGCTAAGTCTACAACTTTTGAAGTAAAGAATTGAATTCCCTGCAGTATTCCAGGGCTGAAGAGGCAGAAATTTGCCAGGCTCTTAATAAAAACCTCAGAAGGGCCACTCACCTCTCCTTCTCTAAAAGAATGTTGGTTAAAAGATGAAGTTAGTCATGCTAAGACTAGTAAGCAGCCCTGTGTGAGCTTAATCTATGACTGTGACAAGGTGATTACCTCATTACCTTATCTATCTAACAGGAAAACAAGAGGATATACTTCCTGGTTAAAGATGACATCTGGGGACACATGGGTGGCTCAGTCAGTTGAGTGCCTGACTTTGGCTCAGGTCATGATCTCACAGTTCCTGAGTTCAAGCCCTGCATCGGGCTCTGTGCTGACAGCTCAGAGCCTGGAGTCTGCTTTGAATTCTGTCTCCCTTTCTCTTTGCCCCTCTCCCACTCGTGCTCTCTCTCTTGCTTTTGAAAATGAATAAACATCAACAAATTTTTTTATTAAAAAAGAATTTCAACAGAAGATTGTAATTCATAAAAAAAGAATCAAATGGATGGCCTAGAAATATAAAATGCAGCATTCAAATTTAAGATCTTCTTGGATGGGTTTAAATTAAGACAAGAAACAACAAAGACAAGATTAATGAACTCAAAGATGAATCCATAAAAAGTAAAGGGAAGCACAGAGTTCAGTAGGGTGGAGGTAGGGAGAATGGATGGAGCAAATAGAGAAAGCATAAGAGAAATGTAGGGTTCAGTAAAAAGTTTTTTCATGAGTGTGGGTAGAATTCCAGGAGGGGATAAAGAGTGAGCAGATTGAAAGAAATATTTGAAGTGATAATTGCTGAGGTTTTCAAAATGATTGAAGACACAAACCAGAAGACTCAAAAAACTTAATGGGTCCTAAGTAGAATACATATAAAGAAACCACCCTTAGGCACATCATAGGTCAAACTTCTAAAAACCAAAAACAAAGAAAAAATCTTTAGAGTAGCCTGAGAAAAAAGACATCACATTCAAATGAGAAACAATAAAATTTATGGCTGACATTCCAATGGGAATCATGAAAGCCAGAAGACAATGGAATGACACCTTTAAAGTGCTTAAGTAAAAACTAAAAGTAAAATTCTATGAGAAAATGGCAGTGAAATAGAAATCAAATTCAAGACAAATACAAAGACATTTTCAGACAAAAAAAAGCATGAGAATTTTTTTCTCTAGACAATTGGAACTATAAGATATATTAAAGAAAGTTCTTCTAGTCAAAGAAAAATCATTCCAGATGGAAGTACAGAACTGAAAAAAGATTAAGAGCACTAAAAATGTGAATATAGGGGTACATATAAAATATCAATGGTTTATAGCAAAATTACAAATAATATCTCTGGGTTAATGACATATAAAAGCAAATTATACTACATAAATGATAGGGAAGTAAATTACAGATACATTGCTATAAAGTTCTTGAATTTTGGGGAAGGTGAACTTTAATAAGTTAAGGCTGCATATGTAAGTTTATAATAATATAAAACTAAATAATTAATAAAGGAAAAAGCATTAAAATATATTTAGTTAATCTAAATGAATAAAAGAAAGGAGTGATAAATAGAATAGAAAAAACAGAAGGTACCAATTATAAGGAAACATAATTGGGTCACTCTCAGAAAAATCATACTTAGACTATTAAATAAAATCACTTAATCAAGGCATTGAACACTGGTTTGAGTAAATGTGAAAACTGTTACATGGCCACCTGAATTTAACAGGGTGGGGGAGGGGACCAAGAAATGCAACTTGCATCCATTTCTGCCATATCTTAATAAGGTGCAAGCATAGCACCTAGCCATGCCCATTTGAACAGGCTGGAATAGGCTGCCTGAAAATTAGACTTCCCCTAACATTATTCAAAAATCCCATGTGTGCTCTCTCTCTTCTCCTCAGGCAGTCTTCAAAGATCACTTTTGCTATAGCCTTGTCCCTTACCCAAAGATTCTCCTTGCTTTACATACCTGATTGAATAATAGACATTTCAATTATTGTGACTGCTGTCAAGTGTATAGTAAGTATTGACATTCAACACCTTAAAAATTGGAAGGAACAGAATGCTTGGCATCAGTCAAGAGTGACATAACACACACACACAAAATAAACAAGATAATAAACTTAAATCCACTTATGTCAGTAATTATATTAAAGTAAAGATTATCAGAGGTGCCCGGGTGGCTCAGTTGGTTGGGCGTACGACTTCGGCTCAGGTCATGATCTCGCGGTCCGTCAGTTCAAGCCCCGCGTCGGGCTCTGTGCTGACAGCTCAGAGCCTGGAGCCTGTTTCAGATTCTATGTCTCCCTCTTCCTCTGACCCTCCCCTGTTCATGCTCTCTCTCTCTCTCTGTCTCAAAAATAAATAAATGTTAAAAAATTTTTTTAAAAAATAAAAATAAAAAAAAAGTAAAGATTATCAGACAGGGTAAGAAAGACAACTATAAACTCTTCACAATACACCACTTTAAATATAAGGGCATTAGAAAGGTTGAAAAAAATTATATCAATAAAAGCACAAACAGTTACTAACCAAAAGAAAATTAATGTACCTATATCAATATAAAAAGAAAGCATAAGACATTTTACTAGAGATGCTGATTAAAAATTCAATTAAAGAGTAAGATATAACAATTCTACTTTGTCCAATAACAAAGATCAAAGCACACAAAGCAAATATTGGCAGAATTTTTAAAAAGAAGTAGATGCTTTCTCACTCATCATTGAATATTTTAACACTCTTCTCTCTGTGGATTCTCACTGATAGAATCCAATAGACAAAAATATAAAGATATAGAAAGATTTGACCAACATGTTTTTTTTTTAATGTTTATTTTTGTGAGATAGAGAGACAAAGAGAGAGAGAGAGACAGACAGAGAACAAACAGGGGAGGGACAGAGAGAGAGAGAGAGAGAGAGAGAGATGGAGACACAGAATCTGAAGCAGGCTTCAGGCTCCAAGCTGTCAGTACAGAGCCCAATGCAGAGCTTGAACTCATGAGCTGTGAGATCATGACCTGAGCCTCAGTCAGAAGGTTAACCGATGGAGCTGCCCAGGAGTCCCTTGACCAACATGATTAATTAAGACAGAAAAAAAATTAAGATTACATGTAACAACAGCAAAACCATTCTCTTTTATGACACATGAAACACTCACCACAATGGACCATGTGCTTGGTCACAAAGAAATTTCTTCAAAACACAAAAGAATTTAAATTGTATGGAAAAGTCTTGGACTACATAATAGTGACTTAAAAATAAACAACAAAAAAGTTAATTGGAAAATCACCAAACGTTTGAAAATTAAGTGACACATTTCTAAATAATTCATGTGCAATGAAGACCTCATAGTGGAATTAAAAAGTATTTTCAGCTGGATGATAATAAAAATATGAGAACTTGTGGGTGCAGTTAAAGCAGGAGTCAGAAAAAAAATTTCTAGTTCTGAATTCACAATTTACAAAATAAAGTTTGGAAACCTAAGTTTTTATACCAACTAGGAAAAAGAGGGATATATTATATCTGAAGACAATAACACAAATGACAGCAGAATTATTTTATAAATAGTTCTTTGTAAGTTTAACAAAATTGACAACCCCCTAGGAAGATTGATTTTGAAAATCATGGACAAAAACACAAATTAATTGTATTTAGAACTCAAAAGGAGGACAAAAATATAGGTTCTACAGATGTTAAAAAGTAATATAGGGTTAGTGGCACCTGAGTGGCTCAGTCAGTTAAGTGTCCAACTTCAATTCAGGTCATGATTTACCCATTCGTGAGTTTAAGCCCCATGTCGACCCTCTGTGCTGACAGCTCAGAGCCTGGAGACTGCTTCAAATTCTCTCTCTCTCTCTCTCTCTCTCTGCCCTCCCCCTGCTTGCACACTATCTCTCTCTAAAAAATAAATAAACACTATTTTTTTAAATAATATGGGGCTTTTATAAATAATTTTTAATTTTTAAAATTAGATAAAATACATAAATTCCTACAAAAACACAACTTATCAAAAGTGACATAAGTAGAAAATTTAAAAACCAAATTGTTCTCTAGTAGATCTATAATTAAAAACTAAACACAAAGAAAACTCCAGGCCCAGTCTGTTTTGGTGAATAATGTTTCCAAATAATAAAGGAAGAAACAATACTAAATTTAAACACACATGGCCAGAGAATAGAAAAAGAATACTTCTCACCATTTTTATTAGGCCAGCACAGCCTTGACATTAAAAGCAAACAATAAAATTGCAAAAATAAATACATAAATATATACAGAAAAGAAGGAAGGGAGGAATAAAGGAGGAAGGAAGGAAGGGAAGGAAGGAAGGAAAGAAGGAAGGAAAGAAGGAAGGGAGGAAGGGAGGAAGGAAGGGAGGGAGGGAGGGAGGAAGGAAGGAAGGGAGGGAGGAAGGAAGGGAGGGAGGGAAAGACACGCCTACATTTTTCAATTTTTACTACAAAATATTGCTAAGAAAAGTTAAAGAATACCTAAAAATTGAGAGCTTTACCATATTAACAAATTGGTAGACTCAATATTTTTAAGATATCACTTCCCCCCAGATTGGTCTAAAGATTCAATGGTTTCCTAGGAAATTCTTCATTTTAGTAATTGTCAAGACTATTCCAAACTGTATCTGGAAATACAAAGGACTTGGAACAACCATGACAATCTTGAGGAAGGAGAACAAAGTTCTTGTTTTACTCAAACAAGTTTGCTGAATGTCTACGAAGCTTATTGAAAACATGACATGGCACAAGGATATATCCATACACCAGTGGGACAGAAGAGAGAGCCAGAAACAGCCATTTCTAGATGGTCATATCAGATTTATGACCACTGTGCAGCTACAATTCTGTAAGAAAAGAATGGTATTTTTAAATAGGAAGGTCAGTTAGATATCCATACAGGAGAAAAAATGAACTCTGATTCCTACCCAAACCATACACATAAATAAATTAGAGGTGGCTTATAGACTTATTACACAAAAGATTAAATCATGAATCTTCTGGAAGAAAACATAAGCTAATACTTCTTCACTTTCAAGTAGGCAATGGTTTTTTAAATAGAAAACAATTTAATAAGTGGAAGTTGGTGAGTTGCACTTTATTAAGAATAAAAACCTCGGGGCGCCTGGGTGGCGCAGTCGGTTAAGCATCCGACTTCAGCCAGGTCACGATCTCGCGGTCCATGAGTTCGAGCCCCGCGTCGGGCTCTGGGCTGATGGCTCAGAGCCTGGAGCCTGTTTCCGATTCTGTGTCTCCCTCTCTCTCTGCCCCTCCCCCGTTCATGCTCTGTCTCTCTCTGTCCCAAAAATAAATAAACGTTGAAAAAAAAAAAGGAACCACTTGCATCATTGTATTTAAAAAAAAAAAAAAGAATAAAAACCTCTATTCAGAGAAAGATTACATTAAGAAGTAAAGAAGAAAATGACTGAGTGGAAGAAGATATCCAACAAAAGACATGTGTCTGTTATGTGTATGTAACTTCCACTGATAATAGGATAAAGATTGGCAACTAAATTGAAAATGTGCAAAATACTTTGAACATGCACTTCACAAAAGAGAATACCCAAATTAAAAAATATATATTTATATATATATATTTATATACGTATATATGTATATTTATATACGTATATTTATATACGTATATAAAGATGTATATATACGTCATGTCTGGGTGGCTCAGTCTGTTGAGCATCCAACTCTTGATTTCTGCTCAGGTCATGACCACAAGGTCATGGGATCAGCCCTGTGTTGGGCTCCATGCTGAGTGTGGAGTCTGCTTGAAATTCCCTCTCTCCCTTCCTCTCTCTCTCTCTCTACCCCCCATCCCCCACCCCTCTCCCCCACTCACATGTTCTTTCTCTCTAAAAGTAAAAAAAAAATTAGAGGTGCTTGGGTGGTTCAGCTGGTTAAGCATCTGACTTTTGGTTTTGGTTCAGGTCATGAACTCACTGTTTCATGAGTTCAAGTCCCATGTCAGGCTTCCTGCTGACAGTACAGAGCCTGCTTGGGATTCTGTCTCCCACTTTCTCTGCCCCTTCCCCACTCAGCCTGTCTTTGTCTCTCTCAAATAAATAAAGTTGAGAAAAATTAAATTAAATTAAATTAAAAATTAAATATATACATATATATATATATATGTATATATATATGAAAAGGTGTTTAAAATCAGTACTCATCAGGAAAATACAAATTGAAACCAAAATAAGATACCATGATGCTCATATCAGAATGGCTTAAATTAAAAGACTTACAATCTCAAGTGTTGAAAAGAATGTGGAATAACTGGCACTCCCATACATTTAGCTGGTAAAAGTATAAATTAACGCAATTACTTTGGAGAAACTGTTTGACAGACCCTAGTAAGGATATCTATCTATCTATCTATCTATCTATCATCTAATCTATCTACCTAACATCATCATCTATTTACCTATCATCTAACCTTTTACTTAGTAAGCTAGTTACCCAGTTACACTCCTAGATGTATATCCAATGAATACTTGTGCCCACCAAAAGATATGTACTGGAATCTTTATAACAATGATGTTTTTAATCACTAAAAGCTGGGAGCAAAACATAAAACATCCATCACAGTTGAATGGACCAAAAAATTGTGATACATTTAATACAGTGGAATACAATAAAAGATGAGAAATAACAAATTACTTCTACTAGGCACAAAATGGATAAACCTCACTGATATAATGTAGACTGAAAGAATATAGACACGAGAGATTCGATGCTGTAGGATTCCATTTGTATAAAGTTTCAAAACCAAGCATAGCTAATCTGTGGTGACAGAGATAAGAACCACAGTTACATCTGGATCAGCCAGGTGCTGGATATGTTCTATGTTGTGACCTACAGAGTGGGTGCAGGCATACACATGTGTAAAAAATCACCACTCTATGCTTCTAAGTTATGTGCACTTTTCTACATTTGAGTCATACATCAGAAACTAAAATCCTAACAACCGACTGATATCTTGCAAATCTATTCACTCTCATGTCTTTTCTTGGTTTTGTCAAAAGGCAATGCTAAAGCCAAACCCTTACTGATTGAACCAGTAAAGATACAATGAGCTACTTTTAGAAGGAGACAGTTCATTACAGAAAGAGAGAGCAGCCAAAGGTGCTAGTTTCCTGTAATCCTTGTCCAACACACCACACAGGCCAGTACTGAAACAAAATGGGCTGATGCCAACACCATGAGTAATGGGATACTCCATTGCTGAGGAGCCAAATTTAGACTACAGCTAAGTAGGTTTGTATTCTGGAGGTATATTCTGAGGGGGGCAAGACAGGAAGACTCCTACCTTGACAGAACCCTGGAGGTGATGGGAAATTATCTCATGACAGCCTCCAGGGGAAGACAGGGAGGTGAATGGGAGATGGGAACGTGATATGGACTCAGAGCAGCCCCCCACAGGCCTTCCATCCTCTCTCATTTTCAGAAGATTATGAGGCTTCCTGACAAGAATCAGATTAGGTATAGCTTTGCCTACCTGTGTATTGGACTTTCTACCTGAAACATCTTACAGGTATAGGTGATTCTATGGGCTCCTCAAATTCAATGTTTTCAGAACTATGTTGACCTTGAATGCTCCAAAACCTCACCTGCCAAATCCAGGTGAGGTCTGAAGCTCAACACCTATGTCTCCATTCAAACCACTCTTGTTCCAGTGTTTGTTATCTGTGTGAATGGCTCCAGCACCTTCTCAGTTGTGATAATAAGGAACTTGAGTCATCTTTTTCATTTGTGTATCCAAGTTGGTTGTATCTAAACAACCAAGTTCTTTGGAATTTTACTTCTTAAATACCTGTTTATGCAACCAATTCTCTTCCATTCCATCTCTACCACACAGCTCCCTATCACATTTCTTTCTTTTTATTTTTTAATTTTTAAATTTTTTAATGTTTATTTATTTTTGAGAGAGAGAGAGACAGAGTGCAAGTAGGGGAGGGGCAGAGAGCAAGAGGGAGACACAGAATCTGAAGCAGGCTCCAGGCTCTGAGCTGTCAGCACAGATCCTGACATGGGCTTGAACTCACAAACCGAGATCATGACCTAAGCTGAAGTCGGACATTTAACCGACTGAGCCACTTATGTGCCCCTACCACATTCCTTTCTAACGGGAATTTGCGTAAGCTACCTCTTTTAACTGGAACCACCTTCCCTCTTAGACATGACTCTTTCAGATTCTCAGCCCACTCATTTCTTCATGGAAGCCTTTCTGTAATATCCCAGATGAAGCCAATTTTTCCAATTACAGATATATATATATATATATATATATATATATATAATTATAGTCTGTCATAAAACTGTACACCCTTTGTATCTCTTACCACACATTCAGTTTTATATTCTCTTGTGTTATATTTGATCAGGCTACAGATTTCATGAAGGTACAGAATGTGACGTCTTTTTCACCTATTACATTCCCAGCAATGAGCATTGTGCTTAGTACAGAGTAGGTACTTGATGTATAATTACTGAATGGGTAAATTAATAGTAATTATAATTGTGTGTAATCAGCTGCATAACGTCTACCTATCTCTAAAGGGCAAGAAGCACCGGTCTTTTTCACCAATGCATCCTTAGGGCAGACTGCTAAGCAAACACTCCTTAATATATCTGTTGCTGAATGAATGAATAAAAGTAAATGATGAGTACCTGGAAACTGTTGAAAAGGTAAAAAGATAGTCCAGGAAGTAGACTTAGGTTGAGATGTGGCTTTGGCATTTAGTAACAAAAGCCCACAGCGCTTCCCTGGCAGGAACCCACCTACACTTTACCAGGGCATTTAGTTTATCAGTCCAAAGTAGAGTAAATTCATCATTTAGGCACCATGGCAAAGTGAAGAGGACATACATCCAGGAAGGGCAGAGATCTCTTCATTCTGCCCTCCAATTACACACCTTTCAGGTAGCCGCAATAAAGTCAGTACAGATTGGAGGAAGGCTGGCACAGATAGCACTGTGGCCCCTCTCTATACATTTGGAACCAGTTCAGCTGAACATGGAAACTATTATGGAAAAATAATAGGGGAAATATTAGGGAAAAATAAAGGGGAAAGATTTGAGAAAGGTTAAAGCAAACATTGATTAGAAAGGGAGTTCTCATGGGGCGCCTGGGTGGTGCAGTCGGTTAAGCGTCTGACTTCAGCCAGGTCACAATCTCACGGTCCATGAGTTCGAGCCCCGCGTCAGTCTCTGGGCTGATGGCTCGGAGCCTGGAGCCTGTTTCAGATTCTGTGTCTCCCTCTCTCTCTGCCCCTCCCCCGTTCATGCTCTGTCTCTCTCTCTGTCCCAAAAATAAATAAAAAAAAACGTTGAAAAAAAAAAGAAAGGGAGTTCTCGGGGAATGTGCAAAAGGCAACTCCATCTGCTATGTCTGGTTAATGTGGGGGAATAGGCTTTAAGATCTAATTGTATATGAATCTCTGTTTTGTTTTTTTAATGTGTTTTGTTGTTATTGTTATTGTTTTTGTTTTTGTTATTAGCAGAAGAACAATTCCCTTGTTTTAGATATAAGGAAATGAAGCTAGTCCTTCAGAAATAAGACAGTATTCTCAAGGTTTTTATTGTCTTGTAAATACATATACCCATTTTGGGTAGCTATAATCTCCCCCACTCTTTGCTCAAATCAGATCTTTCTAGAAGGTTGTCTCTTTGGGTGACTATTTCACACATTTTGTGTGTTGGGGTGTTTTTAGTCTTCTTGAATAGTATATTATAAATATTAATTTTCCTTTTCTCTCCTTTAGTACAGTCCAGGCTTTTTTCAGCTGTATAAAGGGAAGCCAAAAGAAAGGTTCTGTGAGTGAAGCTGTGTTACAGAGTGTGTGATGATAGAAGAAAGATACAACTCCCAGAGGAAGATGAAATTTTGAGAGACAGGGCTATTTGATGAACCACTCTCCACCGCTTCCCAACTTGTGATTTTCCCTCCAAATATCTATGTTTTAATATGTTTAAAGATGACATATGTTATGAATAGAAGCATAGACTTCTTAAAATTTAAGTTTTTTGGGTGTTGTTAGCCAGCCACCAGGAGAAACAAACTGGGGAAATAATGACACAAAAGTACAAATAAGGGGATAATCCAGGGTTTTCACAGAGTCCTCATATGGTCTGTATGGTTCCTACCTCTCTTTTGCTCTCTTTTTATTTCTGAGGACTAACTATCCTGAATCTTCCCCTTTTCCAACTTAAAAGAGAGAATCATGCACCCTCCTTCATCCTTGGCTGTCAAGGTGGCAATTTTCCTTTTTGTTTCCTGGGATCTGATTAATACACACCAGGATGATCCTCTTTGGGATTTCTTCACATTACTTTAGGCATTACCATCCATTATTACCTCCATTAAGTGAGTTTATCAAATCAGTTTTGGTCTCCTAATGGGCTGGAACTCTGATTGGTCAGCTTTTATAGAAACGTAAGAACTTAAAGGGGTAATATAGGTAGTTTCTCAAACCAAGGGAAAGACCCATAATACATCTACCTGATAATTTTTGAGGGATTATGTATGAAATAAGATGGAGGCACTAAGTATGAGGTGTCATCTTGTAAATTCTCTTTAAATCCTGTTAATTAATCAAAAAGAAATACTCATTTTTGCTCTGGAGAGTCCTTAGCATCTGTGTAAGCTATGTTAATCTTCCATTTAAACAAAGAAAACTGTCTTAGGCTCAGGGCAGACTACAGTATTATCAATAGTCTTTCATTTTTCATATTTATTATGTTGTTACCACATATTAGTGGTCAGTGGTATCAGTTTTTCACTTACTCATTTAACTGAAGTAGGATATCTACTTTGTGCCATGGATACCTTTTTAAGAAATTTCAATTTTTTCTGAAGGTATGGGGAAGCCACTGTGAGATTTTACACAGAGGAAAAAATGTGGCCAGATATCTTGCAAAATGACTCTAGCTTCCTCTCTTTGAACTTTTCATTAAAAAAAAAAAAAACAAATCTATCGAAGTACTCTGAAGTGTTTGAGAACCAAAACAACAAAAATCTCTTCTCTCCATCCTTCTGCTACTCTCCAATAAAGCACTATTTTCTATCTTCTACTTTCTGTTCTGAGAGAGTGTGCCAAGAAAGATTGCCCAAACTTAATGAAAAAAATCATAGTTGCTTGAGCGCAACTTCAGGCTACCTTAATGCTCTCTATCTTCAGCCTTTGCAAAGCTGACTCAGATTGTTTGTGTCATTGCATGGCTGGCATAGTCCTCTGCGACAGCTGGTGCAGGGCTAACTCTTCTCTTTCAATAAATGAGGCGGAGCCAGGGCTCAACCTGATGTATTTTGATTTGGGTTGCTCTTCCCTTACACTACAGGGCCATTAAAGATAAATGCACCATCATCCACCTGGGGCTCTGAGCTCTGTGGCTTTCCTTCTTCATGATGGGTCTTCCATGGTGTCACATACCTGGGATCTCACACCCGTTTGGTAACTTTCTCTATCAGCGTCCCTTAATGACTGTTCTTTACCCTTCCCTTCCTTTTCCACATCTCAGAACAACCATTAAAAGACTTTCAGGGGCGCCTGGGTGGCTCGGTTGAGTCCGACTCGATTTAGATTCAGGTCATGATCTCACAGTTCGTGAGTTTGAGCCCCACATTGGGCTCTGCGCTGACAGTGTGGATCCTGCTTGGGAGTCTCTTCCCCTTTCTCTGTTCCTCTCCCACTTGTGCGCTCTCTCTCAAAATAAATAAATTAATTTAAAAAAAAAAAAAGAATGACTTTCATTTCACTTTTATACTTCAAATGATTTTTGACAGTGATTCTTCCTCCCCTTTCCGGTGGGGTTCAGTGATAATGTCTAAATGTGATTATAAATAGATCTGCTTTGGTTAAGGGGTGCTTTTCTCTCAGCATCTTTAGATTTCATTACAGATCTAGCATGTAGGGTGGATGCTCTTTGCTAATTTTTTCCCCTTTCTTTTCCTTCCTCTGAGAAGCACATTATTACTATACTAAATGCCTTGAGCAAAACTTAATTCATTCCACGGATTCACATCTGTAAAACAAGCACTGATGGGGAGAGCTGTTTGAAATGAAATAAGAGCTGAAGCTTACACTGTTAAAAAAAGAAGAAGAAAAAGAAAGGGGCTGACATCCCTCCCTCAGTGTGAAAGGATTAAGATGGTTTTAATTATCTCACCTGGCTTTGGTTATTTCATTTATTCTCACTCCCTATTGTTTCCTTTATATAGCTAATATGATAGCATAAGGTCTGGTGTTATCATCTGGATTTCTCCCTTTAGGAAAGTTGAAGAGCCTCAGGTTAAAAAGTAAAAATCACAGTTCAAAATGTGCATAAATGTGTGATGACAAGAGCAGAGACTTAAGTTCCTATGCCCAGTCATGTACGAATGCCAATAATAACTGAAGACTCAGGACTGAATATCTCACACTTCTTTTGAGTAAAGCAAATGGGTTTCTAATGTGATCTGGATGTGAAAAGATGTAGTTATTGAAGTATTGGTGTGATCTTACGGAATGTAATCTCTGATCCAGCCTCCAGGCCAGGCCAGTTGTATACATACAAAGGCAGGGTGTTTAGGGCTTGACAGTTTCTTTTGATGACAAAAATATATACATGCACCAACACAAAGGAATTATTACTCTTGGCCTTTATTTTAAGATGATGGCTGGCATCAGTTTAATATTTCCTGTTTTCCCTTATCAAGAACTCTGTTTGACCTGACTGGGAGCAGGGAAAGGAATTTTCCATAGGTCTTTTTTTTCTCTTAACATCTGAAAATTATCCTCTGATAAAGACTTGACAGCAGCCTTGAGCATGGACTATATTAAGGGAGAATTTGAAGAAGAGAGTGAATAATATATTGCAAAGTAGAGCCAATCCAGGGAACCAGAAATTATTATTGCAAACACTGGGGGTGGAGGAGCAAGGTGATACAGGGGAATGGAGACACATTGCATGGGCCCTGGATCCTGGGCCCTGGCAGTCAAGAAGAGCAGCCTTTTCCCAGCGCTTAGGAGGTGAGAACACAGCCCGCATGGAGCCATGCAGAGGGGCCCAGGGAGGAGCCCAGGATGGACAGGTCCTGCTGTCCTGCTCTTAATTGCTTCTGTTGGGTGGGGGTCTCTTGTCTGCTACTTCTGTTCAGGATCTATAAGCACAGAGAAAGGGTAATGGGCAGAAAGTGATAAGTGTATCGGCCTCTGATAGGACTAAACTGGACAGGCAGTGATGGGCATCTAACCCTTATCTTGGCTCCAGAGATCCAAGAGCAACCCCCAAACAGGATGACATTCTGGAGGGGTAGGCCACGTGGCTCATGGCTGAGACACATTTTCAAAGGCCTGGGCATGCAGAGCATCCTACCTGGCCAATCAAGTGATTAGTGGTTGAAACTAGGACCTCTCCACCCCAGCTGTCCCAGGGTCCCCCACACCATCAGGGAGCACTCAGAGGACTTCAGACAATCTCTCCTCCCTTTTGAAACAGCAAAGGAAAATCAAAGACATTATTTTCAACCTGATTCTTATAACTGAATGCCCCACTGATCAGGATAAGCGAGGGACAAACACATTAGTGCCCACATAAAATGGCTTTTGGAAAAGTAAGATCTGATCCACTGAGCCGAATGATCATTACAAGTTGTAATCAGTAAAACCAAATTTCACAGCAAATGGGACACTTGCTATCCTCGCCTCTCTCAGGGAAACTGAGACATGGTGTGGAAGGAAGAAAAAATTTCTACCATGCAGAAGTGCTCCATGTTTTTCTGTGCAGCCTCAAGGACAGTTTGATTTTGTTTTTCCAGGCATTGTTCATCCTATTAGTCAGGATGAGCCAATTTGAACCTGTTGGTGGAATCTGAGCTGTAACTTTGACTTCCATCTAAGGTCAGGGCTATTCAGGTTTGGCTTGACTGCTGAGAGCAGGTCTGGGTTTGTCCCTTTTATCAAGGTGAACACAGGTAAGCACTGTGAATCAATAAAATGCAGATCAAGGGAGTGGTCATAATCATATTACCCTTCTAGAGGGTGTCAATTGACAGCAATTTCAGTTCTACTAAATCCCAATGCTGAGCATCTAAAGAACTCCATGGGCTTTGTCCATGGAGACAGGAATCAGAGGTGGTTAATGAGCTGTTGCCGGCCAGAAAGGAACTTGTCTTTATAAGACTATGTTATGCAATTTAAGGATTTTTTTAAGCATTATTTCTCTCCAACTCTTTTATAAATTACAAAAATTTTCAACTGGAGCAAAAAGAACCTCCCTGTTTTTCAGTAGAGTCCCCTTGGCTTTGATTTCTAAGTGTTGACCTCTGGGATAAAAATTAGAGCATCCACAGTGCCGTGGCCAGCAGACAAGCTTGCCACATCCTGCACGAGCAGGGTTAGATGCTCACCTCCTGCCCTGGCTGAACCGGAACAAAAAGCAAACAAGAAAGAAAACATTGTGGCTGATAGTATGCTCCACCTCTGAGTGTGCCTCTCAGGGAAGAAGTTCCCACCACTGGCTATAGTGGCCATCAGCCCATCTTTGACAGCTCTAGTCATTAGAAAGTTTTTCTTTCTGTTAAGCCCTCACCAGCTTTATTCTGCCTCCTACCTCTTCACAAAGGAGATATGAATTTTAAAATATCTTTGTCCTGGAGCAAAAAGCACTCTGCTATAAATACTGTATTTGCCAAATTCAGATAAAAGGTCGATGCGTATTCTTGAGTGGCAATTGAAACAAATGTGTCCCATATATGTGTGCTCATATGAACGTGGCTTGAGTCAATCTCAGCATTATACTAAGCTGAACCATATGAAATTGCTCACTTTGTAGATCACAAATGATTGACAACTGGCCACTTTACATTGATTCAACTTGTAATGCAATGGTTAAGAATGTGGACTTCAGAGCTCCTTCTCCCATTTAGTAGCAGTGATCTTTGACAAGTTACTAACTACTCTGTACCTTAATTTTCTCATCTCAATGGTATTTATCTCATAATTATAATCTCATTTTCACAACACTTATGAAAAGAGAATGGGTTAATACACGTAAAGCATTTAGAAGAGTTCTTGGCATTAAGAGAAAATTATTCATTCTCTTTTCTCAGGATTTTGCTGGCTGTAATTAAATATCTTATCCTAGAAGGACAGAAGCTATGTGGGGTGGAGTGGATGACTGCAAGAGGGACATTTGTCTAGGATATCCTGTTCAAAAAGCGCTTCATTGTAAATTTCTGACATTATCTCCAAACAAAAGTAAACATACAGTCACACAGACACATGGACAAGATTTACAAACTACTACTAATTCATAATAAGTTATTGGTTATTAACACTTAAATTAGTCACAGTATTTACAGCCTTGTTCTGGCATATCTTTATTTTTTGATATATTTGAACCTCATAAAAACAATTGACTCAATCTTGTCAGTCTCTGCAGAGAAGGTAACAGCTAAAAGCCACTAACTCCTGTATATTTCTCATGTGAAATGCAAAAGAATATTGCTTAAGGTATAAAACTAGCAGACTCTTCTCTTTTAGAGCTGTTGGCTTCCACAAAGAGGTTACATCTACTTCTGGCTCAATGACCTGTTCAAGTATTGGGGGAGGCTGTGGTCACTGGCAGCATTGAGTAGCCTGAATCACTGCTGATGCCAAGAAATGGAACCTTGAGCTCATTGCCAATGTTTTAAAAATCTTATTGAAAAAAAACCATCATATTTAGGAAAAATAATTAGAAGTCACACAGTACCTCATATACTTAAATATTCTAAAATCTTACCATGCATTAAGACAGCTCAGTAAAGAACTGTTTATTAACACAGAATTTTAATGACTGTTCCCCCAAATTGCTTTACTGGATTGCCTGTATAATGGGTCTATATGAAAGACAGTTCAATTCAGACTCTTTGTTGAGTTTACTACAGTAATTTGTTCTTATTCCAAATGGTGTCCACTTTATGTAAAGAGGAAAATTCCTATTTGGTCTTGGAAACAAGACCAATAAATTTTGTAAATGAATGAATTTCCATCTTCAAGGTAGCAGTTAGGAGCCTTAAAACCAAATTTATGGTCCATTAAGTAAGTCAATTTTTCTTATCTTATTCCAGGTTCCATTTTATATTCCTGTCATTATTTTCTTTTCTTCTACTTTTTAAAATCAACCTTATTGAGGTATTATTTATATACACAAAACTGGCCAGTTTTAAGTATAAAATTCAGTGAGTTTTGACAAATGTGCAGAGCTGTGTAACGATCACCCTGATGGCATATAGAACATTAAAAGTTCCCTAGTTCTCTTTTTCAAGCAATCTCTATTCCCCAACCCCACTCTTTGAAAACATTGGTCAGCTACTATCATTTTGCTCTTTCTAGAATTTTGTATAAAAAGAATCATACAGTCTTTTGTATCTGGACTCTTTTACTTGGCATAATCTTTTTGAGGTTTGTCTATGTTGTTGAGTATATCAGCAGTTCATTCCTTTCTATTGCTAAGTAGTATTTCCATTATGTGTATATACAAATATGCTAAAATATAAATTGATTCCAGTTTGTGGCCATTACAAATGAAGCTGCTACAAACACAATTTACATCTTTGTGTGAACATATATTTTCCATTATCTTATCAAATATATGAGTGGGATTATTGGGTCATATGTTAAGTGAATGTTTAACTGTATTAAGAAACTACCAACTTATTAAGTGCCTATGTTAAGTGCATGTTCAACTGTATTAAAAAATGATTGCATTTTACCAGCAATACATGAGCACTCCAGTGGTTTTGTTCTCTTGGTAACACATGGTATTGTGAGTCTTTTTCATTTCAGGCATTCTAGTGCATATGTATTAATATATTATTGTGGTTTTATTTTGTATTTTTCAATGGTTTTATGATATTAAGCATATTTTCATGTTATTTGTCATCTATATGTCTTTTTTATGAAGTGTCCAGTTGAAACTTTTGCACCCTCCCCCCTTTTAAAATTGGACTTATGCCTTCTTATTATTTTCTTTTATTTATTTATTTTGAGAGAGACAGAGATAGGGTGAGCATGGGAGGAGTAGACAAAGAGGGAGAATCTCAAGCAGGCTCCTCACTGTTGGCACAGAGCCTAATGCAGGGCTTGAATTCACAAAACTGTGAGATCATGACCTAAGCTGAAACCAAGAGTCAGACACTGAACCAACTGAGCCACATGGGCACCCCTGCCTAATTATTGAATTGTAAGAGCTCTTTATATGTTCTAAATATATTCCAGATATATTTTCCCCAATATATTTCTTGCCTTTTCATTTTCTTAGTAATGTATTCTCAAAAGTAAAAAGTCTTTAGTTTTGATGAAGTCTTATTTATTAAATTTTTATTTTATATCTTCTGATTTGTATGTGCTCAGAAATCTTTGCCTAACCCAAGTTATATATATTGTCTCAGATTATTTTCTAATAATTTTATATTTTTTGATTTTACATTTAGATCCATGGTCTATTTTGAGTTACTTTTGATCTGTGGTTTGATGTAGGAGTCCAAGTTTATTTTTTGCATATCAATATCCAAGTGTTCCAGCATCATTTATTAAAAGGAATATCCTTTCCACTTTATCTTTTCACCTTTAAAAAATATGCCATATAGGCATGCATTTACTTTTGGACTGTATACTGTTTCATTGATTTATATGTACATATGGTTGCTGTAGCTTTACAGTAAGTCTTGAAATTAGGTTATGTGTTTCCTCCAGCTTTGTTCTTCCCCCCAAATTGTTTAGGTATTCTAAGTCCATTCTAAGTCCATGTACATTTTAGAATCACCTCATCAAAAAATACCAATAGGATTTTAATTGAAATTATATTAAATCTATATGGCAAATGGGAAAATGTGCCTCATGGACCTCCTATTACAGGGAGAATAATTGACCCAGGGCCCCAGATGCTGTCCTTTGAAATCCATTGTTTCATTTGGGCCAGAGGATGCCTCCCACAGGCAACTCCCTAATCAAGGACTGAGAGTGGGGGACATACCGAAGAAGACTCATTTCTGGGAGATGTGGAACTCCTCTTTTGGCCATTTTAAAGTCAAGGAATCCTTGTCATCTTTGTTGAGCTTGTTTAGACTGCACAACTCTGAGGGCAATCCACTCAACCTTTTCTCTCTCTCCTTCACTTGGGTTCACTCTTGCCTCGGAGTTTGACATATTTCCCAGGCTTTTCTAGCTCTCTCCCCAATCCTTTTCTCACAGGCTTCTTCCTCAATAAAACCCTTGCATTTTTTAACCCTGTTTTAATGTCTGTTTCTCAGAAGGTCTGGATTAACACAAGTGGTACCAAGAGTGGTCTGAGAAAACAGACAGCAAGATGAAGGCAGAGAATTAGCTCAGCTACTCTTTGGCATAGAGCACACATGTCTGCTCCCTAGCATAAGATGCAAATCAGTTGCTAAATATTTCCCTGATGGTGACCCTTGAAAATGTCCCTATGGAGGCAAATGCTGTGTTAGGTATAATGATATAGCATTTGGAAGTAGGAGGACAGTGCCTACAAAGACAGCCCGATTGGTTGGTTGACACTAGGTGTATGGACTCCCTGAAAAGATTAATGAGAGACTGAGAGCTGTTAACATGCACTCAATAGCCAAGTGTGAGACCCATAGAGCTTCCAGTGGTAATGGTGGTAGTATATAAAGAGGTCCTTATTACCTATAGCTGAAGGGCAGGCATAACCAAAAGACAAAGCTAAGACTTAATTTTGAGAATGGTAG
The DNA here is from genome assembly GCF_018350175.1 of Felis catus. Classification (NCBI taxonomy): domain Eukaryota; kingdom Metazoa; phylum Chordata; class Mammalia; order Carnivora; family Felidae; genus Felis; species Felis catus. The sequence continues at coordinate 30,849,009 of NC_058374.1, read as the reverse complement.
AGCTCCAAGACATTAAAGTACTTCTTTAACACAGAGAAACCTGGATGGATGTCCCTGATGATGTTGACTTTACAACACCCACAGCCCCACCCTCTGGGCATGTACCATGCACCGGGAGTCTACCTTTCCCCAATAAGGGCTGACACTTAAGCCAGGCTGGAAGATGCTGCAGAATCCTCCTCCCCACAAGGCATATGTGCCCCCCACCTTAGGAGCTGTCCCCATCTTCTTTCTTACTGCCAGATGAATAATTAGGTTTAAATACCAGAATAATGCTGCTGTGGTGAGGGTAGATACTGATAGGGCAAGAAAGAAACTATACACCTAAAGAATGAAGACAACTATCACCCAGTACTGTCAAGAGCAAGGAAAGTTCTCCTGGGATTATATTCCGAGGATATTTGATCGAGGAGGATAGAATGTAAAGCTGGATAAGCAATTATTCATTGATCTCGGGACATTTTCTCAGGATGTGGGATTTATCATCCTAATAAGAAAGACTCAGTGGATGGAACAAAGTCATTTCTGAGGTGGCTTTTAAAAGCCTGGAAGAAATGGTGGTCAAATCTTAGCAAAGTAGAAATGCCTGAGCTTCCCTGGCAGATGGTAGGGGCAAAAATAAAAAGCCTAAACATGACTATGTTCCAATAAAACTTTATTTACAAAAACAGGTGGTAGGCCAGAGGTAAATTTGGCTATATTTTGCTGACCATTGCCTTAGACAGCAGTCAACCAAGGCACTGCTTACTATCTATAATTTCCAAAGAAGAAAAAAGAATGGAAAAGTAAAAGCGTGAGAGCAATTACTGCAATAAAACTCACCATTTGTTGCTCAGTCCCCACACCTGAATGCATTTTCAGTTCTGGAACCCTTTTACCTAAGAGGTAGCCAGGCCCAGTAGGATCCTGTGACATCATAAACGTATATTCTTTGACAGTCCCCTACTTCTTCCCCAAAGGGACCAATAGCCATTTATTCAGTTGACCATACACTGTGGAAAAAGGAAAACAACAGAAACTTTCAAGAGCTAAGTCTGAGTTGACATTGATAACCAGAGACTCAAAAAATCATTATAGCCCCCATTCAGTGTGGGGTCCTGAGGAAACCAGGTAAAAAATAAATGAGTCCTAGCTAAAGTCCAGCTTACAGTGGGCTCCTTGGATTCATGGATGTACCTAATATCATTCCCTAGTTCCTGATGCACAATTAGAACTGATATACTTAACAGCTGGAATAACTCTAAATTGTATTCCTGGTCTGCAGAGTAAGATTTTTTTATAATGAAGAAGGCCAAATGGGCTTCTCTGATACTGTGGGTAGATGGTAGAGATTATGACCTAGAAGATGCAAAGGTGGCATTTCCTATCATATCTCAATTTCATTCACCAGTCTGGCCCTTGTAGAAACCAGATAGATTCTGGAGGATGATGTATATTAAGGACTTAACCAAGTATCAACCTATTGCAGCTACTATGTCAATTATGACATTACTAATAAAGCAGGTTAATAAGGCTGCAGATATGTGGCAGATTGCCATTGGTTTGGAAGATGTGTTCTTTCCATTCCAATTAGGAAAAGGGATCAGAAACTTTTTATGTTCATGTGAGAAGGGCAATAGCCATTTGCCATTTTCTTTCAGGGCTAAGTTAATCCACCTGTCCCCTACTGCCACTGCACCAGTGTACCTATTGCATAGAGCCTGCTCAAAGAGGCAGTGGATGTTCAAGGTCGTTTTGCAGATAGTTGGATCAGTATGTGAGTGCAAGCCAAAAATGAACAAGGGCTGCATTACGGCCACATTCTTGGGTGACTAAAAGCAGTAGAAAGGGGAAAATTTTCCAATGGGCAGAGCACTGAGTGGTGAACCTGACATTGCTTGAGATGTGAATACACACAGGTTACTGGGCAGTGGCCTAGAAGGGAAAGGACAGGGATGTTGAGACAAGCTATTCCGGGAGAGGTGCATGTGGATGGGCAAATCAGAATAGGCAGAGTGTGAAGATGCTTGTATCACACATTAATGCCCACCAGAAAGCACCTGCCATCCTAGAAAAGGCACCAAATAACTAAGTAGACAAAATGACTTGGCCAGTTGGCCGATTTTGTCATCTGCCACCCAGGACTCACCCTGCAGATTGTGAACAGAGTAACCACGGTGGCACAGACAAGCTGCTGATGAGTCCAATAGCATGAACTCCCACTTAGGAAGTGTGCTTCAGACACACTTGCTCTGAGTGTCTGAAACAAGCCCCAGTGTTGAACCCCTACAGAGGGACCCACAGGTCCTATAGTGATGACTATATCAAACCCTTCCCATCTTGGGTGGGTAGAGGTTGGTCTTCAAGAGGGTGGATACTTACTCTCAGTGTGGATTTGCCTCTCCTGCCCTTGGAGCCTCTGCTGTTTAAGCAGCTCTTGAAGGCTCATGCTGGCCACTGGGTGGAAGACAGATTGTACTCAGCCACATTGAGACTAGAAGACCATCTAGGGGGCTGTTGCAGTAGGGCAGATAGAGGTGAAAAGAGATGATGGTTGCCTGGTAGTTGAGGTAGTGAGATGATAGGATTCAAGTGTGAATAAATAGTGAAAAATGAAAAGTGGACTGTATTAAGATAAAAGCTAACTTTTTTTCTAAGGAATCTCAGGCTCACCTTGCTACATTTTAATAGCTAATATGTTCTCTCTGATTATCCTCTGACTCAATGAATCCTTTGATAAAATTGCAAACAATGTTTCAAGGTTCCATAGTCACAAAGAAAGCAGGGCAAATATCTAGTGGCTATGTGCCCAGAAAGGGTGTTACTTTTGGCAAAATGAACCAGAGCAATTTCCAAAGTAGTATTTATTCTTTTTGAAATTATGCACACAACAAATGTCTGGGTGAACTGACTTCTCTAATCCATGCACTAATGTGTTAGGTAGACTTATAATTTGGAGCCCTCTCTCAGGAAATCCTGAAATTATGGTTCTTTCAGAAGTGTTGACTCATCTCCTCAGCTCTTTCTGAATGTATCCATTTAACACACCAATTAGTAATTCTAAATTGCATTCTAAATTCTGCAGGTGATTTTCTGATGAAATGTTGCTTTGCTAATTCTCATGGGTGTTGTTTAGAATTTGGTTTTGCACTGAAAATTGCTTTGATTTTGCTTTTGATAAAAATGGAAAGTATTAGAAAAGGTCCAACCAACTGCATATTTCCTGGATACACCACTGAGAATCCAGCAGTCTGGTCTATGAGGTTTATATTCAAATACAGCATTCATGCATGCACACTCTTCACTCTATAGAAAGCAAGTCCTTGCCACAAGATGGTTTATTAAAAAAAACATTGCTTTTAACCATTTATGTATAATTCCCAAGAAACATGCATAAGATGTGCTATAGAGTACACAGGGCAGTCCAGACAGCATGTATGGATTTATTTCAGTATTTAGTATCTTCCCAGACAGATTAATTTTCTGCCATGATGCCTACTACTATTCAATGTAAAACATTAATTTTAATTTAAAAGTAATGATTTCAAATGTTAAACAGAAGCAAATACTTTTCACTGAGAGTCATGTTTATGGTAGATTTTTAAATGATTTCTTACACTGGATGCATGCAGAAAGCTTCCATTCTGAGACAGAGTTTTCTACCAGGTTGAAAACAGGAGAACAAAGGTAAAGATATCAATTTAGCTTCCTCCTCATCATTGGTGTGTTACCATGGCTTGGAACCTAGGTATAAATATTTATGATGGAAAGGGAGGGTGGGGAGGGTTGGGAAACAATGGTGATGGAGTTGGTGGAAGATCTTTAAAAAAATTTTTTTTGAAGTGTATTTATTTGGAGACAGAGAGAGAGAGAGAGAGAAAGAGAGAGAGAGAGAGAAAGAGAGAGAGAGACCATTTACACATAAGGGAGGGGCAAAGAGAGAGGGAGAGAGAAAATCCCAAGCAGGCTCTGTGCTGTCAGCGTGGAGCCCAATGCCGGACTCGCACTTAGGAACTATGAGATCATGACCGGAGCCAAAACCACAAATCAGATGCTTAACCAACTGAGCCACCCAGGCACCCCTGGAAGGCTGTTTTTAGTTTGCTTTCTAACACAGCATTAACCTCCATGTGTGACCAATGGGATATTTACTCTTCAATAGCTGTAAGTTACAGTTGCTTAAAAACAAAAATATTTACTGCCTCTGAATGTGCTGAACACAGCTCACCCACTGTGCATCCACGTGCGTGCACACGTTTTTCTCATTCTGTAGTGTTGAAGCTATAAAATAATACGGACCCTCAAATCTCATGGAAAAATCAGTCTCACGTTGGGTTCAGGAAATGTGGCAGTTGATGACAATGACCAGGTAATAGATTTTCACAGGACCAAGTGTCCTATCATGATGCACGGATTTATCCAGGTTGCATGTCCAGTACCCCCATCCTGATTCTTCCATCTGGCATTTATGAAATTCACATTTGGGGTAAGGCTATAGGAATTTCAAGGTCAATTCCAAATCATAAGTTCTATGAAGCCATAAAAATGAGGCTTATGGCCAAATATTTGGTGTACTCTTTGCTGCCTGCTGTCCTTCTAAACCACCCTCACCTTTTCATAGAAAGAAAACAAAGTTTTATCAAACTTACATGGTTTTATTTTCTCCATTATCACTTATTACACGCAAATTATTTCACATCCAGGACTTTATTTTCTAAACCTTTTTATATAGTAAAATGTATCTTTATTTTCTAAAGAATCAAGATATGTGTTCTCAATGGTGGTATCAACAGGATAGCATATTTGAAATTGGAGATTTCAATATATGGCTAATAAAGCTCTCAACTCTTTCTCCTTTTCTGGCTGTTCTTTTCACTTCCTTCATCTTTTCTTACTTTGACATTCCTCTCCAGTTTCTTCTGATCCCACAATCACATACACACACATGCACAATCACATACACATACACATACACACCACATTCCACATTTTAACCAATTTTCTTGCCTTTGGCATTTTGTTTATCTCTCTGCCCTTCCTCCGTTTCATTCCTTCTTCTGTTCCTCATTTTAAGGCCAAGGTATTGGAACAGGGCTTTGTGGACTCATTAAAGATGGGAAGGAGATCAGTGGATGGTCCTCCAAACTGAAGAACATTTCTAATGTTCTCCTTGGGAAAGACAGGAAACAGAAAAGTCAATAATGTTAGCAATTTTTTAGTTTCCAGGAATTAAATTAAAAGCTAATTCTTGGTATTTATTTAAGACCTTAAGGACTAAGACTCAGGACATAGCTCCAGGGGACACAGAATTTCAATTTTCAGTAAATTGGTTATTAGTAACTTTTACTCATAGCCACCATTCTGAAGAGCATAGCAGAAACAAAGTTTATTATTTTTTAAGTAAAAATTGTATTGAAATACACATACAGAAGACTGCATGAATCACAAATGTATAGTATATTGAGTTTTGATGTTAATGATGTTTATCACCAGGTCAACAAAATAGGACATTACCAGGTCCCTAGATTCTCCAAACTAGCCCCTTCACAGTCATTAAGTCCTACCAAAAGTAACTATTCTCCAAAATTTCCTCAGCATGGATTCTTTTCGGAAGGTTATGAGTTTTATATAAATAAAATTGCACAGTATATATATTTTCCTGGTTATTTCTTATGCCTAAAATTATTTCATGAAGGACGCCTGAGTGGCTGACTTCAGCTCAGGTCATGATCTCACAGTTTGTGAGTTCAAGCCCCGCATCGGGCTCTGTGCTGACGGCTCAGAGCCTGGAGCCTGCTTCAGATTCTGTGTCTTCCTCTCTCTCTGCCTCTCCCCTGTTCATGCTGTCTCTCTCTGTCTTTCTCTGTCTCTCAAAGATAAATAAACATTAAAAACATTTTCAATTATTTCATGAGATCCACTCATATTGCTAAGGCAGAGCAGTAATTTATCCCCTTATCATTACTTTATCATAATCAATTTTTTATCACAACTTATAGTATCCATTCTATTGATAGATATTTGGGTAGTTTCCAGTTTTTTGATTATTATGAATAAAGCTGCTATGAATGTCCTTATACATGTCTTTTGGTATACACATATATACACTTTTTTTAATTTGAGAGAGAGAGGATAGAGAGAGAGGGAGAGAGAGAGAATCCTAAGCAGGCCCCATGCTCAGCGTGGAGTCAAACCTGGGGCTCAATCCCACAACCCTGAGATCATGACCTGAGTCGAAATGAAGAATCAGACACTCAACTAACTAAGCCATGCAGGTGTCCCCATATATACAACTTTCTTAGGCATTTAACTAAGAGTAAAGATGTTGGGTCATAGACTATGTATAGCTTAGTTGTAATAAATACTGTCAAACTATTTCTTAAGGTGGTTGTACAAATTTACACTCCAACCAGAAGTATATGAGAATTCCAATTTTTCTACATGCTTACCAAAGCTTGGGGTATTCTGTCTTTTTATCATTAGCTATTCTGTTGGTTGAATAGAAGTATTTCATCTTGGTTTTAATTTTTATTTCCCTCATGACTGATGAGCACATTTCCCTATGTTTATTGATGATTTACTTTTTTTTTAAGTGCTTAATTCTGTGTCCATTTCTCTATTGTGCTGTTTCCCTTTTCTCAGTGACTTGTAAGAGTATGGTAGGCAGCCTCTAAAACAACCTTCAACAATCCTCACCTCTGTATTCATGCACTTGTGTGGCTCTCCCTTGAGTGTGGACTGAACTTAGTGACTCACTTCTAATGAACAGAACATGGCAAAAGTTATGAGATGTCACCTCTGACATCAGGTTATAAAAAGATGGTGGCTTCTGTCTTGCTGGATCTCTCTCTCTTTCTCTATCTCTGTCTCAGAGATCTCCTCTTTGTTTAGGGGATATCAGCTGCCATGTTGTGAATTGTTCAATGTCACACTGATGTATACAGGCAAAGGCCAGAAGGCACCTGATCCCTGCAATGGCCACATGAGTGAGTTTGGCAACTGACCCTTCCCTAACCAAGCCTTGAGAGGACAACAGTCCCAGCTGACAGTTCCACTGCAATTTCATGAGAAATGCAATTTCATGAGCCAGAGGCTCCCGGCTAAACCACACTTGGATTCCTGACCCACAGAAACTGCAAGGTAGTAAGTGTTTGTTGTTTTAGGCCACTCAGTTTTGGGGTAATATTTTTTGCAGAAGTCTATAAATAATATAAAAAGGTCTTTACAGATTCAAGATTTGAGTCTAGAATAGTCTAGTCTTTGCCATTTATATGTATTGTAAAACCTTCTCCCACTCATGGCTTTCCTTCTCGTTATTGATTTTTTTGATAAGTGCAAATTTTAATTTTTCATGTATTGCAATTTATGTACTTTTACTTTATAGTGAATGCCAATGTGTTCTGCTTAAGAAATTTTAAGAAATCTTTGCTTACCCAAAAGTCATAAATATCATCTTTAACTGCTGCATTTTCAAAAGATATATTCATCTGAACAGGATATGTTTCCAAATATCACATTATGATATATAACATTTATTGGACAATTACTAAGAGAAAAGCACCATGCTAGCTGCATAATTCAAACTCACAAGGTACTATGTAGCAGAAGTGGGATTTAAAACCAGATCAATATGAGCCTTTCAAAATCTTCACCATTTATTATTTATTTACTTATTACTTTCTTGACATAAGCGTGTCATTTTGGGATTCTGGCTGATCTAAAGTATTTTCTGTCTTAATGAGGCCAGGGAAAGGAGGCCTGGTGCACTTGAAATTAATCAGTTTGTCTCCTAAAAGACATTTATGTTCCTTTTTTTTTTCTTTCAGTTTCTATACAATAATTTCAAAGTCCTTTCAAAGTTTCAGGTAGAACCTGCCTTGAGCTTCAGATGTTCTGTCTTCTTGTCCAAGAGTGAACATTTTGTAGTTAAAGAACTTGGACAACTCATTTCTGAAGTGTTTCTGAAGTGGACACTTTTCCTTTCCTGAGCACCCAACATTTTGCTCTGATTTTCTCTGGGAAGTTACCTCCTTTCCATTGGCCTCAGCCTTGGTGGCACTGATCAGGAGCACTGCCCTCCTGCTGGGAAGACAGCCATGTCCCTAGAGACACCTCCCAACTCCTGCTTCTCCCCACCACAGCACAGCCAAGGCATAGGCACATACCCTAGGCTCAATGTATCAAAAACTCATTCTGAGGATGCAATGGGGTGATGCAAAACCGAAAGTTAACTGGTTTCAGGGGTACTTGGGTTGTTTTTGATATCAGCTCAGGTCATGATCTCATGGTTCCTGAGACTAAGCCCTGAGTTGTGCTCTGCATTGATTGTGCAGAGCCTGCTTGGGATTGTCTCTCTCTTTCCCTCTTTCTCTGCGTCTCCCCCACTTGCATTCTCTCTCTTTCTCTCTGTCTCTGTCTCTGTCTCTCTCTCTCTCTCTCCCTCCCTCTCTCTTTCTCTCTCTCACAAAATAAATGAATAAACATTAAAAAAAAAGAGTATTAACTGGTTTCAGTTCATTCATTCCATTGGAATTGACTGACACTCAAGTACTTACTGTCCTGTTTCCACCTCTGCCCTATAATACTTTGTGAGGACTGAATTATACTAAAACAACTCACTCAGTGCCTTTCCCTTAGTAATTGTTCAATAAATGTTATGCATCATATTGTTATTATTAGGAAACATATTCTATTCTGGTTAATGAGGTTTTCTTTTGAAAATACAACAATAAAACAAATTATGTGGTTCAATTTTTATCTTCATAATATTTGTGTTTGGCAAACCAGGTCAGCTCTTCTGGGTATCTGATTCATGCTTCAATTCAAGTTCTTCATTATAACTAAAGGCCTTGTCTCTGTACATAACCAAGTGTATAGAATGTAGAAAAACTTAACGTAACTAGAAACAGCTGTTGAGAAAGTGACTTTGTGCACTTGTGGGCATATATGCTGTTTTGTCTCCTTATAGACTATTGTATCTAGTGCTTGTCAACAATTTAATAGGTATATGTCTAATTACTGAATGTACTCATTCTGAATATTCTGTTGGGTCTTAGGTGTTAACCTCTTTGACTTAAATCTTTATATCCTTTTGAAGGAGCATTTCAGGCTTGGGGCATAGACATGATCTGTTTATATGTATGTTTCTATATAAATATTTTTTTTCTTCAGATTCTCTAAGGACGATTGCTTTTAACCTACTTTTCTTTGCCAAAAGTATTTTTGGGGGGTATGGGAGAAGTTGGTGAAGAAGATAAAGGGCCCTCCAGAGAGGATGGTGAGCAGAAATAGGGCTGGGACAAAAAGAAGGCCCTGATCCTTATAGTTCATAGGGGTCTATGACAGCCCTGTGACCTGATTTCCATGTCCTGCTCCCTCAGGGACCCTTCATAATGCCAGGGCTGCTCATACAGAGCAGCAGGGTCTAGTCCTGCCAGGTGGCCAGGACTAGCTGACACCCTCCGGAGGGGAAGTGGGGACAATCTGCAGATGGGGCGGAGGAAGAGTGGGAGCCATAGACCATGACAGTGGGGACAGGTGTTGGGGAAAGACGGGTGTCCAGGTATCCCTCAAAGCTCATGCAGACATGAATTAAAGGCTGTCCTTTAAAATTTAGAAAATACAACACCAAAAAGAACAGAACAAAAAGCAATCCTTCTCTGGAGCAATAACCCTGTCACTTACCCTCTGGTATGAAGCGTGTGATAAAATCACAAGCCACACCTCATATCTCTACAGAAAACACATCATTTGTGAGCAGCAATACCAGGTTCATTTTGGGACTCCAAGCTTTGACTTTGACCCGAGCTGAAGGAGATTTCAGGTTTTTCTTGCAGCAGTGCAGCTCTTTAGCCATACAGAGACCATGTGAGGGCATCTCCAGGCAGGAGGGGAGCATCCATCCCAGCTGTCTCCAGAGGCTAGTTTGGACTTTTTCTGATTGTCTCCCACCATAAGCCCCTGCTACCTGCATGGGGCCTGTGGCTCCTCTAGACCTGACCTCTAGTACTCTCTCTATAGCTATTTATATCTCGACTTGAATATATCTCTTTGCCTGTTCAAAGCAAAAGCTTATACAAATGCTTTAGAAGATAAGAAAGGACAAAGTTGGGAATTTTCCTTAGGAAACTGTTGAAGACCCTAAAGTACATAAAGCAAATCTTTCCCAAGGAGCAACTGATAATGTACAGCGATCAATGTTCTGTATGTCACATTAATTACAATCTGATGGCACATTGATTCCATAGGAATATTCCCCGCCCCCTCTGCTTCTCAGGCTTGCATGTCGAACTCAGATACCTGCTGCCTAAGCTCATATGGATGAAATTGTTCAGGTAGACTTTCATCTCCTCTTAGGGACTTCTTCCTAATCTCTCTGATACACTTCCTGGTTATCCCCTCTGGTTCTTTACTGTGCAGTATATTTGTCCTGTGACCATCCTGGTTGCAGTGAGTCCAGCTCTAATTCATGACTCTTGAATCAGATTCAGGAAATTTCTTTTCTTGGTTTTATGTCATCTAGAAGCCATCTATGTATTATAGGTTTATAAGGACCTAAATGCCTATAATCTCTACTCTTGGCTGACTAAATTCTTACTGCCTTGGTTAATTAGTCTAAATCAGAATCTCTTGGAGGGCTTATTAAAAAACACAGATTCCTGGGCCCCACCCCCCAGAGTTTCTGATTCAGTAGATCTGAATGGGAGCTAAGGGTCTACATCTTTAACAAGTTCCCAGGAAATGCTGAAGCTGCTGGTCAGAGATCACACCATACAACCTGCTGGTCTATAGCTTCAATACTCAAAGTGCAGCTGTTTGTGTCAGATATACAGGAATAACCCAGGAGTTTTTTAGATATGTGGAACCTGGGATCCCACCCTGGACATGTAGAATCAGAAACTTTAACAAGGTTTCCAAGAGCTTTGCACAGGTCAAAATTATGTCTTCCCCTTGGTATATTAAATCGAGGCACTTATATACCAGTAATGTGCCAGGGATATACAAGTGGCAATTGAAAACATTATTTCTATATTAAAATGAGCTTGGATATGTTATGGGGTATAATGCACAATTCACAAAGCTTTTTAAAGTGAAAACAAGAAACTATCAAGAAATTTCCGGCATATAGCAGGTAATTTCAAACTATACCCCCAAGGACCTTGGGCATGTGCAATTATGACGATCATCCCTTATGAATAATTACATTAGGTTTGAGAAGCTGGATTTCTTTATCTGTTTCTGAAAGTTAGCATCTGGCCCTGATTCTATTAATCAAGATATAGCTTTTTTTTTTTCAATGATGATGTGGTTTTAATAGTGGCTGTACCTTCCCTGAGGGACAGCATATAAAATTTTCTTGTCATAAGTAGCAGGAGACTTCTCTTTCAGTTGGAAGCCTGGTAACCTTACTGCACTGCTCCCTATTCCTCATTTCTAGCCTTTTCCAGTGATAATGTCTTTAGGAAGTTCTGATGAGATGTTTCCCTCTCCTTCCCTCTCCCACTCTCCTCCCTCCAGAGAATTGACTTTTGTTCAAAATCCTACTTCACTCAGAATTACAATATTAAGCATTTTTATGCATGCACTAATAATAATAGACAACACTGTGAAGAATATTGTTCTCTGTTCTCATACAATTACTCTGACATGTTTCCTTAGAGAATTTGGTTGATTCTGCTTTGTTGAACATCTAAAGAGATATATTAACTAGAAAAGAGGCCTTAGAGATGAAACTAGAAGTGAGACCCTTATCAATTCCTTAAAAGACAATAAAAGATGCAGAGAAAAAATTGTGGAGTTACCTACTGGAGAAAGAGGTAAATGTATAGGAGCACATTAATGGTGAAATCCTACCCAATAAAATCCCTTGCCAGCAACCACTGTTGCTTTTGAACATCTTACTCCACAAGAGGGGAGTGAGTAGAAAGACTCCAATTATTATTTTAGTATTCCAATACACTGACAGGATAGCAGTCTTTTTTTTTTTTAATGGTCATTATTGTTATTTCTATTGTAGATTAAAAATCCTACTTAGAACTATATAGGGAATTCTTTCTGAATATAGCTGATAGTGGTGATGGAAGAATCATAAGGGACTCTGGTTGAAAACACTGTACTTGTTCATGTTTTCTGGTCTTGATACAAAAAAGCTCAAGTGTTGGAAGCACTTCCCAGTCACTAAGAATTCATAGCTGTGGATAAAGAGCTGTGAATTTGAGAAGGAAGTATTTTGTAAAGAGCAAAGTTGCATAGGATGCCATGGATTACAGCTGTCTTAAGGTTCACTTAGTAACCTGGGCTCTATGAGAGACTCTTACACACCAATCTAAGACAGACTGCATGGAAAGGGCCAGAACACCAGAATTTCCTTCCCTCTTTATCATACCTGCCCTCTCTCTGTTTACATTATGACCCCTAAAAACTCCTAGTCGTTTTATCTTGATGTATGTAAATTAAATTGGAATTTTATGATAGTGTATAAAGTAGCTTAAATTTTAAAAATTGTTGAAGAAACATGTTAGTAATTGAGAAGGAAATATATACGGATGGAATTTTCTCTATTGCAGAGCTAAGCAAATGGACATTAGCCTGAAAATGACAATGATTTTCCAAACTTTGGATTTTTCAGCAAAAGAGGAACTTTGTCTAGCCAGATTTCAGAGACTCGATAAACACTCAGACAATGTGGTTTTACAGCACATAGCAGGTTTGATACAGCCTTTCCCTTCACATCTTTTTGATGCAATTTTGAAATTTCATTCCTAGTGCCCCTCCTCCAAGTAGGGGATAATTCCACGGGAAGAATCATGCCCAGGCCTAATAATAGATGCATAAAATCTGACATCCTTGGGGTTTTCACGTGATTGTCAGAAGGCAAAATATAGAAGATGGTGTAAGTTGAGTAGTTACGAATTTTTAGTCTAATTTCAATGTCCTCATTGATACATCAAATGTGATAACTTCATTAGATTCCATGCCGATTATTTAGTAACAAAGATGCAGAGAAAAGCTCTCGGAAGAAGAATTGTTCATTTGAACAAATGAGCTTGAGCTCAAAGGGAGCAACTTTCTTTCCCCCCGGCCCACACGTGCTTTTGAAGGGACGAGGCAACTTGCAGGAGGTGAAGCTGTACAACATCCACCAGTGTACAGAAGTCACCTGAGGTCCCAAAGGCTCAGGGGGTTGCCAGGGAAAACCCTCCTTTTATGGAAGAAAGGTTTCATAACACAAAATCAAAGGGCTTGGGTAGCATCTAATTATTAAAGCAGTGGCACCAGGGTTCCCGTGTTTCTTGTGGACAGCAGAGCAGTCACACCAGGGGGTCCTCCTGAGGAAATTGGAGCCATATAAATCCTGGCTGCACACTGCCTTGCTGCATGGCTGGTTTGTGCTGTCTCTCTCCTAGGAATCAAAACTGCTGATCATAAGCAAAATGGTGGTCCAGCTTCCTGGCCCCTTTCAGTTCTTTGTCTTTCTTTACCTGAATGGAAAAAAATGAGGATTTGTGTGTGTGTGTGTGTGAGTGTGTGTTGTGTGTGTGAGTCCTTTAGGTAAAGGACCCTGACAGATTCCTTTTCAGACGCCCAGGAAATAATCTGTAAGTCTTATAAAGAGTCGCATTTGTATCATAAGACATAAAGTAAAGTAACAAAATAATATTAAATTAAATAAACCAGGCTGAGTGGATCCTAGAGATTACTCACACAATAGTATTTGAGTGAGAAAATAGATGAAAAAGAATATGTTTCATGTGAAACCCAGACCACACTCAACCCTTTTGATCTAATTAAAAACCTTTCAGTCTGGCTTTGTTGGTTTGGCTTTTCCATGCTTTCTATAGAGTATTTCCACCAGGATGCTGGAGTTCTGGGAAGCCCGGGGCTGTGTCCGATGTGCTGAGTGATACAGAGATGGCTAATGTGGTTCCTGGAAGAAGAAATGACTTTTCTCTATGTGCTGCTTCCATTCTGACACACCTCAAACCACTCAGCATACTCATTATAGATCTTGGTTAAAAGCCATTTCCCAGCCCCTGAAGTACAGCTATCACTCACTCACATGATGGCTTATTTTTAACATTTGAGACCCTGCATGACCATGTTCTATTTGTTGGAGACCTTAGATTTCATGTGAATGCTTTTTCATTAAAAATTAAGTGAGGTGAAACAGGGGCACCTGCGTGGTTCAGTTGGTTAAGCGTCATGAGCTCAACTTCAGCTTAGGTCATGACCTCGCAGTTCATGGGTTTGAGCCCCACGTCAGGCTCTGTGCTGGCAGCTCAGAGCCTGAAGCCTGCTTCAGATTCTGTGCCTCCCTCTCTCTCTGCCCCTGCCCCATTCGCTGTCTTTTTGTCTGTCTCTCTCTCTCAAAAATAAATACACATTAAAAATTTTTTTAAACAAAACAAAAAAAAACGAGGTGTAACAAAGTTAAAAATGTTGGAAAATATCATAATTATGCCATCTCAATGCTACTGCTACCGTTTTTGCTTATTTATACATGGTCAACCATAGCATCATAAGCAACCATAGCATCATTTTTAACTGTGTTTTTTCTTTTAATACTGCCTCATCACATTCTTCAATTGTTTCCATAACTATTTCTCTCTGAGACTGCCTGCCAATTCACTGTGAAACATACCCACTTTGTCCTAATGTTAGTCATTCAGATTGTGTCCCTTTTCTTCCCCCCCCCACATTGATAATGTTATAGAAAATTCCCTTCCCTCAAGAGAAGCAAAAATAAGATAAAAACATAGAGGGAGACAGGCCATAAAAGACTATTAAATACAGACAACAAACTGAGGGTTGCTGGCAGGATATTGATTGGAGAGATGGGTTAAATGGGTGATGGGCATTAAGGAGGGCATTTGTTGGAATGAGCACTGGGTGTTGTATGTGAGTGATGAATCATTAAATTCTATTCCTGAAATAATTATTACACTATATGTTAACTAACTTGTATTTAATTTTTTTTAAAAGCAGAAGATTAAAAAAAATAAAAAGAAGAAGATTCCCTTACCTCAGAGAGCTCTTGCTTCTCCTGAATTATTTTCTTAGGATAAAGTCTTAGGAATGAAATCACTAGGCCAAAATTTATGACCATCTTTGTTCTCTATTCTTTCTCATACTGCTTTCCCCCAAAAAGTTTATACCAACTTACAAAACAAGCAATAACATAGCAATAAATGTATAAAACATTGTAAAGTAAATTTTGATGCATTTGTTTTGCTAATTCCAATGACAATAGTTCTTCACGTTTGCTTTAGTAAGTACTTTTTTTTGTTATACTTGTGAAAATATAAATTAATTCCCTGTGTTTGTTATTTGTATTTCCTCTTGTACCAATTATCAGAGTGACACATTTTGTAATTTCTCCTGTGTGCAGGATTCATCAATTTTATAATGGGGTTTAGAAAACCTGAACACCTGATTAGGTCTCCCTAATCTACCTGATTCTTCCATTACCTTGAGAAATGGTTTTGTAAGGATATTTTTGACTTGAAGACATGACTAAACAAATATTTGGGCCAACTGTTGGGCTCCATGCTTCTTTCTTTCTCTCCATCCAACTGCAGGAAACGTTGTCAGTAGCAATAGCCTCAAGCCAGTTATTCTAAGTGGAATAAACACTATTTTACCAGGGTAGTGCTTTAGAAACAGTCAGCTATTTAAGATACACACCTTTGGAGCAGAGCCCACCCTTCCCAGCATAGGATATAATAATAATCTTATTTGAAGATCGCTCTATAATGACAGTAGGTCTGGACAGCCACTGCCTCCCCAGACCAAAATATCTGTCACCCCTCACAACTTCAATCAGCACCAACAATTTTTAGCAGGTAGCAGGTGTTTAATACTTGTTGTTGAAATCAATAAGTGAAGGAATGAGAGTGTGATCCCTCAAATCACTCATTACAACTTGGAAGTAGAAAGAAGGTAGAGATTCTTTATTGAATCTACAACTGACCTTCTCTCTCTTATGAGCTGGGGGCCCATCTGATAGGTAGTAGAGAGGAATGCCTTAGTTAGATTTAAATTTTGGATGGAAACCATAATCGACACTCTCTTTTGAGATTTAACTAGTCATTTTGGTAGAAATGCTCAGTTCTTCAAGTTGTTCCCCTGTCTGCTGGCTCATCTCTGAGATGTTACTCAGGGCACAGGATGAGGCTGCCCTGAGTTGTGCCACTGGAGGAATAAGTGAGGTCCTGATCTGGAGCTGATTCTGCTCTGGCTGGCAGTGTGGATCCAGGCTCAAGCAGCCTTCCTGGTCACTATGCAGATGAACTTGTGAACTGTTCCTAGCTTGGTCAGGACCTGGGAAATTTGGCCTTTTCTCAATAATCCATGGTACCACAGATACTGGAAGTGCCTAACCCATCTTCCATACATCCCCTGGCCCAGCCTGCATGTCTCCCAGCCCCCTCAGCCAACTACCAGCTCTCAACTCAGTAGGAAGCTGAGAGCCTTGGAGCACTACCCGGGCACCTCTGCTGAACTGGGATGCTTTGCTTCTTCCCTGGGCCTAGGCTGCCTCATGTTGAAAGAAAACACAGAAACACAAAAGAGAAAAGTTAAGCTATCCCAAAACAGTACTTTTGCAAAACAAAAGAATGAATTTTGGGAGATTCTTACAAAGAAGTCTGCCACATGACACTTGGCATAAAGAAACCTACAAATTAATCTGGGATCTTGGAGGCATGTCGTGAATTCTTAACCCAGTGCCCCCATGCAACCTATAAAACCGAGGTTCAGGGGTGCCTGGGTGGCTTAGTCAGTTAAGCATCTGACTTCGGCTCAGGTCATGATCTCACGGTCTGTGAGTTCGAGCCCCGCATCGGGCTCTGTGCTGACAGCTCAGAGCCTGGAGCCTGTTTCCGATTCTGTGTCTCCCTCTCTCTCTGCCCCTCCCCTGTTCATGCTCTGTCTCTCTCTGTCTCAAAAATAAATAAATATTTTTTAAAAAATTTAAAAAAAAAGAAAAAAAACCCCGAGATTCAAACATGTTTGCCTTGTTCACAGTAATTCAGTGCTCATCTCTATGGAAGAATGAGTGAAGGGTTAGAGACAGAAAGGCCAAGAGTTGGGTGTTAATGACATCCTTACTCAAGGAATGCTCAGAGATCATCAGGATTGGGCATTGTGCTTTCCCACGGAAGTCCTGGACACACTTGTCTCACATAGGGCTAGATAGAGATGCCAGCAAGGAAGGAGGTGGCAGTGTGAGTCTGTTGCTAGTGCTGGTTTCCAGCTCTTTTGTTTCTTTCTTAATGATATTCTCTCCTCACTTCAGACCAACCTCCCACTCAAAGGAGAGATAGCTTAAAGAAAGCTACCTAATCCTTTCTCTCTCCATGTCTGTGTTTACACTGCTGCCAATGAGAACCACCCCATCTCAATCATCTCAACAGGGAGGCTTCCAGGGACGCTTTCATGACTCAGTCGGTTAAGTGTCTGACTTTGGCTCAGGTCATCATCATCTCATGGCTTGTGAGTTCAAGCCCTGCATCGGGCTGCATGCAGACAGCTCAGAGCTTGGAGCCTGCTTCGGATTCTGTGTCTCCAGCTCTCTCTGCCCCTTTCCCGCTTCTGTTCTGTCTCTCTCTTTCAAAAATAAATAAACATTAAGAAAAAATTTAAACAGGGAGTCTTCCAAAGCATGGACTATCTTTAAAAAACGAGTACAGTATTTACTTTCATAAGATGTTTGACTTCAAAATGTCATCTTTTTTTGCATTTATTTATTTATTTTGAGAAAGAGATAACACAAGTGGGGAAGGGGCAGAGAGAGAGAGGGAGACTGGGATCCCAATGCGGGTCTCTAACTCATGAACCGTGAGATCATGACCTGAACCAAAATCAAGAGTCAGATGCTTAACTGATTGAGCTACCCAGACACCCCCAAAATGTCATCTTATATTTGTTAATATTTATTGATGTTCTTTTCAGCCAAAAAAAAAAGCCTTTTGTAATTATCTTTATTGAAATTAGGTACTATTAAACTTGTTTTGAATGTTCTGAGCCTGTGTAACAGGGGCAGTGGGGAACCACTAGCAGTGATCCAGAAAGTAGAAGAAGGAGTTGCCTAGAATCTGTCATCTTCTGGGGGCAAATCCTCCTACAGAGTCGGGAGTTTTGCTTGTTGCTGTTAAAGGAAGCAACCAAATTCTCAGATGGGCACACACCCTTTGGACCCTAGAAATAGCCCTGGCTTGAGACTAAAACTCAGGTTCAGGAAAATGCTCCTGGATAAACTTTTACCAGGTGAAATGTGAGCCATTAGGAGAACCTAACCATATAATGGTTTCCAAAGGGGCAAATATCAAGCAGCGTGGCCACATGAAGGCCAACTGATCAGGCACACTGGAGGCAGGGGGCACTTGTGCGGCCACCTGCCCCAGGACAGTAGAATTGGTTTCCTGGAGTCTGAAGTGGGAGGGCGCAGGGTTCAGAGACTTCCACTTCACTTCCTGTGAGCAACACCTCTTCTTATTACATAATTTCCTCTCGAGCCCACACAACAGGCAAAGTGTGTACTAAAGAGGTTCTCCTTAGCCAAAATATAATTTTCTGCACACCGTGATTAGCAAAGCCTTCTTCTGCACACCAAGAGTCTGTGATTGGCCTTGATTACTCAACAATAGGAGGTCAGGGATAGGTTACTTGGTATCCTGTCTCATCCTCTCCCTCTCCTCCCATCAAGGGATAATCACCATGATTCTGAAATTCTAAATTCACTGAGGGCTGATTTGCTGCACTTGCCGCTTATCCAATCAATTTGACAGCAAGGCACCCTTGGGGCCTAATTTCTGGCTTGAACTGTGTTCATCCACATCTTAGAAGTAATGAAACTGGGGCGCCTGGGTGGCTCAGTCGGTTGAGCGGCCGACTTCGGCTTAGGTCATGATCTTGCAGTCCGTGAGTTCGAGCCCCACGTCGGGCTCTGTGCTGACAGCTCGGCGGAGCCTGGAGCCTGTTTTGGATTCCGTGTCTCCCTCTCTCTGACCTTCCCCCGTTCATGCTCTGTCTCTCTCTGTCTCAAAAATAAATACACATTAAAAAAATTTTTTTTAAAAAGAAGTAATGAAAACTGACCTGATGGGAATGCAGGGTGGTTTGTTGTGTGGTGGATTGAATCTCAGGTGAAGGATGGATGTGGTGGTAGAGATGGATCTTCCTTCACCTGCTTCCTTCTGAAGTGCCTGCCAGCCCTTCTAGGTAAACACTGAACAGTGTGGCAATGCCAGGGCAAGCTGTGAAGAGAGTGTTGCAGAATTCCATGGCAGCAGTCTCTGCTTGGTAGATGAGGGAGGAGGCCCAGGGAATTGATTATTTTGTATAGACACTGAGGGTCAGTGGCTCCATGCCCATTCTCACTCTCACACTGAAGCCATGTGGCCTGAATTCTTCTGGGGCATATGTGATAGGCACCTGGTTGCTCTTTCAAGGAGCCATAACCTGAGGTCAGTGTCAGGATTGCATGAACCTATCAGCAGGGTTTGTCTTCAAGCCCCCCTACGGCTTGTTTTAGAATCCTCTACCCTGTCTCTGGTTCTCTGTCTTGAGTATCCGGTACTATGTCATCCACCAACTATCCAAGCTACTTATGAATGTTTCCTAAAAGTACTCTAGGTAGCAAGAGAATCATTACCATTTTTCCTGAAAAATTCTGTTTCTCCTATATTTGCTTGCCTTAACTCCAAGTGCCCCACTGGGCATTAGTATACCTGGACTGACCTTTTACCAAGCATTGAGTTCCTCTGCCTTGAGTCTTTCCTGAATTCTGCTTCTTACACCAAAAACTACCTCCCCCGTATCTCGACTTTTCCCCAGACAACTGGCCATCAGGTTCATTGCAATCAAGTTCAATATTTACAGACAATAGACCATAGCATATATCTATCTTAATTGGTGATATGATACCTTAATCCAAAGAAGTGACTCCAAGGCCAGAAATTTCGGACTTGTCAAGCAGAACAGTGGATGGATGGGATGGAATACATCGAGTCAGTCTTCAGAGTCCCTTAGCATCCATCTGCTACCTCAGTGCTGCCTGCTCTGATAACTCTTGAGGTAGCTTAGTCATCCATCACACACACTCTTGTCCCAAACCTATATGTGGGGCAACTCTGGAGAGAGGTCATATTTTCCAACCAGAAACTAAGATACATGATCTAAAAAAGGCGGCTTCTAAGTTATGAATTTATTGGTAGAATGAAGAGAAATCTACAAAAACACATTATTTGGGTATAGAATAAAAAGAATTCTTACTAAAAATTTAAAAATTATAGGAAAGGGCACCTGGGTGACTCAGTTGGGTAAGTATCCGATTCTTCATTTTGGCGCAGGTCACAATCTCATGGTTCGTGGGATTGAGCCCCACATTGGGCTCTAAGCTGACAGGACGGAGCCTGCTTGGGATTGTCTCTCTCCATGGCTCTTTGCCCCTCTCTGATTCTGGCTCACATGGGCAAGCATGCGTATATGCTCTCTCTCAAAATAAATAAACTTCAAAAATTTTTTTAAAAAATTACAGAAAATTGGAAGCTGCTCATAATATGGAAGTTGGATAGCTGCATGGTTGCTATGTCAGGTTATGATGCTTTGGTGCTATAGCAGAATGACAGCCTTGGATCCAGAAACCTGTGTTTATGTCACAGCACTGCCACTAACATGATGTGTGACTTAGAAAAAGTCCTTCAATACCTGTGGACGTGATTCCCCTTATCCTCTAAACAAGAGAGAAAATGTGTAAGTGTGCACAGTGTTGTCTTTAGTATCAGACAGCCCTCAGCATCCATCCTGGCTCTGCCACATATCAAGCTGTGTGACCTCAGGCAGGTAACTTACCCCACCTCTGAGCTGCAGTTGCTTATCTGTAGAGATGATAATAGTACTTAGCTTGCTGTGCTGCTCATATTATGACACACATAATAAGTGTTCTGTAAATGGTAACTTTAATTATAAAATTAATAAGGTATTATGGTTAGGTTAACTGAATTCAAAGTTCCTTTCTATGTCAATTTATTGGGAGAGAAAGCCGAGGAAATAAAGGGAAAAGTTTATAGGTTATGATAACAACCTTCTTTTTTCCTCCGTTTTTCTCAAGTGATCTAGAAGCAGCCTAATACAACTTGGAGACCAGGATGACTCCGCCAGTCACCTCCCTCCCACACCACCAGAGAACATTTCTAGGGGAAGAGGTAGGATGCACATTTTAAGTACAATTCCTCAGTTTCACTTCCCAAATGAGTTCTGTCAGGATCCAGAATCTACTTCTCTCATAATGACCTTCCCCAGTGAAAATTAAAGACTCATTAATCTGTAGACGGCCAAATGTAAAATCGTGCTTGTAAAATAACACCAGCTAAATCATCATCCTTCAACTTTGTGGCAAATAGGAAGCTTTTAATCTCAGAACACTTAAGAAATTTGGGTTTTAAGAAACCATAACCCGAAGGTAATACATGACTTTACAAAGAAACTTCCTGTCATGCTCTTTTGCTGTGGCTTTTTCCCCACCTACCTAAACCTCATGAAAGTAAAAATACTGATCAATCATGCAAAGTGGGACTTGTCTAAAATAACTGAAATGTGATACAATATGAGTGTTAGGAATGCATAGCAGCAGACAGTGGTTATCAAGCCAGGAGATCACTCATTAATATTGGGCGCTGGGTGATAGAGGGTCATGCCTGGAACATCTGCACTGTGTCCTGACAGCCCAGCATCCACTCGTGCCCTTCAGCAGCCACCTCAGCTTAAGTAGCCTGATTGTCAGTGTGAGCCTCAGGCTCCAGTTAGCAAAGACAGCGGACACAGCTCTGTGCTCATGGGCCCAGAGAAATCGGGTAGTGAGCATTAGAAAACGTGAGTTCGTTTTTCTGTGATCACTTTCACTTTTTTTCCTCAAGTAAAAACTTTATAAAACAAACTCTCATGTACCCTCCCAACCCCCTTTAAAAATTGTCTTTCAAGTTGGCTGGTTGAGGGATGATAGTTTTGTAGTGTAGAGATAGTATGAAGCAGGGATAACCTGGAGGCCGAGGGATGAGTTTTAACCATGTTGATTCTGGCAAATACAGGAAATCAGAATGGACAGATGACCAATGGTGTTACATGCAAGCCCGCAATGTGTTCAGTTCTACTTCCATTCCTCTCTCTGCTGCTTCAATTAATTCATTAGACACCAACTTATTCTAAAATTATGTATTAACTATGTGCGAAGCATCTGAAATAGAAAGGGTGACTCCAGGGGGTGCCGTGGGAGACTTGGAAAACACCACAAAGACTCCTGCAAAAAGTGACATCTGACGTCTAAAGGAATAGTGACTCTAGGGTGCTAGGGCTGACATTAATGAAGGAGTGGAATTCTAGATTGGAAATGTAATCTAAAACTCAAGTGATTGCTGGCAAAATCCAGTTACTTTCAGAAGTTTAATCTTTGAAGTCATTCAGATATGGAAGAGGCAGTGTTGATGCCACCTCACTGCCTCCTGGGTGCGAATCACTGGCCCGAGCCTGCCAGGAAGGAGAGCTAGCATTTCTGCTGGTTCTCCAGACTAATACTGGAAATGAGTTTTCACACTGTGTGGGGGGCCACAGATGCACCTGACCACTGAATTCTCACTGTGGGCTGCACTGAGCCCACCAGGTAGGCAACAGTGAAGCCACATGCAAGTAGAAGGGATCCCACTGCATCCCTTCATGCCCTCTCTTGGGGAGGGCTGTGATACGGACAGAGCTCACAACAGGGATTGTGGCTGCAAGCAAATGGAGCTGAGTCCACATCTTCCCCAACCAACCCTAACACAGCTCCGTGGTCCCCCTGTACATCGGAGCTGGGGATGCCCTGCAGTAGCAGGAAAAGCACTCAGGGGGCTGGTGAGCCACTCCTTGCTCTCACCCTTCCTGAAAGAACCGGACACTGGGACACTCCTGCTGACATTCACGCCATCGGTGAGCACAGTGCTTTGCTTCTTACACTGTTTAGTACCCTCGACCCCACATTTATGCACCATAACCCAGACTGCCCATCTCACTGGGTCATTGTGAGGATTGAATGAAAAAGTGCTTTCCTTATAAACTTTAAAGCACCATCTAAACAAGATTATTTATGTTATTTTATGGCCATCAATCAGCACAGAAAATCCCACGAGGCAGGTAAGGCAGGAATTATTAACTCTCATTTTTGAGTTGAAGGAACACCAAGCACAGGGAAGAAAATGCAATGTGCAGACCAAGAAAAGTTATGGATGGCTCTATTTATGGAAGAAAGGGAATGGAACAGTAGATTTTACAAACTCTCTACTAATCCAACAATTTCAAGTTTAAATCATATGGTTTGATTTAAATTTACTTTTTCTAAGTCTCTAAGCATATCTCCTTCTTCACCGCATAAACAGTAAATTTGGAATGGCTATCACTGGGAACAATGAAGACTAAATCAAACTGCAGACTCTTTTTCCAGTGAAAAGCACGTGGGGCAGGTGGGCAGGTATGGAAACTTCTATGAGCACAATGTTCTCTCACCTTTCACTGGAGGGCGGAGCAGTTTCTGAACACCAGAGCATCTTTGTTCCTGTCTGCTCTCAAGTGGCTCTGCTCTAACCTGACATCGATCCCCTCTGTGAAGTGTCTTTGTCACTTGCAGCTTTAAGTGCTGTCACAGCCATGGGCTGATGGAAAGGGGATGGCATGTTTGGGCGTCCAGGATCATGACTGGCTAGAATTCCCCACTGAAGGAGCCTTATCTCATGAAAGGAGCCCAGTGGCCTGACACTAGGAGTGTTTTTGCCATTTGCGTTAGCTACAGGGCACTATAGCATTTAAAGCTTGCTGGTCTGTCAGCTAGCCAGCTTAGCTGGGCTTTTGTAGGTGGGGTCCAAGGGAGAAGGATGGAGAGTGGATGGATTTTAATCAGACCCATCTGAGCCCAGGCAGGGGAGGTCATGCTGAAAGCAGCCCCTCCTTCAAAACGGGAAACACTCCTAAAAGCACCAGGCAAGACCCATGATGAAAGAGTAGGACATGGTTTTAGAGATGATGACCTAAATCTGGGACTGTCCCATCCATGACTTTGACCTTGTGCAATTATGACAAGTGTTCCCTCCCACTCTCCAGAGAGACACTCGAATTTTATGTATAACACTATGCCTAGGATGTTACAATGTCCTGACACAGATCATCCAGTAATACACTCCTGAGCCGCATCTACTGAGCGTCTATTAAGTGCCAGGCACAATTCTACATGCATTAACCTTACTTCAATCTCTAAATCAGCCCCACCATGCAGGTGTCATCCTTCCCATTACACTGCTGAGGAAACTGAGACAGAGTGGTTACATAACTTGACTAGATCCACCCAGTAAGAAAGTGGCTAAGCTCTGGGGCACCTGGGTGACTTAGTTAAGCATCCAACTCTTGGTTTCGGCTCAGGTCATGATCTCACGGTTTGTGGGTTCAAGCCCTGCCTAGGGCTCTATGCTGATTGTGCAGAGCCTGCTTGGTATTCTCTCTCTCCCTCTCTCTCTGCTCCTTCCCCACTTGTGCTCTGTCTCTGTCAACATAAAATGAAAGAAAGACAGAAAGACAGAAAGACAGAAAGACAGAAAGAAAGAAAGAAAGAAAGAAAGAAGAAAGAAAGAGGCTAAGTTCTACCTCACTCCCATGACCAGGTTCTTATCATTATGCCATAGCCACAACTGTCATCAAGGTAGGATCTTGGGGTTCCAGTGAATCCCCACCACACAGCCTGAATGGCTATCTGCAGTTGGGACCTGTTGGTGGCCCTTTAGAGGGCTCTTAGTGAATGGCAGAACCAGTGTTATCCTCAGCTTGTCGACTGACTTTCTGAGGAATGAACCGTTTCTCAGGGTTCCCATGCACATAGTGATGTGTAAGGTCTTCCCACCTAGTTTGGAAAGGGAATACAGTGACCAGAAGTAACATGCCTTCAACAAGTAACTTGCTGGGCTGAAAACAAGGGTGTGAACCCCTCTGACTTTGGTACACAGTGTTCTAAGAGACACTTTACATTTATATATTTCCTACAATACCAGAGAGCTGTGCCTCTGCAGAGTAGGCATCCAATGTGTGGGACAATTTGTAAGATTTTAACAATGCCAGAAAAATGGAAAAAAGAAATAACTCCTTGGGCTCCCCATTTCTTGGGAATTCTAAGCAATTGTGACATAAGCAGGTCTTTAACAACACTGGAGAACCAGATTGGGAGAGGATATCATGCCTTGGTGCCAGGACATTTTTTGGATAAGGTGTTGACCCTCAAATCTGACCTCAGTGAGGATGTCTATCATCATAGGGATCGGCTTGGGAGCACTTGTGCATGCATCAGAAGAACCTTCACTTGGAGGATCTCGAGTTGTGTCCCCTTGGGTCCTCTGTGAGGTCTTGGCTCTTTGCACTTCAGACTTTTAGGTGTGACTGTGAATCTGCCACAAAGGGGTTCCTGCCACTCTGCAGATGTGTTTCCCTCCTGAAGTTCAGCTGTAAGAGCCCTCAGGGAGGAGAGTGATTTAAATGGTCAACCTAGTGGACTTGCTATCCACACACCTGTTTGTCACTTGCAATCATTCTGAAAGGCTTCTTAGTGTAACTACAGCAAGCTGGCTCATCATTTCCTTGGTCTCCACGGTGGGGCCCAACCTCCCACAGTGCTGGCTGCAGCCTCAGACTGGAGTTCTGAAAGGTTTCTCAGAGGAAACACCGTGACCTCCAAAATGGTGGCAAGAAGCCACAGAGTACTTGTGGGGCTTCTGCCTTCTTATTTGAGGGTGAAAGTGAGGGTGGGACATGGGTGAAGCCCAGAATGGGAGTTCAGGGAGTATGAAAAGCCACATACCTTTGGCTTTTTGTTTTTTTGTTTTTTTATTGCTACTGTTTAAGGAAAGAGAAATATTAATCTACCACAAAACAAAGGTATTTTTTTAAAACATTGCCTAAAAGAATGTTTTATACAAAAAAAAATCATGTTAGGATACAATTATGGACATAATTAAAACACCATTTCAAAGGTGGAACTGGTTAAAATGACAACCGTCTAAAAAAAACGAAACAACTTCCTTCCCTTAGTATCAAGATGGTAGATGAACTCACCTGTTGCTGCTAAAACTCTATCCCGACTCTTTTAAAGTCTGTGTCAAGGGCCTGATCCTTTGACTCTATTCCAAACTCCCCAAACAGTAGGTTCTCTTCTTTCATAATTGTTTCACCTGCTGTCAGCAGTATGGCTAGGATTTTAAATCTCCTAAGGAGCCTGTATAAAATTTCCTTTATATTGTTCCGGTTAAATTTTTGTTTCTTTTTCCTCCTGAGTCTCTGAATCAGGGCATGCACAGTGTGGCCCTCACAGGCATCTTTTGTATTTTGGACTCACATAAGATCTTTTGGATACCTTGATTGTGGGACAATTAGACTCAATAAAACAAGGAAACAAAAGAAAGCCCATTCATTCCTCCTCCTATGGCTTCTCAAGAAGGTCCCAGGACTGTGATTCTTTATCCAGTCTCTGCTTCTTTATTTCCAGACTACAAGATGTAAAGGACTATCTTAAACAACAAGGAAATGTGCACCTACATTAGCAATTAACATCAACTCCCTTTTACAATCATTCCATTTTCCCTCCTGCTGTTCTAGGAAAACCTGAATTAAAAAGCCTGGTGCTGCTCAAGGGCAATTAATAGCACTGAGATGACAAAAGATCTTAGAACAGCTGACAAAGTGGCCCTGGGAGGGAACTGGGCCCGGGCTCAAAGTCACGGTGGGAAGCGTGTGCCCCGTGCAGCATGCGCTTTATGCATGAAGAATGAAAAGAGTTTCATCACCCAGGATAATGCAATTAAAAAGTACACCACCAGAACCCACCCCATGCCAACTTGTTCAAAATTGGGCCTCAGACCCAGGGGCCGAATTGAAATTCGAAGCTTCGACATCTACATCGGCAGGGAGGGAGGAGTTGGGGGTTGATCTGCCTCCTTATGCAGACAGGTGCCTGTTAGCTGAGCAGAGGGACATATGTTCATTGCCTATGGTAAGAAATGATTAGAGGGCCCAGGATGGGTGGACCGGGGGAGACACAAGCAGTGTCAGAGGAGAAGCTAATTAAAAGCAGGTTCTCAGGTCTCTTTGTCCTCCGCACTCAGTGTTTCTGCCCTATGCTGTACACACACAATTTAACATGCACAGAGAAAGGAGAGCAACCATCTCTAATTGCCGGAAAACGACATCACGTTTGTTGTCCCGAGCGCAGTTTTGCCCAGGTGGAAATTGTTTTCCCGATTAGAGCACTCTGCTGCAGACCAGAGTGCGGCTGGGAATTTTTTTCTAATCTTATTGAGATGAGACCATTCAGGCTGCTGATTACTGACACAACAGAGTAATCTTTCTAGACAACTACTATGACCCTGGATTGGCAAGAGCAGGGAGGAAAAAGAAAGGCCCCCTTCACTAACCAGAGCCCCATGAGATGAAACAGGGTCGGGGAGGGAAGCTTGGTCTAGTCAGTCGGTTGAACTTCCGCTGAGGTCGTGATCTCACGGTTTGTGAATTCAAGTCCAGCATCGGGCTCTGTGCAGACAGCTCAGAGCCTGGAGCCTGCTTCAGATCCTGTGTCTGTCTCCCTCTCTCCCTGCCCCTCCCCCGCTCAAGTTTCTTTCTCTCTCTCTCTCTCTCTCTTTCAAAAATGAATAAACTTGAAGGAAAGAAATAGAAGGACGGAAGGAAGGAGGGAAGGAAGGAAGGAAGGAAGGAAGGAAGGAAGGAAGGAAGGAAGGAAGGAAGGAAGGAAGGAAGGAAGGAAGGAAGGAAGGAAGGAAGGAAAAATGAAAGAAAGAAAAGAAGGTCAGGGGTATGTAAGCATGGCCCACTTTCTGTTGCTCCGTTGTGGTGACCCAGCAGTGATCTGGAAGCTATCCTCCTTCCACTGCATGATGCTCACCCTGCAATATGGACACTTCGGACTCTGACTCCTGTCTCCAAGGTTACTCCTAACGGCATCCATGTTCTACCAGCAAGTCAGACTAACCAAGTTGAGCTTAAATCAGCAGGCATTGTGCTACAGTTGGCTGTGAAGGACTCACATCGGCTTGTTCTCATGAAGGTCTCTGTGCAAAAGAACAATTCCAAGGCACTCTTCTATCCAATCCCAGATGTTCTTTATGAAATTGTGGTGGGAAAGAGTAGAGGGACATGAAGAAATATACTCACACACAACTAAGGCAGCCAAAGATGTTTGGGCTACTGTAATAATGATAGCTAAAATTCACTGAGAGCTGCCTCTATGCCAGGTACTGTGCTAAGCCCTCATGTGCATGCTCTTTTTTAGTGTTCACTATAAGCTTGTAGGGTAAGTCCTTTTACAGTGTCCATTTTACAGCTTGACAAGATTAAAGACACATGGCTAGAAAATGGCAGAGCCAGAATTCAAACTGGCCAGACTGTCTTTGGACTTGACCCCAGCTCCTAACCAAGACCCCCAGGCTGAATGTGTAATGTGTACAAAAAGAATCAAAGATTCTTCACAATAGGTCCCATTCTAGTTAACAAAATTGGATGGAAAAAAACAACTTCTACAATTTGTTATGAATGACTTATGTAGCCAGACCAAAAAATGGGCACTCCTAGGCAGTCACCATTTATGTCTGCACCTTCCTGTGTAATTATCTTGTACACAGCAGCAACTACATGGCCTCTGGTTTGACAGTGGTTCACATTTGGAGTTCCTTGGGAAAGACACAGAGTTAGAGCCTGAAACCTAGAGCACAAGGAGGTAATTATTTCCAGGATTCCACTCAATATGTGCCTAGAAAGGTAGAGAGGGCAGGGAGGAGGTGGAAATAGGAAGGTAGAGAGAATTGTTTTTTAAAAGGTGCAATTCCTTTGTGGAAAGTTTTCATATCTATATAAATGGTAGCAGGTGTAGAAAGAAGGCCCACTCTAAAAGCTAAAGCTTCACTCTCTTCCGAATGAATCATCTTCTTGTTTATACTCTATTGGCAATTAATGATACACCATCCCATAACATTTTCATTACTGCTGTCTCGTGCTATGGTCTTCATCTTTTATTGTTGAATTCCTCATGTATTATTGACCTGTCTTCCTAATTATATGGTAAGTTATTTGAGAAGGGAAAATGAAGTTTTTCCTTTTTTAAAAAAAAAATTTATTTATTTATTTTGAGAGAGAGAGAGAGAGAGAGAAAGAATCCCAAGCAGACTCCTCACTGTCAGCACGGAGCCTGCTGTGAGTCTCAAACTTATGAACCATGAGATCATGACTTGAGCTGAAGTCAAAAGTTAGACATTTAACTGGCTGAGCCACCCAGGTACCCAAAAATGAATTTTTTAAATTACTTATAACCCCTATGGTACTTAACAGAAAACCTAGTCCATATCTGTTGGTAGATGAAAGAAGATGTTTGTGCTCATTTTTCTCCTATCTTGAAGTAACAAAAGGAATTTAGTCTGAGACACGCCAGAGGAACTCAGAGAAGGGTAGTAGAAAGAGCTTCTTTACTACTTTCCAGCACTTCATTTATGCATCCATCCATCTGTTGACCTATTTATTCAATGTTCCTAGAATTATGCCAACAAGAAGGCTACAAAAAAGTACACGGTCATGTTCTTTATGATCTCACAGAACCATAGGAAGGAGGAGAGGATCATGCCTGCTAAAATTCAAGGGAAAAATGAAAATTTTTATGGGTCTCAGTTCGCTGCTAACCACATCCTCACATGCTTGTCTGTTAACTCATTCACTCAAGCAATAGATATTTGTTGAGTGTGTACTGGAAACTGGGATGCATGTGTGAACAGAATAGATAAAGACCTTATATTCATGAAGTTTGTAATACAGTGAGTAAGACAAACATTTATAAAATAATGCCAATGATTATTTAATTATAAGTGCAAGTTGGGGCGCTAGGGTGGCTCAGTCTGTTGAGCGTCCTACTTCAGCTCAGGTCATGATCTCCCTCTTTGTGGGTTCGAACCCCACATCAGGCTCTGTGCCAACAGCTTAGAGCCTGGAACCTGCTTCAGATTCTGGGTCTCCCTCTCTCTCTGCTCCTCCCCTGCTCATGCTCTCAAAAATAAATAAACGTTAAAAAATAATTTAAAAAAAGAAGCACAAATTTATATGGGAGGATAAATGCAAGGAGCATTTCTAACCTAGATTTGGCCAAGAGGATGGAAGCCAGAAAAGCATTTCCTGTAGAAGTTTCATTGACACTGAAACTTACAGGCTGAGTGGAGGAGTAGACAAAGGAGAAGGTAAAAAATGGAGAATTCCAGGTATAGCAGTTGAGTGGCCTTAAGGTGGGAAAAATTTTGGCACAAAAGAAGAAATGAACTAACACAAGTGAGGAGAGTATGGGGGTGGAGTGGATGTTGGTGGAGCCAGATGAGGCTAATCAGTGGGGCATGGCCAGATCATGCAGGAGGTCATAGGTTGGGGTTGAGTTGTTTTTATTTTAGTTTTAGCATCTAGCATACAACTTGTCTTTCTATTTGGGGCATCTCTCACCATGCATGACATCTGAGGTATCCATAGCTATGTCACCTGTTACAGAGAATGAAGGAGGGAGATCTTCCTTTTCTCATCCTCTGGCATCCAAGACATTGTCATAGAAATTCTGTCCAATTACTCATCTTGGATCACCCTGAATCTTTGAATATGAAGCAAGCAATGCAAACTCAAAGGAAGAGTTTAAAACTCACTCATGGCAGTTGCATCCTGTGGCATCAAGCAGTGGCAATAGCACTATCTGGTGCCCTGTCCTTCTAGACTATTCCTTCCATCTGTCCTCCAGAGCCAATTTTTTCTTTTTATTCCCCAAGCATCAGGGAGTCTATGAGTCTGCTATCAAACTCCCTGTCTAACTTCATCAGAGCTAATTCCAATTGGTTGTAACTCAGGTTCTTGACTGGTAAACAATGATAAGAAGATTAGTTTTTAACTTAAGGACAACAGAAGTTCTATCCACATTTCTACCCAAGGTTCTATCCAAGTGTTCCATCCAACTGGAATATCACTAAAGGTTCTTTATAGTTTTCAAACCACTTCCACATGACCCATTTGTTTTTATAGCAACCAAAGGGTTAGGTACTACCATCTCCCTTTTATTAACCAAAAAGAGAATGGAGTTGGAAGAGTCCAAGTGATTTCTTTCTGCTGTGAAACAGCTAATTAATGGCAAAACAATTATATGAGGCCAGGTCTTCTGGTTTCCTGTGCATCACTCCTTCTGTTACTTCTTGCAGTGGATGCAAGACCTGTGGTGTGGGAAGAAAAGCAAGTGTCATGACTTCTGTGTCAGCAGCAGAGGCACACTGTCCAAGCTGTACACATGAACTTACCTATGGACATTCTTGCAAATTCTGTATTCACACCCACCATTATTTGTATTGGATAGTAGATTTACATGAGAAAGAAGGTAACATCCCCAGAACACAGTCTGTCTGGAAAGACTTCTCAAGCACAAAGCTGCAGTTAGGAATGTATAGGTTCACAAATGTATGTAGATGCTGAGACATCCATTCTCAGAGAAAAGTTTGAAGCTTGAAATCGTAAGATGCAATACAAAAGAAAATGTATATTGGTAAACAGATTAAGCATGGTATTATGTAGCCTGCTGGGAAGCAGCAAAGATGGAGAATCAAAACATAAGCTTTGACTTGAGACCCAGAGACAGTACTTATCTTGTAGGACTGCCGTAAGGATTAAACAAAGTAGCACATGGAAAATTCTTAGCACAAAGACTAATACAGGGCAGATACTCTATTAGATGTTTATTCCCCTGCTTTGTTTCCAGAGGCATCAGAAAGCAAATGGAGATTGTCCCCTAGCTAGATAGGGGTCAGAGATAATCTGTAGTTTAGCAGACCATGGTTCAAACTCAGATCTTCAGGCAGAGGCTATCAAAAGAGGCTAGGGGCACCCAGAGGAACAGAGAGAAGTCAGCATCAGTACTCCCTCATTCTCAAGACCAGCCACATTGCTGAGACTTTCTTTCTAATAATATATCTAGAACTTAAATGACCTATTCAACCTTCAGGGGTGTGAGGGTAAAGAAACTGGTGTGTTACTTGAAATATAATACACAGAAATCCTTCCAACTTCTTTTATTTTTATGCTTTTCCATAAAAACCAATTGAAATGATTGTTTTTTTTTTTTCTTTTCAGGGAAAGAAACAAAAGGTTTTTTAAATCAGTAAAGAGTATTTTCTATTAAAACTAAATATTTTTCTAAAAGCAAATTTTATTTTCCCAAATATTTGACAAGAGCAAGCTGTAAAATTCTGAAGGAGTTCAGTCAGCTGTGCAGATTGACTTTTGAAGTGTAAAATAAACCTTTACTTAACAGATGTCAGAACTGTGACTTTGAGAGATAATGACAGTTTTTATAGTAGGTTGGTGACAGAATTTCTAAGAAGAATGAATAAAGTTTTGGTGCCAAGTTTGGGGAAAAAATGACAACATGATTATTAAAAATTGACTGAGTTGAGGAAAGCAAAAATAAGTGTTTTAATTTATTTGATTAGACAGCGTAAATTGTTCCGTAAATACCAGCAAAATACATTTAACAAAAGGATAGGCTGTACCATCAAGTAAGAAGGAGAGTAACTCAAAGGCCCTACCTTCCTCCAAAACTGCCATGAATGAAGTTTATTTCAAATCATTTCAAAGGTCTTAGACAAGGGATCAAACAGTCCTGGAAGACTTTTTAATAACTACTTTCAGATTCTACCCCTCTTGCAGCAAATACAGACAACTCTGCAATACTGACAAACACATTCTAACTGGATGATTTAGGGTCAGCAGTCCCTGAAAATATTTTAGGCAAAATCAAATACCCCCAAGGGGTGCCTGGGTGGCTCAGTCAGTTGAGCATCTGACTTCGGCTCAGGTCATGATCTCACGGTTTGTGAGTTCGAGTCCTGAGACAGGTTCTGTGCTGACAGCTCAGAGCCTGGAGCCTGCTTTGGATTCTGCGTCTCCTTCTCTCTCTGCCCCTCCCCCACTTGTGCTCTGTCTCTGTCTGTCTCTCAAAAATAAATAAATGTAAAAAAAATTAAAAAAATCAAATACCCCAGGCCCCATTCCACTCTCTCACAGTCTTTCCCAGGGCAACCTGCCTGTGACCAGGTCACCTCCAGAAGCAGCTCCAGTCCTGCCTCTGTACGAAGGCTTCTTGGACTCCTCTGTTCCCCAGACAGTCCTTCTATCCTGCATAGAGAGGGCCCTGGAATAGTCTGCGTTGCATCATTCAGCATTGGCCAGTGATGGTCTTATTGAGCCAGAATCTCCCAACCTTTTTACTGTAAGCAACTTCCACTATGATGCCTCCCAGGAGATGATACTCAGGGGATGCCAGCTTCATGTAGGGATTCTGTTCTTTTCTGGACAGGTGAATTTGGGGAATAAAATAGACAACTCCAGAATATTCTGAAGGCTAAAGCCAGAATCAGGAACTGACTATCCAGTTCCTCCTCCTTTCACATTTAGTGATTTTTGAAATGGTTGAGTTAAAATCAAACATCATGATATCTAATTTCCATCTTTTCTTTTTTTTCTTTTTCTGCCTTTTGTAGGTTTAATTAAGGTTTGTAAGTTTAATTAAGCAATTATAATTCAATTTCAACTCCTCTATTGAATTATTTAACTTCTTTAAAATAATTGTTAGTGGTTGTCTTAGGATTTACAATAAAAAAATTAAATAATTTGTGTCTGACTTCAAATAAATTATACTGCCTCACGTGTAGGGTAAGCATCTTTATAACAGTCTATTTCCAATCCTGCCTTCCCAACCTTTCCTGGATTGTCATTAATTTTACTTTTAAGTATGCTGTAAACATGTAATACATTGTTATTACTTTTGCTTTCTATAGTTACCTTTCACTTCCTTTTATTCTTTTTCCAATGCTCTTTATTTCTTTGTGTAGATCCAAGTTTCTGAGTACTACATCCCTTTTGCCTGAAGAACCTCCTTACTATTTCTTATGAAGTAGGTCTGTCACCAGTGAATTCAGTTCTTTCAGTTTTTGTCTGTTTGAGAAAGTCTGTTTCCAGTTCATTTCTGAAGGCTATTTTCTGTGGATATAGAATTCTGGGTTGACAGTTTCCTTAAGCATTTCAAGCAAGGCACGCCATTATCTTACTGCGTGTTCTCTGATGAGAAGTGTGCTATAACTCTTATCCTTGTTCCTCTGTAGATAATATACCTTTTTTTTTTTTTTAGGTGTGGCTGCCTTCAAGATTTTCTTATTGTCTTGGTTTTCAGCAGTTTGAAAAAGATATGCCTATATGGTTTTATTAATGCGGATATGCTTGTATTTATCCAATTTGGCATTCTCTGAGTTTCTTGAATCTGTGGTTTTGTGTTATTAATTTTGGAAAATCTGCTATCATGTCTTCAAATATTTTTTCAGCTCCATTCTCTTTCTCTTCTGTAATTTCAATTGTGCATATTTTAGACCATTTAATATCATCTGAAATTGTTGAATGCTATGTTCTGATCTCCCCCTCCTCTAATTCTTTTTTTCTTTTGCATTTTATTTGGGAAATTTCTACTGCCCTATATTCAAGGTCACAGATTCCTTCCTCGTCTGTATCAAGCCTACTAATGAGCCCATGGAAGACAATCTTCATTTCTGTCGTGGTTTTTGTTTTCCAGCATTTCCATTTTATTCTTTTTATTGAAGTATAGTTGACAAGCAATGTTACATCAGTTTCAGTTGTACTACATAGTGGTTCAACAAGTCTGTACGTTATGCTATACTCACCACAAGTGTAACTACCATCTGTCTTCATACACCACTATTATAATACCATTGACTGTATTCCTCATTCTGTGCCTTTTATCCATGTGACTTGTTCATTCCATAACTGAAAGCTGTATCTTACACTCCATTTAATTCTTTCTCATAGTTCTCTTGTCTCTGCTGACATTACCTATTTGGTATTGTATATTGTCTATCTTTTCCATTAAATTCCTTAACATATTAATAAGTTATTTTAAATGCCACACCTGTGTCATGTCTAAATCTGGTTGTGATGGTTACCCTTCAGACTAGGTATTTCCTTGCCTTTTCTTAGCCTGATAATATCCTGTTGTCAAAACCTGAGTATGTTGTAGAAGGTAGTAGATGCTGAGGTAAATACACTTTATGCTTGAAGATAAACATCTCATTTCTTCTGCTAGTCCTCCCTCAGCTTAATTTAAATAAAATTGACATATAGCATTAACATATAGCAATGTGATGATTTGATATATGTATATGTTATAAAATGATTACCACAATAAAGTTACTTAATATATCCATCACCTCACATAATTACATTTTTTCTTTGTGGTGAGAACATTAAAGATTTATTCAAGTATATAACACAGTATTATTAACTATAGTCACCATGCTGTACCTTAGATCCCCATTGTTTATTTGCCTTATAACTGGACATTTGTACTCTTTAACCAATATCTTCCCTTTTACCCAGCCTTTGGCAATTCTACTCTCTTTATATGAGCTTATCTTTTTCTTTTTAGATTCACATGTAAGTGAGATCATACAGTATTTGTTTTCTCTGGCTGACTTATTTCATCTACCATAATGCCCTCAAAGTCCATCCATGGTTTCACAAATGGCAGGATTCCTTCTTTCTAATGGCTGATAAAACATTCTGTTATGTATATTTACCCACATTTTAAAAACCCATTTATCTGTGAATAGACATGTTATTTCCATATCTTGGCTATTGTAAATAGTACTGCAATGAACATGGGAGTGTAGATATCTCTTTGAGATGATGATTTCATTTCCTTTGGATATATACCCAGATAGGATTGCTGGACCAGATAGTAGTTCTACTTTTTAATTTCTTGAGGAACCTCCAGAACATTTTCCATAGTGGATCTACCAGTTTCCATTCCCACCAACAATGGGAATGAGGGCTCCCTCTTCTCCACAACCTCTCCAATACTTATATTTTATCTCCTTGATAATACTATTTTAACAAGTATGAGGTGATATCACATTGTGGTTTTGATTTGCATTTCCCTGATAATTAGTGATGTTGAGAACCTTTGTATGTCCCTGTTGGCCATGTGTATGTCTTCTTTGGAAAAATACCTATTCAGTTCCTTTGTTCATTTTATTATATTTTATTTTTTTTTAATTTAAATTCAAGTAAGAAATCATACAGTGCAGTCTTGGCTTCAGGAGGAGAGCCCAGTGACTCATCCCTTACATGGGACACACAGTGCTTATCCCCAAAAGTGCCCTTTTTAATGCCCATCACCCATTTAACTCATGCCCCACTCACCACCACCCCTCTAGCAACCCACAGTTTGTTTTCTGTATTTAAATTGAATGATGATGATGATGCTAATGATGATGATGATGATGAAGATGATGATGATTTGCTATTCAATTGTATGAGTTTCTCATATATTTTGAATATTAACCCTTTATCTGATGTATGATCTATACTTTCTCCCATTCAGGTGAATGCTT